>NC_090021.1:4044228-5344228 GCF_037176765.1 Anolis sagrei | reverse complement strand
ACGTCAGGAGAGAATGCCTCTAGAACATGGCCCTATAGCCCGAAAAATCCTACAAGAACCTAATGAGAAAGTGTTGGTTTATATGTAATTAATATTTATTTATTTATTTATTTATTTGATACACTTGTATACCGCTAATATCTCAGCCTGTGCGGCGACTCATTGCGGTTTACAACTTGTTAAAATACAATAGTCACTTAAAAATATAAAATAAGATATCAAAATACAAGACATAAAACATACATAGTATGAACCTACTTAGTATCGGGCCACCAATACAAGTCGAAAACATCTCATAGTTAAAATCGTAGTTCAGTTCGTTATCCTTGGTTGCAAGTCCATGGTCAAAATAACCTTACATCGGAAATTAGTTAAAAACTTGCTCGAACATCCAAGTTTTTAGATTTTTCCGAAATGCCATTAGCGAGGTGGCTGATCTTAGTTCAATAGGGAGGGCATTCCAAAGCCGGGGGGCCACCACAGAAAAGGCCCTATCTCTCGTTCCCGCGAGCCGCACCTGTGAAGCAGGCGGGATGGAGAGAAGGGCTCCTCCTGAAGATCTTAGGGTCCTGGTGGGCTGATAGGCCGAGATACGTTCGGATAGGTATGTAGGGCCAGAACCGTTTAGGGCTTTAAAGGTCAAAACCAGCACTTTGAATTGGGCTCGGTAGCTGATCGGTAGCCAATGGAGCTGGTACAGCAGAGGAGTTGTGTGCTCCCTGCGCCCTGCTCCTGTTAATACCATGGCTGCCGCTCGTTGGACTAGTTGAAGCTTCCGGGCCGTCTTCAAAGGCAACCCCACGTAGAGAGCGTTGCAGTAATCAAGGCGGGATGTAACCAGAGCGTGGATTACCGTGGCCAAGTCAGACTTCCCAAGGTACGGTCGCAGTTGGCGCACGAGTCTTAACTGTGCAAATGCTCCCCTGGTCACCGCCGAAACCTGGGGATCCAGGCTCAGCGATGAGTCCAGGATCACACCCAAACTGCGAACCTGTGTCTTCAGGGGGAGTGCGACCCCGTCTAACACAGGCTGTAACCCTATACCCTGTTCGGCCCTGCGACTGACCAGGAGCACCTCTGTCTTGTCTGGATTTAATTTCAATTTGTTCGCCCCCATCCAGACCGTCACAGCGGCCAAGCACCGGTTCAGGACCTCGACAGCCTCCTTAGTAGCGGGTGGAAAGGAGTGACAGAGCTGGACATCATCTGCGTACAGATGACACCGCACCCCGAAACTCCGGATGATCTCGCCCAGCGGCTTCATGTAGATGTTAAACAACATGGGGGACAATATTGAACCCTGAGGAACCCCACAAAACAACGGTTGTGGGGTAGAACAGGAGTCCCCCAGTAACACCTTCTGAGACCGACCCTCGAGGAATGACCGGAGCCACCGCAAAGCAGTACCTCCGAGGCCCATTCCTGCGAGGCGTCCCAGAAGAATACCGTGGTCGACGGTATCGAAGGCCGCTGAGAGGTCGAGAAGCACCAACAGGGACACACTCCCCCTGTCGAGCTCCCGACGGAGATCATCCACTAAGGCGACCAAGGCTGTCTCGGTACCATGTCCCGGCCTAAAGCCAGACTGCGCCGGATCTAGATAATCCGTGTCTACCAAGAATGCCTGGAGTTGTGAGGCCACCACACGTTCCATGACTTTGCCCAAAAAGGGAGGATTGGAAACAGGCCGATAGTTTACCAATTGAGTGGGGTCCAGTGATGGTTTCTTCAACAGCGGTTTTATCACAGCTTGCTTTAAGCTGGCTGGAAAAATGCCTTCCCGAAGGGAGGCATTAACCACCACCTTAACCCACTCGGCCAATCCCCCTCTGGCCTCCTTTAGAAGCCAGGATGGGCAGGGGTCTAGGATGCATGTAGTAGCTCTCATTCCTCCAAGCACCTTGTCCACATCCTCGGTTTGAACCAATTGAAATGAATCCATCAAAATATATGTAATTTCTTTCTGCTTGAGGGTAAACAGTATTTCTTGCTGGGTTGTTGTAGGTTTTTTCGGGCTATATAGCCATGTTCTAGAGGCATTCCCTCCTGATGTTTCGCCTGCATCTATGGCAAGCATCCTCGGAGGTAGTGAGGTCTGTTGGAACTAGGAAAAAGGGTTTATATATCTGTGGGATGGCTGGGGTGGGACAAAGGACTCTTGTCTGCTGGAGCTAGGTGTGAATGTTTCAACTGATCACCTTGATTAGCATTTGATGGCTTGGCAGTGCCTGGGGAAATCTTTTGTTGAGAGGTGATTAGGTGTGTCCGATTGTTTACTCTCTGTTGTTTTGCTGTTGAAATTTTAGAGTCTGAACACCGTTTAAAATGATAGCTCCTATGGCTTTGTAGCATTGAGCCATGGTATCACATTACATTAATTCTACAATGTAGATAATATTAGCATTTGATGGCCTGGCAGTGCCTGGAGCAATCTTTTGTTGAGAGGTGGTTAGATGTCCTTGTTTGTTTCCTCTGTCTGTCGAATTATGTGTTGTTTGGGGGAGAACACATAAGTACAAAACTACTGGGTTCCATGGCAATTAAAGCAGGATGAAACTGCTACAGTTCTGTACTGTGGACGGTCGAGTTGGGCTCACATGCCACCCAGCCTTTTAATTATATTATCTTATAGACTTATTTATTTCACTTTATTATATCCTTTATTGTACTACCAGTAAGTTTATTTTAATTATATATTAGACTAGCCATCCCCTGCCAGGCGTTGCTGTGGCCCAGTCTGGTGATCTGGAAAATAACGTAATGAGAAAGTGTCGGTTTCTAATATATGTAATTGCTTATTCTTGTGACAGATGGCAAGCTATTTAATCTCTCAGCACACTGAAAGCAAAAACAACATCTGTTATAGAACTCCAGTATGCTGATGACAACGTCGTCTGTGCGCGTTCAGAAGAAGATCTACAAGCCACTCTAAACACCTGTGCAGAGGCATACGAGAAGCTCGGCCTGTCATAGAATTATAGAATCATAGAATCAAAGAGTTGGAAGAGACCTCATGGGCCATCCAGTCCAACCCCATTCTGCCAAGAAGCAGGAATATTGCATTCAAAGCACCCCTGACAGATGGCCATCCAGCCTCTGCTTAAAAGCTTCCAAAGAAGGAACCTCCACCACACTCCGGGGCAGAGAGTTCCACTGCCGAATGGCTCTCACAGTCAGGAAGTTCTTCAGGAAGATAAATCTTGACTATTTATTTATCATGTCAGAAGCGAAGTGAGGGTGCAGTTATAATGTATTTACAAACACAAAGTTAAAAACTTGGCATTATACTAAATGTCGTTTAACCAAAAGCTGCCACTTGGATTGCCTCTGGTGTCACTATGAGAAGGTCCTTCATTGTGCATGTAGCAGGGCTCAGATCACATTGTAGTAGGTGGTCTGTGGTTTGCTCTTCTCTGCACTCACATGTCGTGGACTCCACATTGTAGACCCACTTCTTAAGGTTGGCTAGGCATCTCGTGATGCCAGAAGGCAGTCTGTTCATCACCTTCCAGGTTGTCCACTCTTCTGTGTGCCTAGGAATGAGTCTCAGCCACTGATTGAGTTTCCGGGTTTTCGCCTGCCACTTTTGGATTCTTGCTTGCTGAGGTGTTCCTGCGAGTATCTCTGTAGCTCTTAGGAAGCTATTTCTTGATTTAAGGCATTTATGTGCTGGCTGATATCTGAACAGGGGATGGGCTGGAGATGTCACTGCCTTGGTCCTTTCATTGCAAGCTGCTACTTCCCAACTAATGTCAGGTG
Source organism: Anolis sagrei (assembly GCF_037176765.1). Classification (NCBI taxonomy): domain Eukaryota; kingdom Metazoa; phylum Chordata; class Lepidosauria; order Squamata; family Anolidae; genus Anolis; species Anolis sagrei. The sequence goes on along the minus strand of NC_090021.1, from coordinate 5,340,469 downwards.
GTGCAATACCAGGTAAACAGTATAATTTCTTCGGCGGTGTTGAGCGTAGACATCCTGTGATAATGTGGCATGTCTCATTAAGAGCTACGTCTACTGCTTTAACGTGGTGAGATGTCTTCCACACTGGGCATGCGTACTCAGCAGCAGAGTAGCAAAGTGCAAGGGCAGATGTCTTCACTGTGTCTGGTTGTGATCCCCAGGTTGTGCCAGTCAGCTTTCGTACAATATTATTTCTAGCAATCACTTTTTGCTTGATAGTCAAGCAGTGCTTTTTGAACGTCAGAGCCCGGTCCAGAATAACTCCCAGATATTTTAGTGTGCTGCAATGCTCTAAACTAATGCTATGTACTAAACCTGGCACACAGACTCATCATGACCAACTTGAAGTCCTGGTGGGGTTTTCGAGCAGTGACCCACATCATTATGTCATGGGGCCATTCATAAGATCTAAAAATAAACAATGGCTACTTATTATATTTATCACTACAAAATATTTAACCTAGATGCCAAAGGTAGAATGTATGTATGTGTGTGTGTATGAAAAACAACTACAAGGCGCACTCAATTTTGAGAGATGTTATTGTTTATAGGGAAAAGGGTGCATCCTAGAATGGAAGATGCATCTCAAATGCCAGCCGAGAAGATGAGCGATCTTTCCTGCAACCTTCACCAAAGGCTATTGGGCTGCTGCTGCTGTCAGCAAATCAAAGCAAAGCGAAGTGGAGGAAAGCAGCCAAAGCCGGGTGTGAGGTTTCGCTGGCAGCAAGAAAACACACTGCTTTTTGCTAAATTGGATCAGAAGGCTCTGCCTGCATCTTTTGGTTATGAGGAAGCCGCCAGTGCGAAACGTCAAGAAGGACACTCGGCCCTGAATGCAGCTTTGCAAAAACAAGGGCCCTCAAATTGCCCCACCAAAACAAAGGTGTGCATCCAATTCACATAATATGGTCATCTTCATGCTGAGTCAAAAAAAAAGGGGGGAAGCTGCTTCGGGACTTCATGTTCAGTGCTATGCCATCCTGGGATTTGTAGTTTGGTAAAGCAAACTACTGTAGTTTGGAGGCCCTGGTGACGCAGTGGGTTAAACCGCGGAGCTGCTGAACTTGCTGACCGAAAGGTTGCATGAGCTCCCGCTGTTAGCCCAGCTTCTGCCAACCTAGCAGTTCAAAAACATGCAAATGTAAGTAGATCAATAGGTACGGCTCAGGTGGGAAGTTAACGGTGCTCCATGCAGTCATGCTGGCCACATGACTTAGGAGGTGTCTATGGATAATGCTGGCTCTTCAGCTTAGAAATGGAGATGAGCACCAACCCCCAGAGTCGGACACGACTAGACTTAATATCAGGGGAAAATCTTTACCTTTACCTTAAAGCATTAGTATCCTTTGGCAGAGAAGGCTCAAGGAGGGATTGTGAAACTACAACTTCCACGATTCCATAGCATTGAACCAAATGGATTCATAGAAGAGACCTCATGGGCCATCCAGTTCAACCCCACTCTTCCAAGAAGCAGGAAATTTGCAATCAAAGCACCCCCAACAGATGGCCATCCAGCCTCTGTTTAAAAGCCTCCAAAGGAGGAGCCTCCACCACACTCTGGGGCATAGAGTTCCACTGCTGAACAGTTCTCGCAGTCAGGAAAATTCTTCCTAATGTTCAGATGGAATCTCCTTTCTTGTAGTTTGAAGCCATTGTTCCATTGCATCCTAATCTCCAGGGAAGCAGAAAACAAGCTTGCTCCCTCCTCCCTGACTCTCACATACTTATACATGGTCATCATGTCTCCTCTCAGCCTTGTCTTCTTCAGGCTAAACATGCCCATCTCTTTAAGCCACTCCTCATAGGGCTTGTTCTCCAGACACTTGATCATTTTAGTCGCCCTCCTCTGAACACATTCCAGCTTGTCAACATCTCCCTTTAGTGATGGACACAGTATTCCAGGCGTGGTCTAACCAAGGCAGGATAGAAGGGTAGCATGACTTCCCTGGATCTAGACGCTAGACTCCTATTAATGCAGTACAAAATCTCATCCTACAGTGTAGATAGAGGCATGCAAAGGATTTCATTTCTGTCGTTGGAACCATTGATGCTGAAACACTTTTCTGTTTGAAAGAAGGGATTCTAAGCAAACAACGACTGCAATGGCCATATGACAAAAAGGGCACTTTCTGCCGCTGTGCATTACATTCAACAGTAAATCCTTTTTTTGGTTTCAGGACTTTGAAAAGGGAGGTGCACATCAGATTCTACGGCACATTGGACTCAAGTAAATATGGTCTCTGGCACAGATGGCACCAAGCAGGGTCTCAGCAGGGAAGGTCAGCCTCGGAAATGCCAGTCTCTCGGTAGGTGCCCCCTTCCTCCTCCTCCTCCTTTGCATCCCTTAAATGTCAGGGGAATGTGTCACAATGGAAGCAGTAGCAGCAGCAGCCACCGCCGTGCCGGCAGAGTGACGAGGGAAGGATGCCAGGATGAGCTGCAGCTCCAGGTGCCCAGTACTTTCCCCTGGGAGACGTAGCGCTGTTGGAAATTGGCACCCTTGAAACATGTGAGCAGCTGTCAAGGCGCCGCGGAGGAAGAGTGGCTCCAAGACAGGAGGAAAAGGGAGAGGGAAGAAAAGGCCATAGGGACCCATGGGAGTAGCATAGAAACCTGGAGGCAGGGGAGATCGCCCTCCGAAGGCCATCTGGTCTGACCCCTTCTGCCAGGGAGGAAAGCACACAACCCAAGCCTGGCCAACAGATGGCCATCCAGCCTCTGTTTCACAGAACTTTAGACTCCCAAGCAGTCTATATTAAAGTTGGAAGGGACCCCAAAGATCATCTATTCTGACTCCTTCTGCCAGGCAGGAATAATAATATAATCATAGAATCATAGAATCATAGAATCAAAGAGTTGGAAGAGACCTCATGGGCCATCCAGTCCAACCCCATTCTGCCAAGAAGCAGGAATATTGCATTCAAATCACCCCTGACAGATGGCCATCCAGCCCCTGTTTAAAAGCTCCCAAAGAAGGAGCCTCCACCACACTCCGGGGCAGAGAGTTCCACTGCTGAACGGCTCTCACAGTCAGGAAGTTCTTCCTAATGTTCAGATGGAATCTCCTCTCTTGTAGTTTGAAGCCATTCTTCCATTGCGTCCTAGTCTCCAAGGAAGCAGAAAACAAGCTTGCTCCCTCCTCCTCCCTGTGGCTTCCTCTCACATATTTATACATGGCTATCATATCTCCTCTCAGCCTTCTCTTCTTCAGGCTAAACATGCCCAGTTCCCTAAGCCGCTCCTCATAGGGCTTGTTCTCCAGACCCTGGATCATTTTAGTCGCCCTCCTCTGGACACATTCCAGCTTGTCAATATCTCTCTTGAATTGTGGTGCCAAGAATTGGACACAATATTCCAGATGTGGTCTAACCAAAGCAGAATAGAGGGGTAGCATTACTTCCTTAGATCTAGACACTAGGCTCCTCTTGATGCAGGCCAAAATCCCATTGGCTTTTTTTGCCGCCACATCACATTGTTGGCTCATGTTTAACTTGTTGTCCACGAGGACTCCAAGATCTTTTTCACACGTACTGCTCTCGAGCCAGGCCTCATCGTCCCCCATTCTGTATCCCTGCATTTCGTTTTTTCTGCCAAAGTGGAGTATCTTGCATTTGTCACTGTTGACAAATGTCAACAGTTAATGTATTGTCGAAGGCTTTCATGGCTGGAATCAGCCATACACAACATACAAACAATCTACAGACCCACCAAGAAAATCCAGCAAATGCTACGTTCAGCAAAGGACAAGAGGGATCCTCTCACCTCTGCAGGAGTCTACCGTGTACCATGCAGCTGTGGACAAGTCTACATAGGGACCCCCAAACGCAGGATTGCCCAAACACAAATCAAGGAACATGAAAGGCACTGCAGACTACTTCAACCAGAGAAGTCAGCCATAGCGGAGCACCTGATGAACCAACCTGGACGCAGCATATTATTTGAGAACACAGAAATGCTGGACCACACCAACAACCACCATGTCAGACTACACAGAGAAGCCATTGAGATACACAAGCATGTGGACAATTTCAACAGAAAGGAAGAGACCATGAAAATGAACAAAATCTGGCTACCAGTATTAAAAAAAACTCTAAAATTACAACAGCAAAACAGCAGAGAGGAAACAACCAGGCACATCTTAACACCTCTCAGCAAGAGATTTTCCCAGGCTCAGGCAGGCCTTCAATTGCTAATGAAGGTGGTCAGTTGAAACATTCACACCTAGCTCCAGCAGAGAAGAGCTCTTAGCCACATCCCAGCCATCCCACAGATATTGTCCTAATTCCAACAGACCTCACTACCTCTGAGGATGCTTGCCATAGATGCAGGCGAAACGTCAGGAGAAATGCCTCTAGAACATGGCTCTATAGCCCGAAAAAAACCCACAAGAACCTAATAATATAATGATTACTTTCTCCCACCTTGGACATTCCACAGATATATTAGATTTTATTTATCATGTCAGGAGCAAACCAAACAGTTGTATTGTATTTAAAGAAAACACACAAGCACACACATAGTTTGCAAACTTTGCATTCTATTAAATTCCCTTTGACCGGTAGTTGGCCACTTGGAGCCACTCTGATGATACTATAAGGTCCTCCATTGTGCATATGGCAGGGCTCAAGTTGCATTGTAGTAGGTAGTCTGTGGTTTGCTCTTCTCCACACTCGCATGTTGTGGACTCTGCCCCAACATGTTGTGGACTCTGGGAGTTGTAGTTTTACAAGGCTCTGCATCTCGTGGTGCCAGAGCACAGTCAGTTCAGTGCCTTCCAAGTCACCCAGTTTTCTGTGTGCCCAGGAGGGAGTATTTCATTTGGTATCGGGCAATGATTGAAGTTCTGGGTTTTATTATTGTTGTTGTCGAAGGCTTTCATGGCTGGAATCAATGGGTTGTTGTAGGTTTTTTGGGCTATATGGCCATGTTCTAGAAGCATTCTCTCCTGATGTTTCGCCTGCATCTATTTATCATAGAATCATAGAATCATAGAATCAAAGAGTTGGAAGAGACCTCATGGGCCATCCAGTCCAACCCCATTCTGCCAAGAAGCAGGAATATTGCATTCAAATCACCCCTGACAAATGGCCATCCAGCCTCTGCTTAAAAGCTTCCAAAGAAGGAGCCTCCACCACACTCCGGGGCAGAGAGTTCCACTGCTGAACGGCTCTCACAGTCAGGAAGTTCTTCCTAATGTTCAGATGGAATCTCCTCTCTTGTAGTTTGAAGCCATTGTTCCGCGTCCTAGTCTCCAAGGAAGCAGAAAACAAGCTTGCTCCCTCCTCCCTGTGGCTTCCTCTCACATATTTATACATGGCTATCATATCTCCTCTCAGCCTTCTCTTCTTCAGGCTAAACATGCCCAGCTCGTTAAGCCGCTCCTCATAGGGCTTGTTCTCCAGACCTTTTATCATTTTAGTCGCTCTCCTCTGGACACATTCCAGCTTGTCAATATCTCTCTTGAACTGTGGTGCCCAGAATTGGACACAATATTCCAGGTGTGGTCTAACCAAAGCGGAATAGAGCATGGGGAGCATTACTTCCTTAGATCTAGACACTATGCTCCTATTGATGCAGGCCAAAATCCCATTGGCTTTTTTTGCCGCCACATCACATTGTTGGCTCATGTTTAACTTGTTGTCCACGAGGACTCCAAGATCTTTTTCACACGTACTGCTCTCGAGCCAGGCGTTGTCCCCCATTCTGTATCTTTGCATTTCATTTTTCCTGCCAAAGTGGAGTATCTTGCATTTGTCACTGTTGAACTTCATTTTGTTAGTTTTGGCCCATCTCTCTAATCTGTCAAGATCGTTTTGAATCCTGCTCCTGTCCTCTGGACTATTGGCTATCCCTCCCAATTTGGTGTCGTCTGCAAACTTGATGATCATGCCTTCTAGCCCTTCATCTAAGTCATTAATAAAGATCCTGAGCAGGACCGGGCCCAGGGGGGAACCCTGCGGCACTCCGCTTGTCACTTCTTTCCAAGATGAAGAGGAAGCATTAGTGAGCACTCTCTGTGTTCGTCCACTTAACCAATTACAGATCCATTTATTTATTTATTTATTTATTTAGAGCTTTTATAACCCGGTCTTCTCGACCTCCGAAGAGGGACTCAGGCCAGCTAATAACAGGAAATTCATATACAAATAAGCTAAAACATAATAACATCATAGTACATTAATACATTACAATACATTAAAATACAGATCAAATAGTTACATAAAGCCAAGTCGTCGAGGTAATCACAAATTCATCATCATCCGCCCATGTGTTCAACAGTTATTGACTCGATCATCATTCTGAGAATGCTATGTTCCAAAGCCAAGACTTTACCAGCTTTCTGAAAGTCAGGAAGGAAGGGGCAGATCTGATCTCCATCGGGAGAGAGTTCCAAAGCCGAGGGGCCACCACCAAGAAGGCCCTGTCCCTCGCGATTGCGAAGGTGGTGGGACTGAGAGCAGGGCCCCTCCGGAAAATCTTAACAACCTTGATGGTTCGTAGGGGAGAATCCGTTCGGACAGGTAAACTGGGCCGGAGTCGTTTAGGGATTTATAGGTCAACACCAGCACTTTGAATTGTGCTCGGAAGCTAACTCGCAGCCAGTGGAGCTGGCGCAGCAGAGGAGTAGTATGCTCCCTGTACCCCGCTCCTGTTAGTAATCTGGCTGCCGCACGTTGGACTAGTTGTAGCTTCCGGGCAGTCTTCAGAGGCAACCCCACATAGAGAGCGTTGCAGTAGTCTATACGGGATGTAACCAGAGCGTGGACCACTGTGGCCAAGTCAGACTTTCTCAGAGGTTGCCATAGATGCAGGCAAAACGTCAGGAGAGAATGCTTCTAGAACATAGTCATGTAGCCCGAAAAACCGACAACAACCCATTATTGTTGTTGTTTGTGTTGTTTCCTTGTAAATCAAATGAAAACGGGGCCAGATGAGAAGAAACTGGCCTGCGCCAGTGTTGACATCCCCTCCCAGTCACATCTTTCCTTTTTCCTCTCCTCCGTCTCCTCCTTCACCGCATCATGCTTGAAAACTTCATTAACATTTATAAGCGTCTGCCTGCTTGATGTGTTTCTAATGTTCTGGACTCGGGACTTGAAAGCAAAGAATGCCCTTTGGGGAGCGGAGACTGTCACATTAAACCACGATAAAAGGCTGCAGAAACAGAGCCTCAAAGGCCCTCTCCGCTTCATTCGTTCTGGCATTCCTGGTCAGGTGGCAAAGCGTATTTTTCACATTCGGGTGAGCACATTCGGAGCAAAGGACCTTGCAAAACTATAAATCCCACTTGAGTTGCCGTGGATCCATTACAAGGTGCAGCTACACTGGAGAACGAAGGCAGTCTGACACCTGATTGCCTTGTCTTACTGTGATGGGATCCTGGGAGTTGTAGTTTTACAACTAATGTAGCATCAAGCTGCATTAATCCTTACAGCATACATGCACCCTCATATGCCACTTGAACTACCATGGCTCAATGTGATGGAATACTGGAAGTTGTAGTTTTACAAGGTCTTTAGCCTTCTCTACCACTCGCATCTAAAGTAGTATCAAGCTGCATCAATATTGACAGTGTAGATGTAACCGCATGCGCCACTTCAACTGCCCTGTCTCGGTGCGATAGGATCCTGTGAGTTGTAGTTTTACAAGATCTCTAGCCTTCTCTACAGCTTACATCTAATGTAGCATCAAGCTGCATTAATCCTTACAGCATACATGCACCCTCATATGCCACTTGAACTACCATGGCTCAATGTGATGAAATACTGGAAGTTGTAGTTTTACAAGGTCTTTAGCCTTCTCCACCACTCGCATCTAAAGTAGTATCAAGCTGCATCAATACTGACAGTGTAGATGTAACCGCATGGGCCACTTCAACTGCCCTGTCTCAATGCGATGGGATCCTGTGAGTTGCAGTTTTCCAAGGTCTCTAGCCTTCTCTACCATTTGCATTTAAAGTAGTATCAAGCTGCATTAATCCTTACAGTGTAGGATTATGCCACTTCAACTAACTACCCTATCTCAATACTATGGGATCCTGAGAGTTGTAGTTTTCCAAAGTCTCTAGCCTTCTCTACCATTGGCATCTAAAGTAGTGTCAGGCTGCATTAATCCTTACAGTGTAGATGTACCCTCATATGCCACTTCAACTAACTACCCTGTCTCAATACTATGGGATCCTGAGAGTTGTAGTTTTCCAAAGTCTTTAGCCTTCTCTACCATTTGCATCTAAAGTAGTGTCAGGCTGCATTAATCCTTACAGTGTAGATGTACCCTCATATGCCACTTCAACTAACTACCCTGTCTCAATGGTATGGGATCCTGAGAGTTGTAGTTTTCCAAGGTCTCTAACCTTCTCTATCATTTGCATTTAAAGTAGTATCAAGCTGCATTAATCCTTACAGTGTAGATGTACCCTTATATGCCACTTCAACTAACTACCCTGTCTCAATACTATGGGATCCTGAGAGTTGTAGTTTTCCAAAGTCTCTAACCTTCTCTACCATTTGCATCTAAAGTAGTGTCAGGCTGCATCAATCCCGACAGTGTAGATACACCCTCATATACCACTTAAACTGCCCTGTCTCGATGCTATGGGATCCTGGGAATTGTAGTTTTACAAGGTCTTTATCTAACAAAGAGGGCTAATCCCAGGATTCCATGGCAGTTAAAAATGGTGGATTGTGCCCTTCAGTATAGAAGGAGATGGTTAGGTTGGATGGCCTCTGGGGTTCCCTTCCATCTTAGCGGAGTAGGAATATCAATTGCCTTAGAGTCTGGTAGAGTGAAGGGTTCTCAAGAGAGGCTGGATGGCCATCTGTCAGGAGGGCTTGGATTGTGCCCTTCAGTACGGCAGGAGATCATTGGACTGGATGGCCTATGGGGGTCCCTTACAACATACTGGAGTAAGAATATCAATTGCCTTAGAGTCTGGTAGAGTGGAGGTTTTCCAAGAGAGACTGGATGGCCATCTGTCAGGAGGGTTTGGATTGTGCCCTTCAGTATGGCAGGAAATGGTTGGACCGGATGGTCTCTGGAGGTCCCTTCCAACATAGTAGAGTAGGAATATTGATTGCCTTAGCATCTGGTAGAGTGAAGGTTTTTCAAGGCAGGCTGGATGGGCATCTGTCAGGGTAGCTTGGATTGTGTCATTCAATAAAGCAGGAGATGGTAAGACTGGATGGTTGCTGGGGGTCCCTTACAACATACTGGAGTAAGAATATTGATTGCTTTAGAGTCTGGTAGAGTGAAGGTTTTTCAAGAGAGGCTGGATGGCCATCTTCCAGGGGGGCTTGGATTGTGCCCTTCAGTACGGCAGGAGATGGTTGGACTGGATGGCCTCTGGGGGTCCCTTCCAACTTAGTGGAGTAGGAATATAGATTGCCTTAGCATCTGGTAGAGTGAAGGTTTTTCAAGAGAGGCTGGATGACCATCTGTTGGGAAGGATTGGATTATTTCTTCCTGGATTGGACTGAATAGCCTTGGGGGGACCCTTTCAACTGAATAGAATATAGACTGCCTTAGAGTCTGGTGGAACCTCCTTTTCTGGAGGGCTTTGGTTGTGTCTTCCTGCCTGGCAAAGGGGGCTGGACTAGATGGGCTCTGGAGGTCCCTTCCAACTTAGCGGAGTAGGAATATCGATTGCCTTAGCATCTGGTAGAGTGAAAGTTTTTCAAGAGAGGCTGGATGGCCATCTGTCAGAAGGGCTTGGATTGTGTCCTTCAGGACAGCAGGAGATGGTTAGACTGGATGGCCTCTGGGGGGTCCCTTCCAACATAGTGGAGTAAGAATATTGATTGCCTTAGAGTCTGGTAGAGTGGAGGTTTTTCAAGAGAGGCTGGATGGCCATCTCTCGGGAAGGATTGGATTGTGCCCTTTAGTATGGCAGGAGATGGTTGGACTGGATGGCCATGGGCGGTCCCTTCCAACTTAGTGGAGTAAGAATATCGATTGGTTTAGAGTCTGGTAGAGTGAAGTTTTTTCAAGGTAGGCTGGATAGCCATCTGTCAGGAGGGCTTGGATTGTGTCCTTCAGGACAGCAGGAGATGGTTAGACTGGATGGCCTCTGGGGGCCCCTTACAACATACTGGAGTAAGAATATTGATTGCCTTAGCGTCTGGTAGAGTGAAGGTTTTTCAAGAGAGGCTGGATGGCCATCTGTCAGGAGGGCTTGGATTGTGTCCTTCAGGACAGCAGGAGATCGTTGGACTGGGTGGTCTCTGGGGGTCCCTTCCAACTTAGTGGAGTAGGAATATAGATTGCCTTAGAGTCTGGTAGAGTGAAGGTTTTTCAAGAGAAGCTGGATGGCCATCTGTCATGATGGCTTGGATTGTGTCCTTCAGGACAGCAGGAGATGGTTAGACTGGATGGCCTCTGGGGATCCCTTCCAACATAGTGGAGTAGGAATATCGATTGCTTTAGACTGTAGATGCACCCAAAGAATGTCTCAGGAAGAGCTCGTTTCCAGCTGTCAGCCTGTCTGAGATGCCAAGCTCAGATGCCACAAAACCGGATCAGGGTTTGCACTTAACTAGACACCAGGGAGGGATGACTCAGAGAGCGGCTCTTGGGGGAGTTGGGCCTTTTCATTACAGCCTGGCTTTTGATCATATCCCCTTCTCTCATTTTCTGGGACGCAGACGGGATTCGGGGTCCATAAAGGCTGTCCCCTGTAATTGGATTTTGCATTTGAGCAATTGAAGGTACATTCAAAGAAATACAAAAGCATGATACTTTAGGTTGCATCAATTAGAGCCTAGATGAAGTCATACCCCCCACCCCCTTCCCGGCCGCCTTCTGCCTTAATCAGACCTCACCTGGAATAAACCTGTGTCTCATTCTCGGCAAAGCAATTCAAGATATTAACAAGATGGAACGGTCCTACACTTTGGCAGAAAAAAGTGTCACAAGAAAGACAATATGCAGATTTGATAAATGTGGATTTGATATGTGTGGGTACGAAATACAGCTTAATGGTGTAACATTAGAAAATGTGGACCATTTCCGCTCCCTTGGCAGCCCCCTCTCCACAAAAGTCAACATCAGAGGCGGCCCTAGGTAATTTTCAATGGTAAGCAAATAGTATTTTGGCGCCCCCCCCCCCCCCCCCCCCGCCCAACCAATCATTGATATATATTTTCTATTTGTCGTGGGAGTTCTGTGTGCCATATTTGTTTCAATTCCATCATTGGTGGAGTTCAGAATGCTCTTTGATTGTAGGTGAACTATACATCCCAGTACCTACGCTTGCCGCACTTGTTTCCTTGCCTGGCCCGCGTTCTCCACGTTCGATCCCTTCTCCATGACCGGCTTCCTTTCCCCATCCCCCGGCGCTCCACCCGCCTCCTCTCCTCTCCCCAATCCGCAGGTGGGCCAAGTGGTGGAGCCGCCACACTTGGCCCGCTTTGGGTCCGGAGGCGTGCCTGAAGACCCCAGCATGTGCACCAAAGTCACCTCTTCTCCTGACTTTCTCCTCAGCCATTGGGACCGAGAGAGAGAGAGAGAGAGAGAGACAGAGGTGGAGATGCCCACCTTTCCTGAAGGTAGGCACAAAAACAAAGGAGGGAGCGGAGGTGGGAGATACCTCCAGCCGGAGGGGCTCTCTCTCTCTCTCTCTCTCTCTTGGTCCCAATGGCTGAAGAGAAAGTCAGGAGAAGAGGCGACTTTTGGTGCGCACGCTGGGGTCTTCAGACACGCCTCCGGACCCGAAGCGGGCCAGGTGTGGCGGCTCCACCACTTGGCTCACCTGCGGATTGGGGAGAGGAGAGGAGGCAGGTGGAGCGCCGGGGGATCGGGAAAGGAAGCCGGTCATGGGGAAGGGATCGAACGCACAGAACGATTGAGCGCCGGCTCTGCTCGCGCACCCGATGGCCAGGTGGAGCAGGAACGAGAGGGGCTAGGCGAGGCTCAAGGGCCCGGCCCCTTTGGGAAGAGGATCTCCCGGCAGCGAGGCAAGAAAGCCAAGGCTCCCCCCGAACTGCTAGGGCTGTTGTGAGCTGAGGGGGCGCTCCTCAAGTGGTGGTCGAGGGGTATTTACAGAGGCGCCTCTGCACCCCTGGCAAAAAAAAGTGTTCTGTGACCGCTTACTTCGCGTAATGGACGAGCCGCCCCTGGTCAACATTAACACTGAAATACAACACCGCCTGAGCTCTACAAGTGCAGCATTTTCCGAATGAAGCAGAGAGTGTTTGAGGACCGGGACATCCCTAGGGATACCAAGGTGCTTGTTTATAAAGCTATTGTCCTCCCAGCCCTGCTATGCGTCTGCGAGACGTGGACTGTCTACAGATGTCACGTGCAACTGCTGGAACGATTCCATCAGCGTTGCCTCCGGAAAATCCTGCAAATCTCTTGGGAAGGCAAGCGGACAAATGCCAGCATGCTGCAAAAAGCAAAGACCACCAGCACTGAAGCGATGGTCCTCCGCCATCAACTCCGCTGGACCGGCCACGTTGTCCGGATGCCCGACTACCGTCTCCCAAAGCAGTTGCTCTACTCTGAACTCAAGAATGGAAAATGGAATGTTGGAGGACAGGAAAAGAGATTTAAAGATGGGCTCAAAGCCAATCTTAAAAACTCTGGTATAGACACTGAGAACTGGGAAGCCCTGGCCCTTGAGCGCTCCAGCTGGAGGTCAGCTGTGACCAGCAGTGCTGTAGGATTTGAAGAGGCACAAGTGGAGGGCGAAAGAGAGAAACGTGCCAAGAGGAAGGCGCGTCAAGTCAACCCCGACCGGGACCGCCTCCCACCTGGAAACAAATGCCCTCACTGCAGGAGAAGATGCAGGTCAAGAATAGGGCTCCACAGTCACCTACGGATTCACAAGAATACAGATAATGGAAGACTATCCTACTCGTCCAATGAGGGATTGCAGAGGAAGAAGAAGAAGAAGAAAAGGAGGAGGAGGAGGAGGAGGAGGAAGAGGAGGAGGAAGAAGAAGAAGAAGTAGTATACTGGAGAATATTTGTTTTGTTTTAACTTAGAAGGGAATGGTTTTGACTCTCGTATAGAAGGTCCTGGGTTAAGTTAGTTTGTGAAGGTGGAAGAGGGTAATGCAATTGAGCAATGACTGGCAGGCACCCTGAATTGCATACACATGCACTGAGAACTGGGAAGCCCTGGCCCTTGAGCATTCCAGCTGGAGGTCAGCTGTGGCCAGCAGTGCTGTAGAATTTGAAGAGGTATGAATGGAGGGCGAAAGAGAGAAACGTACCAAGAGGAAGTTGCGTCAAGCCAACCCTGATCGGGACCGCCTTCCCCTGGAAACCAATGCCTTCACTGCGGGAGAAGATGCAGGTCAAGAATAGGGCTCCACAGTCACCTACGGACCCATCGCCAGGACACTGATCTTGGAAGACAATCCTACTCGGACAACGAGGGATCACCTAAGTAAGTAAGGGTATGAATGAAATTGAATGAAAGGTGCATTGGATGGAGCTAATAATTTTCAAGACGCCATTCTAAAATATTAAGGCTTTTGCACCTCAGCAGGAGTTCACCTTGCTCACAGCACTCACCAAGTAACCAAACGTGGTAATAAACAGTTTATTGACAAAACATATATTAAAAGGGCCAAAGGCACCCTTAAGCAAATAGGCAAGCTTGTTTCCTGATGCTGCAGAAATTGGGACTCAATAGAACAAGAGATTCAAACTCCAGGAAGAAAGATTCCTGCTAAACATTAGGAAAAACCTCATGATCATAAGAGCTGTCTGAGAGCAGACTAGTGGAGTCTCCTTCTCTGGAGGCTTTGAAGTAGAGGCTGGATGGCCATCTGTCGGGAGAGCTTGGGTGGTGTCTTCCAGTCTGGCAGAAGGGGGTTGAACTGGATGGCCCTTGGGGTCTCGGATTCAATGATTCGTGCACCTTGAGCAGATGGCGTGGCTGTTGGATGCACAAATAGAGAGAGCCATGTGCCAATCCAGCAACTGGGAATTGCCATTCAAAAGACAGCCAGCAATCTCGGCTGTGCAGAATGACAGCAATTTCCAGCTATCAGCAGTAATTTGCTTGCTCCGATCAATCACCTCCCACCTGCAGATTGTTTCACCCTGCGGTTATGAAAAGAAATCTGCCACGGCTTGGCAATGGCCATCCAAGGGGAGAGCACAACTGCCCCCAAATGACACAAAGACAGGATTTGCAATAATGGAGCAGAGGATGCAGGGCGGGAAATGCAGCACAGAAGAGGTAACAAGGCAGCACGGGAGTATCTGGCTAATCGAAATGAATGCAAGCTTCCAGAGCCAGATAAACTTCGTTTTAGTGTATTAAAGGAACTGGCAGAAGTCACAATCCATTTCAGAAGAAATGTCCATCCTGAAAGTTGTAGTTTTACAAGGCCTCCTGCTTTCTCTGACCACCAAACTACAGCTCCCAGGATCCCACAACATTGAGCCATGGCAGTTAAAGTGGGTCAAATCCTACAGCATCAATGCAGCCTTGGTATTATTGTTAATATTTCTTATAGTATAATAACAATAATAATATTTTTATAGTGGAGCCCACCCACAGTGGCGCAATGGGTTAAACCCTTGTGCAAGCAGGACTGCGGATTGAAAGGTCGGCAGTTCGAATCTGGGAAGTGGGGTGAGCTCCTCTCTGTCAGCTCCAGCTTCTCATGCAGTGACATGAGCGAAGCCTCCCACAGGATAGTAAAACATCCAAATAATTTCATCAGAAAGGAGGAAATCATGAAAATGAACAAAATCTGGCTACCAGTATTAAAAAACTCAAAAATTACAACAGCACAACAACAGATAGGAAACAAACAAGGACATTTAATCACCTTTCAACAAAAGATTGCTCCAGGCACTGTCAGGCTATTATATGCTAATCAAGGTGGTCAGTTGAAACATTCACACCTAGCTCCAGCAGACAAGAGTCCTTTGTCCCACCCGGGTCATTCCACAGATATATAAACCTTTTTCCTAGTTCCAACAGACCTCACTACCTCTGAGGATGCTTGCCATAGATGCAGGCGAAACGTCAGGAGAGAATGCCTCTAGACCATGGCCATATAGCCTGAAAAAAGCTACAACAACCCAGGTTAAAAATAGTAACGAAAACAACACGATTAACAAAGTAAGATTGCTCAACATAGAAATTGTGAATTCAAATTTCTAAATCCAATTAACAGCAGTTAGATTGAATAAATAGGACATGCGATTATTTGCAAACTTTCCATTATTTCAATAGGTCTACTCTATTATCATCCTGCCTCTGTTTCAAACTTTGGAAAAGGAGTCTCCACTGGACTCCCAGGCATTAGACTTGGAAGGGACTCCCAAAAGGTCATCTAGTCCAACCTACTTTATAGGAATACACCATTGAAACAGTGGATGTGGCTCTTAATGAGACATGCCGCATTATCATAGGGTGTCTGCGCCCTACACTACTAGAGAAATTACACTGTCTAGCCGGTATTGCACCACCTGACATCTGCCGGGAAGTAGCAACCAACAGTGAAAGGACCAAGGCAGTGACATCTCCAGCTCATCCCCTGTTTGGGTATCAGCCAGCACGTCAAAGACTTAAATCAAGAAATAGTTTTCTAAGATTTACAGAGACACTCGCTGGAACATCCCAGCAAGCGAGAGTCCAAAAGTGGCAGGCTCAAACGCAGAACCTCAATCAATGGCTGATACCAAATGAGAGACTCCCCCCTGGGCACACAGAAGACTGGGCGACTTGGAAGGCGCTGAACAGACTGCACTCTGGCACCACGAGATACAGAGGAAATGGGGCCACAAAGTGGAATCCACGACATGTGAGTGCGGAGAGGAGCAAACCACTGACCACCTGCTGCAATGCAACCTGAGCCCTGCCACATGCACATTGGAGGACCTTCTTGCGGCAACACCAGAGACACTCCAAGTGGCCAGATACTGGTCAAAGGACATTTAATCAACTACCAAGCTTGCAAATTCTGGGTTTTGTCTGTTTGTTAGTTTGTTTTCGTTAAAAATGTAATACAAATGTCTGGTTGCTGATGACACAATAAATAAATAGCTATTGAAACTCTCCTGACAAACACTAATAGCAAAAGAGTGCACTGAGAAAAAGCAAAACCAAAGAGTGGTGGCTACGAGGTGGCAAGTGAGAGAATCCTAGAGTTGGAAGAGACCTCGTGGGCCATCCAGTCCAACCCCATTCTGCCAAGGAGCAGGAAAACTGCATTGAAAGCACCCCTGACAGATGGCCATCCAGCTTTTACGAAGGTGGTGGGCTTTTGGGTCTCTTTTGGCCCTCAGTAGCCACATGCCTCCCTCTGTCTGAATTTCCCCAACAACTCACCTGTCATTTCGATGTCCTCCTTGTCCCAACAATGTTGAATCTCAGGCGGAAATAAGACTCCCTTGGCTTGCAAATCCCAAAGTCTCCCAAAAGTTTGGCACCAGCTCTTGTTAGGAACTCCTTCCTTGAGAAGCAGGAAGTCCCAGCATCCACAGGGTCCCTTGGAAAGAAGACTCCCTTGGCTTGCAAATCCCAAAGTCTCCCAAGAGTTTGACACCAGCTCTTGTTAGGAACTCCTTCCTTGAGAAGCAGGAGGTCCCAGCATCCACAGGCTGCTCCCGCTTTGCAGTTTGCTTCCCCTTCCTCTCTTGACTCCCGGACAAAGCGGATTATCCGTTCTATTTTGAGCAGGCATCCAAGGATGGAGACCCCCCTCGGACCACCTGTTCCTCGGAGAGATCAGAGGGATGCTCAGAGGCTCATCTCCAGCCAGGCAACATATTGTGTCTCTCCTTATTCTCCTGGAAGCCAACAGCAAAAGAAATCCTTGGGTGGGTCAGAGATGCCCGCTTTCGGAGCTGGTGGGCAAGGATGGGGGCGATCCTTTGTCAGGCGGGTCCCTCCCCTCGGCTAACTGATGCTGCTGCCTTCTTCTTCTTCTTCGTCCTCCTCCTCCTCACATGGTTTCCATGGAAACGGGATGCAGCTGTCAGTGGTGCAAACAGGGGATTTTTGACAGCTGAGGGGACTCAGCCATCCCTGCCTCACATGGCCTCACGCCCATGCAAAGAAGAGGAGGAGGAGGAGGAGGCCGGAGTCTCCCGGAGGAGAGGACCCATGCCTTGCTTCCTCTGAAAACAAGGGGGAAAGAAAAAGAGTTGTTTTGGCACCATTAGATTATTATACTTAGACCTGTCAATCAATCTCTTTATCAGTGCCCACCCTTTCCACAAGACCGCCAAAGGTCCATCGCCGAGCCCAATTCAAAGTGCTGGTTTTGACCTATAAAGCTCTATACGGTTCTGGCCCAGCTTACTTGTCCGAACAAGAGGCTGGATGGCCATCTGTCAGGGGTGATTTGAATGCAATATTCCTGCTTCTTGGCAGGGGGTTGGACTGGATGGCCCATGAGGTCTCTTCCAACTCTTTGATTCTATGATTCTATGAACACATCCACCCCTACATCCCACCTCGTAATCTAAGATCATCCAGGGAGGTCCTGCTCTCGCTCCCGTCAACAGCACAAATACATCTGGCGAGGACAAGAAACAGGGCCTTCTCGGCTGTGGCCCCCCTGCCTATGGAACACACTCCCAATTTATTTTATTTCGAACATTTTACCCTGCCCTTCTCAACTCCTAGGGCAGTGGTTCTCAACCTGGGAGTTGGGACCCCTGTGGGGGTCGCAAAGGGGTGTCAGAGGGGTCACCAAAGACCATCAGAAAACATGGTATTTTCTCTTTGTCATGGGTGTTCTGTGTGGGAAGTTTGATCCAATTCTATCATTGGTGGGGTTCAGAATGCTATTTCATTGTGGGTGAACTATGGATCCCAGCAACTACAACTCCCAAATGGCAAGGTCTATTTTCTCCAAACTCTTACCAGTGTTCACATTTGGGCATATTGATTATCTGTGCCAAGTTTGATCCAGATCCATCACTGTTTGAGTCCACAGTTTTCTATGGATGTAGGTGAACTACAACTCCAAAAACTCAAGGTCAGTGTCCACCAGACTCTCCCAGTATTTCTCTTGGCCGTGGGAATTCTGTGTGCCAAGTTTGATTCAATTCCATCATTGGTGGAGTTCAAAGTGCTCTTTGATTTTAGGTGAACTATAAATCCCAGCATCTCCAACATTCCCAAATGACAAAATCAATCCCCTCCAACCCCACCAGTATTCAAATTTAGGCGTATCAGGTATTTGTGCCAAATTTGGTCCAGTGAATGAAAATACATCCTGCATATCAGATATTTATATTATGATTCATAACAGTAGCAAAATTAAAGAAGTAGCAATGAAAATAACGTTATGGTTGGGGGCCACCACAACGTGAGAACCTGTACTAAGGGGTCGCGGCATTAGGAAGGTTGAGAACCACTGCTCTATATGGTTCTGGCCCAGCTTACTTGTCTGAATGCATCCATCCCTACATCCCATCTCATAATCTAAGATAATTCAGGGAGGTCCTGCTCTCGCTCCCGTCAACAGCACAAATACATCTGGCGGGGACGAGAGACAGGGCCTTCTCGGCTGTGGCCCCCCTGCCTATGGAACACACTCCCAATTTATTTTATTTTGAACATTTTTACCCTGCCCTTCTCAACCCCTAGGGCAGTGCTTCTCAACCTTGCTAATGCCGTGACCCCTTAATGCAGTTCCATATGTTGTGGTGACCCCCAACCATAATATTGTTTTCGTTGCTACTTGATACCTGTCATTTTAGTACTGTTATAAATCGTAATGTAAATATCCTATATGCAGGATATATTTTCATTCACTGGACTAAATTGAGCCAATATGCCTGTTCTGGAACGGCTGTTCCAGGGCTCCAATTTTGTGTTTTGCACAAAATTTGTTCATAGTTCTAAGTTTCAGGAACTCTGCAAATAGGTGGCTTCTTTTGGCTGCATTCATAGGGCAAGCCACCTGTCAATTATAATTGGGTTCCCTGGTTCCGCCCCCTTTCTAGGCTTTGGAGGGAAGGGAGCCTTTTCAGTCAGTCACAGCAAGGTTAGCCAATGTATAGGATGTGTTTACTTCCCCTATACAAAGGCTTCAACCTTTAAGAGCTCCAGGGAAGAACGCCAGGGAAGCATTCCCACAGCTTTAAGAGTCTCCTAAGAACCCCAGGGATTCCTTCCTACAGCCTTGGGAGTTTCCAGGAAGACAGCCTTAAACTCTAAAGAACATCCATTGCCTGTCTGGTAGGTCCTCTCAGTGTTTCAAGAAGCAGTTCGGCCTGGCAGAGGAGCCCACACCAGTGAGGGTTGGATTTTAGTTAGCCTTGGGAGAAGTTAAAAAGGGGAATTTTCCTTTGAAGAAAGGTACTGAAGATAGTGCCTGTTCCCTGTGGACACGTTTGAGAGAACTGATACTTTGCCAAGAAAGCTTTACAATTCCTGTTGGATTCATTAATAAAAGACTTTGTTGTACCTTTTAAGCCATTTGAAGATTCCTTTTGTAAAGGAAGCCTCTGAGAACTTTTCCTAGGGCCCCTGGCTTCCCGCTGGGTAAAGGTTACACATCCTATATCTAAAGTCAACTAGCTATAGGCTCAGCAGCGACAGAACAATGCCCAAATGTGAATGCTAGTGGGGTTGGGGGGGGATTGATTTTGTAATTTGGGAGTTGTAGTTGCTGGGATTTATAGTTCATCTATAATAAAAAAGCATTCTTAAATCCACCAGCGATGGATTTAAACCGAACTTGGCACAAAGAACTCCCATGACCAACAAAAAACACTGGAAGGGTTTTGTGGGCATTGACCTTGAGTTTGGGAGTTGTAGTTCACCAATATCCAGAGGAGCACTGTGGATTCATGCAATGATGGATCTGGACCAAACTTGGCACGTATACTCAGTATACCCAAATGTGAACACTGGAAGAGTCTGGGGAAAATAGACCTTGACATTTGGGAGTTGTAGTTGTTGGGATTTATAGTTCACCTACAATCAAAGAGCATTCTGAACTCAACCAACAATAGAATTGGGTCAAACTTCCTACAAAGAGGAGCACTGTGGATTCATGCAATGATGGATCTGGACCAAACTTGGCACGAATACTCAGTATACCCAAATGTGAACACTGGTAGAGTCTGGGGAAAATAGACCTTGAAATTTGGGAATTGTAGTTGTTGGTATTTATAGTTCACCTACAATCAAAGAACATTCTGAACTCGACCAACAATAGCATTGGGTCAAGCTTCCCACAATGAATCCCAATGACCACCAGAAAATACTATGTTTTCTGATGGTCTTTGGTGACCCCTTTGACACCCCCCTCACGACCCCCTCAGGGGTCCCGACCCCCAGGTTGAGAAACACTGCCCTAGGGGAACTCAGGGTGGCTTACAATTGGCAACAATTCAATGCCGCTTCATAAAATACAAGTAGCAAAAATAACAATTAAAACCATGAATATTAAAATTAAAAAAAATTAAACAGTATACTTACAATCAGTCTGGTGGCTATTTTTCTCGCCATATACTAATGATTACTCCGCTTCACTGATCCAAATCCACTTCCAAGTCATAGTCAAATATTATCCATTGCCCTTTAAGCTGATTGCCCGAAGGCCTGGTCCCACAACCACATTTTACCTTCTTTCTGAAGGTGAGGAGGAATGACGATGATCTAATTTCCCCGGGAAGTGTATTCCACAAGTGGGGGGCTACCACCGAGAAGGCCCTGTCCCTCATCCCTGCCAAACGTGTTTGAGACAATGACGGGGCCGAGAGCAGGACCTCCCCAGAGGATCTTAAGCTCCGAGATGAGACGTAGAAGGAGATACGTTCGGACAGGTACGCTGGACCGGAGCCGTATAGGGTTTTATGAAGTAAGATCCGCTCTTTCCCTCCTGGCTTTTAGAAAAAAATTAAAATCATGGTTCCGGGACCAGGCCTTCGGACAGTAGATGTATGTAGCATTTTAGAGGGACATTGACTGGAATGGCGATTCGACTGATGAGACTGTTTTATTGTTTTAATACTTGTTGATGTATTGTTTTAATTATTATTTATGTTCAATTGTGGTTTTGCTATTGCAATTGTTTGTATTGGCATCGTATCAGTGCCAATTATTTATGTGTCAACCGCTTTGAGTCCCCCCAGGGGTGAGAAAGATGGTATGTAAATAAATAAATACATACATACATAATGGTCCAGCTGGCACACATATTCAGGCTAAACATGCCCAGCTCTTTAAGCCGCTCCTCATAGGACTTGTTCATAATAATCATAATAATCACAATCTCTTGTTCCTCCCTTGTTTTTAGACAAGCAAGGCATTAACCGTCAGCAGTCTTGGGGAAAGGGTGAGTATTAATAAAGTGATTGATTGATAGACCTTACAAATGAATGGGAGCCGCATTGGATCTTGGTTCCCAAGATAACAGTAGTATAGTCACAGTTACTACTGTGTAGCGGTGGGGGCAGGAGAGGAGGTGGATTGGAGCCTGCTAATGAAAATGGGGTGGGGAGGGGGGAGGAGGGGGAGAGAGGATGCTGGCAAGAACCAAATAATCTAACAACGAGCAAAGCAGAAAGCAAGCTTTTGACCTGGGATTGCGGCATGGAGGGGGGGAGGTGTTCCAACAGCCGAGGGGCCCCCATAGAGGTCGTGGTGGGAAGGAGGAGATGCGGGAAAAGGAGACCTCGAATTCGGCCTAATTCGGACCGCTTATCCACATTAACAACCCCCAACCGGTCTCCTAAGGTAAATTGGTGTAACCAGGTGAGCGGGCCCTCTGGTTTGAAGGTGGTGTTGTTGAACGCCAGATCTGTCAACGGAAAAACGACCTGGATCCAGGACTTAATCCTGGAGGAGCGGGCAGATCTGGCGTGCATCACGGAGACCTGGCTGGATGAAGCGGGGGGCGTAAACCTCTCCCAGCTCTGTCCTCCAGGTTTCTCCGTGCAACACCAACCAAGAGCCGGAGGACGGGGAGGTGGGGTCGCAGTGGTCTATAGAGATTCCATCCATCTGACCAGGAGTCCCATCCCGCAGACCACAAATTTTGAATGCGTCCACCTGAGGGTGGGTGACCGGGACAGAATAGGGATTCTTGTAGTGTACCGTCCACCTCGCTGCACTACAGTCTCCCTGCCTGAGCTAGCGGGGGTGGTCTCGAGCCTGGTGGTGGAGTCCCAACGGCTTCTT
Organism: Anolis sagrei; assembly: GCF_037176765.1. Taxonomy (NCBI): domain Eukaryota; kingdom Metazoa; phylum Chordata; class Lepidosauria; order Squamata; family Anolidae; genus Anolis; species Anolis sagrei. Next base: position 5,318,317 of record NC_090021.1, on the reverse strand, counting down.
GTGCTGGGGGACTTCAACATCCATGCCGAGGCGACCCTCACAGGAGCGGCTCAGGACTTCATGTCTGCCATGGCAACCATGGGGCTGTCCCAACAAATAACTGGCCCCACCCACTGTGCTGGACACACATTGGACTTGGTTTTCTGCCAGGGATGGGAGCAGGGTGGCGGTGTGGAGGAGTTGTCCATCTCTCCGTTGCCATGGACCGACCACTTCCTGATCAGATTTAGGCTCACTGCGCCCCCTAACCTCCGCAAAGGTGGAGGACCCATTAAGATGGTCCGCCCCAGGAGGCTTATGGATCCGAACGGATTCCTGATGGCTCTTGGGGATTTTCCCGCCACCTCGGTAGGTGACCATGTCGAGGCCTTGGTCGCTCTCTGGAATGGGGAGATGACCAGGGCAATTGACAGGATCGCTCCGGAACGTCCCCTCTCAAGTAACCGAGCTAAACCAGCTCCTTGGTTCACTGAGGAGCTGGCAGCGATGAAGCGAAGGAAGAGGGAACTAGAGAGCGTGTGGCGCTCGGACCCAAGCGAGCCAAACCGAACACGGTTTGTGTCCTTTTTAAGGGCATATGCCACGGCAATAAAAGCCGCAAAGAAAACTTTCTTTGCGGCTACTATTGCGTCTGCAAAAAACCGTCCGGCGGAGTTGTTTCGGATTGTCAGAGGTCTTTTAACTCCCCCTACCTCAGGTGGGAGCCCTGACAACTCGGACACGCGCTGTGAAGCATTTGCTCGGTTCTTTGCAGACAAAGTCGCTTTGATCCGTTCTGGGCTGGACACCACATTAAATGCAGTCTCTGTGGATGTGACACAAGCACCTGCTTGTCCTATTTTGATGGATTCTTTTCAGTTTGTGAAACCCGAGGATGTGGACAAGATACTTGGAGGAATGAGGCCTACCACGTCCATCCTAGACCCCTGCCCATCCTGGCTTCTGAAAGAGGCCAGAGGGGGATTGGCTGAGTGGGTAACGGTGGTGGTTAATGCCTCCCTTCGGGAAGGCACGATTCCAGCGAGCCTAAAACAGGCTATTATAAAGCCGCTGTTGAAGAAACCATCACTGGACCCCACTAAATTTGACAACTTTCGGCCTGTTTCCAATCTTCCCTTCTTGGGCAAAGTCATGGAAAGCGTGGTGGCCTCACAACTCCAGGTATTCTTGAGAGACACGGATTATCTGGATTCGGCACAGTCTGGCTTCAGACCGGGACATGGTACCGAGACGGTCTTGGTCGCCTTAGTGGATGATCTCCGCCGGGAGCTAGACAGGGGGAGTGTGTCCCTGTTGGTGCTTCTGGACCTCTCAGCGGCCTTCGATACCGTCGACCACGGTATTCTTCTGGGACGCCTTGCAGGGATGGGTCTTGGGGGCACCGCCTTGCGGTGGCTCCAGTCATTTCTGGAGGGTCGCACCCAGAAGGTGTTATTGGGGGACTCCTGTTCAACGCCACAGCCTTTGACCTGTGGTGTTCCTCAGGGCTCCATACTGTCCCCCATGCTGTTTAACATCTACATGAAGCCGCTGGGTGAGATCATCCGGAGTTTCGGGGTGCGGTGTCACCTGTACGCAGATGACGTCCAACTCTGTCACTCCTTCCCACCTGCTACTAAGGAGGCTGTCGAAGTCCTGAACCGGTGCCTGGCCGCTGTGACGGTCTGGATGAGGGCGAACAAACTGAAATTAAATCCAGACAAGACAGAGGTACTCCTGGTCAGTCGCAAGGCCGAACAGGGTATAGGGTTACAGCCTGTGCTGGACGGGGTCGCACTCCCCTTGAAGGCGCAGGTTCGCAGCTTGGGTGTGACCCTGGACTCATCGCTGAGCCTGGATCCCCAGGTTTCAGCGGTGACCAGGGGAGCATTTGCACAGCTTCGGCTCGTGCGCCAGCTGCGCCCGTATCTTGGGAAGTCTGACTTGGCCACGGTGGTACACGCTTTGGTCACATCCCGCCTCGACTACTGCAACACTCTCTACGTGGGGCTGCCCTTGAAGACGGCCCGGAAGCTCCAGCTAGTCCAGCGCGCGGCAGCCATGTTATTAACCGGAGCAGGACGCAGGGAGCGCACAACGCCCTTGCTGTCCCAGCTCCACTGGCTGCCGATCAGCTACCGGGCCCAATTCAAGGTGCTGGTGCTAACCTACAAAGCCCTAAACGGTTCCGGCCCAAAATACCTTGAGTACCGCATCTCCGCCTACCAGCCCACGAGGACCTTGAGATCATCCGGGGAGGCCCTTCTCTCGGTCCCGCCTGCCTCACAGGCACGCTTGGCGGGGACTAGAGAGCGGGCCTTCTCGGTGGTGGCCCCCCGGCTGTGGAACTCCCTCCCCGCTGAAATTAGACAGGCGCCCTCCCTCATGGCCTTCCGTAAGGGCCTGAAAACCTGGCTCTTCGAAAAGGCCTTCAATTAAGTGCTATGTTTTTGGAATGACCACCGGAATGGACTATGACGACGAGATTGATTATGGCCCAAACAAGACGAAGCGGATTTTTAGTTTAATTAGCTGTGTGTTAGTAAGATGTGTGTTATGATCCTGATTTACTGTAACTGTTGTCTTTATGTTCTATGTTCTGTACACCGCCACGAGTCGCCTTCGGGCTGAGAGTGGCGGTTAACAAGTGCAATAAATAAATAAATAAATAAATAAATATGAATACTGTTGGAGCCCCCAGGCGTGCAGCGGGTTAAACCGCTGAGCTGCTGAACTTACTAACTGTGAAAGGTCAGATGGGACTTCCAGTGGGAAGGTAACGGTGCTCTATGCAGTCATGCCGGCCACATGACCTTGGAGGTGTCTACGGATAACACTGGCTCTTTGGCTTAGAAACATTGCATTGGTCCATCTTCTCATAGTTCTATGTAGTAATTAGTTATTATTTCTTTGTGTACTGTATGTTGGCATTTAATTTTTGCCATTAGTATGTTGTAAACCGCCTTGAGTCCCCCCAGGGGTTGAGAAAGGCGGCATAGAAATAAGTAAATACATAAATAAACAAATTCTCTTTTTTTTTTTTTTTTTGCGTCAGGGGCGACTTGAGAAACTGCAAGTCGTTTCTGGTGTGAGAGCATTGGCCGTCTGCAAAGACGTTGCCCAGGGGATGTGTTACCATCCTGTGGGAGGCTTCTCTCATGCCCCCGCATGGGAAGCTGGAGCTGACAGATGGGAGCTCACTTCATCTCGCGGGTTCAAACCTCCTAAATCCCTGTTTTCCAGCCAGACGTCCCCATCCTGTATCTCTTCCTTTCATTTCTTCTGCCTAAGTGCAATAACATATGTTTCTTCCTGTCGAAGTTCCTTGTGTTGGCCCAGCTCTCTAATCTTCCCAGCCCAAAGAAACCAACTTGTTTCAAAGGTGCTTACCTGCCTCGTGTCCACAGCCACTTGTTGTGCTTCTGTTAAACTACGGGGGACACCCTGTCAAAACATTCCCCGGGCCCAAATGTCCCTTGATGGCCCTGACCTTTCCCACTTTGAAACTAGAATGAGATTCAAAGTGCGGAAGAGACCCAGTGTCCGAAGGGAGAGAGCCAGGTCTATTATTAGGACAGTGGAGAAATGCATCTGACTAAACGCTGCTCAGCTGTCACATGCTGGAGACTGAAAGAAAGGAACATTGACGTTGCCTTTGAGACATCTCCTTTCCAAAGCCTCTTCTGCAAATTGAGACCACTTGTTTCTGGAAATTGCAAAAACTTTTCGGCAAGTAATGTCATGGTGCCTCCAAGTTGCTTATGGCAGATCAAGAAGGCCACTACCTTTCCGCTTTGGATGTTCTAGCTAGAAGCATTTAGGGGAAAGGGGCCAAGGTTGTGTCTTGAGGGCGTATATATGTACCTTCATTTGCCTACTGTGCTGTCATGTGCTGGGCCTATGACAATGTCTGTTTACAGGACGTGCTTTCTGTGTTCCCAACAGGACGCGGGGGTGCCTCAGCTAAAGGGTCCCATAGGTTTCCCAACACAAAGTTCTGTAGAGGCTCAAAATAGGTTCAATAAAGTGCTTTATTAAGGCTTAAATCTTCGAACAAACGAATTAAATGCTTTATAATCTTGAAAAACTCGTAGCTTTCTCGATCTGCCAACAAGGGACAGGCAACTGCTTGATAAATTGTTCCTACCTTCCGACCCCTCCTTGGGCAATCTTTCTTTACCCTGCTGGCATGAGGCCACAACTCCCGGCTCCAAGCTGTGTTATGGATAGACCGAGTGGTCCCTTACCAGGCAATGGTTGCTGTAGATCTGCCAAGCTGGTGTCCTGTAGATTTGCCCCACAAAGGCCGTGGAACCATTCCTTTATTTTCCAGCAAAGCTGGCTATATTCCCCCAGCAAAGCTGTGGAACTGCACCGGGATTGTGGCGCAGCTGGCTGAGTGTTAGCTGCATTAAGATCACTCTGACCAAAAGGTCATGAGTTTGAAGCCAGCCCGGGCTGGAGTGGGTGTCCAGCCATTGTGTAGCCTGTTGTCAACCTTTGCAACCCGAAAGACAGTTGCATCTGTCAAGTAGGAAAATAAGGTACCACCTTGTGTGGGAGGCTAAATTAACTAATTTATGAGGCCATAAAGAAAAAAGACTCCAGGGAATGTGGAATGCGGAAGAACTTCATCGGTGTCGCTGATGGACGATAAAAAGCAGCAGCTCCCCTGACGGCCAGAAAAAAAGGTTAAATAGCCTCGGTGTATTGTCTGTTATACGTTGTTTGTCAAACTGGCATTGAATGTTTGCCATATATGTGTATACTGTAATCCGCCCTGAGTCCCCTGCGGGGTGAGAAGGGCGGAATATAAAAACTGTAAATAAATAAATAAATAATAAATTACTCCCCAGCAAAGCTCTAGAGGTTTTCCTTTTTCCCCAGCAAAAGCTGTAAGAAGTGAAGCTTTTTACAGATGGGACAGAGAAAGCTCACACCTCCTGCTGTAAGGCTCTAAACTGTGAGACTGAACTAAAAGTCCATTTTCCCTCCAAACCTGGGGAAAGGGGCGGATCTAAAGGCTCTAACAATGATTGATAGGTTATTGGTCCTATGACTGCAACCTGGGCAAAGCTACCCAATTGCAAAATGCATGGCCCAAATGAATTCAAACAAACGAACAGTGCAAGAAAAAGAATCAAATGTCCTGGCACAGCCATGCCAGCACACCCACTGACTTATAGTTGGGGGGTTCTGGGAGTGACGGTCCTAACAGGCCCTTTCCCCCATGCGCTGGAAGTTCTAGCGTGAAGAAAAGGAACCAAAGTCAAAATTAACCCAGGGATTGGTGGCCCCATAGGCTGCAGCAATGGAGCCTGCAATGACCTTTCCTCCAATTTCCGGCAACTTCCCAATGAACTCGCCAAAAGTTGCATAAGCACTACCTATGCACCTCACACCTCAGGGAACATCTCAACTTTTAGTTTAGGAAAAAACCCTATCCCTGTGCAATGCCTGGGGAGACACATAATGAGCTTAGGATTGATGTCGAGCATGGATCCCTCCACCCCCAGGTCAAATTACAATACAGTCTCGCTTATCCGACCTTCGCTTATCCAACATTCCGTCTTAGCCGATGCCCCCCTTTTCCTCCAACATTTCCCCTTCGATTAAAGGAGCGCTCCCCAACTCTCTCTCCCAGTTGGCGCATACGAAATCAAACAGTGCAATAAACTTACATAGTCCTTGCAAGTAACACAGAATAAGGTTTCTTCATCTTCATTCAAATGAGAGAGCAAAACATAAACCTTGGGTAAATAGCTATTCCACCATAGCAAAGAGCATCGTTGTTAGAGCATTCTAGCATTACATCATATTGCTTCTCTTCCTCAGAGTAGCGTATTGCTTCTCCAAAACCCATACAGTTACACCCCACCGGGTGTGGCCCAAACATGCTGGCTGACCTACATTACCAGCTGTACATAATAATTAACACCATAAGGTTTTTCTTTAACACACACTTGATCCTGCTACGACTTACTGTAACAAAACTGCATTCATTCCATAGTGTAGATGCTTCCCTTGCCTTTCCTTAGCTCTGAAAAAACTGTAGTAGTTTTGCAAGAATCTAAAAAAATGGGGCTTTTGGGTAAAGAGCCAACTGGGAAACATATCTGCAGCTTTATGGCTCATGTTATTAATTAATCACTTCATTCTGGAATTAAAGGAGTGCTGGGATTTCAGCTTAAGCGAATCTCTTTCATTAAAAATATATAAATTTAATTATGTGGCTCTCTTTGGCTGGAGAATTTCCAACCCAATTCGTAAATCTGTTTCTAATTTGCGCATGATTCTTCTCAGTATCCGAGGAGGAAGCCAGAAATTGACAGGGATGCTACACATTTAGATTTCTCTTGCTGCTGTTGCTCCCTTTTCGTTGCTATTACATCCCTTGATTGAGACACAACAATGCAATTTAAAATCAACATTATGACGAGTCACACCTTGTTGCATGAACCACACATGCAGCAATATTCATAATTTTAATTGCTAAAGGACTCCAACTCCCAGGATTCATGTTATTTGCAGTTAAAGTGGTGTCAAACTATATTAATTCTGCAGTGTAAACGCACCGTAAAACGTCATCTCATAATATTATGTAACAAAATTTGTAAAAAAAATCTGTTCCTGGTTTGAAAGTATTATTTTTTGTGTAATTGTGTGGTATTTACTTTGAAAATAGTTGTTCTACTCCAGAAACTTTGTTTTTGTGCCTGCCGGAAACTGGCACCACAATTGAAGGGAGATATAGACAAACTGGAATGTGTCCAGAAGATTTTCGAAATGCTGTCGTCTAACATTTTTTTTTCCTATTTCCACTAGTTGTGATGTATTCATTTGTTTCCTTAGTATCTCTAATTGGTAGTGTATCTTTGTAAAGAAGGGTAAAATTACTGCCACCAAATTTGTGAGGAAAGCTGGGCAATGATCAACATCAGCTTAGGAGCTGGTTTATAAAGGGACTATTATTTACAGAAGTATTGATAGCGTAGCGTTTTTTGTCCCTGGTTTGGTTTTACTTCTTATGCAGGCTGTTTGACTTAAGAGAAACTGTATCAGGCAAGGCTTGAGGAGAACAGTAACAATTTTATTGGAACAAGCAAGGTATAACAGATTTGATTGTTTCTTGACTGGTTACATTAGTAAGGTTTCATGAGTAACTTTAGGTACAGACAAGAGGTTTCTATAAGCAGATGTATTTTTCCTGGACAACTGTCCTAATAAAACAAATAAGCTAAAAGGCTTATTTAACAGAATTGGCTCCCAGCCAAACATTGATTCTTAACCCAGAATCAATAACCCCCTGTAGTTTTATCACTACCGGGTCCTTTCCTGTAACCCCTTTGGTCACAAACTAATTCCCTGAATCTCCATGCAGAGATTCAGTCTTCCCTGTAGCTCACTGGCTTACAGACTGCCACTTTCAAAAAGCTGCCCCGTGAAGAGGCAGTTGGCTCCGCCCCCGTTGCTATGGCAACTCAGCTCAAGCCACCAGCCACCATCGCTAACAAAATATAATCCTACATACTTACCATTTATTAACTACTGTTTAAACAACACATAACCATAAGAATAAAAGTTACACATTGTCACAATCTTTTTATCTTGGGGGTTTAATTTATATACATTTAAATTGTATATGTATTTATAATATTATAATGTAATGCAATAACATAATAATAATAATAATAATAATAATAATAATAATACAATATTATAATTATATATTTTATATGACATGTAATGTTACTAATAATATTACAATGGTAAGGTAAAGGTAAAGGTAGTCCCCTGACATTATGTCCAGTCATGTCTGACTCTGGGGTGTGGTGCTCGTCTCCATTTCTAAGCCGAAGAGCCAGCGTTGTCCGTAGACACCTCCAAGGTCATGTGGCCGGCATGACTGCATGGAGCGCCGTTACCTTCCCGCCGGAGCGGTACCTATTGATCTACTCACACTTGCATTTTTTCGAACTGCTCAATATAGTAATATATAATACCGATATTGTGCTATGTTAATCTATCCAGCACGGTTGGTGGAACTGGACCAAACTTGGCACACCTAACCCCCATGACCTCCTTTACATCCTGGTGAGGTTTGGAGGAGGACGGACAAAGGATGATGGAATTTGTAGTACTTTCAAACCCTTCGGTTCCCACAGACCACTGTGGCCTCCAACAAAGACCGATAAAGACCAAACTTGGCACACATGAACAACTATATATCCTGGTACAGTTTCGAGGAGGGTGGACCACGGATGATGGGACTTGAGGTACCTCCACTCACTTCCTGAGACCGCTGCGACCCTCATCCAATGACTGATCAAGACCAAACTTAGCACACAGAGCCCCCATGACCCACTCTACATCCTGGTGCAATGCAACCTGAACCCTAACACATGCACAATGGAGGACCTTCTTGAGGCAACACCAAAGGCACTCCGAGTGGCCAGATACTGGTCAAAGGACACAGAGGCGGCCCTAAGTAATTTTCAATGGTAAGCAAACAGTATTTTGGTGTCCCCCCCCCCCCCCCCCACCAATCACTGATATATATTTTCTGTTCGTCGTGGGAGTTCTGTGTGCCATATTTGGTTCAATTCAATCATTGGTGGAGTTCAGAATGCTATTTGAACTATACATCCCAGTAACTACAACTCACATATGTCAAGGTCTATTTCCCCCCCCCCCCCCCCCCCAGGGCGCCCCTGGGCAAAATCAACTATACTGCAAATGCTTACTTTGCGTAATGGGTTGAGCCGCCCCTGAAAGGACATTTAATAGAATACAAGTCTGCAAACTTTGTGTTTTGTTTGTTTTTCTGTCTTTTAAAAATGCAATACAACTGTTTTGGTTCGCTCCTGACACGATAAATAAATAAATACTGGTGCACTTTGGAGGAGGATGGGCCATGGACGATGGGGGTTGCATATGGGAGTTGTAGTTCACCCATACCTACTTGTTGGGGTTAATTTCACAATTCAGCAGCAGATCAGTTGCACAACTTCAGCACTTTCCAGTAGCTTCTTCCTGCACAGTATTTTCAGTCAACTGCTCCCACAGCCTGCAGTCACTCTGGAACCTTTTACAGACACTTGAGCACATGCCCGGCCATGGTCAGTTTTACCATTGTCTTTCCTCCAGACTAGATGACATTACAAACTTACCGCAGCACACAGTTATATCTTGTCTTAGCAGACAGGTTCTTTTAATCAATTACATAGAGCCTTCGACGAACAACATCACAGCACAAGGAGAGAGATATACACTGTACATGACTTCCTTATATACAATTCTATACAAGCACACATAGCAATCTCTGATTGGTTCCCAACTCATTAACTTAACTCAGACCCAGGATTATTATTCTTATTCTTATTATTAACTTTATTTGTACCCTGCTATATTATTATTTATCGTGTCATCAGCAACCAGACCATTGTATTACATTTCTAACAAAACAAAACAAACAGATAAAAAAAGCACAAATTTTGCAAGCTTGGTAGTTGATTAAATGTCCTTTGACCAGTATCTGGCCACTTGGAGTGCCTCTGGTGTTGCTGCAAGGAGGTCCTCCATTGCACATGTGGCAGGGCTCAGGTTGCATTGAAGCAGGTGGCCAGTGGTTTGCTCTTCTCCACACTCACATGTCGTGGATTCAACTTTGTGGCCTCATTTGGTTGGCTCTACATCTCGTGGCGCCAGAGTGCAGTCTGTTCAGCGTCTTCCAAGTCGCCCAGTCTTCTTCTGTGTGCCCAGGGGGGAGCCTCTCATTTGGTATCAGCCATTGGTTGAGGTTCTTGGTTTGAGCCTGCCACCTTTGGACTCTCGCTTGCTGAGGTCTTCCAGCGAGTGTCTCTGTAGATCTTGGAAAACTATTTCTAGATTTAAGTCGTTGACGAGCTGGCTGATACCAAAACAAGGGATGAGCTGGAGATGTCTCTGTCTTGGTCCTTTCACTATTGGCTGCTACTTCCCGGCGGATGTCAGGTGGTGCAATACCGGCTAAGCAGTGTAATTTCTCCAGTGGTGTAGGGCGCATACACCCCGTGATAATTACAGGGAAAACCAGCTGATCCCCAACCCATCTAAAACATAGACATGTGCCTTTCATCTCAAGAACAGACAAACATCCTGAGCTCTGAGGACCACCTGGGAAGGAATCCCACCGGAGCATTGCAGCGCACCCAAATACCTGGGAGTCACTCTGGATCGTGCTCTGCCCTACAAGAAGCACTGCCTGAACATCAAGCAAAAAGTGGGTGCTTGAAACAATATCATACGAAATCCACAAGCATGTGGACAATTTCAACAGAAAGGAAGAGACCATGAAAATGAACAAAATCTGGCTACCAGTATTAAAAAACTCTAAAATTACAACAGCAAAACAGAGAGAGGAAACAACCAGGCACATCTTAACACCTCTCAACGAAAGATTTTCCCAGGCTCAGCCAGGCCTTCAAATGCTAATGAAGGTGGTCAGTTGAAACATTCACACCTAGCTCCAGCAGAGAAGAGCTCCTTGCCCCACCCCAGCCATTCCACAGATATATAAACCCATTGTCCTAATTCCAACAGACCTCACTACCTCTGAGGATGCTTGCCATAGATGCAGGGGAAACGTCAGGAGATAATGCCTCTAGACCATGGCCCTATAGCCCGAAAAAACCCACAAGAACCTAGTGATTCCAGTCATGAAAGCCTTCCACAATACAACCAGGCACATCTTAACACCTCTCAACAGGGGATTTTCCCAGGCTCAGCCAGGCCTTCAAATGCTAATGAAGGTGGTCAGCTGAAACATTCGCACCCAGCTCCAGCAGAGAAGAGCTCTTTGCCCCACCCCAGCCATTCCACAGATATATAAACCCATTTTCCTATTTCCAACAGACCTCACTACCTCTGAGGATGCTTGTCATAGATGCAGGCGAAACGTCAGGAGATAATGCCTCTAGACCATGGCCATATAGCCCGAAAAAACCCACAAGAACCTAGTGATTCCAGCCATGAAAGCCTTCAACAATACAGAAAACAAGCTTGCTCCCTCCCCCCTGTGGCTTCCTCTCACATATTTATACATGGCTATCATATCTCCTCTCAGCCTTCTCTTCTTCAGGCCAAACATGCCCAGCTCCTTAAGCCGCTCCTCATAGGGCTTGTTCTCCAGACCCTTGATCATTTTAGTCTCCCTCCTCTGGACACATTCCAGATGGCAGCCAAGAAAGCCTGGCAGCCCTTGAGAAGGAAGGAGAGAATCCCAGAATAGGAGGGAGGGAGGGAGGGAGCCCCAAAGGCCATCCAGCCCCGCCCCCTTTTGTCGGAGAGGCCCCGCCCCTTTGGCAACTCCGAGGCCCCGCCCCCTTTGCGGCAGAGAGGCGCTGACGTCACCCAGCTCCGCCCCCTTTCGGTGCCGCCATTTCTGTGTGGAAGGAAGGAAGGAAGGAAGGAAGGAAGGAGAAGGTGAGTGCTTGCGAACTGAGTCTCTTTCCCCCTCCCTCCTCCTCCTTTGTTTTCCTTCCGGGTCCCATTTCGACCTCTTCCAAGACAAGCTGAGAAGGGTCAAGAATGCCTCTTCTGCTTCTCGGCCTCCTTTGTGATGCAGGCAGGCCTAGAGAGAGGCCTAGGCCTTTCCTGGGTTTCCCTCAGCCTCCTCTTTCCTGAGGGATTTCCTCCCTGGAGGCCTGGCCAAGGGCCCTTCCACACAGCCAAAGGACACAGAATATCAAGGCCCGCAATCACACAATACCTGCTTTGAACTGGGTGATCTGAGTCCACACTGTCATATAACCCAGTGCAAAGCAGAAAATGTGGGATTTTACCTTCTGGCGGGTGGGTAGGTAGGTAAGGGTGCTCCATGCCTGCCACATGACCTTGGACGCGCCTACGGACAATGCTGATTCTTCGACTTAGAAATGGAGATGAGCAGCAACCCCCAGACTCGGACATGACTGGACTTAATAATAATAATAATAATAATAATAATAATAACAACAACAACAACACTTTATTTGTACCTCGCTACCATCTCCCCAAGGGACTCGGTGCAGCTGCACCGGGATTGTGGCGCAGCTGGCTGCGTGTCAGCTGCATTAAGATCACTCTGACCAAAAGGTCATGAGTTCGAAGCCAGCCCGGGTTGGAGTGGGTTTCCAACCAATTGTGTGTAGCCTGTTGTCGACCTTTGCAACCCGAAAGACAGTTGCATCTGTCAAGTAGGAAAATAAAGTACCACCTTAAAAAGTGTGGGAAGGCTAAATTAACTGATTTATGAGGCCATAAAGAAGACTCCAGCAAAGCATTCCAGCGGGGAAGCATGCGGGAATGCGGAAGTGCTTCATCAGCGTCGCAGATGGACGATTAAGGCAACAGCTCCCCTGGCGGCCAGAAAAAGTTAAATAGCCACTGTGTATGTCAGTATATGTTCTATGTTAAAATTGGCATTGAATGTTTGCCATATATGTGTACATTGTAATCCGCCCTGAGTCCCCTGCGGGGTGAGAAGGGCGGAATATAAAAGCTGTAAATAAATAAATAATAATAAATACATGAGGCCAAGCCCAAACACACAATACAAGCAATAATCACAACAATACAAGCAATTAAAATAAAACAAACATATAACATTATCAATAAGGCAACATACAATTAAAACTATGGGAAGGCCAAATGTAAAATTAAAATTGGAAATAGTGCAGAACATGGATGAACAGGTGATAGTGGCATTTGTGGAGAGACATATGGGAGGACCTAAAAAATGTAAAGTGCTTTAGAGGGACAAAGTGCTATGGGATCATTAATCCAGGAAGGCACACTGGAACAACCACATCTTCAAGCTTCTCCTGAAAACTGCCAGAGTTGGGGCCTGTCTGATGTCCTTAGGGAATGAGTTCCAGAGTTGAGGGGCCACCACCAAAAAGTCCCCCCTCTCTCTTGTCCCCACCAATCGTACCTGCGATGCTGGCAGGATCGAGACCATGGCCTCTCCAGATGAACGAAGAGATCGTGTGGGTTCATATACAGAGATGCGGTCACGCAGGTAGGCGGGTCCCAAACCGTTCAGGGCTTTGTAGGTAAGAACCTGCACCTTGAATTGGGTCCGGTAAATGAATGGCAGCCAGTGGAGCTCCTTGAACAGGAGGGATGACCGCTCTCTGTAAGGAGCCCCAGTTAACAATCTGGCTGCCACCCGTTGGATCATCTGAAATTTCCGGGCCGTTTTCAAGGGTAGCCCCACGTAGAGTGCATTGCAGTAATCCAGTCTAGAGGTGACTAAGACATGGACCACCTTGGCCAGATCCGCCTTCCCGAGGTATGGTCGCAGTTGGCACACGAGTCTTAATTGTGCAAAGGCCCTCCCGGCCACCACCGACGCCTGAACCTCAAACGTAAGTGAAGAATCCAGGAGGACCCCCAAACTGCGGACCTGTGATTTCAGGGGGAGTGCAACCCCGTCCAGCACAGGTTGCCACCCTATACCCCGGTCTGGTTTACAATCGACCAGGAGGACCTCTGTCTTGTCAGGATTAATCTTCAGCTTGTTCGTCCTCATCCAGACAGCCACAGCGGTCAGGCACTCACCCAGCACTCGAGGGGCTTCCTTGGAATATCAGGGGAAACCCCTTTACTTTACCTATGGAACTTTTATAATGTTTAAATAGGCTATGTTGTAACTTTGTTGATTTGGCCTGGCCTCATGTAAGAGGTGGGCTATAAAAATAAAGTTGTTGTTATTATTATTATTATTATTGCTGTTATTGTTATTATGAAGGCCTGACTGGTTGCTGTCTGGGGGATTCCTTTGTTGGGAGGTGTTAGCTGGCCCTGGTTTATTCTTGTCTGGAATTCCCCTGCTTTTTAAGTGTTTTTATTTATTTACTGTCCTTATTCTAGAGTTTTTTAAATGCTGCTAGCCCCCGGTGGCGCAGTGGGTTAAAGCACTGAGCTACTGAGCTTGTTGATCGAAAGGTCGCAGGTTCGATTCTGGGGAGCGGTGTGAGCTTCCGCTGTCAGCCCTAGCTTCTGCCAACCTAGCAGTTCAAAAACATGCAAATGTGAGTAGATCCATAGGTACCGCTCCGGTGGGAAGGTAACGGCGCTCCATGCAGTCATGCCGGCCACATGACCTTGGAGGTGTCTACGGACAACGCTGGCTCTTCGGCTTAGAAATGGAGATGAGCACCACACCCCAGTCAGACATGACTGGACTTAATGTCAGGGGACTAGCTTTACCTTTACCTTAGCCAGATATTGTTCATTTTCCTGGTTTCCACCTTTCTGTTGAAATTGTCCACTTGCTTGTGGATTTCAATGGCTTCTCTGTGTAGTCTGATGTGATTGTCATCCATGCTATAATTAAAAGACTATATATCCCAATTTCTTGCTAGTATGAAATGCTGGATTTCAATCACTGCTGTGCAGAACTTGGTGACATTATAAGTTATAACCCAGCCCCTAGTCTTGGGGAGGGGGTGTTCTCCCCCCCCTTTACTTTTTTTTAACCTTTTTTCTCTTACTCTTATATCTATTTTTTCGGAGCCCCCGGTGGCGCACTGGGTTAAACCCCTGTGCCGGCAGGACTGAAGACCGACAGGTCGCAGGTTCAAATCCAGGGAGAGGCGGATGAGCTCCCTCTATCAGCTCCAGCTCCTCATGCAGAGACATGAGAGAAGCCTCCCACAAGGATGATAAAAACATCATATCATCCGGGCGTCCCCTGGGCAACGTCCTTGCAGATGGCCAATTCTCTCACACCAGGAGCGATTTGCAGTCACTCCAGACATGACAAAAACATTTATTTTTTTGATCCCTGCTCTGTACTTTCCTATACCAACATTTGTTCCCCCTCTTTTTATGTTATCCGAAATCTCAATCTATTTAAATAAAAATGTAATGTTGGTTTGTGGGATTAACAAAACTCAAAAACCACTGGACGAATTGACACCAAATTTGAACACAAGACACATAACATCCCAATGTATGTCTTTCACTTAAAAAATGATTTTGTCATTTTGGGAGTTGTAGTTGCTGGGATTTATAGTTCACCTACAATCAAAGAGCATTTTGAACGCCACCAACAATGGAGTTGAACCAAACTTGGCACACAGTTCTCTCATGACTAATAAAAAACACTGAAAGGGTTTGGTGGGCAGTGTCCTTTGGTTTTGGAGTTGGAGAAGCCCAAAGATGACATTTTGGCTGTTACTGCTTTTTCCCAATTGGACTGAAAGTCATCCGACATAGTAAAAGGTACAATGCCAAGGGGAGAGAGCCAATAGTTCTTTATAACCACCCACACCCTGGCCTCAATTCTCAAGAAGACAGTCTCCAGACTTAGGGTGGAGTTGGAGACACACCTTGGTACCTGGGGGGCCAATCTTAAGAAATTGGATTGTACACTCTCAAATGGGGCAAAGTCCGAAAAGGGGCCTAACTGGGCACTGTATAGGAGTTGTGCAACTGGCTTGGCATCAAATAGTTTGAGTGCCGCAGGTATGTAGTGTCCCCCTCTTGACCTGAGATATTTTAATACTGCAGATGAGCTCTTTGTGCAATTCCAGCCACATGGTCTCCATGGACTTTTCTGCTGCTGCAAGAATGGAGGACTATTATTTATTTACTTACTTACTTACTTTATTTATATACCGCTTTTCTCAATCCTCAGGCGACTCAAAGCATCAATACAAAAACATCACAAGACAAGTAGTATAGGGCAGTTAATGTCAAGATAATTGCAAATATTATATGTATGTTTTTCAATGTGTTAATAATGTAATTCAAGATGGTTTCAGTCATGTTCATTTTTTGTTCATTTGTGTAGTAGATTATTATTGTTATAGGCTAGAGAGTTGAGACCTTGGCTAAAGTTAGATAAGACTTTTCGTGAGAAGAAAAGGGAGTTAACCAGCTAGAAGACAGATAAGGCAGAGGGCAGATGTTTCTTTGTCTGTGTGTTTAGTCCTGTACTTTGTCCATCATCAATATGTAGTCGCCTGTAAATAGATGCTTCCAGTAAAGCTTATTATATTTTGAAACAGAAGAAGAATGCTGTGTGGTAATTGAGTCTGTGTGTTTTGGAAACCTCACGTTCGCTGTGCCAGACCGGAGGGTCTCACTCTGACAGTTAAAACAATTGTAACATAAACAATTAAGCATCAATATCCCCAGATATTTGAAGTATGGGACCTGCTCTATTTTATTGGAATTGGATCAACACTGCCATTGCACTCTTTTTGGGTGGGGGAAGGGGCCCAGTGCAGATACATAATGAGATGGAAACCAGGAACTCTATTCCTCCTTTAGATCTCCGGCATTTTGCCCCTGGCTTGACCCTCACTGTATGTGAATGGAATTTGCTTAATGTCAGTTCTTCTACTGTCCATGTTTCCTGGAGTGAGAAAGGAGGTGAGGAGAACTGATTTCCCTATGAAATGAACTCTTTCTGCATCAGGGGAGAGTCAATCTGGGTTATTGGATTGCTTAGATTTGATTAATATTGTTCCTTACTGTCTGAGATTTGGAGGATCTCCGCAAGGGCACTGTCATCCCTATCAAAGGTCCTCGCGTTAGGGTTGCCTGTTGTCTTCTTCAGCTATTTTCCATGGGTGAGGGGCTCAGCAAGGTAGTAGTAAGGGTCTCCTGTTGGGTCTCAATTTTGCCAATTACATTAAATGATTGAGTAATCGTATTTTTGAATTGGTCAATTTTGTTTTCCAGTTTATTGAGTTCTGCCTCTCCCGTAACCATTTCCTATGCCACACAGTGAACAGAAGAATTGAACAGCAACTGAACATACAGGAGGGCAGGCACGGGCAAACTTTCTAACTTGGGGGCTGCATGGTGGACCGGAGCAGGCTGGGTGGGCTGGGAGGGAGGGGGTTTTCCCTAAGCACCTTCCCTGCCCTTTCTTCCCCTTCCCCTTCTCTTTTGGAGGCTGAAAGTGAAGGAAAGATGGGAAACGTTAGGATCCCAAAGAGGTTGGTCTTCGTCAGGATGAGATGGTGGACCAGAGAGAATAAGTGTATCCATGAGACCCTGTATTGCCTACTCCTGATATAAAATCCTAGAGCTGGAAGAAACCCCCAAGGGCCATCCATTCCAATCCCCTGCCATGCAAGAAGACACAATCAAAGCACTCCCAACAACCTCTCTGGAAAAGCCTCCAGAGAAGGAGACTCCACCACACTTCCAGATTGTCTAGGCCACTCTCCAATAGCTCTTACTCTAGAAGTTCTTCCTCATCTTTTCAGACAAATCTCGTTCCCTGCCAATTGAACCCATCGCACAATGTAACACGAGCATCTGCTTGTCCGATTTTGATGGATTCATTTCAATTGATGCAACCCGAGGATGTGGACAAGATACTTGAAGAGGTGAGAGCGACCACATGCATCCTAGACTCCTGCCCATCCTGGCTGATAAAGGAAGCCAGAGAGGGTTTGGCAGAGTGGGTGAAGGTGGTGGTTAATGCATCTGTTTGTTTCAACTTATTCAGCCCGAGGATGCGGACCTGATCTTGGGAGGAATGAGTGCGACCACTTATTCTCTGGACCCTTGCCCATCCTGGCTCATTAAATTGGTCGGGGGGGGGGGGCGGTAGAGTAGGTGAAGGTGCTGGTAAATTCCTCCCTGAGCCAAGGCATGATGCCAATTAGTTTCAGGGAGGTAGTAGTAAGACTCTTATTCAAGAAACCAACACTACAGCCCAATCAACTGTAACTATTGGTCACTTTCAAACCTCCCCTTCCTGGGCAAGGTTCTAGAAAAGGTGGTGGCCTCACAACTCCAAAGTTCCTTGGATGAAACCAATTATCTGGATCCATCTCAATCTAATTTCAGCCCTGCCACGGGACAGAGACGGCATTGATTGCCTTGATGGAAGGTCTACAAAGGGAGCTAGACGGGGTGTGTGTGTCCCTGCTAGTTCTCCTGAACCTCTCAGCGGCTTTTGGTACCATTGAACATGGTTCAGAGATCAGCAGCCAGATTACTAACTGAAGCACCGTACAGAAAGAGAACCACTCCCATGTTGCAGCAGTTCCACTGGCTGCCAGTCTGCTTCTGGGCTAAATACAAAGTCCTGATTTTTGCCCATAAAGTCCTAACCTGTTTGGGCCCAGACTACGTAAAAAATGCATCTCTGCATACAAACAGAGATTTGTGGTTTGTGGAGGAGGCCATGCTTTCAGTCCCACTCCCATCACAAGCGCGGTTGATTGAAATGAGATGGAGCTTTTTCTGTTGTGGCTCCCCATCTCTGGAACTCACTCTGTAAAGAACTAACAAGAGGCCCCTTCCTTTAAAAAGCTTTTAAAGATCTGTCTATGCAGTCTAGCGTACTGAGAGGAGGAGGATTAATGTTTTGTTGTTGTTCATTCGTTCAGTCGTCTCCGACTCTTCGTGACCTCATGGACCAGCCCACGCCAGAGCTCCCTGTCGGCCGTCACTACCCCCAGCTCCTTCAAAGTCAGTCCAGTCACTTCAAGGATGCCATCCATCCAGCTTGCCCTTGGTCGGCCCCTCTTCCTTTTGCCTTCCACTTTCCCCAGCATCATTGTCTTCTCTAGGCTTTCCTGTCTCCTCATGATGTAGCCAAAGTACTTGTACATATATCCACACCTGGATCTACCTCAGCCCGCTGGATGTGGTATACTATTTTATACTTTTAATTGTATTGTGCTTAATTTGTATGACCCATTGTGTTATATTATGCTTACTTAATTTAATCCTCAGCTATTTTTTTATAAGTTATGTGTTGTTGTTATGTTGAGATCATTTTATTCCTTGTTTATATCTTGATTGCTATGTGTCTGTTCTTAGAATTGAATGTTTGGCATTGTTGTTATTCCCTGAAAACCGCCCTGAGTCTCCTCAGGGGGAGAGGACGGATTATAATTATAATTATAATTATTATTATTATATTTATACCCTGCTTTATGTTGCCAAAGGGAGATAAATATTAGACGGAATCTCCCTGTCTTCTATTGTTCATTCCTTTTGTTCTCCAAGCCTTTCGTTTCCTTTACTTTTATCTTTCTGGATTCATTCCTTCTTGCTTAAGAATCAGTGATTGCCTTTGCTGGCATCTGTGTCTGCGTTTCTTGGTATTCCCATTTTCAACATGACCTATTAAGGGAAAGGGGGAAAAGCTTGCAGGTAAAGATTTCTGTCTTTCATCACTGATCTTTTGCTTCTTTCTTCCCCAGGGAAATGAGGATTCTATGGAGCCACGTCTTGGCTGCAGTAAGTAAACCAGTAATATAGGAAGAAGAAGAAACAACAATCTCAATGTGATGATCTTGCTGAATTCTTGGCCTCACTTATAGATAAAAAAGGAAAAAAGAGCCAAGGATCTGTATTGCAATTAAACAACCATATCACTGTTGACATGAGGGAGAAAGCATTTAATTGCCTGGAGTGTGGAAAGAGTTTTTCTCGCAGGGGTCATCTGCAGAAACATGAAAGAACTCACACTGGGGAAAAGCCCTATAAATGCCTGGAGTGTGGAAAGAGCTACACTCAAAATTCAGTGCTACTTTCGCATCAAAGAATTCACACCGGGGAGAAACCCTATGCATGCCTGGATTGTGGAAAGAGCTTCACTTATAATTCAAGTCTACATAGACATCAAAGGACTCACACTGGGGAGAAACTCTATAAATGCCTGAAGTGTGGACAGAACTTTTCTCACAATTCAACTCTACGTTCACATGAACGAACTCACACTGGGGACAAGCCCTATACATGCCTGGAGTGTGGACAGAGCTTCTCTCAGAGTTCAACTCTACGTTCTCATCAAAGGACACACACTGGTGAAAAACCCTATAAATGCTTGGAGTGTGGACAGAGCTTCAGTAAGAATGTAAGTCTACGTTCTCATCAAAGGACTCATACTGGGGAAAAACCCTATAAATGCTTGGAGTGTGGACAGAGCTTCGCTTGGAATGGAAATCTACGTTCTCATCAAAGGACTCATACTGGAGAGAAACCCTATAAATGCTTGGAGTGTGGACAGAGCTTCACTCAGAATTCAGGTCTACGTTTGCATGAAAGGACTCATACTGGGGAGAAACCCTATACATGCTTGGAGTGTGGACAGAGTTTCACTGATAACTCACGTCTACGTTCACATCAAAGGAATCACACTGGAGAGAAACCCTATAAATGCCTAGAGTGTGGACAGAGCTTCACTCATAATTCAGGTCTACGTTCACATCAAAGGACTCACACTGGGGAGAAACTCTATAAATGCCTGGAGTGTGGAAAGAGCTTCGCTGAGAGCGGACATCTACGTAGACATCAAAGAACTCACACTGGGGAGAAACCCTGTAAATGCCTGGAATGCGGAAAGAGCTTCACTCGGAGTCCTAATCTACGTAGACATCAAAGGACTCACACTGGGGAGAAACCCTGAGCTTCACTCAGTATGGAACTCTACAATCACATCAAAGGATTCACGCTGCGGAGAAACGCTATAAATGCCTGGAGTGTGAACAGAGTTTCACTTGCAATTCAAGTCTGTGTTTGCATCAAAGAACTTACACTAGGTAGAAATTCTAGAAATGCATGGGACTTGGAATGAGCTTCTCCGAGAGTTCAAATCTACACAGCTGTAGAATTCACATGGGAAAGAAGAGTAGTATTTGACCCCAGAAAGACTCCCTAAAACAGAACTTGCTAAACCTTTCATGTTGGTGACACTCTTTTTAAACATGCATCCTTTTGCAACCTGGTATTTCAGTTTATGTAGTAGCCAGAGGTTAAACCAACCACTTAGAAGATTTTGCATATATAAATATAATATAATAACAGATAGCTATTTTTTTCATATACTCTCTGCTGTATAAACAGTTCTTGTGTAGTTTCCTCTATAGCCGATCCAGAGTTTACCAACAGATTTTATTTGCTTATTTCTGGTAATTGTTTTGCAAATAACAAAAGCTGTAACACAACCTACACTTGAACACACCAGCAATCCCCTTCTATAGTAATGAAATATCTCTAAATGTTTTCAAACAGAGGCTGCATAGTTTCATGGGTGCTTTGATGATGTCTTCCTGGCTGATTGAAGGGGACTGGACTAGATACCCTTTGGAAGTCCCTTTCAAGTGAAGTATAGACTGCTTAGGAGTCTGGATTCTCCTCTGGGGGAGGGGAGTTGAGTTAAGGATGCATGGCAATCTGTTGGGAGGGGTTTGACTGTGCCTTCTTGCCTGGCTGATAACTCCAGCAAGCATCATTTATCCTCAGAGATGGTAGGAAGTCTATCCCACACAAAAGGAATGACTAATCTGTTAACGATCAGAGATGGACAGAGTGACTCTGCTGATTAAAGGGAAGTATTGGAGCATCTTCAAAAAAAATTGGGGCTTGTTTATCAGTTTTTCACAAGAACAACAACACGGTCAAATTTCAGTTGTTGGATTTATGAATTTGGAAAAGTGTTGTCAAAAGCAATAGTGTGTACTTGCATAGGATTATTTATGGGGAAAAGAATAATAAGGGATACAATCAACTCAGCGTGAAGCTCTTGGAATTAGACCCAAGTCCGTTTGTTTATTTGTTGGAATACTTGGCTTACATCAGTAGAAAAAGAAAAACAACGAGGCGATAGGGCCTCTGTGAGAAGATGGGGAAATGCTGATGGGATAGAGAAAAGTCAGAACTACTTAATGCCTTCTTTGCCTCAATCTTCTAACAAAAAATAAGAGTTTACTGTCTAAATCCAGGGTAGTCATCCTACCCTTCTATTCTGCCTTGTTCAGACCATACCTGGAATCTCACTGTCCAATTCTGCGGATAATATTGTGCAGATTCGGTTGGATTTCGACACCATTTTACCTGCAATCTCTGAGAATGTGACAAGAGCCTCTGCTTGTCAGGTTTTATTGGATTCATTTCAATTGGTTCAGCTTGAGGATGTGGACAGGATCCTTGGAGAGGTGCGACCTACCACATGCATCCTGGACCCCTGTCCATCCTGGCTGATGAAAGAAGCCAGAGGGGGTTTGGCAGAGTGGGTGAAGGTGGTGGTTAATGCCTCCTTACAGGAGGGCAAGATTCCAGTGAGCTTAAAACAAGCTATTATCAAACCGCTGTTGAAAAAACCATCACTGGACCCCACTCAATTAGACAACTATCTGCCAGTTTCCAATCTCCCCTATTTGGGCAAAGTCTTGGAACGTGTGGTGGCAACACAACTTCAGGAATTTCTGGTAGACACTGATTATCTTGACCCAGCACAGTCTGGCTTTAGGCAGGGACATGGAACTGAGACAGCTTTGGTCACCTTGGTAGATGATCTTCGCCGGGAGCTGGACAGGGGGAGTGTGTCCCTGTTAGTTCCGCTGGACCTCTCAGCGGCCTTCGATACCGTCGATCACGGTATCCTTCTGGGACGCCTCATAGACATGGGTCTCGGGGGTACTGCCTTGCAGTGGCTCCGATCCTTTCTTGAGGGACGGTCCCAGAAGGTGTTACTGGGTGACACCTGTTCGGCCCCACAGCTGTTGTCATGTGGAGTCCCACAGGGTTCGATTCTGTCCCCAATGTTGTTTAACATCTACATGAAGCCACTGGGGGAGATCATTCGGAGTTTCGGATTGAGATGTTATCTGTACGCAGATGATGTCCAGATCTGTCACCAAGGAGGCTATCCAGACCTTGAATCTGTGTCTAGCTGCTGTGTCGGACTGGATGAGAGCTAACAAATTGAAATTGAATCCAGACAAGACAGAGGTCCTACTGGTCAGTCGTAAGGCCGAACAGGGCATAGGGTTACAGCCTGTGCTGGACGGGGTTACACTCCCCCTGAAGGCGCAGTTTCGCAGCTTGGGAGTGATCCTGGACTCATCGCTGAGCCTGGAACCCCAGGTCTCGGCGGTGGCCGGGAGAGCCTTTGCGCAATTAAAACTTGTGCACCAGTTGCGCCCATACCTTGGGAAGTCTGATCTGGCCACGGTGGTCCACGCTCTTGTTACATCCCAAATAGACTACTGCAACGCTCTCTACGTGGGGTTGCCCTTAAAGACTGTTCGGAAACTTCAACTAGTCCAGCGAGCGGCAGCCAGACTGCTCACCGGAGCGACATACAGGGAGCATACCACCCCCCTGCTGTGCCAGCTCCACTGGCTGCCGGTTCAGTTCCGAGCACAATTCAAGGTCCTGGTTTTGACCTACAAAACCCTGAACGGTTCCGGTCCAGTGTATCTGTCCGAACGTATCTCCCTCTACGTCCCACCCCGGAGTTTGAGATCATCTGGGGAGACCCTGCTCTCGACCCCACCACTGTCACAAGTGAGGCTGGTGGGGACGAGGAGCAGGGGTTTCTCAGTGGTGGCCCCTCACCTGTGGAACTCACTCCCTGGGGAAATCAGAGCGTCATCATCCCTCCTCTCCTTCAGGAGGAGGGTGAAGACATGGTTATGGGACCAGGCCTTTGGGCAACCAGGCAATTAAATAAGACAATCAGACGAGTAAGACCAGCAAGATTGACGAAGTGGAATCGAAAATTAGATCTATGAGATTACGAACGCTGACAGGGTAGCAGGAGGAATTGGGTTTGTATTGGTTTTTATTGATTTCATTGGTATAATGCATGAATTGTTGGTAACTGTGAATTTGTTGTAATTTTGTGTTTGATTGTTTTGTGATGCAGGCATCTAATCGTGCCTTTGCTTTTGTAAGCCGCCCTGGGTCCCCTTTGGGGGGGGGGGGTAAAAGAACCCGAAATAAATAAAAAAATTCTGGGCACTGCAATTGAAGGGAGATGTTGACAAGCTGGAATGTGTCCAGAAGAAGGTGACTAAAATGATCAAGGATCTGGAGAACAAGCCCTATGAGGAGCGGCTTAAGGAGATGGACATGTTTAGCTTGCAGAAGAGAAGGCTGAGAAGAGACATGATAGCCATATGTGAGGGGAGGTCATAGGGAGGAGGTAGCAAACTCGTTTTCTGCTGACCTGGAGACTAGGACCCAGTGGAACAATGGTTTCAAGCTACAGGAAAGGAGATTCCACCGGAACACGAGGAAGAACTTCCTGACTGTGAGAGCCGTTCAGCAGTGGAACTCTCTTCTCCAGAATGTGGTGGGAGTCTTTCTTTGGAGGCTTTTAAGCAGAGGCCATCTGTCAGGTGCTTTGAATGCATTTTTCCTGCTTCTTGGCAGGGGGTTGGACTGGATGACCCACAAGGTCTCTTTCAATTCTATGACTCTATATAGGTGTGTTTTATTGGTATGTTGTTGTTTTTTTCCCCCCTATTTATTCTTGTAGTTTGTTGTGGTGGCCTCGCAGTTAACTATAATTTTAGCATTATTAGCATCATATATGTTTTGAAATTACTATATTATTCCTTTTCTTAATAAAAAAATGTGTTTGCAAAAAGGGAATTCAGAAGGGTCAAAATATCAGAGATCGGAAAGGCAGATACAGCTGGTGACTAGGACCCAATCGAACAATGGCTTCAAGCTACAGGAAAGGAGATTCCACCTGAACATGAGGAAGAACATCATTCAACATTCCTTTGGATATTGTTGTCTTTTCTTTTTTAAATATGTTTTTATTAAGTGAATTAATTGCAAACAGAATATGAGAAAAACATGTAAAGATAATCAAATACTCATAACGCAAGTATGCCATTCTGCCGATTCCCCCACGCATGACTTCCGGCACCACCAGGGGCGGCTCATCCATTACGCAAAGTAAGCGGTCGCAGAACACTTTTTTTTGCCAGGGGCGCAGAGGCGCATCTGTAAATGCCCCTCGACCGCCACTTGAGGAGCACCCCCTCAGCTCACAACAGTCCTAGCAGTCCGGGGGGAGCCTCGGCTTTCTTGCCTCGCTGCCGGGTGATCCTCTTCCCAAAGGAGCCGGGCCCTTGAGCCGGCGCTCAATCATTCTCCACGTCCGATCCCTTCCCCATGACCGGCTCCCTTTCCCAGTCCCCCAGTGCTCCACCCGCCTCCTCTCCTCTCCCCAATCCGCGGGTGGGCCAAGGGGCGGAGCCGCCGCGCCTGGCCCGCTTCGGGTCCGGAGGCGTGTCTGAAGACCCCAGCATGCACACCAAAAGTCGCCTCTTCTCCTGACTTTCTCTTCAGCCATTGGGACCTAGAGAGAGAGAGAGAGAGCCCCTCCGGCTGGAGGTATCTCCCACCTCCACTCCCTCCTTGTTTTTGCGCCTACCTTCAGGAAAGGTGGGCATCTCCACCTCCGTCTCTCTCTCTCTCTCCCTTCCTCTCTCTCTCTCTCTCTTGTTCCCAATGGCTGAGGAGAAAGTCAGGAGAAGAGGTGACTTTTGGTGCACACGCTGGAGTCTTCAGGCACGCCTCCGGACCCAAAGCGGGCCAGGCAAGGGAGCAAGTGCGGCAAGTGTAGTTGCTGGGATGTATAGTTCTCCTACAATCAAAGAGCATTCTGAACTCCACCAATGATGGAATTGAACCAAATATGGTACACACAACTCCCACGATGAACAGAAAACATATATCAATGATTGGTTGGGGGGGGGGGGGGCAAAATACTGTTTGCTTACTGTTGAAAATTACCTAGGGCCACCTCTGGGCACCACGCAGTGTGAAACTAATGTCACAAAAAAAAATCCCCACCCTTAATCCGATGTTAATAAATTCCCCTTCTGACTACTCTGAATTCTATTTTTATCTTTTTTTCTAGTTTTACAAATGCAAGCCCCCATTTCTTAACAGAATCTTCATTGTTTCCTGCCCGTTTGCCATTGGATAGCTTCGCCATTGGGATATATTCTAATATTGGGTTGTTGTAGGTTTTTTCGGGCTATATGGCCATGTTCTAGAGGCATTTTCTCCTGATGTTTCGCCTGCATCTATGGCAAGCATCCTCAGAGGTAGTGAGGTCTGTTGGAAGTAGGAAAAAGGGTTTATATATCTGTGGAATGACCAGGGTGGGACAAAGGACTCTTGTCTGCTGGAGCTAGGAGTAATTGTTTCAACTGACCACCTTGATTAGCATTTAATGGCTTTGCAGTGCCTGGGGGGATCTTTTGTTGAGAGGTGATTAGATGTGCCTGATAGTTTACTTTAATACTGTTTTCCCTCCGGTCCTTTAGCAATAGCTCTTTTTCTCCTTTCTAAGATTCTGCTGCTATTATTATTCTCACTGCAACAAAACCCTTTTCACAGATTTCTTCATCTTCTTTATGGCTTAAAGAGCTGGGCATGTTCAGAAGAGAAGGGTGAGAGGAGACATGCTGGCCACGTATAAATATGTGAGGGGAAGTGATAGGGAGCAGGCCTATTTTCTCCTGCCCTGGAGACAAGGACACAGAACAATGGCTTCAAACCACAGGAAAAGAGATTTCGCATGAACATGAGGAAGAATTTCCTAACTGTGAGAACTGTTCAGCAGTGGAACTCTCTGCCCTGGAGTGTGGTGGATGCTCCTTCTCTGGAGGCTTTGAAACAGGCTGGATGGCCACCTGTCAGGAGTGCTTTGAATACAAATTTCCTGCTTCTTGGCAGAATGGGGTTGGACTGGATGGCCCACCAGGTCTCTTCCAACTTAATGATTCTATTATTATTATTTTTTTCACAAAATAGCTCTAAGAGGCACATCTTTCAGTTTTTCCTAACCATTTTAGTGATCATATTATTTGTTTCTTCAGTTGCTTTTTCCAAAAAGTTTGTCCAACTTATTATTATTATTTATTATTATTATTATTATTATTATTAACTTTATTTGTACCCCGCTAGCATCTCCCGAAGGACTCGATGCGGCTTACACAGGCCGAAGCCTCAAAACACAATACAATAAAAAACGTAACACAACAATAAACAAAGCAAATCAAAACAATTAAGCAAAACAACAACAATGGCAATACATCAAGACATTATTTAAAACTGGCTCGGCCGGTGCAATGGGGTACAGGGTTAAAAGTGCTGAAATGGTAGGAGGAACGTAGGATAAAAGTGCGGTGTGCAGCGACATTAGTTGTGCTAAAGTGCTACTATGGCTTGGGATGGGGGTTCCTATTCTGAGAAGGCACAGCGGAACAGCCAAGTTTTTTTTTTTTACAGGTCCACCAGGCATGAAAAAAGTACCTTTCTGTACTTTACATTTCCAAGAATTGCCCCAGTGAGATTTGCCTATTTTAGCTATTATCTCAGGTGTTACATAGCTTCTATGAAACTTTTTATACATGTTCTCTCTAATACAGTGTTTCTCAATCTGGGGGTCGGGACCCCTGGGGGGGGGGGTCGCGAGGGGGTGTCAGAGGGGTCACCTAAGACCATCAGAAAACACAGTATTTTCTGTTGGTCATGGAAGTTTGGCCCAGTTCTACCATTGGTGGGATTCAGAGTGCTCTTTGATTGTAGGTGAACTATAAATCCCAGCAGCTACAACTCCCAAATGTCAAGTCTATTTTCCCCAAATTCCACCAGTGTTGACATGTGGGCATATTGAGTGTTTGTGCCAAGTTTGGTCCAGATCCATCATTGTTTGAGTCCACAGTGCTCTCTGGATGTAGGTGAACTACAACTCCCAAACTCAAGATCAATGTCCACTAAACCCTTCCAGTATTTTCTGTTAGGCATGGGAGCTCTGTATGCCAAGTTTGCTTCAATTCCATTGTTAGTGGAGTTCAAAATGCTCTTTGATTGTAGGTGAACTATAAATCCCAGCAACTACAACTCCCAAATGTCAAGTCTATTTTCCCCAAATTCCACCAGTGTTGACATGTGGGCATATTGAGTGTTTGTGCCAAGTTTTGTCCAGATCTATCATTGTTTGAGTCCACAGTACTCTCTGGATGTAAGTGAACTACAACTCCCAAACTCAAGATCAATGTCCACTAAACCCTTCCAGTATTTTCTGTTGGGCATGGAAGCTCTGTTTGCCAAGTTTGGTTCAATTCCATTGTTAGTGGAGTTCAGAATGCTCTTTGATTGTAGGTGAACTATAAATCCCAGCAACTACAACTCCGAAATGCCAAGTCTATTTTCCCCAAATTCCACCAGTGTTGACATGTGGGTATATTGAGTGTTTGTGCCAAGTTTGTCCAGATCCATCATTGATTGTTATACTGAAGTTAATGATTTATGTTATAATTGTTTTTAATTGCCTGATACTGTTTTGTAATGCTTTGTATTGATGTTGTTCTCCGCTTTGAGTAGCTTGAGGGCTGAGAAAAGTGGTATAGAAATAAATAAAGTAAATAATTGTTTGATTCCACAGTGTTATCTGGATGTAGGTGAACTACAACTCCCAAACTCAAGATCAATGTCCACTAAACCCTTCCAGTATTTTCTGTTGGGCATGGGAGCTCTGTTTGCCAAGTTTGGTTCAATTCCATTGTTAGTGGAGTTCAGAATGCTCTTTGATTGTAGGTGAACTATAAATCCCAGCAACTACAACTCCCAAATGTCAAGTCTATTTTCCCCAAATTTCATCAGTGTTGACATGTGGGCATAGTTTGGTCCAGATCCATCACTGTTTGAGTCCAGAGTGCTCTCTGGATGTAGGTGAACTACAATTCCCAAACTCAAGGACAATGCCCACCAAACCCTTCCAGTATTTTCTGTTGGTCATGGGAGTTCTGTGTGCCAGGTTTGGTTCAATTCCATCACTGGTAGAGTTCCGAATGTTCTTTGATTGTAGGTGAACTATAAATCCCAAATGTCAAAATCAATCCCCCCCCCCCCCAACCCCACCAGTAGCAATGGAAATAATTTTATGGTTGGGGGTCACCACAGCATGAGGAACTGTATTAAGGGGTCGCAGCATTAGGAAAGTTGAGAACCGCTGCTCTAATAGATCCTGCTATTGCCAAATTAAATCCTCTTTCCTATAAATATTCCCAGTCATCTGACTCAAGATTTTTCCCAAACTTTTTAGCCCACAAGATTATTACTGTTTTTATTCAATTCTCTTCTAGGTTGTATTCCAATATGTTCCTATATATTCTGGAAATGAATCCCTTCTTTCTCTTCCCTAAAATATTCTCCAATTCTTATTTTCTTTTAGTGACTCCTACTTTATTATCTTTTAAAAATATATAATATACCGTAATTGGTGGTAGAAAAACCAATAGTTCATCCCTAACTCTTCTGGGTTGTTGTAGGTTTTTTCGGGCTATATGGCCATGTTCTAGAGGAATTTTCTCCTGACGTTTCACCTGCATCTACGGCAAGCATCCTCAGAGGTAGTGAGGTCTGTTGGAACTAGGAAAGTGGGTTTATATATCTGTGAAATGACCAGGGTGGGACAAAGGACTCTTGTCTGTTGGAGCTAGGTGTGAATGTTTCAACTGACTGCCTTGATTAGCATTTGATTGCCTGGCAGTGCCTGTAGCAATCTTTTGTTGAGAGGTGATTAGATGTCCTTGTTGGTTTCCTCTCTGTTGTTGTGTTGTTCTCATTTTAGAGTTTTTTTTAATACTGGTAGCCAGATTTTGTTCATTTTCATGGTTTCCTCCTTTCTGTTGAAATTGTCCACATGCTTCTTGTGGATTTCACATCAGAGCACCTGATGAACCAACCTGGACACAACATATTATTTGAGAACACAGAAATGTTGGACCACTCCAACAACCACCATGTCAGACTACACAGAGAAGCCATTGAAATCCACAAGAAGCATGTGGACAATTTCAACAGAAAGGAGGAAACCATGAACATGAACGAAATCTGGCTACCAGTATTAAAAAACTCAAAAATTGCAACAGCAAAACAAACAGAGAGTAAACAATCAGGCACATCAAAATCACCTCTCAACAAAAGATTCCCCCAGGCACTTCCAAGCCATTAAATACTAATCAAGGTGGTCAGTTGAAACATTCACACCTAGCTCCAGCAGACAAGAGTCCTTTGTCCCACCCTGGTCATTCCACAGATATATAAACCCATTTTCCTACTTCCAACAGACGTCACTACCTCTGAGGATGCTTGCCATAGATGCAGGCGAAACGTCAGGAGAAAATGCCTGTAGAACATGGCCATATAGCCCGAAAAAACCCACAAGAACCTAGTGATTCCAGCCATGAAAGCCTTCGACAATACAGAAAACAAGCTTGCTCCCTCCTCCCTGTGGCTTCCTCTCACATATTGATACATGGCTATCATATCTCCTCTCAGCCTTCTCTTCTTCAGGCTAAACATGCCCAGTTCCTTAAGCCGCTCCTCATAGGGCTTGTTCTCCAGATCCTTGATCATTTTAGTCTCCCTCCTCTGGACACATTCCAGATGGCAGCCAAGAAAGCCTAGCAGCCCTTGAGAAGGAAGGGAGAGAATCCCAGAATAGGAGGGAGGAAAAACCTACAACACCCCAGTTAGGTGAAACATTCACACCTGGCTCCAACAGACAAGAGTCCTTTGTCCCACCCTGATCATTCCACAGATATATAATCCCCCCTTTTGCCACCCTGGTCATTCCTCAGATTTATAAACCCCTTTTGCCTAGTTCCAACAGACCTCACTACCTCTGAGGATGCTTGCCATAGATGCAGGCGAAACATCAGGAGAAAATGCCTCTAGAACATGGCCATATAGCCCGAAAAAAAACCTACAACAACCCAGTGATTCCGGCCATGAAAGCCTTTGACAATACCTAGCTCTTCTCTTCCTTTTCGTCTCCGGTGCTGTTTTTCTTTCAGTAAGTACTCCCAATAGGTCCTCGTTTGCTCGTTAAAAATTGGAAACAGCATTTTGGGGAAGATCATTTTTATCACCGCTATTCTACCCACCCAAGTTAATTGAATTATTTTCCATCTTTCCAAACTTTTGTTAATTTTCCATGTGTTTTTTTCATAATTATTTTGAAAGAAGTTGTTATTTTTTGTTGTCTAGCTGTAATCCTCGATGGATTCCTTTCGAGGCGACCTTACAAGCTGAGACTCGTTGAGATATTCATTGCAAAACTAGAGCAAAATGGGCTGCAGGATGTCCCTCCCACAAAACAAAGTTCTTGCCAATTAATAAACATTTTCCATTTTTTTTAAAATGGTAGAACCAATTAGGAAATGACATTTATAACCCAGGGACCAAAAAAAATGTGTTACTAAGGGCAGTTCCAGACAGGCCTGTAATCTGGGAGAAATCGCATTTTAAAAACCCGATTCCCCCATGTTCTAGTCCATGCACACCCCAGTAAACACATGCTTTCCGGGACCCCTGAACTTTCAGGGAGACAGTCCCCACCCTCTCCCAAAACCCATTAAAAACAGGGAGGAGCGGTGGCTCCGATCCTTCCTTGAGGGACGGACCCAGAAGGTGTCATTGGGTGACACCTGTTCGGCTCCGCAACCGTTGTTGTGTGGAGTCCCACAGGGTTCAATTCTGTCCCCGATGTTATTTAACATCTACATGA
This sequence comes from Anolis sagrei, assembly GCF_037176765.1. Lineage (NCBI taxonomy): Eukaryota > Metazoa > Chordata > Lepidosauria > Squamata > Anolidae > Anolis > Anolis sagrei. The sequence goes on along the minus strand of NC_090021.1, from coordinate 5,287,002 downwards.
AGCTGATGCAGAGCATCTTCCCCCCCCCCCCCCCAAGTATTTGTAGTTCGCCAAGGGTCGGACAATGGATTCTGCTGCTTCCTGACCCAGCATACATAACTGGGTTCCTGTTTCCTCTCTGTGAATTCTCTGGCTTGTGCACTGGACTATGGACTCTGCTACTACCCAACCCAGCTCCCCCTTCAGCTCCAGCTCCTGTTCCTAGAAGGAGCCAATCTTCTGTTGACCAACCCGGACCTTGGACTGATCTTCTGGTGGCCAGCCTGATGCATGGACTGGCCCCTGCACCCAAAACCCTTCCGTCCAGACTTTGGGACTTCTAGTTCTTTCCTCTCTCTTTCTATGAAATGAATAAAATATTTTCTTATTACTGTGGATTGGGGTTGGGATGGGTGGTGGGTGGTGATATATGGAATGCCTGTATACTGGTGATGCCTATGGTTTATGAATATGAAATATGTAACCCCTATGAACTCCTCTGTATCCTCACCCCCTTGAACCTCGCCCCACAAGAAAACCAGTGTGACCAGGAACTGCCTGGGGACAGAGCCCAAGCCTCTTTCCCCCAAATCACCCATTGATTGACTCATTTTGCATGGACAATGCTGCTGGCCCCAACCCTAGCCCTCGGAGCATGGCCAGCGAAGGAACAAGGGTCAGCAGAGCTTCGGAAAAAGAGACTGATTAATTCACCCAGATATTGTTGACCCTCCGGGTGGTCCGATATCGATCTAGCCTATTCAAATTCCCTGCCAGACTCATCGAGGACAGGAAAGCCTTTGTTTGCCAAACATTTGGAGACATTTTTCCTTTGTTTCGCTGAGCACATGGCATTCCTTTGTCTGCAGATTCCTTTCCCAGATTCCTTTGTGCTCCCTCATCCCGCCCCCATTTCTCCTGATTGGCTGTCGCCACCATGTGACAGAGGTCTCCCCATTGGATCCTACAGACCACTGGAGCTTCCTGATTGGTACAGAGGCGCCAGGGGTGGGAGGGCTGCTTCCCAGGTGTCCGCCCATCACCCAATCACAGCGGGGAACATCAGAGGAGCCGGGGCAGAAGGGTTGAACTCTGGGTTTTCAAAAATTGTATAAATATGCCTGCATCACTGTACCCCGGCATGCTTATGGTGGAATTATCCCTGTAACGCATCCTATTCAGCTGAATCGCAGAAATAAACGCTTCCTCTTCAGCCTGGTGAGAATAATTATTTAATATTTTTGCATCTTTGGATTGGCGTTCGCTGGCAGCTCACCAAGGTCAAGACCCCATTAGCGGTCTTCAGGGATCTCCCTCGCTGGGAGGGCCCCCCAAAAGAGCTCGATATCAAAGCCGCTGGGAGAGATCATTCGGAGTTTCGGACTAAGATGTTATCTCTATGCAGATGACATCCAAATCTGTCACTCCTTCTCACCTGTCACCAAGGAGGCTGCCCAGACCTTGAACCGGTGTTTAGCAGCTGTGTCGGACTGGATGAGAGCTAACAAATTGAAACTGAATCCAGACAAGACAGAGGTCCTACTGGTCAGTCGGAAGGCCGAACAGGGTATAGGGTTACAGCCTGTGTTAGACGGGGTTACACTCCCCCTGAAGACGCAGGTTCGCAGCTTGGGAGTGACCCTGGACTCATCGCTGAGCCTGGAACCCCAGGTCTCAGTGGTGGCCGGGAGAGCTTTTGCACAATTAAAACTTGTGCGCCAGCTGCGCCCGTACCTTGGGAAGTCTGATCTGGCCACGGTGGTCCACGCTCTTGTCACATCCCGGTTGGATTACTGCAACGCACTCTACGTGGGGTTGCCTTTGAAGACTGCTCGGAAACTTCAACTAGTCCAGCGAGAAGCAGCCAGATTGCTCACTGGAGCGGCGTACAGGGAGCACACCACCCCCCTGTGGCGTCAGCTCCATTGGCTGCCTATCCAATTCCGAGCACAATTCAAAGTGCTGGTTTTGACCTACAAAACCCTGAACAGTTCCGGCCCAGTGTATTTGTCCGAACGGATCTCCCTCTACATCCCACCTCGAAGTTTAAGATCTTCTGGGGAGGCCCTGCTCTCGACCCCGCCACTCTCACAAGTGAGGTTGGCGGGGACGAGGAGCAGGGCCTTCTCAGTGGTGGCCCCCCACCTGTGGAACTCACTCCCCGGGGAGATTAGATCAGCGACTTCCCTTCTGGCATTCAGGAAAAAACTGAAGACCTGGGTTTGGGACCAAGCCTTTGGACACACTGGCAACTAAATTAAGGATCTGATGATAGACAAGGACAAATGGAATGGAATGGATATATGGACTCTGAACCTGAGCATGAGTTTGTTTTAATATTTTATTATGTTTTGATGTTCTAATTTTAACTGTTGAATTGCTTTTTTGTACTTTGTATTGCTGTCAATGGATTTGGGCATCTAATTGTGCCTCCTCTGTAAGCTGCCCTGAGTCTCCCCCGGGGTGAGAAGGGCGGGGTATAAGTAGATGAAATAAATAAATAAATAAATAAAATAACTTATCCATCTGCCATTAAAGTGCTGCCAGCCCTCCTCTGGCACATAGGAATGAGGGGCTAGGAGGGATTTTCCTTCCCCCCTTCTCCTGCCGTGTAATTCCTATACACCAGAAAAGGTGCACTGGGACTGTGGCGCAGCTGGCTGGGTGTCAGCTGCATTAAGATCACCACTGACCAAAAGGTCATGAGTTCGAAGCCAGCCTGGGTTGGCTTCGAGGGAGCTTCCAGCCAATTTGTGTAGCTTGTTGTCGACCTTTGCAACTCGAAAGACAGTTGCATCTGTCAAGTAGGACATTTAGGTACCACCAATGTGTGGGGAGGCTAATTTAACGTAAGCCATAGGAAATCTCCAGCAAAAGCATGCGGGGAATACGGAAAGTACTTAATCAGTGTCGCAGATGCTGGTCGCTTCTGTGGCGAGAGAATCTGCCGTCTACGAAGACGTTGCTGATGATCGTGCCATTACTGCTCAAGCAGGGAGCTTTGAGACTGTAGAACAGAAGCTCTCCGAAGCTCTAGGTGCTCTTACTGCCTACTACAGGGAAAACCAGCTGATCCCCAACCCATCTAAAACACAGACATGTGCCTTTCATCTCAAGAAGCATCCCGAGCTCTGAAGATCACCTGGGAAGGAATCCCACTGGAGCATTGCAGCGTACCCAAATACCTGGGAGTCACTCTGGACCGTGCTCTGACCTACAAGAAGCACTGCCTGAACATCAAGCAAAAAGTGGGCGCTAGAAAAAAGTGGGCGCTAGAAAAGTGGGCGCTATCATACGAAAGCTGACTGGCACAACCTGGGGATCACAACCAGATACAGTGAAGACATCTGCCCTTGCGCTGTGCTACTCTGCTGCTGAGTACGCATGCCCAGTGTGGAACACATCTCACCATACTAAAACAGTGGATGTGGCTCTTAATGAGACATGCCGCATTATCACAGGGTGTCTGCGCCCTACACCACTGGAGAAATTACACCGCTTAGCCGGTATTGCACCACCTGACATCCGCTGGGAAGTAGCAGCCAATAGTGAAAAGACCAAGGCAGAGACATCTCCAGCTCATCCCCTGTTTGGGTATCAGCCAGCACGCCAATGACTTAAATCTAGACATAGTTTTCTAAGATCTACAGAGACACTCACTGGAACACCCCAGCAAGCGAGAGTCCAAAAGTGGCAGGCTCAAACCCAGCACCTCAACCAATGGCTGATACCAAATGAGAGACTCCCTCCTGGGCACACAGAAGACTGGGCGACTTGGAAGGCATTGAACAGACTGTGCTCTGGCACCACGAGATGCAGAGCCAACCTTCAGAAATGGGGCTACAAAGTGGAATCCTCGACATGCGAGTGTGGAGAAGAGCAAACCACTGACCACCTGCTGCAATGCAACATGAGCCCAGCCACATGCACAATGGAGGACCTTCTTGCAGCAACACCGGAAGCACTCCAAGGGGCCAGATACTGGTCAAAGGACATTTAACCAGCTACCAAACTCACAAGTTGTGTATTTTTCTGTTTGTTTGCTTTGTTCTGTTAGACTGGTTGGTCTGGCACGACAAATAAATAAAGTGTCGCAGATGGACGGTAAAGCGACAGCTCCCCTAGTGGCCAGAAGTTAAATAGCCTCTTACTGTCTGTCTATATGTATTGTGTGTCTATGGCATTGAATGTTTGCCATGTATGTGTACATTGTAATCCGCCTTGAGTTCCCTGCGGGGTGAGAAGGGCGGAATATAAATACTGTAAATAAATAAGGGCCGGCAGCACTTTAATGGCGGCTGGGTAAATTATTTTGTCCCCCCCCCCCCCCCCACGTTTTAAGGGGTTTTGAGGAGCAGTTTACAGCTCTCTTGTGTTTTATTTTATTTTGTTATTTCATGTATTTTATTTTGATGTTATTTTTTGCTTCTTTGTATTTTATTTTGCTGTACTGTAATTTTTGGGCTTGGCCTCATGTTAGCCGCCCTGAGTCCCCTTTGGGGAGATGGTGGCAGGGTACAAATAATAATAATAATAATAATTATTATTATTATTATTATTTATTTTCCAGTCTGATTCAGTCCACAAAACATGAGAGGGCAATGTGGATGGCACGCTTAGGAGTCCTAGGAGTTCTGAGGGAGCAATCCAGCTCTTTCCTGCTAACAAATTACCTTGGCACAAAGCAGGGTTTTCCTGCTTTGTGCTGAATGCACTTGTGTTTACATGAGACATCATTTGAATGTCCCAACGGGAAAGCACAGGGTGTGCCCTGTCTGGATATGCCAAGAGTGTAATAGCAGTGTATTTATTAACAGATTTTTTCCCCACTCTAAATATGGGCATTCATGAGACAACTGAAATAATTATTTGGTGTAGTCTAGTTAGTGCCTTATATCTTGCGTGTCCGTAGCCACAAAAAGGTTTAAACATGGATCCATAGAGAAGAAAAGGTTGGGAACCCCTTCTGAAGATGATTTATTTGTCGTGTCAGAACAACCAGTCAAACAGAACAAAGCAAACAAACAGAAAAATACACAACTTGTGAGTTTGGTAGCTGGTTAAATGTCCTTTGACCAGTATCTGGCCACTTGGAGTGCTTCCGGTGTTGCTGCAAGAAGGTCCTCCCTTGTGCATGTGGCAGGGCTCAGGTTGCATTGCGGCAGGTGGTCAGTGGTTTGCTCTTCTCCACACTCACATGTCGAGGATTCTACTTTGTAGCCCCATTTCTGAAGGTTGGCTCTGCACCTCGTGGTGCCAGAGCACAGTCTGTTCAATGCCTTCCAAGTCGCCCAGTCTTCTGTGTGCCCAGGAGGGAGTCTCTCATTTGGTATCAGCCATTGGTTGAGGTGCTGGGTTTGAGTCTGCCACTTTTGGACTCTCGCTTGCTGGGGTGTTCCAGCGAGTGTCTCTGTAGATCTTAGAAAACTATGTCTAGATTTAAGTCATTGGCGTGCTGGCTGATACCCAAACAGGGGATGAGCTGGAGATGTCTCTTCTTTGGTCATTTCACTATTGGCTGCTACTTCCCGGCGGATGCCAGGTGGTGCAATACCGGCTAAGCAGTGTAATTTCTCCAGTGGTGTAGGGCGCAGGCACCCCGTGATAATAGGAGATGATGAAATGAAGAGGAGATGATGAAATGAAATGGAGATGATGATAATGAACATGATGAAAACCGGCCTCTTATTCTACATCTCTTGCTGAAGCCCAAGGATGCAGGGGTGGGGAGTACCACGGCATCCTCAGCATATTATTATTATTACTACTTTACTGACACAAAAACACAATATGTCACAGCAAACGAGATCTATATGCTGGATTTCGTATCACAAAATCACAAGTTGAACACTTCCCAAGCATCTAGGACTGTGTGATGTATTTTCGAATGATGCGCGCAAATCCAAGTCAGGTGGCCTTTTGCATTTGATAGATCATGATTTTATCAATGTTTATTGTTTCCAAATGCTGGCGAGATCTTTTGGCACGGCACCCAGTTCACCAATTACCACTGGGACCACCTGTACTGGTTTATGCCAGAGCCTTTGCAGTTTGATTTTGAGACCTTGATAGCGGCTGAGTTTTTCCTGCTGTTTTCCCCCAATGCGACTGTCACCCGGTATGGCGACATCAATAATCCAGACTATTTCCTTTTCCACAATCATGATGTCTGGTGTATTGTGTTCCAAAACTTTGTCAGCCTGGATTTGAAAGTCCCACAGTGTTTTTGCATGTTCATTTTCCATGACCTTTGTGGGTTTATGATCCTATTATTTATTTATTTATTTATTTACTTTACTTTACTTGTATACCGCCGTTTCTCAGCCTAACCGGTGACTCAACGCGGTTTACAACAAGGGTAAAATCAATCACAATATACAATTTAAAACACAAAAGCACAATATACAGTATTACACAACAATAACAACACAATGCATCTCATAACTAGAGTCGTGATCCAAATTCGTCATCCATATTTGCATTCCTGTAATCGTCACATTCATTGCACTGATTAACCAAATGCCTGTTCGAACATCCAAGTTTTTAATCTTCTTCGGAACACCATTAGCGAGGGGGCTGATCTTACCTCCATGGGAAGGGCATTCCACAGCCGGGGGGCCACCACAGAAAAGGCCCTGTCTCTCGTCCCCGCCAGCCGCACCTGTGAAGCAGGCGGGATAGAGAGCAGGGCCTCCCCAGAAGATCTTAGGGTCCTGGCGGGCTGATAGGCAGAGATACGTTCAGATAGGTAGGTTGGGCCAGAACCGTTTAGGGCTTTAAAGGCCAACGCCAGCACTTTGAATTGAGCCCGGTAGCAGATCGGCAGCCAGTGGAGCTGGTGCAGCAGAGGAGTTGTATGCTCCCTGCGCTCCGCTCCTGTTAAAATCATGGCTGCCGAACATTGGACTAGCTGGAGCTTCCGAGCCGTCTTCAAAGGCAACCCCACGTAGAGAGCGTTGCAGTAGTCTAAACGGGATGTAACCAGAGCGTGGACTACCGTGGCCAAGTCAGACTTCCCAAGGTACGGGCGCAGTTGGCGCACGAGTTTTAACTGTGCGAATGCTCCCCTGGTCACCGCCGAAACCTGAGGTTCCAGGCTCAGCGGTGAGTCCAGGATCACACCCAAACTGCGAACCTGTGTCTTCAGGGGGAGTGCGACCCCATCCAACACAGGCTGTAACCCTATACCCTGTTCGGCCTTATGACTAACCAGGAGTACCTCTGTCTTGTCTGGATTCAGTTTCAATTTGTTCGCCCTCATCCAGACCGTCACAGCGGCCAAGCACCGGTTCAGGACCTCAACAGCCTCCTTAGTAGCAGGTGGAAAGGAGTGACAGAGTTGGACATTGTCTGCGTACAGATGACATCGCACTCCGAAACTCTGGATGTTTGTTGTTGTTGTTGTTGTTGTTGTTATTATTATTATTATTATTTTATTTCCTGTCTGGCTCCTGGGGGCTTCCCACCCAAGTCCCATCCAGGGCTGGCCCTACTCAGCCTCTCAGGTCAGGAGGAGCAGATGACTTTTGAGGACTGAAGCCAAGCACTGTGCTGCTTGGTATTATTATTACTATGATGGCTATTGTGGGGTCTGTGCCATCCCTCCCTCTGCACAGGGTCATCCTATGGATGCTGCCTTGAATCCCATTGGGCTTTTGAGTCATAGGAGTCCCCGGTGGTGCACTGGGTTAAACCCTTGTGCTAGCAGGATTGAAGACCGACAAGTCACAGGTTCGAATCTTTATTAACGACTTAGATGAAGGGTTAGAAGGAATGATCATCAAGTTTGCAGGTGACACCAAATTGGGAGGGAGAGCCAATACTCCAGAGGACAGGAGCAGGATTCAAAGCCATCTTGACAGATTAGAGAGATGATGGGCCAAAACTGACAAAATGAAGTTCAACAGGGACAAATGCAAGAGACTCCACTTTGGCGGGAAAAACGAAATGCAAAGATACAAAATGGGGGACGATGATGCCTGGTTTAAGAGCAGTACGTGTGAAAAAGATCTTGGAGTCCTCCTGGACAACAAGTTAAACATGAGCCAACAATGTGATGTGGCGGCAAAAAAACCCATTGGGATTTTGGCCTGCATCAATAGGAGCCTAGTGTCTAGATCTAGGGGAGTCATGCTCCCCATGCTCTATTCCGCTTTGGTTAGACCACACCTGGAATATTGTGTCCAATTCTGGGCACCACAATTGAAGGGAGATATTGACAAGCTGGAATGTGTCCAGAGGAGGGTGACTTAAATGATCAAGGGTCTGGAGAACAAGCCCTATGAGGAGCGGCTTAAGGAGCTGGGCATGTTTAGCCTGAAGAAGGCTGAGAGGAGATATGATAGCCATGTATAAATATGTGAGAGGAAGCCACAGGGAGGAGGAGGGAGCAAGCTTGTTTTCTGCTTCCCTGGAGACTAGGATGCAATGGAACAATGGCTTCAAACTGCAAGAAAAGATATTCCATCAGAACATTAGGAAGAACTTCCTGACTGTGAGAGCCGTTCAGCAGTGGAACTCTCTGCCCCGGAGTGTAGGCAGCCAATTCTCTCACACCAGAAGAGACTTTCAGTTTCTCAAGTCGCTCCTGGCGCAGGGGGGGGGGGGGAAGCTGCTTGACCATCACAATGGACAACAAATGGCAGCACATTCCTTGCAGCCAAGAAGCCCCTGGTGGCGAAGTGGGTTAAACCCTTGTGCCGGCAGGACCGAAGACTGACAGGTCGGAGGTTCGAATCTGGGGAAAGTGCGGATGAGCTCCCTCTGTCAGCTCCAGCTCTCCATGCGAGGACATATGAGAGAAGCCTCCCACAAGGATGGTAAAACATCAAAAACATCCAGGCGTCTTCTGGGCAACGTCCTTGCAGACAGCCAATTTTCTCACACCAGAAACGACTTTCAGTTTCTCAAGTCACTCCTGACACGAACAAACAAACCTTGCAGCCAAGCAAGCCTCTTTTTCTTCTTCTTCGTTTTCCAAGGAGGATTGTCTTTCAGTATTCTTGTGGGTCCGTATGTGGCTGTGGAGCCCTATTCTTGACCTGCATCTTCTTCCGCAGTAAGGGCATTGGTTTCCAGGTGGTTTCCAGGTCTCGGTCGGGGTTGGCTTGATGCGCCTTCCTCTTGGCACGCTTCTCCCTTTCGCCCTCCATTCGTGCCTCTTCAAATTCCGCAGCACTGCTGGTCACAGCTGACCTCCAGCAGGAGCGGTCAAGGGCCAGGGCTTCCCAGTTCTCAGTGTCTATGCCAGACTTCTTAAGGTTGGCTTTGAGCCCATCTTCAAATCTCTTTTCGTGTCCACCAGCATTCCGTTTTCCGTTCTTGAGTTCGGAGTAGAGCAACTGCTTTGGGAGACGGTGGTCGGGCATCTGGACAATGTGGCCGGTCCAGTGGAGTTGATGATCTCTTTTCCTGTCCACCAACAAACCCTGCAGCCAAGAAAGCCTCACAGCCCTTGAGAAGGGGAGAATACCGGAGTGGGAGGGTTGTTGTTGTTGTTCATTCGTTCAGTCGTCTCCGACTCTTCGTGACCTCATGGACCAGCCCACGCCAGAGCTCCCTGTCGGCCGTCACCACCCCCAGCTCCTTCAAGGTCAATCCAGTCATTTCAAGGATGCCATCCATCCATCTTGCCCTTGGTCGGCCCCTCTTCCTTTTACCTTCCACTTTCCCCAGCATCATTCCCTTCTCTAGGCTTTCCTGTCTCCTCATGATGTGGCCAAAGTACTTCAACTTTGTCTCTAGTCTCCTTCCCTCCAGTGAGCAGTCGGGCTTTATTTCCTGGAGGATGGACTGGTTGGATCTTCTCGCAGTCCAAGGCACTCTCAGCACTTTCCTCCAACACCACAGCTCAAAAGCATCGATCTTCCTTCGCTCAGCCTTCCCTAAGGTCCAGCTCTCACATCCGTAGGTGACTACAGGGAAGACCATGGCTTTGACTAGGCAATGGATCTTTGTGGCCAGTCTGATGTCTCTACTCTTTACTATTTTATCGAGATTGGACATTGCTCTCCTCCCAAGAAGGAAGCGTCTTCAGATTTCCTGGCCACAGTCTGCATCTGAAGTCATCTTTGCGCCTAGAAATACAAAGTCTGTCACGACCTCCACATTTTCTCCCTCTATTTTCCAGTTGTCAATCATTCTTGTTGCCATAATCTTGGTTTTTTTGATGTTTAGCTGCATCCCGGCTTTTGCGCTTTCTTCTTTCACTTTGATTAGAAGGCTCCTCAGCTCTTCCTAGCTTTCGGCCATCAGAGTGGTGTCATCTGCATATCTGAGGTTGTTAATGTTTCTTCCAGCCATTTTCACCCCAATGTATTGTCGAAGGCTTTCATGGCCGGAATCACTCAGTTCTTGTGGGTTTTTTCGGGCTATATGGCCATGTTCTAGAGGCATTTCTCCTGACGTTTCGCCTGCATCTATGGCAAGCATCCTCAGAGGTGAGGTCTGCTGGAGCTGGGGAAAAAGGGGTTTATATATCTGTGGAATGACCAGGGTGAGACAAAAGGCTTTTGTAAGTTGGGCTTGGTGTGAATCTTTTCAACTGACCACCTTCATTAGCATACAATGGGCTGACTGTGCCTGGAGCAAACTCTTCTTGAAAGGTGATTAGAAGTCCCTGCCTGTTTTTCTCTCTGCTGTTTTAATTTTAGAATTTTTTAATACTGGTAGCCAGATTTTGTTCATTTTCATGGTTTCTTCCTTCCTGTTGAAATTGTTCACATGCTTGTGGATTTCAATGGCTTCTCTGTGTAGTCTGACATGGTGGTTGTGAGAGTGGTCCAGCATTTCTGTGTCCTCAAATAATATGCTGTGTCCAGGTTGGTTCATCAGGTGCTCTGCCATGGCTGATTTCTCTGGTTGGAGTAGTCTGCAGTGCCTTTCATGTTCCTTGATTCTTGTTTGGGCGCTTTTCACCCCAGCTTTGCATTCTTCAAGCCCCGCACATCGCATGATGTGTTCTGCATACAAGTTAAAAAGGTTGGGTGAGAGGATGCAGCCTTGCCGGACGCCTTTCCCAATCTTGAACTGGTCTCCTGTTCCGTGGTCAGTTCTGACTGTTGCTCCTTGGTCCTTGTACAGATTCCTCAGGAGAGAGACAAGGTGGCTTGGTATGCCCATCCCACCTAGGACTTGCCACAGTTTATTATGATCCACACAGTCAAAGGCTTTAGAAGAGTCAAGTATGTAGTGTCCCCCTCTTGACCTGAGATATTTTAATACAGCAGATGAGCCCTTTGTGCCATTCCAGCCACATGGTCTCCATGGGCTTTTCTGCTTCTGGAAGAATGGAGGACTATCCCCAGATATTTGAAGCATGGGACCTGCTCTATTTTATTGGAATTGGATCAACACTGCCATTGCACTCTTTTTGGATGGGGGAAGGGGCCTAGTGCAGATACACAATGAGATGGAAACCAGGATCTCTATTCCTCCTTTAGATCTCCTGCATTTTGCCCCTGGCTCGGCCCTCACTGTATGTGAATGGAATCTGCTTAATGTCAGTTCTTCTACTGTCCATGTTTCCTGGAGTGAGAAAGGAGGTGAGGAGAACTGATTTCCCTATGAAATGAACTCTTTCTGCATCAGGGGAGAATCAGTCTGGGTTATTGGATTGCTTAGATGTGATTAATATTGTTCTTAGTGTCTGAGATTTGGAGGATCTCCGCATGGCACTGTCATCCCTATCAAAGGTCCTCGCGTTAGGGTTGCCTGTTGTCTTCCTGCAGCTATTTTCCATGGGTGAGGGGCTCAACAAGGCAGTACTAAAGATCTCCTGTTGGGTCTCAATTTTGCCAATTACATTAAATGATTGAGTAATCGTATTTTTGAACTGGTCTATTATGTCCAGAGGACAGGAGCAGAATTCAAAACGATCTTGACAGATTAGAGAGATGATTGGCCAAAACTAACAAAATGAAGTTCAACAGTGACAAATGCAAGATACTCCACTTTGGCAGGAAAAACGAAATGCAAAGATACAGAATGGGGGACAAGGCCTGGCTCGAGAGCAGTACGTGTGAAAAAGATCTTGGAGTCCTCGTGGACAACAGGTTAAACATGAGCCAACAATGTGATGTGGCAGCAAAAAAAGCCAATGGGATTTTGGCCTGCATCAATAGGAGCCTAGTGTCTAGATCTAAGGAAGTAATTCTGCTTTGGTTAGACCACACCTGGAATATTGTGTCCAATTCTGGGCACCACAATTCAAGAGAGATATTGACAAGCTGGAATGTGTCCAGAGGAGGGCGACTAAAATGATCAAGGGTCTGGAGAACAAGCCCTATGAGGAGCGGCTTAGGGAACTGGGCATGTTTAGCCTGAAGAAGAGAAGGCTGAGAGGAGACATGATAGCCATGTATAAATATGTGAGAGGAAGCCACAGGGAGGAGGGAGCAAGCTTGTTTTCTGCTTCCTTGGAGACTAGGACGCGGAACAATGGCTTCAAACTACAAGAGAGGAGATTCCATCTGAACATGAGGAAGAACTTCCTGACTGTGAGAGCCGTTCAGCAGTGGAACTCTCTGCCCCGGAGTGTGGTGAAGGCTCCTTCTTTGGAAGCTTTTAAACAGAGGCTGGATGGCCATCTGTCAGGGGTGATTTGAATGCAATATTCCTGCTTCTTGGCAGGATGGGGTTGGACTGGATGGCCCATGAGGTCTCTTCCAACTCTTTGATTCTATGATTCTATGTTTTCCAGTTTATTGAGTTCTGTCTGAGTATTGGAATTAAGTGTTCTTGTTTGAGTGAGTTGAGTTGTGGACTTGTAATTGGTGTTGTGTAGCTGGAGGGTCATGCACTCTACCAGATATAAGTTCTCGAATCCACAGGCTTTAGAGTAGTCAATGAAGCAGAAATAGATGTTTTTCTGAAACTCCCTGCCTTTCTCCATTCTCCAGCATCCGGATATTGGCAATGTGGTCTCTCGTATTGTCGAAGGCTTTCATGGCTGGAATCACTCAGTTCTTGTGGGTTTTTTCGGGCTATATGGCCATGTCCTAGAAGCATTTCTCCTGACGTTTCGCCTGCATCTATGGCAAGCATCCTCAGAGGTAGTTGATGAGGAGATATTGGGAAAATAGATATTTATTGATTGATCTATGCATAAAAATCATATGTATCTTACAAGCACTGAAATGCATAGGAAAATCTAGTTCCCTCTGTGTAGCTGACAGGCAAGCAAGCGGCTTGTCTCCAAAAGGGGCTGAAGAGGAGAAGGGGGGTATGCATTCCAGAAGAGAGATAAGACACGGGCTGGTACGAGAAGGCCCCCTCTAAGTAAGAAGCCTCTTGACAAGGCAGAGGGCCCCTTTGATGGATGACTGTAAGCACAGCCAAGAAGAAGGGGGAAACATCTCCATGCTTTCTCTGCAAGGCAGAGACATGCCTTTTGCATGTTGGAGGGGGAACCTGATATTCTTATGATGCCAGGATGACGTAGGGATGATGATGATTGTATGTTGTAGTATGTTCTTTGTCTACTTGAGTCTGAAACTTATAAAAGGGCAGTCCGCACCTTGATCAGGGCTCTGGTTTTACTTTTGGGACATGAGTCCACACCAGAGTCGCCAGCTGGAAATAAAGTCGTTCTTTTCTGATCTCCCAAAAGGATGTCTCTTGGTAATTATCTCTCCTTTCCTCAAAAACTATTTCCCTGCCATTTCATTTTGGCGAGCCAGGTCCAGGAGTAACAGGCAGAAGATTTGAAGGAGGTCAAGAGAGAGAGAAGCCAAGAGAGAGATTTTGAGATCGGGAACGCCTTCAGGAGTCAGCCAAGCCGGCGTCCAACCAACAACTGAACCCTACCAGCTGGGGTGTCTCTGTTTGATGCCAGGGATCACTTGAAGCTTGGAGCAGGGCGGCTGCTCCTGACGGAGTTTTTTCCTTTCACCAGAGGAGGCAGAAAACAACGGACAGGCAAGTATGAATGTGAAAAAAGAACATTTAGAAGAGTGTAGACGTCAGGACAGGTCATAGCTGTGTTTGCTAGTGACCAACCCAGGAGTAATTAACCTGGAAAAAAGGCAGTCCCGAGTAGACTTTTTGGGATTTTTGGGTGTGCCAGAAAGGGAAACCGACTGCCTAGAGAGAGAGAAAAGAAAAAAGGAAAAGGTTGGGAAAAGCCTAGGTACATTGTTGTATGATTGATTGTCTGTATGAGTGAATCAATGTTGTATGTTGTATGAAAGAGTTCAGATGCTGTGTGGTTAGGTCCCACATACCTTTTCCCTCCTTTGTGTATTAGTTGTCTGTTTGTCTAAAACATGTGATGGTCATTCAGAAGCAAGCTTAAAGCCCTGCTAGGGTACATGTTAGCAGATTTTGAGAAAAGTTTTGCAAAACTAGATTTTGGGCAGGAATAAATGAGATCAAATCTCCTATCCTGTCCCACTCTTTTGATTAAGAAATGCCTAACCTCCCTACTCTACTGAGATGATGGGAGATCCACAGAAGTCCTGCAAATACAGCCCTCCAGCCAGCAGCAGCAGGAAGCCCTCCATCACCACCCAGTGTCCCTACATAGAAGATACCTGAATCTTTCCCCATCAGATGATATAGATGACCCAGATTCTATGCCGCCTGAGTCCACAGCCACTCATTTCTAACAGATGTAGCTAGCTGAGTGGTTGTGAATAGAGATCAAAAGGAGAAGATAAGCAGTGACAAATGAAGGCTCAAGCCATTTGCTTATCAGCGGCATTAAGGGAATGGAAGCAAATAAAAAGAGGGCGAAGCATAGCGTGAAGTATGAGCCAGAAAAGAGGACAGCTTCTTGAGCCAAATCAATGTCCGAACTGTAAGAATCATGGACATTGAATGAGAAACTTCCCAGATGATGAGAGGAAGAGAAAAAGGCTACCAAGAGCAGATAGGAAGACCCAGAGAGCTGCCCTTCTATCAAGAGGCACAGGAGCAGCCAGGGGAAGAAGAAAAATCATTGGATTGGCCAAATGCCCCCAATGAAGAAGGCAGAAGACTCAAGTCAGTCAAGAGTTCTAACCTTAGGATCCCTACTCAAGGCAATAGTAGGATCCCAGAAAACATTTTTAGTAGACATAAGAGCAGAAGAAATCAGTTATTACCACCCCAGTGGCACCATAAGCCAGAAAGCCATAAAGCTCATGGGAGCCACTGGAGATCAATGCCTACATCCTTTCCTAAGAAGGAAAGAAAGAAAGAAAGAGGAATAAAACGCTAGCAACAAAAGAAGTTACCATCAGTTTCCTATATATGCCTAACTCCCCAGTTCAATTGCTGGGAAGTGACTTGCTATGCAAACAAAGTCTAATAATTATTCTTTGAGGAAAATGATTTTGCTAAGATGGCTTTAGAAAATGACAAGCCCTTTGCACCTCACCTGTCCCATGGTGGAGGCTGCTAGTAGTTTTAAAAAGGCTCAGAGAAAAATGAATAGGAGAAAGTTTGAAACTCCTGAGGTATGGGCAGAAAACAGCCCCCCGGAATAGCCAAATGCATACCTCCAAAAATAGTACAGCCGATTCCAGGAGCCTGTCAGTCAGTCTGAAGAAAACACTCCAATTCCTAGACCCAGCCGTGCAAAAACTGAAGTAAAATACTTAGGATTCCAGATAAAAGAGGGTCATAGGAGTGACAAGCAAGCCATTTGCCAGATCTTAGTCCCCAATACAAGGAAGCAAGTCCAATGCAAGTCCATAGGTGCAACAAGATTCTGTAAAATTTGGATCTCTATGAAGTAATGTCCAGTCTCGATAAAATAGTGAAGAGTAGAGACATCAGACTGGCAACAAAGATCCGCCTAGTCAAAGCCATGGTATTCCCTGTAGTCACCTACGGATGTGAGAGCTGGACCTTAGGGAAGGCTGAGCGAAGGAAGAGAGATGGTTTTGAGCTGTGGTGTTGGAGGAAAGTGCTGAGAGTGCCTTGGACTGCGAGAAGATCCAACCAGTCCATCCTCCAGGAAATAAAGCCCAACTGCTCACTGGAGGGAAAGATACTAGAGACAAAGTTGAAGTACTTTGGCCACATCATGAGGAGACAGGAGAGCCTAGAGAAGACAATTATGCTTGGGAAAGTGGAAGGTAAAAGGAAGAGGGGCCGACCAAGGGCAAGATGGATGGATGGCATCCTTGAAGTGACTGGACTGACCTTGAGGGAGCTGGGGGTGGTAACGGCCGACAGGGAGCTCTGGCGTGGGCTGGTCCATGAGGTCACGAAGAGTCGGAGACGACTGAACGAATGAACAACAACATGAAGTAATTGGCAAATTCTTGTGTCAAGTTACAAAGGGGGGCGAAGGACAGCCCTTTCCAGTGGACACAAGAGCAAAATGCTGCCTTTCAGCAAATAAAAGTCTGCGCTGAGGACAGTCTGCTTTATGCCTGCCTGAAGTAACTAAATCCTTCACTTGTTACGTTGCTGAGAAGGAAGATGTAGCAACAGGCATTTAACTCAAACCATAGACTGTTAGAACTCAAAGAAACCAATTGCTTAGCACCTCAAGAATGCTAAAACATCAGGCACTGTTATGAATCCTTACATTAAAGGTTCAGCAATGTTCTACCTTTTAAACTTGCTACCCTCCTGCAAAAGGAACATCATAGATGTATTGAAAAATGGACACAATTTATACCAGTTGTCCTGACTTGGCTGATGTTCCATTGCAAGAAGTTCAGCTGAACATATACACTGATACAAAGCATGTATTTTCAGTACTACATGTCCATGGTGTGCTTTACAAAGAAAGAGGACTTTTAACTGCAGCATGCCAACCAGTCAAACATTCAGAAAAAGACATTGCATTTCTTAGAAGCTGTATGGGTCCCAAAACAGGTGGTTGTAATGTACAGGGCAGGATCCTTTAGCCAGAAATCAACCAGAGAGCAGATGCAGCTGCCACAAAGAAGCAGATGCCAAGTCTCTCCAGGTGGCTATCCTACTTCCTTTGCCCAATCCCAGTGTGCAGCCCACCTATAATTAAGAAGAACAGCAATGGGCCCAGGACAGTGGTGCAATAGACTTAGCTAACTCTATTGGTTGGTGAGCTCTTTTCAGATGGAAGAATAATTGTCCCTAGAACCATGGCATGAGAGGTAGTAAAAGGAACTCATGAGTCATTTCAGGAAAATGACACTAGCTAAGCATTTAGAAAGACAGTTAAACATAGATTGTCTTCACATTCCTTGACAATGGCGGCTTCAGCTAGGTGTCATACCTGTGCCAAAAACACTCAGTGTCAGGGGCAATGCCATCCCCCAGGTACTCAGCATTGTGTGAATGTAAATTTTGAAGCCATAAGTTGTAACAGTGGTACATATTAGATGCATTCCCACCAGAACCATTGAACTGTCTTCTTTTGCAATGTTGTAGAGGCCTCTCTTCATTCCCAAGGTCACAAGGGGAATAGCATGAGAAGGGCCCAGGCAAAGAGACAGGAAATGGTTGCTTTGGGAAAATGCTGTAAGAGTTAAGGTAAATGCTTAATGAGTTCAGGACACACACACACCTAACCCCTAATGTTTGTGTAAGCCAGGGGATGAGGTGTGGGTTAAAGAGTGGTAATGAGAAACTTTGCAACTCAAATGAAAAGGTCTTTATGTGGTGATTTTTACATCAACTAGTGCAGTTAAGGTAGCAGAAATCAAACCTTGCTCCCTTGGAGTAGAATTGAGTCTAACTGCTCCCAGTTAGCAAGCTATTCTAGATTCAAAACACCCACTAAAGCTTAAATTAACACAGGATTGTGGTTGTTCTAACCAAATGGAGAAAGGTGGCAGAAAGAAGATTCAGACTAGACATTACTGCAAGACAACCCGGAAGCTCTTGCCCTGCGTACTGTCAGATCTGCACCTGCTGAAGGATGAGAAAACTGGGCTAGACACTGCAGCTTATTCCATACCTGGAAGCGATTAAGCTCTACGCACTGTCAGACCCACAACTGGAGAGGAAAGAAGACGGAGCTAGGCCTTACTGTAACCCACAGGAACGGTTACTCAACGTACGGCCAGATTCCAGAAGAATGAGAACTTTGTGGGTAACATATGTGTTTATTTGTGTGTCAATTTTGTGAATTGGTAACTGGTTCAATAAGCATGCCAAATGTATGTTTCATCAATAATGGGAGAAATGCTAACTTGGGATATATTAGCATTATGAGTCAATTGTAAAATTTTCATTTATGTCTGCCTTTGATTAATAAGGAAGCTATAGTTTGGCTACTCTAGTCTTATAAGAGCAAAAGTCAGACCATTGAGTCTTAAATCCTCCTAGTCTTTTCAACGGTTGCAACATAGATTAACACAGGTTCTGAAAACACCCCCAGGTAAATATTTTTGAATAAAGGAAAGAAATTATTCTCAAATAGAAGTTAAGTAGGTGCATTTAGACTTATTTAGACTGGAAAGAAATAATAATAATACCAGAAAAAAGTCTTAAAAGCACCTAAAGGGGGGAATTGATGAGGAGATATTGGGAAAATAGATATTTATTGATTGATCTATGCATAAAAATCATATGTATCTTACAAGCACTGAAATGCATAGGAAAATCTAGTTCCCTCTGTGTAGCTGACAGGCAAGCAAGCGGCTTGTCTCCAAAAGGGGCTGAAGAGGAGAAGGGGGGTATGCATTCCAGAAGAGAGATAAGACACGGGCTGGTACGAGAAGGCCCCCTCTAAGTAAGAAGCCTCTTGACAAGGCAGAGGGCCCCTTTGATGGATGACTGTAAGCACAGCCAAGAAGAAGGGGGAAACATCTCCATGCTTTCTCTGCAAGGCAGAGACATGCCTTTTGCATGTTGGAGGGGGAACCTGATATTCTTATGATGCCAGGATGACGTAGGGATGATGATGATTGTATGTTGTAGTATGTTCTTTGTCTACTTGAGTCTGAAACTTATAAAAGGGCAGTCCGCACCTTGATCAGGGCTCTGGTTTTACTTTTGGGACATGAGTCCACACCAGAGTCGCCAGCTGGAAATAAAGTCGTTCTTTTCTGATCTCCCAAAAGGATGTCTCTTGGTAATTATCTCTCCTTTCCTCAAAAACTATTTCCCTGCCATTTCATAGTGAGGTCTGTTGGAACTAGGAAAAAGGGTTTATATATCTGTGGAATGACCAGGGTGGGACAAAGGACTCGTGTCTGCTGGAGCTAGGTGTGAATGTTTCAACTGACCACCTTGATTAGCATATAATGGCCTGACATTGCCTGGAGCAAACTTTTGTTGAGTGGTGATTAGAAGTCCTTGTTTGTTTCATCTCTCTTGTTTTCCTAGTTCCAACAGACCTCACTACCTCTGAGGAAGCTTGCCATAGATGCAGGCGAAACGTCAGGAGAGAATGCTTCTAGAACATGGCCATACAGCCCTGAAAAACCCACAAGAAGTGAATCTGGTCTCTCGTTCCTCTGCCTTTGGGAGGGAGCCCCAAAGGCCATCGAGCCCCGCCCCCTTTGTCGAGCAGGCCCCGCCCCTTTGGCAAACCCCGAGGCCACGCCCCCTTTGCGGCAGAGAGGCGCTGACGTCACCAACCCCGCCCCCTTTCGGTGCCGCCATTTCTGTGTGGAAGGAAGGAAGGAAGGAAGGAGAAGGTGAGTGCTTACGAACTGAGTGTCTTTCCCCCTCCCTCCTCCTCCTCCTCCTCCTCCTTTGTTTTCCATCCGGGTCCCATTTCGACCTCTTCCAAATGGGCAAACACAGGCTGAGGTGGGCCAGGAATGCCTCTTCTGCCTCCTTTGTGATGCAGGCAGGCCTAGAGAGAGGCCTGGGCCTTTCCTGGGGAGGGAGGCCTTTCTTTCCCTCAGCCTCAGCCTCCTCTTTCCTGAGGGATTGCCTTCCAAGTCGCCCAGTCTCCTGTGTGCCCAGGGGGGAAGTCTCTCATTTGGTATCAGCCATGGGTTGAGGTGCTGGGTTTGAGCCTGCCACTTTTGGACTCTCGCTTGCTGAGGTGTCCCAGCGAGTGTCTCTGTAGATCTTAGGAAGCTATTTCTTGATTTAAGTCGTTGATGTGCTGGCTGATACCCAAACAGGGGATGTCACTGCCTTGGTCCTTTCACTATTGGCTGCTACTTCCTGGCGGATCATAGAATCAAAGTTGGAAGAGACCTCATGGGCCATCCAGTCCAACCCCCTGCCAAGAAGCAGGAATACTGCATTCAAATCACCCCTGACAGATGGCCATCCAGCCTCTGCTTAAAAGCTTCCAAAGAAGGAGCCTCCACCACTCCGGGGCAGAGAGTTCCACTGCTGAACGGCTCTTACAGTCAGGAAGTTCTTCCTCATGTTCAGATGGAATCTCCTCTCTTATAGTTTGAAGCCATGGCTCCATTGCGTCCTAGTCTCCAAGGAAGCAGAAAGGAAGCTTGCTCCCTCCTCCTCCCTGTGGCTTCCTCTCACATATTTATACATGGCTCTCATCATATTTCCTCTCAGCCTTCTCTTCTTCAGGCGAAACATGCCCAGCTCCTTAAGCCGCTCCTCCTAGGGCTTGTTCTCCTGACCCTTGATCATTTGGACACATTCCAGCTTGTCAATATCTCTCTTGAATTGTGGTGCCCAGAATTGGACACAATATTCCAGGTAAAGTGGTCTAACCAAGGCGGAATAGAGCGTGGGGAGCATGACTTCCTTAGATCTAGACACTAGGCTCCTATTGATGCAGGATGTCAGGTGGTGCAATACCGGCTAAGCAGTGTGATTTCTCCAGTGGTGTAGAGCGCAGACACCTGTGATAATGCAGCATATCTCATTAAGAGCCACATCCACTGTTTTAGCATGGTGAGATGTGTTCCACACTGGGCTTGCGTACTCAGCAGCAGAGTAGCACAGCGCAAGGGCAGATGTCTTCACTGTATCTGGTTGTGATCCCCAGGTTGTGCCAGTCAGCTTTTGTATGATATTGTTTCTAGCACCCACTTTTTGCTTGATGTTCAGGCAGTGCTTCTTGTAAGTAAGAGCACGGTCCAGAGTGACTCCCAGGGATTTGGGTGCGCTGCAATGCTCCAGGGGGATTCCTTCCCAGGTAATCCTCAGAGCTCGGGATGCTTGTCTGTTCTTGAGATGAAAGTCACATGTCTGTGTTTTAGATGGGTTGGGGATCAGCTGGTTTTCCCTGTAATAGGCAGTAAGAGCATCTAGAGCTTCGGAAAGCTTCTGTTCTACCATCTCAAAGCTCCCTGCTTGAGCAGTAATGGCACGATCATCAGCATAGATAAAACTATAAACTGGTGATCTGAGTCCACACTGTCATATAATCCAGTGCAAAGCAGAAAATGTGGAATTTTACCTTCTGGCAGGTAGGTAAGGGGGCTCCATGCCTGCCACATGACCTTGGACGCGCGTACGGTCAATGCTGGTTCTTCGACTTAGAAATGGAGATGAGCACCAACCCCCAGGCTCGGACATGACTGGACTTAATGTCAGGGGAAACCCCTTTACCTATGGAACTTTTATAATGTTTAAATATGCTGTGTTGCAACTTTGTTGATTTGGCCTGGCCTCATGTAAGAGGCAGGGTATAAACATAAAGTTATTATTATTGTTGTTGTTGCTGTTATTGTTATTATGAAGGCCTGACTGGTTGCTGCCTGGGGGATTCCTTTGTTGGGAGGTGTTAGCTGGCCCTGGTTTATTCTTGTCTGGAATTCCCCTGCTTTTTGAGTGTTTTTATTTATTTACTGTCCTTATTCTATAGTTTTTTTTAATGCCGCTAGCCAGATATTGTTTCTGTTGAAATTGTCCACTTGCTTGTGGATTTCAATGTCTTCTCTGTGTAGTCCTATGTGGTGATTGTCATCCATGCTATAATTAAAAGACTATATAATCCCAATTTTTTGCTAGTATGAAATCTTGACTTGTACTGGCTTGTGCTATTAGTCATCGACTGCTGGATTTCAATCACTGCTGTGCAGAACTTGGTGACATTATAAGTTATAACCCAACCCCTAGTCTTGGGGAGGAGGGGGGGGTGTTCCCCCACTTTCCTTTCCCTTTTTTTTAACCTTTTTTCTCTTACTCTTATATCTATTTTTTTCGATCCCTGCTCTATACTTTCCTATACCAACATTTGTTCCCCCTCCTTTTATGTTATCTGAAATAAGAGCATTCTGAACCCCACCAACGATGGAATTGAACCAAACTTGGCACACAGTTCTCCCATGACCAACAAAAAGCACTGGAAGGGTTTGGTGGGCAGTGTCCTTTGGTTTTGGAGTTGGAGTAGCCCAAGGATGACATTTTGGCTGTTATTGCTTTTTCCCCATATGGACTGAAAGTCATCCGACATAGAGGTACAATGCCAAGGGGAGAGAGCCAATAGTTCAGTATAACCACCCACTTACTTCACTTACTTACTTAGGCGATCCCTCGCTTTCCGAGGATGATTGTCTTCCAATATTCTTGTGGGTCCGTATGTGGCTGTGGAGCCCTCTTCTTGCTCTGCATCTTCTTCCACAGTGAGGGCATTGGTTTCCAGGTGGAAGGCGGTCTCGATCAGGGTTGGCTTGACGCGCCTTCCTCTTGGCACATTTCTCTTTTTCACCCTCCACTCGTGCCTCCTCAAATTCTGCAGCACTGCTGGTCACAGCTGACCTCCAGCTGGAGCGGTCAAGGGCCAGGGCTTCCCAGTTCTCAGTGTCTATGCCAGAGTTTTTAAGGTTGGCTTTGAGCCCATCTTTAAATCTCTTTTCCTGTCCACCAACGTTCCGTTTTCTGTTCTTGAGTTCGGAGTAGAGCAGCTGCTTTGGGAGACGGTGGTCGGGCATCCGGACAACATGGCCGGTCCAGCGGAGTTGGTGGCGGAGGATCATCAATGCTGGTGGTCTTTGCTTCTTCCAGCACGCTGACATTTGTCCGCTTGTCTACCCAAGAGATTTGCAGGATTTTTCGGAGGCAGCGCTGATGAAATCGTTCCAGGAGTTGCATGTGACGTCTGTAGACAGTCCACGTCTCACAGGCATAGAGCAGGGTTGGGAGGACAATAGCTTTATAAACAAGCACCTTGGTATCCCTACATCCGTAGGGATAACCACCCACACCCTGGCCTCAATTCTCAAGAAGCCAGTCTCCAGACTTAGGGTGGAGTTGGAGACACACCTTGGTACCTGGGGGGGCGATCTTAAGAATTTGGATTGTACACTCTCAAATGGGGCAAAGGCCGAAAAGGGGCCTAACTGGGCACTGTATAGGAGTTGTGCAACTGGCTTGGCATCAAATAGTTTGAGTGCCGCACGTATGTAGTGTCCCCCTCTTGACCTGAGATATTTTAATACAGCAGATGAGCTCTTTGTGCCATTCCAGCCACATGGTCTCCATGGACTTTTCTGGTGCTGCAAGAATAGAGGACTATTATTTATTTACTTACTTACTTTATTTATATACCGCTTTTCTCAGTCCTCAGGCGACTCAAAGCATCAATACAAAAACATCACAAGACAAGTACAGGGCAGTTAATGTCAGGATAATTGCAAATATTATGTGTATGTTTTTCAATGTGTTAATAATGTAATTCAAGATGGTTTCAGTCATGTTCATTTTTTGTTCATTTGTGTAGTAGATTATTATTGTTATGGGCTAGAGAGTTGAGACCTTGGCTAAAGTTAGATAAGACTTTTCGTGAGAAGAAAAGGGAGTTAACCAGCTAGAAGACAGATAAGGCAGAGGGCAGATGTTTCTTTGTCTGTGTGTTTAGTCCTGTACTTTGTCCGTCGCCATCTTTCATCATCAATATGTAGTCGCCTGTAAATAGATGCTTCCAGTAAAGCTTATTATATTTTGAAACAGAAGAAGAATGCTATGTGGTAATTGAGTCTGTGTGTTTTGGAAACCTCACATTCGCTGTGCCAGACCGGAGGGTCTCACTCTGACAGTTAAAACAATTGTAACATAAACAATTAAGCATCAATATCCCCAGATATCCCCAGATATTTGAAGTATGCTCTATTTTATTGGAATTGGATCAACACTGCCATTGCACCCTTTTTGGGTGGGAAAAGGGGCCCAGTGCAGATACATAATGAGATGGAAACCAGGAACTCTGTTCCTCCTTTAGATCTCCTGCATTTTGCCCCTGGCTCGACCCTCATTGTATGTGAATGGAATCTGCTTAATGTCAGGTCTTCTGCTGTCCATGTTTCCTGGAGTGAGAAAGGAGGTGAGGAGAACTGATTTCCCTATGAAATGAACTCTTTCTGCATTGAGGGAGAATCAGTCTGGGTTATTGGATTGCTTAGATGTGATTAATATTGTTCCTTGCTGTCTGAGATTTGGAGGATCTCCGCAAGGGTACTGTCATCCCTATCAAAGGTCCTCGCGTTAGGGTTGCCTGTTGTCTTCCTGCAGCTATTTTCCATGGGCGAGGGGCTCAACAAAGTAGTAGTAAGGGTCTCATTGGGTCTCAATTTTGCCAATTACATTAAATGATTGAGTAATCATATTTTTGAACTGGTCTATTTTGTTTTCCAGTTTTTTTAGTTCTGTCTGAGTATTGGAATTAAGTGTTCTTGTTTGAGTGAGTTGAGTTGTGGACTTGTACTTGGTGTTGTGTAGCTGGAGGGTCATGCACTCTACCAGATGTAAGTTCTCGAATCCACAGGTCACGGAAGACTCTAGTAATAGCAATGGAGTGTCTGCTCCAAAGGAAGTCCTTCAGGTGCAAGAGGCAGCTGGGGACTGAGGCATTATCAAAGATGAGAATGTTGAACTTGGGACTTATTGAACCATCTAGTAGTCCTTGGTCATCACCCGTAGTAGTAGTACCTAAGCCAGATAATACCGTGAGGTTTTGTGTAGACTATCACAGATTGAATCAGCTAACAACCTCGGATGTCTATCCAGTGCCAAGGATAGACGAGCTGATAAAAACCATAGGGTCGGCTAGGTACTTTACCACCTTAGATTTGACCAAAGGGTACTGGCAGATAGCCATGCATCCTGAGGACTGAGGGAAGACCGCTTTTGTAACCCAGGGTGGGCTCAACAAAGTAGTAGTAAGGGTCTCCATTTCAATGTGCTTGTGTTTGGACTTAAAAATGCACCTGCCACATTCCAACACTTGATTGACAGGATGCTTACAGGTATGAGACGGTTTGTCCAAGCTTACATCTATGACCTCGCGATATTCAGTAAGACCTGGGCAGAGCACCTCGAGCATCTTGCGAAGGTGCTAGGAAAGATCCAGGATGCTGGCCTAACAGTAAAGGCTTCAAAATGTCAGGTGGCCAGATCTCAGGTTAAATACCTAGGGCACATTGTCAGAGGTGGAACAATCTTACCTGATTTAGACAAGGTGCAGGCCATAAAGGACTGGCCTAAGCCACACACTAAGAAACAATTAAGATCTTTCTTAGGTGTAGTGGGATTCTATAGATGATTTATCCCAGACTTCAGTACCTTAGCTGCAGCACTGACAGATGGCACTAAAAAGTCAACACCTGACAAGATTGTTTGGACACTGGAGTGTGAAGCATCCTATGAGATTCTGAGAAGGGCTTTAATAACCACACTGGTACGGAGAGCACCTGACTTTAGTAAGCAGTTTGTGTTAACTACTGACACCTCTAAGATGGGACTGGGAGCAATTCTCAGTCAGGAAAATGCTGAAGGTGATTTCCAGCCTGTTCTTTACTTAAGTAAGAAACTCTTAGAGAGAGAACAGCACCTTTCGGTCATTGAGAGAGAATTTCTAGCGATG
Source organism: Anolis sagrei (assembly GCF_037176765.1). NCBI lineage: Eukaryota > Metazoa > Chordata > Lepidosauria > Squamata > Anolidae > Anolis > Anolis sagrei. Next base: position 5,261,360 of record NC_090021.1, on the reverse strand, counting down.
GTTTGGGTCACCACAAAGTTAAAACCTTACCTGTGGGGGAGAAAATTCACACTATACACTGACCATTCACCATTAAGGTGGTTACATCAGGTAAAGAGTACAAACAGTAAATTAATTTGATGGAGTTTAACACTCCAGGATTTTGATTTTGATGTTCATAGAATCATCACATCAAAGGTACGCAAAATATAGTTGCTGATGCATTATCACGAATAATTGCATAAAGTATTCAGGTAAACCTAGGATAATTGAAAGAGTGAAAGTAAAAGGCAATGTATATAATGTATAAGATAATGTTTGAAATGTTTAACCTGTTTTATTGCAGATATATGAAATGTATTTTGACATTGCCCTTATGAATTGTATATATTCATGCAATATGTTTATTGTATAAATGCATTGCTAGAACTTGCCTAAGGCTTAAAGACAATGTTTGACCTAAATGCATTGTACTGAAATGTGATAAGAACCTATGATTTGCAATAGGCATTGTGTAATTTGCAAAGTCACTGTGTAGGTATAGAATGTTTATATTGATTGTTTACAGTAGGTTAGAAACTACAATAGGTAAGTTAGGAAAGGGGGACATTTTGGGTAGATAGCGTAACACTAGCCCTTTGCCTCCAAAAAGTAGTAAAACGCCTCTTTATCCAGAAAGGTTTCTTAGACCAGATGAATCTTACCTGGTAGGCCAGAAAGGGAGTCTAGATAACAGTAAGGCAGGACTCCATTTTGGGAGGCAATGCCAGGGAGGCAGCCATCATGAGTGAGGATAGTTGGAAGAGGGGAGGAGTTTGGAGACTCCTAGGATTGGTCCGAGCAGTTGGGAGGAGCCAAGTCTGGGGAGGGAAAGAATGTAGCTTCAGGGGGTTTTTAAAACTGGGGGGTTTTCTTGTTTTTTGTTTGGGGTTTTTTTTTGGAGGGAGAGCTAGGCGAGAGAATGTCGGTGTTAGACAGACCTGTGAGCTGACAGGAAAAAGGTCAGACAGCAGTCTGATCTCTTGTGAGAGTTAGCACAAGAGAATGGCTCTCCAGGCTGGGTTGGTTAATAGGAAGAACTCTAGGGTAGAGTTAGTTAATAATCCAGGGGCTGCCTAGATAGGCTAGTCAGACTCATCACTATTCTCTGAAATAGAGCGAGGGTTTTGTTACCAACAGTTAGTTCTGTTTGTTTAGCTCTGTCTAGGACAGTGGTTCTCAACCTGGGGTCGGGACCCCTGGAGGGGTCACGAGGGCGTGTCAGAGGACCATCAGAAAACACAGTATTTTCTATTGATCATGGGGGTCCTGTGTGGGAAGTGTGGCCCAATTCTATCATTGGTGAGGTTCAGAGTACTCTTTGCTTGTATGTGAACTATAAATCCCAGTAACTGCAGTTCCCAAATGTCAAGGTCTATTTTCCCCAAACTCCACCAGTGTTTACATTTGGGCATATCGAGGATTCGTACCAAGTGTGGTCCAGATCCATTATTATTTGAGTTCACAGTGCTCTGTGGATGTAGGTGAGCTACAACTCCCAAACTCAGGGTCAATGCCCATCAAACCCTTCCGGTATTTTCTGTTGGTCATGGGAGTTATGTGTGCCAAGATTGGTTCAATTCAATTGTTGATGGAGTTCAGATGCTCTTTGATTGTAGGTAAACTATAAATTCCAGCAACTACAATTCCAAAATGACAGAATCAATCCTCCCCGCAACCCCATCAGTATTCAAATTTTGGTGTATCGAGTATTTGTGTCAAATTTGGTCCAGTGTATGAAAATACATCCTGCATATCAGATATTTATGTGACAATTCATAACAGTAGAAAAAATAGTTATGCAATAGCAACAAAAACAATTTTATGGTTGGGGGTCACCACAACATCAGGAACTGTATTAAGGGGTCGCGGCATTAGGAAGGTTGATAAATACTAGTCTAGGACAAAGTGAAGAGAACTGTTCAAGCCACCAATCAAGCTGTTCAAGCAACCAATCACTGTTCAAGCAACCAATCACTTCACCATAACACATATCCATCATCGTTTCACTATCATATTGGAGGCACAGGGGTGGGATTTTTTTAAAGGAAAGGAAAACCTCTGGGAAGATCCATCCTGCCCGGACATAATATTAATAAGTCTCCAGCCTCACGTCGTTTGTTATAACAGGTTATAAGTATTGTTATTGTTATAATAATTATTATATTTATACCCTGCTTTATCTTGCCAAAGGGAGATAAATATTAGAAGGAATCTCCCTTTCTTCTATCATTCATTCTTTTTGTTTACCAACCCTTTCGTTTCCTTTCCTTTTTTCTTTCTGGATTCATTCCCTTCTTGTTTAAGAACCAGTGATTGCCTTTGCTGGCATCTGTGTATGTGCTTGAGACCCCGATGTCTGCATTTCTTGGTATTCCAATTTTCAACATGACCTATTAAGGCAAAGGAGGAAAAGCTTGCAGGTAAAGAAGATTTCTGGCTTTCATCACTGATCTTTTGCTTCTTTCTTCCCCAGGGAAGGATTCTATGGAGCATGTCTTGGGTGCAGTAAGGGAACCAGTAATAGAAGAAGAAGAAGAAACAATCTCAATGTGATGATATTGCTGAATTCATGGCTTCACTTATAGATAAAAAAAGGGGGAAAGCTAAGGATCTGTATTGCAATTCAACACCCATATGAATATTGACATGGAGGAGAAAGCATTTAAATGCCTGGAGTGCGGAAAGAGTTTTCCTCGGAGGGATCATCTGCAGCAACATGAAAGGATTCACACTGGGGAGAAGCCCTATAAATGCCTGGAGTGTGGAAAGAGCTTCACATATAATTCAGGTCTACGTTCACATCAAATGACTCACACTGGGGAGAAACCCTATAAATGCCTGGAGTGTGGACAGAGCTTCTCTCACAGTTCAAGTCTACGTTCACATGAACGAACGCATACTGGGGACAAGCCCTATACATGCCTGAAGTGTGGACAGAGCTTCTCTCAGAGTTCAACTCTGCGTTCTCATCAAAGGACACACACTGGGGACAAGCCCTATACATGCCTGGAATGTGGACAGAACTTTTCACAGCATGCACATCTACGTTCGCATCAAAGGACTCACACTGGGGAAAAACCCTATAAATGCCTGGAGTGTGGAAAGAGCTACACTCAAAATTCAGTGCTACGTTCGCATCAAAGAATTCACACCCGGGAGAAACCCTATACATGCCTGGATTGTGGAAAGAGCTTCACTTATAATTCAGGTCTACGTTCACATCAAATGACTCACACTGGGGAGAAACCCTATAAATGCCTGGAGTGTGGACAGAGCTTCTCTCACAATTCAAATCTACGTTCACATGAACGAATTCACACCGGGGAGAAACCCTATACATGCCTGGAGTGTGGACAGAGCTTCTCTCAGAGTTCAACTCTACGTTCTCATCAAAGGACACACACTGGGGACAAGCCCTATACATGCCTGGAATGTGGACAGAACTTTTCACAGCATGCACATCTACGTTCGCATCAAAGGACTCACACTGGGGAAAAACCCTATAAATGCTTGGAGTGTAGACAGAGCTTCACTCAGAATTCACATCTATGGAAGCATCAAAGGATTCACACTGGGGAGAAACTCTATAAATGCTTGGAACTTCAGTGAGAATTCACATCTATGTTCGCATCAAAGGACTCACACTGGGGAAAAGCCGTATAAGTGCCTTAAGTGTGGACAGAGCTTCACTGATAATTCAGGTCTACATGTGCATTAAAGGACTCACACTGGGGAGAAACACTATACATGCCTGAAGTGTGGACGGAGGTTCACTCATAATTCAAGTCTGCATTTACATCAAAGGACTCACACTGGGGAGAAACCCTATAAATGCCTGGAATGTGGAAAGAGCTTCACTGATAATTCAAGTCTACAAATCTTCAAGCCTTTTTTTTTTAACCTTTTTCAGTCAGTCAGTCGCCTTTATTTCGGTCAACAAACCATCGGCTAAGTCAAGTGAAAGTAGAATAATGAAATACAACATTTAAGTAAATAATAACATCACATTTGGCTTATAATTAATGAAAACAAGTATCACCATCGCTATCGATTGAATGACTGTCTTTATAATCTAAAACAGAAACTGATTGCCAATTAATAATAAGTCTCCCGAGTACTCTTTGTTACACTCTTAGCATTTGCAGGTTATTCACGAAGCACTTGCGGCTTTTTGCCGCTGCAAAGAGAAATTTGGCCACCTGTTCTGTTACCCTTTTGTCAAGATCAGACAGTAAATAAGTTCAGTACCAACTTAGGGTTCTTCCTGGCCACTTGGTGAGTAAAGGGGATATTAACCTTAGTCTATCATCCTTGTAAACTGTGCAAATAAAAAGTACATGTATTACAGTTTCAATTTTACCCTCCTCGCAAGGGCAAACTCTATGATCATAATCAGTCCGTTTGTATCTACCCTCTAGTATGGCTGATTTGAGGGCATTAAATCTGGCCCAACTGAAAGCAAAACGAAATTTTGGGATGTTTAAATTTTCTAGGTATTTGGCACCTCCCAAAGAATTAAATGTTAGACCTAAAGTCAATGGAGAGCATGCGGAGCGCGCCAGAATCATTGAGTCCTGTTTGTCTATGTCACTGATTCGTTCCGCTAAGATCTGCATTCTCTATTTATGCTCAAAATCGCTCAATATGTTCTCTGAGAGGCCCATCTGTCTGAGTTTCTGATTTGACGCTTTGATTCGGTGGGATTTAAAGAGGTCTTTTTGAATCAGATATGTGTATCCCGCTTCAGGCCCTTTGTGCACCCTCTCCATCCAGTATCCTAGGGCCCTTCTCCAAGCCAGTGATTCGAGTGAGGCTGTACCTGATTCCAGTCTTAAAACAGCAGATGGAACACAATTGGGGACAGCAAACAGTTTTCTGAGCAACTCTGATTGAACTTGTTCTACTTTAGATGTGAAGCCTGTGATCCATATCGGAATTGCGTATCATAATTGGCCTGTTACCTTTGCTTGGAAGACCTTTGTTGCAGCTGGTATACACTGGCTGCCTTTGGTGTAAAAAAAGCGAATTATTGCTTTACTACTGGATAGGGCATTTTGTACTGCCATTTTTTGGTGGCATCTGCAGGTACCTGAGGCTTGGAAGGTAACCCCTAGATATTTAAAACTGGAAACTTGTTCAGTTAAGTTCTTTCCTATGTACCAGTTATGCCTGGCTCGCTTTTTTGAGAAGACCATGATTTTGGTTTTACTATAGTTTATCTTTAGCTGGTTTTTCTCACAGTGGAACTCTCTGCCCCGGAGTGTGGTGGAGGCTCCTTCTTTGGAAGCTTTTAAACAGAGGCTGGATGGCCATCTGTCAAGGGTGATTTGAATGCCAAATTCCTGCTTCTTGGCAGAATGGGGTTGGACTGGATGGCCCATGAGGTCTCTTCCAACTCTTTGATTCTATGATTCTATTGGTGGAATGCACTCAGCACTCGCTTGAGTCCTACCTTGGTGTAGGATATGAGGGCAGCAGCATCTGCATACAACAATAGGGGTATATTGGTGGATGAGATTTTTGGTGGGATGTCCATTTGGTAGTGAAACATGGGTGGCCAGGTCATTCAGATATCGGTTAAACAGAATAGGGGCCTGGCGCAACCCCCTGTTTACTGCTATTGGTTTTGAGAGGTTGCCTTGTACTCCACATCTTACTTGTGTTGAAGTGTTTGAATATAAGCTCTTAATTAACCAGAGCAATCTTAGGTCAATTGTGGCCTTCTGTAGTTTTTGCCATAGCAAATTTCTTGGAATAGAGTCAAGGGCAGCTTTTAGCTCTATAAACGCGGTAAATAGTCGTTTGTAGGGAGGGGCTTGGTATTTTTCTGCTAGGTGACTTAACGCAATACAATGGTCTATGGTAGACCTCCCTTTCCTAAAACCTGCCTGTTCCTCACCTATTATTTTTTCTGAGTCTAACCAGTCTAGAAGCTTGCTATATAAATGGCGAGCATAAAGTTTGCCCACCACCAAGAGTAAACTGATGGGCCGGTAATTCCCTGGATCGTTTTTATCCCCTTTTTTAAATATCGGGATTAGAGTAGATTTGACCGTGAGGCAGGAATTAAGGCTGTGCGGTTGATGTGTGTGAAGAGGGGAGCTAACCTTTTTCAAAAAACCCAGTAACACAATGTACTTAGCCTCTATTAGTACTACTTCACCTTACACAGGTGGCTTGATTGTTGCTGGTCATACAATGATTGGACATGATTCTTACAATCACCCATTTTTCAGTTTAGAAATGATCTAATCAATATAAAACTCTGACATCATACTCGGGAGAAATCCTATAAATGCCTGGAGTGTGGACAGATCTTTACTCATCGTTCAGGTCTACGTTTGCATCAAGGTCTACGTTCCGGTTCCGGTTTGATGGCGGAGAGGCAGTAAGGACCCTATGATTGCTCTGGAAGGGAGCTCAATCCACCTGAATCCTCCGACTGAAAGCCTCCTCAGAAACTCTGAACATCATCCGACCGACTAGGAACTCGGAGGAGTCTTTAGGAGATTGGATTATTGAGTAACAAGGAGAAAACAGGGTAGATAGAGAGGTGAGGCGCCGCCATTCCAATGTGGCTGACTCCCTCCCCTTCCCTTCCCTTCCCTTGCAAGAACTGAGCTAACTATTGTCCTGTTCTCGCCGTCACTGATCTTGAATGCTGCTGCTGCTGCCTATAACTATTCATTTCCATCTGCCTATCTTATTTTGAGGCACTTACCATCTAAAAGGCGCTTACTTTTCCATCTAAGCGGCTGGGAGCCAGTCATCGCCCCACCGGATAGAGACTTTGTCCTCAGATTGTCCAGCAGACCAGCCACGAGCAAAAAAATCTGCAGCACCTGCTGGCCTGGATCCATCCTATCTTCGGGGTGCCTCTCAAGCTGTCCGCTTGGTAGAGACCTCGGAGATCATGGAGATGCTGGCGGGGAGCGCCGTAATTGGTGTTACCCTGCACCATCGCTAGAGGCTTGGCGGGAGGTACCGCCACTGGAAAGCTGCTGTTGCTGCTATTGCCACAGCCAGAGAATGGCTGCTACCATCACCCCAGTGGACTCTGAGGGAACATTGCTGCCGGAAAGCGCTGCTGTGAGTGGAGCTGTGTCTTCAATTCTGCTGTTGCTGTGGAGGGTACTGGAGTGGTTTCTGTGAGTCTGCTGCTGCTGATACGACCATCCTTTCTTCTCTTGCTGAACCAGACGACCCTGAGACCCAGGTTGCTTTTCTCCAGAAACATCAATCGCCATTTTGGAGGCTTGCCAGCGTCTTCATCATTGCCAACTTTGCTGAGTCACCAGTTGGTGGTTCAGCTGGCTTCTTAAGGTTGGGAGCCTCCATCCCACGACTGTCTTAGTGATCTATTATTATTATTATTATTATTATTATTATTATTATTATCTTTATTTATACCCCGCAAAATCTCCCGAAGGACTCGATGTGGCTTACAAAGGCCGAGGCCTCCGACAACAACAACATACAATACACAGTAAAACCCAGAGAAGTCAGCCATAGCAGAGCACCTGATGAACCAGCCTGGACACAGCATATTATTTGAGAACACAGAAATGCTGGACCACACCAACAACCACCATGTCAGACTACATAGAGAAGCCATTGAAATCCACAAGCATGTGGACAATTTCAACAGAAAGGAAGAGACCATGAAAATGAACAAAATCTGGCTACCAGTATTAAAAAACTCTAAAATTATAACAGCTAAACAACAGAGAGGAAAAAACCAGGCACAGATTAACACCTCCCAGCAACAGATTTTCCCAGGCGCAGGCAGGCCTTCAAATGCTAATGAAGGTGATCAGCTGAACATTCACACCTAACTGCAGCAGGGAAGAGCTCTTTGCCCCACCCCAGCCATTCCACAGATATATATAAACCCATTGTCCTAATTCCAACAGACCTCTACCTCTGAGGATGCTTGCCATAGATGCAGGCGAAACGTCAGGAGAAATGCCTCTAGAACATGGCTCTATAGCCCGAAAAAACCCACAAGAACACAGTAAAACTCATAAGTAAAACTTCCTTCCCACCTTCCTCTACATTTTCCTCCCTATTTCTCTCCTTCCTTTGTCTTTCCTTTTCCTTCTTTCCCTCTTTCCTGCCTCTTCCCTCCTCCTTCTTCCTTCCCCCTTTTCTTCCTCTTCCCTCCCTCCTTTCTTTCTTCCTTCCCTCCCACCTTCCCTCCCTCCTTCCTCCTACTTTCCTCTTCCCTCCCTCCTTTCTTCCTCCCTTCCTCTTCCTCCCTTCCTTCTACATCTTCCTCCCTACTTCCCTCCTTCTTCTTCCTTCCCTCTTTCCTTCCTCTTCCCTCCCTCCTTTCTTCCTTCCTTGCCTCCCACCTTCCCTCCTTCTCTCCCTCCTTCCTCCTACTTTCCTCTTCCCTCCCTCCTTTCTTCCTCCCTTCATTTTCCTTTCCCTCTTTCCTGCCTCTTCCCTCCTTCTTCCTTCCCCCTTTTCTTCCTCTTCCCTCCCTCCTTTCTTCCTTCCTTCCCTCCCTCCTTCCTCCTACTTTCCTCTTCCCTCCCTCCTTTCTTCCTCCCTTCCTCTTCCTCCCTTCCTTCTCCATCTTCCTACTTCCCTCCTTCTTCTTCCTTCCCTCGTTCCTTCCTCTTCCCTCCCTCCTTCCTTCCTTCCTTGCCTCCCACCTTCTCTCCCTCCTTCCTCCTACTTTCCTCTTCCCTCCCTCCTTTCTTCCTCCCTCCCTTTTCCTTCTTTCCCTCTTTCCTGCCTCTTCCCTCCTTCTTCCTTCCCCCTTTTCTTCCTCAATAAAACAGTAAAACAATAACACCGTGACACAATTAAAAACCTAGGGGCCGGGCCAAATGTAATAGACAAAAATTAAAAGTGCTGAACCTGACAGGTAATATATAGAGGTATTTGGCGGTAGGTGCAATGTGCAGATAACCCTGAATCTCTAACAAAGTGCGTTTGGGACTTGAAGCCAGGAGTTTCCTATTCTGGGAAGGCACACTGGAACAGCCAGGTCTTCAGGCTCTTCCTAAAGACAGCCAACGTTGGGGCCTGTCTGATGTCCTAAGGGAGAGAGTTCCAGAGTCGGGGGGCCACTACAGAGAAACAACAGCCTTGCATTCATCCCATCCCAGCCTTCTTTAATCATATTCTACTTCTACTCCTTCATCTCCTTTAATCATCTTCTACTCCTTCTTTATAGACTGACTGATTGTGGAACTGGATTGGGTACAGACAGATTGTGGAATTGGACTTGTTTATGGGGTAGGGAATGGAAAACCTAAAATAATAACACCTCATTGGTAACCTAGCATAATAACATCTCATGCCTAGCATAAAACTTAGGAATTCTGCACTAAGAACACTTTAATCTCGATCAATTGACATCTATTGGCAATATAACCCTATAGGCATAATTTGCACATACTCCTGCACTTTACTGCATTCTGCACTTTTTTGACGTTAAGAACTTATAATCTGTACCTATGCTGCTCCCTTGCCATCTGCACTTTGCACTTTTGTTTGCACTTTGTGCGGGTTGGGGAAGGTAGGTAGGGATTGTAGAATGCAGGAGGGGGGAGGGTGACAATTGGGGAGAAATACCAATTATGAATGAAGATCGAGTGAACCAATTAACTATTACTATGCAACAAAGAGAAAGAGGAACAATCATGGGATTGGAGGGGGGGGGGAGTGCCACTGGCCAGGGCCCCCCCATTGAAGTAATAAGGAGGAGGAGATGTGGGAAAGGGAGACCTTTAATTCGGCCTAGGGAACGAGAGAATGTATTAGTAAATTTAAAATGGTCTGAAAAGATAAGCTTGGGTATCCAGGATGGCGTTTCCTCCGGATTAAGGGTAGTGCTGCTGAAAGCCAGGTCTGTCAACGGTAAAACATCCTTCATCCAGGACTTAATCCTGGAGGAACGGGCAGACCTGGCGTGCATTACGGAGACCTGGCTGGATGAAGCTGGAGGAGTAAATCTGAACCAGCTGTGTCCACCAGGTTTCTCCGTACAGCACCAGCCAAGATCTAGAGGACGCTGGCTTTAGCCTATAAAGCCCTAAACGGTTCTGGCCCAGTCTATCTATCTGAACGCATCTCTCCCTACGAACCCCCCAGGAACCTAAGATCGTCTGGGAAGGCCCTGCTCTCGATCCTGCCTGCTTCACAGGCACGTCTTGGTGGGGGCGAGAGACAGGGCCTTCTCTGTGGTGGCTCCCCAGCTGTGGAACTCCCTCCCAAGGGATATTAGATCAGCCCCCTCCCTCCTGACTTTCCAAAAAAGAGTGAAAACCTGGCTCTTCGAGCAAGCATTCGGAACCCCAAAGTAAACAGACAAACTAGAGTTGGAAATTGACCCAGGAATGGCCAAGACAATGTAAATGAATGAAGATTTGAACAGAGGACATAGTTTCTTTTTAAATTGTTATTATGCACTGTCTTTATGTTTAATTGCACTGAATGTTTTTGCTTTATCAATGTATGTATTTTGTTTCGGCATCGAATTGTGCCAACTGTGTATACCGCCCTGAGTCGCCTTCGGGCTGAAATGGGCAGGATAGAAAGAATGTAAATAAATAAATAAATAAATAGTTTTTATCCCCTTTTTTAAATATTGGGATTAGAGTACAAGAGAGGAGATTCCATTTGAACATTAGGAAGAACTTCCTGACTGTGAGAGCCGTTCAGCAGTGGAACTCTCTGCCCCGGAGTGTGGTGGAGGCTCCTTCTTTGGAAGCTTTTAAGCAGAGGCTGGATGGCCATCTGTCAGGGATGATTTGAATGCAATATTCCTGCTTCTTGGCAGAATGGGGTTGGACTGGATGGCCCATGAGGTCTCTTCCAACTCTTTGATTCTATGATTCTATGATTTGACCATGAGGCAGGAATTAAGGCTGGATAGAGTTAACAAACGACTGAGTTTTGTATGTATCCTAGAAGGAATATGTGTTTTAACTTCCTACTTCCTCTGTGGGAGACCAGATGCCTGAATGGAATGTGGGAGGTGTGGTCTATTGCCGTAGAAGGCTGAGCATCGCCATTCTTGATTATTTTGCTGGAGCAGACGCTGCAATGTGACTCTGTGTAAATACTTGTAAAACAAAGCTGATTGATTACTTTATGGCTGCTATCCGCCTCAGCTGTTATTACCCAGCAATCAATAGTTTATCAGTTTTTCACAAGAATAAGAACATGGTCAAATTTCAATTGTTGGATTTATGAATTTGGAAAAGTTGTCAAAAGCAATAGTGTACTTGCATAGGATTATTTATGGGGGAAAGAATAAGGGATACAATCAACTCAGCGTGAAGCTCTTATAACTAGACTCAAGTCCCATTGTTTATTTGTTGGAATACTTTGCTTACATCAGTAGAAAAAGAAAGAAAAATGAGGCAATAGGGCCTCTGTGAGAAGATGGGGAAATGCTGATGGGATAGGGAAATGGCAGAACTACTTAATGCCTTCTTTGCCTCAGTCTTCTCATGAAAAAGCCAACCTTCAACCTCAGCAATATGAAATGTATGATGGAATAGGAGAAATCCAACCCCAAATAGGGAAACAAGTCATCCAAGAATACCTGGCTGCTCTAAATGAATTCAAGTCTCCAGGACCAGATGAATTACATCCATGGGTATTGAAGGAACTAGCAGAAGTCATTTTGGAACCACTGGCAATCATCTTGGAGAGTTCTTGGAGAATGGGAGTAGTCCCAGCAGATTGGAAGAGGGGAAATGTGGTTTTTCCTAACCATTTTAGTGATCATATTATTTGTTTCTTCAGTTGCTTTTTCCAAAAAGTTTGTCCAACTTACAGGTCCACCAGGCATAAAAAAGTATCTTTCTGTACTTTACATTTCCAAGAATTGCCCCAATGAGATTTGCCTATTTTAGCTATTATCTCAGGTGTTACATAGCTTCTATGAAACATTTTATACATGTTCTCTCTAATACAGTGTTTCTCAACCTGGGGGTCGGGACCCCTGGGGGGGTCGCGAGGGGGTGTCAGAGGGGTCACCAAAGACTATCAGAAAACACATTATTTTTTGTTGGTCATGGAAGTTTGGCCCAATTCTACCATTGGTGGGGTTCAGAGTGCTCTTTGATTGTAGGTGAACTATAAATCCCAGCAGCTACAACTCCCAAATGTCAAGTCTATTTCCCCCAAATTCCACCAGTGTTGACATGTGGGCATATTGAGTGTTTGTGCCAAGTTTGGTCCAGATCCATCATTGTTTGATTCCACAGTGCTCTCTGGATGTAGGTGAACTACAACTCCCAAACACAAGGTCAATGTCCACTAAACCCTTCCAGTATTTTCTGTTGGGCATGGGAGCTCTGTATGCCAAGTTTGGTTCAATTCCATTGTTAGTGGAGTTCAAAATGCTCTTTGATTGTAGGTGAATTATAAATCCCACCAACTACAACTCCCACATATCAAGTCTATTTTCCCCAAATTTCATCAGTGTTGACATGTGGGCATAGTTTGGTCCAGATCCATCACTGGATGGAGGGGCTAGGAGGGATTTTCCTTCCTGTAAAGCATATCTACCTATCTCTATCTATGGCTGGATGGCTCTTTGTCAGGAGGGCTTTAATTACGTTTTCTTGCCCTGATGAAGAGAGTTGGTTTTTCTACCACCAATTGCGGTATATGATATATTTTTAAAATATAATAAAGTAGGATTCACTAAAAATTTAAAAATCGAACTGTTAGATTTTAGCCATTCTTGTAAGCCGCTCCGAGCCCCAGGGGAGTGGCGGCATATAAGTTCAATTAATAAATAAATAAAAGAAAATCAGAATTGGAGAATATTTTAGGGAAGAGAAATAAGGGATTCATTCCCAGATTATATAGGAACATGTTCAAATACAATCTAGAAGTTAACTGAATAAAAACAGCAATGATCTTGTGGGCTAAAATGTTTGGGAAAAATCTTGAGTCAGATGACTGGGAATATTTATAGGAAAGAGGATTCAAATTCGCAATAGCAGGATCTATTAGAGCAGTGGTTCTCAACCTTCCTAATGTTGCGACCCCTTAATACAGTTCCTCATGCTGTGGTGACCCCCAACCATAAAATTATTTTTGTTGCTACTGGTGGGGTTGGGGGGGGGGAATTGATTTTGACATTTGGGATTTATAGTTCACCTACAATCAAAGAGCATTTGGAACTCTACCAGCGATGAAATTGAACCAAACCTGGTCACAGAATTCCCATGACCAACAGAAAATACTGGAAGGGTTTGGTGGGCATTGTCCTTGAGTTTGGGAATTGTAGTTCCTTCCCTCCTTCTCCTGCCGTATCATTCCTATGCACCAGGAAAGGTGCACTGGGATTTTGGCACAGCTGGCTGGGTGTCAGCTGCATTAAGAACACCACTGATCGAAAGGTCATGAGTTCAAAGCCAGCCTGGGTTGGAGAGAGCTTTTGGCCAATTTGTGTAGCTTGTTGTCGACCTTTGCAAGCCGAAAGACAGTTGCATCTGTCAAGAAGGAAATTTAGGGACCACCTATGTATGGGGAGGCTAATTTAACAAATTTACAAGGCCATAAAAAATCTCCAGCAAAAGTATGCGGGGAATGCAGAAAGTACTTCATCAATGTCGCAGATGGACGGTGAAGCGACAGCTCCCCTGGTGGCCAGAGGTTAAATAGCCTCTGACTGTCTGTCTACATGTGTTGTGTGTCTATGGCATTGAATGTTTGCCATGTATGTGTACATTGTAATCTGCCCTGAGTCCCCTGCGGGGTGAGAAGGGCGGAATATACTTACTTACTTAGGCGATCCCTCGTTGGACGAGTAAGATGGTCTTCCATTATGGATTTCCTTGTGGGTCCGTATGTGGCTGTGGAGCCCTATTCTTGCTCTGCATCTTCTTCCGCAGTGAGGGCATTGGTTTCCAGGTGGAAGGCGGTCCTGGTCGGGGTTGGCTTGACGCGCCTTCCTCCTGGCACGTTTCTCTCTTTCACTCTCCACTCGTGCCTCCTCAAATTCTGCAGCACTGCTGGTCACAGCTGTCCTCCAGCTGGAGCGCTCAAGGGCCAGGGCTTCCCAGTTCTCAGTGTCTTTCCAGAGTTTTTAAGGTTGGCTTTGAGTCCATCTTTAAATCTCTTTTCCTGTCCACCAACGTTCTTAAGTTCAGAGTAGAGCAAGTGCTTTGGGAGACGGTGGTCAGGCATCCGGACAACGTGGCCGGCCCAGCAGTTGATGTTGGAGGACCATCGCTTCAATGCTGGTGGTCTTTGCTTCTTCCAGCACACTGACGTTTGTCCGCTTGTCTTCCCAGGAGATTTGCAGGATTTTCCGGAGGCAGCGCTGATGGAATCGTCCCAGGAGTTGCATGTGACGTCTGTAGACAGTCCACGTCTCACAGGCATACAGCAGGGTTGGGAGGACAATGAGTTTATAGACAAGCACCTTGGTCTCCCTACGGATGTCCCGGTCCTCAAACACTCTGCTTCATTCTGGAAAATGCTGCACTTGCAGAGCTCAGGCGGTGTATTTCGGCGTCGATGTTGACTTTGGTGGAGAGGTGGCTGCCAAGGTAGCGGAAATGGTCCACATTTTCTAATGTTACACCATTAAGCTGTATTTCTGGCATTGGAGAAAGATTGGCTGGTGACTGCTGGAACAGCACCTTGGTTTTTTCAATGTTCAGTAACAGGCCGAGCTTCTCGTATGCTTCTGCGAAGGTGTTTAGAGTGGCTTGTAGATCTTCTTCTGAATGCGCACAGACGACATTGTCATCACCATACTGGAGTTCTATAACAGATGTTGTTGTGACCTTGGTTTTGGCTTTCAGTCTGCTGAGGTTGAATAGCTTGCCATCTCTCCGATAGATGATTTCCACTCCTGTGGGAAGCTTCCCATCAACAAGGTGAAGTATCATAGAGATGAAGATGGAGAATAGAGTTGGGGCAATAACACATACTGTAAATAAATAAATAAAATAAGGGCCGGCAGCACTTTAATGGGTTTTCCTGCTTTGTGCTGAATGCACTTGTGTTTACATGAGGCATCATTTGAATGTCCCACAGGAAAGCACAGGGTGTGCGTGTTGTGCCCTGTCTGGATACGCCAAGAGTGTAATTGTAGTGTATTTATTAACAGATTTTTCCCACTCTAAATATGGGCATTCATGAGAAAACTGAAATAATTATTTGGTGTAGTCTAGCTAGTGCCTTATATCTTGGGTGTCCGCAGCCACAAAAAGGTTTAAACATGGATCCATAGAGAAGAAAAGGTTGGGAACCCTTCTGAAGATGATGAAAACCAGCCTCTTATTCTACATCTCTTGCTGAAGCCCAAGGATTATTATTATTAAACTTTATTTGTACCCCGCTAGCATCTCCCGAAGGATTCGATGCGGCTTACACAGGCCGAGGCCTCAGCACACAACACAACAATACAATCCAAGCAAATCAAACAATTAAAAACAGAGTAAATCAAGATAAACAACAAGCACAATTCACTAAAACACAATAAAACTGGGCCGGACCAGAAAATGGGTACAAAGATTAAAAGTGCTGATGTGACAGGAGGTGTATAAAGGGCTTCTAGGGCAAGTGCGATGTGCAGCAATCATTGGTTCTGATAAAGTGCTTATGGGACTTGGTGGTGGAGGTTTCCTAATCTGGGAAGGCGCATCGGAAAAGCCAGGTCTTCAAGTTCTTTCTGAAGACAGCCAATGTAGGGGCCTGTCTAAGGTCTTTGGGGAGGGTGTTTCAGAGTTGGGGGGCCACCACGGAAAAGGCCCTGTCCTGCGTCCCCACCAAGCGCGCATGCGACGCCGGTGGGATCACGAGCAGGGCCTCTCCAGATGACCGAAGTGAACGTATGGGTTCAAAGATGGAGATGCGGTCACGCAGGTAGGCTGGTCCCAAACCGTTCAGGGTTTTGTAGGTAAGCACCTGCACCTTAAATTGGACTCGGAATATAAACGGCAGCCAGTGGAGCTCCTTGAACAGGAGGGTTGACCTCTCTCTGTAAGGGGCCCTGTAAGGATGCAGGGATGGGGAGTACCACGGCATCCTCAGTGCATTATTATTATTATTATTATTATTATTATTACTTTACTGACACAAAACCACAATATGTCACAGCAAACGAGATATATATGCTCGACTTTTTTTATCACAAAATCACAATTCGAGCACTTCCAAGCGTCTAGAAATGTGTGACGTATTTTTGAATGATGCACACAGATCCAAGTCAGGTGGCCTTTTGCAGTTAACAAATCACGATTTTGTCAATGTTTATTGTTTTCAAATGCCGGCTGAGATCATTTGGCATGGCACCCAGTGTGCCAATTACCATTGGAACCAACTGTACTGGTTTATGCCAGAGATTTGCAGTTCGATTTTTTAAAATTATTTTTTTATTATTTTATCATAGTTCAATACATTTGTTATAATAATATTTATTTATTAATTATTTATTTACAGTATTTGTATATCACTTTTCTCACCCCAAAGGGGACTCAATAAATAATAATAAAGCTTTATTTATACCCCGCCACCATCTCCCCGAATGGACTCAGGGCGGCTTACATGAGACCAAGCCCGTCAAATACAAATACAACAATACCTCCACAAACAAGCAAGCAAATAAAACGATATCTATCTATGTATATAATAAAAGCCAGTGTTTGTATGCGGAGGGAGAATGGGAGGTGTTCTGATTGGCTGCCACTGTGGTACAATTTGCATATGGTCTCTGATTGGCCACCTTCAACATTCCAACACTTAGAATCATAGAATCAAAGAGTTGGAAGAGACCTCATGGGCCATCCAGTCCAACCCCATTCTGCCAAGAAGTAGGAATATTGCATTCAAATCACCCCTGACAGATGGCCATCCAGCCTCTGTTTAAAAGCCTCCAAAGAAGGAGCCTCCACCACACTGCAGGGCAGAGAGTTCCACTGCTGAACGGCTCTCACAGTCAGGAAGTTCTTCCTCATGTTCAGATGGAATCTCCTCTCTTTTAGTTTGAAGCAATTGTCCCATTGTGTCCTAGTCTCCAGGGAAGCCGAAAACAAGCTTGCTCCCTCCTCCCTGTGGCTTCCTCTCACATATTTATACACGGCTATCATATCTCCTCTCAGCCTTCTCTTCTTCAGGCTAAACATGCCCAGCTCCTTAAGATGCTCCTCATAGGGCTTGTTCTCCAGACCCTTGATCATTTTAGTCGCCCTCCTCTGGACACATTCCAGTTTGTCAATATCTCTCTTGAATTGTGGTGCCCAGAATTGGACACAATATTCCAGGTGTGGTCTAACCAAAGCAGAATAGAGGGGTAGCATTACTTCCTTACACTATATGCTCCTATTGATGCAGGCCAAAATCCCATTGGCTTTTTTTGCCGCCACATCACATTGTTGGCTCATGTTTAACTTGTTGTCCACAAGGACTCCAAGATCTTTGGTCTAACCAAAAGCGGAATAGAGGGGTAGCATGACTTCCCTGGACCAGTGGAACTCTCTGCCCCAGAGTGTGGTGGAGGCTCCTTCTTTGGAAGCTTTTAAACAGAGGCTGGATGGCCATCTGTCAGGGGTGATTTGAATGCAATATTCCTGATTCTTGGCAGAATGGGGTTGGACTGGATGGCCCATGAGGTGTCTTCCAACTCTAGGATTCTATGACTATGAGAGCTGTTCAGCAGTGGAACTCTCTGCCCCAGAGTGTGGTGGAGGCTCCTTCTTTGGAAGCTTTTAAACAGAGGCTGGATGGCCATCTGTCGGGGGTGATTTGAATGCAATATTCCTGCTTCTTGGCAGAATGGGGTTGGACTGGATGGCCCAGGAGGTCTCTTCCAACTCTTTGATTCTATGAGAGTGCGGATGAGCTCCCTCTGTCAGCTCCAGCTCCCCATGCGGGAACAAGGATAGTAAAACATCAAAACATCCGGGCAACGTCCTTGCAGACAGCCAATTCTCTCACACCAGAAGAGACTTGCAGTTTCTCAAGTCGCTCCTCACACTGGGGGGGAAAAAAGCTGCTTGATCATCACAATGGACAACAAACGGCAGCACATTCCCTGCAGCCAAGAAAGCCTGGCAGCCCTGGAGAAGGGGAGAGTCCCAGAGTGGGAGGGAGGGAGGGAGGGAGGGAGGGGACTCCAAAGACCATCCAGCCCCGCCCCCTTTTGTCGAGCAGGCCCCGCCCCCTTTGTGTCAGAGAGGCGCCGACGTCACCCAGGCCACGCCCCCTGCGCAGCCGCCATTTCTGGGAGGAAGAGAAGAAGGAAGGAAGGAGGAGGAGAAGGTGAGTGTGGTTGTGGAGTTCTCTTTTCCCCTTCTGTTTGCCCACCGGGACCCATTTCAGTCTCTTCCAACTGGGCAAAGACAGGCTGAGGTGGGCCAGGAATTCCTCTCCTGCCTCTTGGCTTCCTTTGTGATGCAGGCAGATCCAAAGGGAGGGAGGGAGGCCTTTGTATTGTCGAAGGCTTTCATGGCTGGACCACTCTCACCACCACCATGTCAGGCTACACAGAGAAGCCACTGAAATCCACAAGAAGCATGTGGACAATTTCAACAGAAAGGAAGAGACCATGAAAATGAACAAAATCTGGCTACCAGTATTAAAAAACTCTAAAATTACAACAGCAAAACAGCAGAGAGGAAACAACCAGGCACATCTTAACACCTCTCAACAAAAGATTTTCCCAGGCTCAGCCAGGCCTTCAAATGCTAATGAAGGTGGTCAGCTGAAACATTCACACCTAGCTCCAGCAGAGAAGAGCTCTGTGCCCCACCCCAGCCATTCCACAGATATATAAACCTATTGTCCTAATTCCAACAGACCTCACTCCCTCTGAGGATGCTTGCCATAGATGCAGGCGAAACGTCAGGAGAAATGCCTCTAGAACATGGCCCTGTAGCCCGAAAAAACCCACAAGAACTGAGTGATTCCAGCCATGAAAGCCTTCGACGATACATTAAAAATATTTGTCTCAGTATTAAAATACATTGTCTCAGTATTAAAATACATTAAAAAACTCTAAAATTACAACAGCAAAACAACAGAGAGGAAACAACCAGGCACATCTTAACACCTCTCAACAGAACATTTCCCAGGCTCAGCCAGGCCTTCAAATGCATATACTTACAATGAATTATTGCCCCGGCAAGATGGCCATCCAGCCTCTGTTTAAAAGTCTCCAAAGAAGGAGCCTCCACCACACTCCGGGGCAGAGAGTTCTCCTGCTGAACAGCTCTCACAGTCAGGAAGTTCTTCCTCATGTTCAGATGGAATCTCCTCTCTTGTAGTTTGAACCCCAGGTCTCCGTGGTGGTCAGGGGAGCTTTTCATAGAATCAAAGAGTTGGAAGAGACCTCCTGGGCCATCCAGTCCAACCCCATTCTGCCATGAAGCAGGAAAATTGCATTCAAAGCAACCCCGACAGATGGCCATCCAGCCTCTGTTTAAAAGTTTCTAAAGAAGGACCCTCCACCACACTCCGGGGCAGAGAGTTCCACTGCTGAACAGCTCTCATACTTGTTTGGTGAGGATGAGAGGATGGCCTTCTCGGTTGCCCCCCCCCCCCAAGCTCTGGAATTCCCTTCCCAGGGAGATTAGGCTAGCACCCTCCCTGTCCATGTTTCGTAAAGATCTAAAGACTTGGATATTCTGTTGTATGTTTGATTAGACAATTCCCTGTTATAATGTTGTTTTGTGTTGTTCTTATACTGATGTTATGTATTTTAAATATGCTATGTTGTAACTTTGTTGATTGGGCTTGTCCCTATGTAAGCCGCCCTGAGTCCCTTTCGGGGAGATGGAGGCAGGGTATAAAGATAAAGTTGTTGTTGTTATTGTTATTTTACTGACACAAAGACACAGTATGTCACAACAAATCTATATGCTGGATTTCATATCACAAGATCACAAGTCAAACACTTCCCAAGCGTCTAGGACTGTGTGATGTATTTTCGAATGACACCTAACAGTTAACACTTCCCAACAAAGGAATCCCCCAGGCAGCACCCAGCCAGGCCTTCATAATAACAACTGCATGCATCATTTGAAGTTGTTATTTATTTATTTACTAGCTGGTCCCTGCCACGCGTTGCTGTGGCTCAGTCTGGTGATCTGGAAAATAAAGTAATGGTTTCTAATATATGTGATGTCTTTCTGCTTGTGGGTAAACAGTATTCCTTATTGTTTCTATGTCAGTATTGATGTGGAGATTGTCTGGTTTGCCTACTCTGGAACATGCAGCATATAATTGTCCTTCTTTAGGGGTCCCTTTCAAATCTGTGATACTATATCTCTCTGTGTGGATCATATCTATCTATATCTATCTATGGCTGGATGGATCTTTGTCAGGAGGACTTTGATTACTTTTCTTGCCCTGATGAAGGGAGTTGTATAGAATGGCTTTAAGTATTTTCAGTTGGTCATGGGGGTTCTGTGTAGGAAGTTTGCCCCAATTCTGTCATTGGTGGGGTTCAGAATGCTCTTTAATTGTAGGTGAACTGTGAATCCCAGTGACTACAACTCCCAAAGTGAAGGTCTTTTCCCCCCAAACTCCACCTGTGTTCATATTTGGGCATACGGAGCATTCGTGCCAAGTTTGGTCCAGATCCATCATTGTCGGAGTCCACAGTGCTCTCTGGATGTAAGTGAACTACAACTCTAAAACGAAAGACACTGCCCACCAAACCCTTCCAATATTTTGTGTTGGTCATGGGAGTCCTGTGAGCCATGTTTGGTTCAATTCCATCATTGGTAGAGTTTAGAATGCTCTTTGATTGTAGGTGAACTATAAATCCCAGCAAGTACAACTCCCAAATGACAAACTCAATTTTTTTGAGTGAAGGACATACATTGGGTTGTTAGGTGTCTTGTGTCCAAATTTGGTGTCAATTCACTCACTGGTTTTTTAGTTCTGTTAATCTCACAAACGAACATTACCTTTTTATTTATATAGATTTATTTATTTAATTATCTAATTATTTAATTATTATGAAGACCTGGCTGGTTGCTGCCTGGGGGATCCCTTTGTTGGGAGGTGTTAGCTGGCCCTGGTTTATTCTTGTCTGGAATTCCCCTGCTTTTTGAGTGTTTTTTTTAATACTGGTAGCCAGATTTTGTTCATTTTCATGGTTTTCTCCTTTCTGTTGAAATTGTCCACGTGCTTGTGGATGTCAGTGGCTTCTCTGTGTCGTCTGACATGGTGATTGCTATAATTAAAAGACTATAATCCCAATTTTTTGCTAGTATGAAATCTTGACTTGTACTAGCTTGTGCTATTAGTCATTGACTGCCTGATTTTAATCACTGCTGTGCAGAACTTGGTGACATAAGTTATAATCCAGTTTGTATCTGAAAGCAGCAGGGAGATGTAAAATTGTCCAGAGCATCCTGGGTGTTTGTATCACCATGGCGTAATGAGACAGGATCGAACAGGCACTGAAGAAACACACGTTCTATTTATTGTCGAAGGCTTTCATGGCTGGAATCAATAGGTTCTTGTGGGTTTTTTCGGGCTATATGGCCATGTTCTAGAGGCATTTTCTCCTGACATTTCGCCTGCATCTATGGCAAGCATCCTCAGAGGTAGTGAGGTCTGTTGCCCATAGTCCTGCTTGACTTTGTCATATTGTTACTTTTATCTCTAGCTGTTGGGTTGGATTTATCTTTTATTGTATACATTACCATATTCATATCCCCTTCAAAAATTATATATTTTTCTTGCCAGTTAGTTATTTTCTTTAACACTTTCTCGTAAAATTCTTCTTGCTTTTCATTGGAGGCATAAATATTTACTAGTACATATTTGTCTTGTCCAATTTCTCCTTCCATTATTATAAATCTACCTTCTTCGTCTTTCAGTACCCCAGTTTTCACAAAATTACCTTTCTTTGCTACAAATATGGCTCCTCCTCTAGATTTAGAATTGCCATATGGTTTCTCATAATATTTTACCCAGTTTAGTTCATTTACATCTTCCCTTTCTTATGAGTTTTTGGGAGAAAATAAACATGTGCAATATTTTTTGAAGCAAACCTTCCATTCTATTCTTTTATACTAATTCCCAAGACCTCTTGTATTAAGCGTTGCCACTTTTAGTGTACCTGTCATTTTTATACCATATATTGTTAACTTGTGAACTTCACACAGTGCTTCTCTTCTCACTTCCCATTAGTCCTATTACCCTTATGCCCCTTGTCCGTTCCCCCTCCCCTCTTGGCATTGAATGTTTACCATTTTTGTATTCGCTGGAAACCGCCCTGAGTCCCCTCTGGGAGACTATAAATATTAGGGCTGGGCGGTTTCGTTTCGTTAATTCGTAATTCGTTAAAAATTCGTTATTTATTTTTTGTTAACGAAGCGATAACGAACCATTCTGGAGCAACTTAAAAACGAAACGAATTTTTCAATTCGTTTCGTAAATGCTTCGTATTTCGTTATGTATTCGTTTCGTTATTGGTTTGAGGTCGTTTTGTTATTATTTCCGCATGTCTGGGGCAAGTTTTATAGTTGTTTTTTGTTTAATTAGTGGAAAAAAAATTATAATATCACACCAACAGTCAACAACAGAGGGAGAGGGAAGCTTCAGAAGTTCCCCCTGTCCCATTTGGAGGTTTTTTAGCGTATTGCGCGGTCGCGTCCGCCATTAACGAATCGATTCGTTATTGTTTCGTTATTGTTTTGTATTTTTTTTTTACCATTTACGAAATTTCGTAAATATCGAACTTTTTTTTTAAAAAAATCGGAATTCTTTTAAATATCGAAATGCAAAAAACCCCAAAAAACGAATCAATTTTAGAAACAATTTTTTCCGTTGTTACCCAGGCCTAATAAATATATTATTATTATTATTATTATTATTATTATTTGTATTTATATGCCGCTTTGTATCCCTGAAGGGAGACAAATAATAGAAGGAGTTCCCCTTCCTTCCTTCCTTCCTTCCTTCCTTCTATCATTCATTCTTTTTGTTCTCCATCCATTTTTTCTTTCTGGATTCTTTCGCTTCTTGTTTAAGAATCAGTGATTGCCTTTGCTAGCATTTGTGTATGTGCTTGAGACCCTGATGTCTGCATTTCTTGGTATTCCCATTTTCAAGATGACCCATGAATGGAAAGGGGGAAAGTCTTGCAGGTAAAGAAGGTTTCTGCCTGTCCTCACTGATCTTTTGCTTCTTTCTTCACCAGGGAAATGAAAATTCTATGGAGCCACCTCTTGGATGCAGTAAGGAAACCAGTAATATGGGAAGAAGGAATAATCTCAAGGTGATGCTCTTGCTGACTTCACTTACAGAAAAGAAAGGGAAATAGTGCCAAGTATCCTTATTGCAATTCAACAACCATATCACTGTTGACATGGAGGAGAAAGCGTTTAAATGCCTGGAGTGCGGAAAGAGTTTTACTCAGAAGGTTCATCTCCAGCAACATGAAAGTACTCACACTGGGGAGAAACCCTATAAGGACTTGGAGTGTGGACAGAGCTACACTCAAAATTCAATGCTACATTTGCATCAAAGAATTCACACTGGTGAGAAACCCTATGCATGCCTGGAATGTGGAAAGAGCTTCAAATATAATTCAGTTCTACGTTTGCATCAAAGGATTCACACTGGGGAGAAACCCTATGCATGCCTGGAATGTGGAAAGAGCTTCAATTATAATTCAGTCTTATGTTTGCATCAAAGGACTCACACTGGGGAGAAACCCTATGCATGCCTGGAATGTGGAAAGAGCTTCACTTATAATTCAGTTCTACGTGTGCATCAAAGGACTCACACTGGGGAGAAACCCTATAAATGCCTGGAGTGTGGAAAGAGTTTCACTCATAGTTCCCATCTACATAGACATCAAAGAACTCACACTGGGGAGAAATCTTATGCATGCCTTGAGTGTGGACAGAGCTTCAGTGAGAATGGAAGTCTACGTGTGCATGAAAGGACTCACACTGGGGAGAAACCCTATACATGCCTGGAGTGTGGACAGAGCTTCACTCGGAGTTCAGATCTACGTTCACATCAAAGGATTCACACTGGGGAGAAACCCTATAAATGCCTGGAGTGTGGACTGAGCTTCACTCAAAGTTCAAGTCTACGTTCACATGAACGGACTCACACTGGGGAGAAACCCTATAAATGCCTGGAGTGTGGACAGAGTTTCAGTCGGGGTCCATATCTACGTTCACATCAAAGAACTCACACCGGGGAGAAATCTTATACATGCCTGGAGTGTGGACAGAGCTTCAGTCAGAATGTAAATCTATGTTCGCATCGAAGAACTCACACTGGGGATAAACCCTATAAATGCCTGGAGTGCGGACAGAGCTTCACTAATAATTCAAGTCTGTGTGTGCATCAATGGATTCACACTGGGAAGAAACCCTATAAATGCTTGGAGTGTGGACAGAGCTTCACTAAGAATTCAAATCTACGTAGGCATCAAAGGACTCACACTGGGGAGAAACCGTTTAAATGCTTGGAGTGCGGACAGAGCTTCACTCAGAATTTATATCTACATAGGCATCAAAGGGCTCACACTGGAGAGAAACCGTTTAAATGCTTGGAGTGTGGACAGAGCTTCACTGAGAATGGAAGTCTACGTGTTCATCAAAGGATTCACACTGGGGAGAAACCCTACAAATGCCTGGAGTGTGGACAGAGCTTCATTAGGAGTACACATTTACGTTCGCATCAAAGGACTCACACTGGGGAGAAGCCGTTTAAATGCTTGGAGTGTGGACAGAGCTTTACTGAGAATGGAAGTCTACATAGACATCAAAGGATTCACACTGGGGAGAAACCCTACAAATGCCAGGAGTGTGGACAGAGCTTCATTAGGATTACACAGCTAAGTTCACATCAAAGGACCCACACTGGGGAGAAACCGTTTAAATGCTTGGAGTGTGGACAGAGTTTCACGGAGAATGGAAGTCTACGTGTGCATCAAAGGATTCACACTGGGGAGAAACCCTATACATGCCTGGAGTGTGGACAGAGCTTCACTCAGAATTCAGGTCTACGTCTGCACCAAAGAACTCACACTGGGGAGAAACCATTTAAATGCTTGGAGTGTGGACAGAGCTTCACTCAGAGTTCAAATCTACGTTCACATGAACGGACTCACACTGGGGAGAAACCCTATAAATGCTTGGAGTGTGGACAGAGCTTTTCGCAGCATGGACATCTACGTTCGCATCAAAGGACTCACACTGGTGAGAAACCCTATGCATGCCAGGAGTGTGGAAAGACCTTCAGTGAAAATGGAACTCTACGTTCACACCAAAGGACCCACACTGGGGAGAAACCCTTTAAATGCTTGGAGTGTGGGCAGAGCTTCACTCAGAATTCACATCTACGGCAGCATCAAAGGATTCACATTGGGGAGAAACCCTATAAATGCTTGGAGTGTGGACGGAGCTTCACTGCAAGTGGAAATCTACATTTGCATCAAAGGACTCACACTGGGGAAAAACCCTATAAGTGCCTTGAATGTGGACAGAGCTTCACTTCTAATTCAGGTCTACGTTCGCATCAAAGGACTCACACTGGGGAGAAACCCTATAAATGCTTGGAGTGTGGACACAGCTTCACTAACAGTGGAGACTGTGCATGCGTCAACGAGAGTTTGTTTTTCATTCGTTCAGTCGTTTCCGACTCTTCATGACCTCATGGACCAGCTCATGCCAGAGCTCCCTGTTGGCCGTCACCACCCCCAGCTCCTTCAAGGTCAGTCCAGTCACTTCAAGGATGCCATCCATCCATCTTGCCCTTGGTCGGCCCCTCTTATGAGAGTAGACTCCTAACTACAAGCACAATTAAAGCCTCAAAAAGCCCATAAAGTGTCATAAATTTCTCCCTATCTGGGGTCTAGATCAAAAGAGAAAAGGGAGGAGGCTGGGCGGTCATGAATGAAGGTGACTGAAGCCATAAATCTCAGAATACAAACAGAACACCGGGCGATAGTAAGTATGGCTGATAGAAAGGGGAAGAGTGAGGAGGAGGAAAAAAATTGAACAAGATTATAACTGCATTGGAATATCTTAAATTAAACATGGGGAGTTTAAGACAGGGAAAGAGCAGAGAAGAGAACAAATTACACAAATTAATAATTATCTCGGGCTGATAGTAACTAAGGTAGAAGAATGCCAAGAAAATTTCAAAGCGGCAGCAGCCGAGATGAGAAGATAAAAAGATGAATTGATGGCTTTGAAAACATAAATCAAAAAATCCTTCAAAAAGTTGGTGACCTTGAAGACTGCTTGTGAAGAACCAGATATGACCAAGGACAAGCCAGCTGGACAAAAAGCACCAAAAGATCTGGAAGCTGCAGAGAGAAGCAAGCTGACAGAGACAGGCTTACCACAGAGATTATTTGCTATGGGAAATCCAAAGGACATGGAAGAAAAAAGAACCTTAAGGAACTTGAAGGACATCGATTTTGATTTGGGAAAAAAATAAAAATATTGAGAAGCAATTATGAAATCTTAAAATACAGAAAGTAAGAGAGGAGAATAGAAGAATTGAAACAAGATCCAGTATAGAGACATAAGAATGAACAGCCTAAGAACTGTGGAATAATGAAATTTGGACAAATGGGGTTAAATGGGTGAAAGAAGTTGCAAGAGAGGAGAGCGGAGGAAGGGCAACGCTGTCACCAAGGGAGAGTCTGGGGATGAAAGAGAACAAATAGGAAAACTCTTTCAGGTCTCCCTCTGAGGGAAGGAGGGAGAGGTCTGGACTCTGAGGGGAATTCGGGGGGAAGAATGGGAAGACAAGCAGACAGTGAGATGAAACTCCAGGAGGGCAAATGCAAATAATACCTTATGTGTGAAGTAGTAATGATTTCGCATAATTGTAATGGTTTATTTACTCCACAACAAAGAGCAAAAGTGATGAAAATGGTTAAAGAGAATAAGGTAGACATTTTATTTTTACAAGAATCTCACAAGAGAATGGGGAACAGGACTCTATTATTTAATGGTAGGATTTGAAGTCATGTTTATTAATTTAGAGCAGGGGTCCTTAAACTACGGCCTGTGGGATGGCGCCGGTCCCTGGGGGGGGGGGGGGCATTTATTCGGCCCACTGGCAGGGGCGGCTGAACCTATAGCAGCCTGGCTGGTACTGCTCTCCCGCTCGGGGGCTGGGAAGGAAGAGGGAGGCAGAGGCATGGATGCTGTGGGTGCCAGATCTGAATGGAGGGAGTGAGAAGGCAGCCAAGTACAGAGGCCCCAAGGAAGGAAGGAAGGCAGGCAAGCAGATTGGGGCCTTCCTGCCCCCCCCCCCCCCCCCGCCCCTGGATACTCCATCTCCGCCTGTAGAGCTCTAGGGTGTTCAAGGCAGGGTGCGCCATGGCTGGGGCTGCAGGGCTTGCAGGCAGGGCTTCAGCTGCTCTCCTCTTGCTGCTCCTGTTGCCCTGGATGGGAGACCAGCAGCAGCAGCCAGGCCAGTAGCAGGGCAGCAAGAGGAGAGCAGCCGAAGACTAGGAGCGTGGTGAAGAGAGGCAGACGTGCCCCCCCCCCCCCCCGATGCCTGCCAGCCACCGGACGAGAGAACAGTAGCAGTAGCAGGACGAAGGAGTGACACAAAGACCAGTATTCCATTTTCGGCATATCGGGTTTCTGTGTGAAATTTGGTAAACATCCATCATTATTTGAGTTCACATTGCTTTTTGGATGTAGGTAAACCACAACTCCAAAACTCAAGTCCAATGCCCTTCAATTTACTTCAGGAGACTGTTATTGCTGTTGTTGTTATTGTTAATATTGCTCCTGCAGTAATTCTGTTTTCCTGCCTGTCAGAAGGAAGGGGTTGGACTTGATGACCTTTGGGGTTCCCTTCCAATTGTATGGCTAATAATAATAATAAGCATCATCATCATCTAATTCTATCTTCCTGCCTTATTTATTTTTATTTATTATTTATTTCATTCACTTATACCCCGCCCTTCTCACCCCGAGGGGGACTCAGGGCAGCTTACACGGAGGGCACAATTAGATGCCCAATCACACAACAAGTAATCCAAAAAAATATAACAATTCAGCAGTTAGATTAAAACATCAATACATCATAAAAACATAAAACCTTGCAGAAGGAAGGGGATGGACTAGATGACCTTTGGGGGTCCCTTCCAATTGTATGTCTAATAATAATAATAATAATAATAATAATAATAATAATAATATACTAATTCTATCTTCCAGCCTGGCAGAAAGAAGGGGCTGGACTAGATGGCCTTTGGGGGTCCCTTCCAATTGTATGAGTCTTATAATACTAAATAATAATAATAATAATAATAATAATAATAATAATAATAATAATAATATAGTAATTCTATCTTCCTGTCTGGCAGAAAGAAGGGACTGGACTAGATGACCTTTGGGGGTCCCTTCCAACTGAGTCTAATAATAATAATAATAATAATAATAATAATAATAATAATAATAATAATAATGTCTCTTTCCCCCAAACTCCTCCAGTATGTTCTGTTGGTCATGGGAGTTCTGTATGCCAAGTTTGGTTCAGATCCATTTTAGAGGACCTCAGAATGCTCTTTGATGGCTGGTGGACTATAAATCCTCAGAACTGCAATCCCCAAATGTCAGGGTCTCTTTTCCCTAAACCCCTCCAGTATGTTCTGTTGGTCACTGCATTAGAAAGGTTGAGAACCACTGATTTATACCCTTCTTCTCTCCCTAAGGGACCTACAGCAGCTCACAATACAATACAACTCAAAGCACATTCAATTTAAAATACAAAACAAAAATCACACAAAACATAATAATATCCAGAAGTAGGATATAAATAAATGTTAAGCATTAAAAACATGTAAAAAGAAGAAGGGTGGGCTGTGCTATTCAGCTTTGAATGTGTTTTGATAGCTTTCCATTGAACGTTTAAAGCAGGCTTGGGCCCTCCTTGTGTTTTGGGCTTCAACTCCCACTACTGGCTGTTAGGAATTGTGGGAGTTGAAGTCCAAAACACAAGGAGGGCCCAAACCTGCTTTAAACAATAGCAACAATAGTTAATACTATTGTAATATATATATATATATATATATATATATATATATATATATATATATATATATATATATAAATGCTCTGTGCATAATGAGTTCCTTAAAAACAAAAGAACCAATGAACGAAATCACACCAAATTTGGCAACAAAACCTCTCACAACACAAGGAGTGACCATCACTCAAAAATTATGATTTTGTTATTTGGGAGTTGTAGTTGCTGGGATTTATAGTTCACCTACAATCAAAAAGCATTCTGAACTTCATCAACGATGGAATTGAACCAAACTTGGCACACAGAACTCCCATGACCAACAGAAAATACTGGAAGGGCTTGGTGGACACTGACCTTGAGTTTTGGAGTTGTAGTTCACCTATATCCAGAGAGCATTGTGGACTCAAACAATGATGGATGTGGACCAAACTTGGCACAAGCACTCAATACGCCCAAATATGAACACAGATGGCGTTTGGGGGAAATACACCTTGACATTTGGGAGTTATAGTCACTGGGATTCACAGTTCACATACAATCAAAGAACATTCTGAACTCCACGAACAACAGAATTGGGGCAAACTTCCCACACAGAACCCCCATGGCCAACAGAAAATACTTAAGGCCATCCAATCCAACTTCCTTCATCAGGGCAAGAAAAGTCCTCCTGACAAAGAGCCACCCAGCCATCGAGATAGATACATAGATAGATAGTTAGATAGACAGACAGACAGATAGATATGATTCACGCATACACAGATATAGTATCGTAGATTTGAAAAGGACCCCTGAAGAAGGAGAATTATATGTTGCATGTTTCAGAGTAGGTAAACCAGACACTCTCCACATCAACACTGACAAAGAAACTGCAAGAAACTGTTTACCCACAAGCAGAAAGACATGACATATATTAGAAACCAACACTTTCTCATTACTTTATTTTCCAGACTGGGCCACAGCAACGCGTGGCAGGGGACAGCTAGTGTTTCATATATTTGTAGATTTAAAATTGCATTGAAATATAAGCTGCTTTGGCCCCTTCTACACAGCTGTATAAAATCCACACTTAACTGTCTTACATAGCAGTGTGGACTCTGATAATGCAGTTCAAAGCAGATATTGTGGATTATCTGCCTTGATATTCTGCGTTATATGGCTGTTTGGAAGGGCCTTTTCAGACAGGCCCTATATCCCAGGTTCTGATCCTCGGTTTTCTGTTTATCCCAGATTATCTGGCAATGCAGACTCATATCATCCAGTTTAAAGCAGAAAACCTGGGATCAGATCCTGGCATACAGGGCATCTGGAAGGGCCCACAGTCTCCTTGTGGAGACAAAAAGTGGTGTATAAATAAACATAATAATGAAATTGTAGAACAGAAATCTGTTTCTGGTTTGAAAGTGTTGTTTTCTGTTTAATTGTGCAGCCCTTACTTTGAAAGTAGTAGTTCTCATCCAGAAACTTCGTGTGAGAGGTAATTTATCTCAATAAATCAACAGTTATTTTTGATAATTAGCCGTAATCCTCGATACGTTACTTTCGAGGCTTCCTTACCAGCTGAAAAATTCTCTAATTTATCGGTATTGCTTTTTGACAGAGTTTTAATTAAGAACATGAACTTGGCTTTATTCATTTTAAATCCTGCCACATTCCCATACTCATTACTTGTTTCCATCAAGCTTTGAATGCTTTTCAATGGCTCTTCAATGCATACCATATCATCAGCATATGTTTTAACTTTGAATTCTTATCCTTCTATTTTGACTCCTTTAATACAATTGTCTTCCTTAATTCTAATATTTAATATTTCTAACATCCATATGAAAAGGAAAGGTGACAAAGGGAATATTGTTCTCTGCCTATATGTCGGTCGCATGGCTCTGGGTTTGATTTATTTTTATGCTTCAATTGTTAAATATGAGGGTTACCCAGAAAGTAAGGTTACAAGGCATGTAGCTCTCATGGGAAATTTTCGCAGGAGAAGCTGGTGTCAATGCCGTGTAGCAAGATGCCAGCAGAAGCGAACGAGCAGTGCCAGTCATCAGTAGCTCATCAACTGGCGTTGTGGTGAAGGTCAGAGATGAGCGTCCCCATTTCGTTTCCCTCCAAGTACAAAGTTCCCACTATACGAAGGATATCTGGAAAGTAAGGTTACAATATTTTTTAAAAATACAAAGAACGAATATATTGGAATAAAATTTACATGGATTATAGCATAGAGATTACATTATTTTTCCACACAAACACCATTCAGTTCAATATATTTTGTCATCCGTGGGATGAGTTCAAGGTCATGCTTGTCTTGACTAGTGTTTTTCAAAAGGTGGTCTCCACAGGTTCATGGAGATTCACATTTGCCAAATGGATGTGATGTCATTTTCACCTTTTTGATAAGGTTATGGGGCACTTATTTCCAAATGGAGCCCCTGGTAGTGCAGTGGGTTAAACGCTTGTGCCGGCAGGACTGGAGACCGACAGCCTTTGATTTAAAGAGCTCCAGAAATCGAGACTCCACCAAACTCCAAAGAAGTCTGTATTACATATGGAAGACTCTCAAAGGTCATCTAGTATGACCTCCACCCTTCTTGCCATGCAGTGATGGTGTGGGGCTTGCATGTGGGGGGAAGGGAGGTCAGGCAGGCCCTCCTGGGGTCGTCCCCCCCACTTCTGGGTCCTGGAGGGCCTCCCTTCCTTCCTTGGGTGGGAGCAGCAGGGCTTCCCTCCCTCTTGGGCTCCTACCCAAGTCCCCCCCCCCCCCAGGGCTGGCCCTGCTTAGCCTCCCAGGCCAGCCAGGAAAGAGCGGGGGCCTTGAGGGGACTCAGGCCAGGCAAGCAGAAGGGACCTCTTGGGGCTGGGACCTCCCTTCCCCCTCATTGCACAGGGCCCTTCTGAGGGTGCAGCCTGGAATCCCTCTGGACCAGGGGTCCTCAAACTAAGGCCTGGGGGCCGGATGCGACCCTCCAAGGTCTTTTACCCGGTCCTTGCTCAGGGTCAACCTAAGTCTGAAATGACTTGAAATCACACAACAACAACAATCCTATCTCATCAGCCAAAAGAAGGCCCACACTTCCCATTAAAATACGAGTAAGTTTATATTTGCTAAAATTGTTCTTCATTTTAATTATGGTATTTTTTTTAAAGTGGTTTTGCACCACAAATAAGATATGTGCAGTATTCTGTCGCCGCTGGGCCTATAGTTAGTTGACTTTAGATATAGGATGTGTAACCTTTACACAGCGGGAAGCCAGGGGCCCTAGGAAAAGTTCTCAGAGGCTTCCTTTACAGAAGGAATCTTCAAATGGCTTAAAAGGTACAACAAAGTCTTTTATTAATGAATCCAACAGGAATTGTAAAGCTTTCTTGGTAAAGTATCAGTTCTCTCAAACTTGTCCACAGGGAACAGGCACTATCTTCAATAACTTTCTTCAAAGGAAAATTCCCCTTTTTAACTTCTCCCAAGGCTAACTAAAATCCAACCCTCACTGGTGTGGGCTCCTCTGCCAGGCCGAACCGCTTCTCGAAACACTGAGAGGACCTACCAGACAGGCGATTAATGTGAAGGAGCGTAAAATTACTGCCACCAAATTTGTGAGGAAAGCCGGGCAATGATCAATATCAGCTTATGAGCTGGTTTATAAAGGGACTATTATTTGCAGAAGTATTTATTCATTTGATAGCGTAGCGTTTACTGTCCCTGGTTTGGTTTTACTTCTTATGCAGGCTGTTTGATTTAGGAGAAACTGTATCAGGCAAGGCTTGAGGAGAACAGTAACAAATTTATTTAACAGGAGTATAACATATTCAATTATTTATTTATTTACTTTATTTCTATACCACTTTTCTCAGCCCATAGGCGACTCAAAGCGGTTTACATAGTACAAATTATCACAAGACAATGTCATAGGCAATTAAAACACATTATACATAAGTCAGTATCAATAAACAATCATTATCATAACGCCTCAGCACCAAATCAGAACCATTCTCATAATCCTTGTTCCATGTTCCTATGTTCGATTGCACCGTATTCCTATAATCAATTGCACTGATTTAGCCAAACGCTTGTTCGAAGAGCCAGATCTTCACCTTCCTCTGGAACGTCAACAGTGAAGGGGCCTGTCTGATGTCTACAGGTAGGGCATTCCACAGCCGAGGGGCCACCACCGAGAAGGCCCTGTCTCTCGTCCCCGCCAACCGCGCCTGCGATGCAGGCGGGACCGAGAGCAGGGCCTCCCCAGACGATCTTAATGTCCTAGTCGGTTCATAGGTGGAGATGTGTTCGGAGAGGTAAGTAGGGCCAGAACCGTTTAGGGCTTTATAGGCTAAAGCCAGCACTTTGAATTGTGCCTGGTAGCCAGTGGAGCTGGCGCAACAGAGGAGTGGTATGCTCCCTGAGTGCCGCTCCTGTTAGCAACCTGGCTGCCGAGCGCTGGACCATTTGAAGCTTCTGAGCAGTCTTCAAGGGCAACCCCACGTAGAGAGCGTTGCAGTAGTCTAGACGGGATATAACCAGAGCGTGGACCACCGTGGCCAAGTCAGACTTCCCAAGGTACAGGCGCAGCTGGCGCACAAGTTTCTTCACAAGAGGCACAAATCTTGATTGGTTATATTAGTAAAGTTTCATGAGTAACTTTAGGTACAGACTTTAAGAGATTTCTTTGAGTAGATATATCTTTCTTCAACAAGCGTTCTTTTACTACAAATAAGCCACCTGACTTATTTAACTATATTGGCTCACAGCCAAACCCTGATTCTTAATATTAAAGAACCAGTCTTCCCTATAGTTCTCTAACTATAGGATTCCTGATGGTTTTCCACACAGCACAGGATCAACTACCTCTCCTGTAACTCTTTGGTCACAGACTGCCCCTTTCACTGCGCCGTGAAGTGACAGTTGGCTCCGCCCCTGTTGCTATGGCAACTTCTTGTCAAGCCAAACCAACCACTATCTCTAACAAAATATAATCCTACATACTTACCGTTTATTAACTACTGTTTAAACATCACATAACCATAAGAATAAAAGTTACACATCGTCACAGATGTTCTTTAGAGTTTAAGGATGTCTTCCTGGAAACTCCTAAGGCTGTAGGAAGGAATCCCTGGAGTTCTTAGGAGACTCTTAAAGCTGTGGGAATGCTTCCCTGGCGTTCTTTCCCTGGAGCTCTTAAAGGTTGAAGCCTTTGTACAGGGGAAGTAAACACATCCTATACATTGGCTAACCTTGCTGTGACTGACTGGAAAAGGCTCCCCTCCAAAGCCTAGAAAGGGGGTGGAACCAGGGAACCCAACGATAATTGACAGGTGGCTTGCCCTATGAATGCAGCCAAAAGGAGCCCCCTATCTGCAGAGTCCCTGAAACTTAGAACTATAAACAAACACTCAGTGCAAAGCACAAAATTGGAACTCCTGGAACAGCTGTTCCAGAACATGCAGTGTGCATTCCGGCCCAAGCTACCTATCCGACCGCATCTCTGCCTATGAACCCACCAGGACTTTGAGATCTTCCGGGGAGACCCTGCTCTCGATCCCGCCTGCTTCTCAAGCTCGGCTGGCGGGGACGAGAGATAGGGCCTTCTCGGTGGTGGCTCCTCGGCTGTGGAACGCCCTTCCTACGGACATTAGACTAGCATCATCTCTAATGGTATTCAGCAAAAAGGTGAAGACCTGGATGTTTGTGCAGGCTTTTGAGTAATTTAGTGCAATCTGGTAATGGAACATAGGAATGGAACAGTGGACGACGAACCCGGACTACGCTTGGATGATGAGAAGATTGGGTACGGTTGTTTTTTGTCATAATTGTGCATTGTAATTGCTTATTGGTAATTTATGGATAATGTGTTAAGTCAATTGTTATATGTTGTATGGAACCACTGCTGTTTCTACTGTTTTTACTGTTTGTGAACCGCTGTGAGTGGCCTTCGGGCTTGAGATACAGCGGTATAGAAGCAAAGTCAATAAATAATAAATAAATAATTCATATTTTTTTTCAAATTATAATCTGGCCCTCCAACGGTTTGAGTGGCTGTGTCCTGGCCCTCTGTTTAAAAGGTTTAAGGACCCCTGCTCTGGACTTTTGAGCTGTGCTTGGTCCTCACAATGGACAGCAGATGGCAGCACCTTCCCTGCAGCCAAGAAAGCCTGGCAGCCCTCCCGAAGGAAGGAGGGAAGCCCGGAGTGGGAGGGATGAAAGGAGGGGACCCCAAAGGCCATCCAGCCCCGCCCCCTTTTGTCGGCAGGCTCCTCCCCTTTTGTAAGCCCCGTGGCCACGCCCACTTTGCGTCATATAGGCGCCGTCGTCACCCAGGCCCCGCCCCCTGCGTCGTCGCCATTTCTGCGAGGAAGTAAACAAGGAAGGAAGGAGAAGAAGGAGGAGGTGAGGTGTTCGGACTGAGTCTCTGTCTCTTTTCCTGCCTCCTTCACTGTTTTCCATCCGGGACTCATTTCGGGAGGGAGGGAGGAAAGAGGGAGGGAGACCTTTCTTTCCAAACTCATCCCCGGCCTCCTCTTTCCTGAGGGATTCCCTCCTTGGAGGCCAGGCCGAGACAGAGAGGGAGAGGATTTATTTTTTCTCCCCACACCCAAGGCCACACTCCCAAGGTGCCCTCCCTACCTGCTTCCCACACCCATGCTGCCCTCCCTATCATAGAATCATAGGATCCAAGAGTTGGAAGAGACCTCATGGGCCATCCAGTCCAACCCCATTCTGCCAAGAAGCAGGAATATTGCATTCAAATCACCCCTGACAGATGGCCACCCAGCCTCTGTTTAAAAGCCTCCAAAGAAGGAGCTTCCACCACACTCCCCCTGGGGCAGAGAGTTCCACTGCTGAACGGCTCTCACAGTCAGGAAGTTCTTCCTAATGTTCAGATGGAATCTCCTCTCTTGTAGTTTGAAGCCATTGTTCCATTGCGTCCTAGTCTCCAGGGAAGCAGAAAACAAGCTTGCTCCCTCCTCCTCCCTGTGGCTTCCCCTCACATATTTATACATGGCTATCATATCCCCTCTCAGCCTTCTCTTCTTCAGGCTAAACATGCTCAGCTCCTTAAGCCGCTCCTCATAGGGCTTGTTCTCCATCCCCATGCCCAACGCGGCCTCTCTGCCCACTCCCCACACCCAAGGCGGACTCCGTGCCCACTCCCCACAACCACCCTCCCTGCCCAGACCCCTGCTCATTAACCCCCCCCCCACACACACACACACACACAAACACAAGCTGCATTCCCAAGCTGCCCTTCCTGCCCACTCGCCACACCCAAGCCCTCACTTGCAACCCGCCTTGAGGCACAAGGGGAGGTGGGTTAGAAACACAGTTATTATTATATGTCTATTTTATGGAATGCTCCGGTTTTGAGCACCTGGCATCTTCAGAGGTCAGGCGAGTGGGGTGTGCAGGTCAGGCGAGTGGGATGTGAAGCTGGGAGACGCCTGCTCGGACCCCTGGCCTTTGACCTGTGGGGTCCCGCAAGGCTCTATCTTGTCGCCCATGCTCTTTAACATCTACATGAAACCGCTGGGAGAGGTCATCCGGAGTTTTGGAGTTGGGTGCCATCTTTATGCGGATGACACACAACTCTACTACTCCTTTCCACCTAATTCCAAGGAGGCTCCTCGGGTGCTGGACGAGTGCCTGGCCGCTGTGTCGATCTGGATGAGGAAGAACAGGCTGAAGATCAATCCCGACAAGACAGAGGTCCTCCTGGTCAATCGTAAACCGGATCGGGGTATAGGGTGGCAACCTGTGTTGGACGGGGTTACACTCCCCCTGAAGCCACAGGTCCGCAGTTTGGGTGTCCTCCTGGACTCTTCGCTTACACTTGAGGCTCAGGTGTCGGCGGTATCCGGGAGGGCCTTTGCACAACTGAGACTTGTGCGCCAGCTGCGACCGTACCTCGTGAAGGCGGATCTGGCCGGGGTGGTCCACGCCTTGGTCACCTCTAGAATGGATTACTGCAATGCGCTCTACGTGGGGCTGCCCTTGAAGACGGCTCGGAAACTACAATTGGTCCAGCGGGCAGCAGCCAGGATGCTAACTGGAGCTCATTATCAAGAGAGGTCAACCCTCTTGTTTAGGGAGCTCCACTGGCTGCCATTTATTTTCCGAGCCCAATTCAAGGTGCAGGTGCTCACCTACAAAGCCCTGAACGGTTTGGGACCACCCTACCTGCGTGACCGCATTTCCATCTACGAACCCACACGCTCGCTCCGGTCATCTGGGGAGGCCCTGCTCGTGATCCCACCTACGTTGCAAGCGCGCTTGGTGGGGACGCGGGACAGGGCCTTCTCTGTGGCGGCCCCCCGACTTTGGAATGCCCTTCCAAAAGAGCTTCGTCAGGCCCCTACTCTGGCAGTTTTCAGAAGGAACCTAAAAACTTGGCTGTTCCGATGTGCATTCGCAGATTAGGAATCCCCATCCCAAGTCCTAGATGCACTTTAGCACAACTAATGTTACTGCACACCGCACTTAATCCTACGTTCCTCCTGCCATCTCAGCACTTTTAACTCTGTACCCCATTGCGCTGGCCGAACCAGTTTTAATAGTGTCTTGATGTATTGTCATTGTGGTTATTCTGCTTAATTGTTTTGATTTGCTTTGTTTATTGCTGTGTTATGTTTGCTATGGTATTGTGTTTTGAGGCTTCGGCCCGTGTAAGCCGCATCGAGTCCTTTGGGAGATGCTAGCGGGGTACAAATAAAGTTAATAATAATAATAATAATAATAATAATAATAATAATAATAATATCTGTGGGGGGATGTCCAGGGTCAGAGGAAAGAACCCTTGTTTGTGCCAAGCAGTTGTGAACGTTGCAACCTTGGGGCCCACTCCCCACACCCAAGCCCCATTCCCAAGCTGCCCTCCCTGCCCACTCCCCACCCCCAAACCACCCTCCTTGTACCCAAGCTGCCCTCCTGCTCATTCCCCACACACACGCTGCATTCCCAAGCTACCCTTCCTGCCCACTCCCCACACCAAAAGCACCCTCCCTGTACCCATGCTGCCCTCGCTGCTCATTCCCCCCACACACGCTGGAATCCCAACCTGCCCTTCCGGCCCACTCCCCACACCCAGTTAGTTCACCAGGCACCCTCCCTGCCCACCCAAGCCCCCTCCCTTCCTTTCCCACTCCCCACCCTCCAGCTGACCTCACTTATCATACCCAAGCCAGACTCCTTGCCCACTCCCAAGGGGCATTCCGTGCCCACTCCCCACACCCAGGCCCCATTCCCAAGCTTCTCAGCCGGCCCACACCTAAGCCACCCTCACTGCCCAAGCCCCATACCCGTCACATTCCCAAGCTGATTTCTCTGCCCACTCCTCACACCTAAGGTGCCCTCCCTGCCCACTCCCTACACCAAAACCGCCCTCCCTGCACCCAAGCTGCCCCCCTCCCTACCTGCAAGGGGCCTTCCCTGTCCACTCCCCACGCCCAAGCTGCCTTCCCTGCCCACACCCAAGCCACCCTCCCTCCCCATGCCCAAGGCAGCCTCCCTGCCCACTCCCCACACCCATGCCAGATTCCCAAGCTGCTCTCTGCCCACTACCCACACCCAAACTGGACTCCCTGCCCACTCCCCACAACCAAACCACCCCTCCCTGCCCACACCCAAGCTGCCTTCCCTGCCCTGACCCATGGGCCCCTCCCTGCTCATTCCCCACACACAAGCTGCATTCCCAAGCTGTCCTTCCTGCCCCCTCCCCGCACCTAAGGTGCCCTCCCTGCCCACTCCACATACCCAAGCTGCCCTCTCTTCCCACACTCGTTGCTCTCCCTGCCCACTCCCCACACCAAAACAACCCTCCCTGTACCCAAGCTGCAATCCCAAGCTGCCCCCCTCCCTGCCCACTCCCCACACCCAAGCTGCACTCCCAAGCTGCCTTCCCAAGCTGCCTTCCCTTCCCTCACCCAAGCCGCCCTCCCTCCCCATGCCCAAGGCAGCCTCCCTGCCCACTCCCCACATCCATGCCAGATTCCCAAGCTTCTCTCTGCCCACTATCCACACCCAAGCTGGACTCCCTGCCCACTCCCCACAACCAAACCACCCTCTCTTCCCACACCCAAGGTGCCCTCCCTGTCCTGACCCATGGGCCCCTCCCTGCTCATTCCCCGCACACAAGCTGCATTCCCAAGCTGTCCTTCCTGCCCACTCCCCACACCCAAGATACCCTTTCTGCCCACTTCGACACACCCAAGGCCCCACCCTTCCCACTCCTCATACCCAAACCACACTTCTTGCCTACTCCCCACACCCAGCCCCTTCCCCATGGCCACCCCATCTTTCTGTTCATAGAATTCTTTGTCCCACTGTCTGTAGCCTGTCGTGGGGTAATGCTGAAACAGGGCTGTGATGTTTTCCGGGAAATTCCGGTTAATGAGGACAGTGGTGTCTGCTGGGGGGTCCTTGGTGAATAGAGATGCCACATCCAAGCTGGTCCTTTTGTCATTGGTGTTGAGTTTGAGATAACTGATTCTTTTTTCTATGAAGTGGGCTGAGTCCTTAGTGTCGTGTGTAGTGAGCCCAATACAGTTTTGTAGTTGTGCGGCCAGAAATTTTGCCAAAATGTATCTGTGAGTCTGACTGGAGTGGGGTTCTCATGGATTTTTGGAAGTCCAAAAGCCTAGAAGGGAGGGCTTCCAATCTGTGTAGATATTTGTCTCCTTGCAAGGGTCTTGCTCTGCTGTAACTACTCTGCTGTTAAGATTAATTGAGGAGTTCTTGATCAGAGTTTTTGCTTTTCCTGCAGGTTTTGTTGGTTGGGCCTTGACGATGCCAGCCACAGATGCAGGTAAAATGGTAGGAGAGAATGCTGCTGGAACATGGCCATAAAGCTGGGTTGTTGTAGGTTTTTCAGGCCGTATGGCCATGTTCTAGAAGCATTCTCTCCTGACGTTTTGCCTGCATCTGTGTCAGGCATCCTCAGAGGTTGGACATAAAGCCTTTGACAATATATTGGGCTATTGTATCCGTATTGTTGGTTTTTCTATTTTTGCATTTGTTCTCATTACTTGCCTTTCAATTTGCTGGATTCAACTTTGAAAAAATCATAAGGATTAATTAGTCAATCAAAATAAAGCTAAGGTGCCACTCTCTCAGCCTCCCAGGTGGAGAACTTTGGCTTTTGGATACCTGACCTGCCTTCCTTATTTCCTTCCTGCCTTCCACCCTTTTACTTCCTTCTCTCTCCCTCACTTCTCCTTTCTTTCCCTTCTTTACCTCCTTCCTTCCTTCCCCTCTTTCCTTCTCCTCATACACACGTCACGTTTCTTTCCCAGTCACATCACCTGGCAACAGCCTCTGTGTCACAAATGAACAAACATGTATACATATTTTAATTTTTATATCTGTAAATATATGCTAGTTTTTTGCCCCGTGTACAAAGAAACCTACAACCTTCTTTCCACCAACTGCCACTGCAAGAAGCCAACTGTTAAATTATCTTAGAAAAGGGTGGCTGGCCCTAGTAGGCAACTGCCCAAAAAGGCTCCTTTCCCCCATTGCTATGGGAGTTCTGGCCTGCAGCATTTGGGGCAAAGGGACAAAGCCAGATCCTCCCGGTTTCCTATTGACTTATGAGATTTGTAAGGTTTGTCTTAGGCTAGAAGCGACCTGGGACTCCTTGGTGGCCTCCCATCCAAGTCCGAACCAGGGCTGGCCCTGCTTAGACAGAATCGGTTTCAGTAACTGAAGCCAAGTAGCCAGAAGATATTATTTGTTATTGTTCTTGCGGTTATTAGTAGTAGTAGTAGTAGTGCGAAAAAAGTAGTGACGATGCCATTATTATTGTTATCATTATTGTCGGTACTGTGTGTTGTCGAAGGCTTTCATGGCCAGAATCACTGGGTTGTTGACCTCACTACCTCTGAGGATGCTGGCCATAGATGCAGGCGAAACGTCAGGAGAGAATGCCTCTAGAACAGTGGTTCTCAACCGTTCTAATACCGTGACCCCTAAATACAGTTTCTCACATTGTGGTGACCCCCCCCCCAACATAAAATTATTTTCGTTGCTACTTCATAACTGTAATTTTGCTACTGTTATGCATCGTTATGTAAATATCTGATATGCAGGATGTATTTTCATCATTACAAATTGAACATAATTAAAGCATAGAGATTAATCACCAAAACAGTATGTTTGGGGGAGTATGGACAATGGATGATGGGCTTTGCAGTACCTTCAAGCCCTAAACGGTTCTGGCCCAATCTATCTATCTGAATGCATCTCTCCCTACAAACCCCCCAGGAACCTAAGATCGTCTGGGGAGGCCCTGCTCTCGATCCCGCCTGCTTCACAGGCATGTCTGGCGGGGACGAGAGACAGGGCCTTCTCTGTGGTGGCTCCCCGGCTGTGGAACTCCCTCCCCAGGGATATTAGATCAGCCCCCTCCCTCCTAACTTTCCAAAAAAGAGTAAAAACTTGGCTCTTTGAGCAAGCATTCGGAACCCCGGAGTAAACAGACAAACTAGAGTTAGAAATTGACCCAGGAACGGCCAAGACAATGTAAATGGATGAAGATTTGAACAGAGAACATAGTTTCTTTTTAAATTGTTATTATGCACTGTTGTTTATGTTTAATTGCACTGAATGTTTTTGCTTTCTCAATGTATGTATTTGGTTTCAGCATCGAATTGTGCCGACTGTCTATACCGCCCTGAGTCGCCTTCGGGCTGAAATGGACGGGATAGAAATAATGTAAATAAATAAATAAACAAATTCAACAGATTCAGCTCTGACTTCCACAGATCACTGAGACCCCCCACGAAAATAGACCTTGACATTTGGAAGTTGTAGTTGCTGGGATTTATAGTTCACTTACAGTCAAAGAGCACTCTGAACTCCACTAACAATGGAATTGAACCAAACTTAGCACACAAAACACCCATGACCAACAGAAAATACCAGAAGGGTTTTATTTCACCTGCAGTCACTCCAGGAGACTATTATTATACATTATTATTATAAGACTCAGACAGTTGGAAGGGAACCCCAAAGGTCATCTAATCCAGCCCCTTCTTTCTGCTAGGCAGGAAGATAGAATTGCTATTTTATTATTATTTATTATTATTATTATTATTATTATGGCTCAAACAGTTGGAAGTGTCCCCCAAAAGCCATCTAGTCCAGACCCTTTCTTTCTGCCAGGCAGGAAGATAGACCCAAAGGTCATCTAGTCCAGCCCCTACTTTATGCCAGGCAGGAAAATAAGAGTTGCTATTTTATTATTATTATTATTATTATTATTATTATTATTATTATTATTATTATTCTCAGTTGAAAGGGACCCCAAAGGTCATCTAGTCCAGCTCCTACTTTATGCCAGGCAGGAAAATAAGAGTTACTATATTATTATTATTATAATAATTATTATTAATCTTAGTTGGAAGGGACCCCAAAGATCATCTAGTCCCCCCTTCCTTTATGCCAGGCAGGAAAATAAGAGTTGCTATTTTATTATTATTATTATTATTCTCAGTTGAAAGGGACCCCAAAGGTCATCTTGTCCAGCCCCTACTTTATGCCAGGCAGGAAAATAAGAGTTACTATTTTATTATTATACATTATTATTATTCTCATTTGGAAGGGACCCCAAAGGTCATCTAGTCCAGCCCCTCCTTTATGCCAGGCAGGAAAATAAGAGTTACTATTTTATTATTATGCATTATTATTATTATTATTATTATTATTAGACTCAGTTGGAAGGTACCCCCAAAGGTCATCTAGTCCAGACCCTCCTTTATGCCAGGCAGGAAAATAAGAGTTACTATTTTATTATTATGCATTATTATTATTATTATTATTATTATTAGACTCAGTTGGAAGGTACCCCCAAAGGTCATCTAGTCCAGTCCCCTCCTTTATGCCAGGCAGGAATATAGAATTAGTGTATTATTATTATTATTATTATTATTATTATTATTATTATGTAGTATTATAAGACTCATACAATTGAAGGAGAACCCCAAAGGTCATGTAGTCCAGCCCCTTCTTTCTGCCACACAGGAAGATAGAATTACTGCAGGAGCACTAATAATAATAATAATAGTCAATGGAAGGGCATTGGCCTTGAGTTTTGGAGTTGTAGTTTACCTACATCCAGAGGGCACTGTGAACTCAAACAATGATGGATCTTTATTAAATTTGGCACAAAAACCTGATACGCTGAAATTGGAATGCTGGTGTGCTCGAGAGGCACATGGAGGCAGAGGGATGAGATTCCTGCATCCCTGGCCCCTTGGCCCTGCTTGCTACCGTTCTCTCCTCTGTTTAATTTGTTTCTGTGTTAACTGTTTTTAAGTACCTTGTTGATGCCGCATTGAATTTTTGCCTTGATTGTTCGCCTTGTTTTTGCTTGTTGTAAACCGCTATGAGTCGCTTTAGGGCTGAGAATGGCGGTATACAAATGAAGTAAATAAATCTATATATATAAATCTGTTAGGTTGGTTCAACGGGACAGCAAAACTCCACAACCCCCCAACAAAACCTAACCAAAATTCCCATGCCCATAACACAACCCACAAGGTACAAACATATCTACTCAAAATGAAAAACAACACAACAACACAATCACAAAACGGCAAAACAACAAAACTCAAAAAACCCCAACGAAACTTAACCAAAATTCCCATGCCCATAACACAACCCACAAGGTACAAACATATCTACTCAAAATGAAAAACAACACAACAACACACTCACAAAACGGCAAAACAACAAAACTCAAAAACCCCCAACGAAACTTAGCCACACACGCCGCACACACACATGCAACCCCATGCTCCATCACTCCCCCCGCCGCCGCACACACACACGCAACCCCACGCTCCATCACTCTCCCCGCTGCCACACACACACGCAACCCCACGCTCCATCGCTCCCCCCGCCGCCGCACACACACACGCAACCCCATGCTCCATCACTCCCCCCACCACTGCACACACACACGCAACCCCACTCCCCTGCCGCCGCACACACACGCAACCCCACGCTCCATCATTCCCCCCGCCGCCGCACACACACACGCAACCCCACGCTCCATCACTCCCCCCGCCGCCGCACACACACACGCAACCCCACGCTCCATCACTCCCCCGTCGCTGAACGCACACACGCAACCCCACTCCCCCCCACCGCCGCACACACACGCAACCCCACGCTCCATCACTCCCCCCGCCGCCACAGACACACACGCAACCCCACGCTCCATCACTCCCCCCGCCGCCACAGACACACACGCAACCCCACGCTCCATCACTCCCCCCCGCCGCCGCACACACACACGTAACCCCATGCTCCATCACTCCCCCCGCTGCTGCACACACACACACACAACCCCACGCTCCATCACTCCCCCGACCGCCGCACACACATACACAACCCCACGCTCCATCACTCCCCCACCGCCGCACACACACACGCAACCCCACGCTCCATCACTCCCCTGCCCCAATCTTACCTCCTTTTACATCATGCCACCTCCAAACCCCGCCCCGCCCCTTCCCGCCCTGTCAAAATCCAGGAAAGACAGGAAGGAAGGAAAAAAGGAAGAAAGAGAAAGGAAGGTAAAGAAAAAGGGGAAGGAAGGAAAGTTAGAGAAAGAAGGAAGAAGAAAAGGAAAGATGGAAGGAAAGGAAAGAGACACAGCAGAAGAGAAAGAAAAAGGGGGAAGGAAGGAAAGAGGTAGAGAAGGAAGAAATGAGAGACAGAGGGATGGAAAGAAAAAGGGGGAAGGAAGGAAGGAGAGAAGGAAAGAAAAAAGGGAATGAAGGAAGGAAAGAGGGAGTGAAGGAAGGGGGAAGATGTAGAGAAAGAGGGAAGGAAAGAAGGAAAGAGAGAAGGAAGAGACCAGAAGAGAAAGAAAAAGGGGGAAGGAAGGAAAGAGATAGAGAAGGAAGAGGAGAAGGAAAGAT
The DNA here is from genome assembly GCF_037176765.1 of Anolis sagrei. Classification (NCBI taxonomy): domain Eukaryota; kingdom Metazoa; phylum Chordata; class Lepidosauria; order Squamata; family Anolidae; genus Anolis; species Anolis sagrei. Next base: position 5,216,459 of record NC_090021.1, on the reverse strand, counting down.
GGGAGGGAAGGAAGGAGGGAAAGAAGGAGAGAAAGAGGGAAGGTTGGCCACAGCAACACGTGGTGGGTAAAGGTTGTTATTTCTATTATTATTATGCTATTTTTCCTATTAGACCCTTTTAGGGGGAATGGGAGAGGTGTCAGGTCCCAGAGGCAATGCATTGCATTATTGTTATTGTTATGATGGTGGTGAAATAAAAGGAAATAAAAAGTGAAAGAAGGAAGCAAACAGGGAGGGAAGAAAGGCAAAGGAAGAAAGGGGGAGGGAATGAAGGAAAGAGAGAAGGATGAAACCAAGTAGTGAAAGAAGGAAAGAAAGAAAGAGGTAGAGAAGGAAGAAAGGAGAGAAAGGGGGAGGAAAAGGGGGAAGGAATAGGTAGGTACCTCTCTTTCATAATAGTCCAGATATCTACCTCAACTTTAATAAGTTTTACTATAGGCCACAGCAACGCGTGGCAGGGCACAGCTAGTAATAAATAAATAAGGGCAAGGATGAGGGTTGGAGCTGGATCTGAATGGAGGGAGGGAGCGGCCAAGTGAGAGGAAAACAAGGAAGGAAGGAGGGAGGGAGGGAAGGGAGAGAAGGGAAAGATGGGAAAGGTGAAAGAAGGGAAGGGATTAAGGCGGAAGGAAGGAAGGAAAAGATGGGAAAAAAGAAGGAAAGAGAGAGAGAGAGAAGGGGGGGGGAGAAAGAGTGAGGAAGAAAGCACCTGGGGCTGCAGGGCTGGAAGGCAGCGGGAGGCGCATCTGTCTCTCTTAACTACGCTCCTCGTCTTCGGCTGCTCTCCTCTTGCTGCCCCTTGGCACTGCTGCTGTCCTGGCAGCTGCTGGTGGTTTCCCATCCAGGGGTAAGCAAGAGGAGCGTGGCCAAAGACTAGGAGCGTGGCAAAGAGATGGATGCGCCTCCCGCTGCCTGCCAGCCCTGCATCCCCAGGTGCCTTCCTTCCTTCTCTTGCTTTCCTTCCTCGCTCTTTTTTCCCCTTCTCTCTCTTTCTTTTTTTCCTTCTTTTTTTCCTCCCCTTTCCTTCTCCCTTCTCTCTCTTTCTTTCCATCCTTGTCTCTTTCTTTCCTTCCTTTCCCTCCCTTTCCTTCCTTTCTTCTTCCTCGCCTGGGCAAGCTCCAGTGCAAACCAGGCGAGGAGCTTCCTGCGAGGCTAGGCCACATGGTGCTGCCTCCCTCGCCTGATTTTTGCTGCTTGCCAGACCCAGCAGATGCCTCGACCCAAGTGAGGGAGGCACCACCGCGTAGCCTGGCCTTGCGGGAAGCTCCTCGACTGGATTGTGCCACTTGCCAGGCCCGATGGGCGGCGCGAGCCAGGGAGGGGCTTCCCGCAAGGCCAAGCCACGCGGTGCTGCCTCCCTCACCTGGCTTTTGCCACTTGCCACACCAAGCGGGCAGCGCGACCCAAGCCAGGCGAGGGGCAAGCGGCAAAAATCAGGCGAGGGAGGCAGCACCGCGTGGCCTAGCCTCACAGGAAGCTTCTCGCCTGGTTTGCGCTGCTTGCTGGGCCTGATGGGCAGCGTGAGCCAGGGGAAGGGCTTCCCGCGAAGCCAGGCTGCACGGTGGTGCTTCCCTCACCTGGCTTTTGCCGTTTGCCAGGCGAGGGAGAAGGAAGGAAGGAAAGGGAAGGAAAGAAAGAGACAAGGATGGAAAGCTCCAACTAGTCCAACGCTCGGCAGCCATGATTTTAACAGGAGCGGAGCGCAGGGAGCATACAACCCCTCTGTTGCGCCAACTCCACTGGCTACCGATCTGCTACCGGGCTGAATTCAAAGTGCTGGCATTGGCCTTTAAAGCCCTAAACGGTTCCGGCCCAAGCTACCTATCTGACCGCATCTCTGCCTATGAACCCACCAGGACTTTGAGATCTTCCGGGGAGACCCTGCTCTCGATCCCGCCTGCTTCTCAAGCTCGGCTGGCGGGGACGAGAGACAGGGCCTTCTCGGTGGTTGCTTCCTCGGCTTTGGAACGCCCTTCCTACGGACATTAGACTAGCACCATCTCTAATGGTATTCCGCAAAAAGGTGAAGACCTGGATGTTTGTGCAGGCGTTTGAGTAATTTAGTGCAATCTGGTAATGGAACATAGGAATGGAACAATGGACGACGAACCTGGACTACGCTTGGATGATGAGAAGATTGGGTACGGTTGTTTTTTGTAATAATTGTGCATTGTAATTGCTTATTGGTAATTTATGGATAATGTGTTAAGTCAATTGTTATATGTTGGATGGAACCACTGCTGTTTCTACTGTTTTTACTGTTTGTGAACCGCTGTGAGTCGCCTTCGGGCTTGAGATACAGCGGTATAGAAGCAAAGTAAATAAATAAATAAATAAGAGAGAGAAGGAAAGGGGAGGGGAAAAAAAAGAAGGCACCACCACATGGCGTGGTCTCACGGGAAATCCCTTGTCTGGCTTGCGCTGCCCGTAGGGCCTGGCAAGCAGCAAAAACCGGCGAAAGCCAGGCGAGCGAGGCAGCACTGCACAGCCTGGTGGAGGGGGTGAGGCCAATGGACATGTTATGAACCTAAAGAGGTTCCTGTTCTTTTGTGCAGAGTGTAAAAAGAATAGTAAGGTAGTTTAGATCAATGAGACACTTTGGAGACCAAATTTGGTTTTGCCACTATTCATGTAACATTTATTGAAATACAATCATATCAGAATCACATCAAGGAGAGCTCTCTTGCACACACACATTCATTCATACTCACACAGGCCTCTTCTGGTGAAGGTGATCAGTCTTTTCCGAAGAGGTGTGGATGCTCCGTTGCTGCAGTTCAGGAAGCGTGCAGATTGTCAGGGGTCCCCTACATTTATAGGCCAAAATCCATTTTTCTTCATCTCAACAGTCAAGTTGTCCCGTTCTCTTTCAAGTCCTCCAAAATCTTTGTTCTCTCCAACGTTCAGGACATTCGGACTCCAGGCCTCATGATTTATAGGGTACCTCCTGTATGCATCGTGCACTCCTTACATGCTCGTCCGCACATCTTATTGTCCATTGTCATCCAGTTATGCCTTGCTGCGTCCTCGCTTCAGCTGCCAAAGCCGTCCCACATAATGCTTTGTGAGAACTCCATGTTGTTTTCTCCAGGCCTGTTTCTTCTGCTCTTCTACATGCATACAGACATTCATTCTTTACAGACATGGCACCGCAACCCCTCCAAAATGGCCTGGCAACCCCTCTGGGGGTCGCAACCCCCAGGTTGAGAACCGCTGCTCTAGAACATGGCCATATAGCCCAAAAGAACCTACAACAACCCATTGTCAGTACTGTTAATATCATCTATTAATGTTATTGCTGTTTTGGTCTCACTGCTGCTATTATTATAAATAATAAATTATTCATCATGTCACTATGTTAGATACTAGGAATTTATGGATGACAGACCCAGAAGCTGAGAGAAGATGAGATTCCGATGAGGTTTTCCAACAAGGCTTTATTTCAAGTTGATCAACATGAGATGAATAGCCTTTGACCACCCTGGTCAAAGAACAAACGACTATTCACCCTTTTGTGGCACACTTAACAATGTTTTTATATCAAACTTGTGAAAACAACACGTAAGCAACTTCTGATTGGTTGCTATGTTTCTATCATCACAGCATGAGCTGCGACTTATCAATCTGTAAGTTGATTATCCAAGGCAGAAATAATTTGTGGGAGTAAGGGAGTATATCTGCTGTGTCTGACTGAGCAGGGAACACAGACAATTAATTTTTCCCTATCAGCTGCAGCTGTTGGCAAGCAAAAGCTCTCTCAATAGACAGGGATTCTGGGACTTGTAATAATTGGAAATTTCTTTTTCTTAATCATGTCCCTATAACTATGGCCCCTTCTGCATTGGCATATAAAATCCAATTATCTGCTTTGGAATGGATTCTATGGCAGGGGTCTGAGATTGGCCAGTTATTCCTCCATTGCCTTTCTACCTTCTTTCTGCCGCGTTTCCCATCCTGCCTCACCCCCTCCATTCTCCCCAGTTGAGAACAGGCTCCATGGCTTAATAGCTGGCCTTTTGTGCCTCTGCTTTTCCGTTTGTTGCCTTTCTGTTCATCTGGCAAGATGTTATTTTCTTCAAGATAATCTTGAATTCTGTCAGCTATGATGCCAGTCAATAGTTTAAATGTAGTGGGCAGACATTGGCCTGTAGTTTCCTGGTTCTTCTCCTTTTGCTGGATCCTTTTGTATCGGATAGGTTCTCCCAGTTGTCAACCATTCACTGATACTTCCTTTTTGCAGCATCTCATTGAATTGTTGGGCCATTTTTCCATGTAGGCTATTCAGATATTTTAGCTAAAATCCATGCAGTTGATCACTACCTGGCGATCTCCAGTTCTTGACTTTTTGCACTTGTTTGCTGATCATTTCAGTTGTTATTTCCATCTGTTCCATTTTGTTCTGTGAGAATTTTTCTTCAAACCCCTTTATCCACCCAGCGTTTTTGTTGTAGTTCTTATTATTTTCTCAGAGTTCTTTCCAAAACTTAGTTGTTGTTGTTGTTATTATTATTATTAACTTTATTTGTACCCCGCTAGCATCTCCCGAAGGACTCGATGCGGCTTACAACGGCCAAGGCCTCAAAACACAACATAACAATACACAACCTAAAGCAAATTATAAACAGTTAAAGCAATATTAAACAACAAGCAATAAACAATACACCAAGACACAATAAAACTGGGCTGGGCCAGAGTAATGGGTACAGATTAAAAGTGCTGATGTGACAGGTGATATGTAAGGATTATAGGGTAAGTGCAGTGTGCCAGCAATCTTAATTTCTAATAAAGTGCTTCTGGGACTTGTTGGAGTTTTCCTATTCTGGAAAGGCACATCGGAACAGCCAGGTCTTCAATTTTTTTCTGAAGACTGCCAACGTAGAGGCCTGTCTAAGATCTTTGGGGAGGGTGTTCCAGAGTTGGGGGGCCACCACAGAAAAGGCCCTGTCTTGCATCCCCACCAAACGTGCCTGCGATGCAGGCAAAATCACGAGCAGGGCCTCCGGATGAACGGAGAGGCCTTGCTCGTGAACTGAATTGTTGCAGTTTGCTCAGGCTTTATGACTACTGTGTCTGTTGTTTGGTTCAGACTCTGGTAGAACCGTTGTGGTCTGATAGAAACAGTTGATTTTGTCTGTACTGGATGATTCTGGCGTCCCATCTTTCCATTTTTCTGGCTGTTGCTGTAATTTGTTCTTTCACTATTTCCAAAGCTTCTTCAATTTTTCTGGTGTTCAGCCAGTACTTTCTGATCAGATACGACTTGATTTTGTCATTCTTCAGTTTCTTCTCCTTCATATTTTTCAGGTTACTTGCATCTGATCGTAGTTTTTTGATTTTCAACTCCAACCTGACCTTCCGTTTTGGTTTTCCAGTCGATTTTCACGGAGGCTGGTTTGTTTGTTCAGTGGCTGTTATTTGGACAGTAGAAAGTAATGTATTCACATCCTTCACGAGAGGCGCCAGGTGTCTCTTAGGCCCTGTTTTGAAAGTTGGGAGTCGCTTTCTTACTGCATTCGAAACAGCATGGGCCATGATTTTATCCTTGAGCTCTTGTTGTCTTGCTGTCAATGATCCTGGTAGTTCAACAAGTGCTTCAAGTGCTGGTTCTTCAAATTCTTGCAAAAGCTGCACATTTTCTTCTGGTTCAGTCTGTTCCAGAGTTCCAAGTGTTGCCGGACTCTCTGCTACTCTCTGTGCTGTGACCTGATGGTCATTTGCTTTGCAGATTTTCTGAATTTCTTCGAGTTCACTGAACACTTTGTTTCTGATTATGAATCTTGGTTGATCAGCCAGTCGGGCTTCAGTTATCTGTGAGTCAGGATATTCTTGTTTCCACAACTAATGCATCCTTTTTTGGTAGCCACGCATTTGAGGTTCTGGTTTGTAATAGCATTTCATAACTGTGCGGTTTTCTGGCATTGTATATTTCTGCTGCTTCTGTGATCGTTCATTTGTATTTTGATTCTGTAGCTCACTTGTCAATTGATGTCCAGAATCAGCAGCTTCCATCACGGTCACAGTTAAGCCCCCCACCATGACAAGGTGGCACCCATTGGGGGGAATTATTATTATTATTATTATTATTATTATTATTATACCCTGCTTTATCTTGCCAAATGGAGGTAAATATTAGGAGTCCCCCTTTCTTCCTTCTGTCATTCATTCTTTTCGTTCTCCATCCTTTCCTTTCATTTTTTTTCTTTCTGGATTCATTCCCTTCTTGTTTAAGAATCAGTGATTGCCTTTGTTGGCATCTGTGTGTGTCCTTGAGACCCTGATGTCTGCATTTCTTGGTATTCCCATTTTTAACATGACCCATTAAGGGAAAAGGGGAAAATCTTGCAGGTAAAGAAGGTTTCTGTCTTTCATCACTGATCTTTTGCTTCTTTCTTCACCAGGGAAGTGAGGATTCTAGGGAGCCAACTCTTGGGTGCAGTAAGGAAACCATTAATATAGGAAGAAGGAAGGAATCATTTCAAGGTGATGATCTTGCCGATTCTTGACTTCACTTACAGATAAGACAGGAAAAAAGTAGTGCCAAGTATCTGTACTGCAATTCAACACACATATCACTGTTGACATGGAGGAGAAAGCATTTAAATGCCTGGAGTGTGGAAAGAGTTTTACTCAGAGGCATCATCTGCATCAAAATGGAGAGGAGCCCTATAAGTGTCTGCAATGCGGACAGAGCTTCACTCATAGTTCAAGTCTACGTTCACGTCAAATGACACAAACTGGGGAGAAACCCTATGCATGCTTGGTGTGTGCAAAAAGCTTCAGTGAGAATGGAAAGCTAAGTGTGCATCAAAGGACTCACACTGGAGAGAAACCCTATAAATGCCTGGAGTGTGGAAAGGGCTTCAGTGAGAATGGAACTCTACGTGTGCATCAAAGGACTCACACGGGGGAGAAACCCTATGCATGCCTGGAGTGTGGAAAAAGCTTCAGTGAGAAGGGAAGTCTACATGTGCATCAAAGGACTCACACTGGAGAGAAACCCTATGCATGCCTGGAGTGTGGAAAAAGCTTCAGTGAGAATGGAAGTCTACGTGTGCATCAAAGGACTCACACTGGAGAGAAACCCTATGCATGCCTGGAGTGTGGAAAAAATTTCAGTGAGAATGGAAGTCTACGTTCGCATCAAAGGACACACACTGGGGAGAAACCCTATATATGCCTGGAATGTGGACAGAGCTTCAGTAAGAATGGAAATCTGCGTTCGCATCGAAGGACTCACACTGGGGAGAAACCCTATATATGCCTGGAATGTGGACAGAGCTTCAGTCAGAGTGGACATCTACGCACACATCAAAGGACTCACACTGGGGAGAAACCCTATATATGCCTGGAATGTGGACAGAGCTTCAATCAGAGTAATCATCTACGCACACATCAAAGGACTCACACTGGGGAGAAACCCTATGCATGCCTGGAGTGTGGAAAAAGCTTCAGTGTAAATGGAAATCTACGTTCGCATCGAAGGACTCACACTGGGGAGAAACCCTATACATGCCTGGAATGTGGACAGAGCTTCAGTCAGAGTGGACATCTACGCACACATCAAAGGACTCACACTGGGGAGAAACCCTATGCATGCCTGGAGTGTGGACAGAGTTTCAGTGAGAATGGAAGTCTACGTGTGCATCAAAGGACTCACACTGGGGAAAAACCCTATACATGCTTGGAGTGTGGAAAAATCTTCACTAAGAGTGGAGATCTACGTTCGCATCGAAGGACTCACACTGGGGAGAAACCCTATAAATGCCTGGAGTGTGGGCACAGCTTCAGTCAGAGTGGACATCTACGCACACATCAAAGGACTCACACTGGGGAGAAACCCTATGCATGCCTGGAGTGTGGAAAGAGCTTCAGTGAGAATGGAAAGCTACGTGTGCATCAAAGGATTCACACTGGGGAGAAACCCTATGCATGCCCGGAGTGTGGAATGAGCTTCACTCATAATTCAGGTCTACGTGTGCATCAAAGGAAACACACTGGGGAGAAACCCTATAAATGCCCGGAGTGTGGAAAGAGCTTCACTCATAATTCAGGTCTACGTGTGCATAAAAGGAAACACACTGGGGAGAAACCCTATAAATGCCTGGAATGTGGACAGAGCTTCACTCAGAGTGGAAGTCTTCGTTTGCATCAAAAGATTCACATTGGCGAGAAAGCTTGTACATGCCTGGAGTGAGGAAAGGGTTTAACTGAAAGTGGACTTCTACATTCACATCCAATTACTCTCACTGGGGAGAAACCCTATAAATGTCTGGAGTGTGGACAAAGCTTCACTCGTAATTCAAGTCTGTGTTTGCATCAAAGGATCCACGCTAGGGAGAAACTCTAGAAATGCATGGAGTGTGGAAAGAGGTTCACTCATAATTCAACTCTACTTTTGTATCGAAGGACTCCCAACTGGGAAAAACGCTATAAATGCCTGGTGTGTGGACAGTGCTTTACTCATACGTTTACATCAAAGGACTCTTACTGGGGAGAAACCCTATGCATGCCTGGAGAGTGGACAGAGCTTCACTCACGGTGGAAATCTACGTTCACATCAAAGGACTCCATTGGGGAGAAACCCTATGCGCTATGCATGCTTGGAGTTTGGACAGAGCTTCACTCATAATTCAGGTGTACTTGTGCATTAAAGGACTCACACTGGGGAGAAATCCTATAAATGCCTGGAGTGTGGACAGAGCATCACTGATAATTCAAGCTGAAAACAACCCCTTATATGGTTTTTAGTATAAGTATAAAATAATTATATAGAAATACTTGTTTAATATACTCTCTACTGTATAAACAATTCTTGTGTCGTTTCCTCTAAAGCGGATCCAGATTTTATTTGATTGTATCAACAGATTTTATTTTCTCAATTAATTCAGGTCATTATTGTGCAAATAACAAAAGTTGTAGCCGAACCTACACTTGAACACACCAGCATTCCCCTTCTGTAGTTATTACACCTCTCTAAAGGTTTTTGAACAGAGGCTGCAGAGCCTTCCATGGGTGCTTTGTGCCTTTCTGTCTGGTTGAAGGGGGGCTGGATTGAATACTGTTTGGGGGTCCCGTACAATCCCAGTGAAGTAGAGACTGTCTTTAATTTGTTGTACTGTAATTTTGGGCCTGGCCTCACGTTAGCCGCCCCGAGTCCCGTTTGGGGAGATGGTGGGGGGTACAAATAAAGTTTATTACTGTTGTATTGTCGAATAATAATAATAATAATACTTTATTTATACCCCGCTACCATCTCCCCAAGGGACTCAGTGCGGCTTACATGAGGCCGAGCCCACAATACATCAATACAAGCAATAACAACCACGATAAAAAGCAATTAAAACAAAACTCATCCATAAATAGCATAAACATTGAACAATAGCACAACGCACATTTAAAATCTATGTCTGAGCCAAATGTAATTAAAGTTTAAAAATAATGCTGGGCATGAACAAGATAGAGGAGATGGGGCATTGGTGGAAATGTAGAAGCAGTCCTAAATCAGTGTAAAGTGCTTTTAGAGGACATAAGGCTTTCATGGCAAGAATCACTGGGTTGTTGTAGGTTTTTCAGGCTATGTGTCCATGTTCTAGAAGCATTCCCTCCTGATGTTTCGCCTGCATCTATGGCAAGCATCCTCAGAGGTTGTGAGGTTGTTATTATTAAGAACTGTAGAGAAAGAGTCTACCTGACTCCAAGATACTGTATATTAGATTTGGAAGGGACCTCAAAGGGCAAGCCTGCCCAGGAGATAGCAATCCGGCCTCTGTTTCAAAGCCCTCTAGAGAAGAGATCCCACGAGGCTCCAAGAAGGTCTATATGAGGTTTGGAAGGGACCTCAAAGGTCATCTAGTCTGGCCCCTTCTGCCAAGCAGAAAGACACACAATCCAAGCCTGCCCAGGAGATAGCAATCCGGCCTCTGTTTCACAACCCTCTAGAGAAGAGATCCCACCAGGCTCCAAGAAGGTCTATATGAGGTTTGGAAGGGACCTCAAAGGTCATGTAGTCTGCCCCCTTCTGCCAAGCAGAAAGACACACAATCCAAGCCTGCCCAGGAGATAGCAATCCGGCCTCTGTTTCACAACCCTCTAGAGAAGAGATCCCACCAGGCTCCAATACGGTCTATATGAGGTTTGGAAGGGACCTCAAAGGTCATCTAGTCTGGCCCCTTCTGCCAAGCAGAAAGACACACAATCCAAGCCTGCCCAGGAGATAGCAATCCGGCCTCTGTTTCACGGCCCTCTAGAGAAGAGATCCCACCAGGCTCCAAGAAGGTCTATATGAGGTTTGGAAGGGACCTCAAAGGTCATCTAGTCTGCCCCCTTCTGCCAAGCAGAAAGACACACAATCCAAGCCTGCCCAAGAGATAGCAATCCGGCCTCTGTATCACAACCCTCTAGAGAAGAGATCCCACCAGGCTCCAAAAAGGTCTATATGAGGAAGGGGCCTCAAAGCTCATCTAGTCTGACCCCTTCTGCCAAGCAGAAAGACACACAATCCAAGCCTGCCCAGGAGATAGCAATCCGGCCTCTGTTTCACAACCCTCTAGAGAAGAGATCCCACCAGGCTCCAAGAAGGTCTCTATGAGGAAGGGGCCTCAAAGCTCATCTAGTCTGACCCCTTCTGCTAGGCTGCAAGACACACAATCCAAGTTGTCATGAATGACTTTTCAATAACTTTGAAGCATAGGTTCTTTTGATTGCAATTTCCAGTGTGAGAGGGTATATCAGATTACAGAAAAAACATTTAGACAAAGAATGACATTGGACATAAAATTCTATGCAACTACATTGGATTTACAATTTCATTGGTTAAACAAACAAACAAAGAGGAATTGCATTTTCACTCAACATTCACACACATGTACACATTCATCCACATGCATCCAAATTATTGCCATATCCTTTTCTCCCTCTATGATGGCACACCGGGAAGGTTTGATGAGAAAACTATATGTGTCCGGCTATTTTCCCAGTGACCATCGGTATGCCCTGTATTTACTTTAATTCCCCCAAAATAAAACTCTAGACACAAGACTAAATTTAACCAATTAGGTTTACTGAACAATCAAGGTGAATCAAAACAAGGTATAAAGGTGCAGTTTGATTCTTGATGGTATAGAATTAGAATAATAAAGAACAGGTATAAGGTATAACTCTGAGGTAAATCTAAATAACAGGAGGCTATGAGATATAATAGCACCTCAACACCTTCGCAGAAGCATACACAAAGCTTGGCCTGTCACTGAACATCGAGAAAACCAAAGTGCTGTTCCAGCAGTCACCAGCCGTCCCCTCCCCAATGCCAGAGATACAGCTTAATAGCATTAGAAAATGTAGCATTAGAAAATGTCGACCATTTCCGCTACCTTGGCAGCCACCTCTCCACCAAAGTCAACATCGACGCCGAAATACAACACCGCCTGAGCTCTGCAAGTGCAGCATTTTCCCGAATGAAGCAGAGAGTGTTTGAGGACCGGGACATCCGTAGGGAGACCAAGGTGCTTGTCTATAAAGCTATTGTCCTCCCAACCCTGCTCTATGCCTGTGAGACGTGGACTGTCTACAGACGTCACATGCAGCTCCTGGAACGATTCCATCAGCGCTGCCTCCGGAAAATCCTGCAAATCTCCTGGGAAGACAAGCGGACAAACGTCAGCGTGCTGGAAGAAGCAAAAACCACCAGCATTGAAGCGATGGTCCTCCAACATCAACTCCGCTGGACAGGCCACGTTGTCCGGATGCCTGACCACCGTCTCCCAAAGCAGTTGCTCTACTCCGAACTTAAGAACGGAAAACGGAATGTTGGTGGACAGGAAAAGAGATTTAAAGATGGGCTCAAAGCCAACCTTAAAAACTCTGGCATAGACACTGAGAACTGGGAAGCCCTGGCCCTTGAGCGCCCCAGCTGGAGGTCAGCTGTGACCAGCAGTGCTGCAGAATTCGAGGAGGCAAGAGTGGAGGGTGAAAGAGAGAAACATGCCAGGAGGAAGGCGTGTCAAACCAACCCCGACCGAGACCGCCTTCCACCTGGAAACCAATGCCCTCACTGCGGAAGAAGATGCAGAGCAAGAATAGGGCTCCACAGCCACCTACGGACCCACAAGGAAACCCATGATGGAAGACCATCTTACTCGTCCAACGAGGGATCGCCTAATAATAATAATAAATAATAATATGAGATATAATGGTGGTATGTGCTCTGGGGTAACAACAACTATAATTTCTATGAGGTAAGCACTCTCTATAAACTCTGGGGCATGTACTATCTATTCGTTATAACATCTACTATAATCTATAGACTTTAAGGCATGTAAAACTATAGACTATGGCATGTACATGTACTATGTAATCTATAAGGCAAATACAACTATTCTCTTTGTTCTCTGAGGCATGTATTTCTGTGTTCTATGTGGCATGTATGTACTAAGGATTGCCTGTTCAGACTGCTAAGCCAGACCAGACACTTTCTGGCTAACTACTACAAGCTTCTAACAAGTTCTACAAGTTAAACATGAGCCAACAATGTGATGTGGCAGCAAAAAAAGCCAATGGGATTATGGCCTGCATCAATAGTAGACTAGTGTCTAGATCTAGGGAAGTCATGCTCCCCATGCTCTATTACGCCTTGGTTAGACCACTTTACCTGGAATATTGTGTCCAATTCTTGGCACCACAACTGAAGAGATATTGACAAGCTGGAATGTGTCCAGAGGAGGGCGACTCAAATGATCCAGGGTCTGGAGAACAAGCCCTATGAGGAGCAGCTTAAGGAGCTGAGCATGTTTAGCCTGAAGAAGAGAAGGCTGAGAGGAGATATGATAGCCATGTATAAATATGTGAGAGGAAGCCACAGGGAGGAGGGAGCAAGCTTGTTTTCGGCTTCCCTAGAGACTAGGACGCGGAACAATGGCTTCAAACTACAAGAGAGGAGATTCCATCTGAACATGAGGAAGAACTTCCTGTGAGAGCCGTTCAGCAGTGGAACTCTCTGCTCCGGAGTGTGGTGGAGGCTCCTTCTTTGGAAGCTTTTAAACAGAGGCTGGATGGCCATCTGTCAGGCATGATTTGAATGCAATATTCCTGCTTCTTCGCAGGGGGTTGGACTGGACGGCCCAAGCTGCCCTCCCAGCCCACTCCCCACGCCCAAGTCGCAATGCCATGCTGCCCACCCTACCCACTCCTCACACCCAAGCCACCCTCCCTCCTCATGTCCAAGGTGCCCTCCCTGCCCACACCGAAGCCGCATTCCCAAGCCGCCCTCCCTGCTCACTCCCTAGACCAAAACTGCCCTCCTGCACCCAAGTCGCAATCCCATGCTGCCCTCCCTACCCACTCCTCACACCCAAGCCACCCTCCCTGCCTCATGCTCTGAGGATGCTTGCCATAGATGCAGGCGAAACGTCAGGAGAAAAATTGCCTCCAGAACATGGCCATGTAGCCCGGAAAAACCTACAACAACCCAGTAATTCTTTGGAAGCTTGTAAGCAGAGGCTGTATGGCCATTTGTCAGGGGTGATTTGAATGCAATTTTCCTGCTTCTTGGCAGAATGGGGTTGGACTGGATGGCCCATGAGGTCTCTTCCAACTCTTTGATTCTATGATTCTATATTGTTTTGGTGATTAATCACTATGCTTTATGTTCAGTTTGTAACAATGAAAATGCATCCTGCATATCAGATACTTACGTTACGATTCATAACAGTAGCAAAATAACAATTGTGAAGTAGCAACAAAAAATAATTTTATGGTTGGGAGTCACCACAACATGAGGAACTGTATTAAGGGGTCGCAGCATTAGGAAGGTTGAGAACCACTGGTGTACATAAAGAAGGGGCACCCATGATGTGCAGCTAAGGCGCTGAAAAATAGAGTGCATCTACACAGCAAAATGAATGCAGTTTGACACCAGTTTGACTGCTATGGTGTAATGCTATGGAATCTTGGGATTAAATTTTTTTTTGTTTCCAGGATTCCATAACATTGAGTTAAAGTGTTTCTTCATTTTCAATATTGTATTAGTTCCCATTTTGTGTTTTGTTTACTTCAAAATAAGATATGTGCAATGTGCATAGGAATTTGATCATAGTTTAAAAAAAGACCCCTGTATTATACCAACTCCTAAGACCGCTTGTATTAAGCGTTGCCACTTTTAGTTTACCCGTCATTTTTATACCATATATTGTTAACTTAGTCAAAGCCATGGTCTTCCCTGTAGTCACCTACGGATGTGAGAGCTGGACCTTAGGGAAGGCTGAGCGAAGGAAGATCGATGCTTTTGAACTGTGGTGCTGGAGGAAAGTGCTGAGAGTGCCTTGGACTGCGAGAAGATCCAACCAGTCCATCCTCCAGGAAATAAAGCCTGGCTGCTCACTGGAGGGAAGGAGACTAGAGACAAAGTTGAAGTCCTTTGGCCACATCATGAGGAGACAGCAAAGCCTAGAGAAGACAATGATGCTGGGGAAAGTGGAAGGCAAAAGGAAGAGGGGCCGACCAAGGGCAAGATGGATGGATGGCATCCTTGAAGTGACTGGACTGACCTTGAGGGAGCTGGGGGTGGTAACGGCCGACAGGGAGCTCTGGCGTGGGCTGGTCCATGCGGTCACGAAGAGTCGGAGACGACTGAACGAATGAACAACAAAAAATTGTTAACTTGTGAACTTCATACAGTGCTTCTCAACCCACTTCCCCTTAGTTCTACAAGGTGCGGCAGCATAAATTCCTTTTTCAAAACTTAATAAAACCCATTGTATGAATCAGAATTATTTTTTTATAATGTAGGCGCATATCTAAAATTTTGTTTTACATAGAATCATAGAATCAAAGAGTTGGAAGAGACCTCATGGGCCATCCAGTCCAACCCCATTCCGCCAAGAAGCAGGAATATTGCATTCAAATCACCCCTGACAAATGGCCATCCAGCCTCTGCTTAAAAGCTACCAAAGAAGGAGCCTCCACCACACTCCGGGGCAGAGAGTTCCACTGCTGAACGGCTCTCACAGTCAGGAAGTTCTTCCTAATGTTCAGATGGAATCTCCTCTCTTGTAGTTTGAAGCCATTGTTCCATTGCGTCCTAGTCTCCAAGGAAGCAGAAAACAAGCTTGCTCCCTCCTCCCTGTGGCTTCCTCTCACATATTTATACATGGCTATCATATCTCTTCTCAGCCTTCTCTTCTTCAGGCTAAATATGCCCAGTTCCCTAAGCCGCTCCTCATAGGGCTTGTTCTCCAGACCCTTGATCATTTTAGTCGCCCTCCTCTGGACACATTCCAGCTTGTCAATATCTCTCTTGAATTGTGGTGCCCAGAATTGGACACAATATTCCAGGTGTGGTCTAACCAAAGCAGAATAGAGGGGTAGCATTACTTCCTTAGATCTAGACACTATGCTCCTATTGATGCAGGCCAAAATCCCATTGGCTTTTTTTGCCGCCACATCACATTGTTGGCTCATGTTTAACTTGTTGTCCACGAGGACTCCAAGGTCTTTTTCACACGTACTGCTCTCGAGCCAGGCATTGTCCCCCATTCTGTATCTTTGCATTTCGTTTTTCCTGCCAAAGTGGAGTATCTTGCATTTGTCACTGTTGAACTTCATTTTGTTAGTTTTGGCCCATCTCTCTAATCTGTCAAGATCGTTTTGAATTCTGTTCCTGTCCTCTGGACTATTGGTTTGGTGATGAAATTAGGTAGGTGACGTCCCCCATTCTCCATACACCGAGTAAACCAATTTCTGGCGTTTGTCATGACTCTTGCCAGTATAGCAGGCGTTATGTTGACAATTTCTTCCTGGATGTTGGTCTTCAAATCTTGTAGGGTCCTTGGTTGGTTCACATAAACACGGATTTCAAAAAACCCCATAGAAAAAAATCACAAGGGGCCAAATCTGGAGAGCGGGTCGGCCACTCCAAATCCGCCCTAATTGAGATGAGGCGCTCTGGGAAGTGTTTCCTCAAAACAGCCATCGATGCTCTTGAAGTGTGTACAGTTGCACCGTCTTGTTGGAACCAAATGTCCCCTAAGTCCAACCCATCTAGCCGTGGGGAAAAAATCCTGCAACATGTTTACATACAGGTCCAAATTCACTGTCACTGCGACTTCATTTTCCTCAAAGAACCAGGGACCAATAATTCCATCTGAGGAAATCGCACCCCACACTGTTTTTAGGTGAATGGAAAGACCTCTGATGCAATTTTCGAGGATTGTTGTCAGCCCAGTAGCTCATGTTTTGTTTGTTGACGGATCCACACAACTGAAAATGGGCTTCATCCCTAGGGGAAAAAAAAATAGCATCCTCAGGACTACTTCGAGAAGAATCTCACACGCGTTCCTCCGAGAATTGAAGTCACGTTCAGAAAGTTCCTGCACAATCGCCATCTTGTAAGGATGGAGATGAAGATCATCATGAAGAACTCTCCTCACAGAACGATCGGAAAGTCCAAGGGCAGACGCATGTTTGCGCACAAAACGCCGTGGTGATCGCAACATTGAAGCTCTCACTGCCTCAATGTTCTCAGGTGATCTAATGGGTCGAGGGACTCCAGTTCTTCCTCTTGTCGCACTTGCAGTTTGTCTGAATGTAGTGACCCACATCACAATTGATTTCCGGTCCGGGAAAGGGGCCAATAGGGCTGAATTAAAGCGATTCCGAAAGGTGCGCTGGGTTGCAATCACAGAACATCCGCTCGAAAAGTAGACCTCAACGGCAAAAGCACGCTCCTCACCGTTCCAACGCATGATGGCGACTGAACTGTGTCAGGACAAAATGAGACCACTAGTGCTCCGCTACGTCTTCAACTACTGAATTTCGCGCATTAAAAAAAAAGGAAGTTATGCTGCCGCATCCTGTATTACCCTTATGTCCCTTGTCCATTCCCCCCTCCCCTCTTGGCATTGAATGTTTCCCAATTTTGTTATTCCCTGGAAACTGCCTTAAAGATACAGAATGGGGGACAATGCCTGGCTCGAGAACTGTACGTGTGAAAAAGATCTTGGAGTCCTCGTGGACAACAAGTTAAACATGAGCCAGGAATGTGATGTGGCAGCAAAGAAAGCCAATGGGATTTTGGCCTGCATCAATAGGAGCCTAGTGTCTAGGTCCAGGGAAGTCATGCTCCCCATGCTCTATTCTGCTTTGGTTAGACCACACCTGGAATATTGTGTCCAATTCTGGGCACCACAATTCAAGAGAGATATTAAGAAGTTGGAATGTGTCCAGAGGAGGGCGACTAAAATGATCAAGGGTCTGGAGAACAAGCCCTATGAGGAGCGGCTTAAGGAGCTGGGCATGTTTAGCCTGAAGAAGAGAAGGCTGAGAGGAGATATGATAGCCATGTATAAATATGTAAGAGGAAGCCACAGGGAGGAGGGAGCAAGCTTGTTTTCTGCTTCCCTGGAGACTAGGACGCAAGGGAACAATGGCTTCAAACTACAAGAGAGGAGATTCCATCTGAACATGAGGAAGAACTTCCTGACTGTGAGAGCCGTTCAGCAGTGGAACTCTCTACCCCGGAGTGTGGTGGAGGCTCTTTTGGAAGCTTTTAAACGGAGGCTGGATGGCCATCTGTCAGGGGTGATTTGAATGCAGTATTCCTGCTTCTTGGCAGAATGGGGTTGGACTGGATGGCCCATGAGGTCTCTTCCAACTCTTTGATTCTATGATTCTATGATTAAGTCCCCTCCGGGAGACGGGAGGGGTTATAAATGTATTATTATTATTATTATTATTATTATTATTATTACTATTATTATTATATGTATTTATATGCTTCTTTATCTCCCCAAAGGGAGATAAATATTAGATGGAGTTCCCCTTTCTTTCTTTCTTTCTTTCTTTCTTTCTTTCTTTCTTTCTTCTATCATTCATTCTTTTTGTTCTCCATCCCTTTTTTCTTTCTGGATTCGTTCCCTTCTTGTTTAAGAATCAGTGATTGCCTTTGCTAGCATCTGTGTACGTGCTTGAGACTCTGATGTCTGCATTTCTTGGTATTGCCGTTTTCAATCTGACCCATGAAGGGAAAGGGGGAAAGTCTTGCAGGTAAAGAAGGTTTCTGTCATTCATCACTGATCCTTTGCTTCTTTCTTCACCAGGGAAATGAGGACTCTGTGCAGCCAACTCTCGGGTGCAATAAGGAAACCATTAATATAGCAAGAAGGAAGGAATAATCTCAAGGTGATGATCTTGCTGACTTCTTGAGTTCACTTACAGATAAGAAAGGGAAATTGTGCGAAGTATCCGTATTGCAATTCAACAACCTTATCACTATTGACATGGAGGAGAAAGTATTTAAATGCCTGGAGTGCGGAAAGAGTTTTTCTCAGAAGGTTCATCTTCAGCAACATGAAAGGAGTCACACTCGGGGGAAGCCCTATGCATGCCTGGAGTGTGGACAAAGCTTCCCTCGTGCTTCAAATCTACATATACATCAAAGGACTCACACTGGGGAGAAACCCTATAAATGCCTAGAGTGTGGAAAGAGCTTCTCTCAGAGTTCAAGTCTACGTTCACATGAACGGACTCACACTGGAGAGAAACCCTATAAATGCCTGGAGTGCGGACAGAGCTTCACTAATAATTCAAGTCTGTGTGTGCATCAATGGATCCACACTGGGGAGAAACCCTATAAATGCCTGGAGTGTGGAAAGAGCTTCACTCAGAGTTCAAGACTACATTTACATGAACGGACTCACACTGGAGAGAAACCGTTTCAATGCCTGGAGTGTGGACAGAGCTTCATTAGTAGAAAATATCTACAAAGGCATCAAAGGACGCACACTGGGGAGAAACCGTTTAAATGCTTTGAGTGTGGACAGAGCTTCAATGAGAATGGAATTCTACGTGTGCATCAAAGGATTCACACTGGGGAGAAACCCTATACTTGCCTGGAATGTGGACAGAGCTTCACTCATAGTTCATATCTACAAAGACATCAAAGGACTCACACTGGGGAGAAACCCTATACATGCTTGGAGTGTGGAAAGAGCTTCTCTCAGAATGGAAGTCTACGTGTGCATCAAAGAATTCACACTGGGGAGAAACCTTTCAAATGTCTGGAGTGTGGACAGAGCTTCATTAGTAGTTCACATCTACGTTTGCATCAAAGGACTCACACTGGGAAGAAACCGTTTAAATGCTTGGAGTGTGGACAGAGCTTCACCCAGAATGGAAGTCTACGTTCGCATCAAAGGAGTCACACTGGGGAGAAACCGTTTAAATGCTTGGAGTGTGGACAGAGCTTCACTGAGAATGGAAGTCTACGTGTGCATCAAAGAATTCACACTGGGGAGAAACCTTTCAAATGTCTGGAGTGTGGACAGAGCTTCATTAGTAGTTCACATCTACGTTTGCATCAAAGGACTCACACTGGGAAGAAACCGTTTAAATGCTTGGAGTGTGGACAGAGCTTCACCCAGAATGGAAGTCTACGTTCGCATCAAAGGAGTCACACTGGGGAGAAACCCTATACATGCCTGGAATGTGGACAGAGCTTCACTCATAGTTCATATCTACAAAGACATCAAAGGACTCACACTGGGGAGAAACCCTATACATGCTTGGAGTGTGGAAAGAGCTTCTCTCAGAATGGAAGTCTACGTATGCATCAAAGAATTCACACTGGGGAGAAACCTTTCAAATGTCTGGAGTGTGGACAGAGCTTCATTAGTAGTTCACATCTACGTTTGCATCAAAGGACTCACACTGGGAAGAAACCGTTTAAATGCTTGGAGTGTGGACAGAGCTTCACCCAGAATGGAAGTCTACGTTCGCATCAAAGGATTCACACTGGGGAGAAACCGTTTAAATGCTTGGAGTGTGGACAGAGCTTCACTGAGAATGGAAGTCTACGTGTGCATCAAAGGATTCACACTGGGGAGAAACCCTACAAATGCCTGGAGTGTGGACAGAGCTTCATAAGTAGTACATATCTACGTTCGCATCAAAGAACTCACACAGGGGAGAAACCGTTTACATGCTTGGAGTGTGGACAGAGCTTCACTGAGAATGGAAAATTACGTGTGCATCAAAGGATTCATACTGGGGAGAAACCTTACAAATGCCTGGTGTGTGGACAGAGCTTCAATGAGAATGGAAGTCTACGTGTTCATCAAAGGACTCACACTGGGGAGAAACCATTTCAGTGCTTGGAATGTGGACAGAGCTTCTCTAAGAATTCAAATCTACATAGGCATCAAAGGACTCACACTGGGGAGAAACCGTTTAAATGCCTGGAGTGTGGACAGAGCTTCATTCGTAGTACATATCTACATAGGCATCAAAGGATTCACACTGGGGAGAAACCATTTACATGCTTGGAGTGTTGACACAGCTTCACTCAGAATGGAAATCTACGTGTACATCAAAGGACTCACTCTAGGGAGAAACCCAATAAATGCTTGGAGTGTGGACACAGCTTCACTATCAGTGGAGACTGTGAATGTGTCAATAAGAGTAGGCATGTATAAAGGCTCTACCACCAAGGAGGAACTTCTTTTTAGCAGGGGGAAGGAACGGGGAATTTTAAAATTAGTGAATCCCAAAAGCTGCCACCAATTTTAAAGGATCCTTATCAGGGAGATTTTTAAGTCAGGAGAGAGACAACTGTATATGTTTATTTAAATGGCGCCTGAACTGAGAGAGTTGTAACTCAGTTCTTGTGGGTTTTTTCGGGCTATATGGCCATGTTCTAGAGGCATTTCTCCTGACGTTTCGCCTGCATCTATGGCAGGCATCCTCAGAGGTGACCTCACCTCTGAGGATGCCTGCCATAGATGCAGGCGAAACGTCAGGAGAAATGCCTCTAGAACATGGCCATATAGCCCGAAAAAACCCACAAGAACTGAGTGATTCCGGCAATGAAAGCCTTCGACAATACAGAGTTGTAACTGTTTCTTTCCCTTGGAATATGCTGCCACCTTCTCCTATTTTTAGGGCTGAGGATGCTTAGTAACACACTCTTCCATGTTACAATAATGTTTGTTCTTCTTCAGAGGGTTTATATATCAGGAACATTCACACACAGGCTGTGATAATGTTAACTAGAACAAAACGTTTATTTATTAATGTATTGTGAAAGGCTTTCATGGCCGGAATCACTGGGTTGTTGTAGGTTTTTCCGGGCTATATGGCCATCTTCTGGAGGCAATTTTTCTCCTGACGTTTCGCCTGCATCTGTGGAAGCATCCTCAGAGGTAGTGAGGTCTTTCCTTCCTTCCTTCCTTCCTTCCTTCCTTCCTTCCTTCCTTCTTTCCTTCCTTGCAACTTTCCAAAGAGAAGGGAGGGAAAAACGAGGCTCCTGGTGGTGGTTTGTTATTGCTGAGGTCGGGAAATGAAAAATAAATTTGCATCTGAAGAAGACGCGCGTCACAAATATTTTAAAAAGATTTTTTTTATTTCTCTTTTTTCTATTTCTGCTTCTGCTTCCATCTCCTCTTCCTTTCCCCACACCCTCCTTGTTTGAGAATATATATATATATATATATATATATATATATATATATATATATATATATCTCAAACTGTCCCTTTTTTTCCACCTCCTTTTAAGTCTTGGCTTCGTGGACACAGCTTCTGCAATAATTTTTTTGGGCCATTTTTTTAAAAAAAAAATCTTTTAAAATATTTGTGACGCACGTCTTCTTCAGATGCAAATTTATTTTTCATTTCCCGACCTCAGCAACAACAAACCACCACCAGGAGCCTCTTTCTTCCCTCCCCTCTCTTTGGAAAGTTGCAAGGAAGGAAAGACGGAAGGAAAGACCTCACTACCTCTGAGGATGCTTGCCACAGATGCAGGCGAAACGTCAGGAGAAAAATTGCCTCCAGAACATGGCCATATAGCCCGGAAAAACCTACAACAACCCAGTTTATTTATCAGTCTTGAAAAATATTCAGGTGCAGATGCTTGATGGTTTCATAAATAATACAGTGCTTGAATTACAGGTTCCGGTCAACGTTTAAAACCGGGAATCTTAATATTCCCCTAAACAGATTCTCCTCTACAAACAGCCCAATTCTCCAGGGTCTGTCTAGTAATAGTTCTTCCTAGAAATAAGTATATAGACTCTATACCAAGTTAGACTTCCTTCAATTCTTAGAATCATAGAATCATAGAATCATAGAATCAAAGAGTTGGAAGAGACCTCCTGGGCCATCCAGTCCAACCCCATTCTGCCAAGAAGCAGGAATATTGCATTCAAATCACCCCTGACAGATGGCCATCCAGCCTCTGCTTAAAAGCTTCCAAAGAAGGAGCCTCCACCACACTCCAGGGCAGAGAGTTCCACTGCTGAACGGTTCTCACAGTCAGGAAGTTCTTCCTAATGTTCAGGTGGAATCTCCTCTCTTGTAGTTTGAAGCCATTATTCCGCGTCCTAGTCTCCAAGGAAGCAGAAAACAAGCTTGCTCCCTCCTCCCTATGGCTTCCTCTCACATATTTATACATGGCTATCATATCTCCTCTCAGCCTTCTCTTCTTCAGGCTAAACATGCCCAGCTCCCCAAGCCGCTCCTCATAGGGCTTGTTCTCCAGACCCTTGATCATTTTAGTCGCCCTCCTCTGGACACATTCCAGCTTGTCAATATCTCTCTTGAATTGTGGTGCCCAGAATTGGACACAATATTCCAGATAATGTCAGAGACAGCTTTTTTTGAAGACACTGGTCTGTCTTGGCTGTTTCTCCCTGTGTGGCCACACTTGAAATAAAGAGATTTTTGCTTCACTTACGGAGACTGCTTGCTTTCTGTCACCAGCCTTGGGGTGCCTAACAAAAGGGGGTTCCCTTCAATATAAACAATGTATCACTATAACCACAATACTTTCTCTAATCCGGGATTCTATTTTAACTAATTGCTCTAGACCAGGGGTCCTCAAACTTTTTAAACAGAGGGCCAGGTCACAGTCCCTCAAACTGTTGGAGGGCCGGATAATAATTTGAAAAGAACATGAAGGAATCCCTATGCACACTGCACATATCTTATTTGTAGTGCAAAAACAATACAATAATTAAAATGAAGAACAGTTTTAACAAATATAAACTTATTAGTATTTCAGTGGAAAGTGTGGGCTTGCTTTTGGCTGATGTGATAGGATTGTTGTTGTTGTGCGCTTTCAAGCCATTTCAGACTTAGGTTGACTCTGAGCGAGGGCCGGGTAAATGACCTTGGAGGGCCGTATCCGGCCCCCGGGCCTTAGTTTGAGGACCCCTGCTCTAGACAATGTATCTGCTATGACATTTTGGGTGCCTTTTATATGCTTGACTTCAAAATCATCATCTTGAAGTGCTAAGCTCCATCTAATTAACTTACTATTGGTGCTCTTGACCTGATGTAACCACCGTAGAGGTGAATGATCTGTGCAAAGCGTAAACTTTCTTCCCCATAGGTAAGGTTTTAGTTTAGTGATGGCCCACACTATAGCCAAACACTCACGCTCAATTACAGACAGGTGTTGTTCTCGCTCTAATAGCTTCGTACTCATATACAGTGTGGGCTGTAACACACCTTGATCACTCTCCTGACCTAAAACTGCTCCAAGGCCTACCTTAGAAGCATCTGTGGTTAAAATAAAAGGTCGATCAAAGTCAGGGGCTTTCAAAACAGGTTCAGTCATCAAAGCACTCTTTAACAAGTCATAGGCAGTCTGACACTCAGGTGTCCATATTACTTTATCTGGTGAAGCCTTCTTTGTACAATCAGTTAACACTGCCGCAAGAGAACTGAAATTGGGAATAAATCGCCTATAGAATCCTACAACTCCTAAAAATGAACGAATTTGTTTCTTGGTACTTGGATTCGGCCATTCTCTTATTGCCTGTACCTTGTCCATATCCAGCAATATGGTGCCTCCTCCTACTATATGACCTAGATATTTGACTCGTGATCTGGCCATTTGGCATTTTGAGGCTTTTACTGTTAAGCCAGCCTCTTTAATCTTGTGCAACACCTTCCCTAAGTGCTCCAGGTGTTGTTCCCACGTCTGGCTATACATGGACAGATCATCTATATACGCCCGCTCCTTTTGTTTCAGCCGAGCAGTCACCAAACCCTCAGCTGCGCAGTCTTTCATGGTTGACAAATGTCTTTGCAAGTCCTCAATATAATGGCTGATGTCAGTCTCTGGAATTTGTTCTGCTCCTGTCCATGCTTCTTTTAAGATGTTCGTGGGACCTCGTGGTGTTCTTCCGTACAGCAGTTCGAATGGGCTGAACGTTGTGTTGGCTTGTGGAACTTCTCGATAGGCAAACAAAAAGTTCTGCAGCTTCTTGTCCCAATCATTAGGGTTTGGGACAAGTCTTTAGCATGTGATTGAGGGTACCGTTGAATCTTTCCGTCAAGCCGTTGGTTTGGGGATGATATGGTGTAGAAATTAGATGTTTTATTCTACAGGTCCGGAACAGTTCTTGCATCATCTGGGACATGAATGTAGTTCCATGTGAGGAGGAGGAGGAGAGAAAAAGTGACACCCTCAACTGCCACCCTCAACTGTGAGGTATTTGAGGTACCACCGATGAGATCTGGCTTTACAGACGCAGATTAATTGAGATGAGACGGTCTTCAACCAAAGATAACAAGTTTATTGTGTACAAAGCGTATGGTTGCAGGCTGTTAAATAACTTATAGAACTTTGAATATCACTTGGTTTGTAATACAGTCCACCCTTCCAAATAACACTGCTCGTGGCTAAGATTGTAACCGCATTGGAACATCTTCAATTTGTGGAGACAGAGACATCTAAAGAATTTATCAATACGGGTTAAAGAAAATTACTGTACGTTAATATGGAAATGGTACCTTACACTAGTAAGAATAGCAAATATAAATAAAAACTACTCAAAAAATTGCTGGAGAGGATGCCAAGAACATTGGAACATCTTAAATTTATGGAGACAAAGACATCTAAAGAATTTATCAATACGGGTTAAAGAAAATTACTGTACGTTAATATGGAAATGGTACCTTACACTAGTAAGAATAGCAAATATAAATAAAAACTACTCAAAAAATTGCTGGAGAGGATGCCAAGAACATTGGAACATCTTCAATTTATGGAGACAAAGACATCTAAAGAATTTATCAATACGGGTTAAAGAAAATTACTATACATTTGTACAGTTATGCGCGAACCAATGGTACAGGTGTGGATGATTATGGAGGGAATTAATCTCAGGCCTCAATTGTGTATAAGAATATATTATAGAGGAGGCCAATTATTACTTGTAAATTAAGGTAACTGCCACCAACGTGAGGTATTTGAGGTACCACCGATGAGATCTGGCTTTACAGACGCAGATTAATTGAGATGAGACGGTCTTCAACAAAAGATAACAAGTTTATTGTGTACGAAGCGTATGGTTGCAGGCTGTTAAATAACTTATAGAACTTTGAATATCACTTGGTTTGTAACACAGTCCACTCTTCCCTATAACACAGCTCGTGGCTAACTTACTGAGGTGAAGCTCTTTAGTGAACAATGTTTCCTACTATGAATAGCCTTCCAATTTGATCTTTCCTTGATCAAATTTCTGATCTCTAGTCCTTCCTTGACTAGGCTTAACAAGCTTCCTTTAGTCTTCCTTGACTAAAGAAACTGGCCAGGTTTTTCTCTTTAGCCCTTCTAGACTGAAAAACCTCCAGCTGCTCACACACACCTCTCTCCCAGGCTCTTTTTCAAGCCTCCACACTCACACACACTCTGCCCCTTTTTCCAAAGACGCACATAACTTTTTCTGCTTGGCTCCACCCACTTCTCACTCTCCTGAGCTAGCCTGCCTGGTCTCCTTGGCAACGCTCACTGTGGATTCAAACCAGATAACTCTAGTTTTAGCTACTGTTACAAACACAAATATATACTCTAACAGTTAAACACATACATAGTATCAATGACTTCTGCACAACATTAATATGGAAATGATACCTTACACTAGTAAGAATAGCAAATATAAATAAAAACTACTCAAAAAATTGCTGGAGAGGATGCCAAAAATCAGGAACATATATACATATGTGGTGGCAATGTAAATACATAAATAATTTTGGGGGGAAAGTGTTTAGAAAAATAGAGTATATAATGAGCATTAAAATAGAAAGAAGTCCTAGTATAGCTTTATTATCATTATATAATAATAAACAATTGAAAAAAGAGGATAAAGATGTGATAACAAACACCAATGACCACCATGTCAGACTACACAGAGAAGCCATTGAAATCCACAAGCATGTGGACAATTTCAACCTAAAGGAAGAAACCATGAAAATGAACAAAATCTGGCTACCAGTATTAAAAAACTCTAAAATTACAACAGCAAAACAGCAGAGAGGAAACAACCAGGCACATCTTAACACCTCTCAACAAAAGATTTTCCCAGGCTCAGGCAGGCCTTCAAATGCTAATGAAGGTGGTCAGTTGAAACATTCACACCTAGCTCCAGCAGAGAAGAGCTCTTTGCCCCACCCCAGCCATTCCACAGATATATAAACCCATTGTCCTAATTCCAACAGACCTCACTACCTCTGAGGATGCTTGCCATAGATGCAGGCGAAACGTCAGGAGAAATGCCTCTAGAACATGACCCTATAGCCCGAAAAAACCCACAAGAACCTAATTACACTTTAATTGTAATTGGACATCTAATTGTAAAAGGACTTCTAATCACCTCTCAACAAAGGTTTGCTCCAGGCACTGTCAGGCCATTATATGCTAATCAAGGTGGTCAGCTGAAACATTCACACCTAGCTCCAGCAGACAAGAGTCCTTTGTCCCACCCTGGTCATTCCACAGATATATAAACCCTTTTTCCTAGTTCCAACAGACCTCACGACCTCTGAGGATGCTTGCCATAGATGCAGGCAAAACGTCAGGAGAGAATGCCTCTAGACCATGGCCACCTACAACAACCCAGAGATTCCGGCCATGAAAGCCTTCGACAATACAATGACACTTTTAAGTTTCTGCAGCCTTTGGAACTCTCTGCTGCAGGCACGAAGGGAACAAATAATAATAATTTTGCCCAGCTGGGGGGTTTCATGCATGCCACATGATTATAGCTTCCTTCCTGGCCGCGCGGGCCTCCCATGGAAGTCCCATGTCACGGAAGAGGAGCCAGCTGGTGCTCCTGAGTGGAAGGTGGTGTTGTGGTTCCTGCTTCCTGTGTGGTGGTTTGGGGCTTGCCTGTGGTGGGAATGGAGGACAGGCAGGCCCTCCTGGGGTTCTCCGCCCACTCCTGAGTTCCATCCATCCTTTCCTTGGCTGGGAGCAGCAGGGCTTCCCTCCGTCTGGGGCAGTGTTTCTCAACCTGGGGGTCGGGACCCCTGAGGGGGTCACGAGGGGGTGTTAGAGGGGTCGCCAAAGGCCATAACAAAACACAGTATTTTCTGATGGTCATGGGGATTCCATGTGGGAAGTCTGAGCCAATTCTATCGTTGGTGCAGTTCAGAATGCTCTTTGATTGTAGGTGAACTATAAATCCCAGCAACTACAACTCCCAAATGTCAAGCTCTAATTTCTTCAAACTCCACCAGTATTCACATTTGGGCAAATGGAGTATTCGTGCCAAGTTTGGTCCAGATCCATCATGGCATGAGTCCACAGTGCTCTCTGGATATAGGTGAAGTACAACTCCCAAACTTCCATCAAACCTTTCCAGTGTTTTCCATTGGTCATGAGAGCCAAGTTTGGTTCAAATCCATCGCTGGTGGAGTTCAGAATGCTCTTTGATTGTAAGTGAACTATAAATCCCAGCAACTACAACTCCCAAATGACAAAATCAATCCTCCCCCAACCCCACTAGCATTCACATTTGGGTGTATTGGGTATTTGTGCCTAGTTTGGTCCAGTGAATGAAAATACATCCTGCGTATCAGAGATTTACATTATGATTTATAACAGTAGTAAAATGACTGTTACGAAGTAGCAATGGAAACAATGTTATGGTTGGGGGTCACCACAACATGAGGGACTGTATTCAGGGGTCAGGGCATTAGGAAGGTGGAGAACCACTGCAGTCTGGGGGCTCCCACCCAAGCCCCATCCAGGGCTGGCCCTACTCACCCTCCCAGGTTTTGTTCTTCTTGGGGGCTGGGCCCTCCTCCCTCCCTCCCCTTGCACAGGGCCCTCTCTCCTGAGTGTTGAGCCTGGGAATGACCCCTAGTCTGGGCTTTGGAGCTGCTTGAGCCTCACAATGGACAAGAGATGGCAGCACCTTCCCTGCAGCCAAGGAAGCCTGGCAGCCCTCCAGAAGGAAGGAAGGAAGGAAGGAAGGAAGGAAGGAAGGAAGGAAGGAAGGAGAGAAGCCCTGAGTGAGTGGGTGGGTGGGAGGGAGGGGCCCCAATGGCTTTAACCCACTACTATAGGGGCCCTATAGTAGTAATAGAAGTCATAAAATAATAATAATAATAGTAATAATAATAATAGTAATAATAATAATGATGATGATAAGTAACAGAATGTGACCCAGCTTCTGTTCCTGACTGGAGAGTTTTCATAGAATCATAGAATCAAAGAGTTGGAAGAGACCTCATGGGCCATCCAGTCCAACCCCATTCTGCCAAGAAGCAGGAATATTGCATTCAAATCACCCCTGACAGATGGCCATCCAGCCTCTGCTTAAAAGCTTCCAAAGAAGGAGCCTCCACCACACTCCCCCTGGGGCAGAGAGTTCCACTGCTGAACAGCTTTCACAGTCATAGAATCCTAGAGTTGGAAGAGACCTCCTGGGCCATCCAGTCCAACCCCATTCTGCCAAGAAGCAGGAATATTGCATTCAAATCACCCCTGACAGATGGCCATCCAGCCTCTGTTTCAAAGTTTCCAAAGAAGGAGCCTCCACCACACTCCCCCTGGGGCAGAGAGTTCCACTGCTGAACAGCTTTCACAGTCATAGAATCCTAGAGTTGGAAGAGACCTCATGGGCCCTCATCCAGTCCAACCCCATTCTGCCAAGAAGCAGGAATATTGCATTCAAATCACCCCTGACAGATGGCCATCCAGCCTCTGCTTAAAAGCTTCCAAAGAAGGAGCCTCCACCACACTCCCCCTGGGGCAGAGAGTTCCACTGCTGAACGGCTCTCACAGTCAGGAAGTTCTTCCTTGTGTTCAGATGGAATCTCTTCTCTTGTAGTTTGAAGCCATTGTCCCATTGCGTCCTAGTCTCCAGGGAAGCAGAAGACAAGCTTGCTCCCTCCTCCTCCCTGTGGCTTCCTCTCACATATTTATACAGTTGTTCCTCCTTCCTGTGTGCTGGTGTGGGGCTTGCATGTGGGGGGAAGGGAAGCCAGGCAGGCCCTCCTGGGGTCCCCCCCCCCACACTCCTGACTCCTGGAGGGCCTTCCTTCCTTCCTTTTCCTTCCTTCCTTTTCCTTCCTTCCTTCCTTGGGTGGGAGCAGCAGGGCTTCCCTCCCTCTTGGGACTCTGGGGGCCTCCCACCCAAGCCCCATCCAAGGCTGCCCCTGCTCAGCCTCGCAGGTCAGCCAGGAAAGAGTGGGTGGGGGCCTCCAGGGGACTCAGGCCAGGCAGAGCCAGAATGGTGGTGGACCACGTGGTGTTGTTATGGTGGCTCTTCTGGGACCCTGGCCACCCCTCCCTCCCTCTCTCTCTCTCCTCCTGAGTGTTGAGCCTGGGAATGATCCCTACTAGTCTGGGCTTGGGAGCTGCTTGAGCCTCACAATGGAGAAGGGAGGGCAGCACCTTCCCTGCAGCCAAGGAAGCCTGGCAGGAGAGAGAAGGAAGGAAGGAGAGGAGCCCAGAGTGGGAGGGAGGAGCTACCAAAGGCTATCCAGCCACGCCCCTTTTACAGGGCAGGCCCCGCCCCTTCTGTAAGTCACATGGCCACGCCTACTTTGCGTCATAGAGGCGCGTCGTCACCCAGACCACGCCCCCTCGCAGCCGCCATTTCTGGGAGGAAGACAAGGAATGAAGACGGAGAAGGTGAGGAGGGTTCTGAGGGGAGCCATTTCAGCTTCTCCCAAGAGGACAAAGGCAGGCTGAGGTGGGCCAGGAATGAGGCCTTGGGGGCCTCTTTGGCCTCCTTTGTGCTTCAGGCAGGGCTAGGCCGGGAGGGGGAAAGGCACCCAAGGGAGGGAGGGAGGTGGGCCTTCCTTTCCCAACTCATCCGCGGCCTCCTCCTCTTTCCTGAGGGATTCCTTTCTTTCAGGCCTTGAGAGAGAGAGAGAGAGGCCCAGGCCCTTCTGGAGTGAGTCTCCTCCTCGCAGAGCCTGCCTTCCGCTTCCCCTTCAGCTGAGGGATTTCCAACTCTGTCCCTTGTGTTTTGATCTCCGTTCTGTGTCTATTTCAATATGTCTTTTATAGAAACACGTTTTAATAGACATCTTTTATAGAAATACATTTATACTATGCATATTTATTTATTTATTTATTTATTATTATTAACTTTATTTGTACCCCGCTAGCATCTCCCGAAGGACTCGATGCGGCTTACACGGGCCAAAGCCTCAAAACACAATATAATAGAAAACATAACACAACAATAGACAAAGCAAATCAAAACAATTAAGCAAATAACCACAATAACAATACATCAAGACACTATTAAAACTGGTTGGGCCAGCGCAATGGGGTACAGGGTTAAAAGTGCTGAGATGGCAGGAGGAACGTAGGATTAAGTGCGGTGTGCAGCAACATTAGTTGTGCTAAAGTGCATCTAGGACTTGGGTGGGGATTCCTAATCTGCGAATGCACATCGGAACAGCCAAGTTTTTAGGTTCCTTCTGAAAACTGCCAGAGTAGGGGCCTGACGAAGCTCTTTTGGAAGGGCATTCCAAAGTCGGGGGGCTGCCACAGAGAAGGCCCTGTCCCACGTCCCCACTAAGCGCGCTTGCGACGTAGGTGGGATCACGAGCAGGGCCTCCCCAGATGACCGGAGCGAGCATGTGGGTTCGTAGATGGAGATGCGGTCACGCAGGTAGGGTGGTCCCAAACCGTTCAGGGCTTTGTAGGTGAGCACCTGCACCTTGAATTGGGCTCGGAAAATAAATGGCAGCCAGTGGAGCTCCTTGAACAAGAGGGTTGACCTCTCTTGATAATGAGCTCCAGTTAGCATCCTGGCTGCTGCCCGCTGGACCAATTGTAGTTTCCGAGCCGTCTTCAAGGGCAGCCCCACGTAGAGCGCATTGCAGTAATTTACCTTACTTATATACCGCTGTTCTCAGCCCGAAGGCGACTCACAGCGGTTCACAACAAATACGAACAGCAAAAATTCAGTGCTACAGTATAGAAACAGTTAACAACCTAACACATGACACAATTAATAAACAGTTACTACAATACCCATTCACTGTCGTCTCGTCATCAAAAACATGATCCAAATTCGTCATCCATTGTTCCATTCCAGTGTTCATTAACTAAACATTGCACTAATTATTCGAACGCCTGCTCAAACAGCCAGGTCTTCACCTTTTCGCGGAATACCATTAGAGATGGTGCTAGTCTAATGTCCGTAGGAAGGGCGTTCCACAGCCGAGGAGCCACCACCGAGAAGGCCCTATCTCTCGTCCCCGCCAGCCGAGCTTGAGAAGCAGGCGGGATCGAGAGCAGGACCTCCCCGGAAGATCTCAAAGTCCTGGTGGGTTCATAGGCAGAGATGCGGTCAGATAAGTAGCTTGGGCTTCTGGCAGGTCATTCCACAGTTTAGGGGAGACCTCCTCTCTTATATTTATTTATACCCTCCTTATCTCGCTTGTTCAGAGACCCAAAGCTTTAAAATTAGCATTTAAACCCCATATAATATTTATATTAAAAGAGAACTAAACTTCATGGAATTTTTGTGATGTTTCTCAAGTGTGCCTCAGGGAGGGAGGAAGGAGTTCTTCTCAGGATTTATTTATTTGTCGTGTCAGAGCAACCAGTTCATTATATGACATTTCTAATAGAACAAAGCAAACAAACAGACAAAATACAAAACTTGTGAGTTTGGTAGTTGGTTAAATGTCCTTTGACCAGCATCTGGCCACTTGGAGTGCCTCTGGTGTTACCACAAGAAGGTCCTCCATTGTGCATGTGGCTGGGCTCAGGTTGCATTGCAGCAGGTGGTCAGTGGTTTGCTCCTCTCCACACTCGCATGCCGAGGATTCCACTTTGTAGCCCCATTTCTTGAGGTTGGCTCAGCATCTCGTGGTGCCAGAGCGCAGTCTGTTCAGCGCCTTCCAAGTTGCCCAGTCCTCTGTGTGCCCAGGAGGGAGTCTCTCGTTTGGTATCAGCCATTGGTAAAGGTGCTGGGTTTGAGCCTGCCACTTTTGGACTTTCGCTTGCTGAGGTGTTCCAGCGAGTGTCTCTGTAGATCTTAGAAAACTATGTCTAGATTTAAGTCGTCGACGTGCTGGCTGATACCCAAACAAGGGATGAGCAGGAGATGTCTCTGCCTTGGTCCTTTCACTATTGGCTGCCACTTCCCGGCGGATGTCAGGTGGTGCAATACCGGCTATCAGGATGATGATGGGAATCCCTTCACAGGCAGACCTGATGGGAGTGTTTCCCGTGAAATGCAAACAAAAGGGAAATTAAGAAGAAATGGGTTCCCGAAGGCCAACAAGACCGGCAGGTCCACTCTTACCAAAGTAGAACAACACCAATCATATATTTCACATCTTGTACAAGGTACAATACACCAAAATCTACAATAAACACCAGTATGTTGGGTTCACAATACTGGTTATGTGTTTATTGTTGGATTTTGTATCTTGTACAAGATGTGAAATATACGCTTGGTATTGCTCTACTTTGGTAATAGTGGACCTGCACGTCTGAAAACCTTTTCATGCTTCTGCCTTTTATGTAGACTTCGGAGGCACTTTGGGATGTATCTCTGAACTAGTTTTTTGCTATATTACACTTCTTTTTAGAATAAACTTTACCTCAGTTGACTACTTCCTTGTTGGCTGAGCCTCATTTTGGGTGCAGAAGTGTCACATCGTTGGCTGGGCTGCAGCACCGAACTCCCTTCCAACTCCCACACCCAAGGGGCCCTCCCGCCACTCAAGCCACACTCCAAAGGTACTCACACCCAAGCTGCATTCTCAAGCTCCGCTACCTGCCCATTACCCACACCCAAGCCGCATTCCCAGTCCACTCCTCACAACCAAGCCACCTTCCCTTCCCACTCCTCTCACCCAAGCCCCCTCCATGCACATTCCCACTCCCCACACCCGAGTCTCCTCCTTTCCCAATACCCATACCCAAGCCCCCTCCCTTCCCACTCTCTACACCTGAGCCCACTCCCAACATCTAAATATCCTCCCTTCCCACTCCCAATACCCAACCCCCTCTCCCTTCCCAGTCCCCACACTCAAACCCCATCCATTCCCATCTCCACACCTAAGCTTTCTCCCTGCTTAGTCCCCACACCCAATCTCCCTCCATTCTCACTCTCCACACCCAAGACCTCTCCCTGCCCACTCCTCCCACCTGAGCCATCTCCCCCACTCCCAATACCCAAGCCCTTTCCCTTCCCATTGCTCATACCCAAGGCCCCTCCATTCCCACTCCCCACACCCAAACACCCTCCCTTCCCACTCCCCACAGCCAACCCCATCCCTTCCCACTCTCCACACCAAGCCCCCTCCCTTCCCACTCCTCACACCCAACCTCCCTCCCTTCCCACTCCCCATATCCAACCCCTCTGGCTTCCCACTCCTCACATCAAGCCCCCTCCTTTCCCACTCCTCACACCCAACCCCCTCCCTTCCCACTCCCCATACCCAAGTCCCCTCCTCTTCCACTCCTCACACCCAAACCACCCTTTATGTGCCAAGGCCACCCTGGTTTGCAAGGCCTCTCCACCTGCACTTTGTGCATTTACTGCATGGCAGTAGAGGTTGAACTGGGTGGCCCGTGGCATTGCTTCTGTTGTTGTTGTTGTTATTTTAAAGGCTGGAGGGCCATCTATTCATGGTGCTTTGATGGCTTTTATGGCGTGGCAGAAGGGAGTTGGACTGGGTGGCCCCCAGGGTTTTCCACTGAAATAGAGTTATGTTTATTTTGGATAAGATTATCCTTCACCTAAAATGGCTGCCTCTAGCTTCCATACAAAACGGATGCCAGACCACTGGACCTATTCTACCCCTGGTCTTCTATGGTAAGGAAATCCGTCACATCATGCAAGAGGACGGTGCGTCTGAGTAAAGGACCTTCCTTCTTTCCCTCCTTCCCTCCTTTCACGGCTTCCTTATCTTCACTCCTTTCCTTCATCCTCCCTTTCCTTCCTGCCTGCCTCTCTTTCTTTCCTTTCCTTTCCCTTCCTTTCCTTCCCTCCCTCTCCTTCACTCCCTTCCCTCCTTCCTTTCCCTCCTTCCTTCCCTCTTCCCTTCCTTTCCTTTTTTCCATCCTTCCCTCCCTCTCTTCATTTTTCTTTCCTTCCTGTCCCTCCCTCTTTCCTTCTACCTTTCCTTCTTTCCCTCCCTCCTCCCTCTCTTCCTTCATTTCACATTTCTCCCTTTCCTTCCCCTTCCTTCCCTTCCCTCCCTCCTTCCCTTTCTGTACATCCTTCCTGCTTCCTTTCCTTCCTTCCCTCCCTTCCTTTCACCTTTCTCCCTTTCCTTCCCTTCCTTCCCCCTCCTTCCCTTCCTTCCCTCTCTTCCCTTACTTCCGTTTTTCTCCCTTCTTGTTCCTCCTCCTTTCCTTCTTCCTATCCTTTCTTTCTTTCCCTCTTTCCCTCCTCCCTTCCTTCCTTTCATCATTATCCCTTTCCTCCCTTTCTTTCCTTCCCCTTCCTTTCCCTCCCTCCTTCACTCCCTTTCCTCCTTCCTGTTCCCCTTGCTTCCTTCTTCCTTTCCTTTCCCTTTTCCCCCCTTCCCTCCCTCTCTTCCTTTTTCCTTCCTTCCTAACCCTCCCTCTTTCCTTCTTCCTTTCCTACTTTCCCTCCCTCCCTCCATTCACTTCCTTCCTTTCACCTTTCTCTCTTTCCTTCCTTTCATTCCTTCATCCCTTCCTTTCCTTCCCTCCCTCCTTCCCTTCCTGTCCATCCTTCCTTCCTGCTTCCTTTCCTTCTTTCCATCCCTCCCTTCCCTTCCTTTCACCTTTCTCCCTTTCCTTCCTTTCATTCCTTCCTGCCTTTTTTCCTTCCCTTCCTTCCCCCTCCTTCCCTTCCCTCCCTTCTTCCTTCCCTTCTTTCCCTCTCTTCCCTTTTCCTTCCTTCTTGTTCCTCCTCCTTTCCTTCTTCCTATCCTTTCTTTCTTTCCCTCTTTCCTCCTCCCTTCCCTTCCTTCCTTTCATCATTATCCCTTTCCTTCCTATCATTCCTTCCTCCCTTTCTTTCCTTCCCCTTCCTTTCCCTCCTTCCCTCCTTCACTCCCTTTCCTCCTTCCTGTTCCCCTTGCTTCCTTCTTCCTTTCCTTCCTTCCTTTCTTTCCCTCCCTCCTTTTCCTTCTTCCTCCCTTTCCTTCCTTCCTCCCATTCTCCCATTTGCCATTTTTGTTATTCCCTGGAAACCATCCTGAGTCTCCTCAGGGAGAGAGGGCTGGTTATAAAGAAAGTGTTGTTGTTGTTGTTATATTTCTTTATACCCTACTTTATCTCTCCAAAGGGAGATAAAAATTAGAAGGAGTCCTCTTTTCTTCCTTCTATCATTCATTCTTTTCCTTCTCCGTCCCTTTTCTTTTTTATTTTCTGAATTCATTCCCTTCTTGTTTAAGAATCAGTGATTGCCTTGATTGGCATCAGTGTATGCGCTTGAGACTCTGCATTTCTTGGTATTCCCTTTTTCAACCTGACTCTTGAAGGGAAAGGAGGAAAATCTTGCAGGTAAAGAAGGTTTCCGCCTGTCTTCACTGATCTTTTGCTTCTTTCTTCCCCAGGGAAATGAGGATTCTATGGAGCCACCTCTTGGGTGCAGTAAGAAAACCAATAATATAGGAAAAAGGAATAATCCAAGGTGATGCTCTTGCTGAATTCTTGACTTCACTTACAGATAAGAAAGAGAAAAAGTAGTGCCAAGTATCTGTATTGCAATTCAACAACCATATCACTGTTGACATGGAGGAGAAAGCATTTAAGTGCCTAGAGTGCGGAAAGAGTTTTACTCAGAAGGTTCATCTTCAGCAACATGAACGGACTCACACTGGGGAGAAGCCCTATAAGTGCCTGGAGTGTGGACAGAGCTACCCTCATAGTTCAACACTACGTTCGCATCAAAGAATTCACACTGGGGAGAAACCCTATACATGCTTGGAGTGTGGACAGAGCTTCACTTTTAATTCAGGACTACGTGTGCATCAAAAGACTCACACTGGGGAGAAACCCTATAAATGCCTGGAGTGTGGACAGAGCTTCACTCAGAATTCACATCTACATTCGCATCAAAGGACACACACTGGGGAGAAACCCTATAAATGCCTGGACTGTGGACAGAGCTTCACTCAGCATGCACACCTACGTTCACATCAAAGGTTACACACTGGGGAGAAACCCTATAAATGCTTGGACTGCGGACAGAGTTTCACTAAGAAGGGAACTCTGGATGTCCATCGAAGGACTCACACTGGGGAGAAGCCCTATATATGCCTGGAGTGTGGACAGAGCTTCACTCACAGTGGAAGTCTACGTTTGCATCAAAGGACTCACACTGGAGAGAAACCCTATAAATGCTTGGAATGTGGACAGAGCTTCAAGCAGAATGGAAATCTAAAGTGTCATCAGAGGACTCACACTGGGGAGAAACCCTATAAATGCTTGGCATGTGGACAGAGCTTCACTCAGAAGTCACAACTACAGAAGCATCAAAGGACTCACACTGGGGAGAAACCCTATAAATGTTTGGAGTGTGGACGGAGCTTCAGTGAGAATGGAAATCTACGTTTGCATGAAAGGACTCACTCTGGGGAAAAACCTTATAAGTGCCTTGAGTGTGGACAGAGCTTCACTTGTAATTCAGGTCTACGTTCACATCAAAGGACTCACACTGGGGAGAAACCCTATAAATGCTTAATGTGTGGACAGGTCTTCACTCATAGTTCAGGTCTACGTTCACATCAAAGGACTCACACTGGGGAGAAACCTTATACATGCCTGGAATGTGGAAAGAGCTACACTCAAAGTTCAATGCTGCGTTCGCATCAAAGGACTCACACTGGGGAGAAACCCTATACATGCTTGGAATGTGGAAAGAGCTTCACTTACAAATCAGGTCTACGTTCACATCAAAGGACTCACACTGGGGAGAAACCCTATAAATGTCTGAAGTGTGGACAAAGCTTCACTCACAATGGAAATCTACATTCGCATCAAAGGACTCACACTGGGGAGAAACCCTATAAATGTCTGAAGTGTGGACAAAGCTTCACTCACAGTGGAAGTCTACACTCGCATCAAAGGACTCACACTGGGGAGAAACCCTATACATGCTTGGAGTGTGGACAGAGTTTCACTCAGCATGCACACCTGCGCTCGCATCAAAGGACTCACACTGGGGAGAAACCCTATAAATGCTTGGAGTGTGGACACAGCTTCGCTAGAAGTGGAAATCTACGATTGCATCAAAGGACCCACACTAGGGAGAAACTCTAGAAATGCATAGTGTGTGGAAAGAGCTTCTCTGAGAGTTCAAATCTACATAGACCTAGAATTCACATCGAAAAGAACAGTAGTGTTTGATCCCAGAGAGACTCCTTAAAACAAAGCTTTGCAAACTTTTCATGTTGGTGACACTCTTTTTAGACATGTATCCTTTTGCAACATGGTAATTCAATTCAACTAGTAACCAGAGGTTAAACCAACTCCTTATAAGATTTTAAATATAAATATAATATAGTAATATCGACAAATTTGTTTTTTTAATTAGAATTTTATTAATTTTTATATAGATTACAACGAAAGAGTGAGAACAATAAAGTATAGGAAAGTAAGGAAAAGAAGAAAAAAAAGAAAAAAGAAGAAGCAAAAAAGTATGCTAAAATCCCAAATAGCCCCTAAAAAATATTAACTACAAAAATACACAAAAAAGAAAAACAAACAAAAAAATGACCTCCATTCCATCTTCTTGGATCATATCTTCTTATTATTCAAAAATATAAAATAAGTTCAAAAAGAAATTGTCTCCCTTGTTTCTTATTTTCCCAAATTGTCCAGATATTCATGGAGATTATCCCAATTTGTTCTTCTTAGTATCATACCTGTATTTTTCTTCAACAAAAAAGTCAATTCATCCATGTCCTTTATTTCTCTGATTTTTCCCACCCATTCCTGTACGGGTGGTACTGAGTCATTCTTCCATTCTCTAGCAAAAACAATTCTAGCGGCAGTCGTCATATATGTAAAACGTTTATCCTCTTGTTCCGTCAGTTGTAGATCTAAATCTGTAAAACCTAACAAATAAAACTCCGGTTTTCTTATAAATGTTCTTTTAAAAACCTTTTGTGTCTCTTCATGAATTACCCTCCAAAACTTTACTACTTCTTTACAAGTCCGCCACATATGGTAGAAGGAGCCAACCTGTTCCAAGCATTTCCAACACTTATCAGAAACTGTTTTATACATTTTAGCCAATTGTTTCAGTGTGGTATACCATCTGTGGAACATTTTAATCCAATTTTCTTTTAAATCCATTGCGTATGTATATTTTAATTTTTTGTTCCACATCTGTTCCTACTTTCTCATTTGAATTGGTCTTCTTAAATTTTCAACAAATTTGTTTTATATACTCACTATTGCATAAACAAGTCTTATATCTTTTCAAAATTGCTAATAGGCTTACTCTTATGGCATAATAAAAAAAAAAATATTAATTCCATCTTTTCCATTCAATAAATACGCATTCCAGCCAAATCTTAGCTTATATCCTTCTCGATAGAGTAAAACTCGATTTTCTAATCTAACCCACTCCTTTAGCCAGCTGAAACCTACCACTTCATAAAGGTAAAGTCCCCTGACATTAAGTCCAGTTATGTCTGACTCTGGGGTGTGGTGCTCATCTCCATCTCTAAGCCAAAGAGCCAGCGTTGTCCATAGACATCTCCAAGGTCATGACTGCATGGAGTGCCGTTACCTTCCCGCCAGAGCGGTACCTATTGAGCTACTCACATTTGCATGTTTTCGAACTGCTAGGTTGGCAGAAGCTAGGGCTGACAGTGGAAGCTCACGCCGCTCCCCGGAATCGAACCTGCGACCTTTCGATCAACAAGCTCAGCAGCTCAGTGCTTTAACCCACTGCGCCACCGGGGGCTCCTTCATATTAATAACTAATGTCTGGCAGTGCTAAGCCCCCCCCCCCCCCTTTGACATCTATTAGGTTTTTGTAAGCAATGCTAGCTTTTCTTCCATTCCATATAAATTTAGTTAAATCCTTCCTCCAAAGTTTGAAAATTCTCACTACTTTAAATATTGGTAGATTTTGGAATAAAATCAGCATTTTGAGCAAGATCATCATTTCTATCACCGCTATATTCCCCACCCAAGTTAATTGAATTCTTTGCCATCTTTCCAAATTTTCTTTAATCTCCTTCCATGTTTTTTCATAATTATTTTGAAAGAAGTTATTTTTGTTGGTTAGCCATAATCCTAGAGAGGTTACTTGCGAGGCTGCCTTACTGTTAAGAATGTGTGTGTGTTTTGATTAACTGTATTGTAGTTTTCAAAGTTAGTGTTTGTGTGCTTAGAAATGTGATGCTTTGTAATGCAATGTTCTGGAGATTGTAATTCCTGTGTGGAAAGGGTTAACCGTATCATGAAGGAAGAGTCGTAAATCTCAGTGCGGAAAGTGTTGTACGCTGTGTTGCGTCGTACGTCATACATCCTCTCATCACTGTGGACTGTAATGCGGTGCCCGATTCTAGATTACAACGAAAAACCAAACCATGTTGGAGATATTTCTTGTTCTGCTTAGCTTCTAGTGTAAATATTATTTTTGTTTTGTGTTAAATAAAGTAGTTTTTAGACAAGAAGATGTGTTTCAGTGCCTTGTGTGTGCTGAGATTGTCGCCATTCCATTGACACTTACCAGCTGATAAATTCTCTAATTTATTGATATTGCTTTTTGACAGATTTTTTAGTGAGGAAGACGGAATTCTCTTTATTCATTTTTAATCTTGCCCCATTCCCATACTCATTAATCATTTCCATCAAGCTTTGAATACTTTTCAGTGGCTCTTCTATCATGCATAACATATCATCAGCATATGCTTTAACTTTGAATTCTTGTCCTTGTATTTTCACTCCTTCAATGCAGCTGTCTTCCTTAATTCTAGTATTTAATATTTCTAACATCCACATGATAAACAAGGATGACAAAGGGCATATGGATTTCCGCCTATATGTCAGTCGCATGGCTCCAAGTTCGATTTTTATTTTTATTCTTTAGTTATTAAATACATGGGTTATCCGGAAAGTAAGGTTACAAGGCATGTAGCTCTCGTGGGGAATTTTCGTGGGAGAAGTTGGTATCACTGCCGTGTAGTGTGAAGCCAGTGGAAGCAAAGGAGCAGTACCAGTCGTCAGTAGCTCATCGACTACTGCAGTCATCGCTAATAGCACGGATTTATCAAAAACAAGTCATGCCAGACTAAGCTTGATCTCTTCTTTCGATAGAGTTACGAGCTGGGTAGATGCTCTATTCTGCCTTGGTTAGACCACACCTGGAATACTGTGTCCAATTCTGGGCACCACAGTTGAAGAGAGACATTGACAAGCTGGAATGTGTCAAGAGGAGGGCAACTAAAACGATAAAAGGTCTGGAGAACAAGCCCTATGAGGAGCGTCTTAAAGAGCTGGGCATGCTTTCCTGAAGAAGAGAAGGCTGAGAGGAGACATGATAGTCATGTATAAATATGTGAGGAGAAGTCATAGGGAGGAGGGAGCAAACTTGTTTTCTGCTACCCTGGAGACTAGGATTGAGCAATGCCTTCAAATGATAGGAAAGGAGATTCCACCTGAACATGAGGAAAAACTTCCTAAGTGTGAGAGCTGTTCAGCAGTGGAACTCTCTGCCCTGAAGTGTGGTGGAGGCTTTTAAACAGAGGCTGGGTGGCCATCTGTAGGGGTTCTTTGAACGCGATTGTCCTGCTTCTTGGCAGAATGGGGTTGGACTGGATGGCCCTTGAGGTCTCTTCCACCTCTAGGATTCTATGACAGACATTGTGGTGAAGGTTAAAAGTGAGCATCCTCATTCTGCTTCCCTCCAAGTGCAACGTTCGCACTGTACGAGGAATATCCAGAATCATAGAATTGGAAGAGAACTCCTGGGCCATCCAGTCCAACCCCATTCTGCCAAGAAGCAGGAATATTGCATTCAAATCCCCCCTGACAGATGGCCATCCAGCCTCTGTTTAAAAGCTTCCAAAGAAGGAGCCTCCACCACACTCCGGGGCAGAGAGTTCCACTGCTGAACGGCTCTCACAGTCAGGAAGTTCTTCCTCATGTTCAGATGGAATCTCCTTTCTTGTAGTTTGAAGCCATTGTTCCATTGCATCCTAGTCTCCAGGGAACCAGAAAACAAGCTTGCTCCCTCCTCCCTGTGGCTTCCTCTCACATATCACGCCTCAGTGGCCTTCCTGAAAAGTGTCTTTTTGGATTCTTATCTGCAAGGGAGCCATCTGGTTGAACCCAATGACTTTTGTATTGTTGAAGGCTTTTATGGCCGCAATCACTGGGTTGTTGTAGGTTTTTTTGGGCTATATGGCCATGTTCTAGAGGCATTTCTCCTGACGTTTCGCTTGCATCTATGGCAAGCATCCTCACAACCTCTGAGGATGTTTGCCATAGATGCAGGCGAAACATCAGGAGAGAATGCCTCTAGAACATGGCCATATAGCCCGTAAAAACCTACAACCCAATGACATTTAGGTTCTTGTGTGTTTTTTCGGGCTATATGGCCATGTTCTAAAGGCATTTCTCCTGACGTTTTGCCTGCATCTATGGCAAGCATCCTCAGAGGTAGTGAGGATGCTTGCCATAGATGCAGGCGAAACATCAGGAAAGAATGCCTCTAGGACATAGCCGTATAGCCCGAAAAAACCTACAACCGACCTCACTACCTCTGAGGATGCTTGCCATAGATGCAGGCGAAACGTCAGGAGAAATGCCTTTAGAACATGGCCATATAGCCCGAAAAAACCCACAAGAACCTAGTGATTCCAGCCATGAAAGTCTTCGACAATCCAATGACATTTGTTTCTCATTATGGGCTCGATACCAGAACTCGTAAAGACACTGCGATTGGTAGGTCCATTCTCTCTACCTGCCCACCTTGACTTCCCTCCCCAACTAAGTCAGATTTTTCTTCTATCTTGCAAAAATGACTCATTCACAAAGTTTGTACTCGATTGCTCAAATCCTTATTGTGCGTATATTGTGCAAATATCCAACTGTTACTGTTGATATATCTGCCCGCCTTCTCCGCTTGTCTATCCTCAGGTAAGTCTTGACTGTTGTGGACTTCCTACCGTTGATTCTTTTCTCCAAACATGTTCTGTAGCGGAATTCATGCACCGTTATTCTAATGTGTTTTCATGTAGCCGTTTCCACGTTATGACTATTGTCCATCTCAACTACACTAGCCTAAGCGTCTGCCCAACTCCCTCTTCTTTAGGTGTTGTGACCTTACTGGGCCGCAGAGGCCCCTGCTTGTTTCCTTTCGTGCGCCTCCCGCATGGAAATGCTCCCTGTTCTTTGCCACACAGTGGTTATATCATATCTTTGTATTCTGTCAAGGGATATATGCCTGTTCTTCCTTTTTGGCAATTTGCCTCTCCCTATAAGGTTTTCTCACTGAGATGTACCTTGTTTGGCTACATATGTTCCCACAATAAATCATGTGCTGGTCCTTAAGAAAGGTGTGGGTTTGCTTTGTCCCACCTTCCAAGACCTCCGCTTGCTAGTCTCCATAGGAATGCATTCACAGAGTCCACGAAGAAAAGGGACAGGCTACTCAGCTGTAACCACGTTTCTTCGAGTGGTACTCTGTGAACCCACACAAACCCACACGGCCTGCCCTCTAATAAACCTCCTCCTTTCTCGCTGCCTTTGCAGAGCGTGCGGCCAGGGCGCCTTTGATGCCCGGGAGAGGGGACTGGCTGGGGGTTACCCCCAAAACGTTGGATTTACACTTTCCGTTGGAGACTGCGCAAGCACGGATCCTCCATACGTGTGGATTCACAGAGTACCACTCGAAGAAACATGGCTACAGATGAGTAACCATCACAGACCTCTAGAGAAGGAGACTCCACCAGACTCCCCGGAATGCTATATGAAATTTGGCAGGGACCTCAAAGGGCATCTAGTCTGGCCCCTTTAGCTAGGCAGGAAGATACACAATGCAAGTCTGCCCAGCAGATGTCCATCCAGCCTTTGAGTTAAAGAGCTCCAGAACTGGAGACTCCCCCAAACTCCAAAGAAGTCTATATTACATGTGGAAGGGACATCTTCTGCCAGGCAGAAAACACACAATCCAAGCCTGCCCAGGAGATTGCAATCAAGTTTTTCATAAAGCGCTAGAGAAGAGACTCCACCAGACTCCAAGAAGGTCTATATGAGATTTGGAGCTCAAAGGTCAGCTAATCTGACCCCTTCTGCTAGGCTGGAAGACACACAATCCAATTTTCCGCAACAGTTGGCCATCTGGCCTTTTGGTTTAAGGACCTCTAAAGATGGAACCCCCAAAGAAGTCTATACTATATTTGGAAGGGATCCCAAAGGTCATCTAGTATCTCCCTCACCCCCCCCCCCCCCTTCTTGCCATGCAGGAAGACACACAATCCAAGCCTGCCCAGGAGATAGCAATCCGGTCTCATTTTCACAGCGCTCCAGACAAGAGACTCCACCAGACTCCAAGAATGTCTACATGAGGTTTAGAAGGGACCTCAAAGGGTATCTAGTCTGACCACTTCTGCTAGGCTGCAAGACACACAATCCAAGTCCCCTCATCAGTTGGCCACCCAGCCTTAAATTTAAAGACCTCTAGAGATGGAGACTCCACCAAACTCCATTGAAGTCTATATTCCATTCGGAAGGGATCTCAAAGGTCATCTAGTCTGACCTCCTCCCCCTTCTTGCCATGCAGGAAGACATACAATCCAAGGCTGCCCATCAAATAGCCATTCAGCCTCTGTTTCAGAGACCTCTAAAGAAGGCGACTCACTCCACCAGACTCCTGGGAAGTCTGTATTAGGTTTGGAAGGGACCTGAAATATCATCCAGTCTGCCCCCCCCCCTTCTTGCCATGCTGGAATACACAACCCAAGTGTCTTAACTATGTTGTGCCTCCAGCCCCGAGGAGAGGCCTGGAAGACATAGAATAATAATAAGTAATATTTATTTTATTTATTTAGTATATTTCTATACCGCCCCTCTCAGCCTTCCGGCGATTCGAGGCGGTTTACAAGGCAAGAATTCAATGCCTCTAAGGACACAGATTACAATATGCAATATAAAAAACATCAGCAACAATAAAATCAAACATTATAGTGAAAGATACTTCAATCAATATTCATTAAAACAATGTCCATTTCTGTCATATAGTTATTCCGTTATTATATCCGTTACTCCATATTCTCAAATGCCCGCTCAAATAGCCATGTCTTAAGATTCTTCCAGAATGATAGGAGCGAGGAAGCCGATCTAATCTCCCTAGGAAGGGAAAATCCAAGAAGAGCTGGATATGTCTTGCTCAGAATGCTGGACCTTGAACCTGCCATGAGCAGTCCAGAAGATGCATGGCCAGTCCCACAGCACTTAAATGTCTTCTATCCTTTCATTTTGAGAAGCATCAGGAAACCACGGCCATTCACTTGTGGGTCTTCTGTATGCTGAACATATAAGCTGTAGGTTTGTTTTTG
Organism: Anolis sagrei; assembly: GCF_037176765.1. Lineage (NCBI taxonomy): Eukaryota > Metazoa > Chordata > Lepidosauria > Squamata > Anolidae > Anolis > Anolis sagrei. The sequence goes on along the minus strand of NC_090021.1, from coordinate 5,171,693 downwards.
ATGTATATTTTTTTAGCTCTGCACATTTTTGTATAGAGAAATGTAGTAAATTGAGTGTCTGACAGCTCTTGAAATCCATGTTCTGTTGCTTGTCAGGTTGGATACTTGGCTCAGTTCTCTGTGTCATTTGGCCCCCATATAGCTGATCTGGAAGGGAGACTGCTAAAGGACCAATGCCATTTGGGGTGGCATTAGCACCAAGCTAAGGCAACGGAGATGAAGTTGCACACACTTCCCTCTTATGCTGTTATTGTACCCATCAAGCCCCAGTTCTTAAAATCCGTAACTCTTAGGGCCTTTTCACACAATTATTCCATTTGAAATTCCCTCCAGGATAGTAAGACACTTAGTACTCTCTTTTGCACAGCTGGTGCATTTCCGCCTTAAAAGCATTGTTTATATGGGTTTGGTCCCCATTCATTACCTTTACTTTGATATTGATTCAGATATTGATTCAGATACTGGTCAAAGGACATTTAATCAACTTCCAAGCTTGCAAACTTTGTGTTTTGTCTGTTTGTTTGTTTTGTTTTGTTAAAAATGTAATACAACTGTCTGGTTGCTCCTGACACGATAAATAAATAAATAAACAGCAAACAAAAGTAATAAGGGTTGTTGTAGGTTTTTTCGGGCTGTATGGCCATGGCCTGGAGGCGTTCTCTCCTGGCGTTTCGCCTGCATCTGTGGCGGGCATCCTCGGAGGTGGGGAGGTCTGTTGGAACTAGGAAAAAGGGTTTATATATCTGTGGAAAGAGCAAACATTCACACCTAGCTCCAGCAGACAAGAGTCCTTTGTCTCACCCTGGTCTTTCCACAGATATATAGTTCCAACGGACCTCACTACCTCTGGGGATGCTTGCCGTGGATGCGGGCGAGGCGTCGGGAGGGGGTGCCTCTGGACCATGGCCATGCAGCCCGAAAAAACCTACAACAACCCAGTGATTCCAGCCATGAAAGCCGGCAGCACATATATTAAGACTACTATTAATAGTAGTAATAGTAAAGGTAAAGGTTGTCCCCTGACATTAAGTCCAGTCACGTCTGACTCTGGGGTGTGGTGCTCATCTCCATTTCTAAGCCGAAGAGCCAGTGTTGTCCATAGACACCTCCAAGGTCATGTGGCCAGCATGACCGCATGGAGCGCTGTTACCTTCCTGCTGGAGCAGTACCTATTGATCTACTCACATTTGCATGTTTTCGAACTGCTAGGTTAGCAGAAGCTAGGGCTGACAGTGGAAGCTCATGCTGCTCCCTGGAATTGAACCTGCGACCTTTTGGTCAACAAGCTCAGCAGCTCAGTGCTTTAACCCAATGCGCCACCAGGGGCCCTATAGTAGTAATAGAAGACATAAAATAATAATAATAATGATGATAAGTAAGAGAATGTGACCCAGCTTCTGTTCCTGACTGGAGAGTGTTGTTCCTCCTTCCTGTGTGCTGGTGTGGGGCTTGCATGTGGGGGGAAGGGAGGCCAGGCAGGCCCTCCTGGGGTGTCCCCCCCCCCACTCCTGAGTCCTGGGGGGCCTGCCTTCCTTCCTTCCTTCCTCCCTTGGGTGGGAGCAGCAGGGCTTCCCTCCCTCTTGGGGCTCTCGCCCTAGTCCCCCCCAGGGCTGTCCCTGCTCAGCCTCCCAGGCCAGCCAGGAAAGAGCGGGTGGGGGCCTCAAGGGGACTCAGGCCAGGCCGACCCAGAATGGGGGTCCACGTGGTATTGTTATTATGTCTGTTCTGGGACCCGGGCCACCCTATGGGCTGAGCCTGGGATCCCTCTCGGCTTTTGGTCTGCTTTATTTGTCGTGTCAGAATAACCAGTCAAATTATATTACATTTCTAACAGAACAAAGCAAACAAGCAAATTACAAAATGTGTGAGTTTGGTAGCTGATTAAGTGTCCTTTGACCAGTATCTGGCTACTTGGAGTGCTTCTGGTGTTGCTGCAAGGAGGTCCTCCATTGTGCATGTAGCAGGGCTCAGGGTGCATTGCAGCAGGTGGTCAGTGGTTTGCTCCTCTCCACACTCGCATGTTGAGGATTCCACTTTGTAGCCCCATTTCTGAAGGTTGGCTCTGCATCTCATGGTGCCAGAGTGCAGTCTGTTCAGTGCCTTCCAAGACGCCCAGTCCTCTGTGTGCCCAGGGGGAGTCTCTCATTTGGGATCAGCCATTGATTGAGGTGATGGGTTTGAGCCTGCCACCTTTGGACTCTCACTTGCTGAGGTGTTCCAGTGAGTGTCTCTGCAGATCTTAGAAAATTATTTCTAGTTTTAAGTCGTTGACGTGCTGGCTGATACCCAAACAGGGGATGAGCTGGAGATGTCTCTGCCTTGGTCCTTTCATTATTGGCTGCTAGTTCCCGGCGGATGTCAGGTGGTGCAATACCGGCTAAGCAGTGTAATTTCTCCAGTGGTGTAGGGCGCAGACACCCCGTGATAATGCGCCATGTCTCATTAAGAGCCACATCCACTGTTTTAGCGTTGTGAGATGTGTTCCACACTGGGCATGCGTACTCAGCAGCAGAGTAGTACAGCGCAAGGGCAGATGTCTTCACTGTGTCTGGTTGTGATCCCCAGGTTGTGCCAGTCAGCTTTCGTATGATGTTGTTTCTAGTGCCCACTTTTTGCTTGATGTTCAGGCAGTGCTTCTTGTAGGTCAGAGGACGGTCCAGAGTGACTCCCAGGTATTTGGGTGTGTTGCAATGCTCCAGTGGGATTCCTTCCCAGGTAATAATCCTCAGAGCTCGGGATGCTTGTCTGTTCTTGAGATGAAAGGCACATGTCTGTGTTTTAGATGGGTTGGGGATCAGTTGGTTTTCCCTGTAGTAGGCAGTAAGAGCACCTAGAGCTTCGGAGAGCTTCTGTTCAACCATCTCAAAGCTCCCTGCTTGAGTGGTGATGGCACGATCATCAGCATAGATGAAGCTCTCTGTCCCTTCTGGCAGTGGCTGGTCATTTGTGTAGACGTTGAACATGGATGGAGCAAGCATGCTCCCCTGAGGCAGGCCGTTCTTCTGCTTCCGCCATCTGCTTCTCTGGCCCTGAAACTCAACAAAGAAGCTCCTGTTTTGTAGCAGGTTTCCTATGAGGCGGGTGAGGTGGTAGTGCCCTTTGTGATACTATACATTTCTCTCAGGAGGAGGCAGAGGGCAGCACCTTCCCTGCAGCCAAGACAGCCTGGCAGGAGAGAGAAGGAAGGAGGAAAGCCCCGAGGGGGAGGGAGGGAGGGAGGGAGCTGTGGCCACGCCCCCTCGCGTCATAGATGCGCGTCGTCACCCAGGCCACGCCCCCTCGCAGCCGCCATTTCTGGGAGGAAGACAAGGCATGAAGACGGAGAAGGTGAGGAGGGTTTGTGAGAGGAGTCTCCCTTCCTTCCTCCTCTGTTTCCCACCCAGGAGCCATTCCGGCCTCTCCCCAGAGGACAAAGGCAGGCTGAGGCGGGCCAGGAATGAGGCCTTGGTAGCCTCTTTGGCCTCCTTTGTGCGCCAGGCAGGCCTAAGCCGGGAGGGAGGCCTTCCTTCCTTTCCCAACTCATCCGCGGCCTCCTCCTCCTCTTTCCTGAGGGATTCCTTCCTTCCTTCCTCCCTGGAGGACAGGCCCAGAGAGAGAGAGGGAGAGAGGCCCAGGCCCTTCTGGAGTGACTCTCCTCCTCTCAAAGCCTGCCTTCAGCTTCCCACCCACTTCAGAGCACGGGTTTCCAACTCTGTCCCTTGTGTATTGTCGAAGGCTTTCATGGCCAGAATCCATGGGTTGTAGGTTTTTCCGGGCTGTATGGCCATGTTCTGGAGGCAATTTTTTCTCCTGACGTTTCGCCTGCATCTGTGGCAAGCATCCTCAGAGGTAGTGAGGTCTGTTAGAACTGGGAAAATTGGGTTTATATATCTGTGGAATGACCAGGGTGGGAAAAAGGACTTTTGTTTGCTGGGGCTAACTGTGAATGTTTCAGCTGATCACCTTCATTAGCATTCAATGGCTTGGAAGCGCCTGGGGGGAATCTTTTGTTGAGGGTGATTTCATGTGCCACAAGAGGCATGTGGACAATTTCAACAGAAAGGAAGAAACCATGAAAATGAACAAAATCTGGCTACCAATATTAAAAAACTCAAGAATTACAGCAGCAAAACAACAAAGAGGAAACAGGTTTGCTGCTGTAATTCTTGAGTTTTTTAATACTGGTAGCCAGATTTTGTTCATTTTCATGGTTTCTTCCTTTCTGTTGAAATTGTCCACATGCCTCTTGTGGATTTCAGTGGCTTCTCTGTGTAGCCTGGCATGGTGGCTGTGAGAGTGGTCCAGCACTTTTGTGTTCTCCAATAATATGCTGTGTCCAGGTTGGTTCACCAGGTGCTCTGCTACGGCTGATTTCTCTGGTTGGAGTAGTTTGCATTGGCTTTCTTGTTCCTTGATGCGTGTCTGGGCAATACTGCGTTTGGTGGTCCCTATGTAGACTTGTCCACAGCTGCATGGTACACGGTAAACTCCTGCAGAGGTTTATTTATTTCTCGTGTCAGGGCAGCCAGTCAAATATATTACATTTCTAACAGAACAAAGCAAACAAACAGAGAAAATACAAACTGTGTGAGTTTGGTAGTTGATTAAATGTCCTTTGACCAGTATCTGGCCACTTGGAGTGCCTCTGGTGTTGCTGCAAGAAGGTCCTCCCTTGTGCATGTGGCAGGGCTCAGGTTGCATTGCATCAGGTGGCCAGTGGTTTGCTCTTCTCCGCACTCGCATGTCGAGGATTCCACTTTGTGGCCCCATTTCTGAAGGTTGGCTCTGCATCTCGTGGTGCCAGAGCGCAGTCTGTTCAGCGCCTTCCAAGTCGCCCAGTCCTCTGTGTGCTCCTGCAGAGGTGAGTGGATCCCTCTTTTCTTTTGCTGAACGTAGCATTTGTTGGATTTTCTTGGTGGGTCTGTAAGTGGTTTGTACGTCCCTTGTGTTTTGATCTCTGTTCTGTGTATATTTGAATATTTGTATATTTGAATTCAAATATATATTTGTTATATATATTTGTTATATATTATTCAAATATATATTTGTATATTTGAATATGTCTTTTCTAGAAACACCTTTTAATATACATCTTTTATAGAAGTACATTTTTACTATGTATATTTTATGGAATTTTTGTGATGTTGATATCAAGTGTGCCTCAGGGAGGAAGGAAGCAGTTCTTCTCGGGATGATGATGATGGGAATCCCTTCACAGGCAGACCTGATGGGAGTGAGAGTGTTTCCCATGAAATGCAAACAAAAAAAGAAGTTAACAAGAAAGAAATGGGTTCCCGAAGGCCCACAAGACAGGCAGGTCCACTCTTACCAAAGTAGGACAACACCAAGCGTATTCTTCACAGCTTGTACAAGATACAATACACCAAAATCTACAATAAACATCAGGATGTTGGGTTCACAATACTCAACAATTATATGTTTATTGTCGATTTTTGTGTGTTGTATCATGTACAAGCTGTGAAATATATGCTTCGTATTGTTCTACTTTGGTAATAGTGGAACTACCTGTGTGCCTCATGCAACGCAATGCAGCCAGAGGCTTGGCTTGACCCTGGGAGGGATGCCAGGCAGAAAGCAAGGACGGGGCTGGGATGATGCCCGTCTCTCAGCACCTTTGGTTAAGAGGAGATAACGCTAGGCAAAGGCAATCTTTTTGAAAGTTTTAAAACATTATATATATACACACACATACATATTTTTATATTATGAGTAATTATGGCTAAGCAAGCAACAAGAACGGACAAACAAAATGACATTTAGTGGGCCACTAAATTGGCCTTTTTTAGTTGTTATTGTATTAATTGAATGTTTTTAACTATTGTGGTTATTGCTGTTATGTATTTTATTTGTTGAATTATTGGCATCAAATTGTGCCAGTTGTAAGCCGCCCTGAGTCCCCCCAAGGGGATTGAGAAGGGCGGGGTAGAAGTGCCCTAAATAAATAAATAAATTACAAATAGATGGAAAGTCTACTTCAACTGGGTGAAAAATGGGGGAGCCAACGATCACATCAAACAAAAAATACAAAGACATCACCAGTCACTGGATCTGCTTGTTGTTGTTCATTCGTTCAGTCGTCTCCGACTCTTCGTGACCTCGTGGACCAGCCCACGCCAGAGCTCCCTGTCGGCCGTCACCACCCCCAGCTCCTTCAAGGTCAGTCCAGTCACTTCAAGGATGCCATCCATCCATCTTGCCCTAGGTCGGCCCCTCTTCCTTTTGCCTTCCACTTTCCCCAGCATAATTGTTTTCTCTAGGCTTTGCTGTCTCCTCATGATGTGGCCAAAGTACTTCAACTTTGTCTCTAGTATCCTTCCCTCCAGTGAGCAGTCGGGCTTTCTTTCCTGGAGGATGGACTGGTTGGATCTTCTCGCAGTCCAAGGCACTCTCAGCACTTTCCTCCAGCACCACAGCTCAAAAGCATCTCTCTTCCTTCGCTCAGCCTTCCCTATGGTCCAGCTCTCACATCCGTAGGTTACTACAGGGAATACCATGGCTTTGACTAGGCGGATCTTTGTTGCCAGTCTGATGTCTCTACTCTTTACTATTTTATCGAGACTGGACATTGCTCTCCTCCCAAGAAGTAAGCGTCTTCTGATTTCCTGGCCACAGTCTGCATCTGCAGTAATCTTTGCACCTAGAAATACAAAGTCTGTCACGGCCTCCACATTTTCTCCCTCTATTTTCCAGTTGTCAATCATTCTTGTTGCCATAATCTTGGTTTTTTTGACGTTCAGCTGCAACCCGGCTTTTGCGCTTTCTTCTTTCACCTTGATTAGAAGGCTCCTCAGCTCCTCCTCGCTTTCGGCCATCAGAGTGGTGTCATCTGCATATCTGAGGTTGTTAATGTTTCTTCCAGCAATCTGGATCTGCAAGATTAGTAAAAATATACTGTGATTGAGGATGGAAGGGAGGAAAAAAATATAAATATATTTATCAAGATATAACATATATATTGCAGTGTAAACTAGCATAATGCCATTAATGTTTGTTGAATTACTTGGGATTTACGCTTGTAACATTTGGAATATGGTTTGCTGATTTGTGTTTATACCATAATAAAATATGGTTTTAAAATACATACATACGTATGTGTGTTTATATATATATATATATATATATATATATATATATATATATATATATATGGTGGCACTGTGGGTTACACCGCTGAGCTGCTGAACTTGCCAATCGAAAGGTCGCAGGTTCGGATTTGGGGAGCGGCATGAGTTCCTGCTGTTACCCCAGTTTCTGTCAATCTAGCAGTTCAAAAACATTCAAATGTGAGTCGATCAATAGGTACCACTCCAGGTGGGAAGGTAACGGCGCTCCATGTAGTCATGCCGGCCACATGACCTTGGAGGTGTCTACCGACAATGCTGGCTCTGATATAACCCAAAAACCTCTGGACGAATTGACACCAAATTTGGACACAAGACACCTAACAGGCCAACAAGTGACTCACTCATAAAAACACTGAAAAACAGCAGAAGAGACTTAAGAGCCAAAAAATAAAAAAATGCATTACAAAGCATGCACAATACCACATATATATATACGCAAACACACATAAATATACGCAAATAGGTTGTTGTAGGTTGATTAGCATTTGATGGCCTGGCAGTGCCTGGGGCAATCTTTTGTTGAGAGGTGATTAGATGTCCCTGATTGTTTCCACTCTGTTGTTTTGCTGTTGTAATTTTGGAGTATTTTTTTAATACTGTTAGCCAGATTTTGTTCATTTTCCTGGTTTCCTCCTTTCTGTTGAAATTGTCCACATGCTTGTGGATTTCAATGGCTTCTCTGTGTAGTCTGACATGGTGGTTGTGAGAATGGTCCAGCATTTCTGTGTTTGCAAATAAAATGCTGTGTCCAGGTTGGTTCACCAGGTGCTCTGCTATGGTTGGAGTAGTCTGCAGTGCCTTTCATGTTCCTTGATTCGTGTTTGGGCCATGCTGCTGCATTTGGTGGTCCCTGTGTAGACTTGTCCATAGCTGCATGGTACACGGTAGACTCCTGCAGAAGCGAGAGGATCCCTCTTGTCCTTTGCTGAACGGAGCATTTGTTGGATTGTCTTGGTGGGTCTGTAGATAATTTGTATGTTCTGTTTCCTCATCAGCTTCCCCCTGCGGTCAGTAGTCCCCTTGATGTCTGCCAAGAACACTTTTCCTCTGGGTGGATCTTCGTCTTGACTCTCGTGGCTTCTTCTCAGTGGTCTTGCAGTTCTTCTGATGTCTGAGGTGGAGTCTCCATTGGCCTGGAGAACCCAGTTGAGGTGGTTCATGTCATGCGCTAGCATGAGAAGCATGCGGATTGACTCTAGCCCAGTTAACAGTGTGTGATGAATTGGCTCTTAAAAGAAAAAATACATGAGACGTTGACTTCAAGTAGAAAAGAAAATATTGTTGTATTGGCAGCATACAAAATAAAGTAGCAGGATTACTGTTTCCACAAATGTAACATAAAACAATATCTTCTGAGAGATATCACCACTCAGCTGAGATAAGCAGGAATCCTTGTCCTCTTCTCAAGGCTGTGTCTTCACAGGACATCTGCAGCATAGTCCCCGACAGAACGGCATAGAAGCAAACACGCACAATGGCAAACACGCACAATGGCATTAAGGCACAATGGCAAAAAACTAAACACACAGTAGCTATCTTTATACACATGAAAATAATACTCTCAATTAACTCTTCAATTAACTAAAACAGCTGTAGCACAAACAGCTACAGTACCTTACAGTAAGTTAAAGGTATAGCACAAATAACATTGATCCTTACAACAACTTAGATAAAGTACGTTGCAACCTCTTAGTAGCAACATGCCCCTTCACTTTATCTAAGTTACATTATTTACAAATTTTGTTTTAATTCTACTAGGCCTAACATTCTGGTTGCTTCACCATGCTTAGCTGCCGTTAGAGGTTTTGTAAAAATATCTGCCAAGTTATCTTCAGACCTACAATAAACCATTTTGATAAATCCTTCCTTGATTAAGGTTCTTATATTTTGATACTTCACTGCTATGTATTTTGTTGTATTCTTTAAACTTTCGCTTTCTGACATAGCTATACACGTTTGAGAATCGTCATACACAGTAATAGGCAATTTACATTCTACACCTAAATCATCAAATAACTGTTTAATCCAAAGTAACTCATTTGCAGCTTGAGACAACGCTGCATATTCTGCTTCAGCCGTAGAAACTGCAACAGTTGTTTGCTTTCTGGACCTCCAGCAGATGGGAGATTTTCCATGTAGCACTATGTATCCACTTATAGATTTTCTATCTTTTTCATCAGCAAAAGAACTGTCGGTGTACATTACCAGTTCTTTGTCAGCCTCTTTAGAAAAACACAAACAATAATTAGCAGTTCCTTTTAAATATCTAATCAATCTTTTTAATGCTAGCCAGTCACTTATAGTTGGTTTTGATACTTTCCTACTAAGTAAACTCACTGCATATGCAATATCTGGCCGAGACCAATTTGCAATGTGCAAAAGACTTCCAACAAAAGAATGATATAACTTTGTGTTTTTTAGTTCTCTTGTGTCTTCCATTCTTAAGAAATCTCCTGTTAAAGGAGTTTTAACAGCATTAGCATCTTGTAAACCTGCTTTGGTTACAAGGTCTAAAATTTTCCTTGTTTGATTTAGAAATATCACCCCTTCATTGTTTACTACTTCGATGCCTAAATAATGTTTCAAACATCCCAAATCTTTTAGCCTAAAATGTTTTGACAAATACGTATATACAGTTTGTATTTTAGAGTCAGTTTGTGCGGCTATACATAGATCATCTACATAAATTAACACAATTATCTTATCTTTGCCTTCACCTAATGTATAAACACATGCATCGGCCACACTTTGTTTAAATCCTAATTTCAGCAATACTTCATGTATACACTGGTTCCACCTCCGGGCCGATTGTTTCAATCCATACAATGCTTTCCGAAGCCGACAAACCTTTCCTACTTGAATTTCGTATCCAGGCGCTTGCCTCATATATATCTCCTCATTAATTGTGGCATTTAAATACGCTGTTTCAAAATCAAAATGTTTTAACTTAAATCCTTCTTGCTCAGCTAAAGCAATTATAATTCTCATTGATTCAGCTTTTGCTGTAGGGGCAAAGGTGTTATCATAATTTACGAATTGCTTTTGCGCAAATCCTTGAGCTACTAGCCTAGCTTTATATTTACAACTTCCATCGGGTAATAGTTTCTTCCTAAAAACCCATCTGCACCCAATAACTGGCTTATCTATTGGAACATCAACAATATCAAACACTTCTAAATTTAGCAAAGATTCAAATTCATCATCCATTGCCTTTTTCCAATTTCTTTGTTCTTCTGGACTACAATTATTTAAATCCTGAAAGGTTTCAGGTTCCATTTCTGGTTGACCAGTCATTACCCCCTGGACCACAAACCTATCTGGAGGTACACCTTTGTTAGATCTTTGTGACCTTCTTGGTATTACAATTTGCTCCTCAGCATCAGCTTCCTGTAAACTTAATTCAGGCTCTTCTTTTATATCATCCTCACTTTGTTCCTCAATGTGTTTTTCAGACTCAGATTTTAAATCTATCTTTGATGGCGTATGTTCCTTTAAATGAAAAAACACTTCACTATTCTGATGAACATGTTCCCAACCTGTATTCTTTTCAAAGTTTGCACTTCTTGAAATCACAATCTTATTATTGTCTTTAATAAAACGATACCCCTTGGTATCATCCTGGTAACCAAGAAAACGTAGTCTCTGCCATTTTTTCTGACCTTTTGTTCTAGTTTGTCTAGGTACCAGCACATTAGCATAGCTTCCAAATATTCTAAGATGTTTTAGAACTGGCCTTTTCTTATGCAACAAATAATATGGAGTATTATTTACACATGAACTCCAACTTCTATTTAAGATATATGTAGCAGTGGAAATTGCTTCTGCCCAATACCTATTAGACATTTTCGCATCTGCTAACATGCAGTCTTTCATAGTTTTCAAAACACCTATTTTTCTTTCTGCCACACCATTCTCAGCAGGTGAATATGGGTTTGTTTTATAGTGTCTAATTCCTCTCTTTCTTAACCAGTCTTGAAATTGTGTCCCCATAAATTCTCCACCCTGATCAGTCCTTAAACATGATACCTTAAAAGGAAATCTTCTCTCAATCATGGCTACCCACTCTTTGAATTTACTGAAAGCTTGAAACTTTGATTTCAAAATAATACAATAAGTGAATCGTGAAAAATCATCCACTAACACAAATATAAATTTTGCATTTCCAAGTGAAAGAGGAAATGGTCCTGCTAAATCAGCGTGAACTAATTCAAATGGTCTGGTAGTTGTGTTTAAACTTTTCTTAGGTATTGGATGTGCCTTTACTTTTGCTTTAGAGCACACAGCACAGTCTAAATACCTTTGACATGGCTTTACCTCTAAATCAGTCACTTTTGATAATTTTTGTAGATAATTAAAGTTCACGTGACCAAAAACTCTATGCAAGTAATGAATACAATCATTATGTATAGGTTTGTTATTTACACAAGAAACATTAGGTGAACTATCTTTGTTACTCATCACATATACTTTGTTAACTAATTTACCTTTGGCACATAACTTATTTTCTTTCCATACAGTACACCCAGAACTATTAAGTTTGATGTCATATCCTTGCAGACACAAACTTGATGCACTCAATAAACAAAAATCAAGTTTTTCAACCAACATAACATTATCTAAATATCTTCCTAAACTAGGAACAAATGCTGAGCCTACAAGTTTGCACTCAGCTAATGATCCATCTGCTAAAGTAACATGATTAATATCTGGTTTTTTAGTGTCCTTTAACAATTTTAAGTTATTAACACAATGCTCTGCACACCCAGAGTCAAGTAACCACGTGGCCTCATCATACTTAGCCTTTGATAACACAGTCATTACATCAGCATTTCTTCCCCTTGCATTTCTGTCATGCCACCCAAGGTTCCTCTTCATTTCTTCTTTCTTCTTCTTCTTCTTGGGACAGGCCTTGACAAGATGGTTTACATCTCCACAATTGTAGCACCGCCTTACGTTACAAACAGCAGGGTTCTTTCTGCATCCAACCCCTTCACAAGCTGCATTTTCTGAAATGATGTTTGTTTCTTTAAGAAACTGCTTTCTTCTTTCTTCCTCAAGAAGCCTTGCAGAAACCAAATCCAAGGTTAACTGTGCTTCAGGCACACTCTGCATACTGAACACAAAATTGTCCCAACTAGAGTCCAAAGAAGATAACAAAATGAAAGCTTTATGGGTTTCGGTAAACACCATTTGTCTATTTTCCAACTCCATCAACAAATGCCTGAGCTTTTGCAAATGCTCAGTTATGTTGTCACCCCTTTTTAGCTTCAAATTATAAAGCTGCCGGGTCAAAATAATTTTTATGCCAGAAGTTTCAGTTTGATAAACTTCCTTTAACTTCTGCCAACAGTCTGCTGCAGATATAGTGTCCCTTAAGTAAATTAATTGCCCGTCCTCAACAGCGAGAAAAATGCTTGCCCTGGCAATTCGGTCTTGCTTTTTTACCTCTTCACTCGAAGCTTCTGTGGGTGGGGTTTCAACCACAGTCCACAAATCTTCTCTTATGAGAAAACTCTTCATTTTCACATTCCAAGCCATGTAATTGTCAGCATTTAAACGCTCAAATGGTAAGCTTGCCATATGATGAGCCATAGCTGCTTACTTTTCTATTTAAGCACAAAACACACACACAAAAAAAAAACTCTCCCAAAGTCTCAGAGTTATGGGCTTTGGAGTCCTTATGCCGCTATGCTGGGCCCATAACCTATGTCATGCGCTAGCATGAGAAGCATGCGGATTGACTCTAGCCCAGTTAACAGTGTGTGATGAATTGGCTCTTAAAAGAAAAAATACATGAGACGTTGACTTCAAGTAGAAAAGAAAATATTGTTGTATTGGCAGCATACAAAATAAAGTAGCAGGATTACTGTTTCCACAAATGTAACATAAAACAATATCTTCTGAGAGATATCACCACTCAGCTGAGATAAGCAGGAATCCTTGTCCTCTTCTCAAGGCTGTGTCTTCACAGGACATCTGCAGCATAGTCCCCGACAGAACGGCATAGAAGCAAACACGCACAATGGCAAACACGCACAATGGCATTAAGGCACAATGGCAAAAAACTAAACACACAGTAGCTATCTTTATACACATGAAAATAATACTCTCAATTAACTCTTCAATTAACTAAAACAGCTGTAGCACAAACAGCTACAGTACCTTACAGTAAGTTAAAGGTATAGCACAAATAACATTGATCCTTACAACAACTTAGATAAAGTACGTTGCAACCTCTTAGTAGCAACATGCCCCTTCACTTTATCTAAGTTACATTATTTACAAATTTTGTTTTAATTCTACTAGGCCTAACATTCTGGTTGCTTCACCATGCTTAGCTGCCGTTAGAGGTTTTGTAAAAATATCTGCCAAGTTATCTTCAGACCTACAATAAACCATTTTGATAAATCCTTCCTTGATTAAGGTTCTTATATTTTGATACTTCACTGCTATGTATTTTGTTGTATTCTTTAAACTTTCGCTTTCTGACATAGCTATACACGTTTGAGAATCGTCATACACAGTAATAGGCAATTTACATTCTACACCTAAATCATCAAATAACTGTTTAATCCAAAGTAACTCATTTGCAGCTTGAGACAACGCTGCATATTCTGCTTCAGCCGTAGAAACTGCAACAGTTGTTTGCTTTCTGGACCTCCAGCAGATGGGAGATTTTCCATGTAGCACTATGTATCCACTTATAGATTTTCTATCTTTTTCATCAGCAAAAGAACTGTCGGTGTACATTACCAGTTCTTTGTCAGCCTCTTTAGAAAAACACAAACAATAATTAGCAGTTCCTTTTAAATATCTAATCAATCTTTTTAATGCTAGCCAGTCACTTATAGTTGGTTTTGATACTTTCCTACTAAGTAAACTCACTGCATATGCAATATCTGGCCGAGACCAATTTGCAATGTGCAAAAGACTTCCAACAAAAGAATGATATAACTTTGTGTTTTTTAGTTCTCTTGTGTCTTCCATTCTTAAGAAATCTCCTGTTAAAGGAGTTTTAACAGCATTAGCATCTTGTAAACCTGCTTTGGTTACAAGGTCTAAAATTTTCCTTGTTTGATTTAGAAATATCACCCCTTCATTGTTTACTACTTCGATGCCTAAATAATGTTTCAAACATCCCAAATCTTTTAGCCTAAAATGTTTTGACAAATACGTATATACAGTTTGTATTTTAGAGTCAGTTTGTGCGGCTATACATAGATCATCTACATAAATTAACACAATTATCTTATCTTTGCCTTCACCTAATGTATAAACACATGCATCGGCCACACTTTGTTTAAATCCTAATTTCAGCAATACTTCATGTATACACTGGTTCCACCTCCGGGCCGATTGTTTCAATCCATACAATGCTTTCCGAAGCCGACAAACCTTTCCTACTTGAATTTCGTATCCAGGCGCTTGCCTCATATATATCTCCTCATTAATTGTGGCATTTAAATACGCTGTTTCAAAATCAAAATGTTTTAACTTAAATCCTTCTTGCTCAGCTAAAGCAATTATAATTCTCATTGATTCAGCTTTTGCTGTAGGGGCAAAGGTGTTATCATAATTTACGAATTGCTTTTGCGCAAATCCTTGAGCTACTAGCCTAGCTTTATATTTACAACTTCCATCGGGTAATAGTTTCTTCCTAAAAACCCATCTGCACCCAATCACTGGCTTATCTATAGGAACATCAACAATATCAAGCACTTCTAAATTTAGCAAAGATTCAAATTCATCGTCCATTGCCTTTTTCCAATTTCTTTGTTCTTCTGGACTACAATTATTTAAATCCTGAAAGGTTTCAGGTTCCATTTCTGGTTGACCAGTCATTACCCCCTGGACCACAAACCTATCTGGAGGTACACCTTTGTTAGATCTTTGTGACCTTCTTGGTATTACAATTTGCTCCTCAGCATCAGCTTCCTGTAAACTTAATTCAGGCTCTTCTTTTATATCATCCTCACTTTGTTCCTCAATGTGTTTTTCAGACTCAGATTTTAAATCTATCTTTGATGGCATATGTTCCTTTAAATGAAAAAACACTTCACTATTCTGATGAACATGTTCCCAACCTGTATTCTTTTCAAAGTTTGCACTTCTTGAAATCACAATTTTATTATTGTCTTTAATAAAACGATACCCCTTGGTATCATCCTGGTAACCAAGAAAACGTAGTCTCTGCCATTTTTTCTGACCTTTTGTTCTAGTTTGTCTAGGTACCAGCACATTAGCATAGCTTCCAAATACTCTAAGATGTTTTAGAACTGGCCTTTTCTTATGCAACAAATAATATGGAGTATTATTTACACATGAACTCCAACTTCTATTTAAGATATATGTAGCAGTGGAAATTGCTTCTGCCCAATACCTATTAGACATTTTCGCATCTACTAACATGCAGTCTTTCATAGTTTTCAAAACACCTATTTTTCTTTCTGCCACACCATTCTCAGCAGGTGAATATGGGTTTGTTTTATGGTGTCTAATTCCTCTCTTTCTTAACCAGTCTTGAAATTGTGTCCCCATAAATTCTCCACCACAATCAGTCCTTAAACATGATACCTTAAAAGGAAATCTTCTCTCAATCATGGCTACCCACTCTTTGAATTTACTGAAAGCTTGAAACTTTGATTTCAAAATAATACAATAAGTGAATTGTGAAAAATCATCCACTAACACAAATATAAATTTTGCATTTCCAAGTGAAAGAGGAAATGGTCCTGCTAAATCAGCGTGAACTAATTCAAATGGTCTGGTAGTTGTGTTTAAACTTTTCTTAGGTATTGGATGTGCCTTTACTTTTGCTTTAGAGCACACAGCACAGTCTAAATACCTTTGACATGGCTTTACCTCTAAATCAGTCACTTTTGATAATTTTTGTAGATAATTAAAGTTCACGTGACCAAAAACTCTATGCAAGTAATGAATACAATCATTATGTATAGGTTTGTTATTTACACAGGAAACATTTGGTGAACTATCTTTGTTACTCATCACATATACTTTGTTAACTAATTTACCTTTGGCACATAACTTATTTTCTTTCCATACAGTACACCCAGAACTATTAAGTTTGATGTCATATCCTTGCAGACACAAACTTGATGCACTTAATAAACAAAAATCAAGTTTTTCAACCAACATAACATTATCTAAATATCTTCCTAAATTAGGAACAAATGCTGAACCTACAAGCTTGCACTCAGCTAATGATCCATCTGCTAAAGTAACATGATTAATATCTGGCTTTTTAGTGTCCTTTAACAATTTTAAGTTATTAACACAATGCTCTGCACACCCAGAGTCAAGTAACCATGTGGCCTCATCATACCTAGCCTTTGATAACACAGTCATTACATCAGCATTTCTTCCCCTTGCATTTCTGTCATGCCACCCAGGGTTCCTCTTCATTTCTTCTTTCTTCTTCTTCTTCTTGGGACAGGCCTTGACAAGATGGTTTACATCTCCACAATTGTAGCACCGCCTTACGTTACACACAGCAGGGTTCTTTCTGCATCCAACCCCTTCACAAACTGCATTTTCTGAAATGGTGTTTGTTTCTTTAAGAAACTGCTTTCTTCTTTCTTCCTCAAGAAGCCTTGCAGAAACCAAATCCAAGGTTAACTGTGCTTCAGGCACACTCTGCATACTGAACACAAAATTGTCCCAACTAGAGTCCAAAGAAGATAACAAAATGAAAGCTTTATGTGTTTCGGTAAACACCATTTGTCTATTTTCCAACTCCATCAACAAATGCCTGAGCTTTTGCAAATGCTCAGTTATGTTGTCACCTCTTTTCAGCTTCAAATTATAGAGCTGCCGGGTCAAAATAATTTTTATGCCAGATGTTTCAGTTTCATAAACTTCCTTTAACTTCTGCCAACAGTCTGCTGCAGATATAGTGTCCCTTAAGTAAATTAATTGCCCGTCCTCAACGGCGAGAAAAATGCTCGCCCTGGCAATTCGGTCTTGCTTTTTTACCTCTTCACTCGAAGCTTCTGTGGGTGGGGTTTCAACCACAGTCCACAAATCTTCTCTTATGAGAAAACTCTTCATTTTCACATTCCAAGCCATGTAATTGTCAGCATTTAAACGCTCAAATGGTAAGCTTGCCATATGATGAGCCATAGCTGCTTACTTTTCTATTTAAGCACAAAAACACACACAAAAAAAACCTCTCCCAAAGTCTCAGAGTTATGGGCTTTGGAGTCCTTATGCCGCTATGCTGGGCCCATAACCTATGTCATGCGCTAGCATGAGAAGCATGCGGATTGACTCTAGCCCAGTTAACAGTGTGTGAAGAATTGGCTCATAAAAGAAAAAATACATGAGACGTTGACTTCAAGTAGAAAAGAAAATATTGTTGTATTGGCAGCATACAAAATAAAGTAGCAGGATTACGGTTTCCACAAAAGTAACATAAAACAATATCTTCTGAGAGATATCACCACTCAGCTGAGATAAGCAGGAATCCTTGTCCTCTTCTCAAGGCTGTGTCTTCACAGGACATCTGCAGCATAGTCCCCGACAGAACGGCACAGAGGCATAGATAAACGCACACTGGCAAACATGCACAATGGCATTAAGGCACAATGGCAAAAAACTAACACACAGTAGCTATCTTTATACACATAAAAATAATACTCTCAATTAACTCTTCAATTAACTGAAACAGCTGTAGGACAAACAGCCTTGAACCTTACAGTAAGTTAAAGGTATAGCACAAACAACATTGATCCTTACAACAACTTAGATAAAGTACATTGCAACCTCTTAGTAGCAACAAACCAAACCACTCTTGCTGCCCAGACCCATGGGGCCCTCCCTGCCTACTTCCCACACCCATGCTGCCTTCGCTCCCCATGCCCAAGGTGGCCTCTCTGCCCACAACCCACTCCCAAGTCGCTTTCCCAAGCTGCTCTCCCTGCCCACTCCCCACACCCAAGGCGGACTCAGTGCCCACTCCCCACAACCAAGCTGCCCTCCCTGCCCAGACCATGGGGCCCTCCCTGCTCATTCCTCACACACAAGCTGCATTCCCAAGCTGCCTCCCTACCCAGTTCCCACACCCAAGGCACCCTCTCTGCTCACTTCTCTTCACCCAAGGCCTCACTCTTGGGTGTTCCTTCCTGTGTGCTGGTGCGGGGCTTGCATGTGGGGGAAGGGAGGCCAGGCAGGCCCTCCTGGGGTTCCCCCCCCTCCCCACTCCTGATCATTTCAGTTGTTATTTCCATGTGTTCCATTTTGTTCTGTGAGAATTTTTCTTCGAACTCCTTTATCCACCCAGCGTTTTTGTTGTAATTCTTATTATTTTTCCAGAGTTCTTTCCAAAACTTAGTTGTTGCAGTTTTCTCAGCCTTTATGACTACTGTGTCTGTTCTTTGGTTCAGACTCTGGTAGAGCCATCTGTGGTCTGATTGAAACAGTTGATTTTGTCTGTACTGGATGATTCTGGCGTCCTATCTTTCAGTTTTTCTGGCTGTTGCTGTAATTTGTTCTTTCACAATTTCCAAAGCTTCTTCAATTTTTCTGGTGTTCAGCCAGTACTTTCTGATCAGATACAGCTTGATTTTGTCATTCTTCAGTTTCTTCTTCTTCATATTTTTCTGGTTACTTGCACCTGATCGTAGATTCTTGATTTTCAACTCTAACCTGACCTTCCATTTTGGTTTTCCGGTCGATTTCCTTGGAAGCTGCATTGGTTGTTGGAGCCCAAGCTCTTCTGTTACTATCCCTGCTGTACTGTAGGCAAACTGATTTGATTATTCAATGGATGTTATTTGGACAGTAGAAAGTAATGTATTCACATCCTTCACGAGAGGCGCCAGGTGTCTCTTAGGCACTGTTTTGAAAGTTGGGAGTCGCTTTCTTACTGCATTCGAAACAGCATGTGCCATGATTTTATCCTTGAGCTCTTGTTGTCTTACTGTCAATGTACCTGGTAGTTCAACAAGTGCTTCAAGTGCTGGTTCTTCAAATTCTTGCAAAAGCTGCACATTTTCTTCTGGTTCAGTCTGTTCCAGAGTTCCAGGTGTTGCTGGAGTCTCTGCTACTGTCTGTGCTGTGACCTGATGGTCATTTGCTTTGCAGATTTTCTGAATTTCTTCGAGTTCACTGAACACTTTGTTTCTGATTATGAATCTTGGTTGATCAGCCAGTCGGGCTTCAGTTATCTGTGAGTCAGGATATTCTTGTCTCCACAACCGATGCATCCTTTTTTGGTAGCCACGCTTTTGAGGTTCTGATTTGTAATAGCATTTCATAACTGGGCAGTTTTCTGGCATTGTATATTTCTGCCGCTTCTGTGATCGTTCATTTGTATTTTGATTCTGTAGCTCTCTTGTTGATGGATGTCCAGAATCTGCAGCTTCCACCGTGGTCTTTTTTATCTTGGGCGTTGACCGAGCCAGTATAGACTTCGTTTTGGTTTGCTTCTCCATAGTGCTAATGGGTTAGGTGCTCTTGGTTCCACTCCTCAGCTGAGACCTCTCTGGCTTGGTTGGACCTGCTGGTAGTTAAACTACGGCCAGCACAGCTCTCAGCCTCCTTGGAGCAGTTAAGCCCCCACCACGACAAGGTGGCACCCATCGGGGGGAATTATTATTATTATTATTATTATTATTATTATTATATTTATACCCTGCTTTATCTTGCCAAAGGGAGGTAAATATTAGGAGTCCCCCTTATCATTCATTCGTTTTGTTCTCCATCCTTTCTTTTCATTTCTTCTTTCTGGATTCCCTTCTTGCTTAAGAATCAGTGGTTGCCTTTGTTGGCATCTGTGTATGTGCTTGAGACCCTGATGTCTGCATTTCTTGGTATTCCCATTTTCAACATGACCCATGAAGGGAAAAGGGGGAAATCTTGCAGGTAAAGAAGGTTTCTGGCTGTCATCACTGATCTTTTGCTTCTTTCTTCACCAGGGAAATGAGGACTCTGTGGAGCCAACTCTTGGGTGCAGTAAGGAAACCATTAATATAGGAAAAAGGAAGGAATAATCTCAAGGTGACGATCTTGCTGATTCTTGACTTCACTTACAGATGAGAAAGGAAAAAAGTAGTGCCAAGTATTTGTACTGCAATATCACTGTTGAAATGGAGGAGAAAGCATTTAAATGCCTGGAATGTGGAAAGAGTTTTACTCGGAGGGATCATCTGCAGCAACATGAAAGGACTCACACTGGAGAGAGGCCCTATAAGTGTCTGGAATGTGGACAGAGCTTCACTCATAGTTCAAGTCTACGTTCACATCAAAGGATTCACACTGGGGAGAAACCCTATGTATGCCTGGAGTGTGGAAAGAGTTTTACTCAGAGACCTCATCTGCAGCAACATGAAAGGACTCACACTGGGGAGAAGCCCTATAAGTGCCTGGAATGTGGACAGAGCTTCACTCATAGATCAAATCTACGTTCACATCAAAGGACTCACACTGGGGAGAAACCTTATGCATGCCTGGAGTGTGGAAAGAGCTTCAGTGAGAATGGAAGACTACACAGGCACCAAAGGACTCACACTGGGGAGAAACCCTATAAATGCCTGGAGTGTGGACAAAGCTTCCCTAGTAGTTCACATCTACGTTCTCATCAAAGAACTCACACTGGGGAGAAACCCTATACATGCCTGGAATGTGGAAAGAGCTTCGGTGAGAATGGAACACTACGTGTGCATCAAAGGACTCACACTGGGGAGAAACCCTATACATGCCTGGAGTGTGGAAAGAGCTTCAGTGAGAACGGACATTTACGTGTGCATCAAAGGACTCATACTGGGGAGAAACCCTATACATGCCTCGAGTGTGGAAAAAGCTTCACTCACAGTAGTACTCTACGCTTGCATCAAAGGACTCATACTGGGGAAAAACCCTATACATGCCTGGAGTGTGGAAAGAGCTTTATTAAGAATGCCAATCTACGTTTACATCAAAGGACTCACACTGGGGAGAAACCCTATTCATGCCTGGAGTGTGGGCAGACCTTCACTCAGAGTTCAGGTCTACGTTCACATCAAAGGACTCACACTGGGGAGAAACCCTATACATGCCTGGAATGTGGGCAGACCTTCACTCAGAGTTCAGGTCTACGTTCACATCAAAGGACTCACACTGGGGAGAAACCCTATACATGCTTGGAGTGTGGAAAAAGCTTCAGTGAGAATGGAAGTCTCCGTTCGCATCAAAGGACTCACACTTGGGAGAAACCCTATAAATGCCTGGAGTGTGGACAGAGCTTCAGTAAGAATGGAAGTCTACGTGTGCATCAAAGGACTCACATTGGGGAGAAACACTATAAATGCCTGGAGTGTGGTGTGAGCTTCAGTAAGAATGGAAGTCTATGTGCGCATCAAAGGACTCACACTGGGGAGAAACCATATACGTGCCTTGAGTGAGGGTTTCACTGAAAGTGGACTTCTACTTTCACATCAAATTACTCACGCTGGGGAAAAACCCTATAAATGCCCGGATGTGGATAAAGATTTACTCGCAATTCATGTTTGCATCAAAGGATCCACGCTAGGGAGAAACTCTAGAACTGCATGGAGTGTGGAAAGAGCTTTACTCATAATTCAACTCTGAGTTTGTATCGAAGGACTCACACTGGGGAGAAACCCTATACATGCCTGGAGAGTGGACAGGGCTTCACTCATGGTGGAAATCTAGGTTCACTTCAAAGGACTCCCATTGGGGAGAAACCATGTGCTATGCATGCTTGGAGTGTGAACAGAGCTTCACTCATAATCCAGGTGTACTTGTGCATCAAAGGACTCACACTGGGGAGAAACCCCATAAATACCTGGAGTGTGGACAGAGCATCACTGATAATTCAAGCTGAAACCAACCCCTTATAAGATTTTTAATAGAAGTATAAATAATTATATAGAAATACTTGTTTAATATACTCTCTACTATATAAACAATTCTTGTGTAGTTTCCTCTATAGCAGATCCAGATTTTATTTGATTGTATCAATAGATTTTATTTTCTCAATTAATTTAGGTCATTATTGTGCAAATAACAAAAGTTGTAACCAAACCTACACTTGAACACACCAGCGTTCCCCTTCTGTAGTGATTACACCTCTCTAAATGTTTCTAAACAGAGGCTGCAGAGCCTTCCATGGGTGCGTTGACTGTGCCTTTCTGGCTAGTTGAAGGGGGCTGGACTAAATACTATTTGGGGGTCCCGTACAATCCCAGTGAAGTATAGACTGCCTACTTATTTATTTACAGTATTTTTATTCTGCCCTTCTCACCTCGCAGGGGACTCAGGGTGGATTACAATGTCCATATACAGTGCAAACATTCAATGCCATAGACACACAACATATATAAACAGATATACAGAGGCCATTTAACATTCCAGCTTTCATGAGGGTATTCTGGCCACCAAGGGAACTGTTGCTTCACCGTCCATTTGAGAAGCTGATGGAGTACTACCTCATTCTTTGCTTGCTTGCTGGAGTTTTTATGGCGTCGTAAATTAGTTAAATTAGCCTCCCGGCATAAGCGGTTCCTAAATTTCCTACTTGACAGATGCAACTGTCTTTCGGGCTGGCAAGGTCAACAGCAAGCTAGACAAATGGTCAGGAGCTCACTCTGACCCGGGCTGGCTTCGAACATTTTGACAGTAGAGATCTTAATGCAGCTGATTCCCAACCAGCTGCGCCACAGTCTTGGTCCAAGGAGTCTGGAGTCAATTCTGGAGGGGTTTGAGCTGCGGTTGCATGGCTGTCTGTTGGGAGGGCTTTAACTGTGCCTTCCTGCCTAGCTGATAACTGCAGCAAGCACCATTTATCTTCAGAGATGGTAAGAAGTCATTATCCCACACAAAAAGAATGACTGATGAACGTCTGCGAACGATCAGAGATGGACAGAGTGACTCTGCTGATTCAAGGGAAACCTTTGAGCATCTTCAAGAAAGATTGGGACTTGTTTATCACTTTTTCACAACAACAACAACAGGAGCAAATGTCAGTTAGTTGGTTTTATGAATTTAGAAGAGTGTTGTCAAAAGCAGAAGTGGACTTACATAGGATTATCTAAGGGGAATCGAATAATGAGGGATACAATCAATTCAGTGTGAAGTTCTTACGTTTAGACCCAAGTCTGTTTGTTGATTTGTTCGTTAGAATACTTTGTGTATCTATATAGGTGTGTCTTATTGGTGTGTTGTTTTTTAAATTGTATTGGGTTGTGTTGGCCACTCAGTGTATTATATAATTTGAGCATATATGTATTACTGTGTTGTTTCTCTTTTTCCTAATTAAAAATGTGTTTGCGAAAAGGGGATTTAGAAGGGTCAGAATATCAGAGACTGGAAAGGCAGATACAGCTGGGGTTTAAGACATCATTGAAGTTCTTTTGGATAGCGTTGTCTTTTCATTTTAAATAAGTTTTTATTTAGTGAATTAATTGCATACAGAATATGAGAAAGAAAAACATTTCTTTCCTCCTCCAGCAACCTCCAGGATCCAAAGTGGAAGAACTGCTGAGCGGCCTGTATCTCTCTGTATGTCTTGTATGTCAAAAACGCCACTGAATGCTTGCCGTGTATGTGTGCGTTGCTATCCGCCCTGAGTGCCCTTCGGAGTGAGAAGGACGGAATATAAATGCTGTAAAGAAATAAGTAAAGATAATCAGATACACATAATGCATGTATGATTAATGACTTTTGGAATGGCCCCAGATCACAACTATGGATGGCGTAATTTTAATAATGAAATCTTTTTTCATTTTAATTATTTTAAAATCATAAAATAATGATTTTAATGAAATGCAAAGATACAGAATGGGGGACAATGCCTGGCTTGAGAGCAGTACGTGTGAAAAAGATCTTGGAGTCCTCGTGGACAACAAGTTAAACATGAGCCAACAATGTGATGTGGCGGCAAAAAAAGCCAATGGGATTTTGGCCTGCATCAAGAGGAGCCTAGTGTCTAGATCTAGGGAAGTAATGCTACCCCTCTATTCTGCTTTGGTTAGACCACGCCTGGAATATTGTGTCCAATTCTGGGCACCACAATTCAAGAGAGATATTGACAAGCTGGAATGTGTCCAGAGGAGGGCGACTCAAATGATCAAGGGTCTGGAGAACAAGCCCTATGAGGAGCGGCTTAGGGAACTGGGCATGTTTAGCCTGAAGAAGA
Source organism: Anolis sagrei (assembly GCF_037176765.1). Classification (NCBI taxonomy): domain Eukaryota; kingdom Metazoa; phylum Chordata; class Lepidosauria; order Squamata; family Anolidae; genus Anolis; species Anolis sagrei. The sequence continues at coordinate 5,147,414 of NC_090021.1, read as the reverse complement.
GAAGGCTGAGAGGAGATATGATAGCCATGTATAAATATGTGAGAGGAAGCCACAGGGAGGAGGGAGCAAGCTTGTTTTCTGCTTCCCTGGAGACTAGGACGCAATGGAACAATGGCTTCAAACTACAAGAGAGGAGATTCCATCTGAACATGAGGAAGAACTTCCTGACTGTGAGAGCCGTTCAGCAGTGGAACTCTCTGCCCCGGAGTGTGGTGGAGGCTCCTTCTTTGGAAGCTTTTAAGCAGAGGCTGGATGGCCATCTGTAAGGGGTGATTTGAATGCAATATTCCTGCTTCTTGGCAGAATGGGGTTGGACTGGATGGCCCAGGAGGTCTCTTCCAACTCTTTGATTCTATGATTCTAATAATGATTATAATGTTTATATATATGTTTTAATGTGCATTTTAACTCAAATTTAATTATTTAAATGTTAACTTGAATGTATTTAATTGTTGTTCTCTAAAGGCATCAAATAGTTGCCATTTGTAAAGCCGCCTTGAGTCTCCTTCGGGGCAGAGAAAGGGGGGATAGAAATAAACACATAAATAAAACATGCCATTCTGCCGAATCCCCCACTCATGGGACCCCCACTGCCACCGAGTATGAAACTAATGTCACAAAAACCCACCCTTATCCTGCATTAATAAACTCCCTTTGTGACAACACCAAAATCTAGTTTTTCTCTTCTCTCTCGATCTCCAAATGCAAGCCTCCATTTCTTAACAAAATCTTCCTTCTTTCCTCCCCGTATGTCGTGGGATAGTTTGGCCTTTGGGAGATATTCCCATACTTCTTTCTCTCCAGTCCTTTAGCAATCGCTCTTTTTCTCCTTTCCAAGATTTTGCTATTATCCTTTTGTTGGATTATCTTCTAGGTTGTATTCTAATACGTCCCTATATAATCTGGAAACAAATCCCTTATTCTTCTCTAAAATATTCTCCTATTCCAATTTTCTTTTAGTGAATCCTACTTTATTATCTTTTTAAAATATATAATTGGTGGTAGCGAAACCACCAATAGGTAAAAGGAAGAGGGGCCGACCAAGGGCAAGATGGGTGGATGGCATCCTTGAAGTGACTGGACTGACCTTGAAGGAGTTGGGGGTGGTGACGGCCGACAGGGAGCTCTGGCATGGGATGGTCCACGAGGTCACGAAGAGTCGGAGACGACTGAATGAATGAACAACAACAGCGAAACCAATCATTCTTCCCTAACTTTGATGTATTTAACGTTGCTTCCAGAAGTCATATACATAATAGTTTTTTTACTCTTATGGGATGTTTATGGAAAACTTTATTAATGCCATCTTGTCCATTCCATAAATATGCATGCCAGCCAAATCTTAGGTCATATCCCTCCAGGTTGAGTAAAGCTCAATTTTCTACTCTTACCCCTTCCTTTAGCCAGCTGAAGCCTAGCGCTTTCTAATAATACCTAACTCATTTTGAAAGCATTGTGCTTCCAGACTATAACCGAAGTGGAGAAAGCGAGCCTTGGATTGCGGCTCTGGAGACCAGGGGCTGAATCTCCGCTTGGCCACGAAGTCCACTGGGTGACCTTGGCTGTGTCACGCTCTCTCAGCCTCAGAACAAAGCCAGGGCAAGCAGATTTTGAACAATGTATTGTCGAAGGCTTTCAAGGCCGGAATCACTGGGTTGTTGTGTGTTTCCTAATCTTGCCCCTTCCTTTAGCCAGCTGAAGCCTCCCACTTCGTATTCATACTTCATGTCTGGCAGCGCTAAGCCCCTCTCTCTTGGGCATCTATTAGGTTCTTGTCAGCAATGCTAGCTTTTTCCCCATTCCATATAAATTTAGTCAAATCCTTCCCCCAATGTTTGAAAATTCTCCCTCCTTTAAATATTAGTAGATTTTGGAATAAAACAGCATTTTGAGTAAGATAATCATGTTTATCACCGCTATTCTCCCCACCCAAGTTAATTGAATTCTTTGCCATCTTTTCAAATTTTCTTCAATTTTCTTCCACATCTTTTCATAATTATTTTGAAAGATGTACAGCTGAGTGAACAGACGTGTTTTCTTTACTTCTGTAAATAGTATATAGTTTGTAGTTTAGTATTTGCAATAAAGAAACCACTCTAGGCTTTGGAGTTGATCCAAGGAAGCATGGTGAATTTATTTTCCTTGTGCTTTCCAAGCAGAGGCTGGAGTGTCAAGAACTATTGGGGTAAGAAAGAGAGGTAATTTATCTCAATAAATCAACAGTTATTTTTGTTGGTTAGCCATAATCCTCAAATATGTAACTTTCGTGGCTTCCTTACCAGCTGAAAAATTCTCTAATATATTGATATTGCTTTTTGACAGAATTTTAATTAAGAACATGAGCTTCTCTTTATTCATCTTAAATCCTTCCACATTCTCATACTCATTAATCATTTCCATCAAGCTTTATTTTCTCTCCTTTAATACAGCTGTCTTCCTTAATGCTAATATTTAATATTTCTAACATCTATATGGAAAGGAAAAGTGACAAAGGGCGTATTGTTTTCTGCCTATATGTGGGTCGCATGGGTCCGAGTTTGATTTTAATTTTTATGTTTCAGTTATTAAATACGAGGGTTATCTGAAAAGTAAAGTCACAAGGCATGTAGCTCTTACGGGGAATTTTGATGTGAGAAACTGGTATCAATGCCGTGTAGCGAGAAGCCAGTGCCAGTCGTCAGTAGTTCATCCACTGGCATTGTGGTGAAGGTCAGAGATGAGCGTCCTTATTCCGTTTCCCTCCAAGTGTGAAGTCTGTGCTTTTTGAGGGATATTTGGAAAGTAAGGTTACAATATTTTTTTAAAATACAAAGAATGGATATAGTTAAATAAAAGTTAGATGGATTATAGCATAGGTATTACATTATTTTTGTACACAATCGCCATGCGCTTCAATACGTTTTGTCATCTACGGGACGGGTTTTTGATGCCTGTGTCATAGAAATCTCCCGCCACCTTTTTCAGCCAGGTCATCAGTCACAACGGACAGCTGCCCATTTCTGTCTTCATTGTGAATTTCCGTCCTTCCGCAGTTGGAATTCTGTACCCATTTTGCCACATGCCCTCCTGACATTACGTCCTCTCCATAAAATTAAACGATCTCGTGATGATTTTTATTTTTAAAATATCTTGTAACCTTATTTTCCAGGCCAGGCAGACCCAGAATGGGGGTGGACCACGTGGAGTTGTTATGATGGCTCTTCTGGGACCTTGGCCACCCCTCCCTCCCTCCCTCCCTCCCTCTCTCTCTCCTCCTGAGTGTTGAGCCTGGGAATGATCCCTAGTCTGGACTTGGGAGCTGCTTGAGCCTCCCAATGGAGAAGGGAGGGCAGCACCTTCCCTGCAGACAAGGAAGCCTGGCAGGAGAGAGAAGGAAAGAAGGAAGGAAGGAAGGAAGGAAGGAAGGAAGGAAGGAGAGAAGCCAAGAGTGGGAGGGAGGGAGGGCCCCCCTCCAGGGGACTCAGGCCAGGCAGACCCAGAATGGTGGTGGACCACGTGGTGTTGTTATGATGGCTGTTCTGGGACCTTGGCCACCCCTCCCTCCCTCCCTCCCTCTCTCTCTCTCCTCCTGAGTGTTGAGCCTGGGAATGATCCCTAGTCTGGGCTTGGGAGCTGCTTGAGCCTCCCAATGGAGAAGGGAGGGCAGCACCTTCCCTGCAGACAAAGAAGCCTGGCAGGAGAGAGAAGGAAGGAAGGAAGGAAGGAAGGAAGGAAGGAAGGAAGGAAGGAAGGAAGGAGAGAAGCCAAGAGTGGGAGGGAGGGAGGGCCCCCCTCCAGGGGACTCAGGCCAGGCAGACCCAGAATGGTGGTGGACCACGTGGTGTTGTTATGATGGCTGTTCTGGGACCTTGGCCACCCCTCCCTCCCTCCCTCCCTCCCTCTCTCTCTCTCCTCCTGAGTGTTGAGCCTGGGAATGATCCCTAGTCTGGGCTTGGGAGCTGCTTGAGCCTCCCAATGGAGAAGGGAGGGCAGCACCTTCCCTGCAGACAAAGAAGCCTGGCAGGAGAGAGAAGGAAGGAAGGAAGGAAGGAAGGAAGGAAGGAAGGAAGGAAGGAAGGAGAGAAGCCAAGAGTGGGAGGGAGGGAGGGAGGGCCCCCCTCCAGGGGACTCAGGCCAGGCAGACCCAGAATGGTGGTGGACCACGTGGTGTTGTTATGATGGCTCTTCTGGGACCTTGGCCACCCCTCCCTCCCTCCCTCCCTCCCTCTCTCTCTCTCCTCCTGAGTGTTGAGCCTGGGAATGATCCCTAGTCTGGGCTTGGGAGCTGCTTGAGCCTCCCAATGGAGAAGGGAGGGCAGCACCTTCCCTGCAGACAAAGAAGCCTGGCAGGAGAGAGAAGGAAAGAAGGAAGGAAGGAAGGAAGGAAGGAAGGAAGGAAGGAGAGAAGCCAAGAGTGGGAGGGAGGGAGGGCCCCCCTCCAGGGGACTCAGGCCAGGCAGACCCAGAATGGTGGTGGACCACGTGGTGTTGTTATGATGGCTGTTCTGGGACCTTGGCCACCCCTCCCTCCCTCCCTCCCTCTCTCTCTCTCCTCCTGAGTGTTGAGCCTGGGAATGATCCCTAGTCTGGGCTTGGGAGCTGCTTGAGCCTCCCAATGGAGAAGGGAGGGCAGCACCTTCCCTGCAGACAAAGAAGCCTGGCAGGAGAGAGAAGGAAGGAAGGAAGGAAGGAAGGAAGGAAGGAAGGAAGGAAGGAAGGAAGGAAGGAAGGAGAGAAGCCAAGAGTGGGAGGGAGGGAGGGAGGGCCCCCCTCCAGGGGACTCAGGCCAGGCAGACCCAGAATGGTGGTGGACCACGTGGTGTTGTTATGATGGCTCTTCTGGGACCTTGGCCACCCCTCCCTCCCTCCCTCCCTCCCTCTCTCTCTCTCCTCCTGAGTGTTGAGCCTGGGAATGATCCCTAGTCTGGGCTTGGGAGCTGCTTGAGCCTCCCAATGGAGAAGGGAGGGCAGCACCTTCCCTGCAGACAAAGAAGCCTGGCAGGAGAGAGAAGGAAGGAAGGAAGGAAGGAAGGAAGGAAGGAAGGAAGGAAGGAAGGAAGGAAGGAGAGAAGCCAAGAGTGGGAGGGAGGGAGGGAGGGCCCCCCTCCAGGGGACTCAGGCCAGGCAGACCCAGAATGGTGGTGGACCACGTGGTGTTGTTATGATGGCTCTTCTGGGACCTTGGCCACCCCTCCCTCCCTCCCTCCCTCCCTCTCTCTCTCTCCTCCTGAGTGTTGAGCCTGGGAATGATCCCTAGTCTGGGCTTGGGAGCTGCTTGAGCCTCCCAATGGAGAAGAGAGGGCAGCACCTTCCCTGCAGACAAAGAAGCCTGGCAGGAGAGAGAAGGAAGGAAGGAAGGAAGGAAGGAAGGAGGGAGGGAGGGAGGGAGGGAGGGAGGGAGGAAGGAAGGAGAGGAGCCCTGAGTGGGTGGGTGGGTGGGAGGGAGGGAGGGGCCCCCAATGGCTTTAACCCACTGCGCCACCGGGGGCCCTATAGTAGTAATAGAAGTCATAAAATAATAATAATAATAGTAATAGTAATAATGATAATAAGTAAGAGAATGTGACCCAGCTTCAGTTCCTGACTGGAGAGTGTTGTTCCTCCCTGTGTGCTTGCATGGGGGGGGGGGGGGGAGGGAGGCCAGGCAGGCTCTCCTGGGGTCCCCCCCCCACTCCTGACTCCTGGGTGGCCTTCCTTCCTTCTTTCGTTCCTTGGGTGGGAGCAGCAGGGCTTCCCTCCCTCTGGGGGCTCCTGGGGACCTCCCACCCATGTCCCCCTCCCCCAGGGCTGTCCCTGCTCAGCCTCGCAGGCCAGCCAGGAAAGAGCGGGTGGGGGCCTCCAGGGGACTCAGGCCAGGCAGAGCCAGAATGGTGGTGGACCACGTGGTGTTGTTATGGTGGCTGTTCCGGGACCATGGCCACCCCCCCCCTCTCTCTCCCCCTGAGTGTTGAGCCTGGGAATGATCCCTAGTCTGGGCTTTGAGCTGCTTGAGCCTCACAAGGGAGAAGGGAGGGCAGCACCTTCCCTGCAGACAAAGAAGCCTGGCAGGAGAGAGAAGGAAGGAAGGAAGGAAGGAAGGAAGGAAGGAAGGAAGGAAGGAGAGAAGCCCTGAGTGGGTGGGCGCCACCGGGGGTCCTATAGTAGTAATAGAAGTCATAAAATAATAATAATAATAATAATAATGATAATAAGTACCAGAATGTGACCCAGCTTCTGTTCCTGACTGGAGAGTGTTCATAGAATCATAGAATCCTAGAGTTGGAAGAGACCTCCTGGGCCCTCATCCAGTCCAACCCCATTCTGCCAAGAAGCAGGAATATTGCATTCAAATCACCCCTGACAGATGGCCATCCAGCCTCTGCTTAAAAGCTTCCAAAGAAGGAACCTCCACCACACTCCCTCCGGGGCAGAGAGTTCCACTGCTGAACGGCTCTCACAGTCAGTCAGGAAGTTCTTCCTCGTGTTCAGGTGGAATCTCCTCTCTTGTAGTTTGAAGCCATTGTTCCCTTGCGCCCTAGTCTCCAGGGAAGCAGAAGACAAGCTTGCTCCCTCCTCCTCCCTGTGGCTTCCTCTCACATATTTATGCAGTTGTTCCTCCTTCCTGTGTGCTTGTGTGGGGCTTGCATGTGGGGGGAAGGGAAGCCAGGCAAACCCTCCTGGGGTCTCCCCCCCCCCCCTCACTCCTGACTCCTGGGTGGCCTTCCTTCCTCCCTTGGCTGGGAGCAGCTGGGCTTCCCTCCCTCCCTCTGGGGGCTCCCACCCAAGCCCCATCCAGGGCTGTCCCTGCTCAGCCTCGCAGGCCAGCCAGGAAAGAGTGGGTGGGGGCCTCTAGGGGACTCAGGCCAGGCAGAGCCAGAATGGTGGGGGACCACGTGGAGTTGTTATGATGGCTGTTCTGGGAGCCTGGCCACCCCTCCCTCCCTCTCTCTCTCTCTCTCCTCCTGAGTGTTGAGCCTGGGAATGATCCCTACTAGCCTGGGCTTGGGAGCTGCTTGGTCCTCCCAATGGAGAAGGGAGGGCAGCACCTTCCCTGCAACCAAGGAAGCCTGGCAGGAGAGAGAAGGAAGGAAGGAGCCCAGAGTGGGAGGAGGGGAGACCCAAAGGCCGTCCAGCCACGCCCCCTTTTGCCGCGCAGGCCCCGCCCCTTCTGTAAGTCATGTGGCCACGCCTACTTTGCGTCATAGAGGCGCGTCGTCACCCAGGCCACGCCCCCTGCGCAGCCGCCATTTTTGCGAGGAAGACAAGGAAGGAAGGAAGAAGGAGGTGAGAGTGGTTGTTTGTTGTTGTGGAGCCTCCTTGGCCCTCCTCCTCCTGTGTTTCCCATCCGGGACCCCTTTGGGCCTCTCCCCACTCGACCAAGGCAGGCTGAGGCGGGCCAGGGATTCCTCTCCTGCCTCTTTGGCCTCCTTTGTGCTGCGGGCAGGGCTGGATCACGAGGCCCAAAGGCAGGCAGGCAGGCAGCCGGGGAGGGAGGGAGGCCTTGGAATATTGTGTCCAATTCTGGGCACCACAATTCAAGAGAGATATTGACAAGCTGGAATGTGTCCAGAGGAGGGCGACTAAAATGATCAAGGGTCTGGAGAACAAGCCCTATGAGGAGCGGCTTAGGGAACTGGGCATGTTTAGCCTGAAGAAGAGAAGGCTGAGAGGAGATATGATAGCCATGTATAAATATGTGAGAGGAAGCCACAGGGAGGAGGAGGGAGCAAGCTTGTTTTCTGCTTCCTTGGAGACTAGGACGCGGAACAATGGCTTCAAACTACAAGAGAGGAGATTCCATCTGAACATTAGGAAGAACTTCCTGACTGTGAGAACCGTTCAGCAGTGGAACTCTCTGCCCCGGAGGGAGTGTGGTGGAGGCTCCTTCTTTGGAAGCTTTTAAGCAGAGGCTGGATGGCCATTTGTCAGGGGTGATTTGAATGCAATATTCCTGCTTCTTGGCAGGGGGTTGGACTGGATGGCCCATGAGGTCTCTTCCAACTCTTTGATTCTATGATTCTATGATTCTATAATTCATTGTAATTCGCCTGTTCAAATAACAAGGTTTTCACTTTCTTCTGAAATGCCATTAATGAGGGAGCCAATTTGATGTCTGTGGGGAGGGCGTTCCACAGCCGAGGGGTCACCACCGAGAAGGCCTTGTCCCTCGTCCCCGCCAACCGTTAAGAGGAGATAACGCTAGGCCAGTGGTTCTCAACCTGGGGTCCCCAGATGTTTTTTGCCTACAACTCCCAGAAATCCCAGTCAGTTTACCAGCTGTTAGAATTTCTGGGAGTTGAAGGCCAAAAACATCTGGGGACCCCAGGTTGAGAACCACTGCACTAGGCAAAGGCAATCTTTTTGAAAGTTTATATATATACACACACACATACATATTTCTATATTATGAGTAATTATGGCTAAGTAAGCAACAAGAATGGGCAAACAAAATGACATTACGAATCGATGGAAGGTCTACTTCAACTGGGTGAAAAATGGGGGAGCCAACAATCACATCAAACAAAAAATACAAAGACATCACCAGTGGCTGGATCTGCAAGATTAGTAGAAATATGCTGTGGTTGAGGAGGGAGGGAGGAAAACATAAATATATTTAGAAATATATAAAATATATATTGCAGTATAAACTAGCGTAATGCCATTAATGTTTGTTGAATTACTCGGGATTTATGCTTGTGACATTTGGAATATGGTTTGCTGATTTGTGTTTATATCGTAATAAAATATGGTTTAAAAATACATATTTATATTGATAATAGTGGGTAGCACTGTGGGTTAAACTGCTGAGCTGCTGAACTTGCCGATCGAAAGGTCGCAGGTTCAGATTTGAGGAGCGGCATGAGTTCCTGCTGTTAATCCCAGCTTCTGCCAATCTAGCAGTTCAAAAACATTCAAATGTGAGTCGATCAGTAGGTCAATAGGTACCACTCCAGGTGGGAAGGTAACGACGCTCCATGTAGTCATGCCAGCCACATGACCTTGGAGGTGTCTACAGACAATTACAGCTTGTCAGCTTAGAAATGAAGATGAACACCAACCCCCAGAGCTGGACATGTCAGAGTAAAACCTTCTCTCTCTCTCTCTCCCTCTCCCTCTCTCTCTATAAAATGTAATATTAGTTTGTGGGATTGATATAACCCAAAAACCTCTGGACGAATTGACACCAAATTTGGATACAAGACACCTAACAGGCCAACAAGTGACTCACTCATAAAAACACTGAAAAACACAGCATAAGAGACTTAAAAGCCAAAAAAATTAAAAAATGCATTACAAAGCATGCACAATACCACATATATATACGCAAACACACATAAATATACACAAATAGGTTGTTGTAGGTTGATTAGCATTTGATGGATGGCCTGGCAGTGCCTGGGGCAATCTTTTGTTGAGATGTGATTAGATGTCCCTGATTGTTTCCTCTCTGTTGTTTTGCTGTTGTAATTTTAGAAGGTTTTTAAAATACTGGTGGCCAGATTTTTTTTTTTCATTTTCATGGTTTCCTCCTTTCTGTTGAAATTGTCCACATGCTTGTGGATTTCAATGGCTTCTCTGTGTAGTCTGACATGGTGGTTGTTAGAATGGTCCAGCATTTCTGTGTTCTCAAATAATATGCTGTGTCCAGGTTGGTTCACCAGGTGCTCTGCTATGGCTGACTTCTCTGGCTAAATCAGTCTGCAGTGTCTTCTATGTTCCTTGATATGTGTTTGGGCAATGCTGTGTTTGGTGGTCCCTAGGTAGACTTGTCCACAGCTGCATGGTATACGGTAGACTCCTGCAGAAGTGAGAGGATCCCTCTTGTCCTTTGCTGAACGTAGCATTTGTTGGATTTTCTTGGTGGGTCTATAGATAGTTTGTATGTTGTGTTTCCTCATCAGCTTTCCTATGTGGTCAGTGGTTCCCTTGATGTATGGCAAGAGCACTTTTCCTCTGGGTGGATCTTTGTCTTGACTCTCGTGGCTTGTTCTCGGTCTTGCGGCTCTTCTGATGTCTGAGGTGGAGTCTCCATTGGCCTGGAGAGCCCAGTTGAGGTGGTTCAGTTCATCTTGGAGGAGGTGGGCTTCGCAGATTCTTTTTGCACGGTCTGCCAAGGCTTTAATGGTGCTTCTTTTTTGATTTGGGTGATGGTTGGAGTTTTTATGTAGATATCTATCTGTGTGTGTGGGTTTTCTGTAAACGGTGTGACCCAATTGTTGATCTGGTTTGCGGATGACTAGGACATCTAGACAAGGCAGTCTTCCTTCATTTTCTTTTTCCATGGTGAACTGGATGTTTGGGTGGATGCTGTTAAGATGGCCCAGGAACCTGTTGAGTTCTTCTTCTCCATGGCTCCAAATGGTGAAAGTGTCATCCACATATCTGAACCATATTGTGGGCTTTTTGGTTGCTGTTTCCAGGGCTTGTTTTTCAAAGTGTTCCATGTAGAAAGTAACTATGACCAGGCTGAGAGGGCTCCCTATAGCTACTCCATCTTTCTGTTCGTAGAAATCCTTGTCCCACTGAAAGTAGCTGGTGGTGAGGCAATGGTGAAACAGAGCTGTAATGTCTTCTGGGAAGCTCTGGTTGATTAGTGCAATGGTGTCTGCTACCAGGACCATGGGAAATGGAGACACCACATCGAAGCTGATCAGTTTGTCGTTTGTATTTAGCTTGAGATTGCTGATTTTTTTTCTATGAAGTGGGCTGAGTCCTTGATGTAGTGTGTAGTGAGCCCAATATGGCTTTGTAACTGTGCAGGAAGAAATTTTGCCAAGTCATATATGGGGGATCCAATGGCACTCACGATGGGTCTGAGTGGGGTGGAGTCCTTATGGATTTTTGGGAGTCCGTAAAGCCTAGGTGGAAGGGCTTCCGATTACATAGCTGTTGTCGTATGTCAAAGTTGATTGAGGAGTTCTTAATCAGAGTGTTGGTTTTCCTGGTTATTTTGGAAGTTGGGTCTTGTTTAAGTTTTCTGTATATCGTAGGATCCAGGAGTTTTCTGATCTTCTCCTTGAATTGTTCTGTATCCATGATTACTGAGGCATTCCCCTTGTCTGCTGGGAGAATGGTGGTATCTGGATCTGAGTTGAGGTCTCTCATGGCTTGTCTTTCCTTCCTTGTTATGTTACTGGAGGGAAGCATATGCTGGACAGTCCATTTAGAAATGCTCAATATCTTCCACTGTTTGTTCTCCCCATACACAGAACCTCTCACTTCTTGGGATGTTACACTAATGCCCAGTTTGCATCATAATACCTAGTTGTTCAAACCTAGCCCTAGTATATATTCTTCAGGGAAACGGAAGTGGGATAGTCAGATTGTGTTCTAAATGAAGATTTCTTTTGTGAGAAGCTAAAAACCTTGTGGCAGTAGACCTACCTATTCTTGCTAGGTCTGGTTGAGCATAGATATCTCGAGTGCGTTGCATGAGCCCTTGTTTTGCCTTAGGTCCTAGATCATTCAAAAATGGAAAAGGAAGGCCGATTTTAGCAAACTCATTATTTAGAGCCACTCTCCATGATGCCTTTTGGTCACGCTGGACTTGGTCTTCTAGACATAGGCGTGGAAGTCTATTGGGATTTGTCTGGTTTATTTTTGAGGAGTAATTGAAGTGTCTCATTAGTATTTGAGCTTTGACTGGGGGCATTCCTTGCTCCCCCCTTACCACCGCCTTCAGCGTTGTTCTGGAAAGGCCCAGGAGGGTGCGTAGCTGCTTCACTTGGAAGGCTTCCATCTTGGTCCAATTGATGTGCCCCCAAATTTCAGCCCCAAATATAAGTGTTGGCATTATTTTTGTCTGAAAGACTTATAAGTAAAATTATTATTATTAGTAGTGTTAGTATTATTAGTATTATATTTATACCCTGCTTTATCTTGCCAAAGGGAGATAAATATTAGGCATCACCCTTTCTTCCTTCTATCATTAATTCTTTTAATTCTCCATTCTTTCCTTTTCTTTTTTCTTTCTGGATTCTTTCCCTTGTTTAAGAATCAGTGGTTGCCTTTGTTGGCATCTGTGTATGTGCGTGAGACCCCGATTTCTGCATTTCTTGGTATTCCCATTTTCAACATGACCCATGAAGGGAAAAGGGGGAAAAGGCTTGCAGGTAAAGAAGGTTTCTGGATTTCATCCCTGATCTTTTGCTTCTTTCTTCACCAGGGAAATGAGGATTCTGTGGAGCCAACTCTTGCGTGCAGTAAGGAAACCATTAATATAGGAAGAAGGAAGAAAGAATCTCAAGGTGATGATCTTGCCGATTCCTGACTTCAGTTACAGATAAGAAAGGGGAAAAAAGTAGCGCCAACTATCTGTATTGCAATTCAACATCCTTATCACTATTGACATGGAGGAGAAAGCATTTAAATGCCTGGAGTGTGGAAAGAGTTTTACTCGGAGGGATCATCTGCAGCAACATGAAAGGACCCACACTGGGAAGAAGCCCTATAAGTGTCTGGAGTGTGGACAGAGCTTCAGTCATCGTTCATATCTACATAGACATCAAAGAACACATACTGGGGAGAAACCCTATAAATGCTTGGAGTATGGAAAGATCTTCACTGAGAATGGAAGTCTACGACTGCATGAAAGGACTCATACTGGGGAGAAACCCTATGCATGCCTGGAGTGTGGAAAAAGCTTCACTCGTAATTCAGGTCTACATGTGCATCAAAGAATTCACACTGGGGAGAAACCCTATGCATGCCTGGAGTGTGGAAAAAGCTTCACTCGTAATTCAGGTCTATATGTGCATCAAAAAACTCACACTGGGAAGAAACCTTTTAAATGTTTGGAGTGTGGACTTAGCTTCTCTGAGAATAGAAGTCTACGACAGCATGAAAGGACTCATACTGGGGAGAAACCCTATAAATGCCTGGCGTGTGGACAGAGCTTCTCTCAGAATTCAGGTCTACGTTTGCATCAAAGGATACATACAGGAGAGAAACCCTATAAATGCCTGGAGTGTGGAAAGAGCTTCACTGACAGTGGAAGTCTACATGTGCATCAAAGGACTCACACTGGGGAGAAACCCTATAAATGCCTGGAGTGTGGACAGAGCTTCAACATCAATGGAAATCTACGTAGACATCAAAGGACTCACACTGGGGAAAAATCTTTTAAATGCCTGAAGTGTGGACAGAGCTTCATTGATAATTCAAGTCTACATAGACATCAAAGAACTCACACTGGGGAGAAACCTTATACATGCCTGGACTGTGGACAGAGCTTCACTCAGGGTTCAAGTCTGCGTTTACATCAAAGGACTCACACTGGGGAGAAACCCTATAAATGCCTGGAGTGTAGTCAGAGCTTCACTCAGGGTTCAAGGCTGCGTTCACATCAAAGGACTCACACTGGGGAGAAACCCTATAAATGCCTGGAGTGTGGAAAGAGCTTCACTCATAATTCAAATCTACATGTGCATAAAAGGACTCACACTGGGGAGAAACCCTATAAATGCCTGGAGTGTGGACAGAGCTTCAGTAACAATGGAAATCTACATGGACATCAAAGGACTCACACTGGGGAAAAACCCTATACATGCCTGGAGTGTGGACAGAGCTTCACTCAGGGTTCAAATCTGCATTCACATCAAAGGACTCATACTGGGGAGAAGCCCTATAAATGCCTGGAGTGTGGAAAGAGCTTCACTCAGAGTGGACATCTACGTAGACATCAAAGGACTCACGCTGGGTAGAAACCCTATACATGCCTGGAATGTGGACAGAGCTTCACTTGGGGTTCAAATCTGCATTCACATTAAAGGATTCACACTGGGGAGAAAGCCGATACCTGCCTGGAGTGAGGAAAGAGTTTCACTGAGAGTGAACTTCTACATTCACATCAAATTACTCACACTGGGGAGAAACCCTATAAATGCCTGGATTGTGGACTACGCTTCACTTGTAATTCAAGTCTATGTTCGCATCAAAGGACCCACACTAAGGAGAAACAGTGAATGGAGTGTGGAAAGAGCTTCTCTGAGAGTTCAAAGCTACATAGACATAGAATTCACATTGGAAAGAGCAGTAGTATTTGACCCCAGAGAGACTCCCTAAAACAGAACTTTGCCAACGTTTCATGTTGGTGACACTCTTTTTAGACATGCATCCTTTTGCAATGGATGTATGATTAATGATTTTTGGAACGGCCCCAGATTACAAGTATGGGTGACATGATTTTAATAGTGATTATAATGTTTATATGTTTTTATGTGCATTTTTCTTCAAATTTTTAATTTCTTAAATTGTAACTTAAATGTATTTGTTGTTCTTTAAAGACATTAAATAGTTGCCATTGGTAAAGCCGCCTTGAGTCCCCTTCAGGGTAGAGAAAGGGATAGAAATAGAGTAAACACATAAATACAACATGACACTCTGCCAAACCCCCCACCCATGACTTCTGGTGCCACCTAAGGAAGTAAGTAAGTAGTGTGAAACTAATGTTACAAAAATCAAAACCCCACCCTTATCCTGCATTAATAAATTCCCTTTGTGACAACTCTGAAATCTAGTTTTTATCTTCTTTTCCAGATCCATTCCATAACTACACATGCCGTAATGGGTTTTTTTGTTCCGTCCCCACCTTATATCTTTTCCAAATCGCTAATAGACTTAGACTCTAATGGGATGTCTATGGAAAACTTTATTAATTCCATCTTTTCCATTCCATAAATACGCATACCAGCCAAACCTTAGGTGATATCCCTCCAGATTGAATAAAGCTCAATTTTCTAATCTTACCCATTTCCTTAGCCAGCTGAAGCCTAGCGCTTTCTAATAATACCTAACTCATTTTGAAAGCATTGTGCTTACAGACTATAACCGAAGTGGAGAAAGCCAGCCTTGGATTGCGGCTCTGGAGACCAGGGGCTGAATCTCCGCTTGGCCACAAAGTCCACTGGGTGACCTTGGCTGTGTCACGCTCTCTCAGCCTCAGAACAAAGCCAGGGCAAGCCGATTTTGAACAACGAATTGTCGAAGGCTTTCAAGGCCGGAATCACTGGGTTGTTGTGGGTTTCCTAATCTTGCCCCTTCCTTTGCCAGCTGAAGCCTCCCACTTCGTATTCATACTTCATGTCTGGCAGCGCTAAGCCCCTCTCTCTTGGGCATCTATTAGGTTTCTGTAAGCAATGCTAGCTTTTTCCCCATTCCATATAAATTTAGTCAAATCCTTCCCCCAATGTTTGAAAATTCTCCCTCCTTTAAATATTAGTAGATTTTGGAATAAAACAGCATTTTGAGTAAGATAATCATGTTTATCACCGCTATTCTCCCCACCCAAGTTAATTGAATTCTTTGCCATCTTTCCATCTTTCTTCAGTCTCCTTCCACATTTTTTGATCATTATTTTGAAAGAAGTTATTGTCAGAACATGGGTTTAAATGTAGTGAAATATTGTTATAGTTTCAACTGTGTGATGAAGCAATATAATGTAAGATTTAAAAGCATAGAGCTGTGATGGATTCCTAGAGCGTAACTTTGAAGAGTTCCAGTGACGTAGTTACATTCCAAAAGATCTGATAACCACGTGCTCTTGCTTCCAACAATGTACGGCTAGGTGAATGGACCTGTTTTCTTTACTTCTGTAAATATAGTTTGTAGTTTAGTATTTGCAATAAAGAAACCACTCTAGGCTTTGGAGTTGATCCAAGGTAGCATGGTGAATTTATTTCCTTGTGCTTTCCCGAGCGGATGTTAAGAGAGTCAAGAAGTATTGAGATAAGAGAGAGAGGTAATTTATCTCAAAGTATGTTACTTTCGAGGCTTCCTTACCAGCTGTAAAGTTCTCTAATTTATTGATATTGCTTTTTGACAGAATTTTAATTAAGAACATGAACTTCTCTTTATTCATTTCAAATCCTTCCACATTCCCATACTCATTAATCATTTCCATCCTCACTACCTCTGAGGATGCTTGCCATAGATGCAGGCGAAACGTCAGGAGAAAATGCCTCTAGAACATGGCCATATAGCCCGAAAAAACCCACAAGAACCAAGCTTTAAATGCTTTTCAATGGTTGTTCTATAATGCATACCATATCATCAGCATATGCTTTAATTTTGAGTTCTTATCCTTTTATTTTGACTCCTTTAATATAGCTGTATTCCTTCATTCTAATATTTAATATTTCTAACATCCATATGAAAAGGAAAGGTGACAAAGGGAATATTGTTCTCTGCCTATATGTGGGCCGCATGGCTCCGGGTTTGATGTATTTTTTATGCTTCAATTATTAAATACGAGGGTTACCTGGAATGTAAGGTTACAAGATATGTAGCTCTCACGGGGAATTTTCGCAGGAGAAGTTGGTATCAATGCTGTGTTGCGAGAAGCCAGCGGAAGCAAACGAGCAGTGCCAGTCGTCAGTAGCTCATCAACTGGCGTTGTGGTGAAGGTCAGAGATGAGCGTCCTCATTTCGTTTCCCTCCAAGTACGAAGTTCCCGCTGTACAAAGGATATCTGGAAAGGAAGGTTACAAGATATTTTTAAGATATAAAGAATGAATATATTGGAATAAAATTTACATGGATTATAGCATAGAGATTACATTATTTTTCCATATAATCACCATTCAGTTCAATACATTTTGTCATCCGTGGAATGAGTTTGAGGTCATGCTTTTCTTGACTCGTGGTTTTCAAAAGGTGGTCTCCACAGTTTCAGGGAGATTCACTTTTGCCAAACAGATGTGATGTCATTTTTACCTTTTCGATAAGGTTATGGTGTACTTATTTCCAAACGGAGCTCCCAGTTGTGCAGTGGGTTAAAGGCTTGTGCCGGCAGGACTGGAGACCGATAGGTCACAGGTTCGAATCTGGGGAGAGTACAGATGAGCTCCCTCTGTCAGCTCCAGCTCCACAATGCGAGGACATGAGAGAAGCCTTCCACAAGTATGATAAAACTTCAAAACATCTGGGCATCCCCTGGGCAATGTCCTTGCAGACGGCCAATTCCCTCACACCAGAAGTGACTTGCAGTTTCTCAAGTTGCTCGTGTCACGAAAAAAAACAACCCTTATTTCCAATAGTTTATGGAATGTCCAATACTGGAAGCTTTTAGTGCTCCAACATTTTGAGTTCAAAGAAGGGATTCTCAGCAGGCAATGACCAAGTGACAAAAAGAGGGAACTTTCTGCAACTGTGCATTACATTCATTAGATTCTACGGCACATTAGACTCGAGTAAATACGACACACACAGCGCCTAGCAGGGTCTCTGCAGGGAAGTGCCCCCTTCTCTGTCTCCGTCTCCCTTAAATGTCAGGGGAACATGTCTCAATGGAAGCATGAGCAGCAGACACCAGCAGAGTGACTACGGAAGGACGAGCTTCAGCTCCAGGTGCCAAGCACTTTCCTCTGGGAGATGTAGGGCTGTTGGAAACCGGCACCCCCGAAACACCCCTGACCAGCTGCCAAGGCATCACAACTTGTGAGTGGCTTAAGAAAGGAGGAAGAGGGAGAGGGAAGAAAAGGCAATAGGGACCCATGGGAGTAGCAAAGAATCCTGGAGGCGGGACAGACCACCTCCCAAAGGTCATCTAGTCTGACCCCTTCTGCCAGGGAGGAAAGCACACAACCCAAGCCTGAACACCCAGCCTCTATTTCACAGAACTCTAGAGAAGGAGAGTCCACCAGATTCCTAGAAAGTCCATATGAGTCTTGGAAGGGACCCCCAAGGGCGTCTAGTCTGGCCCCTTTTCCTAGGCAGGAAGATACACAATTGAAGTCTGCCCAACAGAGGACCATCCAGCCTTTGATTTAAAGAGCTCCAGAGATGGAGACTCCACTAAACTGCAAAAAAGTCTATATTACATGTGGAAGGGGTCTCAAAGGTCATCTAGTCTGACCCCCCCCCTCTTGCCATGCAGGAAGACCCAAGCCTGCCCAAGAAATAGCCATTCAGCCTCTACAGAAGGTGACTCACTCCACCAGACTCCTGGGAAGTCTGTATGAGGTTTGGAAGGGTCATTCAGTGTGCCCCCCCCCCCCCTTCTTGCCATGCTGGAATACACCAAGTGTTCTAACGAGGCTGTGCTCTGCCTCCAGTCCTGAGGAGAGGCCCCGAAGACATAGAATAATAATAATAATAATAATAATAATAATAATAATAATAATAATAAGGTTCTTGTGGGTTTTTTCGGGCTATGTGGCCATGTTCTAGAGGCATTTTCTCCTGACATTTCATCTGCATCTATGGCAAGCATCCTCAGAGGTAGTAAGGTCTGTTGGAATTAGGAAAATGGGTTTATATATCTGTGGAATGACTGGGGTGGGGTAAAGAGCTCTTCTCTGCTGGAGCTGGGTGTGAATGTTTCAACTGACCACCTTCGTTAGCATTAGAAGGCCTGGCTGAGCCTGGGGGAATCTTTTGTTGAGAGATGTTAAGATGTGCCTGGTTGTTTCCTCTCTGCTGTTTTGCTGTTGTAGTTTTAGAGTTTTTTAAAATACTGGTAGCCAGATTTTGTTCATTTTCATGGTTTTTCCTCCTTTCTGTTGAAATTGTCCACATGCTTGTGGATTTCAATGGCTTCTCTGTGTAGCCTGACATGGTTGTTATTATTATTATTATTAATAATAATAATAATAATAATAATATAAGAATTATAACAGAATGTGACCCAGCTTGTGTTCCTGATTGGAGAGTGTTGTTCCTCCTAGGGCTGGGCGGTTTCGTTCATTAATTTCGTAATTCGTTATTAATTCGTTATTTTTTTTTATAACGAAGCGATATTGAACCATTCAGGAGCAACTAAAAATTGAAACGAATTTTTAAAATTTATTTCGTAATTGTTTCGTTATTATTTCCGTATGTCTGGTGCTAGTTTTATGGTTGCTGTTTGTTTTATCAGTGATAAAAAATAACTTATCACACCAACAGTCAACAACAGAGGGAGAGGGAAGCTTCAGAAGTTCCCCCTGTCCCATTTGGAGGTTTTTTTAGCGTATTGCGCAATCGCGTCCGCCATTAACGAATCGATTCGTTATTGTTTTGAAATTGTTTCGTAATTTCCGAAATTTCGTAAATATCAAACTTTTTTAAAGAAAAATTTCGGAATTCTTTTAAATAACGAAACGCAAAAAAACCCTAAAAACGAATTGAGTTTAGAAACAAATTTTTCCGTGGTTGCCCAGCCCTAGTTCCTCCTTCCCATGTGCTGGTGCGGGGCTTGCAATGTGTGTGTGTGTGTGGGGGGGGGGGGGGGTGGGAGGCCAGGCAATCCCTGCTGGGGTGTGCCCCCCTCCCCACTCCTGAGTCCTGGAGGGCCTGCCTGCCTGCCTTCCTTTTCCTTCCTTCCTTTTTTTTCCTTCCTTCCTTTTCCTTCCTTCTTTCCTTCCTTCCCTCCCTCCCTCCTTCCTTCCTCTCTTCCTTCCTTCCTTTTCCTTCCTTCCGTCCCTCCCTCCTTCCTTCCTTCCTCTCTTCCTTCTTTTCTTCCTTCCTTCCTTTTCCTTCCTTCCTTCTCCTTCCTTTTCCTTCCTTCCTTCCTTTTCTTTCCTTCCTTCCTTTTCCTTCCTTCCTCTCTTCCTTCCTTCCTTCCTGCCTTCCTTCTCTTCCTTCCTTCCTTCTTTCCTCTCTTCCTTCCTTCCTTCCTTTTTTTCCCTTCTTCCTTTTTTCCCTTCCTTCCTTCCTTTTCCTTCCTTCCTTTTCCTTCCTTCCTTCCTCTCTTCCTTCCTTCCTTCCTTCTCTTCCTTTTCCTTCCTTCCTTCTTTCCTCTCTTCCTTCCTTCCTTCCTTTTTTCCTTCCTTCCTTCCTTTTCCTTCCTTCCTTCTCCTTCCTTTTCCTTCCTTCCTTCCTTTTCCTTCCTTCCTTCCCTCCCTCCCGCCTTCCTTCCTCTCTTCCTTCCTTCCTTCCTTTTCCTTCCTTCCCTCCCTCCTTCCTTCCTCTCTTCCTTCTTTCCTTCCTTTTCCTTCCTTCCTTCTCCTTCCTTTTCCTTTCTTCCTTCCTTTTCTTTCCTTCCTTCCTTTTCCTTCCTTCCTTCCTGCCTTCCTTCTCTTCCTTTTCCTTCCTTCCTTCTTTCCTCTTTCCTTCCTTCCTTTTTTTCCCTTCCTTCCTTCCTTTTCCTTCCTTTTCCTTCCTTCCTTCCTTCCCTCGCTCCTTCCTTCCATCCTTCCTTCCTGCCTTCCTTCCTTTTCCTTCCTTCCTTCCCTCCTTCCTTCCTTCCTTCCTCTCTTCCTTCTTTTCTTCCTTCCTTCCTTCCTTTTCCTTCCTTCCTTCTCCTTCCTTTTCCTTCCTTCCTTTTCCTTCCTTCCTTTTCTTTCCTTCCTTCCTTCTCTTCCTTTTCCTTCCTTCCTTCTTTCCTCCCTCCCTTCCTTCCTTCCTTCCTTCCTTGGGTGGGAGTTGCAGGGCTTCGCTCCCTCTTGGGGCTCCGGGGGTCAGGCAGGAAAGAGCGGGGCCCACAAGGGGGCGGGGGCCAGGCAGGCAGAAGGGGCCCCTCAAGGGGCTGAGGAGGAGGCTCTGTCCTGGGAGGAGAGGGCTGGGCCCACATTCCCTCCTTCCTTCCTTCCTGCCTTCCTTCCCTTCCTTTTCCTTCCTTCCTTCTTTCCTCTCTTCCTTCTTCTCTTCCTTCCTTCCTTCCTTTTCCTTCCTTCCTTCTTTCCTCTCTTCCTTCTTCTCTTCCTCCCTCCCTTCCTTCCTTCCTTCCTTCCTTGGGTGGGAGTTGCAGGGCTTCGCTCCCTCTTGGGGCTCCGGGGGTCAGGCAGGAAAGAGCGGGGCCCACAAGGGGGCGGGGGCCAGGCAGGCAGAAGGGGCCCCTCAAGGGGCTGAGGAGGAGGCTCTGTCCTGGGAGGAGAGGGCTGGGCCCACATTCCCTCCTTCCTTCCTTCCTGCCTTCCTTCCCTTCCTTTTCCTTCCTTCCTTCTTTCCTCTCTTCCTTCTTCTCTTCCTTCCTTCCTTCCTTTTCCTTCCTTCCTTCTTTCCTCTCTTCCTTCTTCTCTTCCTCCCTCCCTTCCTTCCTTCCTTCCTTCCTTGGGTGGGAGTTGCAGGGCTTCGCTCCCTCTTGGGGCTCCGGGGGTCAGGCAGGAAAGAGCGGGGCCCACAAGGGGGCGGGGGCCAGGCAGGCAGAAGGGGCCCCTCAAGGGGCTGAGGAGGAGGCTCTGTCCTGGGAGGAGAGGGCTGGGCCCACATTCCCTCCTTCCTTCCTTCCTGCCTTCCTTCCCTTCCTTTTCCTTCCTTCCTTCTTTCCTCTCTTCCTTCTTCTCTTCCTTCCTTCCTTCCTTTTCCTTCCTTCCTTCTTTCCTCTCTTCCTTCTTCTCTTCCTCCCTCCCTTCCTTCCTTCCTTCCTTCCTTGGGTGGGAGTTGCAGGGCTTCGCTCCCTCTTGGGGCTCCGGGGGTCAGGCAGGAAAGAGCGGGGCCCACAAGGGGGCGGGGGCCAGGCAGGCAGAAGGGGCCCCTCAAGGGGCTGAGGAGGAGGCTCTGTCCTGGGAGGAGAGGGCTGGGCCCACATTCCCTCCTTCCTTCCTTCCTGCCTTCCTTCCCTTCCTTTTCCTTCCTTCCTTCTTTCCTCTCTTCCTTCTTCTCTTCCTTCCTTCCTTCCTTTTCCTTCCTTCCTTCTTTCCTCTCTTCCTTCTTCTCTTCCTCCCTCCCTTCCTTCCTTCCTTCCTTCCTTGGGTGGGAGTTGCAGGGCTTCGCTCCCTCTTGGGGCTCCGGGGGTCAGGCAGGAAAGAGCGGGGCCCACAAGGGGGCGGGGGCCAGGCAGGCAGAAGGGGCCCCTCAAGGGGCTGAGGAGGAGGCTCTGTCCCGGGAGGAGAGGGCTGGGCCCACATTCCCTCCTTCCTGAGGGGGCAGCCTTGGGCTTTTGGGCTGCTCAAGGGACCCTTTAAGGGACAACGGGTGGCAGCAGCCCCTTCCCTGCAGCCAAGGAAGCCTGGCAGCCCTCAGGAAGGAAGGAAGGAAGGAAGGAAGGAAGGAAGGAAGGAAGGGAGGGAGGGAGGGAGGGAGGGAGGGAGGGAGGGGAGGAGCCCCCAGTGGGAGGGAGGGAGACCCAAAGGCCATCCAGTTGGGCAGGCCCCGCCCCCTTTGTAAGCCCCATGGACACGCCCACTTTGCGTCAGAAAGGCGCCGACGTCTCCCAGGCCACGCCCCCTGCGCCGCCGCCATGTCTGAGAGGAAGACAAGGAAGGCGGAAGCAGGTGAGAGTGGTGGTTGTGAGTCCTCTTGTCTTCCTCCTCCTCCTCCTCCTCCTGTGTTTTCCATCCGGGACCCCTTTGGGCCTCTTCCCACTCGACCAAGGCAGGCTGAGGCGGGCCAGGGATTCCTCTCCTGCCTTTGAGGAACTTAGTGCCTCAGGCGGATCAAGAGAGAGGGAGGGAGGCCTTCCTTTCCAAACTCAGCCGCGGCCTGCTCTTTCCTGAGGGATTCCTTCTCTCCCTGGAGGCCAGGTCTGGAGGGAGAGAGGGAGAGGGAGAGGGAGGCCCTTCTGGAGGGAGTCTCCTCCTCGCAGAGCCCGCCTTCCGCTTCCCATTTATATTATTTATTCCACAGTTTTCTATACCGAGCTTCTCAACCTCGTTGAGGGACTCAGCCCGGTTTCCAGCCATAAAAAACATATACACTCATTAAAATATCATATATCACAATTACACAAACAACTTTAAAAACACTATGTCTAAAACTACAGTGGTCAGTCGTCCTATTAAGATGGATCTACATCAGCTTCCATCCAGGGCCCTATGGCATTGTCTCATTCATCGAAGGCCTGACTCCACAGCCACGTCTTCACCCGTTTCCTAAATGTTAGGATGGATGGGGCGGTTCTGGCCTCCAGAGGGAGAGAGTTCCAGAGTCGTGGGGCCGCCACCGAGAAGGCCCTGTCCCTCGTCCCCACCAGGCGCGCTTGCGAGGCCGGTGGGACCGAGAGCAGGGCCTCTCCAGATCTTAATAATCTTGATGGTTCGTAGGGGAGAATACGTTCGGAGAGGTAAACAGGGCCGGAGTCATTTAGGGCTTTATAGGTCAACACCAGCACTTTGAATTGTGCTCGGAAGCTAATTGGCAGCCAGTGGAGCTGGCGTAACAGCGGAGTGGTGTGCTCCCTGTATCCAGCCCCCGTTAGTAATCTGGCTGCCACGCGTTGGACTTGCTGCAGCTTCTGGGCAGTCTTCAAAGGCAACCCCACGTAGAGAGCGTTGCAGTAGTCTAAGCGGGATGTAACCAAAGCGTGTACTACCGTGGCCAAGTCAGGCCTCCCATCCCGTTCTCAGCACAGGTTTCAAACTCTTGTCTTGTGTTTCAATCTGCCGCTTTTATAGACATACATTTTCGTATTTGTATATTTTATGGGGTTTTATATTGTTTACAATGTGTTTAGTTCTGCTGTAACCCGCCTTGAGGCACGAGGGGAGGCGGGTTAGGAACACAATAATTATTGTGGTATCATCGAAGGCTTTCATGGCTGGAATCACTAGGTTCTTGTGGGTTTTTTCGGGCTATAGGGCCATGTTCTAGAGGCATTTCTCCTGACGTTTCGCCTGCATCTATGGCAAGCATCCTCAGAGATAGTGAGGTCTGTTGGAACTAGGACAATGGGTTTTTCCTGGAGGATGGACTGGTTGGATCTTCTCACAGTCCAAGGCACTCTCAGAACTTTCCTCCAACACCACAGCTCAAAAGCATCGATCTTCCTTCGTATTGTCTCTACTAATAATATAATATAGTATATTGTATATACATATAATATTTATTTATTTATTTATTTATTGCATTTATTGACCGCCCCTCTCAGCCCTGTGGAATGCCCTTCCCACAGATATTAGATTAGCACCATCTCTAGTGGTCTTCCGCAAAAAAGTAAAGACCTGGTTATTTGTGCAGGCGTTCGAATAATTAGTGCAAGACTGGTAATGACATAGGAATGGAACAATCGATGACGAATTTGGATCATGTTTTTAGTGACGAGACGCTAGTGAATGGTTATCATAGTAATTGTGTATTAATTGTGTATTAGATTAGGGTATTAATTGTTTATATTGGTGTTGAATTCTGCTGTGTCCTGTGTTTTGTGAACCACTGTGAGTCGCCTTCGGGCTAAGAACAGTGGTATAGAAGCAAAGTAAATAAATAAATAAATAAATGTATATATCTGTGGAATGGCTGGGGTGGAGCAAAGAGCTCTTCTCTGCTGGAGCTAGGTGTGAATGTTTCAACTGACCACCTTCATTCGCATTTGAAGGCCTGGCTGAGCCTGGGAAAATCTTTCGTTGAGAGGTGTTATTTATTTATTTATTTATTTATTTGCTATATTTATATACCGCCGTTTCTCAGCCTAGCCGGCGACTCAACGCGGTTTACAACATAATATAACAATCAACAGTAAAAAAGTTAAAAGCATAAAAAACATAAAAAACATAAAAACACAATTCATACATCAATACCAATCCAGTTCGACTCTTAACTAAAAACGTGATCCAGTTCGTCATCCATGTTGCCAGTCCTTTAGTCAGTTACCATTCGTTGCATTGGGTTAACCAAATGCCTGCTTAAACATCCAGGTCTTCAATCTTCTTCGGAATATCATCAATGAAGGGGCTGATCTTACCTCCAAGGGCAGGGCGTTCCATAGCCGCGGGGCCACCACAGAAAAGGCCCTGTCTCTCGTACCCGCCAGCCGCACCTGTGAAGCAGGCGGGATAGAGAGCAGGGCCTCCCCAGAAGATCTTAGGGTCCTGGCGGGCTGATAGGCCGAGATACGTTCGGATAGGTAAGTTGGGCCAGAACCGTTTAGGGCTTTAAAGGCCAACGCCAGCACTTTGAATTGAGCCCGGTAGCAGATCGGCAGCCAGTGGAGCTGGTGCAGCAGAGGAGTTGTATGCTCCCTGCGCTCCGCTCCCGTTAGTATCATTGCTGCCGAACGTTGGACTAGTTGGAGCTTCCGGGCCGTCTTCAAAGGCAACCCCACGTAGAGAGCGTTGCAGTAGTCCAAACGGGATGTAACCAGAGCGTGGACTACCGTGGCCAAGTCAGACTTCCCAAGGTACGGGCGCAGTTGGCGCACGAGTTTTAACTGTGCGAATGCTCCCCTGGTCACCGCCGAAACCTGGGGCTCCAGGCTCAGCGATGAGTCCAGGATCACACCCAAACTGCGAACCTGCGTCTTCAGGGGGAGTGCGACCCCATCCAACACAGGCTGTAACCCTATACCCTGTTCGGCCTTGCGACTGACCAGGAGTACCTCTGTCTTGTCTGGATTCAATTTCAATTTGTTCGCCCCCATCCAGACCGTCACAGCGGCCAAGCACCGGTTCAGGACCTCGACAGCCTCCTTAGTAGCAGGTGGAAAGGAGTGACAGAGTTGGACATCATCCGCGTACAGATGACATCGCACTCCGAAACTCCGGATGATCTCACCCAGCGGCTTCATGTAGATGTTAAACAACATGGGAGACAATATTGAGCCCTGAGGAACCCCACAAGACAAAGGTTGTGGGGTTGAACAGGAGTCTCCCAGTAACACCTTCTGAGACCGACCCTCGAGGAATGAGCGGAGCCACTGTAAAACAGTTCCTCCAAGACCCATTCCCGCGAGGCGTCTCAGAAGGATACCGTGGTCGACAGTATCGAAGGCCGCTGAGAGGTCCAGAAGCACCAACAGGGACACACTCCCCCTGTCGAGCTCCCGGCGCAGATCATCCACTAAGGCGACCAAGGCTGTCTCAGTACCGTGCCCCGGCCTGAAGCCAGACTGTGCCGGATCCAGATAATCCGTGTCTACCAAGAATGCCTGGAGTTGTGAGGCCACCACACGTTCCAGGACTTTGCCCAAAAAGGGGAGATTGGAAACAGGCCGGAAGTTGACGAATTGAGTGGGGTCCAGTGATGGTTTCTTCAACAGCGGTTTTATTACAGCTTGCTTTAAGCTGGCTGGAAAGATGCCTTCCCGGAGGGAGGCATTAACCACCACCTTCACCCACTCAGCCAATCCCCCTCTGGCCTCCTTCAGAAGCCAGGATGGGCAGGGGTCTAGGATGCATGTGGTAGCTCTCATTCCTCCAAGCACCTTGTCCACATCCTCGGATTGAACCAATTGAAATGAATCCATCAAAACCGGACAAGCAGATGCTCGTGTTACATCCTCAGAGACTGCCGTTAATATGGTGTCCAGACCAGAGCGGATCAAAGCGACTTTGTCTGCAAAGAACTGAGCAAAGGCTTCACAGCGAGCTGCCGAGTCATCAGGGCACCCATCCTGAATGGTGGGTTTTAACAGGCCTCTGACAACTCGGAACAGTTCGGCCGGACGGTTCTTTGCAGACGCAATAGTGGCCGCAAAGAAGGTCTTCTTTGCGGCTTTTATTGCCGCGGCATATGCCCTTAAGAAGGACATAAACCGTGTTCGATTTGGCTCGCTCGGATTCGAACGCCACACGCTCTCTAGTTCCCTCTTCTTTCGCTTCAACGCTGCCAGCTCCTCAGTGAACCAAGGAGCTGGTTTAGCTCGGCTACTTGAGAGGGGACGTTCTGGAGCGATCGTGTTTATTGCCCTAGTCATCTCCCCATTCCAGAGAGCGACCAGGGCATCAACAGGATCACCAACCGAGGCGGCAGGAAATTCCCCAAGAGCCGTCAGGAATCCATCCGGATCCATAAGCCTCCTGGGGCGGACCAACTTAATGGGTCCTCCACCTCTGCAGAGGTTAGGGGGTGCAGTTAATCTAAAGCTGACCAGGTGGTGGTCGGTCCATGGCAACGGAGAGATGGATAACTCCTCAACACCGCCACCTTCCTCCCATCCCTGGCAGAAAACCAAGTCCAATGTATGTCCAGCACTGTGGGTGGGGCCAGATACCTGTTGGGACAGCCCCATGGTTGCCATGGTAGACATGAAGTCCTGAGCCGCTCCCGATAGGGTGGTCTCGGCGTGGACATTGAAGTCCCCCAGCACAAGCAGCCGCTGGGACTCCAATGCCAGGTCCGAGATCACCCCCGCTAGCTCAGTCAGGGAGTCTGTAGTGCAGCGAGGTGGACGGTACACTAACAGAATCCCTAATCTGTCCCGGTCACCCACCCTCAGGTGGACGCATTCAAAATTTGTTGACTGCGGGATGGGGGCCCTGGTCAGAAGAATGGAGTCTCTATAGATCACTGCAACCCCGCCTCCCCGCCCCCCGGATCTTGGTTGGTGCTGCACGGAGAAACCTGGCGGGCAAAGCTGGGTCAAATTCACACCTCCAGCTTCGTCCAGCCAGGTCTCCGTGATGCACGCCAGATCTGCCCGTTCAGATCTGTTAAGATGTGCCTGGTTGTTTCCTCTCTGCTGTTTTGCTGTTGTAATTTTAGAGTTTTTTAATACTGGTAGCCAGATTTTGTTCATTTTCATGGTCTCTTCCTTTCTGTTGAAATTGTCCACATGCTTCTTGTGGATTTCAATGGCTTCTCTGTGTAGTCTGACATGGTGGTTGTGAGCGTGGTCCAGCATTTCTGTGTTCTCAAATAATATGCTGTGTCCAGGCTGGTTCATCAGGTGCTCTGCTATGGCTGACTTCTCTGGTTGAAGTAGTCTGCAGTGCCTTTCATGTTCCTTGATTCCTTGAATCCCAACAGACCTCACTACCTCTGAGGATGCTTGCCATAGATGCAGGCGAAACGTCAGGAGAAATGCCTCTAGAACATGGCCATATAGCCCGAAAAAACCCACAAGAACCTAGTGATTCCAGCCATGAAAGCCTTCGACAAAACCTAACAATTATTATTGTGGTATCGTCGAAGGCTTTCATGGCCGGAATCCCTGGGTTGCTGTGAGTTTTTCAAGCTGTATGGGGAACATGTTCCTGCAGCACTCTCTCCTGACGTTTTGCCTGCTGCATCTTGAGAGGTTCAGTTGGTGGTCAAGCAAGTGGGGTGTACCTAATGTCTGTGGGATGTCCAGGGTCAGAGGAAAGAAGCCTTGTTTGTGTAAAGGAGTTGGGAATGTTGCAGCCTCGGGGGCCCACACCCAAACCCCATTCCCAAGCTGCCCTCCCTCCCTCTCCCTACCTACACCCCACACCCAAGCCGCATTCCCAAGATTCTCTCCCTGCCCACTCCCCTCACCGAAGCCACCCTCACTGCCCAAGCCCCATGCCCAAGCCAGCCTCCCTGCCCACTCCCAAGCAGCCTTCCCTGTTTCCTCCCCACACCCAAGGCTTGCTCCCTGCCCAGACCCATGGCCCCCTCCCTGCTCATTTCCCACACACAAGCCGCATTCCCAAGCTGCCCACTTCCCACACCCAAGGCCCCCACTTCCCACTCCTCACACCCAAGCTGCCCTCCCTATCCACACCCAAACCGACCTTCCTGCCCACTATCCACACCCAAGCCCCACTCCTCATACCCAGCCCTCCCCCCCCCCCCCCACACACACATGGCCACCCAATATTTCTGTTCATAGAATTATTTTCCCACTGTGTGTAGCCTGTCGTGGGGGAATGTTTAAACAGGGCTGCGATGTCTTCTGGGAAATTCCGAGTACGATGGTGTCGTACTCATTCCAAAGCGGAATAGAGCATGGGGAGCATGACTTCCCTAGACCTAGACACTATGCTCCTATGGATGCAGGCCAAAATCCCATTGGCTTTTTTTTTTTTTTTTTTTGCCGCCACATCACATTGTTGGCACATGTTTAACTTGTTGTCCACGAGGACTCCAAGATCTTTTTCACACGTACTACTCTCGAGCCAGGCATCCCCCATTCTGTATCTTTGCATTTTGTTTTTTCTGCCTAAGTGGAGTATCTTGCATTTGTCACTGTTGAACTTCATTTTGTTAGTTTCGGCCCATCTCTCTAATCTGTCAAGATCATTTTGAATCCTGCTCCTGACCTCTGGAGTATTGGCTCTCCCTCCCCATTTGGTCCTGTCTGCAAACTTGATGATCCTGCCTTCCAGCCCTTCATCTAAGTCATTAATGAAGATGTTGAACAGGACCGGGCCCAGGACGGAACCCTGCGGCACTCCGCTCGTCACTTCTTTCCAGGATGAAGAGGAAGCATTGATGAGCACCCTCTGGATTCGTCCATTTAACCAATTACAGATCCACCTCACCGTAGTTTTGCCTAGCCCACATTGGACTAGTTTGTTTGCCAGAAGGTCATGGGGACCTTGTTGAAGGCCTTACTGAAATCCAGGTACGCTACATCCACGGCATTCCCCGCATCTATCCTGCTTGTAACTATCGAAAACTCTATCGGAACTCATTGCCTCCATATATTAGAGCAATGTCTTAGTTGCGACCTTTTGCAAAGGCGCTCAAGACTTGGCTGTTTGGTTGTGCATTTAAGTAACCGGATCAAATTTTGCCATAGTAACTGCTGAATGTTTTTATGTTGAATGTTTTTATATTGAATGTTTTATATTGTATATAAACTGTTTTAAATTGTAAGTCGCTCGGAGCATCTTGGTGGAGAGCGACTAATTAAGAAATAAAGTGATGATTATGATGATGATGATGAAAAAAGAGATCAGATTAGTCTAGCATGACTTGTTTTTGATAAATCCATGTTGACTATTCGCGATGACCACATTTGTTTCTAAGTGTTTGCAGACCACTTCCTTAACAATCTTTTCCAGAATCTTGCCTGGTATCGACGTGAGGCTGACTGGACAGTAATAGTTTGGGTCATCCTTTTTTCCCTTCTTGAAGATTGGGACCACATTGGTCCTCCTCCAATCTGCTGGAACTTCTCCTGTTCTCCAAGAACTCTCAAAGATGATTGCCAATGGTTCCGAGATGACTTCCGCTACTTCCTTCAATACTCTCGGGTGTAGTTGATCTGGCCCTGGGGACTTGAACTCATTGGCCAGGTATTCCTGTACGACTTGTTTCCCAATTTGGGGTTGGATGTCCTCTAATCCCTCATCCACTCCATCTTGCTGAGGTTGAAGATGATTTTCTTTTGTGAGAAGACCGAGGCAAAGAAGGCATTAAATAGGTCTGCCTTTTCCCTATCCCCTGTCAGCATTGTCCCATCTTCTCCTCGAAGAGGCCCTATCGCATCCTTATTCTTCCTTTTTCTACTGACATAAGAAAAGAAGCCCTTTTTATTGTTTTTAATGTCCCTGGCAAGCCTGAGCTCATTTTGTGGTTTACCCTTGCGGTCCTTTTCCCTTCAGGAGTTGGCTATTTTTTTTTTACATTCTTCTTTGGTGATTTCTCCCTTTTTCCACTTCTTGTGCATGTCTCTTTTGAGGCTTAGCACAGTTAGAAGTTCTTTGAACATCCATTCTGGCTTCTTTGCACTTGTCCTATTTTTTCTCTTTGCTGGCATTGTTTGCAGTTGCGCCTTGAGTATTTCATTCTTGAAAAACTCCCATCCATCCGTAACTCCCTTGTCTTTTAGTATCTGTGTCCATGGAATGCTGCTCAGTGTTTCCTTCATTTTTTGGAAATCAGCTGTTCTAAAGTCCAAAATGCAGGTTTGACTTGTCTTAGTTTTGGCCTTTGTACCTCAAATTGCAGGAGCACATGGTCACTTGCCCCTAAGGATCCTACCACTTCAACCGCATCGATCAGGTCCCCTGCATTTGTTCGGATGAGATCAAGAGTAGCCGACCCCCTTGTTGCCTCTTCTACCTTCTGGACCATGAAATTGTCTGCAAAGCAAGCAAGGAATTTGTTGGCCTTTGTACTCTTGGCCGAGTTTGTTTTCCAGCAAATATCGGGATAGTTGAAATCGCCTATGACTACTACATCTCTCTGTGCCTGTTTGGTCAACAGTTGGCAGAAGACTTCATCAAGTTCTTCTTCCTGACTTGGAGGTCTGTAGTAGACGCCTACATCGAGATCTTTTTGAGTCCCAGTTCCCTTGATTCTTATCCAGATGCTTTCAAGCTGGTTTCCCAGATTGCTGTCTTGCATCTCTTCTGCAGCGTAACGGTTTTTGACATATAAGGCTACTCTGCCTCTTCTCCCCTTTGTTCGGTTTCTGTGAAAGAGGTTATAGCCCTCCATGTCTACATTCCAGCGATAGGAGTCATCCCACCAGGTTTCAATGATGCCTATGACATATTTGTGGTGTGATAAAAGTTGGTGTTCGTCTTATTTATTTCCCATGCTCTGTGCATTAGTGTAGACATGTGAGCCCCTGAGATCTTCCCCTGAGCTGTTTATTTGGGATTATTGTGCTTTCGGTACTTGGTCCTCATTGCGTTAGTGCAGCCCTCCGTTTAACCTTCTGGCGGTTCCCTGACTTTGTGGATAAAGTACTGTTCGCAAGGCTGTTGTCCCCCTCTCCCGGTGGAACTAGTTTAAAGTGCGCCTAATGAGGTTTGTGAGTCTGTGAGCAAAAAGGTGTTTCCCTACTTGTGTGAGATGCACCCCATCCCTTGCCAGCAGGCCATCTTCCTGGAAAAGCAGGCCATGGTCGAGGAAGCCAAAGTGTTCCTCCTGACACCATTTTCTAAGCGAGTTTTTGACCTGTACTATTTTTCTGGCCCTTGTAGGACCGTGTCTTACAACTGGGAGAAGGGATGAAAAACCACCTGTACCTTAAATTGTTTTAGCTTTGTTTTGAGAGCTCAAAATCATTTATGATCTTTTGAAAAGTATGCCTAGCAGTATCATTGGTTCCTACATGAATCAACATGAGGGGGGGAGGACGGTGATGGGGCTTGAGGAGCCTGGTGAGCCTCTGAGTGATATGGTGTATTTTTGCCCACAATAGGCAGCATATTTCTCAAGCTATCCCATCTTGTCTGGAAATGACTGCTTCCGTTCCTCTAAGGAGGGAATCGCCTACCACCAAGACCTGCTTAGCATTGACAGGGTCCCTTTTGTGGAATGTAGTATGTAGGTCCCCAGAAAAGTGATCCTGTTGATGTGAGTTGTGTAGGTTTAAAGTGTTGTCCTCCTCCTCGACATCCCCGGTGCATTCATCAAGGACAATCCATTGAGATTCGTCCAAGAGCCTATCATTCTTCTGTGTGTGTTCCTGTTGCACCTGGTCTATGGTTGAGAATGGTACCTCTGCATGATTTTGTAAGTGTGAATGTTGTGAAGTGTTATCCCAGTCAGGGCTATCCCCCACATACTGATCAGGGACGAGCCACAGATCAGTATCTAAGTCATTCTGGTCTTCCCCAAGATGTTGTGTTTCTTGTTTGGTGTTAGTTGTGTGAGAATTTGGAATCTATTGTGTAGCTGCAGTATTCTGAGGAGGCTTCCTGGTCCTATGTCTCTTTCTAAGGGTGACATTCCTCCAAACTTGAGGGTTATCCACATCTGAGGTGATCTCCTCATGAGCCTCCCCATAATGTTGGGGTGGTGTGGGTTGCATGTCTAGGACAGTGTGCTGTGTGGTGTCCAAGAACAGCTCGAGTTCCTGAATGTCCTTAAGGGTCTTAATACGGCCCTCGAATTGTTGGATCCTCTGTTCCATGTGAGTGATCTGTTTACACTTGGGGCAGATGTAATTGAATAATTGTTGCGTGAAAAAGCTGTACATGCCACAGCTTGTGCATGAGATGGGAAGATTTTGTGTTTGCTCCATCTGTAAACTGCGGATTACCTCCCCTCTAGTGTGTGTTTTATGTTGTCTGTATGCAGGGGTGAAGATGTAGGTTAGTGAGTGTATAAATTCTGTGGGAGCACAACTGCCACTTGAGCTCAGGCCCTGGCTTATATAGGTTACACAGGAAGCACCGATTCAGTCCCAGAACAATGAGCCACTAATTGCTGCCCTGCAATTGTGAATCACTGCTGGCTAAAATAATTTAGCCCCGCCCCGCCTCTCAAACAAAGCAAACACTGACAGCAGCTAATCTTAAACACTCACTCAGATTCCCAGTGCACTCTAACACAAGGCTTACCTGAAGCAGAAGGGAACAAGATGGCTTCTTGCTTCTTCAACTTCTGTGGAAGCACGACTGCCACTTGAGCTCAGGTCCTGGCTTATATAGATTACACAGGAAGCACCGACTCAGTCCCAGAACAATGAGCCACTAATTGCTGCCCTGCAACTGTCAATCACTGCTGGCTAAAAGAATTTAGCCCCGCCCCTCCTCTCAAACAAAGCAAACACTCACAGCAGCTAATCTTAAACACTCAGATTTCTAGTGCACTCTAAGACAAGGCTTACCTGACGCAGAAGGGAACAAGTTGGATTCTTGCTTCCTCAACTTCTGTGGGAGCACAACTGGATACTGGATACAATTCAAGAATACAAACATACTTAATTTAGAAGGACACGGAATAAGATACGGGTGGCATGCATTTCTATTGTATGAAGGAGAGAGATTAAATAAGGCTTTCAATAAACATATAATTAGAAGAAGCCTAATAGACCACTGGAACAGGTAAAAGTTAGGTATGGAACCAAGAACAACCTGTGGGTGAGACCAATAGGAGCTCTTGCGAGACTCACCTGTAAGGATGATGTCAGAACATATGGGGAATTCCTCATCAGGCTCAGTGGCCAGCGGACGCTGAGGGGGAAAGACGAACTGGGTATCAAAGACTGGTTCCTCTATCACCAATTATACAAAAGATTCAAAAAGGGGATTTGCCCCCAAAAAATCAAAACTGAAAATTATACTAGATAAAGGGGGAAAAGTCTAATAGCCAAATTGTATAAATATTTCCTATGTTACAAAATTGGAAGATAGTAATGTAAAAACCTCCATGATTTCATGGGCAAAAGATCTGGGGAGAAGAATAGATTTCAAGATTTGGGAAAACCTGTGGAACAAAAGCTTCAAATTACAGTGGCAACTTCAATTGGGGACAACTTATATACAGATGTTGTATATCTCCAGCTCTCCTGGCCAAAATAGATAACTCACAATCAGGATCCTGTTGGAGGTGCATAATTAAGAAAGGGACCTTTTTTCACGTATGGTGGTCTTGTGAATTGGTGCAGGTCTACTGGAAAAGAATCATAAAGAAAAAACCAAAATGTTCCACAACAAAGTAAAAAAACAACAACACGAATATGCCTATTAGGAATATTCAGAGATGGTTTAGAGCAGCCAGAACAAGAAATCTGCCTGTACAGCTTGGCACGCATTACACTTGCCAAAGATTGGAAGGATGAAAAAAATATTAAGCATTAAAAGACAAGGCGCAAAATGAACACCCAAGCCCTTCAGGAGCCCTCCAAATGAGCCCTTCTCCAAACAGCACTCAAGGACCATCTACCCACAATACACCCCGAAAATGTTGAGGAACATTGGAACAAACTGAAGACCTCCATCATCACAGCCTGCGAAGAAACTATTGGATATCAAACCAAGAAACATCAAGATTGGTTTGACGAAAATGACGAGACCCAACAGCCTTCCAAATATGGCAGAGAGACATCAACTGTGCTGCTAAGAAAAAGATCTACGCCAGCACAAAAGCTGAGGTCCAAAGAAGGACAAAAGAACTCAAGAACATCTGGTGGACAAAGAAGGCTGAAGAAATCCAACACCTGGCAGATACCCATGATGCTCAGGAATTTTTCAAAGCCACAAAGGTCACCTATGGACCAAGAAGCCATGGCATACAGCCTCTCCGCTCATCAGATGGAACCAAACTCCTGAAGGACCAAAAATCAATTGCACTACGTTGGAAAGAACACTACCAAAGCCTCCTGAACCGCAGCTCCAATGTGGCCGAAGAGGTTCTCTCACAAATCCCGCAACAACAAACTAGGGATGAGCTTGCAGCACTGCCTAGTTTGGAAGAAGTCAGCAATGCCATCAGCCAACAAAAATATAACAAAGCCAGCGGACCTGATGGGATCCCTGCTGGAATCTTTAAAGAGGGAGGACCTGAGCTCATAGAAAAAGTGTGGTTGACTGAGAAAATCCCAGCAGATTTCAAGGATGCCACCATCATCACCCTCTTCAAAAAAGGGGAAAGAACAGACTGTGGAAACTATCGAGGTATCTTCCTCCTAACCTCCGCTGGGAAAATCCTCACACGAATCCTTGCAAACCGCCTTCTGCCCCTCTCAGAAGACACCCTCCCAGAATCCCAGAACGGCTTCCGCCCCTCCAGAGGAACTGTGGACATGATCTTCACTGCACTACAGCTCCAAAAAAAAAAAATGCAGGGAACAAAATCAACCTCTGTACATGGCATTCATTGACCTTGCAAAGGCATTCGACACAGTGAATCGCAGCACTCTCTGGACCATCCTCCAAAAAATTAATGTGCCCAAACATCCTGCAGCTCCTCCATGATGACATGATGGCAACAGTCCTGGAGAGCAGTGGCTCCCAAAGTGACCCATTTAAGGTGGAATCAGGCATCAAACAGGGATGTGTTATTGCCCCAACTTTATTCTCCATCTTCATCGCTATGATACTTCACCTTGTTGATGGGAAGCTTCCCACCGGAGTGGAAATCATCTATCGGACAGATGGCAAGCTGTTTAACCTCAGCAGACTGAAAGCCAAAACCAAGGTTACAACAACATCTGTTATAGAGCTCCAGTATGCTGATGACAATGTCGTCTGTGTGCATTCAGAAGAAGATCTACAAGCCACTCTAAACACCTTTGCAGAAGCATATGAGAAACTCGGCCTGTCATTGAACATCGAGAAAACCAAAGTGCTGTTCCAACAGTCACCAGCCAACCCCTTTCCAATGCTAGAGATACAGCTTGATGGTGCAATATTACAAAATGTTGACCATTTCTGCTACCTTGGCAGCCACCTCTCCACCAAAGTCAACATCGACACCGAAATACAACACCACCTGAGCTCTGCGAGTGC
Source organism: Anolis sagrei (assembly GCF_037176765.1). Classification (NCBI taxonomy): domain Eukaryota; kingdom Metazoa; phylum Chordata; class Lepidosauria; order Squamata; family Anolidae; genus Anolis; species Anolis sagrei. The sequence continues at coordinate 5,111,784 of NC_090021.1, read as the reverse complement.
AGCATTTTTCCGAATAAAGCAGAGAGTGTTTGAGGACTGGGACGTCCTTAGGGATACCAAGGTGCTTGTTTGTAAAGCTATTGTCCTCCCAACCCTGCTATAAGCCTGCGAGACGTGGACTGTCTACAGACGTCACATGCAACTCCTGGAACGTTTCCATCAGTGCTACCTCCGGAAAATCCTGCAAATCTCTTGGGAAGACAAGCGGACAAATGTCAATGTGCTGGAAGAAGCAAAGACCACCAGCACTGAAGCAATTGGTCCTCCGCCACCAACTCCGCTGGACCGGCCACGTTGTCCGGATGCCCAACCACCGTCTCCCAAAGCAGTTGCTCTACTCCGAACTCAAGAACGGAAAACAGAATGTTGGTGGACAGGAAAAGAGATTTAAAAATGGGCTCAAAGCCAACCTTAAAAACTCTGGCATAGACACTGAGAACTGGGAAGCCCTGGCCCTTGAGCGCTCTAGCTGGAGGTCGGCTGTGACCAGCAGTGCTACTGAATTTGAAGAGGCACGAATGGAGGGTGAAAGAGAGAAACGTGCCAAGAGGAAGTCATGTCAAGCCAACCCTGACCGGGACCGCCTTCCACCTGGAAACCAATGCCCCCACTGCGGGAGAAGATGCAGATCAAGAATTGGGCTCCACAGTCACCTACGGACCCACAAGAATTCTGATCCTGGAAGACTATCCTACTCGGCCAACGAGGGATCGCCTAAGTAAGTAAGTGTGTGAATCACACACACACACACACACACACATATATATATATATATATATGGTAGACATATATATTATTATGATAGATATATAGATATTATTATTGTAGATATATTATAGCCCAGGGTTGCTATAAAGTAAAACTTGATGGACATCTTTTGGGAGTGTTTTGATTGTGCCTTCCTGGTCAGCTTTTGTTAACTCACAGAGCGTGCCTTTTTGTCCTTTCTTTGAATACTAGACTTCATTTCCCAGAATTCCTTCCCATAACTCAATATGGGTGAGCTTTCTCGGCACACACACACACACACACAATCCCTCCCGTGTGAGTTCCCAGCAGGTACCTCCATGCTGCCGAGAGCCAAGACTCAAGAGAGAAAGGGGGAAAAAAGAAAGGAAAGGGAGGGGGTCAATTTGGAGAAGGATGTTTTCTCTCTCTCTCTCTCTCTCTCTCTCTCTCTCTCCTTCCTTCCTAGAAATATAAAGGGTTAAATAAAATGTGTACAGACTCTGTGAGGTAAAGTGATGGAAGTCAATGTAGTGGGTAGGTTGTGGGGTTGCTTTACTGTGGGTGGTGAGTTGTCTTTGTTTTTGTTTTTCTTTCTGGATTCATTCGCTTCTTGTTTAAGAATCAGTGATTGCCTTTGTTGGCATCTGTGTATGTGCGTGAGACCCTGATGTCTGCATTTCTTGGTATTCCCATTTTCAACATGACCCATGAAGGGAAAAGAGGGAATTCTTGCAGGTAAAGAAGGTTTCTGGCTTTCATCACTGATCTTTTGCTTCTTTCTTCACCAGGGAAATGAGGACTCTGTGGAGCCAACTCTTGGGTGCAGTAAGGAAACCATTAATATAGGAAGAAGGAAGAAAGAATCTCACGGTGATGATCTTGCCGATTCCTGACTTCACTTACAGATAAGAAAGGGAAAAAAAAGCAGTGCCAACAATCTGCATTGCAATTCAACATCCATATCACTATTGACATGGAGGAGAAAGCATTTAAAAACATGGAGTGTGGAAAGAGTTTTACTCGGAGGGATCATCTGCACAAACATGAAAGGACCCACACTGGGGAGAAGCCCTATAAGTCTCTGGAGTGTGGACGGAGCATCACTCATCGTTCATATCTACATAGACATCAAAGAACACATACTGGGGAGAAAGCCTATAAATGCCTGGAGTGTGGAAAAAGCTTCACTTGTAATTCAGGTCTACATGTGCATCAAAGAACTCACACTGGGGAGAAACCCTATGCATGCCTGGAGTGTGGACAGAGCTTCACTCAGAGTGGACATCTACGCACACATCAAAGGACTCACACTGGGGAGAAACCTTTTAAATGTTTGGAGTGTGGACTTAGCTTCTCTGAGAATGGAAGTCTACGACTGCATGAAAGAACTCATACTGGGGAGAAACCCTATACATGCCTGGAGTGTGGACAGAGCTTCTCTCGTAATTCAAGTCTACATTTGCATCATAGGACTCACACTGGGAAGAAACCCTATAAATGCCTGGAGTGTGGAAAGAGCTTCAATGACACTGGAAGTCTACATAGACATCAAAGGACTCACACTGGGGACAAACCCTATAAATGCCTGGAGTGTGGACAGAGCTTCAATGACACTGGAAATCTACGTAGACATCAAAGGACTCACACTGGGGAAAAGCCCTTTAAATGCCTGAAGTGTGGACAGAGCTTCATTGATTCTTCAAGTCTACATAGACATCAAAGAACTCACACTGGGGAGAAACCCTATGCATGCTTGGAGTGTGGAAAGAGCTTCACTGAGAATGGAAGTCTACGTAGACATCAAAGAACTCACACTGGGGAGAAACCCTATGCATGCTTGGAGTGTGGAAAGAGCTTCACTGAGAATGGAAGTCTACGTAGACATCAAAGGACTCACACTGGGGAAAAAGCCTTTAAATGCCTGAAGTGTGGACAGAGCTTCATTGATACTTCAAGTCTACATAGACATCAAAGGACTCACACTGGGGAGAAACCTTATACATGCCTGGACTGTGGGCAGAGCTTCACTCAGGGTTCAAGACTGCGTTTACATCAAAGGACTCACACTGGGGAGAAACCCTATAAATGCCTGGATTGTAGTCAGAGCTTCACTCAGGGTTCAAATCTGCGTTCACATCAAAGGACTCACACTGGGGAGAAACCCTATAAATGCCTGGAGTGTGGAAAGAGCTTCACTCACAGTGGACATCTACGTAGACATCAAAGGACTCACGCTGGGTAGAAACGCTATACATGCCTAGAATGTGGACAGAGCTTCACTTGGGGTTTAAATCTGCATTCACATTAAAGGATTCACACTGGGGAGAAAGCCGATACCTGCCTGGAGTGAGGAAGAGTTTCACTGAGAGTGAACTTCTACATTCACATCAAATTACTCACACTGGGGAGAAACCCTATAAATGCCTGGATTGTGGATGACGCTTCACTCGTAATTCAAGTCTATGTTCGCATCAAAGGACCCACACTAGGGAGAAACAGTGAATGGAGTGTGGAAAGAGCTTCTCTGAGAGTTCAAAGCTACATAGACATAGAATTCAAATTGGAAAGAGCAGTAGTATTTGACCCCAGAGAGACTCCCTAAAACAGAACTTTGCCAACTTTTCATGTTGGTGACACTCTTTTTAGACATGCATCCTTTTGCAATGGATGTATGATTAATGATTTTCGGAACGGTCCCAGATTACAAGCATGGATGACATGATTTTAATAGTGATTATAATGTTTATATGTTTTAATGTGCATTTTTCTTCAAATTTTCAATTTCTTAAATTTTAACTTAAATGTATTTGTTGTTCTGAAAGACATCAAATAGTTGCCTTTTGTAAAGCCGCCTTGAGTCCCCTTCAGGGTAGAGGAAGGTGGGATAGAAATAGAGTAAACAAACAAATACAACATGACACTCTGCCAAACCCCCCACCCATGACTTCCGGTGCCACCTAAGGAAGGAAGGAAGGAAGGAAGGAAGGAAGGAAGGAAGGAAGGAAGGAAGGAAGGAAGGAAGGAAGGAAGGAAGGAAGGAAGGAAGGAAGGAAGGAAGGAAGGAAGGAGTGTGAAACTAATGTTACAAAAAAAAAACCCCACCCTTATCCTGCATTAATAAATTCCCTTTGTGACAACTCTGAAATCTAGTTTTTATCTTCTTTTCTAGATCCATTCCATAACTACACATGCCATAATGGGTTTTTTTGTTCTGTCCCCACCTTATATCTTTTCCAAATCACTAATAGACTTAGACTCTAATGGGATGTCTATGGAAAACTTTATTAATTCTATCTTTTCTATTCCATAAATACACATGCCAGCCAAACCTTAGGTGATATCCCTCCAGGTTGAATAAAGCTTGATTTTCTACTCTTACCCCTTCCTTTAGCCAGCTGAAGCCTAGCGCTTTCCAATAATACCTAACTCATTTTGAAAGCATTGTGCTTACAGACTATAACCGAAGTGGAGAAAGCGAGTCTTGGATTGCGGCTCTGGAGACCAGGGGCTGATTCTCCGCTTGGCCACGAAGTCCACTGGGTGACCTTGGCTGTGTCACGCTCTCTCAGCCTCAGAACAAAGCCAGGGCAAGCAGATTTTGAACAACGTATTGTCGAAGGCTTTCAAGGCCGGAATCACTGGGTTGTTGTGTGTTTCCTAATCTTGCCCCTTCCTTTAGCCAGCTGAAGCCTCCCACTTCGTATTCATACTTCATGTCTGGCAGCGCTAAGCCCCTCTCTCTTGGGCATCTCTTAGGTTCTTCTAAGCAATGCTAGCTTTTTCCCCATTCCATATAAATTTAGTCAAATCCTTCCCCCAATGTTTGAAAATTCTCCCTCCTTTAAATATTCGTAGATTTTGGAATAAAACAGCATTTTGAGTCAGATCATCATTTTTATCACCGCTATTCTCCCCACCCAAGTTAATTGAATTCTTTGCCATCTTTCCAAATTTTATTCAATCTCCTTCCACATTTTTTGATAATTATTTTGAATTTATTGTCAGAACATGGGCTTCATTGTTATAAATTAAACTGTGTGATGTAGCAATATAATGTAAGAGTTAAATGCATAGAGCTGTGATGGATTCCTAGAGCGTAACTTTGGAGAGTTCCGGTGGCGTAGTTACATTCCCAAAGATCTGATAACCACGTGCTCTTGCTTCCAATGATGTACGGCTAGGTGAACGGACGTGTTTTCTTTACTTCTGTAAATAGTATATAGTTTGTAGTTTAGTATTTGCAATAAAGTAAGCCACTCTAGGCTTTGGAGTTGATCCAAGGTAGCATGGTGAATTTATTTTCCTTGTGGTTTCCAAGCGGACGCTGGAGAGTCAAGAAGTATTGAGAGAAGAGACAGAGGTCATTTATCTCAATATATCAACAGTTATTTTGTTGGTTAGCCCTAATCTTCAGTATGTTACTTTTGAGGCTTCCTTACCAGCTGAAAAATTCTCTAATTTGTCAATATTACTTTTTGACAGAGTTTTTATTAAGAACATGAATTTCTCTTTATTCATTTTAAATCCTTTCACGTTCTCATACTCATTGTTTCCATCAAGCTTTGAATGCTTTCCAATAGCTCTTTTATAATGCATAACGTATCATCAGCATATGCTTTAACTTTGAATTCTTGTTTTATTTTCTCTCCTTTAATACAGCTGTCTTCCTTAATTCTAATATTTAATATTTCTAACATCTATATGAAAAGGAAAGGTGACAAAGAGCATATTGTTTTCTGCCTATATGTGGGTCGCATGGGTCCGGATTTGATTTTAATTTTTATGCTTCAGTTATTAAATACGAGGGTTATCTGAAAAGTAACGTTTCAAGGCATGTAGCTCTTACGGGGAATTTTGATGTGAGAAACGGGTATCAATGCCGTGTTGCGAGAAGCCAGTGCCAGTCGTCAGTAGTTCATCCACTGGCATTATGGTGAAGGTCAGAGATGAGCGTCCTCATTCCGTTTCCCTCCAAGTGTGAAGTCTGTGCTTTTTGAGGGATATTTGGAAAGTAAGGTTACAATATTTTTTTAAATACAAAGAATGAATATAGTTAAATAAAACTTAGATGGATTATAGCAGAGGTATTGCATTATTTTTCTACACAATCACCATTCGCTTCAATACGTTTTGTCATCTACGGGATGGGTTTTTTATGCCTGTGTCATAGAAATCTCCCGCCACCCTTTTCAGCCAGGTCATCAGTCACAACGGACAGCTGCCCATTTCTGTCTTCATTGTGAATTTCCGTCCTTCCGCAGTTGAAATTCTGTACCCATTTTGCCACATGCCCTCCTGACATTACGTCCTCTCCATAAACTTAAACGATCTCGTGATGAATTTTATTTTTAAAATATCTTGTAACCTTAATGTCCAGATACACCTCATACAGTCAAAATTAACATTTGGAGGGAAACGCAAGGGTAAGAAATAGAAGCTCATCTGTAACCTTCACCACAATGCCAGTCAATGAGCCACTGACGACCGGCACTGCTCGTTGGCTTCTGCTGGCTTATCACTACACAGCGGTGATACAAACCTCTCCTGCAAAAATTCCCCATAAGAGCTACATGCCTTGTAACCTCACTTTTCGGATAACCCTCGTATTTGATAATTGAAGCATAAAAATTCAAATCATCTCTTGCTTTTTCGGGTCTGACTTTGGTTTTCTTTGCTGCACATCTGAATCCAGCTTCTCAGTACAACTCTTTCTCCATATTTGCAGGCATGGCTTTCATGGATGATGATGATAATAATAATTTTATTTCTTGCCATCCTCTCCTCAAGGCTGGTTGCAACAGAGCTAAAATCAGCTAAAATATTCTATAAAACACCATAATAATAATAATGTGTGGGGAATCATTATTTAGTTAGTTATTCACTATATAACCTGCGTTCTCTACCTCGGAGGGGACTAAAGGCGGCTTACAGATAGGCAATAGTTCAGTGCCTTAACAACAATATACAATTAAAATACAGCTAAATTAACATTAAGTACATTAAACACTATAAAACAAAGTATTATGCAATTGTTTGCATTAACTTGGGGATAAGTAATAATAATTTATATGGAATCGTAATGAAAGTATTATAACACTGAAATAAAATTTGGAAAAAAAACATGTTTCTGTTGTCAAAGTGTTGTTTCCTTTTCAATTGCTTGGTTCTTCCTTTGAAAGTAGTTGTTGTACCCTAGAAACTTTGTTTTTGTGGTTGTCACAAACTTGACTAGTGGTTTTCAAAAGGTGGTCTCCACATGTTCAGGGAGACTCACATTTGCCAAGCGGATGTGACATGGTGGTTACCTTTTCGATAAAGTTTTGGCGCACTTATTTCCAATAGGTTATGGGATGTCCAATACTGGAAGCTTTGGTGCTCCAACTTTTTTGTGTTGAAAGAAGGGATTCCCAGCAGGCAGCGACTGCAGTGGCCAAGCGACAGGAAGATGTGTTTTCTGCAACTGTGCATTACATTCATGAGATTCTACGGCACATTAGACTCGAGTAAATACGACACACACAGCGCCTAGCAGAGCCTCAGCAAGGAAGGTCAGCCTTGAAGGTGTCGCTCTCTTAGTAGGTGCCCCCTTCCTCCTCCTCCTCTTCCTCCGCATCACTTAAATGTCAGGAGAACGTGTCACAATGGATGCAGCAGCAGCAGGGACTAGGGAAGGATGAGCTGCAGCTCCAGGTGCCAAGCACTTCACCCTGGCAGATGGAGGGGAGATGACACCCCCGAAACACCCCTGAGCAGCTGCCAAGGCATCACAAAGTATGAGTGGCTCCAAGACAGGAGGAAAAGGGAGAAGGGAGAAAAGGCAAGAGGGACCCATGGGAGTAGGGCAGAATCCTGGAGGTGAGAGAGACCCCCTCCCAAAGGCCATCTGGTCTGGCCCCTTCCGCCAGGGAGGAAAGCACACAACCCAAGCCTTGTCAGCCAGCATCTCTTTCACAGAACTCTAGAGAAGGAGACTCCACCAGACTCCTATAAGGTCTATATGTGATTTGGAGGGGACCTCAAAGGGCATCCAGTCTGGCCCCTTTTGCTAGGCAGGAAGACAACAATGCAAGTCCACCCAACAGATGGCCATCCAGCCTTTGATTTAAAGAGCTCTAGAGAAGGAGACTCCACCAGACTCCTAGAAATTCTATATGCGGTTTGGAAAGGACCTCAAAGGGCATCTAGTCTGATTCTCCCTTCTTGCTCTGCAGGAAGACATACAATCCCAGCCTGCCCAACAGATGGCCATCCAGCCTTTGATTTAAAGAGTTCTAGAGATGGAGACTCCACCAAACTCCAAAGAAGCCTATATTCCATGTGGAAGGGGGCTCAAAGGTCAGCTAGTCTGACCCCTTCTGCCAGGCAGAAAGACACACAAGCCAAGCCTGCCCAGTGGAGAGCACAGAGAAGGGATTCCACCAGACTCCAAGAAGGTCTGTATGAGGTTCGGAAGGGACCTCAAAGGGCATCTAGTCTGACTCCCCCTTCTTGCTCTGCAGGAAGACATACAATCCCACCCTGCCCATCAAATAGCCATTCAGCCTCTGTTTCAGAGACCTCTAGAGAAGGAGACTCACCCCACCAGACCCCCCAGGTTTGGAAGGGACCTGAAATATCATCCAGTCTGCCCCCCCCCCCCTTCTTGCCATACAATCCAAGTGTCTTAACTATGTTGTGCTCTGCCTCCAGCCCTGAGGAAGATATAAAATAATAATAGTAATAAGAAGAAGAGGAGGAGGAGGAGGAGAATGTGAACCAGCTTCTCTTCCTGAGTGGAGAACGTTGTTCCTTCCTGTGTGTCCCCCCCCCCCTTGCTTGTGGGGGGAAGAGAGGCCAGGGAGGCCCTCCTGGGGTTCCCCCCTCCCCCCACTTCTGAGTCCTGAGCCCTATGAGGAGCGGTTTAAGGAGCTGGGCATGTTTAGCCTGAAGAAGAGAAGGCTGAGAGGAGATAGCCATGTATAAATATATGAGAGGAAGCCACAGGGAGGAGGGAGCAAGCTTGTTTTCTGCTTCCCTGGAGACTAGGACGCGGAACAATGGCTTCAAACTACAAGAGAGGAGATTCCATCTGAACACGAGGAAGAACTTCCTGACTGTGAGAGCCGTTCAGCAGTGGAACTCTCTGCCCCGGAGTGTGGTGGAGGCTCCTTCTTTGGAGGCTTTTAAACAGAGGCTGGATGGCCATTTGTCAGGGGTGATTTGAATGCAATATTCCTGCTTCTTGGCAGAATGGGGTTGGACTGGATGATGGCCCAGGAGGTCTCTCCCAACTCTTTGATTCTATGCTTCTATGAGGCTGGATGGCCATCTGTCAGGGGTGCTTTGAATGCAATATTCCTGCTTCTTGGCAAAATGGGGTTGGACTGGATGGCCCATGACGTCTCTTCCAACTCTAGGATTCTATGAGGCAGGATGCCCATCTGTCAGGGGTGCTTTGAATGCAATATTCCTGCTTCTTGGCAGAATGGGGTTGGACTGGATGGCCCAGGAGGTCTCTTCCAACTCTAGGATTCTATGCTTCTATGAGGCTGGATGGCCATCTGTCAGGGGTGCTTTGAATGCAATATTCCTGCTTCTTGGCAGAATGGGGTTGGACTGGATGGCCCATGAGGTCTCTCCCAACTCTTTGATTCTATGCTTCTATGAGGCTGGATGGCCATCTGTCAGGGGTGCTTTGAATGCAATATTCCTGCTTCTTGGCAGAATGGGGTTGGACTGGATGGCCCAGGAGGTCTCTTCCAACTCTAGGATTCTATGATTCTATGAGGCTGGATGGCCATCTGTCAGGGGTGCTTTGAATGCAATATTCCTGCTTCTTGGTAGAACGGGGTTGGACTGGATGATGGCCCAGGAGGTCTCTCCCAACTCTTTGATTCTATGCTTCTATGAGGCTGGATGGCCATCTGTCAGGGGTGCTTTGAATGCAATATTCCTGCTTCTTGGCAGAATGGGGTTGGACTGGATGGCCCATGAGGTCTCTTCCAACTCTAGGATTCTATGAGGCTGGATGGCCATCTGTCAGGGGTGCTTTGAATGCAATATTCCTGCTTCTTGGCAGAATGGGGTTGGACTGGATGGCCCAGGAGGTCTCTTCCAACTCTAGGATTCTATGATTCTATGAGGCTGGATGGCCATCTGTCAGGGGTGCTTTGAATGCAATATTCCTGCTTCTTGGTAGAACGGGGTTGGACTGGATGATGGCCCAGGAGGTCTCTCCCAACTCTTTGATTCTATGCTTCTATGAGGCTGGATGGCCATCTGTCAGGGGTGCTTTGAATGCAATATTCCTGCTTCTTGGCAGAATGGGGTTGGACTGGATGGCCCATGAGGTCTCTTCCAACTCTAGGATTCTATGAGGCTGGATGGCCATCTGTCAGGGGTGCTTTGAATGCAATATTCCTGCTTCTTGGCAGAATGGGGTTGGACTGGATGGCCCAGGAGGTCTCTTCCAACTCTATGCTTCTATGAGGCTGGATGGCCATCTGTCAGGGGTGCTTTGAATGCAATATTCCTGCTTCTTGGCAGAATGGGGTTGGACTGGATGGCCCATGAGGTCTCTTCCAACTCTAGGATTCTATGAGGCTGGATGGCCATCTGTCAGGGGTGCTTTGAATGCAATATTCCTGCTTCTTGGCAGAATGGGGTTGGACTGGATGGCCCAGGAGGTCTCTTCCAACTCTAGGATTCTATGAGGCTGGATGGCCATCTGTCAGGGGTGCTTTGAATGCAATATTCCTGCTTCTTGGCAGAATGGGGTTGGACTGGATGATGGCCCAGGAGGTCTCTCCCAACTCTTGGATTCTATGATTCTATGAGGGAGGGAGGGGCCCCCAGAGGCTATCCAGCCCCGCCCCTTTGGCCGCGCAGGCCCCGCCCCTTTTGTAAGTCCCGTGGCCACGCCCACTTTGCGTCAGAAACGCGCCGACGCCTCCAAGGCCACGCCCCCTTCACCGCCGCCATTTCTGGGAGGAAGACAAGGAATCCAGAAGGGAAAGGTGAGGAGGAGGAGGGTTTGTGAGTGGAGTCGCCCTTCCTCCTCTGTTTCCCACCCGGGAGCCATTCCGGCCTCTCCCAAGAGGACAAAGGCAGGCGGAGGTGGGACAGGAATGCCTTGGTGCCCTCTTTGGCCTCCTTTGTGGGGCAGGCAGGCAGGCAGGGCTGGGCCGGGAGGGGAGAAGGAGAGAGGGAGGCCTTCCTTCCTCCCGGGAGGCCAGGCCTTGAAGGAGAGAGAGAGAGAGAGGCCCAGGCCCTTCTGGAGTGAGTCTCCTCCTCTTAGAGCCTGCCTTCCGCTTCCCCTTCAGCTTAAGGATTTCCAACTCTGTCCCTTGTGTTTTGATCTCCGTTCTGTGTATATTTCAATATATCTTTTATAGAAACACGTTCTAATCTACATCTTCTATAGAAATACATTTTTACCATGTATATTTTATGCAGTTTTGTTATCATGTTTATGATGTGTGCCTGAGGGAGGGAGGAAGGAGTCCTTCTCGGGATGATGATGATGATGATGGGAATCCCTTCCCAGGCAGACCTGATGGGAGTGAGAGTCTTTCCCATGAAAGGCAGCCAGAGGCTTGGCCTGACCCTGGGAGGGATGCCGGGCAGCCGGGAGGGGCTGGGGGGTTGCCCATCTCTCAGCGCCTTCGGTTAAGAGGAGATCGTGCTAGATACACGTAAATGTTTTCCCCTGACGTTGAGTCCAGTTGTGTCCAACTCCGGGGGTTGGTTCTCATCTCCATTTCTAAGCCAGCGAGCCAGCATTGTCCATATACACCTCCAAGGTCATGTACTAGCTACCATAGCTGCATGGAGCACCATTACCTTCCTGCTGGAGTGCTACCTATTGATCTACTCACATTTCCATGTTTTCAAACTGCTAGGGAAGGCTGAACGAAGGAAGAGAGGTGCTTTTGAGCTGTGGTGCTGGAGGAAAGTTCTGAGGGTGCCTTGGACTGCGAGAAGATCCAACCAGTCCATCCTCCAGGAAATAAAGCCCAGCTGCTCACTGGAGGGAAGGAGACTAGAGACAAAGTGGAAGTCCTTTGGCCACATCATGAGGAGACAGCAAAGCCTGGAGAAGACAATGATGCTGGGGAAAGTGGAAGGCAAAAGGAAGAGGGGCCAACCAAGGGCAAGATGGATGGATGGCATCCTTGAGGGGACTGGACTGACCTTGAAGGAGCTGGGGGTGGTGACGGCTGACAGGGAGCTCTGGCGTGGGCTGGTCCATGAGGTCACGAAGAGTTGGAGACGACTGAACAAATGAACAACAACAGGTTGGCAGAAGCTGGGGCTGACAGCGGAAGCTCACTCTGCTCCCCGGATGCGAACATGCGACGTTTCGGTCAACAAGTTTAGCAGCTCAGTGGTTTAACTCACGGCGCCACTGGGGACCCCTAAGATAATGCTAGGCAGAGGCTATTAAGGTTCTCACAGTGCGTCAGATGCAAAGAAATGCCAGGTGGTCGAGCCTTAGTGTCTCATGGAAAGGAGTAGGTTTCTTAAGTCAGCTTCCCGAGTTACTCTTTGTGATAGCAACTTTGCATATTTACGAGAAAGTTACCCTGTTTTCATGAGCTCCAGGATAGAAGATTTCAGGCCTTGCTTTCATGTCACATTTCCTGATTTGGAATTAGAGAGTCGTGTTTTGGATATAGTTCTTGGTCTAAGTTCTGTGGATTTCAGGCTTTATTTTCCATAGTGATCTGTGTGGTTTGCTGCATCAAGAATATTACGACTGTAACCTGAATTTTGGAACATTCCTTGAAATCAGTATTTGGGATGTATTCATTCTTCTGTCTTTTATGTAGACTTCAGAGGCGCTTTTCTAGTATTTACTTTGAGATGTAGTTCTGAATTAGCTTGTTCTATATTACCCTTCTTTTTAGAATAAACTTTACCTCAGTTGACTACTTTCTTGTTGGCTGAGCCTTATTTTGGGTGCAGAGGTGTCACATTGGTAGGTGGGCTGCAGCATCGAACCCCCTGCCGACTCCCCACACCCAAGGGGCCCTCCCGCCACTCAAGCCACACTCCATAGGTACTCACACCCAAGCCGCATTCCCACTCCCCACACCCAATCCCCCTCCATTCCCACTCTCCACACCCAAGACCTCTCCCTTCCCATTGATTGTACACACCCCCTCCCTTCCCACCCCCCCATACCCAACCCCCTCCATTTCCACTCTCCACACCTAAGCCCTCTCCCTTCCTAATCCCCATCTCTTCCCACTCTCCACACCCAAGTCTCCTCCTTTCCCACTCTTCATAACCAACCCCCCTCTATTCCCAGTCCACACCCAAGCACCCTCCCTTCCCACTCCTCATATCCAACCCCACTGGCTTCCCACTCCTCACTCTAAGCCCCCTCCTTTCCCACTCCTCACCCCCAACCCCCTCTCTTCCCACTCCCCACAACCAACCTCCTCCCTTCCTACACCCAACCCCCCTCCCTCTCCCCACATCCAAACCTCCTCGCTTCCACTCCCAATACCCAAGCCTCCTGTCTTCCCACTCCCCACACCCAAGATCCCTCCATTCCCACTCTCCACACCCAAGACCTCTCCCATCCCATTGCCCAATCCCCATCTCTTCCCACTCCTCACACCCAAGCCCCCCTCCCTGCCCACTCTCCATTCCCAACTTACTCCGCTCACCACACCCAATCCCCATCTATTCCCACACCCAAGTCTCCTCCTTTCCCAGTCCTCATGCCCAAGCCCCCTCCCTTCCCACTCCCCATATCCAACCCCTCTGGCTTCCCACTCCTCACACCAAGCCCCCACCATTCCCACTCCTCACACCCAACCCCCTCCCTTCCCACTCCCACTCCCCATACCCAAGTCCCCTCGTCTTCCACTCCTCACACCCAAGCCTCTCTCCCTGCACCCAAACCACCCTTTATGTGCCAAGGCCACCCTGGTTTGCAAGGCCTCTCCACCTGCACTTTGTGCATTTACTACATGGCAGTAGAGGTTGAAGTGGGTGGCCCGTGGCATTGCTTCTGTCCTTGTTGCTGTTATTTCAAAAGCTGGAGGTCCATCTATTCATGGTGCTTTGATGGCTTTTACGGCGTGGCAGAAGGGAGTTGGACTGGGTGGCCCCTGGGGTTTTCCACTGAAATAGAGTTACATTTATTTTGGATAAGATTGTTCTTCATTTAAATGCTGCATTGCTCTATGCAGTCATGCCAGCCACATGATCCTGGAGGTGTCTATGGGCAACGCCGGGTCTTTGGCTTAGAAATGGAGATGAACACCAACCCCAGAGTCAGATACGACTGGACTTAATGTCAGAGGAAAACCTTTACCTTTACCTTTTATTGTGCTTTCTTTCATTTTGCATTACAAACAAGACATGTGCAGTGAACTTTTTTTTCAATTAGTTCACATAAACATTCAGCATTTGTCACTGGCCCTGCCCCTCTGTTAAACTTTAAAATGCAAGTTTCTTGGGACTGCACGAGAAAGTTTCCCTTCAAAAAGGGCTGCATGGCTTTAAAAGTTTGAGAACTCTGGGGTTAGAGGATCCCTTTTACCCCTTGCTCAACGTAGCATTTGCTGACTTGTCTTGGTGGAGCTGGAGATTGTTTGTAGGTGTTGGCGGTAGCAAGGAGCGGCTTCACACAGTTAAAACTTGTGCGCCAGCTGCGCCCATACCTTGAGGCGCCAGATATGGCCACGGTAGTCTATGCCTTAGTTATGTCTTGTCTGGACTACTGCAAGGCTCTCTATGTGGGGCTGCCTTTGAAGTTGGTTTGGAAGCTACAACAAGTTCAGAGATCGGCAGCCAGCTTACTAACTGGAGCCCAGTGCAAGAAGAGAACCACTCCCATGTTATGGCAGCTCCAGTGGCTGCCGGTCTGCTTCTGTGCTCAATACAGTCCTGGTTATTACCTCTGCTGTGTCAGCTCCACTGGCTGCCGGTTCAGTTCCGAGCCCAATTCAAGGTGCTGGTCTTGACCTACAAAACCCTGTACGGTTCCGGTCCAGCGTATCTGTCCGAACGTATCTCCCTCTAAGTCCCACCACGGAATTTAAGATCATCTGAGGGGGCCCTGCTCTCGACTCCACCGCTTTCCCAAGCAAGGCTGGTGGGGACGAGGAGCAGGGCCTTCTCAGTGGTGGCCCCCCACCTGTGGAACTCGCTCCCAGTGGATATCAGGGCATCGACATCACTCCTGTCCTTTAGGAGAAAAGCAAAGATGTGGTTGTGGGACCAGGCCTTCGGGCAATCTGCTAACTAGATAGGACAACCAGGCAATTAGGACCGGCAGGACTGATATATGTGGACTGATAAATGTGGAAGAAAACTCTGAACCATGAGATAGCGAACATTGACTGGCAATAAGGAAGAAGCGGTTTGTATCGGTTTGTATGAAATTTTATTGGTTTTATTGGTTTTAACGGGTTTAGATGCAATGTATTGTTGTTGTTGTTGTTTGCTAATTTGTTATTTTGTTTTATTGCTTATTATTGATGTATGCTATGGGCATCGAATTGTGCCTTGGATGTGTAAGCCGCCCTGAGTCCCCTTCGGGGTGAGAAGGGCGGGGTAAAAGTAAACCAAATAAATAAATAAATAAATAAAGCCCTAACCAAGTATTTGAAAAGCCGCGTCTCTGCATACAAAACAGCATGAGCACTGTGGTCTGTGGAGGAGGCCCTGCTTTTGCTCCCACACCCGCCATAAGCACGGTTGGTGAGAACAAGATAGGGGGCCTTCTCCGTGGCTGCTCCCCATCATGAAGAACTAAAAATGGTCCCCTCTCTTCTCTTTGTAAAAAGTCATTTAAAGACCTATCTTCGCAATCTAGCTTATGGAGAGGAGGAAGATGAATATACTTTTACATATATCCTTGCCTTGATCTACCTCAGGATGTGGTATACTATTTTATGCATTTAATGTATTGTGTTTAATTTGTATGACTCCTTGTGTTATATTACCACATATACTCAAATATAAGCCGGGTTTTTCAGTCCTTTTTGGGGGCTGGAAAAACCTCCCTCGGCTTATATTTGAGTCAAGGGCCTATGGAGCTTGGAGACGAGGCTCCAAAGTGGGCTGGAATTTGCCTCCATGGAGCGGCCGGAGGAGGACAATGAGTAGCGGCCATGGCAGCAGCGTAGCCCAATGGCAGGCGAGGCTCCAATGCCCTTGCAACCGCTACTCATCGTCCTCCTCTGAGACTGGCTGGCCAGGGAGGAAGAGGAAGGGGAGGATGAGCAGCGGCAGCAGCAGCAACGGAGCCCCCAGCAAGAAAGAAGGGGAGGAGGAAGCGAGGAAGGCTGGGGAAAAGATGAGAGGAAGAAGGCTGCTGCTGCTTCTGATGGTGAGCGGGTGCGGGAGGGACTTTTGGAGCCCACCCCACCCACTGTCCTCCTCTTCCTCCCTGAAACAGCAGCAGCAAAGACAACAACAACACAAGGGTCAGCCTGAAGTTGCGCCGCTGCCGCCACTGCTTTAGAATTGAGGAAGAGGAGGAAAGAGAGGAGGAGGTGAGTGGTTGGGCTCTTAAATTCTCTCCTCTTGGCTGCCCCCCCCCCCCCCCCGGCTTTCCCTCCTCCTCCAAGATGCCCGGAGGAAGCAGCAGGCAGGAGGGAGGCAGTTCCCTTCTTCGCCAACTCTTTCTTGCCTCATTTCCTTCACTGCAGGAAGGAAGGAAAGAAAGAGGCAGAAACGAGTTTTATTTTTGAATTCCGCCATTCCTCTGCCTCCTGCTCCCTTCTTCCTCCTCCAACTCCTTCTTTCTTTCCTCCCTCTTCTTCTCCCCCATTGCTGTAGATCCCTCCCCTTTCTTCTTCAACTCCTTCCTTCCTTTCTGTCTGCTTGCCCTGCTCGGCTGCCCCCAACAACGCACGCTCACACTTACACACACACACACACATTGTCCTTTTAACATCCAGACCAGGAGGCAGCTGCCTCTGCCGCACTCCACGTGTAATGGCCTAATTGGGGCAAGGCCAAAACAAGCCACTGCGACCAATAAATGTGAAGAGACACTCTGTGTCCTTTCACGTGGCAGGGTGGACCATTTTCTATTTAATCCCACTGCTGCCACCAATTATATGTGAAGAGCTCAGACTCTGAACACTGAGCAGGGCAAAACAAAACAATATTCACTCAAGGAATTGATCTTCGACTGGGCCACCACCAAAATTAAGAAGGGTCACTTGAGGTTTAACTGGAGTACACTGAAGCAAAATGGAGTAGTCCGAATTCGAACTCAGGGTATAAATACCAAGGTCTTCCGAGTAGTGCTGCCACCAAATTCAAAATACGCTTCCCCAGTCTAGGGTATGGGGATTCTTGACCAGAGAGGCACACAGAGGCAGTGTTTCATTAACAATAAAGAAAGATGTTTATTTGAACATTCAGAACAGGCAACGAATTGTGATGGTTACAGTAGTGTAAGGAGCTTAATGTTACGTAGGACAGTTCAATGCTTCAAAACTTCAGGTTACGGTTTAACTTTCGAAATTTGCAGGAATCTGGTAATCTTCCACTAACTAGACCCTAATTCTCAAACAGCCCTATCCCCGGGATCTGTTTTTAACCACTATAAAACTATTCTTCCTTAAGTTCTCACTGAACTTCTCTAAACTCACTCCTGGCTTCACAATTCCCAACCGCTAACTTTTCCTCCCTTCCTCCGACTCCTTTTCCAGAACTGCCGTTTTCTAACTGTCAGAATTCAAAACTCCAAGGTTCCTTTTGTTTCTCCACTCGGCCAACCTCCGCCCACTTACTCCTGGCCAATCAAAATTGTTTTCCACATTTCCCCCAGGCTGCCTACAAGCCTTGTCCCTTCTTTTGACCTACAAAACCCTGTACGGTTCCGGTCCAGTGTATCTGTCCGGACGTATCTCCCTCTACGTCCCACCCCGGAGTCTGAGATCATCTGGGGAGGCCCTGCTCCCGACCCCACCGCTCTCACAAGTGAGGTTGGTGGGGACGAGGAGCAGGGCCTTCTCGGTGGTGGCCCCTCACCTGTGGAACTCACTCCTGGGAGAAATTAGGGCATCAACATCCCTCCTCTCCTTCAGGAGGAAAGTAAAGACGTGGTTGTGGGACCAGGCCTTTGAGCAATCTGACAACTACATAAGGACAATCAAACGACTAGGACTGACAGGACTGACAGTGTGGAATTGGAAATTGGACTATGAGATAGCGAACGCTGACCGTCTATGAGGGGTAATTGGGATTGTATTGTTTTATTGGTTTTATTGGTTTTAGGGTTGTAATGCAGGAATTGTTGTTTAGCTGTTCAACTGTTTAACTGTTTAATTGATGTTATCTTGTTTTACTACTCTTATGTGATGCTGGCATCGAATTGTGCCTTTGTAAGCCGCCCTGAGTCCCCTTCGGGGTGAGAAGGGCGGGGTAGAAGAAACCGAAATAAATAAATAAATAAATGCCTTCACCTAAAATGGTTGCCTCTAGCTTCTATATAAAAAGAATGCCAAACCACTAGGCCTAATTCTGAGCTATCCCTGGTCTTCTAAGGTAGGGAAATCCATCACACCATGCAAGAGGAAGGTGTGTCTGAGTGAAGGACCTTCCTTCCTTTCCTTCTTTCCCTCCCTTCACGGCTTCCTTATCTTCATTTCTTTCCTTCTTCCTCCCTTTCCTTCCTTCATGCCTCCCTTTCTTTCCTTCCCCTTCCTTTCCTTCCCCCCTCTCTTCATGTGCTTGAGACCCTGTTGACTGCATTTCTTGGTATTCTCATTTTCAACATGACCCATGAAAGGAAAAGGGGAAAATCTTGCAGGTAAAGAAGGTTTCTGCCTGTCCTCAATGATCTTTTGCTTCTTTCTTCACCAGGGAAATGTAGATTCTATGGAGCCACCTCTTGGGTGCAGTAAGGAAACTGTTAATATAGGAAGAAGGAAGAAATAATCTCAAGGTGATGCTCTTGCTGACTTCTTGAGTTCACTTACAGATAAGAAAGGGAAATAGTGCCAAGTATCCATATTGCACTTCAACAACCTTATTACTGTTGACATGGAGGAGAGAGCATTTAAATGCCTGGAGTGCGGAAAGAGTTTTACTCAGAGACATCATCTGCAGCAACATGAAAGGACTCACACTGGGGAGAAGCCCTACAAGTGCCTGGAGTGTGGACAGAGCTTCACTAGTAATTCAAGTCTACGTGTGCATCAAAGGATTCACACTGGGGAGAAACCCTACAAATGCTTGGAGTGTGGACAAAGCTTCACTAGTAATTCAGGTCTACGTGTGCATCAAAGGATTCACACTGGGGAGAAACCCTATAAGTGTCTGGAGTGTGGACAAAGCTTCACTCGTAATTCAGGTCTACGTGTGCATCAAAGGATTCACACTGGGGAGAAACCCTATACATGCCTGGAGTGTGGAAAGAGCTTCACTGATAATTCAGGTCTACGTTCACATCAAATGACTCACACTGGGGAGAAACCCTATACATGCCTGGACTGCGGACAGAGCTTCACTCAGCACGCACACCTAAATTCACATCAAAGTACACACACTGGGGAGAAACCCTATACATGTCTGGAGTGTGGACAGAACTTCACTCAGATTGGAAATCTACAATCACATCAAAGGATTCACACTGGGGAGAAGCCCTATAAATGCCTGGAGTGTGGACAGAGCTTCACTCAGAGTTCAAATCTACGTTCGCATCAAAGGACTCACACTGGGGAGAAACCCTATAAATGCTTTGAGTGTGGAAAGAGCTTCACTGGTAGTGGACCTCTGCATAGACATCAAAGGACTCACACTGGGGAGAAACCCTATACATGCCTGGAATGCGGAAAGAGCTTCATTGATAATGGAAAGTTACGTTTGCATCAAAGGACTCACACGGGGGAGAAACCCTATAAGTGCCTTGAGTGTGGACAGAGCTTCACACAGAATTCAAGTCTACGTTCACATCAAAAGACTCATATTGGGTAGAAACCCTATAAATGTCTGGAGTGTGGACACAGCTTCACTAAAAGTGGAAATCTACGATTGCATCAAAGGACCCACACTAGGGAGAAACTCTAGAAATGCATGGTGTGTGGAAAGAGCTTCTTAAGGGAGCTCAAATCTATATAGACCTAGAATTCACATTGGAAGGAGCAGTAGTATTTGACCCCAGAGAGACTCCCGAAAACAGAGCTTTCCAAACTCGTCATATTGGTGACACTCTTTTTAGACATGCATCCTTTTGCAACATGGTAATTCAATTCAACTAGTAACCAGAGGTTATAAGATTTTGAGTATCAATATAATATAATAATATCGACAAATTTGTTTTATATACTCACTACTGCATAAACAAGTCTTATATCTTTTCAAAATCGCAAATAGACTTACTCTTATTCCAGCCAAATCTTAGCTTATATCCTTCTAGGCAGAGTAAAACTCGATTTTCTAATCTAACCCACTCCTTTAGCCAGCTGAAGCCTACCACTTCATATTAATAACTAATGTCTGGCAGCGCTAAGCCCCCCTCTCTTTGACGTTGTTAGGTTTTTGTAAGCAATGCTAGCTTTTCTTCCATTCCATGTAAATTTAGTTGAATCCTTCCGCCAAAGTTCGAAAATTCTCACTCCTTTAAATATTAGTAGATTTTGGAATAAAAACAGCATTTTGAGTAAGATCATCATTTTTATCACCGCTATATTCCCCACCCAAGTTAGTTGAATTCTTTGCCATCTTTCCAAATTTTCTTTAATCTCCTTCCATGTTTTTTCATAATTATTTTGAAAGAAGTTATTTTTGTTGGTTAGCCATAATCCTAGACATGTTACTTGCGAGGCTACCTTACCAGCTGATAAATTCTCTATCAATATTGCTTTTTGACAGAATTTTTAGTGAAGAAGATGGAATTCTCTTTATTCATTTTTAATCCTGCCACATTCCCATACTCATTAATCATTTCCATCAAACTTTGAATACTTTTCAGTGGCTCTTCTCTAATGCATAACATATCATCAGCATATGCTTTAACTTTGAATTCTTGTCCTTGTATTTTCACTCCTTCAATACAGCTGTCTTCCTTAATTCTAGTATTTAATATTTCTAACATCCACATGATAGACAAGGATGACAAAGGACATATGGATTTCTGCCTATATGTCGGTCGCATGGCTCCAAGTTTGAATTTTATTTTTATACTTTAATTATTAAATACACAAGTTATCCAGAAAGTAAGGTTACAAGACATGTAGCTCTTATGGGGTATTTTCGTGGGAGAAGTTGGTAGCACTGCTGTGTAATGTGAAGCAAGTGGAAGCAAATAAACAGTACCAGTCGTCAGTAGCTCATCGACTACTGTGGTCATCACTAATAGTCAGCACGGATTTATCAAAAACAAGTCATGCCAAACTCAGCTGATCTCTTCTTTCGAAAGAGTTACAGCTGGGTAGATGCTCTATTCTGCCTTGGTTAGAGCACACCTGGAATACTGTGTCCAATTCTGGGCACCACAATTGAAGAGAGATATTGACAAGCTGGAATATGACCAGAGGAGGGCAACTATAATGATCAAGGGTCTGGAGAACAAGCCCTATGAAGAGCGTCTTAAAGAGCTGGGCATGTTTATCCTGCAAAAGAGAAGAGTGAAGAGACATGATAGCCATGTATAAATGTGTGAGGGGAAGTCACAGGGAGGAGGGAGCAAACTTGTTTTCTGCTGCCCTGGAGACTAGGACACAGAACAATGGCTTCAAACTACAAGAAAGGAGATTCCATCTGAACATTAGGAAGACTTCCTAACTGTGAGAGCTGTTCACAAGAGGAACCCTTACCCCGAAGTGTGGTGGAGGCTCCTTCTATAGAGGCTTTTAAACAGAGACTGGATGGCCATCTGTTGGGGGTGCTTCAAATGCGATTGTCCTGCTTCTTGGCAAGGGGTTGGACTGGATGGCCCACGAGGTTTCTTCCAACTCTAGGATTCTATGACTGGAATTGTGGTGAAGGTTAAAAGTGAGCGTCCTTCTTCTGCTTCCCTCCAAGTGCAAAGTTCACACTGTATGAGGAACATCCAGAAAGTCAGGTTACGAGATTTTTTAAAAATACAAAGAATGAATATGTTTGAATAAATCTTACGTGGATTATAGCATAGGTGTTAGATTATTTTTCCACATGATCACCATTCAGTTCAATACATTTTGTCATCTGTGATGTCTTGGACTTTTCCATTTGTGCTCAGTTTTAGGGGTGGAGCTTAAACCCTCCTATAGGCCTGGCTCTGTTGGTTTAGCCTTTTTGCCTCAGAGCTTGTCTGAAAGGGTTTTCCCTCCTTATTCTGGCTTAAAGCTTTAGAGAAGAAGGCCATAATTGTCTGGGTTCCTTGGCCTGGCAATCTAAACAGGCATTCTATAGCACGTATATACCTCATCATAGTTGTGTATTTACCACATAGTCAACATAGTCTAGTACTTACCACTATAGCCCAGAGTGCTTTACCGATATAGCTTTGTACATACCATGATCATAGCTTGTACTATACCATTAGCATAAATAGTATTTACCAACATAGCTGTGTATATATCATATAGCTTAGTATTTACCAAAAGTATTTACAAAATAGTCATTTTAGCTTGTATTTCTATCATATAGTTATTATAGTTCTATACTTTACCATTTTAGTCCAATATTTTACTTTCAATAGCCAAGTATTTTACCAAATGACTTCCCACAATTATAGCCAAGTATTTTAAGTCATGTTGTGCAAATATAGTCAAGTGTTCATTTCCAGTGTAACCAAATTCAAGCAACAAACTGTCTTTGTAATATTTTATTTTGATTCGCCTTTCAAGAACTCTTGACTGAAGTTAATTTTGCCTTTTGTTTCAGTAAACTTATTTGATTATCTTTACTCCTGTCTCAAGAGTCTTTATTTTAAAGAACTGAAGTACATCAGAGGGTATACCGATAGCCACCGGGAATAGCCAGACTTATAGTTTTCCTTTTACACCCAGCGTGCCATCACAGTGCTATAGACCTCTTTGGCCTTGCCGAATGGATCGCCAATAGAAAGTTAAAGTAAAAGCCTGCTCCCTGTGAAGGGTGTGGGAGAGAGAAAGGCCCTGCTTACACAGTGCTGCGGTCCTGCTTGGCCCTGCCATTTTGGTGTCGCGTATAGAAAAATAAAGAGATAGCCTGCTCCCTGAGAGGGGTGTGGGAGAAAGAAAGGCACAGCTTCTGTAGCGCTGTGTTCCAGTTCGGCCCTGCCGATTAGATTGCTTATTGAGAGAAAAAAGATCGGGCCCGCTCCCTGAAGTTTATGAGGGAGAGAAGGGCAGTTTTCAAAGTGAGAAATACCTGTCTGCCTGCCCTTTAAAGACATTAGAAGCTTGCCCCCTGTGAGGGGTGTGTGAGAGGGTGAAAAGGGCTAGGCTCGCAACTGCTATTTGGCTGAAAGAGGTGTTTTGGTGCCAAAAAAAAAAAGGGGGTTCATAGTTTTGGCAGCCATTTGGTGTTCATCCTTTTAAGCCTCTTTTATAGAAGCATCATAGTTGTGGCGGCCATATTGTCTCTGTAGAGATATGTTTATTATAAAGTGTTTATTATAATGTGTTTAAAACTGTATTTGTGTTCTACATTGGTTGCCATGGCCTAGCTGTGAGAGATAGGTTGCCATGGAGACAAGGCAGAAGAGGAGGTGGGAGGAGCTTAAAGAGAAAAAGGTTTGAAAGTGACAGTTAAGTTTCAGTCAGGAGGAAGAGACCCTGAGAAGAGGAGCAGAGTCAGATAAGGACTCTGAGATAGTAGCAGAGTCAGGAAGGGACTCTGAGAAGTGAAGCAGTGTAGACTCAGTTAGTTTTTAGTGATTGTGAATATTTCTTCAGCAAAGGAGCTGAAGGTGAAACCTTGTTAGATTGCTTGAGTAAAAAGAATCTAACAGAGGCGTTTTAGGATCGCCAGTAGTGGAAGACTGGAGATCAGTGGTTTGATCCGGTATAGGACAAACAGTGAAAATATTCACAACAGGGAACACTGAAATAATAAAGCGCTTCACTGTAGAAGGAGTTTATAAGATTGTAACATCAAAAGACTGAATGTATCTCAACCAAGCCATATTGTAACCATCAAGCATATGCCAAGCTCAACATCTTAATATTGCAACAATACGCTTTGTTTAACAATAAACTTGTTCTCTTTGTTATTTTAAACCTGCCTCATCTCCATTGATTTTACGTTCGGTGCATTCCACTCTACCAAAGTTACCTCACAACGCAAATAGAGACAAACAGAGACTTTAATACTAGAGTCTCTATACATTATGGTGGCAGTTTAATTTAGCATTCTCGGAACTTCCTTACAGTTCTTGGTGGCATTAGGTGGATTAACACTTCCTTACAGTCTCAAAGAAGCGGTGGCCATACTGTCTTCATCAAAGTTGTGGCTGCCATATTGTCTCCTCAAAAGAAGCGGTGGCCATTTTGCCTTCACCAATCTATATAGATTTCAATGGGATTAGTGCTTATAGTTTAAAAGGAGCGCGCACGCACAGGGCAAACCCAATAATCTCCTGGCCTGTTGTCACCAATTTATATAACACGCTGCCACCAAAATAAAGTAATATTCTAAGGTGTTTTACTATTGAATCAGGCTACAACCAAAATAAAAGGCTTTTAGTTTTCTTGTTTGACCAAATGTATTGTAAGTAGCTGGATGGTGCTGAATTCGCACTAAGGGCACAGGACACTGAGGTGATTAATATTGGAATTCTTTTAAGTAGATTGCTGCCACCAATCTGGTAACTCTGTTTCCCTAGCTTGTTAAGAATACTGCTTCACACTGAGACAGTTGTTTGTTAACAAAGAACAAAAATGTTTATTTGCGAGATTTTCAAAAACACAGGCACTTAAGCGTAATGGTTGCAAGAACGAGATGAAGCTTATTTGGTTACTTAAAACAGTTCAGTACTTGGTTTCCAATAACAACTCTCAACTTCCTCAGGAAGCCTAGCAGACTTCCTCCTGACTAGAATCCTATTACTTCAAACAGTCCTTTTCCTGGGATCTGTTTCTATTCAGTATACCAGCTATTCTTCCCTAATAGCTCTCTGAATACTCTAATCTAACTCTTCGGCTTCACTGACTTTATTTATTTATTTATTTTGCGTATTTCTACCCCGCCCTTCTCAACCCCCGAGGGGGGACTCAGGGCAGCTTACAAAAGGCACAATTCGATGCCTACTCAATAATACAGACAAACATATATAAACAGCAATTAAAACAGTTATAACAGTTAAAACAATCAATTATATATCACAGTCAATAAAACCAATCTCAAGCTCAACGTTGGCCAACTCAGAGTCCATAAGTTCATTCATTCCACATTGTCCATTCCTATCAGTTGTCGTTGTCCTTTATTTATCTGCCAGATTACCCAAACGCCTGGTCCCAAATCCATGTTTTTAATTTCCTTCTAAAGGAGGGGCCTCGCTGATCTAATTTCCCCGGGGAGTGAATTCCACAGGTGAGGGGCCACCACCACCGAGAATTATTTATTTATTTATTTATTTACATCACTTATATCCCGCCCATATCAGCCCGCAGGCGACTACATATCGGCACAATTCGATGCCATCAATACAATACAACAGCAAAACAATTAAGTGCATTTAGACAAAAAAGACAGTGCAATAACAATTTAAAAAGAGCTATATCCTCTCATTCCAATCCTCATCCGTTTCATCGTCTTGGCCGTTCCTGGGTCATTCTCCCATCTCAAGCTTGACTATCTATTCCGGGGTTCCGAATGCTTGCTTGAAGAGCCAGGTTTTTACTCTCTTCCGAAAAGTCAGGAGGGAGGGGGCTGATCTAATATCCCTAGGCAGGGAGTTCCACAGCCGAGGGGCCACCACAGAGAAGGCCCTGTCCCTCGTTCCCGCCAATCTCACTTGTGATAGAGGCGGGGCCGAGAGCAGGGCCTCCCCAGAAGATCTTAAACTCCGAGGCGGGACATAGAGGGAGATGCACTCGGACAGATACGCTGGGCCAGAACCATATAGGGTTTTGTAGGTTAAAACCAGCACTTTGAATTGTGCTCGGAACTGGATCGGCAGCCAGTGGAGCTGACATAACAGAGGGGTGGTGTGCTCCCTGTATGACACTCCGGTGAGTAATCTGGCTGCCTCCCGCTGGACTAATTGAAGTTCCCGAACATTCTTCAAAGGCAACCCCACGTAGAGTGCGTTGCAGTAATCTATTTGGGATGTAACAAGAGTGTGGACCACTGGCCAGATCCGACTTCCCAAGGTACGGGCACAGCTGGCACACAAGTTTTAATTGTGCAAAAGCTCTCCTGGCCACCGCCAAGACCTGAGGTTCCAGGCTAAGCGATGAGTCCAGGATCACACCCAAGCTGCGAACCTGCGTCTTCAGGGGGAGGCTGTAACCCTATGCCCTGTTCAGCCTTACGACTGACCAGTAGGACCTCTGTCTTGTCTGGATTCAGTTTCAATTTGTTAGCTCTCATCCAGTACGACACAGCACCCTCCTCCTAACTCTCTCCTTCAAACAGCAGAACCTGACTAACTTCTTCGACACTCAGAATCTGGCTGACTGTCAGAATTAAAAAAAAAAAAAACACTCCTCAAGGCTCCTTTTTTCCTGCACTTCAACTAAGCTCTGCCCACTTTCTCCCAGCCAATCACAATGGTTCTCCACATTTCCCCCCACAATTACTTACTTACTTACTTAGGCGATCCCTCGTTGGACGAGTAAGATGGTCTTCCATTATGGATTTCCTTGTGGATCCGTAGGTGGCTGTGGAGCCCTATTCTTGCTCTGCATCTTCTTCCGCAGTGAGGGCATTGGTTTCCAGGTGGAAGGCGTTCCCGGTCGGGGTTGGCTTGACGCGCCTTCCTCCTGGCACGTTTCTCTCTTTCACCCTCCACTCGTGCCTCCTCGAATTCTGCAGCACTGCTGGTCACAGCTGACCTCCAGCTGGAGCGGTCAAGGGCCAGGGCTTCCCAGTTCTCAGTGTCTATGCCAGAGTTTTTAAGGTTGGCTTTGAGCCCATCTTTAAATCTCTTTTCCTGTCCTCCAACATTCCGTTTTCCGTTCTTGAGTTCAGAGTAGAGCAGCTGCTTTGGGAGACGGTGGTCGGGCATCCGGACAACATGGCCGGTCCAGCGGAGTTGGTGGCGGAGGACCATCGCTTCAATGCTGGTGGTCTTTGCTTCTTCCAGCAAGCTGACGTTTGTCCGCTTGTCTTCCCAAGAGATTTGCAGGGTTTTTCGGAGGCAGCGCTGATGAAATCGTTCCAGGAGTTGCATGTGACGTCTGTAGACAGTCCACGTCTCACAGACATGGAGCAGGGTTGGGAGGACAATAGCTTTATAAACAAGCACCTTGGTATCCCTACGGATGTCCCGGTCCTCGAACAGTCTCTGCTTCATTCGGAAAAATGCTGCGCTTGCAGAGCTCAGGCGGTGTTGTATTTCGGTGTCGATGTTGACTTTGGTGGAGAGGTGGCTGCCAAGGTAGCGGAAATGATCAACATTTTCTAATGTTACACCGTTAAGCTGTATCTCTGGCATTGGAGAGGGGGTGGCTGGTGCCTGCTGGAAAAGCACCTTGGTTTTTTCAATGTTCAGTGACAAGCTGAGCTTCTCGTATGCTTCTGCAAAGGTGTTTAGAGTGGCTTGTAGATCTTCTTCTGAATGCGCACAGATGACGTTGTCTGGTTTAAAAGGCAGGCAATTCATCACACAGCCACCATTTTGCCTTCACCAATCTATACCGATTTCAATGGGATTCGTGCTGATAGTTTAAAAGGAGCAGGGATACGGTGTGATTTGTGTCTGTTTTTACATTTATCTGAGGAAAAGGAACTAGGAGGCTCTTCACACACTCAGTCCTCTTCACTCACATAGAGTTTGTTATGTTGGCAACTAGTGAGCAACTAGAATGGATAGGCTTTCTGAAGGAGGTACAGACAGACATTCACTCAGCCACCGCTCGCACCCGACAGAAAAGGCCCTAAACTGTTGCTGGAAAAGGAAAGCCATTTGATTGTAAAGGCTGAAGGTGCTTGGAAACACCTGCAATATGGCACGCACACCTTGTCAACTTCCAGAGACCCTGATGAAATAGCAGTGCATAAAGAAGAGCTCCAGGATAGTTTGTTTACACTGGAAACCCCTTATAGAAACCAAATTCAAGCAACAAACTTAGTCTTTGTCATATTTTATTTTGATTCAAGAACTCTGACGGAAGTTAACTTTGCCTTTTGTTTCAGTAAACTTACTTGGTTAACTGTAATCCTGTCTCAAGAGTCTATATTTTGTCTTCCGTGGGGCGAGTTTTTTGATGCCTGTGTCATACAAGTCTCCCGCCGCCTTTTTCACCCAGGTCATCAGTCACAATGTACGGCCGTTCACTTCTGTCTTCATCGTGAATTTCCTCACCAGGGCAATAAAAATACCTTTTAAAGATGAAGTTACATTTTCCCTGAAGAGATCATATTGCTAAGTGTGCCATCACACTCAGACGCCTTAAAGATGAAACGATGATGTGCTGCTATCTTTGTCTGGGCGGACCGCTGGGATCTTTCTTAAGGGTTGGAGCTTTCTGAGTAACTGAGCCCACTTCAAGTATGGAACAGCAAACAGGGTATGTATTAACAAAGTCTTTGTAGACTTGGCATGGCTTATCAACGTTACAAACAGTCAATTGGTAAAGCGTAGAGATGAGCTTTGTTGCATTCAGATAATGAATTAGCTTTCCTCCAAAGGGTATAGTGGATTCTGAAATTCTTCTATCCTAATCTTGAGCCCCTATAGTAAGAAAAAGCAGGTTTTTCTCCTATCTATAGCCCAAAATTAGCTTTGGAGGCAAATGCTCAATACTATCTATAATTTCTCTATAAACTCAATAAGCTTCTCTATCTATAACTCAATTGTTCTCTTTTAAACTATCTATCTATGACTCAATTACTCAATATATTTGTATTTCTATCTATCTATGGCCTAATTGATCTTTATATCCCAAATCTATCTGTTGAGACTCAGCATTCTGGCACCATACCTACTACTAGTAGTAGGAGAAGGAGAAGAAGTGATGCAGAGGCAGATGAGAATCAGCGTCAGCTGAAACGAATTCGTGACATCTTTCTGGCTTCAAGTGATTCAGAGGACTTTGCAGGATTTGGCCCAGAAGAAGCTATGGAAGCAGATTACCGGGGAGTAAAGAGAGTGGCCAGTGAATCTGGCAGTGATAGTGACACTATGTCTAAGAGGCTTAAAGACACAGCAGACAATTCCAGTGAAAGTGAGGATGAGATGGAGGAGCCTTTAGACTGGACTCTGGTTCAGAACATTAGGGACATTTGCAATCAAGCAACCTCCAGCGATGATTTTGAGGGTTTTCAGGATAACTGGAAAGAGGGATCATCTTGGCAGGATCAGGCATTAGAACAAAGGTGGCAGACTTGGCGTGGCTTAGATGCTTCAGCTGCGCAAGGAGAATCAGATGGGACTAATGAATCTCAATCTAGTGATAGTGAATAAAATGAGCACATTGGGAACCGTTTCTTTGCAGACGACAAAGTGTTGTTTACGTGTTGTTACTCTGCCTAACCTTGCTTGGATTTCCAGTATCCTGTTTCCTTGCCGTGCTTCTTCGGACCTTGGAATCTGCTTTCGTGAGTGTTACGCCTGGCTACCTGACCTTGGAATTGACTGGACTACGCATTTGCCTATCGGACCTTGCTTTGAACTTTGCATTACTTAAAGACTATTTTGCTTTGCATTTTGCTACTAGCTCTTGTATCTCCTGTTTTCTTTTGGTTGCTATTCTAGCCTGTTAGATATCCGGATTATCTACTGTTTACATTATTGCCTGAAAACACCTTTTGAACTGCCTTCACTGCTGTTAAAGTGCCTCTTTAAGTTTGTTATTCATTAAAAGACTATTATTTTGCATCTCAATTGCTGTTTGAGACAATCTGTGTTCCTTGGGTCGCGACACTATCTATCTATGGCCTAATTGATCTTTATATCCCAAATCTATCTATCTATGGCCTACTTGATCTATTTACTTATATATTTAGTACTTGCAATGATTTCTCTAGGATTTCCTGCTGGCCTCTAGCACATCTGAAATCTTTTTTCCCAACTGAAAGGGCAGGGAGGCCTCTAAAATGGAGGTCTTTCCCTGGGAGCAGGGGCGGGCTCAAAGAGCTGCTCTCTAGGCCAATCATTGCAAAGAGGCCTGCAAGCAGGCTTTTCTGCCTCTGAGCTGCTAGCCTTCTAGGGCTTTGCAAAGCTGCAACAGCTCTGAGAGAAATGCAAGGGGAAGCAACGTTAAGGTAAGACAAACCAGGCTCCTGGGAGACGAAACACTAAGTATTAAAAGAGGAAGGAGACAGTGGCATGCGGGATAAATAAGACAAACCGCCCTCTAAGCCCCTTCTTAAGATAAGCATGCTTGAGGAATATGGGGGAGGAATCCCTCATCCTAATCTATCTAGGCTGAGTACTCATTGAGGGCTGGAGCCTTGTAGAGTCAGGGATGAAACTCAACACTAACCAAATCTATTTTTGTAATGGCATGTCTTTATCCTTGGCAGTTTAAAGACATGGTTCTTCAGTTTAACAGATGAGTTGCCCGTGTGCCATTACATGAATGCTTACGAATATCACTTGTTCAAAGAGTTGACTTCTAACAAGGTCATGCTTTTCTTGACTAGTGGTTTTCAAAAGGTGGTCTCCGCATGTTCATGAAGTTTCACATTTGCAGAACTGATGTGATAACATTTTTATCTTTTCGATAAGATTATGGGGCACTTATTTCCAATAGGTTATGGAATTTCCAATACTGGAAGCTTTGGTGCTCCAACACTTTTGTGTTGAAAGAAGGGATTCTCAGAGGCAGAGACTGCAATGGCCAAGTGACAAAAAGAGGGTGTGTTATGGCGCTGGGCATTACATTCAGCAGGAAATCCTTTTCTTTTTTCTTTTTTGGCTTCAGGGCTTTGTAAATGGAGGGGCACTTTAGATTCTGTGGCACGTTAGACTTGAGTAAATACGACACACACAGTGCCTAGCAGGGTCTCAGCAGGGAAGGTCAGCCTGGAAGATGCCAGTTCTCGGTAGGTGCCCCCTTCCTCCTCCTCCTCCTCCTCCACATCCCTTAAATGTCAGGGGAACGTGTCACAATGGAAACATCATCAGGAGACACCAGCAGAGTGAGAAGGGAAGGCTGCCAGGATGAGCTGCAGCTCCAGGTGCCAAGTACTTCCACCGGGAGATGTAGGGCTGTTGGAAACTGGCACCCCTGAAACACCCCTGAGCAGCTGCCAAGACATCACAAATTTATTTATTTATTTACTAGCCGTCTCCTGCCAGGCGTTGCTGTGGCCCAGTCTGGTGATCTGGAAAATAAAGTAATTAGAAAGTGTTGGTTTCTGAAGTATGTAATTCCTTGATGCTTGTGGGTAAACAGTATTTCTTGTTGTTTGTCAGTGTGGAGAAGAGCAAACCACTGACCACCTGCTGCAATGCACCCTGAGCCCTGCCACATGCACAATGGAGGACCTTCTTGCAGCAACACCAGAGGCACTCCAAGTGGCCAGATACTGGTCAAAGGACATTTAATCAACTACCAAGCTTGCAAATTTTGTGCTCTGTCTGTTTGTTTTTGTTAAAAATGTAATACAAATGTCTGGTTGCTGATGACACGATAAATATAAAATATTTGTCACTGTTGATGAGGACACCACCAGCTATTTTCAGTGGGACAATGAATTCTACGAACAGAAAGATGGAGTAGCTATGGGGAGCCCTCTCAGCCCAGTCATAGCTAACTTCTACATGGAACAATTTGAAAAACAAGCTCTTGAAACAGCAACCAAAAAGCCCACGATACGGTTCAGATATGTGGATGACACTTTCACCATTTGGAGCCATGGAGAAGAAGAACTCAACAGGTTCCTGGAACATCTTAACAGCATCCACCCAAAAATCCAGTTCACTATGGAAAAAGAAAAGGAAGGAAGACTGCCTTTTCTAGATGTCCTAGTCATCCGCAAACCAGATCAACAATTGGGTCACACCGTTTACAGAAAACCCACACACACAGATAGATATCTACATAAAAACTCCAACCATCACCCAAGTCAAAAAAGAAGCACCATAAAAGCCTTGGCAGACCGTGCAAAAAGAATCTGTGAACCCCACTTCCTCCAAGATGGACTGAACCACCTCAACTGGGCTCTACAGGCCAATGGATACTCCACCTCAGACATCAGAAGAGCTGCAAGACCAAGAACAAGCCACGAGAGTCAAGATGAAGATCCACCCAGAGGAAAAGTGTTCCTGCCATACATCAAGGGAACCACTGATCGCATAGGAAAGCTGATGAGGAAACACAACATACAAACAATCTACAAACCCACCAAGAACATCCAACAAATGCTCCGTTCAGCAAAGGACAAGAGGGATCCTCTCACCTCTGCAGGAGTCTACCGTATACCATGCAGCTGTGGACAAGAAGTCTACATAGGGACCACCAAACGCAGCGCCCAAACAAGAATCCAGGAACATGAAAGGCACTGCAGACTACTCCAACCGGAGAAATCAGCCATAGCGGAGCACCTGATGAACCAACCAGGACACAGCATTTTATTTGAGAACACAAAAATGCTGGACCATTCTAACAACCACCATGTCAGACTACACAGAGAAGCCATTGAAATCCACAAGCATGTGGACAATTTCAACAGAAAGGAGGAAACCATGAAAATGAACAAAATCTGGCTACCAGTATTAAAAAATTCTAAAATTAAAACAGCAGAGAGAAAAACAGGCAGGGACATCTAATCACCTTTCAAGAAGAGTTTGCTCCAGGCACAGTCAGCCCATTGTATGCTAATCAAGGTGGTCAGTTGAAAAGATTCACACCTAGCCCAACTCACAAAAGCCTTTTGTCTCACCCTGGTCATTCCACAGATATATAAACCCCTTTTTTCCCAGCTCCAGCAGACCTCTGAGGAAGCCTGCCATAGATGCAGGCGAAACGTCAGGAGAAATGCCTCTAGAACATGGCCATATAGCCCGAAAAAACCCACAAGAACTGGATGAGGAGATTGTCTGGTTTGCCTTCTCTGGAACATGCAACATATCATTGTCCTTCTTTAGGGGTCCCTTTCACATCTATGATACTACATCTCTCTGTGTGTGAATCATATCTATCTATATCTATGGCTGGATAGCTCTTTGTCAGATCTTTGATTATGTTTTCTTGCCCTGGTGAAGGGATTACCTTAAGTATTTTCTGTTGCTTATGGGGGTTCTCTGTGGGAAGTTTGCCCCAATTTTATTGATGGTGAGGTTCAGAATGCTCTTTGATTGCAGATGAACTATAAATCCCAGCAACTACCACTCCCAAATGTTGAGGTCTATTTCCCTCAAACTCCATCTGTGTTCATATTTGGGCATATGGAATATTCGTGCCAAGTTTGGTCCAGATCCATCATTGTTTGAGTCCACAGTGCTCTCTGGATGTAGGTGAACTACAACTCCCAAACTCAAGGTCAATGCCCACCATACCAATCTAGTGTTTTCTGTTGGGAGTCCTGTGTGCCATGTTTGGTTCAATTCAATCATTGGTGGAGTTCAGAATGCTCTTTGATTGCAGATGAACTATAAATCCCAGCAACTACAACTCCCAAATGTTGAGGTCTATTTCCCTCAAACTCCATCTGTGTTCATATTTGGGCATATGGAATATTCGTGCCAAGTTTGGTCCAGATCCATCATTGTTTGAGTCCACAGTGCTCTCTGGATATAGGTGAACTACAACTCCCAAACTCAAGGTCAATGCCCACCATACCGATCTAGTGTTTTCTGTTGGGAGTCCTGTGTGCCATGTTTGGTTCAATTCAATCATTGGTGGAGTTCAGAATGCTCTCTGATTGCAGATGAACTATAAATCCCAGCAACTACCACTCTCAAATCACAAAATCAATTTTCTTGAGTGAAGGTCACTCCTTGGGTTAGTAGACCTCCAGAGAAGGCGGCTCACTTCGCCAGACTCCTAGGAAGTGTATATGAGGTTTGGAAGGGACCCGAAATATCATCCAGTGCCCCCCCCCCCCCTCTTTCTTGCCATGCTGGAATACACAACCCAAGTGTTCTAACTAGGTTGTGCTCTGCCTCCAGCCCTGAGGAGAGGCCAGAAGACATTAAAATAATAATAAGTATCAAAATGTGAAGCAGCTTCTGTTCCTGATTGGAGTGTTCCTCCTTCCTGTGTGCTGGTATTTTATTTATTTGTCGTGTCAGGATAACCAGTCAAATTACTTTACATTTCTAACAGAACAAAGCAAACAAACAAACAGACAAAATACAAAATGTGTGAGTTTGGCAGTTGGTTAAATGTCCCTTGACCAGTATCTGGCCACTTGGAGTGCTTCTGGTGTGGCTCCATTGTGGTGTTGCTCTAAGGTCCTCCATTGTGCGTGTGGCAGGGCTCAGGTTGCATTGCAGCAGGTTGTCAGTGGTTTGCTCTTCTCCACACTCGCATGTCGAGGATTCCACTTAGAATCATAGAATCAAAGAGTTGGAAGAGACCTCATGGGCCATCCAGTCCAACCCCATTCTGCCAAGAAGCAGGAATATTGCATTCAAATCACCCCTGACAGATGGCCATCCAGCCTCTGCTTAAAAGCTTCCAAAGAAGGAGCCTCCACCACACTCCGGGGCAGAGAGTTCCACTGCTGAACGGCTCTCACAGTCAGGAAGTTCTTCCTAATGTTCAGACTTTGTAGCCCCGTTTCTGAAGGTTGGCTCTGCATCTCGTGGTGCCAGAGCGCAGTCTGTTCAGCGCCTTCCAGGTCGCCCAGTCCTCTGTGTGCCCAGGGAGTCTCTCATTTGGTATCAGCCATGGATTGAGGTTCTGGGTTTGAGCCTGCCACTTTTGGACTCTTGCTTGCTGAGGTGTTCCAGCGAGTGTCTCTGTAGATCTTAGAAAACTATTTCTAGATATAAGTCGTTGATGTGCTGGCTGATACCCAAACAGGGGATGAGCTGGAGATGTCCTTGCCTTGGTCCTTTCACTATTGGCTGCTACTTCCCGGCGGATGTCAGGTGGTGCGATACCGGCTAGACAGTGTAATTTCTCCAGTGGTGTAGGGCGTAGACACCCCGTGATAATGCGGCATGTCTCATTAAGAGCCACATCCACTGTTTTAGTGTGGTGAGATGTGTTCCACACTAGGCATGCATCCTCAGCAGCAGAGTAGCACAGCGCAAGGGCAGATGTCTTCACTGTGTCTGGTTGTGATCCCCAGGTTGTGCCAGTCAGCTTTGGTATGATGTTGTTTCTAGCACCCACTTTTTGCTTGATGTTCAGACAGTGCTTCTTGTAGGTCAGAGCACGGTCCAGAGTGACTCCTCCCAGGGATTTGGGTGCGCTGCAATGCTCCAGTGGGATTCCTTCGTTCCCAGGTGATCTTCAGAG
This sequence comes from Anolis sagrei, assembly GCF_037176765.1. Lineage (NCBI taxonomy): Eukaryota > Metazoa > Chordata > Lepidosauria > Squamata > Anolidae > Anolis > Anolis sagrei. Next base: position 5,076,604 of record NC_090021.1, on the reverse strand, counting down.
CTCAGGGTGCTTCTCTGTTCTTGAGATGAAAGGCACATGTCTGTGTTTCAGATGGGTTGGGGATCCCTCTGGGCCTTTGGTCTGCTTGAGCCCTACAATGGAGAAGGGAAGGCAGCACATTCCCTGCAGCCAAGGAAGCCTGGCAGCCCTCCAGAAGGAAGGAAGGAGGGAGGAAGGGAGGGAGGGGCATCCAAAGGCCATCTAGCCCCGCCCCTTTCGCCTGGCAGCCCCGCCCCCTTTGTAAACTCCGTAGCCACGCCCACTTTGCGTCAGAAAGGCGCCGACGTCTCTCAGGCCACGCCCCCTTCGTCGCCGCCATGTCTGAGAGGAAGACAAGGAAGGCGGAAGCAGGTGAGAGTGGTTGTTGTGAGTCCTCTTGCCCTCCTCCTCCTCCTGTGTTTTCCATCCGGGACCTATTTGGGCCTCTTCCCACTCGACCAAGGCAGGCTGAGGCGGGCCAGGGATTCCTCTCCTGCCTCAGGCAGATCAAGAGAGAGGGAGGGAGGCCTTCCTTTCCAAACTCAGCCGCGGCCTGCTCTTTCCTGAGGGATTCCTTCTCTCCCTGGAGGCCAGGCCTTGAGAGAGAGAGAGAGAGACATCCGGGCCCTTCTGGAGTGAGTCTCCTCTCAAAGCCTGCACTCAGCTTCCTACCCAGTTTTCAGCACGGGTTTCCAACTCTGTCCCTTGTATTGTCGAAGGCTTTCATGGCTGCAATCACTCTTGTTGTTGTTCATTCGTTCAGTCGTCTCCGACTCCTCGTGACCTCATGGACCAGCCCACGCCAGAGCTCCCTGTCGGCCGTCACCACCCCCAGCTCCCTCAAGGTCAGTCCAGTCACTTCAAGGATGCCCTCCATCCATCTTGCCCTTGGTCGGCCCCTCTTCCTTTTGCCTTCCACTTTCCCCAGCATCATTGTCTTCTCTAGGCTTTGCTGTCTCCTCATGATGTGGCCAAAGTACTTCAACTTTGTCTCTAGTATCTTTCCCTCCAGTGAGCAGTCGGGCTTTATTTCCTGGAGGATGAACTGGTTGGATCTTCTCGCAGTCCAAGGCACTCTCAGCACTTTCCTCCAGCACCACAGCTCAAAAGCATCGATCTTCCTTTGCTCAGCCTTCCCTAAGGTCCAGCTCTCACATCCGTAGGTTACTACAGGGAATACCATGGCCTTGACTAGGCGGATCTTTGTTGCAAGTCTGATGTCTCTACTCTTCACTATTTTATCGAGACTGGACATTGCTCTCCTCCCAAGAAGTAAGCGTCTTCTGATTTCCTGGCCACAGTCTGCATCTGCACTCATCTTTGCACCTAGAAATACAAAGTCTGTCACGGCCTCCACAGTTTCTCCCTCTATTTCCCAGTTGTCAATCATTCTTGTTGCCATAATCTTGGTTTTTTTGACGTTTAGCTGCAACCCGGCTTTTGCGCTTTCTTCTTTCACCTGGATTAGAAGGCTCCTCAGCTCCTCCTCGCTTTCAGCCATCAGGGTGGTGTCATCTGCATATCTGAGGTTATTAATGTTTCTTCCAGCAATTTTCACCCCAGCTTTGCATTCATCCAGCCCCGCACTGGAATCACTCAGTTCTGTGGAATGACCAGGGTGAGACAAAGGGGCTTTTGTCAGTTGGGCTAGCTGTGAATCTTTCAACTGACCACCTTGATTAGCATACAATGGGCTGACTGTGCCTGGAGCAAACTCTTCTTGAAAGGTAATTAGGTGTCCCTGCCTGTTTCCTCTCTGCTGTTTTTGCTGTTGCAGTTTTAGAATTTTTTAATACTGGTAGCCAGATTTTGTTCATTTTCATGGTCTCTTCCTTTCTGTTGAAATTGTCCACATGCTTCTTGTGGATTTCAATGACTTCTCCATCTACGAACCCACGCGTTCTCTTTGGTCATCTGGAGAGGCCCTGCTCGTGATCCCACCAGCGTCGCAAGCGCGTTTGGTGGGGACGCGGGGCAGGGCCTTTTCCGTAGTGGCCCCCCAACTCTGGAACACCCTCCCCAAAGACCTTAGACAGGCCCCCTCACTGGCTATCTTCAGAAAGAACTTAAAAACTTGGCTTTTCCGATGCGCCTTCCCAGATTAGGAAATCTCCACTACCGAGTCCTACAAGTACTTTACCAGAACTGATTGCTGCACATTGCACTTGCCCTAGAAACCCTTTATACACCTCCTGTCACATCAGCACTTTTAACCCTTGTACCCACCTTTTGGCCCGGCCCAGTTTTACTGTGTTTTAATGTATTTTGCTTGTTGTTTATTTTTGCTTTAATTTGTTTTAATTGTTTGATTTGCTTGTTTATATTGTTATGTTGTATTGTTGCGGCCTCGGCCTGTTGTAAGCCGCATCGAATCCTCCGGGAGATGCTAGCGGGGTACAAATAAAGTTTAATAATAATAATAATAATTCTCTGTGTAGCCTGACATGGTGGTTGTGAGAGTGGTCCAGCATTTTTGTGTTCTCAAATAAAATGCTGTGTCCAGGTTGGTTCATCAGGTGCCAAGAAGCAGGAATGTTGCATTTAAATCATCCCTGACAGATGGCCATCCAGCCTCTGTTTAAATACTTCCAAAGAAGGAGCTTCGACCACACTCCCTCCGGGGCAGAGAGTTCCACGGCTGAACGGCTCTCACAGTCTGGAAGTTCTTCCTCATGTTCAGATGGAATCTCCTCTCTTGTAGTTTGAAGCCATTGTTTCACATCCTAGTCTCCAGGGAGGCAGAAAACAAGCTTGCTCTCTCCTCCCTGTGGCTTCCTCTCACATATTTATGCATGGATTTTTTTGTGATGTTTAATAGGCTTGGGCAATCCATGGTTCTAAATGGTTCTAAAGTACTTACAAAACTAAAGTTCGGGTGGTGGAAATTTCAGAACTCAAACAAAACTCTCAAAATTTCATAATAAATGGCAGTTCCTAATTGGTTCTGTCATTAAAATCACCAATAATGAAATAATAATTAAATTTTGAAAGTTTTGTTAGAGTTCTGAAATTTTCACCACCAGAACTTTAGTTTTGTAAGTACTTTAGAACCATTTAGAACCATGGATTGCCCAAGCCTAATGTTTAAGATGTGTGGCTGTAGTGCCTCAGGGAGAAAGTAGTTCTCGGGATGATGGGAATGGCTTCACGGGTGGAACTGATGGGAGTGAGAGTGTTTCCCATGAAATGCAAACAAAAAAGAAATCAAAAAGAAAGAAATGGGTTCCCGAAGACCAACAAGACATGCAGCTCCACTATGACCAAAGTAGAACAACGCCAAGCATATAATTCACAGCTTGTACAAGATACAATAAACCAAAATCTACAATAAACATCAGTATGTTGGGTTCACAATACTGGTTATATGTTTATTGTTGATTTTTGTTTGTTGTATCTTGTACAAGCTGTGAAATATATGCTTGGTATTGCTCTACTTTGGTAATAGTGGACCGGTGTGTGTCATGGAATGCAGCCAGAGGCTTGGCCTGGCCCTGGGAGTGACGCCAGGCAGAAAGCAGGGAGGGGAGGGGGTGGTGCCCGTCTCTCAGCACCTTCAGTTAAGGCAAGATAATGCTAGATACTAGGCTTGGGCGATCCAGTTCGTTAATTCCGTTATTCGTTATTGATTCTTATTTAAATTAGCTTACGATCCAATATCGAGCCATGCAGGAATAGTGTGAGGAGTAATTAAGAATCGAAACAATTTTTCCTAAACGGTTCCGGCCCAAAATACCTGTCTAACCGCATCTCGGCCTATGAGCCCACGAGGACTTTGAGATCGTCTGGGGAGGCCCTTCTCTCGATCCCGCCTGCCTCACAGGCACGTCTGGCGGGGACGAGGGATAGGGCCTTTTCGGTGGTGGCCCCCCGGCTATGGAGCACCCTCCCTGTAGACATCAGACAGGCGCCCTCCCTCATGGCATTCCGTAAGAGACTAAAGACGTGGTTCTTTGAGAAGGCGTTTGATTAAGTGCTATGACAATTGGCAATGATGATTGGAACGGAATATGGAAAACGAGATTGGATTGTGATTCTACGATGAGACGTCGCGAATGTTTTAGTGTAATTGTAGTATTAATAGGGATGTTGTTGTTGGTTGTGTAATTGTCTTATTGTAAAGTGCTTTTATATGTTGTACACCGCTGTGAGTCGCCCTAGGGCTGAGAACGGCGGTCTACAAGTGCAGTTAATAAATAAAAAAATAAATAATAATAAATAATATAATAATATTATAATATATATTATATTATAATACTATTATATTATAGTATTGTATATTATAATATAATCTATATAATATATTATAATATTATATATATATATAATATGTTATAATATAAAGTAACATAATATAATATAATAATATTATAATATACAATAATATAATATAATATAATAATATTATAATAAAAATATAATATTATAATATATAATATATATAATATAATAATATATTATATATAATATAATAATACATTATATATATAATATAATAATATATTATATATAATATAATAATATGTAATATAATAATATATAATATAATAATATTATAATAATATAATATAATATAGTTGTTGTTCGTTTTATCACACCAACAGTCAACAACAGAGGGAAAGGGAAGCTTCAGAAGTTCCCCCTGTCCCATTTGGATGTTTTTTTTTTTTAGCATATTGCGCAATCGCGTCCGCCATTAACGAATCAATTAACAAAATTTTGAAAAGGACAATTTCGGAAGTCCAAAAAAAAAGAAATCGAAATGCCATCGCCCCCTACAAACGAAATGAGTTTAGAACCAATTTTTTCCATTGTTACCCAAGCCTACTAGATACAGGTAAAAGTTTTCCCATGACATTAAGTCCAGTTGTGTCCGACTCTGGGGGTTGGTGCTCATCTCCATTTATAAGCCAAAGAGCCAGCGTTGTCCATATACACCTCCAAGGTCATGTAGCTAGCATGACCGCATGGAGCACCATTACCTTCCCACCAAAGTGCTACCTATCGATCTACTCACATTTGCATGTTTTCAAACTGCTAGGTTGGCAGAAGCTGGGGCTGACAGTGGAAGCTCCTGCAAATTCAAACCTACGACCTTTCGGTCAACAGATTTAGCAGCTCAGGGGTGATTTAACCCACTGTGCCACCGGGCCCGGGCCCCCCTAAGATAATGCTAGGCAGAGGCTATTAAGGTTCTCTCAGTGTGTAAAAGATAAAGAAATGTCAGGTGGTAGTTCCTTAATTTCCCCACAGAAAGGACAATTTATGTATTTATTTACAACATTTATACACCCCCCTTCTCACCCCAAAGGGGACTCAAAGCGGCTTACAAGGTATATATATATACATACAATATATTATATTATTAGCATCGTACAATATCAGTATTAAATATTACTTACCTTACTTACTTAGGCGATCCCTCGTTGGACGAGTAAGATGGTCTTCCATCATGGCTTTCCTTGTGGGTTCGTATGTGGCTGTGGAGCTCTATTCTTGCTCTGCATCTTTTTCCGCAGTGAGGGCATTGGTTTCCAGGTGGAAGGCAGTCCCGGTTGGGGTTGGCTTGACGCGCCTTCCTCCTGGCACTTTTCTCTCTTTCAACCTCCACTCGTGCCTCCTCGAATTCTGCAGCACTGCTGGTCACAGCTGACCTCCAGCTGGAGCGCTCAAGGGCCAGGGCTTCCCAGTTCTCAGTGTCTATGCCAGAGTTTTTAAGGTTGGCTTTGAGCCCATCTTTAAATCTCTTTTCCTGTCCACCAACGTTCCGTTTTCCGTTCTTAAGTTCAGAGTAGAGCAACTGCTTTGGGAGACGGTGGTCAGGCATCCGGACAACGTGGCCGGCCCAGCAGAGTTGATAGCAGAGGACCATTCAGTACTGGTGGTCTTTGCTTCTTCCAGCACGCTGACATTTCTCTGCTTGTCTTCCCAAGAGATTTGCAGGATTTTCCGGAGGCAGCGCTGATGAAATCGTTCCAGGAGTTGCATGTGACGTCTGTAGACAGTCCATGTTTCACAGGCATGTAGCAGGGTTGGGAGGACAATAGCTTTATAGACAATCACCTTGGTATCCCTACGGATGTCCTGTACTCAAACACTCTCTGCTTCATTCGGGAAAATGCTGCACTTGCAGAGCTCAGGCGGTGTTGTATTTCGGCGTCGATGTTGACTTTGGTGGAAAGGTGGCTGCCAAGGTAGCGGAAATGGTCAACATTTTCTAATGCTACACCATTAAGCTGTATCTCTGGCATTGGGAAGGGGGTGGCTGGTGACTGCTGGAACAGCACTTTGGTTTTCTCGATGTTCAGTGACAGGCCAAGCTTCTCGTATGCTTCTGCGAAGGTGTTTAGAGTGGCTTGTAGATCTTCTTCTGAATGTGCACAGACGACATTGTCATCAGCATACTGGAGTTCTATAACAGATGTTGTTGTAACCTTGGTTTTGGCTTTCAGTCTGCTGAGGTTAAACAGCTTGCCATCTGTCCGATAGATGATTTCCACTCCGGTGGGAAGCTTCGCGTCAACAAGGTGAAGTATCATAGCGATGAAGATGGAGAATAGAGTTGGGGCAATAACACATCCCTGTTTGACACCCAATTCCACCTTAAATGGGTCACTTTGGGAGCCATTGCTGTCCAAGACTGTTGCCATCATGTCATCATGGAGGGGCATCTGTTTAAATACTTCCAAAGAAGGAGCCTCCACCACACTCCCTCTGGGGCAGAGAGTTCCACGGCTGAACGGCTCTCACAGTCAGGAAGTTCTTCCTCATGTTCAGATGGAATCTCCTCTCTTGTAATTTGAAGCCATTGTTCCATTGCGTCCTAGTCTCCAGGGAAGCAGAAAACAAGCTTGCTCCCTCCTCCTCCCTATGACTTCCTCTCACGTATTTATACATGGCTATCATGTCTCCTCTCAGCCTTCTCTTCTGCAGGCTAAACATGCCCAGCTCTTTAAGCCGCTCCTCATAGGGCTTGTTCTCCAGACCCCTGATCATTTTAGTCACCCTCCTCTGGACACATTCCCTACTCACTCCTGTCAGGCAGTAAGACATAATGCAACAGGTGGTCATCAAGTTTTGCTTGATAATAATAATAATAATAATAATAATTATTATTATTATTATTATCATGGAACCCTTGAGTTGGAAGGAACTCCAATGGCCATCCAGCCCAACTCCACTCACTTCTGTCAGCAGGAAGGCACAATGCAAGCCCTGCCAACAGGTGGCCATCCAGTTCTGCTTGATAATGATGGTGATGATGATTATGAAACCCATGAGTTGGAAGGGACCCCAATGGCCATCCAGTCCAACTCCACTCACTCTCCTTGATAACAACAACAACAATGGAAACCCTAATTTTCTGGTTAATCTTATCACATGATTTTGTAATGCTGGCTTTCTCTTTTTGAATTATCTTTAATTCTTGTTGGATATCTCTGACATCTTTTTTGATTGTCGAGATTTCTTCTTTGATTTCGCTTATTAGTTTCCCTGTCTCATCTTGGAATGTTTTTTGCAGACTTTCCTGCATTTTTTCTTGGTTATCCTGTATTTTCTGTAATTGTAACATAAGGTCTTTTAGAGATGGTTCCCCTTGTATGGAGAGTCTTCTTGTTAGTGTGGTTATTGTGTCCTATTTTGGGCACCGCAATTGAAGAGAGATATTGACAAGCTGGAATGTGTTCAGAGGAGGGTGACTAAAATGATCAGGGGTCTGTAGAACAAGCCCTATGAGGAGTGGCTTAAAGAGCTGGGCATGTTTAGCCTGAAGAAGAGAAGGCTGAGAGGAGACATGATGAGGGCCATGTATAAATATGTGAGAGGAAGCCAGAGGGAGGAGGAAGCAAGCTTTCTTTCTGCTTCCCTGGAGACTAGGACACAATGGCTTCAAACTACAGGAAAGGAGATTCCACCTAAACATGAGGAAGAACTTCCTGACTGTGAGAGCTGTTCAGCAGTGGAACTCTCTGCCCTGGAGCATGGTGGAGGCTCCTTCTTTGGAGGCTTTTAAACAGAGGCTGGATGGCCATCTGTCAGGGGCGCTTTGAATGCAATTTTCCTGCTTCTTGGCAGAAAGGGGTTGGACTGGATGGCCCAGGAGGTCTCATCCAACTCCATGATTCTATGATTCTATGGTTGTGAGGTTTTTGTTCATTTTAGGAGTTGTAAATTTGTCCATATTAATGTGTCTGCCCACTAGCTTGCTCTTAACCTTAATTCTTTCTTCTGTAATTGTCCCAAGGACCCTCCTAGTAATTGCTCTTTCTTGATTAGGATGTAAAAGGTCCCACCCTGAGGATTCTTCTTTTTGTACGTGATGGGCCACGGCAGTCTCATTAATTAAATTCCCCAGCTGATTTCCTTTATTGTCTTTCCTTCTCCTCACTCCCTCTCTCCTTTTTGGGCATCTGTATATTCTTTTTACTCATTTTGTTATTTTTCTTTATTTCTTGCTGTTTATTATTTTATTGTTCTTTTTATTATGTTTATTCTTCTTTTATTATGTTTATTCTTCATTAACCACCAGAAGGTGGTGGTTAATGCCTCCCTTCGGGAAGGCAATATTCCAGCCAGCTTAAAGCAAGCTGTTATAAAACCGCTGTTGAAAAAGCCATCACTGGACCCCACTCAATTCGTCAACTTTCGGCCAGTTTCCAGTCTCCCCTATTTGGGCAAAGTCCTGGAACCTGTGGTGGCCTCGCAACTCCAGGAATTCCTGGTTGGCACGGACTATCTAGATCCGGTGCAGTCTGGTTTTAGGCCGGGACATGGTACTGAGACAGCCTTGGTCGCCTTAGTGGATGATCTTCGCCGGGAACTAGACAGGGGGAGTGTGTCCCTGTTGGTTCTGCTGGACCTCTCTTGGGCCTTCGATACCGTCGACCACGGTATCCTTCTGGGACGCCTCGCGGGAATGGGTCTTGGGGGTACTGCTTTGCAGTGGCTCCGGTCCTTCCTCGAGGGTCACTTTCAGAAGGGGTCACTAGGGGACTCCTGCTCGACTCCTCGGCCGTTGTACTGCGGAGTCCCGCAGGGTTCAGTACTGTCCCCTATGTTGTTTAACATATACATGAAGCCGTTGGGAGAGATCATCCGGAGTTTCGGGGTGCGGTGTCATCTGTACGCAGATGATGTCCAACTCTGTCACTCCTTTCCACCTGCTACTAAGGAGGCTGTTGAAGTCCTGAACCGGTGCTTGGCCGCTGTGACGGACTGGATGAGGGGCAACAGATTGAAACTAAATCCAGACAAGACAGAGGTACTCCTGGTCAGTCGAAAGGCCGAACAGGGTATAGGGTTACAGCCTGTGCTGGACGGGGGTACACTCCCCCTGAAGGCGCAGGTTCGCAGTCTGGGGGTTCTCCTTGATTCATCGCTGAGCCTGGAGCCCCAGGTTTCAGCGGTGGTCAGGGGAGCTTTCGCACAATTAAAACTTGTGCGCCCGTACCTTGGGAAGTCTGACTTGGCCATGGTGGTCCACGCTTTGGTTACATCCTGTCTAGATTACTGCAACGCTCTCTACGTGGGGCTGCCTCTGAAGACTGCCCGGAAGCTGCAGCTAGTCCAACGCTTCTGAGGGGAGGAAAGACTCCCCAGATTGCCTCCCCCCCCCGCCTCCCCACCCCCTCCGGCTTCGATTCCCAGCACTCCTCCTCCTTGCCCCCTCCCTTCTCCTCAGGCTGCGCCGCCAAGAGAGGCAAGGGAACAACGAGGGCTACAACGGCGGCGAGGTGCTGCCTGGGATGCAAGGAAGGCAGATTCAATTGATGGAATAACAAAACAACTTCCATTGTGACTGCTGTTCCCAGTCTTTGAAGGGCAAAACATTTTCTCATCCCACATTAAATATCCATATCACCTTACAACACTTCACTACATGCTCCACGGACAATATTGTCTACGTACTCCAATGTCCGTGTCAATTATTATATGTCGGGATGACCACCAGACCCCTGAAAATCAGAATTAGTGAACACCGCTCTCGAATAAGAAATGGGTCTACTGACTCTTCTTTATATTGTTTAACTGTTATTTTGGAAGTTATTGTTTAACTGTTATTTTGGAAGTTCTAAGTTCATTGTGTTGACAAAATATTGATAAACCATGTGTCACTGTTTCTGATGTTGTTTATGGAAGAAGATCTTTCGATAATATAGGAAGTGTTATTTTGTGTCACTGTGCCTGACATTATTCAATTGTGATTTTGGAAGCTCTAGTTTTACTGTGTTAACAAAGTATTGAAAAATTATCTTCCAATTATAAACAGTCTTTAATTAATCGTGTGAATGTTCTCATGTTACATTCAATGTAGAAATTCTTAGAATATACAAATTGTGATTTGCAATCTACAGTTTTTGTAATTGTTGTTATAGATATCTGTGCATGTTACAATAAGATTCAGTGATTGCCTTGACTGGCATCAGGGTATGCGCTTGGGACTCTGCATTTCTTGGTATTCCCTTTTTCAACATGACCCTTGAAGGGAAAGAAGGAAAATCTTGCAGGTAGAGAAGGTTTCCACCTGTCCTCACTGATCTTTTGCTTCTTTCTTCCCCAGGGAAATGAGGATTGTGTGGAGCCACCTCTTGGGTGAAGTAAGGAAACCAGTAATATAGGAAGAAGAAGAAATAATCTCAAGGTGATGCTCTTGCTGACTTCTTGAGTTCAGTTACAGATAAGAAAGGGAAATAATACCAAGTATCCGTATTGCAATTCAACAACCTTATCACTGTTGACATGGAGGAGAAAACATTTAAATGCCTGGAGGGCGGAAAGAGGTTTACTCAGAAGGTTGATCTGCAGCAACATGAAAGGACTCACACTGGGGAGAAGCCCTATAAGTGTGGCCAGAGCTGCACTCGGAGTTCAACTCTATATTTACATGAACGGACTCACACTGGAGAGAAACCATTTCAATGCCTGGAGTGTCGAAAGAGCTTTACTGGTAATGCAAGTCTACACAGACATCAAAGAACACACACTGGGGAGAAACCTTATACATGCCTCGATTGTGGACAGAGCTTCAGTCAGAATGGAAATCTATGTGTGCATCAAAGGACTCACACTGGGGAGAAACCATTTCAATGCCTGGAGTGTCGAAAGAGCTTTACTGATAATGCAAGTCTACATATACATCAAAGAACACACACTAGGGAGAAACCTTATACATGCCTCGATTGTGGACAGAGCTTCAGTCAGAATGGAAATCTACGTGTGCACCAAAGGATTCACACTGGGGAGAAACCCTATAAATGCCTGGAGTGTGGACATAGCTTCATGAACAATTCAAATCTACGTTCGCATCAAAGGACTCACACTGGGGAGAAACCCTATACATGCCTGGAGTGTGGACAGAGCTTCACTCAAAATTCAGGTCTACGTTCGCATCAAAGGACTCACACTGGGGAGAAACCCTATACATGCCTGGAATGTGGACAGAGCTTCACTCATAATTCAGGTCTACGTATGCATCAAAGGACTCACACTGGGGAGAAACCCTATAAATGTCTGGAGTGTGGAAAGAGCTTCACTCAGAATTCACATCTACAAAGGCATCAAAGGATACACACTGGGGAGAAACCGTTTAAATGCTTCGATTGTGGACAGAGCTTCACTGAGAATGGAAATCTACATATACATCAAAGGATTCACACTGGGGAGAAAGCCTATAAATGCTTGGAGTGTGGACAGGGTTTCACTGGGAGTGCAAATCTACGTTCACATCAAAGGATTCACACTGGAGAGAAACCCTACAAATGCCAGCAGTGTGGACAGAGCTTCATTAGGTTTACACAGCTACGTTCACATCAAACAACTCACACTGGGGAGAAACCGTTTAAATGCTTGGAGTGTGGACAGGGTTTCACTGAGAATGCAAGTCTACATAGACATCAAAGAACTCACACTGGGGAGAAACCTTATACATGCCTGGATTGTGGACAGAGCTTCAGTCAGAATGGAAGTCTATGTGTGCATGAAAGGACTCACACTGGGGAGAAACCCTATACATGCCTGGAGTGTGGACAGAAATTTTCGCAGCATGGACATCTACGTTTGCATCAAAGGACTCACACTGGTGAGAAACCTTATGCATGCCTGGAGTGTGGAAAGAGCTTCAGTAATAATGGAAATCTACGTGTGCATGAAAGGACCCACACTGGGGAGAAACCCTATAAATGCTTGGAGTGTGGACACAGCTTCACTCAGATTGGAAATCTACGTGTGCATCAAAGGACCCACACTAGGGAGAAACTCTAGAAATGCATGGTGTGTGGAAAGAGCTTCTCTGAGAGTTCAAATCTACATAGACCTACAATTCACATTGGAAAGAACGGTAGTATTTGACCCCAGAGAGACTCCCGAAAACAGAGCTTTCCAAACGTTTCATGTTGGTGACATCCTTTCGCAACATGGTAATTCAGTTCAACATGTGACCAGAGCTTAAACCAACCTCTTATAAGATTTTGAATATAAATATAATATAATAATATTGACAGATTTGTTTTATATTCTCAATACTGCATAAACAAGTCTTATATCTTTTCAAAATCGTTAATAGACTTACACTTATTCCAGCCAAATCTTAGCTTATATCCTTCTAGGTAGAGTAAAACTCGATTTTCTAATCTAACCCACTCCTTTAGCCTTCCTAATTCTAATATTTAATATTTCTAACATCCACATGATAGTCAAGGATGTCAAAGGGCATATGGATTTCTGCCTATATGTCGGTCGCATGGCTCCAAGTTTGATTTTTATTTTTATACTTTAATTATTAAATACACGGGTTATACGGAAAGTAAGGTTACAAGGCATGTAGCTCTCGTGGGGAATGTTGGTATCATTGCCATGTAGTGTGAAGCCAGTGGAAGCGAACGAGCAGTGCCAGTTGTCAGTAGCTCATCGACTACTGTGGTCATTGCTAATAGTCAACAGGGATTCATCAAAAACAAGTCATGCAAGACTAACTTGATCTCTTTCTTTGATAGAATTACAAGCTGGGTAGATGTTCTATTCTGCCTTGGTTAGACCACACCTGGAATACTGTGTCCAATTCTGGGCACCACAATTGAAGAGATATTGACAAGCTGAATGTGTCCAGAGGAGAGTGACTATAATGATTAAGGGTCTGGAGAACAAGGCCTATGAGGAGCATCTTAAAGAGCTGGACATGTTTAGCCTGCAAAGGAGAAGACTGAGAGGAGACATGATAGCCATGTATAAATATGTGAGGAGAAGTCATAGCGAGGATGGAGCAAACTTGTTTTCTGCTGCCCTGGAGACTAGGACACAGAGCAGTGGCTTCAAACTACAAGAAAGCAGATTACACCTGAACATTAGGAAGAACTTCCTAACTGTGAGAGCTGTTCACCAGAGGGACTCTCTACCCCGGAGTGTGATGGAGGCTCCTTCTATGGAGGCTTTTAAACAGAGCCTGGATGGTGCTTTGAACACGATTGTCCTGCTTCTTGGCAGAATGGGGTTGGACTGGATGGCCCACGAGGTTTCTTCCAACTCTAGGATTCTATGACTGGAATTGTGGTGAAGGTTAAAAGTGAGCGTCCTTATTCTGCTTCCCTCCAAGTGCAAAGTTCTCACTGTATGAGGAACATCCAGAAAGTCAGGTTACGAGATTTTTTAAAATACAAAGAATGAATATGTTTGAATAAAACTTACATGGATTATAGCATAGGTGTTAGATTATTTTTCCATATGATCGCCATTCAGTTCAATACATTTTGTCATCTGTGATGTCTTGGACTTTTCCATTTGTGCTCAGTTTTAGGGGTGGAGCTTAAACCCTCCTATAGGCCTGGCTCTGTTGGTTTAGCCTTTTTGCCTCAGAGCTTGTCTGAAAGGGTTTTCCCTCCTTATTCTGGGTTAGAGCTTTAGAGAAGAAGGCCAGACATTGTCTGGGTTTCTTGGCCTGGCAATCTAAACAGGCATTCTATAGCAGGTATATACCTCATCATAGCTGTGTGTTTACTACATAGTCAACATAGTTTAGTACTTACCACTATAGCCCAGAGCTTTGTACATATAGCTTTGTACATACCATCATCATAGCTTGTACTATATCATCACCATGCATAGTATTTACCATCATAGCTGTGTATATATCATATCGCTTAGTATTTACCAAGAGTATTTACAAAATAGTCATTATAGCTTGTACTTCTACCATATAATAATAAATAATAATAAAACTTTATTTATACCCCGCTCCATCTCTCCCAGGGAGACTTGGGACGGCTTACATGAGGCCAAGCCCAACAATTCAATAAATATAATATTACACAAAAGCATAACAAACCAAAAAAATTAAAATACATCAAATGCAAAACCAATAGAATAAATGACACAGCAATATAAAATCAAACATTAAAACACAACGCAATTACACTGGGCAGGGCCAAATTAAAAAATTTTAAAACACTGGGAGATAGGGTTATATAAATAGTCGGGAATGAGGATCCGGGGATGAGGAAGGATTTAATTGCACGAACCATAAAAATAAAGTGCTTCTGAGGTCATTTTCTGCAAAATTTGGTCAGGGAGTGTCTTACATTCAATCACTGAACGAATATAGTTATTATAGTTCTATACTTTACCATTTTAGTCCAATATTTTACTTTCAGTAGCCAAGTATTTTACCAAATGACTTCCCACAATGATAGCCAAGTATTTTACGTCATGTTGTGCAAATGTAGTCAAGTGTTCATTTCCAGCGTAACCAGATTCAAGCAACAAACTGTGTCTTTGTAATATTTTATTTTGATTCGCCTTTCAAGAACTCTTGACTGAAGTTAATTTTGCCTTTTGTTCCAGTAAACTTATTTGGTTATCTTTAATCCTGTCTAAAGAGTCTTTATTTTAAAGAACTGAAGTACATCAGAGGATATATTGATAGCCACCGGGAATAGCCAGACTTATAGTTTTCCTTTTACACTCGGCGTGTGTGTGATCACAGTGCTATAGAGCTCTTTGGCCTTCCCGAATGGATTGCCAATAGAAAGTGAAAGTAAAAGCCTGCTCCCTGTGAAGGGTGTGGGAGAGAGAAAGGCCTTGGGCAACGTCCTTGCAGATGGCCAATTCCCTCACACCAGAAGCGACTTGTAGTTTCTCAAGCTGCTCCTGTCATGGAAAAAAAAAAACCTTATTTCCAATAGGTTATGGAATTTCCAATACGGGAAGCTTTTCGACCTCCAACATTTTGAGTTTAAAGAAGGGATTCTCTGCAGGCAATGACCAAGTGACAAAAATAGGGAACTTTCTGCAACTGTGCATTACATTCATGAGATTCTATGGCACGTTAGACTCGAGTAAATACGACACACACAGTGCCTAGTAGGGTCTCAGCAGGGAAGGTCAGCCTGGAAGATGCCAGTCCCTCGGTAGGTGCCCTCTTCCTCCTCCCCCTCCTGTAGTCTCTTAAATGTCAGGGGAACGTGCCACAATGGAAGCATCACCAGCAGAGTGAGTAGGTAAGGATGAGCTGCAGCTCCAGGTGCCAAGCATTTCCCCCCGGGAGATGTAGGGCTGTTGGAAAGTGACACCCCCAAAGCACCCCTGAGCAGCTGCCAAGGCGTCACAAAGTGTGAGTGGCTCCAAGAAAGAAGAGGGAGGGGGAAGAAAACGCAGTAGGGACCCATGGGAGTAGCATAGAATCCTGGAGGCAAGAGAGACCCCCTCCCAAAGGCCATCTGGTCTGACCCCTTCTGCCAGGAGGAAAGCACACAATCCAGGCCTGGCCAGTAGATGGTCATCCAGCCTCTGTTTCACGGAACTCTAGAGGTGGAGACCACCAGAGTCCCAAGAATTCTATATGAGTCTTGGAAGGGACCTCAAAGGACATCTAGTCTGGCCCCTTTTGCTAGGCAGGAAGATACACTATCCAAGTCTCCCCAACAGACGACCATCTAGACTTTAATTTAAAGAGCTACAAGTAGCCATTCAGTCTCTAGAGAAGGCGACTCTCTCCACCAGAATCCTGGGAAGTCTGTATGCGGTTTGGAAGAGTTATCTAGTGTGCCCCCCCCCCCCCCCACTTCTTGCCATTCTGGAATATCCAATCCAAGTTTTCTAACCAGGTTGTGCTTGGCCTCCAGCCCTGAGGAGAGGCCCGGAAGACAGAGAATAATAATTATTTTATTTATTTGTCGTGTCAGGGCAACCAGTAAATTATATTACATTTCTAACAGAACAAAGCATACAAACAGACAAAATACAAAAAAAATGTGAGTTTGGTCGTTGATTAAATGTCCTTTGACCCGTATCTGGCCACTTGGAGTGCCTCTGGTGTTGTTGCAAGAAGGTCCTCCCTTGTGCATGTGGCAGGGCTCAGGTTGCATTGCAGCAGGTGGTCAGTGGTTTGCTCTTCTCCACACTCGCATGTCAAGGATTCCACTTTGTGGCCCCATTTCTGGAGGTTGGTTCTGCATCTCGTGGTGCCAGAGCGCAGTCTGTTCAGCGCCTTCCAAGTCGCCCAATCTTCTGTGTGCCCAGGTGTTGCAATCCAGAGCAGGGAACGAGGCCCTCAGATAACTATCCACCACACTTGGCTGTGAAAAACAATCCTTTTTTATTGAAGAAAAATGGTTACAAAATAAAGGAAAAATGCAAGTCAAAAGCCACAGCAAAATCAGCAAACATGAATTTAAATGGAGAAAGCAAAACCAAAAGCCTCACTGCAAAATACTGGAACCTGTTAGCAATCCACTAACCGTACTTGATATCTAGAAATCTTCCCAAACTATGGCCAGGGAACCGGGAGAACTGCCAAGGTCTTCATCAATTCTGAAACGATGCCTGAACTGAAACAATCAGCTCAGCGTATTGCAATTAAAACTCAAGAATCGGTTCCGTGAACCGCCCTTCTGTTTTGAAGCCAATGTTTTTAATTCTTGAATTCGGGAGGATCGACGCAAACTGAGTGATTTACTTCTGTCTTCCCAAATTTGGCCCCTTCTGTTGTCATTACAGTTACCAGGTGCAGAAGGGAGGGAAAGTTCAAGGTCTCCCTCTGCAACATTCTCAGGAACACTGGTACTTTCATTTTCCAAATCTACAGAAGTTCCTTCCTCACTAATTTCAGGAACATTGGCATTTTCCAAACCTACAGCAGTTTCTTCCTCACTAATTTCAGGAGCATTGGCATCAAAAGGTACATTTCCACTAGCATCAGTAAATATACTTTCATTAGCATCAGGAGGAACAAACAGAGAATCAGGTTCAAGTTCAAACTCAGGCTGAACCCCAACACCAGGAGGGAGTCTCTCATTTGGTATCAGCCATGAGTTGAGGTGCTGGGTTTGAGCCTGCCACTTTTGGACTCTCGCTTGCTGAGGTGTTCCAGCGAGTGTCTCTGTAGATCTTAGAAAACTATTTCTAGATTTAAGTCATCGACGTGCTGGCTGGTACCCAAACAGGGTATAATAATAATAATATAAGAATAATAACAGAATGTGAGCCAGCTTGTGTTCCTGATTGGAGAGTGTTGTTCCTCTTTCCTGTGTGGGGGTGCGGGGCTTGCATGTGGGGTGGGGGGAGGGAGGCCAGGCAGGCCCTCAGGGTGTCCCCCCCTCCCCACTTCTGGGTCCTTCCTTCCTTCTTTGGGTGGGAGGTGCAGGGCTTCGCTCCCCTTTGGGGCTCCCGGGGTCAGCCAGGAAAGAGCGGGGCCCTCAAGGGGACGGGGGTAGGCAGCCAGAAGGGACCCCTTGGGGTTAGGAAGGAGGGAAGGAAGGAAGGAGGGAGAGAGGGAAGGAAGGAAGGAGAGAAGGAAGGAAGGAGGGAGAGAGGGAAGGAAGGAGAGAAGGAAGGAAGGAGGGAAGGAAGGAAGGAGGGAGGGAGAGAGGGAGGGAAGGAAGGAAGGAGAGAAGGAAGGAAGGAAAGAAGGAAGGAGGGAGGGAGAGAGGGAAGGAAGGAGAGAAGGAAGGAAGGAGGGAGAGAGGGAGGGAAGGAAGGAAGGAGAGAAGGAAGGAAGGAGAGAAGGAAGGAAGGAAAGAAGGAAGGAGGGAGAGAGGGAAGGAAGGAGAGAAGGAAGGAAGGAGGGAAGGAAGGAAGGAGGGAGAGAGGGAGGGAAGGAAGGAAGGAGAGAAGGAAGGAAGGAGAGAAGGAAGGAAGGAAGGAAAGAAGGAAGGAGGGAGGGAGAGAGGGAAGGAAGGAGAGAAGGAAGGAAGGAGGGAAGGAAGGAAGGAGGGAGAGAGGGAGGGAAGGAAGGAAGGAGAGAAGTAAGGAAGGAGAGAGGGAAGGAAGGAAGGAGAGAAGGAAGGAGGGAGGGAGGGAAGGAAGGAGAGAAGGAAGGAGGGAGGGAAGGAAGGAGGGAGGGAAGGAAGGAAAGAGAGAAGGAAGGAAGGAAGGAAGGAAGGAGGGAGAGAGGGAGGGAGGGAAGGAAGGAAGGCAGGAAGCCCCGAGGGGGAGGGAGGCAGAGAGGCAGGCAGACAGACCCAGAGGACATCCAGTCGGCAGGCAGGCCGCGCCCCTTTGGTAAGGCCCGTGGCCACGCCCCCTTGGCGTCGCAGAGGCGCTGTCGTCACCCAGGCCACCCCCCCTTCGCCGCCGCCATTTCTGAGAGGAGGACAACCAGGAGAAGAAGGAGAAGGTGACGGGATTGGGCCGAGTCTCTCTCTCTCTCCCTCTCTCTCTCTCTCTCTCTCTCTCTCTCTCTCTCTCTCTCTCTCCCTCTCTCTTCCTCCTTTGCCCCCTTCTCTGTTTTCGGTCCGGGGCTCTTTTCGGGAGGGAGGAAAGAAAGAAAGAGGGAGGGAGGCCTTCCTTTCTTTCCAAACTCAGCCTCCTCTTTCCTGAAGGATTCCTTCCTCCCTGGAGGCCAGGCCTTGAAGGAGAGAAGGAAGGAAGGGAGGGAAGGAGAGAAGGAAGGAGAGAGAGAGGGAAGGAAGGAAGGAAGGAGAGAGGGAGGAAGGAAGGAGGGAGGGAGGGAAGGAAGGAGAGAAGGAAGGAAGGAGGGAGAGAGGGAGGGAGAGAGGGAAGGAAGGAAGGAGAGAAGGAAGGAGAGAAGGAAGGAAGGAGAGAGGGAGGGAGGAAGGAGGGAGGGAAGGAAGGAGAGAAGGAAGGCAGGAGGGAGAGAGGGAAGGACGGAAGGAGGAAGAGAGGGAGGGAAGGAAGGAGGAAGAGAGGGAGGGAAGGAAGGAGAGAAGGAAGGAAGGAGGGAGGGAAAGAAGGAAGGAGAGAAGGAAGGAGGAAGAGAGGGAGGGAAGGAAGGAGGGAGAGAGGGAGGGAAAGAAGGAAGGAAGGAGAGAAGGAGAGAGGGAAGGAAGGAGGGAAGGAAGGAAGGAGGAAGAGAGGGAGGGAAGGAAGGAGGGAGGGAAAGAAGGAAGGAGAGAAGGAAGGAGGGAGGGAAAGGAGGGAGAGAGGGAGGGAAAGAAGGAAGGAGAGAAGGAAGGAGGAAGAGAGGGAGGGAAGGAAGGAGGGAGGGAAGGAAGGAGAGAAGGAAGGAGGGAGGGAAAGAAGGAAGGAGAGAAGGAAGGAGGGAGGGAGGGAAAGGAGGGAGAGAGGGAGGGAAAGAAGGAAGGAGAGAAGGAAGGAGGAAGAGAGGGAGAGAATCATAGAATCAAAGAGTTGGAAGAGACCTCATGGGCCATCCAGTCCAACCCCCTGCCAAGAAGCAGGAATATTGCATTCAAATCACCCCTGACAGATGGCCATCCAGCCTCTGCTTAAAAGCTTCCAAAGAAGGAGCCTCCACCACACTCCGGGGCAGAGAGTTCCACTGCTGAACGGCTCTCACAGTCAGGAAGTTCTTCCTAATGTTCAGATGGAATTTCCTCTCTTGTAGTTTGAAGCCATTGTTCCGCGTCCTAGTCTCCAAGGAAGCAGAAAACAAGCTTGCCCCCTCCTCCCTGTGGCTTCCTCTCACATATTTATACATGGCTATCATATCTCCTCTCAGCCTTCTCTTCTTCAGGCTAAACATGCCCAGTTCCCTAAGCCGCTCCCCATAGGGCTTGTTCTCCATACCCTTGATCATTTTAGTCGCCCTCCTCTGGACACATTCCAGCTTGTCAATATCTCTCTTGAACTGTGGTGCCCAGAATTGGACACAATATTCCAGATGTGGTCTAACTAAAGCAGAATAGAGGGGTAGCATTACTTCCTTAGATCTAGACACTATGCTCCTATTGATGCAGGCCAAAATCCCATTGGCTTTTTTTGCTGCCACATCACATTGTTGGCTCATGTTTAACTTGTTGTCCACGAGGACTCCAAGATCTTTTTCACACGTACTGCTCTCGAGCCAGGCGTCCCCCATTCTGTATCTTTGCATTTCATTTTTTCTGCCAAAGTGGAGTATCTTGCATTTGTCACTGTTGAACTTCATTTTGTTAGTTTTGGCCCATCTCTCTAATCTGTCAAGATCGTTTTGAATTCTGCTGTCCTCTGGACTATTGGCTATCCCTCCCAATTTGGTGTCGTCTGCAAACTTGATGATCATGCCTTCTAGCCCTTCATCTAAGTCATTAATAAAAATGTTGAACAGGACCGGGCCCAGGGGGGAACCCTGCGGCACTCCGCTCGTCACTTCTTTCCAGGATGAAGAGGAAGCATTAGTGAGCACTCTCTGTGTTCGTCCACTTAACCAATTACAGATCCACCTCACCGTAGTTTTGCCTAGCCCACATTGGACTAATTTCCTTGCCAGAAGGTCATGGGGGACCTTGTCGAAGGCCTTACTGAAATCCAGGTACGCTACATCCACGGCATTCCCCGCATCTACCCAGCTTGTAGCTCTATCGAAGAAAGAGATCAGATTAGTCTGGCATGACTTGTTTTTGATAAATCCATGTTGACTATTAGCGATGACTGCATTTGTTTCTAAGTGTTTGCAGACCGCTTCCTTAACAATCTTTTCCAGAATCTTGCCCGGTATCGACGTGAGGCTGACCGGACGGTAGTTGTTTGGGTCGTCCTTTTTTCCCTTCTTGAAGATTGGGACCACATTGGCCCTCCTCCAATCTGCTGGAACTTCTCCCGTTCTCCAAGAACTCTCAAAGATGGTTGCCAATGGTTCCGAAATGACTTCCGCTAGTTCCTTCAATACTCTGGGGTGTAGTTGATCTGGCCCTGGGGACTTGAACTCATTAAGAGCGGCCAGGTATTCCTGGACGACTTCTTTCCCAATTTGGGGTTGGATGTCCTCCAATCCCTCATCCACTCCATCTTGCTGAGGTTGAAGACTCTCTTTTTGTGAGAAGACCGAGGCAAAGAAGGCATTAAGTAGTTCTGCCTTTTCCCTATCCCCTGTCAGCATTGCCCCATCTTCTCCGCGAAGAGGTCCTATCGCCTCCTTGTTTTTCCTTTTTCTACTGACATAAGAATAGAAGCCCTTTTTATTGTTTTTAATGTCCCTGGCAAGCCTGAGCTCATTTTGTGCTTTAGCCTTGCGGACCTTTTCCCTACAGGTGTTGGCTAATTGTTTGAATTCTTCTTTGGTGATTTCTCCCTTTTTCCACTTCTTGTGCATGTGTCTTTTGTGTCTTAGCACAGTTAGAAGTTCTTTGGACATCCATTCTGGCTTCTTTGCACTTGTCCTATTTTTTCTCTTTGTTGGCACGGTTTGCAATTGCGTCTTGAGTATTTCACTCTTGAGAAATTCCCATCCATCCATAACTCCCTTGTCTTTTAGTATCTGTGTCCACGGAATGCTGCTCAGCGTTTCCTTCATTTTTTGGAAATCAGCTCTCCTAAAGTCCAAAATGCGGGTTTGACTTGTCTTAGTTTCGGCCTTCCTTTGTACCTCAAATTGCAGGAGCACATGGTCACTTGCCCCTAAGGATCCTACCACTTCAACCGCATCGATCAGGTCCTCCGCATTTGTTAGGATGAGATCAAGAGTAGCCAATCCCCTTGTTGCCTCTTCTACCTTCTGGACCATGAAATTGTCTGCAAGGCAAGCGAGGAATTTGTTGGACCTTGTACTCTTGGCCGAGTTTGTTTTCCAGCAAATATCGGGATAGTTGAAATCGCCCATGACTACTACATCTCTTTTCTGTGCCTGTTTGGTCAACTGTTGGCAGAAGACTTCATCAAGTTCTTCCTCCTGGCTTGGGGGTCTGTAGTAGACGCCTACAACGACATCTTTTTGAGTCCCAGTTCCCTTGATTCTTATCCAGATGATTTCAAGCTGGTTTCCCAGATTGCTGTCTTGAATCTCTTCTGCAGCATAAGAGTTTTTGACATATAAGGCTACTCCGCCTCCTCTCCCCTTTGTTCGGTTTCTGTGAAAGAGGTTATACCCCTCGATATCTATATTCCAGCGATAGGAGTCATCCCACCAGGTTTCAGTGATCCCTATGATATCATATTTGTGGTGTTGTGCTAAAAGTTGGAGTTCGTCTTGTTTATTTCCCATGCTCTGTGCATTAGTGTAAAGACATGTGAGCCCCTGGGATCTTCCCTTGAGTTGTTTAATTGGGATTATTGTGCTTTTGGTACTTGGTCCTTGTTGTGTTTGTGCAGCCCTCCGTTTAGCCTTCTGGCGATTCCCAGACATTATGGGTAAAGTAGTGTTCGCAAGGCTGTTGTCCCCCTCCCCTGGTGGACCTAGTTTAAAGTGCGTCTAATGAGGTTTGCGAGTCTGTGAGCAAAAAGGTGTTTTCCTACTTGTGTGAGATGCACCCCATCCCTTGCCAGTAGGCCATCCTCCTGGAAAAGCAGGCCATGGTCGAGGAAGCCAAAGCGTTCCTCCTGACACCATTTTCTAAGCCAGTCATTGACCTGTACTATTTTTCTGGCTCTTGTGGGTCCGTGTCTTACAACAGGGAGGAGGGATGAAAAGACCACCTGTACATTACATTCTTTTAGCTTTGCTCCTAGAGCTCGAAAATCATTTGTGATCTTTTGAAACGTATGCCTTGCAGTATCATTGGTTCCTACATGAATCAACATGAGGGGAGGACGGTGATAGGGCTTGAGGAGCCTGGTGAGCCTCTGAGTGATATGGTGTATTTTTGCCCCCGGTAGGCAGCATATTTCTCGAGCCATCCCATCCGGTCTGGAAATGACAGCTTCCGTTCCTCTAAGGAGGGAGTCGCCTACTACCAAGACCTGTTTACTTTCAGGAATGACAGGGCCCCTTTTGTGCAATGTAGTGTGTTGGTCTCCAGAAACGTGATCCTGTTGGTGTGAATTGTGTAGGTGAAAAGTGTTGTCCTCCTCCTCGACATCCCCGGTGCATTCGTCAAGGATAATCCATTGAGATTCGTCCAAGAGACTATGGTTCTCCTGTATGTGTTCCTGTTGCTCCTGGTCTATGGTTGGGGATGGTACACCTGCAGGATTGTGCAAGGAAGGAAGGAAGGAGGGAGAGAGGGAGGGAAAGAAGGAAGGAGAGAAGGAAGGAGAGAAGGAAGGAAGGAGGGAGAGAGGGAAGGAAGGAGGGAAGGAAGGAAGGAGGAAGAGAGGGAGGGAAGGAAGGAGGAAGAGAGGGAGGGAAGGAAGGAGGGAGGGAAGGAAGGAGGGAGGGAAAGAAGGAAGGAGAGAAGGAAGGAAGGAGGGAGGGAAAGGAGGGAGAGAGGGAGGGAAAGAAGGAAGGAGAGAAGGAAGGAGGAAGAGAGGGAGGGAAGGAAGGAGGGAAGGAAGGAGGAAGAGAGGGAGGGAAGGAAGGAAGGAGGGAGAGAGGGAGGGAAAGAAGGAAGGAGAGAAGGAAGGAGGGAGAGAGGGAGGGAAGGAAGGGAGAAGGAAGGAGGGAAGGAAGGAGAGAAGGAAGGAAGGAGGGAGAGAGGGAAGGAAGGAAGGAGAGAAGGAAGGAAAGAGGGAAGGAAGGAAGGAGGGAGAGAAGGAAGGGAGGGAAGGAGAGAAGGAAGGAGAGAGAGAGGGAAGGAAGGAAGGAAGGAGGGAGGGAAGGAAGGAGGGAGAGAGAGAGGGAAGGAAGGAAGGAGAGAAGGAAGGAGAGAGGGAGGGAGGAAGGAGGGAGGGAGGGAAGGAAGGAGAGAAGGAAGGAAGGAGAGAGGGAAGGAAGGAGGGAGGGAAGGAGAGAAGGAAGGAGGGAGGGAAAGAAGGAAGGAGAGAAGGAAGGAAGGAGGGAGAGAGGGAGGGAAAGAAGGAAGGAGAGAAGGAAGGAGGAAGAGAGGGAGGGAAGGAAGGGGGGAAGGATATTAAGTCCAGTCATGTCTGACTCTGGGGTGTGGTTCTCATCTCCATTTCTAACCTGAAGAGCCAGCGTTGTCCATAGACACCTCCAAGGTCATGTGGCCGGCATGACTGCATGGAGCGCCGTTACCTTCCCGTCGGAACGGTACCTATTGATCTACTCACATTTGCATGTTTTCGAACTGCTAGGTTGGCAGAAGCTAGGGCTGACAGCGGAAGCTCACGCTGCTCCCTGGAATCGAGCCTGTGACCTTTCGATCAACAATCTCAGCAGCTCAGTGCTTTAACCCACTGCGCCACCGGGGGCTCCAATGCCTATAATATCTATGTCTATAATAATATCTATATATATGTATAATAATATGTATACATCTATAATAATAATAGCTATATAATATCTATAATAGTAATAATAATAACTATATGCCTATAGTAATATCCATACATCTGTTGCCCGTTTTTGCTCGAAAGATATTGAGCCCTGTGCTCCTTCTATTTTTTTATGTTTTATACTAATCCATGCAATGCTTTTAATATGAAATAAATAAATAAATAACATCTATAATAATAATAATACCTATATACTTTTAATAATAATATTTGTGTCTATAATAATATCTATATGTCTATAACAACAACAACAATGCCTATGTAATATCTTTGAATCGGGTTATATGGCAGTGTGGACCCTTCCACACATCCATATAACCCTTTGCCTCAAGGAGACGGAAATGCGCCTATATTAGGTTGACACTTTGCCACTTCAGTTGTGTATTGAAAGCTTAGTAACCAGCTCTTCCTCTTTTCTTTCTTTCCCATTTCTCCACAATGGGCCACAGCCATGCATGGCCGGGTACAGCTAGTCTATGTCCCCCTCTCTCTTTCTCTCTCTATATATTTAAAAACATTTATATTCCACCCATCTCACCCTGAAGGGGACTCAGGGTGGAGCACAGCATATACCCGGCAAACTTTCAATGCCAGGACACAAATTCACATACAATACATAAACATTAAAAAAAAATTATCAAAATATTAAAATACACCATTTAAAACAGTGCGACCATACCTGACCGTGGTGGTCCATGCCTTAGTTACCTCTAGATTGGTGTCAAGACCCAGGCAGACCAGCAAAGCAAACGGCACTGTAAGAGTTAAATGAATGTCTTTAATGTCTATTAACAAAACAAAAGGAGGCTCTTAAAGTCAGAGTTGTAAACACAAAAGGCTTGCGGTCAGCAGGAATGTAAACAAACTGGTCTCAGTCAGTCTTTGCTGGCAAAAGGAAAGAAAGTCTAAACAGAAGCAGGCAGCTTGGATTCAGCAGTAAAACTCAGTTCGTTTCAAAGGCAAACAAAACAGCAAACAGCAATCCGCATGAAGAGCGGTCCAACGAAGGTTCCAGGGATTAGCAGAGGCGTAGTCAGGCAGTCCGAGGGTCAAGGCAAGAAAGACTCACGAGTCTGGTTCCTGCAGGGTTGTTCACACGATCAGGAAACACGAAGCTGCAACCAAGAGCTCAGGGCAGGAGTTAAACACAAGGCACACGGTAACGCGACACTTTGAACTCTGCGATCAGTTTGTCCCCAAACTGCTCCTTAAATCTCGTCAGAGTCGCTGGAGTTACTTTCAGCTGCGCCTAATTCCACAGGTGAATCCCGGCTGCGCCATTGTTGCCAGTCAGTACTTCGGGCTCCATCCTGCAAAGTATTATCTGCAACCCAAGTATCATTAAAACCCTGGAATTCATCACTAGACGTGGGAGCATTAATTACATCCATTACTTCCTGAACTTTAGTCCAGTCCAGCTCTTCCTCTTCGCTGTCAAACTCCCCACAATCAGCTATATCTCTAAGGCGTTTAGCAACAGATCCCACATCGCTATTCGAGCTGCTGGCTACTCTCTTTACACCTCTGTAATCGTCCAGCTCCATTTCCTCGCGAGTAAAACCCTCAAAATCCTCCTCATCCGTAGTCTCTAAGAACAAGTCTCTAATCCGTTTCAGCTGTTGCTGAGCTTCATCATCTTCTAAACCACGTTTCCTTCTACTACTAGTAGTAGGTGCATGAGACAAACGCTGAGTCTCAACAATTGGACTACTGCAATTCATTCCACATGGGGCCCGGAAACTCCAATTGGTCCAACGTGCAATAGCCAGATTAATAACTGGGGCAAATTACAGGGAGTGGTCAGCCCCCCTGTTTAAGGAGCTCCATTGGCTGCTGTTCATCTTCCAGTCCCAATTCAAGGTGCTTACCTTCATGACCGTATCTCCCTCCATGAACCTGCCCAATCCCTCCGATCTTCGGGGGAGACTCTCCTTTCGCCCGTGCTGTTATTTATTTATTTATTTATTTCATCTACTTATACCCCGCCCTTCTCACCCCGGGGGGGACTCAGGGCGGCTTACAATGGGGGCACAATTAGATGCCCAAAACAATTCACAAGCAATACAAATACAAACAATTCAACAATTAATTAAAAACATCAGTACATAATAAAATAATAAAAACAGTCTCATGCTCAGGGTTCAGAGTCCATATATCCATTCCATTCAATTTGTCCTTGTCTATCATCAGATCCTTCAGTTAGCTGTCAGAATGACCAAAGGCTTGATCCCAGATCCAGGTCTTCAGTTTTTTCCTAAATGCCAAAAGGGAAGATGACGATCTAATCTCCCCGGGGAGTGAGTTCCACAGGTGGGGGGGCCACCACTGAGAAGGCCCTGCTCCTCGTCCCCGCCAGCCTCACTTGTGACAGTGGCGGGGTCGAGAGCAGGGCCTCCCCAGAAGATCTTAAGCTTCGAGGTGGGACGTAGAGGGAGATCCGTTCAGACAAATACACTGGGCTGGAACCGTATAGGGTTTTGTAGGTCAAAACCAGCACTTTGAATTGTGCTCGGAATTGGATCGGCAGCCAGTGGAGCTGACGCAACAGGGGGGTTGTATGCTCCCTGTACGTCGCTCCGGTGAGCAATCTGGCTGCTTCTCGCTGGACTAGTTGTAGTTTCCGAGCAGTCTTCAAAGGCAACCCCACGTAGAGTGCGTTGCAGTAATCCAGCCGGGATGTGACAAGAGCGTGGACCACCGTGGCCAGATCTGGCTTCTCAAGGTACGGTGTTATCTTAGGTCCGCCTTGTGGGAACAAGGGAGAGAGCTTTCTCCTCAGTGGCCCCCCAATTTTGAAATACATTGCCATGTGAGATTAGGCGAGCCCCCACTTTCAAGAAGGATCTCAAAACCTGGCTTTTCCGTTGTGCTTTTGGTGACTAACCATAGAATTCTATATCGCTGCTACCCCTCAACGTTTGTCCTTCGAGTACACCTCCTCCTCTCCAGTATGAAGACCCTTCTCAACCCCACTCCTGAAGAATTTCTCCCTCACAAATAATCTGCTCCATCCCTATCTCACCCCGTGTTCTTAGCTCTTGGCTTTAGTATTTTATTCGGTTTGCCTGTTGCGGCCCACCCACTGTTACTGTATTATGAATGATTTTATTTTAATTTTTTCTTGTTTGCTGTATTTTTATGTTTCATGTGATTTATTATGTTATTATTTGTGTTTTTGACTTCTTTTACTGTATTGTGTTATAGGGCTTGGCCTCATGTAAGCCATCCCAAGTCCCCATTGGGGAGTTTATTATTATTATTTATTATTATTAAGAACTTCCTGTGAGAGCTGTTGAGCAGTGGAACTCTCTGCCTCCTCTTTTGGAGGCTCATAAAAAGAGGCTGGATGGCCATCTGTTGGGGTGCTTTGAATGTGATTTTCCTGCTTCTTGGCAGAATGGGGTTGGACTGGATGGCCCATGAGGTCTCCTCCACCTCAATAAGTTATGATTCTGTGATACCAAAGAGAGGGGGGACTAATTTTGAAAATTTACCAGTAGCAGCTGCATTTCCCACCCTCGGCTTATATTTATTTATTTATTTATTTATTTCCTGCATTTATTAACCGCCATTCTCAGCCCTAGGGCGACTCATGGCGGTGTACAACACATATAGAAAACAGTTTACAATAAAGCACATCGAAAAACTCGTAATCCATGTTCCGTTCCAGTTGTCATTATCAGATGATGTATACTCAGTTAAATGCCTTCTCAAATAGCCATGTCTTTAGGCTCTTACGAAAAGACATAAGGGAGGGCGCCTGTCTGATGTCAACAGGGAGGGTGTTCCACAGCCGGGGGGCCACCACCGAGAAGGCCCTCTCTCTCGTCCCCGCTAGACGTGCCTGTGAGGCAGGCGGGATCGAGAGAAGGGCCTCCCCAGACGATCTCAAGGCCCTCGTGGGCTCGTAGGCCGAGATGCGGTCCGAAAGGTATTTTGGGCCGGAACCGTTTAGGGCTTTGTAGGATAACACCAGCACCTTAAATTGGGCCCGGTAGCATATCGGCAGCCAGTGGAGCTGGAGCAACAAGGGAGTTGTATGCTCCCTGCGCCCCGCTCCTGTTAGTAGCATGGCTGCCACGCGCTGGACTAGCTGAAGCTTCCGGGCCGTCTTCAAGGGCAGCCCCACGTAGAGAGCGTTGCAGTAGTCAAGGCGGGATGTGACCAGAGCGTGTACCACCGTGGCCAAGTCAGACTTCCCAAGGTACGGGCGCAGCTGGCTCACGAGCCTAAGCTGTGCAAATGCTCCCCTGGTCACCGCCGAAACCTGGGGATCCAGGCTCAACGATGAATCCAGGGTCACACCCAAGCTGCGAACCTGCGCCTTCAAGGGGAGTGCGACCCCATCCAGCACAGGCTGTAACCCTATACCCTGTTCGGCCTTGCGACTGACCAGGAGTACCTCTGTCTTGTCTGGATTTAATTTCAGTTTGTTCGCCCTCATCCAGACCATTACAGCGGCCAGGCACCGGTTCATATATATATAATTCATATATACTCGAGTCAATAAGCTTTTCCAGTTTTTTGTGCTAAAATTAGGTACCTCGGCTTATATTCGGGTCAGCTTATACTCGAGTATATATGGTAATTTAATTCTCGGCTAATTTTTGGTTGGTTTTATAAGTTATAGTGAGATCATTTTATTTCTTCTTTGTGTCTTTATTGCTAGGCAGCTTTTCTTGGCATTGTTTGCCATTTTTATTATTTCCTGGAAACCACCCTGAGTTCCCTCAGGAAGAGAGGGCGGGTAATAAATTCCTCCTCCTCCTCCTTCTTCTTTTCCTTTCTGGATTCATTCCCTTCTTGTTTAAGAATCAGTGGTTGCCTTTGTTGACATCAGTGTATGTGCTTGAGACCCTGATGTCTGCCTTCCTTGGTATTCCCGTTTTCCATGTGACCCATGAAGGGAAAGGGGGAAAGTCTTGCAAGTAAGGAAGATTTCTGGCTTTCATCACTGATCTTTTGCTTCTTTCTTCACCAGGGAAATGAGGATTCTATGGAGCCAACTTTTGGGTGCAGTAAGGAAACCATTAATATAGGAAGAAATAATCTCAAGGTGATGATTTTGCCGATTCCTGACTTCACTTACAGATAAGAAAGGAAATAAGTAGTGCCAAGTATCTGTATTGCCATTCAACACCCATATGAATATTGACATGGAGGAGAAAGCATTTAAATGCCTGGAGTGTGGAAAGAGTTTTACTCGGAGACATAATCTGCAGCAACATGAAAGGACTCACACTGGGGAGAAACCCTATAAATGCCTGGAGTGTGGACAGAGCTTCACTCATAATTCAGGTCTATGTGTGCATCAAAGGACTCACACTGGGGAGAAACCTTATAAATGCCTTGAGTGTGGACAGAGCTTCAGTCAGAATGGAAGTCTACGAGTGCATCAAAGGAGTCACACTGGGGAGAAACCCTATAAATGCTTGGATTGTGGAAAGACCTTCACTCATAATTCAAGTCTACGTGTGCATCAAAGGACTCACACTGGGGAGAAACCCTATAAATGCCTGGAGTGTGGACAGAGCTTCACTCATAATTCAGATCTACGTGTGCATCAAAGGACTCACACTGGGGAGAAACCCTATAAATGTCTGGAGTGTGGACAGAGCTTCACTCATAATTCAGATCTACGTGTGCATCAAAGGACTCACACTGGGGAGAAACCTTATAAATGCCTTGAGTGTGGACAGAGCTTCAGTAAGAATGGAAATCTACATGTGCATCAAAGGACTCACACTGGGGAGAAACCTTATAAATGCCTTGAGTGTGGACAGAACTTCACTCATAATTCAGGTCTACGTGTGCATCAAAGGACTCACACTGGGGAGAAACCCTATAAATGCCTTGAGTGTGGAAAGACCTTCACTCATAATTCAGGTCTACGTGTGCATCAAGGGACTCACACTGGGGAGAAACCCTATAAATGCCTGGAGTGTGGACAGACCTTCACTCATAATTCAGGTCTACGTGTGCATCAAAGGACTCACACTGGGAAGAAACCTTATAAATGCCTTGAGTGTGGACAGAGCTTCAGTCAGAATGGAAATCTACGTGTGCATCAAAGGACTCACACTGGGGAGAAACCCTATACATGCCTGGAGTGTGGACAGAGCTTCACTCGGAGTGGAAATCTACAATTTCATGAAAGGACCCACACTGGGGAGAAACCCTATAAATGCCTTGAGTGTGGAAAGACCTTCACTCATAATTCAGGTCTACGTGAGCATCAAAGGACTCACACTGGGGAGAAACCCTATAAATGCCTGGAGTGTGGACAGACCTTCACTCATAATTCAGGTCTACGTGTGCATCAAAGGACTCACACTGGGAAGAAACCTTATAAATGCCTTGAGTGTGTAAAGAGTTTCAATTATAATTCAAGTCTACGCTTGCATGAAAGGACTCACACTGGGGAGAAACCCTATACATGCCTGGAGTGTGGACAGAGCTTCACTCAGAGTGGAAATCTATGATCACATCAAAGGATTCATGTAGGGGAGAAATCCTAGAAATGCATGGAGTGTGGACAGAGCTTCACTCATAATTCAGATCTACATTTGCATCAAAGAACTCCCACTGGGGAGAAACCCTATAAATGCCTGGAATGTGGAAAGATCTTCACTGATAATTTAAGTCTACAAAGACATCAAAGAACTCACACTGGGAAGAAACCTTATACATTCACTCCCATTGAAGTCTATGTTCACATCAAAGGAATCACACTCTGAAAAAAACTTATACAATACTGGAGTGAGAAAAAGGTTTCACTGAGAGTGGAATTCTACATTCACATCAAATTACTCACACTGGGGAGAAAACCTATAAATGTCTGAAGTGTGGACAAAGCTTCACTCGTAATTCAAGTCTTTTTCGCATCAAAGGACCCACACTGGGGAGAAACTAGAAATGCATGGAGTGTGGAAAGAGCTTCTCTGAGAGTTCAAATCTACATAGACATAGAACTCACATTGGAAAGAACAGTGTTATTTGACCCCAGAGAGACTCCCTAAAACAGAATTTTGCAAACTTTTCACGTTAGTGACCGTACCCAGTTGGTGAAGCTGGGGGATACCTGATCGGACCCTGGCCTTTGACCTGTGGGGTCTCGCAAGGTTCTATTCTTTCCCCCATGCTTTTTAATATCTACATGAAACCTCTGGGTGAAGTCATCCGGAGTTTTGGAGTTCGTTGTCATCTCTATGCAGATGACGTGCAACTCTACTACTCCTTTCGACCAAAATCCAAGGAAGCCTCTTGGGTCCTGGACCAGTGCCTGGCCGCTGTGATAGGCTGGATGAGGGCCAACAGGTTGAATCTGAATCCTGATAAGACAGAGGTCCTTCAGGTCAGTCGCTTGGCTGAACGGGATATAGGATGGCAACCTGTGTTTGACAAAGTTACACTCCCCTTGAAGACACAGATCCGCAGTCTGGGGGTCCTCCTGGACTCAGCGCTGAACCTTGATGCTCAGGTGTCCGCAGTGGCTGGGAGGGCCTTTGAACAATTAAAACTTGTGCGACAACTGCGACCGTAATTCGAGAAGTCTGACTTGACCATGGGGGTCCACGCCTTAGTTACCTCAAGATTGGACTACTGTAATGCACTCTACGTAGGGCTGCCCTTGAAGATGGTTCAGAAACTACAGCTGGTGCAAAGGTCAGCAGCTAGATTAATAACTGGAGCAAGTTACAGGGAGCGGTCAATCCCCCTGTTTAAACAGCTCTACTGGCTGCTGATAAGTTTCCGGTCCCAATTCAAGGTGCGGGTTATTACCTATAAAGCTCTTAATGCCTCAGGTCCTGCCTATTTGCATGACTGCCTACGAACCCACACGCTCCTTAAGATCTTCCGGGGAGGCTCTTCTCTCGCTCCCGCCCTGGTCTCAGGCATGGTTGGTTGGGACGAGGGAAAGGGCATGCTCGGTGGTGGGCCCCTGTCTCTGGAACTCCCTCCCCGGGGAGATTAGGCTGGCACCCTCCCTATCCACTTTCCGTAAGGAATTAAAGACCTGGATGTTTCGTTGTGCTTCTTCTGACTGATGACTCCTATGACAAATGATCTGTATCATGACAAGAATCACAATCTGAATCTGAATTCCTATATTACATCATTATATATTCTTAAGTTTAAGTTGATCTGATCCTGTTAAACTGCTCTGTTTGCCATGCCATTTCCTATGCTATCATACGTTTTTATCACCTTATTGAACCCCCATTCTTTAATCAGTTCGCATAGCGGTCCCTTTCCCTCCCTCCAAAATTAGCTTGTTGTTGCTTGATGCTTGCTTATGCTGTTTTATGCTGTTTTAATTTGTTATTGCTTTTGCTCTTAGTTGTATTTTGCCTGGGCTTGGCCCCATGTAAGCCACCCTGAGTCCCTTCAGGGAGATGGAGGCGGGGTAGAAAAATAAAAATCTTCTTCTTCTTCTTCACTCTTTTTAGACATACATCCTTTCGCAACATGGTAATTCAGTTTAACTAGTGACCAGAGCTTAAACCAACCCCTTATAAGATTTTGCATATAAATATAATATAGTATAATTATATAGAAAGTTTTGTTTACTATACTCTCTACTTATAAAAAATTATTGTGTAGTTTCCTCTATAGCTGATCCAGATTTTATTTTATTTTATCAACAGATTTTATTTTCTTAATTAATTCTGGTCTTTATTGTGCCGATAATCAAAGTTGTAACAGAACCTAC
Source organism: Anolis sagrei (assembly GCF_037176765.1). Taxonomy (NCBI): domain Eukaryota; kingdom Metazoa; phylum Chordata; class Lepidosauria; order Squamata; family Anolidae; genus Anolis; species Anolis sagrei. The sequence goes on along the minus strand of NC_090021.1, from coordinate 5,043,417 downwards.
ACTTGAACACACCAGCATTCCCCTTCTGTAGTGATGACACCTCTCTAAATGTTTTGAAACAGAGGCTGCTTTGACTGTGTCTTTCTGTCACTAAAAGAATGACTGATGAACATCTGCGAACGATCAGAGACGGACAGAGTGACTCTGCTGATCTTCAAGAAAGATTGGGACTTGTTTTTTCAGTTTTTCACGACAACAACAACAGGGGCAAATGTCAGTTGTTGGATTGATGAATTTGGAAGAGTGTTTTCAAAAGCAGAAGTGCAAAATTCTTACAATTGGACCCAAGTCTGTCTGTTGATTTGTTTGTTAAAAACATTGTGTGTCTATCTATATAGGTGTGTTTTCTTGGTGTGTTTTTTCTAATTTATTTTTGCAGTTTACTGTGGTGTCTACTCATTTTATACACACACACACACACACACACACACACACATATATACACATACACTGATTCTCTTTTTCGTAATTAAAAATGTGGTTGCAAAAAGGAAATTTAGAGGGGTCACAATCTATCAGGGACTGGAAAGGCGTGATTTTAATAGTGATTATAATGTTTATATATTTTTCTGTGTTTGTTGTTGAATTCGTTTAGTCGCTTCCGACTCTTTGTGACCTCATGGTCCCGCCCACGCCAGAGCTCCCTGTCGGACGTCACCACCCCCAGCTTCTTCAGAGTCAAGCCAGTCACTTCAAGGATACCTTCCATCCATCTTGCCCTTGGTCGGCCCCTCTTCCATTTTCCTTCCCTTTTTCCCCAGCATCCTTGTCTTCTCTAAGCTTTACTTTCTTCTCATTATGTGGCCAAAGGACTTCATCTTGGCCTCTAATATCCTTCCTTCCAGTGAGCAGTTGGACTTTATTTCCTGAAGTATGGACTAGTTCGATCTTCCCACGGTCCAAGTCACTCTCAAAATTTTCCTCCAACACCATAGTTGAAAAGCATCTCTCTTCCTTCTCTCAGCCTTCCTTATGGTCCAGCTCTCGCATCCGTAGGTTACTGTGGGGAATACCACTGCTTTAACTTGAACAGTTCAGCTGGGATCCTGTCGTCTCCTGCTGCCTTGTTATTAGCAGTGCTCCTGAAGGCCCATTCAGCCTCACTCCTCAGGATGTCTGGTTCTAATCCACTCACCACGCCATCTAAACTCTCCTTGATATTATTATCCGTCTTCTGCATAGTCTCTCCACCTTCTCTTGATCTCTTCCGCTTCTGTTAGATCCTTGCCGTCTTTGTTTTTTATCATGCCCATTTTCGCCTGAAATTTACCTCTAGTGTTTCTAATTTTCTGGAAGAGGTCTCTTGTCCTTCCTATTCTATTGTCTTCTTCCACTTCCATGCATTGCTTGTTTAAAAATTGTTCCTTATCTCTTCTGGCTAACGTTGTAATGTGTATTTTTACATTTTTAAATTATAAATTTTAACTTAAATTGTTGTTCTCTAAAGGCATCAAATAGATGCCATTTGTAATGCCGCCTTGAGTCCACATCAGGATATTTATTTATTTCAGTTGCTTCTACCCCGCCCTTCTCACCCCGGGGGGGGGGGGGGGAATCAGGGCAGCTTACAAAAGCAAGGCACAATTCGATGCCCGCATCACATAACAGCAAAAGACAATAACATCAGTTAACAAAGACAGCAATTCTAGCAATAACAACAATTAACAGAAAACAATAGTTATTATAGGCAAAAACAACCATAAAACCAATAAAATCAATACAAACCTCATTGACGGTCAGCGTTTCACAATCTCGTAGTTAAATTCCAATTCCACAGTTGTCAGTCCTGTCAGTCCTATCCATCTGGTTTCCATATCTAATTGTCAGATTGCCCAAAGGCCTGGTCCCACAACCACTTCTTTACCTTCCTCCTGAAGGCGAGGAGGGATGTTGATGCCCTGATTTCCCCCGGGAGTGAGTTCCACAGGTGAGGGGCCACCACTGAGAAGGCCCTGCTCCTCGTCCCCACCAGCCTCACTTGTGATAGCGATGGGGTCGAGAGCAGGGCCTCCCCAGATGATCTCAAATTCCGGGATGGGACATAGAGAAAGGTGGGATAGAAATAAATAAATAAATATGCTATTCTGCCGAATCTCTCACTCATGACTTCAACTGCCACATAGTATGACTATTATGGCACAACCGGGAAGATTAAGGGAAAACTACACGTGTCTGGCTATTTTCCCAGTGACCATCGGTATGCCCTGTATGTACTTTAATTCCCTCAAAATAAAACTCTAGAGACAAGACTAAATTCAACCAATTAGGTTTACTGAATAATCAAGGTATAAAGGTGCAGTTTGATATTGATATAGAGTTAGAATAATAAGGAAGAGGTATAAGGTATAACTCTGAGGTAACAACAACTATATTTTCTATGAAATAAGCACTCTATAAACTCTGGGGCATGTACTAGCTATGTTCTATATAACATCTACTATAATCTATACACTCTAAGGCATGTAAAACTATAGACTATGGCATGTACATGTACTATATAATCTATAAGGCAAATATATTCTAATCTATGAGGCATGTATGTGCTAAGGATGGCCTGTTCAGACTGCTAGGCCAGATCAGACACTTTCTAGCTAACTACTAAAAACTATGTCCAAAAAGAATGGAATAGAAGGTCCTTCCACCAGGCTCTGAGCCAGATTGGCCTGAACCAACCGAGCTCGGCCTCTAGGGGGATCCTAAGCTACTACTCTAAAACTTAGCAGAATGGAACAGTCCACCTCCAGGGAGCAAACAGGGAATCATAGAATCATAGAATCAAAGAGTTGGAAGAGACCTCATGGGCCATCCAGTCCAACCCCCTGCCAAGAAGCAGGAATATTGCATTCAAATCACCCCTGACAAATGGCCATCCAGCCTCTGCGTAAAAGCTTCCAAAGAAGGAGCCTCCACCACACTCCGGGGCAGAGAGTTCCACTGCTGAACGGCTCTCACAGTCAGGAAGTTCTTCCTAATGTTCAGATGGAATCTCCTCTCTTGTAGTTTGAAGCCATTGTTCCGCGTCCTAGTCTCCAAGGAAGCAGAAAACAAGCTTGCTCCCTCCTCCCTGTGGCTTCCTCTCACATATTTATACATGGCTATCATATCTCCTCTCAGCCTTCTCTTCTCCAGGCTCCAGTCCTTTAGCAATAGCTCTTTTTTCCTTTTTTCCTTCCATCCTTCCTTCTTTCTATCTTAATTAATCCCTTCCCTCCTTTCGCCTTTTCTGCCTTTTCCATTTCTTCCTTCTTTCCCTCTGCACTTGGCCGCTCCCTCCCTCCATTCAGATTTAGCTCCCCCTCCTCATCCTCGCCCTCTGCAGCCACCGGGTGAGAGAACAGCAGCAGCAGCAGCAGGACAAAGGAGTGACACAAAGACCAGTATTCCATTTTTGGCATATCAGTTTTTTGTGCCAAATTTGGTAAACATCCATCATTATTTGAGTTCACAGTGCTTTTTGGATGTAGGTAAACCACAACTCCACAAAACTCAAGTCCAATGCCCTTCAGTTTACTTCAGGAGACTGTTATTGCTGTTGTTGTTGTTGTTGTTGTTGTTATTGTTAATATTGCTCCTGCAGTAATTCTGTTTTCCTGCCTGTCAGAAAGAAGGGGCTGGACTAGATGACCTTTGGGGGTCCCTTCCAACTGAGAATAATAATAATAATAATAATGATGATGATGATGATGATGATGATGATGATGATGATGTCTCTTTTCCCCAAACTCCCCCAGTATGTTCTGTTGATCATGGGAGTTCTGTATGCCAAGTTTGGTTCAGATGCATTTTGGAGGATCTCAGAATGCTCTTTGATGGCTGGTGAACTATAAATCTTCAGAACTGCAATTGCCAAATGTCAGGGTCTCTTTTCCCTAAACCCCTCCAGTATGTTCTGTTGGTCACTGCATTTGAAAGGTTGAGAACCACTGGTTTATACCCTGCTTCTCTCCCTAAGGGACCTACAGCAGCTCACAATACAATACAACTCAAAGCACATTTAATTTAAAATACAAAACAAAAATCACACAAAACATAATAATATCCAGAAGTAGGATATAAATAAATGTTACGCATTAAAAAACATGTAAAAGGAAGGAAGTGAGGGGCTGCTGTGCTATTCAGCTTTGAATGTGTTTTGATACCTTTCCATTGATTGTTTAAAGCAGGCATGGGCCAGATTACACCCTCCTTGTGTTTTGGACTTCAATTCCCACTACTGGCTGTTAGGAATTGTGGGAGTTGAAGTCCAGAACACAAGGAGGGCCCAAGCTGGCCCATGCCTACTTTAAAGAATAGCAACGATAGTTAATTCTATTGTAATGTTTCATATATTTGTAGATTTAAAATTGTATTGAAAAGTAAGCTGCTTTGGCCCCTTCTACACAGCTGTATAAAATCCACACTTAACTGGCTCACATGACAGTGTGGACTCTGATAATGCAGTTCAAAGCAGATATTGTGGATTATCTGCCTTGATATTCTGGGTTATATGGCTGTTTTGAAGGGCCCTTTCAGACAGGCCCTATATCCCAGGATCTGATCCTCGGTTTTCTGTTTATCCCAGATTTATCTGGCAGTGCAGACTCATATCATCCAGTTTAAAGCAGAAAACCTGGGATCAGATCCTGGCATACAGGGCATCTGGAAGGGCCCACAGTCTCCTTGTGGAGACAAAAAGTGGTGTATAAATAAACATAATAATGAAATTGTAGAACAGAAATCTGTTCCTAGTTTGAAAGTGTTATTTTCTGTTTAATTGTGCGGCCCTTACTCTGAAAGTAGTAGTTCTCATCCAGAAACTACTATCCAGTGTGGCTGCCACAAACTATGATGACAAGAGGTCATGGGAGTTTGGCCGATAGGCTGATCAGTAAACATATTCATGGGTTCCTGCAGTTATAGTAAACCTGTTACCCATGATGCTACGACATGCTTGAAGTCGAAATTTCATTTATTTGTAAATAGAAATAAATGTTTCACAAATATATAAAACAAATAGTCCCGTGTAAACTGTGGTCCAGCCCTCCAACAGTCTGAGGGACAGTGAACTGGCCCCCTGTTCAAAAAATTTGGGGACCCCTGCTTAATGTCTGGCAGTGCTAAGCTCCTCCCTCTTTGGCATCTATTAGGTTTTTGTAAGCAATTCCCCATTCCATATAAATTTAGTCAAATCCTTCCTCCAAGGTTTGAAAATTCTCTGTTCTGTCGCCGCTGGAGCCGAAATTAAATGCTTCTAAAAGAGGATGCAAGGCTTGCGTCCAGCGGGAAGCCCGGGGGCCCGAGAAGGAGCCTTTATAGGAACTTTTCCTATTAAGCAGGCTTTAGGAGACTTGGAGCTTAAATACAACAGTCTTTATTAATGAACAAGCAAGAATTGTAAAGTTTCTAAAGTCTATTGGCTTTGCAGTCTTGTTTGCAAGAAACAGGCACTATCTTCAAGAAAACTTTAACAGAAAAATTCCCCTTTAAAGCTCCTCCCAAGCTGCTGTGAACTTAAACCTGACTGGTTTGAGTCTGCTACCTGCGTCTCAGAACCGAAACAGACGTACCATCAAGCTTGAAATCACTTAAGTGAAGATGAAGAGCTGTTATTCCCTCTGGAGGTCCTCAGGGCTGTGAAGCTGTTCCCTGGAACCCTTTGGGAATCCGTAGAAGCCTTCAATCTGTTCTTCCCCAGGAAGTCTTAAAAGACGAAGCTTTTGGACAGGAGGAATGTCTGTATGCATCCTCTGCCTTTGCTTCTGTTCTGGAACAGCTGTTCCAGGAGCTCCAGATGTATTTGCTGTGTTTAAATGTTTGTGTGCAATCCCATGCTTGGGATTTTGCAGCAGGGGGTTTCCTGTTATAATTTGCATTTATAGGGTAAGCCACCTGCCAGTTATAGTTAGGTTCCCTGATCCCGCCCCTTGTTGAGTTTTGGAGGGAAAAAAGCCATTTTGAGTTAGTTCTCACAGAGAAGCCTCTCACACAGGACATAGAACGAAGTGGCTCCTGTAGAAAAGCTTCGTCTTTTACAGCTTGGCCGGGGTTATACAGCCCTACGGCTTGGCCAGGAGACATACAGCCACAGCTTGGCTGAGGGACTCCAGCCGGCCATCACAGCAATCTGGACTCCTTCTTTTTCCCTGGAGGTCTACAAAGCTCTGTTGAGGCAAGGGTCACTCGCGGAAGCCAGACGCAGTTGGTACTGGGTGCAGGGGCTCCACGTCAACAGAGGCAAGTACAGACTGCCCAGATTAGAAGCTAGGATTTCCCCTTTAGTTAATTATAGTTAAGAAGACAGTGCCTGTTCCCTGCGGACAAGTTTGAGAGAACTGATACTTTAAAGCTCTACAATACCTGTTTGTTCCTTAATAAAAGAACTTTGTTGGACTTACTTTAAGCGTTCTAAAGTCTCTGTTTGGGGGAATCTAAGGGCCTTTATTCTGAGGCAGCCCCGGCGTCCCGTTGGGCACAGAGAATTTATGTCCTGTGTACGGTCTAATGTACAGGCCCAGCGTGCGACAGCACAGTAAAAGACGGAGCTGGTGGCTTCTGCCACCCGGGAATAGAGAAAAAGACTTTACAGCTACAGAACAGTGTTTTAAGAAGCCTGTACAAGCCATTTCAAGTCTTCATTACCTGGATTCATCCATCTGTGTGTCTGAGGAGTTTCGGCCATCTTGAAGAGGAGCCCATCTGTCTGCGTCTCTTCATTTTCGGCCATTTTGGAAGACCAGAAGGGAGGGGCTGGCAGCCTCCTTCTTTGCTTCAGCTCTCATCCCACCATTTTAAAGATCTACTCAGTTTGCAAGTTGCTACATTTCTCCTCCAGCTTTTGCATTGCAGGTCTGCATGGAATTGCAACATTCTTCTCGTCCTTTCTAAAGTATCTACATAGCAAGCTCTGCTAGGTCCTGCTACAGTTTCCAGCAGGAGCAAGCTTTTCCCGCCCTTTTTGAAGCTCAGCTCTGCAGAAGCCTTTGGTGCTTGGCTTCCAGATTCCTGGAAAGGGTTTTTTGCAATCGCCTTTGGCTTTTTGCAGCCTTTCAGCAAGAGTTCAATGTGCATCTGAATTATTGCATCTGCTGTGTTTATTCTCTGCTTTAAAGTTATAAGGTTTTGAGTGTGTTTGCAACTGCATTGATTGAATTGCTTGCTCTGTCCTAACTGCATTGCTTTAAAGTGATAAGCCATTTGTGTGTGCACATTATTGCTTTGATATATTGCTTGTTTTATCTGTTATATCTGCATTCTTACACTGACTGCTTTGTAATTGCATTGACATATTTCACTGCTCTATTGACTGGATTATTACTATACTGACATTATTTGTTATTGTGATTGCATTTCTATACTGTGTGGGCAATTTGCTGTCATGGCTGGCATCTCAGGTTCCCCAAAGTCTGAAGGTAAAGCTTATAGCCTCCGTTCCCAGGGTTCTAGACACCCATCGCACAAAGCCTTATATGCGCTTTTACAGCAGGAATCTTTGCTTACAGATAAGCTTGAAAGTGTATGGCTTTCTATTGTTGACCTCGACAGCCAGCGTTCTGAGGATTTGGAGAAATCCCAGGACATTGAGGCAGAGCTTAAGATTTTGATTAATAAGTGGAGAGTTTTAGTTGATGACATCACTCAGTTGCTTAGTAGAATAAACAACCAGGATGCAGATTGTAGGGCAATCCAGTTTTTGAACCGTGTTAAGACTAGGGAGGCTAGCTATGCTCATTTGTTTTATGCAGCTGACTTTAATCCCTCCCCCAGAAGGGACAAAGATGGTCAAGCTTCGCCCGTTGGCAGCGTGATCCCAGAGCCGCTTAAGCATTCCCCAAAGGCTTTAAGTGTGCAGAGCAGTCAGGGAGGTGCTTCTGGCCAAAGCAAGCACAGCCACACCAGCAGGAAGCATAGCAGCAGACATGGCTCCACGTCAGGATCGTCTGTCTCCAGAAGCAGCTCCTCATCGATGGCTGCCCTTTACAACAAAGAAGCCAAGCGGATGGAATTGCAGCAAAAAATTCTTGAAGCTGAAGCTGAGGCAGCAGCGGCAGACCTAGGCCTGAACTTCGAGCGGGCTCAACTAGAGTTAGAGACAAAGCAAAAGCAGTCACAAGCCGAGTTAGAGGCGAAGCAAAAGCAGTCACAAGCCGAGTTAGAGGCGAAATTAAAGTTGTCGCGCATCCAGCAGGAGGCAGCGCAGAAAAGAGTCCGTGCCGACATCTTGGCAAAGGCGCTGCTAGGAGAACTATCTCAAGAAAATGTCAACCGTTTGCCAACGCCTCCTACCATACCTCTTTTGCCAGCCCACGTTGGTTTCCAAGACGGCAACCTGGTGCATGCGGACAGCGACATCACGCCACGCAGGCTGGTCGAGCAATTCAGGGCCAGGAGCCCACAGCCGCCAACTCAGGCACCAAAGCCCAGCCCAGAAATCAGAGTTTCGCCCATTCCTGAGGCCACAGGTGTTCCTTGGAATGGATCTTCGACATTTCAGAAGAACTTCACCTTTACCCCTGACCAAACACCCCTTCCGTTCCTTCAGACTCCTCAGTTGCAGCTTGAGTCTTTGTTTAGGAACCCGAGAAAAGATTTGAGGGACAAAGGTGTGGAGAAATTCTCTGACCGGCCAGAAGATTTCCTACTTTGGAAAAAGACTTTTCAGCGAGCCATTCAGAGTTTAAGACTCTCCTCTGAGGAACAATTGACTCTTTTGATCGCCTGGCTTGGTCCAGTATCGGCTCAGCAGGTGAGAAGGATTTTCTCAGCTCTCATCGACCAACCGGATAGAGCACTGGATACTGCATGGACGAGGCTTGATCAGCGCTACGGGACCAGCACCCAAATTGAAGCCTCGCTGATGGACAGACTTCATAAGTTCCCGGTGCTCAAACCAAAAGACTTTGAACAGCTTTGGGACTTGTCAGACTTATTGATTGAGCTTCAGTCTGCCAAGGGAAACCCACATCTTCCAGGGTTTTCCTGCCTGGACCAACACTTGTCCCAAACTGCCATCATCCAGAAGCTGCCATTCTCCTTACAAGAAGAGTGGGGCAGAGAAGTCTTCAGATTCAAGCAGGCCAACCATCAGGTCTACCCACCGTTCACCAATCTTGTGGACTTCGTCACAAATGCTGCCATGCAGTTCAACGACCCACAGACGGGATTTCCAACTCTTTATGGGACTCCAAGGTCGGATAGGCACATCAAAGAGCCCGGGAAACCTGCAAAGGACAGTGGCACCGAGAGAAGCATCGCCGTCAAGTCCACGGAGACCAACTCATCTCCAGCTGACACCAAGATGACGCCCGAGGATGTTTTGTGCCCACTGCATGCAAAGCCCCACAGTTTGGCCGACTGCAGGGAGTTTGCCAAGAAGCCTCACGCAGACAAGGTCGAGATCCTCAAAAAGTCCAGGATCTGCTTCAGGTGCTGCGGTGCAACTCCCCACCAGTCAAAGTCATGCAAAGAAAAGGTAAAGTGCGAGGTGTGCCAATCCGAAAAGCATTGCTCAGCCATGCATGACAAGGATTTCGTGCCCTCCAAGGTCAAGAGCGGGGCCACCAGTCAACGCTCCACAGAAGATTCAGCTGGACCTTCATCGGTCACTGAGGCACCCTCTGTGGCCTGCACACAGTTGTGCGGCAGCCCAAAGAAGACTAGGATTTGCCACCCTATTTGTCTGGCAGAGGTTTTTCCTGCCAGCAAGCCTTGGATGAAGAAGAAAATGTACGTGGCCCTTGACAACCAAAGCGACGGTTCCCTGGCCACCCCTGACTTCTTCAAAATCTTTAAGGGGCAGGCAAAGACTATTGACTATTGTATTTCTACTTGTACAGGCAAACAACGAAGACAGGGCCGCGTTGCGTCTGGATTTATCATTTCGCCATGTGGCAAAGACATTCGTTTTGAGTTGCCTGACCTTATTGAGTGTGCATCCATCCCACGCAATAAGGACCAGATTGCTACCAGAGAGATGATGCAAGCGCATCCTCACCTGAAAGGACTACAGGACCTCATTCCACCCTTTGAGCCGGGCATCGACATAGTCCTGCTCATTGGATCCAACTGCCCCAGCTTGATGAGCATCCGAGCTGAAAAGAGAGGTCCTCCTGGTGCACCTCTGGCGCAGAAGACTCCTTTAGGATGGACCATACAGGGACCTGTATGTGTCGACAGAATGCATCCTCCGTCTTCTCTGTGTCCAGATCAGCCAAACACCCTCAGCTGTGGCAGAGTCACCCTCATGCAGAGTTGCCTCAGCCACATTTCTGTTTGCTGCCAAGGAGTTTCATCTGAGTTTTCATCCATCTGCGATGTATCCCAGGACGACGAGAACACTGCGCTCTCCCGAGATGAACAAGAGTTCCTGAACATCATGAGCTCCGAGGTCACTCTCGGCGAGGAAGGGAATTGGATCGCCCCTTTGCCCTTCAAAGCAGACCGGCCTACCCTGCCTCCCAACAGACAGGTAGCAAAGAAGAGACTGCCGTCTTTGAGACGCAAGATACAGCGTGATCCCAAGACCAAACAGCAAATCGGTCAGGCTCAAGTTTTACACCAGCTGAGCATCCCACGCCAATTCACGGCCAGGAGCCCTTTACAGAGCTTGCACACCGAACTCCATGTCTTTTGCGACGCTTTGGAGAAAGCTATCACAGCTGTGGCTTATGCCAGACAAAAAGGCTCTAGTTCTTGCTCTTTGGGTTTTGTTAGGGCCAGGGCCGAGATTGCTCCATCTGATGCCACCATCCCTAAGTTAAAAGTGCCCCCAGATAGGACCCCAGTGTCAATAGGTATTTGAGTACAGAAAAGGTTTCATGATTGTTTAATGTACCGCGTGCATCTCACATGGGGGGTTTGTGGGAACGTATGATTGGTTTGTACAGAAAGACTTTAAATGCTATGTTTCTAAAGTATAAGAATTTGACTCACAATGTTTTGGTCCGTTTATTATAGTGTAGATTTCTCATCATTGAGAAATCTAGGCCAGGAGTGTTCTGGAACAGCTGTTCCAGGAGCTCCAGATGTATTTGCTGTGTTTAAATGTTTGTGTGCAATCCCATGCTTGGGATTTTGCAGCAGGGGGTTTCCTGTTATAATTTGCATTTATAGGGTAAGCCACCTGCCAGTTATAGTTAGGTTCCCTGATCCCGCCCCTTGTTGAGTTTTGGAGGGAAAAAAGCCATTTTGAGTTAGTTCTCACAGAGAAGCCTCTCACACAGGACATAGAACGAAGTGGCTCCTGTAGAAAAGCTTCGTCTTTTACAGCTTGGCCGGGGTTATACAGCCCTACGGCTTGGCCAGGAGACATACAGCCACAGCTTGGCTGAGGGACTCCAGCCGGCCATCACAGCAATCTGGACTCCTTCTTTTTCCCTGGAGGTCTACAAAGCTCTGTTGAGGCAAGGGTCACTCGCGGAAGCCAGACGCAGTTGGTACCGGGTGCAGGGGCTCCACGTCAACAGAGGCAAGTACAGACTGCCCAGATTAGAAGCTAGGATTTCCCCTTTAGTTAATTATCTTGCTGTAACCAACTGAAAAAATGGCCCTTTCCCGCCAAAAAGCAAAAAGGGGGCGGGACCAGGGATCCTAACTATAATTGGCAGGTGGCTTACCCTATGGTTGCAGCCTATAACAGGAAGCCACCCTGCTGCAAAATCCCAAGCCTGGGATTGCAAACAAACATTTAAACACAGCAAATAAATCTGGAGCTCCTGGAACAGCTGTTCCAGAACATTCTCCCTCCTTTAAATATTGGTAGAGTTTGGAATAAAAACAGCATTTTGAGTAAGATCATCATTTTTATCACCGCTATTCTTCCCACCCAAATTAATTGAATTCTTTGCCATTTTTTCAAATTTTCTTCAATCTCCTTCTACTTTTTTTCATAATTATTTTGAAAGAAGTTATTGTCAGAACATGTGATGGATTCCTAGAGCGTAACTTTGGAGAGTTCCTGTGACGTAGTTACATTCCAAAAGATCTGATAACCACGTGCTCTTGCTTCCAACGATGTACGGCTAGGTGAACGGACGTGTTTTCTCTACTTCTGTAAATAGTATATAGTTTGTAGTTTAGTATTTGCAATAAAGAAACCGGTCTAGGCTTTGGAGTTGATCCAAGGAAGCATGGTGAATTTGTTCTCTTTGTGCTTTCCAAGCAGACACTGGAGAGTCAAGAAGTATTGAGGTAAGAGAGAGAGGTCATTTATCTCAATAAATCAAGAGTTATTTTTGTTGTTTAGCCATAATTTTTGACATGTTACTTTTGAGGCTTCCTTACCAGCTGAAAAGATCTTTAATATATTGTTATTGTTTTTGACAGTTTTAATTAAGAACACGAACTTCTCTTTATTCACTTTAAATCCTTCCACATTCCCATACTCATTAATCATTTCCATCAAGGTTTGAATGCTTTTCAATGGCTCTTGTATAATGCACACCATATCATCAATATATGCTTTAAGTTTGAATTCCTGTCCTTTTATTTTGACTATTTTAATACAGCTGTCTTCCTGCATTCTAATATTTAATATTTCTAACATCCATATGAAAAGAAAAGGTGACAAAGAGAATATTGTTCTCTGCCTATATGTACTTCTCATGGCTCCGGTTTTTATTTATTTTTTATCCCTCAATTATTAAATATGAGGGTTACCCGGAAAGTAAGATTACAAGGCATGTAGCTCTCACGGATAATTTTCACAGGAGAAGTTGGTATCAATGCCGTGTTGCGAGAAGCCAGCAGAAGCGAACGAGCAGTACCCGTCGTCAGTGGCTCATCAACTGGCGTTGTGGTGAAGGTCAGAGATGAGCGTCCTCATTTCGTTTCCCTCCAAGTACAAAGTTCCTGCTGTTCAAAGGATATTTGGAAGGTGTGACGATGTGTAAGTTTTATTCTTTGGTTATGTGTAGTTTGGACAGTGGTTTAGGGATGGTAAGTATGGGAGATTATATTTTGTTAGAGATGGTGGCTAGTGGCTTGAGCTGAGTTACCATAGCAACGGGGGCGGAGCCAACTATCACTTCACGGTGCAGCTTTTTGAAAGTGGCAGTCTGTGGCCGGTGAGCTACAGGAAGGGACTGATTTCTCTAGTGGGAGAAACAGGGAATTAGTCAGTACGCCAGCGAGCTACTGAGTGAACTGAATCTCTTGGTGGAGATTCAGGGAATCAATTAGTGACCAAGTGGTTGCAGAGAAGGACCCGGTACAGGGGGTTGTTGATTCTAAATTAAGAATCAAGGTTTGGCTGGGTTTAAGCCTGTTGTGCCAGCTGTGAAACCTTATGAAGTGTTTGCCTGAGTTTACTCATGAAACCTTTCCAATGTATCCATCAAGATTTGTGCCTCTTTTAAAGAACAATTATACATTGTTATACTCCTGTTAAAATAAACTTGTTACTTTTTCCTCAAGCCTTGCCTGATACAGTTTCTTATAAGCTGAACAGCCTGGAATAGTAAAGTCAAGCCAGGAAAGTAAACGCTACGCTATCACTGAAACAAAGCCTTCTGTAATTAACAGTTCCTTTGTAAAGTAGTTCCTAGGCTGATATTGATCGTTGCCCGGCTTCCCTCATAGATTAGGTGGCAGTGGGTGTTTTACCACTCGCACCTTCACATTCGGTGGCATTAAAACGGAACTCCTTTACAATTTGTGGCAGCAGTTTAACGACCCCTTCACATTAGGTAAGGTTACAAGATTTTTTTTAATATAAAGAATATATTGGAATAAATAATTTACATGGATTATAGCATAGAGATTACATTATTTTTCCACACCATTCACTTCAATACATTTTGTCATCCGTGGGATGAGTCATGCTTTTCTTGACTAGTGTTTATGAAAAGGTCGTCTCCACATTTCCCAAACGGATGTGATGTCATATTTACCTTTTCATTAAGCTTATGGTGCACTTACTTCCAAATGGACCCCCCCGGTAGCGCAGTGGGTTAAACGTTTGTGCCAGCAGGACTGGAGACTGACAGGTCGCAGGTTCGAATCTGGGGAGAGTGCGGATGAGTTCCCTCTGTCCGCTCCAGCTCCACAATGCGAGGACATGAGAGAAGCCTTCCACAAGGATGGTAAAACATCAAAACATCTGGCCGTCCCTTGGGCAGCGTCCTTGCAGACGGCCAATTCCCTCACACCAGAAGCGACTTGTAGTTTCTCAAGCTGCTCCTGTCATAGAAAAAAACAACAACAACCTTATTTCCAATAGGTTATGGAATTTCCAATACTGGAAGCTTTTCGAGCTCCAACATTTTGAGTTTAAAGAAGGGATTCTCAGCAGGCAATGACCAAGTGACAAAAAGAGGGAACTTTCTGCAACTCTGCATTACACTCATGAGATTCTATGGCACATTAGACTTGAGTAAATACAACACACACAGTGCCTAGTAGGGTCTCAGCAGGGAAGGTCAGCCTGGAAGATGCCGGTCTCTCGGTAGGTGCCCTCTTCCTCCTCCCCCTCCTGTAGTCCCTAAAATGTCAAGAGAACGTGTCCCAATGGAAGCATCAGCAGAAGATACCAGCAGAGTGAGTAGGGAAGGATGAGCTTCAGCTCCAGGTGCCAAGCACTTTCCCCCGGGAGATGTAGGGCTTTTGGAAACTGGCATCCCTGAAACATCCCTGAGCAGTTGCCAAGGCTTTGCAAAGTATGAGTGGCTCCAAGAAAGGAGGAAAGGGGGTAGGGAAGAAAAGGCAATAGGGACCCATGGGAGTAGCATAGAATCCTGGAGGCAGGGGAGACCACCTCCCAAAGGCCATCTAGTCTGACCCCTTCTGCAAGGGAGGAAAGCACACAACCCAAGCCTGGTCATCCAGCATCTCTTTCACAGAACTGTAGAGAAGGAGACTCCACCAGACTCCCAGGAATTCTATATGAGATTTGGAAGGGACCTCAATGGTCATCTAGTCTGGCCCCTTTTGCTAGGCGGGAAGACACACAATGCAAGTCCCCCCAATAGATGTCCACCCAGCCTTTGATTTAAAGAGCTCCAGAGATGGAGACTCCACCAAACTCCATAGAACTCTATATTACATGTGGAAGGGACCTCAAAGGTCCTCTAGTCTGACCTCCACCCTTCTTGCCATGCAGGAAGACATACAACCCAAGCAAGCTCAACAAATAGCCATTCAGCCTCAGTTCCACAGACCTCTAGAGATGGAGACTCCACCAAACTCCAAAGAAGTGTATATTACATGCGGAAGGGGTCTCAAAGGTCATCTAGTCTGACCTCTACACTTCTTGCCATGCAGGAAGACATACAACCCAAGCAAGCTCAACAAATAGCCATTGAGCCTCAGTTCCACAGACCTCTAGAGATGAAGACTCCACCAAACTCCAAAGAAGTCTATATTACATGTGGAAGGGACCTCAAAGGTCCTCTAGTCTGACCTCCACCCTTCTTGCCATGCAGGAAGACATACAACCCAAGCAAGCTCAACAAATAGCCATTCAGTCTCAGTTCCACAGACCTCTAGAGAAGGAGACTCACTCCACCAGACTCCTTAAATGTCAGGGAACATGTCCCAATGGAAGCATCAGCAGCAGACACCAGCAGAGTGAGTAGGGAAGGATGAGCTGCAGCTCCAGGTGCCAAGCACTTTCCTCTGGGAGATGTCGGGCTGTTGGAAACTGGCACCCAAAAACACCCCTGAGCAGCTACCAAGGCGTTGCAAAGTATGAGTGGATCCAAGAAAGGAGGAAGAGGGAGAGGGAAGAAAAGGCAATGGGGACCCATGGGGATAGCACAGAGACCTGGAGGCGGGGGAGACCACCTCCCAAAGGCCATCTAGTCTGACCCCTTCTGCCAGGGAGGAAAGCACACAATTCAAGCCTGGTCACCCAGCCTCTGTTTTACAGAACTCTAGAGAAGGAGACTCCGCCAAACTCCCAGGAATTCTATATGAGACTTGGAAGGGACCTCAAAGGGCATCTAGTCTGTCCCCTTTTGCTAGGCAGGAAGACACACAATTCAAGTCTGCCCAACAGATGGCCATCCAGCCATTGATTTAAAGAACTCTACAGATGGAGACTCCACCAAAGAAGTATATATTACATTTGGACGGGATCACAAAGGTCATCTAATCTGACTTCTGGTCGCTTCTGTCCGGGAAGTAGCAGCCAATAGTGAAAGGACCAAGGCAGAGACATCTCCAGCTCATCCCCTGTTTGGGTATCAGCCAGCACGTTAACGGTTTAAATCTAGAAATATTTTCTAAGATCTACAGAGACACTCGCTGGAACACCCCAGCAAGCGAGAGTCCAAAAGTGGCAGGCTCAAACCCAGAACCTCAACCAATGGCTGATACCAAATGAGAGCTTCCCCCCTGGGCACACACAAGACTGGGCGACTTGGAAGGCGCTGAACAGACTGCGCTCTGGCACCACGAGATGCAGAGCCAACCTCAAGAAATGGGGCCACAAAGTGGAATCCACGACATGCGAGTGTGGAGAAGAGCAAACCACTGACCACCTGCTGCAATGCACCCTGAGCCCCACCACATGCACAATGGAGGACCTTCTTGCGGCAACATCAGGGAAACCAGTCAGTTGTATTACATTTCTAACAGAGCAAAACAGACAAAATACAAAATTTGTGAGTTTGGTAGTTGATTAAATGCCCTTTGACATCAACTACCAAACTCACAAATTTTGTATTTTGTCTGTTTGTTTGTTTTGCTCTGTTAGAAATGTAATACAACTGACTGGTTTCCCTGACACGACAAATCAATAAATCTAATCTGACCCCTTCTGCCAGGCAGAAAGACACATAGTCCAAGGCTGCCCAGGAGATAACAACCCGGCTGCTGTTCCACAGCCTTCTAAAAAGAGATTCCACCAGACTCCAAGAAGGTCTCTGTGAGGATGTTTGGAAGGGGCCTGAAAGGGCATCCAGTCTGGCCCCTTTTGCTAGGCAGAAAGACACACAATCCAAATCTCCTCAACTTTGATTTAAAGAGCTCTAGAGATGGAGACACCACCAAACTCAAAAGAAGTCTCCATATTATATTCGGAAGGGACCTCAAAGGTCATCCAATCTGACCTCCCTCTTCTTGCCATGCAGGAAAATAGACAATCCCAGCCTGCCCAAGACATAGCCATTCAGCCTCCGTTCCACAGACGTCTAGAGAAGGAGACTCACTCCACCAGACTTCCGGGAAGTCTATAAGAGCGGGTGGATTAAGAAAGGAGGGAGAGGGAAGAAAAGGCATTAGGGACCCATGGGAGTAGCACAGAATCCTGGAGACGAGAGAGACCTCCTGCCAAAGGCCATCTAGTCTGACCCCTTCTGCCAGGGAGGAAAGCACACAGCCCAAGCCTGCCCAGGAGATAGCAATCTGGCCTATGTTTCACAGACCTCTAGAGAAGAGATTTCATCAGGCTCCAAAAAGGTCTATATGAGGTTTGGAAGGGGCCTCAAAGGTCATCTAGTCTGACCGCTTGTGCTAGGCTGCAAGACACACAATCCAAGGCCCTCCAACAGATGATCATCCAGCCTTTGATTTAAAGAGCTCCAGAGATGGAGACTCCACCAAAGAAATCTATATCACATTCGGAAGGGATCTCAAAGGTCATCTAGTCTGGCCCCTTTTCCTAGGCAGGAAGACGCACAATGCAAATCCCCCCAATAGATGGCCACCCAGCCTTTAAAGAGCTCCAGAGATGGAGACTCCACCAAACTCCACATGAACTCTATATTACATGTGGAAGGGACCTCAAAGGTCCTCTAGTCTGACCTCCACCCTACTTGCCATGCAGGAAGACATATACAACCCAAGCAAGCTCAACAAATAGCCATTCAGCCTCAGTTCCACAGACCTCTAGAGAAGGAGACTCACTCCACCAGACTCCTTAAATGTCAGGGAACATGTCCCAATGGAAGCATCAGCAGCAGACACCAGCAGAGTGAGTAGGGAAGGATGAGCTGCCGCTCCAGGTGCCAAGCACTTTCCCCTGGGAGATGTAGGGCTGTTGGAAACTGGCATCCCTGAAACATCCCTGAGCAGTTGCCAAGGCGTTGCAAAGTATGAGTGGCTCCAAGAAAGGAGGGAGAGGGAGAGGGAAGAAAAGGCAATGGGGACCCATGGGGATAGCACAGAGACCTGGAGGCGGGGGAGACCACCTCCCAAAGGCCATCTAGTCTGACCCCTTCTGCTAGGGAGGAAAGCACACAATTCAAGCCTGGTCACCCAGCCTCTGTTTTACAGAACTCTAGAGAAGGAGACTCCGCCAAACTCCCAGGAATTCTATGTAAGACTTGGAAGGGACCTCAGAGGTCATCTAGTCTGACCCCTTGTGCTAGGCTGAAAGACACACAATCCAAGGCCCTCCAACAGATGATCATCCAGCCTTTGATTTAAAGAGCTCCAGAGATGGAGACTCCACCAAAGAAATCTATATCACATTCGGAAGGGATCTCAAAGGTCATCTAGTCTGACCCCTTTTGCCAGGCAGAAAGACACACAGTCCAAGCCTGCCCAGGAGATAGCAATCCGGCCACGGTTTCACAGCCTTTTAGAAAAGAGATTCCACCAGGCTCCAAGAAGGTCTATATGAGATTTGGAAGGGGCCTCAAAGGGCTTCTAGTCTGGCCCCTTTTGCTAGGCAGAAAGACACACAATCCAAATCTCCTCCACTTTGATTTAAAGAGCTGTGTGTGTGTGGTGGAGGCTCCTTCTTTGGAAGCTTTTAAGCAGAGGCTGGATGGCCATCTGTCAGGGGTGATTTGAATGCAACATTCCTGCTTCTTGGCAGAATGGGGTTGGACTGGATGATGGCCCAGGAGGTCTCTTCCAACTCTTTGATTCTATGATGGAAACTCCACCAAACTCAAAAGAAGTCTATATTACTTTGGGAAGGGATCCCAAAAAGTCATCTAGTCTGACCTCCTCCCCTTCTTGCCATGCAGGAAGATGGACAATCCCAGCCTGCCCAAGAAATAGCCATTCAGCCACAGACCTCTAGACAAGGAGACTCCCTCCACCAGACTCCCGGGAAGTCTATATGACAGTGTTTCTCAACCTGGGGGTCGGGACCCCGGGAGGGGTCACGAGAGGGTTTCAGAGGGGTCGCCAAAGACCATTAGAAGACACATATTTCTGATGGTCTTAAGAATCCTTTTGGCATAGTCGTTTGGGTTCACAGTGTTCTTTAGATGTAGGTGAACTACATCTCCCCTAAATCACTGTCAGTTCATCCAAAATCCCTCCAGTATTTCCTGTTGGTTATGGGGGTTCTGTGTGGGACGTTTGGCCCATTTCTATCAGTGGTGTGATTCAGAGCGCTCTTTGATTGTAGGTGAACGATAAATCCCAGCAGCAACTCCCAAATGTCAAGCTTTCCCCAAATTCCACCAGTGTTCACATTTGGGCATATTGAGTATCCGTGCCAAGTTTGATCCAGATCTATTATTGTTTGAATCCATAGTGCTCTCTGGATGTAGGTGAACTACAACTCCAAAACTCAAGGTCAATGCCTACCAAACACTTCCAGTATTTTCTCTTGGTCATGGGAGTTCTGTGCGCCAAGTTTTGTCCAATTCCATCATTGGTGGGGTTCAGAATGCTCTTTGATTGTAGGTGAACTATAAATCACAGTAACTACAACTCCCAAATGGCAAAATCAAATCCAACCCCACCAGTATTGAAATTTGGCATATTGGGTAAGGTCAGGTAAAAGTTTTCCCCTGACATTAAGTCCAGTCATGTCCAAGACTGGGAGTTGGTGCTCAATTTCTACTCCGAAGAGCTGGTGTTGTCCATAGACACCTCCAAAGCCAACATGACTGCATGGAGCTCAGTTATTGGGTATTTGTGCCAAATTTGGTCTAGTGAATGAAAATTCATCTTGCATTTCAGATATTTCTATTATGATTCATAACAGTAACACAATTACTATTAGGAAGTAGCAATGATAATAATTTTTGGTTGGGGGGTCACCACAACATGGGGCACTGTTTTAAGGGGTCACGGCATTAGGAAGGTTGAGAAACACTGCTATATGAGGTTTGGAAGGGACTCTAAATACCATCTAGTGTGCCCCCCTCCCCTTTCTCCTTCTTGCCATGTTGGAATATACAATCCAGTCGGGCAGGCCCCGCCCCTTTGGTGTCATAGAGACGCCGACGTCACCCAGGCCACGCCCCCTTGGTGACGCCATTTCTGCCAGGAAGGAGAAGAAGCAGAAGGTGAGGATTTGGGACTCTCTCTCTCTCTCCCTCCGCCTTCACCTTCCCATCCCGTTCTCAGCACAGGTTTCAAACTCTGAGCCTTCTGTTTTGATTTTAATATGTACTAGTTGTCCCCTGCCACGCATTGCTGTGGCCCAATGGGGGTTCTGTGTGGGAGGTTTGGCCCAATTCCTTCATTGGTGGCGTTCAGAATGCTCTGTGATTGTAGGTGAACTATAAATCCCAGCAACTACAACTCCCAAATGTCAAGCTTCTATTTCCCCCAAACTCCACCTGTGTTTACATTTGGGCATATTGAGTATTCGTGTAGAGTTTGGTCCAGATCCATCATTGTTTGTGTCCACAGTGATCTCTGGATGTAGGTGAACTACAACTCCAAAACCAAAGGACACTGCCCACCAAACCCTCCCAGTATTTTCTGTTGGTCATGGGAGAGCTGTTTGCCAAGTTTGGTTCAATTCCATAATTGGTGGGGTTCAGAATGTTCTTTGATTGTAGGTGAGCTATAAATCCCAGCAACTACAACTCCCAAATGTCAAGCTTCTA
This sequence comes from Anolis sagrei, assembly GCF_037176765.1. Lineage (NCBI taxonomy): Eukaryota > Metazoa > Chordata > Lepidosauria > Squamata > Anolidae > Anolis > Anolis sagrei. The sequence continues at coordinate 5,022,700 of NC_090021.1, read as the reverse complement.
TTTCCCCCAAACTCCGCCTGTGTTTACATTTGGGCATATTGAGTATTCGTGTAGAGTTTGGTCCAGATCCATCATTGTTTGTGTCCACAGTGATCTCAGAAGGGGAGAGAGGTGAACTACAACTCCAAAACCAAAGGACACTGCCCACCAAACCCTCCCAGTATTTTCTGTTGATCATGGGAGTTTTATGTGCCAAGTTTGGTTCAATTCCATAATTGGTGGGGTTCAGGATGCTCTTTGATTGTAGGTGAGCTATAAATCCCAGCAACTACAACTCCCAAATGTCAAGCTTCTATTTCCCCCAAACTCCACCTGTGTTTACATTTGGGCATATTGAGTATTCGTGTAGAGTTTGGTCCAGATCCATCATTGTTTGTGTCCACAGTGATCTCTGGATGTAGGTGAACTACAACTCCAAAACCAAAGGACACTGCCCACCAAACCCTCCCAGTATTTTCTGTTGGTCATGGGAGAACTATGTGCCAAGTTTGGTTCAATTCCATAATTGGTGGGGTTCAGAATGTTCTTTGATTGTAGGTGAGCTATAAATCCCAGCAACTACAACTCCCAAATGTCAAGCTTCTATTTCCCCCAAACTCCACCTGTGTTTACATTTGGGCATATTGAGTATTCGTGTAGAGTTTGGTCCAGATCCAACATTGTTTGTGTCCACAGGGATCTCTGGATGTAGGTGAACTACAACTCCAAAACCAAAGGACACTGCCCACCAAACCCTCCCAGTATTTTCTGTTGGTCATGGGAGTTTTATGTGCCAAGTTTGGTTCAATTCCATAATTGGTGGGGTTCAGAATGTTCTTTGATTGTAGGTGAGCTATAAATCCCAGCAACTACAACTCCCAAATGACAAAATCATTTTTTGAGTGAAGGACATACATTGGGTTGTTAGGTGTCTTGTGTCCAAATTTGGTGTCTCTTCGTCCAGTGGTTTTTGAGTTCTGTTAATCCCACGAACGAACATTACATTTTTATTTATATAGATTATGTAGAAACACGTTTCACTGTGCGTCCTTTTCGTCTGTGTATTTTATGGAGTTTTTATATTGTTTACAATGTGTTTGAGTTCTGCTCTTTACTTAATAAGGCGATCCCTCATTACGTTAATCTCACAAACGAACATTACATTTTTATTTATATACTAGCTTATTAGAGAAAGTGGGTAATGGCGGTTCTGTATGCCAAGTTTGGTCTTTATTGGTCATGGGATAACGGCTGCATTGTTTTCAGGAAGTGAGTGAAGGTACTTGAAGGTACTATATCCTCTAAACAGCAGCTGGATATAGAGTGGGTCATGGGGGCTCTGTGTGCCAAGTTTGGTCTTTATCAGTCATTGGATGAGGGTCGCAGTGGTTTCAGTAAGTGAGTGAATGTACTGCAAGTCCCATCATCCATGATCCACCCTCCTCCAAATGTAGATAGGGTCATGGGGGCTCTGTATACCAAGTTTGGTCTTGATCAGTCATTGGTTCAGGGTCACAGTGGTTTCACAAAGTAAGTTTAGGTACTGCAAGTCCCATCATCCATGGTCCATCCGCCTCCAATCTGCACTAGTATGTAGAGTGGGTCATGGGGGCTCTGTGTGCCAAGTTTGGTCTTGATTGGACATTAGATGAGGGTTGCAGCAGTCTTGGGAAGGGAGTGGAGGTACTTGAAGTCCCATCATCCATGGTCTGTCCTCCTCGAAAGCGCACCAGGATGTAGAGTGGGTCATGGGGACTCTGTGTGCCAAGTTTGGTCTTGATCAGTCATTGGTGAGGGTCTCAGGAAGTGAGTGAAGTGACTGCAAGTCCCATCATCCATTGTCAAATTCTTCCAAGCCGCACCAGGATGTAGAGTGGGTCATGCCGGCTCTCTGTGTAAATTGTGGTTCTGATCCATCATTGTTGGCAGTTGTAATGGTCTTAGGAAGTACTTACTTATTTACTTAGGCGATCCCTCGTTGGACGAGTAAGATGGTCTTCCTTGATGACTATTTTTGTGGGTTTGTAGGTGGCTGTGGAGCCCTATTCTTGACCTGCATCTTCTCCCACAGTGAAGGCATTGGTTTCCAGGTGGAAGGCGGTCCCGGTCAGGGTTGGCTTGACGAGCCTTCCTCCTGGCACGTTTCTCTCTTTCACCCTCCACTCGTGCCTCCTCGAATCCTGCAGCACTGCTGGTCACAGCTGACCTCCAGCTGGAGCAGTCAAGGGCCAGGGCTTCCCAGTTCTCAGTGTCTATGCCAGAGTTTGTTATTAGATTCTTGTGGGTTTTTTCGGGCTATAGGGCCATGTTCTAGAGACATTTCTCCTGACGTTTCGCCTGCATCTATGGCAAGCATCCTCAGAGGTAGTGAGATAGCCCGAAAAAACCACAAGAACCTATTGATTCCAGCCATGAAAGCCTTCGACAATATAGTTGTTATTATTCTTGTGTTGTCGAAGGCCTTCATGGCCGGAATCACTGGGTTCCTGTGAGTGTTTTCAGGCTGTATGGCGAACATGTTCCTGCAGCACTCTCTCCTGACGTTTTGCCTGCTTTCCTTCGTGTAGCTGAGACTGGAGGAAAAAACAGCATGTTCTCAAGCATCTAATACAATTATGCAATATAATAAACCTGAACATGGTGGAGATTGGAGGTCCCAAGTACATGTCAACATTTTTTTTTTTTAAAAAAAGCAAGAAAGCATAATCTCTCCTGTACTAATCAGAAGAGATAATAATTATAACAATTAAAAAAAGAAACTAAAAATAATGTATTGTCGAAGGCTTTCATGGCTGGAATCACTAGGTTCTTGTGGGTTTTTTCGGGCTATAGGGCCATGTTCTAGAGGCATTCTCTCCTGACGTTTCGCCTGCATCTATGGCAAGCATCCTCAGAGGTAGTGAGGTCTGTTGGAATTAGGACAATGGGTTTATATATCTGTGGAATGGCTGGGGTGGGGCAAAGAGCTCTTCTCTGCTGGAGCTAGGTGTGAATGTTTCAACTGACCACCTTCATTAGCATTTGAAGGCCTGCCTGAGCCTGGGAAAATCTTTTGTTGAGAGGTGTTAAGATGTGCCTGGTTGTTTCCTCTCTGCTATTTTGCTGTTGTAATTTTAGAGTTTTTTAATACTGGTAGCCAGATTTTGTTCATTTTCATGGTCTCTTCCTTTTTGTTGAAATTGTCCACATGCTTGTGGAATTCAATGGCTTCTCTGTGTAGTCTGACATGGTGGTTGTTGCTAATGCTAATGAAGGTGGTCAGTTGAAATATTCACACCTAGCTCCAGCAGAGAAGAGCTCTTTGCCCCACCCCAGCCATTCCACAGATATATAAACCAATTGTCCTAATTCCAACAGACCTCACTACCTCTGAGGATGCTTGCCATAGATGCAGGCGAAACGTCAGGAGAGAATGCCTCTAGAACATGGCCATATAGCCGGGAAAAACCTACAACAATCCAATATAAATATTATATTATATTACAAGCCCAGTGCAGGAGACAAGAAGGACAGCTCCTTTCACAAGGGGGAAGGGGTTGAAGGAGGGAAAACCCTTTCCCCCTATTTTCCTGTCATTTCCTCCCCCCCCCCCCCATGTTCTCAGAAAAGACAGTAAACACAAGACCCAGACCTTGGCCTATGTAAGCCACATCGAGTCCTTCGGGAGATGCTAGCGGGGTACAAATAAAGTTATAATAATAATAATCACCTCTCACCAAAAGATTGCCCCGGGCACTGCCAGGCCTTCAAATGCTAATGAAGGTGGTCAGTTGAAACATTCACACCTAGTTCCAGCAGAGAAGAGCTCTTTGCCCCACCCCAGCCATTCCACAGATACATAAACCCATTTTCCTATTTCCAACAGACCTCACTACCTCTGAGGATGCTTGCCATAGATGCAGGCGAAACGTCAGGAGAAATGCCTCTAGAACATGGCCCTATAGCCCGAAAAAACCCACAGGAACCTAAACTAAAAATAGACAGCAACTTCTCCCCATACCTACACAGGCATCAAAACTGCAGGAATCTTTCCCAGCTTTCTGACATATCCTTAAAATGATTTTGATAAGGCAATGGCATACGTTGCATTATTTGAATTCAGACTTTTTTTCCAGATTTATCCAGCTATTTACAAAGGCTTTTGGCCAATAATTGGCTTTTAAAACCAAATATTTTAAAGTCATTGCATTTGACATGTCTTGAGCCAGCAAACTGCATGCAGTACTGTAAATAAAAGCCTTATCTTCTGTATCAGTAGCATACAATATACTGTATTATTACTGTTAGGTGGTGAATGTTTTCATCTCCCTTCTCACTAAGCAGATTCTGCAGTCTAATCCTAGCAGGACTGTGAAGGCATCTACAGCAGTGGTTCTCAACCTTCCTAATGTCACGACCCCTTAATACACTTCCTCGTGTTATGGTGACCCCCCAACCATAAAATTATTTTTGTTGCTACTTCATAACTGTCATTTTGCTGCTGTTGTGAATATCTGGTATGCACGATGTACGTTCATTCGCTGGGCCAAATTTGGCACAAATACCCAATATATCCAAATCTGGATACTGGTGGGGTTGGTGGGGGGGATTGAGTTTATCCCGTGGGAGTTGTAGTTGCTGGGATTTATAGTTCACCTACAATCAAAGAGCATTCTGAACTCCACTCATGATGGAATTGAACCAAACTTGGCACACATAACTTCCATGACCAACAGAAAATACTGGAAGGGTTTGGTGGGCATTGACCTTGAGTTTTGGAGTTGTAGTTCACCTACATCCAGAGAGCACTGTAGAGTCAAATGATGATGGATCTGGACCAAACTTGGCATGAATATTCCATATGACCGAATTCTCAGTATGCCCAAATGAGAACACTGGTGGAGTTTGGGGAAAACAGACCTTGACATTTGGGAGTTGTAGTTGCTGGGATTTATAGTTCACTTACCATCAAAGAGCATTCATTGGAATTGGGCCAAACATCCCACACAGAACCCCCATGACCAACAGATAATACTGTTATCTGATGGTCATTGGTGACCCCTCTGACACCCCCTCACGACCCCTCCAGGGGTCCCAACCCCCAGGTTGAGAAACACTGCTCTACAGGATATCATTGGCTCAGTGAGGTCACAGTGCACTACTTACTCTTAAAGGTTAGTTGCCTCTGCAGGTATCTGAGGGTTGAGGTATCTGCAGGTATCTGAGGGTTTTACCTGCTGCATCTTCAGAGGTTCAGTTGGTGGTCAAGCGAGTGGGGTGTGCAGAATATCTGTGGGATCTCCAGGGTCAGAGGAAAGAAGCCTTGTTTGTGCCAAGGAATTGTGAATGTTGCAGCCTTGGGGCCCACTCCCCACACCCAACCCGCATTCTCTCCCTGTCCACTCATAGAATCATAGAAGCAAAGAGTTGGAAGAGACCTCCTGGGCCATCCAGTCCAACCCCATTCTGCCAAGAAGCAGGAATATTGCATTCAAATCACCCCTGACAGATGGCCAGCCAGCCTCTGTTTAAAAGCTTCCAAAGAAGGAGCCTCCACCACACTCCGGGGCAGAGAGTTCCACTGCTGAACGGCTCTCACAGTCAGGAAGTTCTTCCTCATGTTCACTGCCCCGGAGTGTGGTGGAGGCTCCTTCTTTGGAAGCTTTTAAACAGAGGCTGGATGGCCATCTGTCAGGGGTGATTTGAATGCAATATTCCTGCTTCTTGGCAGGGGGTTGGACTGGATGATGGCCCATGAGTTCTCTTCCAACTCTATGATTCTAGGGAGGAGGGAGCAAGCTTGTTTTCTGCTGCCCTGGAGACTAGGGCAAGGAACAATGGCTTCAAACTACGGGAAAGGAAATTGCACTTGAATATTAGGAAGAACTTCCTGACTGTAAGAGCTGTTCAGCAGTGGAACTCTCTGCCCCAGAGTGTGGTGGAGGCTCCTTCTTTGGAGGCTTTTAAACAGAGGCTGGATGGCCATCTGTTGGGGGTGCTTTGAATGTGATTTCCCTGCTGCTTGGCAGAATGGAGTTGTCATCTACCAGGCAGAGGGCCTTCTTGAGTGTGGCCCCTTATTTATGGAATGCCTTGCCTGTTGAAACTCGAACCATCCGAGACCTACTTGCTTTTCGGAAAGCCTGTAAAACCTTTCTCTTCCGACAAGCTTTCGGCGGGTGAATAACTCGGGGCGATGTTGACAGATTAGAGAGATGGGCCAAAACTAACAAAATGAAGTTCAACAGTGACAAATGCAAGATACTCCACTTTGGCAGAAAAAATGAAATGCAAAGATACAGAATGGGGGACAATGCCTGGCTCGTGAGCAGTACGTGTGAAAAAGATCTTGGAGTCCTCGTGGACAACAAGTTAAACATGAGCCAACAATGTGATGTGGCGGCAAAAAAAGCCAATGGGATTTTGGCCTGCATCAAGAGGAGCATAGTGTCTAGATCTAGGGAAGTAATGCTACCCCTCTATTCTGCTTTGGTTAGACCACATCTGGAATATTGTGTCCAATTCTGGGCACCACAATTCAAGAGAGATATTGACAAGCTGGAATGTGTCCAGAGGAGGGCGACTAAAATGATCAAGGGTCTGGAGAACAAGCCCTATGAGGAGCGGCTTAAGGAGCTGGGCATGTTTAGCCTGAAGAAGAGAAGGCTGAGAGGAGATATGATAGCCATGTATAAATATGTGAGAGGAAGCCACAGGGAGGAGGAGGGAGCAAGCTTGTTTTCTGCTTCCCTGGAGACTAGGACGCGGAACAATGGCTTCAAACTACAAGAGAGGAGATTCCATCTGAACATGAGGAAGAACTTCCTGACTGTGAGAGCCGTTCAGCAGTGGAACTCTCTGCCCCGGAGTGTGGTGGAGGCTCCTTCTTTGGAAGCTTTTAAGCAGAGGCTGGATGGCCATTTGTCAGGGGTGATTTGAATGCAATATTCCTGCTTCTTGGCAGATTGGGGTTGGACTGGATGATGGCCCATGAGGTCTCTTCCAACTCTTTGATTCTATGATTCTATTTCCCGCTTCTTACTGTTATTTTAAAGCAAATTGTATTGTTTTAATCTACTTATGTAAACCGCTCCAAGCCAAATGGGAGTGGCGGTATACAAGTCAAATAAATAAATAAATTGTACAACTATATCCTATGTTACAACTTGGAAGTTAGTCGCGAAAAAACCTCCATGATTTCATGGGCAAAAAGATCTGTGGAGAAGTAAAGATTTCGAGATTTGGGAAAACCTGTGGAACAAAGGCTTCAAATTTACAGTGGCAACTTCAATTAGGGACAACTTACATAAGATGTTCTGCAGATGTTATCTATCTCCAGCTCTCCTGGCCAAAATAGATACCACACAATCAGGATCCTGATGGAGGTGCAAAATTAAGAAAGGGACCTGTCTTTGATGTGTGGTGGTCTTGTGAATTGGTGCAGGTCTGCTGGAAAATTTATTTATTTATTTATTTACTTTGCTTCTATACCACTGTATCTCAAGCCCGAAGGCGACTCACAGCGGTTCACAAACAGTAAAAACAGTAGAAACAGCAGTGGTTCCATACAACTTATAACAATTGACTTAACACATTATCCATAAATTACCAATAAGCCATTACAATGCACAATTATTACAAAAAACAACCGTACCCAATCTTCTCATCATCCAAGCGTAGTCCAGGTTCGTCGTCCATTGTTCCATTCCTATGTTCCATTACCAGATTGCACTAAATTACTCAAACGCCTGCACAAACATCCAGGTTTTCACCTTTTTGCGGAATACCATTAGAGATGGTGCTAGTCTAATGTCCATAGGAAGGGCGTTCCACAGCCGAGGAGCCACCACCGAGAAGGCCCTATCTCTCGTCCCCGCCAGCCGAGCTTGAGAAGCAGGCGGGATCGAGAGCAGGGTCTCCCCGGAAGATCTCAAAGTCCTGGTGGGTTCATAGGCAGAGATGCGGTCAGATAGGTAGCTTGGGCCGGAACCGTTTAGGGCTTTAAAGGCCAACGCCAGCACTTTGAATTGAGCCCGGTAGCAGATCGGTAGCCAGTGGAGTTGGCGCAACAGGGGGGTTGTATGCTCCCTGCGCTCCGCTCCTGTTAAAATCATGGCTGCCGAGCGTTGGACTAGTTGGAGCTTCCGAGCTGTCTTCAAAGGCAACCCCACGTAGAGAGCGTTGCAGTAGTCTAAACGGGATGTAACCAGAGCGTGGACTACCGTGGCCAAGTCAGATTTCCCAAGGTACGGGCGCAGCTGGTGCACAAGCTTTAGCTGTGCGAATGCTCCCCTGGTCACCGCCGAAACCTGGGGTTCCAGGCTCAGCGATGAGTCCAGGGTCACACCCAAGCTGCGAACCTGCGTCTTCAGGGGGAGTGCGGCCCCATCCAACACAGGCTGTAACCCTATGCCCTGTTCGGCCTTGCGACTGACCAGGGGTACCTCTGTCTTGTCTGGATTCAATTTCAATTTGTTCGCCCTCATCCAGACCGTCACAGCGGCCAGGCACCGGTTCGGGACCTCGACAGCCTCCTTAGTAGCAGGTGGGAAGGAGTGACAGAGTTGGACATCATCCGCGTACAGATGACACCGTACCCCGAAACTCCGGATGATCTCCCCCAGCGAAAAGAATCATAAAGGGAAAAAACAAAATGTTCCACAACAAATTAAAAAAAAAAAAAAAAACCACGCCGTGTTCACCTTCAGTCTGCTAGCACGTAGCCAGTTCGAAAGAGCTTCCAGACATAAGGTGAAATTGTCTGGTATTGACGTTGCTCCCGGCTCCAAGCGCAGAAGGAGTTGGGTATCGTCCGCATATTGCTAACAGTCCAGGCCAAAACTCCGAACCAAACTAGCAAGGGGTCTAACGTAGATGTTATAGTGCACCTTGGGGGACCCCACAAAAGAGGGGGGATCTATCGGAGACTTGATCCATGTACTCCACGCACTGACTCCAGTTCCGGAGAAATGAGTTGAACCAATTAAGGGCCTGACCGCGAACTCCGGACATGGCAAGACGGTGAATCATTAGATCGTAATCAGTTATATAGAGCAGTGTTTCTTAACCTGGGGGTCGGGACCCCTGGAGGGGTCGCGAGGGGGTGTCAGAGGGGTCACCAAAGACCACCAGAAAATGCAATATTTTCTGTTGGTCATGGAGGTTCTGTGTGGGAGGTTTGGCCCAGTTCAGTTGTTGGTAGGGTTCAGAATGCTCTTTGATTGTAGGTGAACTATAAATCCCAGCAACTACAACTTCCAAATGTCAAGGTCTATTTCCCCCAAACTCCACCAGTGTTCATATTTGTGTATATTGAGAATTCGTGCCAAGTTTGGTCCAGATCCATCATTGTTTGAGTCCACAGTGCTCTGTGGATGTAGGTGAACTACAACTCCCAAAACTCAAGGTCAATGCCCACCAAACCCTTCCAGTATTTTTGTTGGTCATGGGAGTTCTGTGTGCCAAGTTTGATTCAATTCCATTGTTGGTGGAATTCAGAATGTTCTTTGATTGTAGGTGAACTATAAATCCCAGCAACTACAACTCCCAAATGCCAAGGTCTATTGTCCCCAAACTCCACCAGTGTTCATATTTGGGCATATTGAGAATTCGTGCCAGTTTGGTCCAGATCTATCATTGTTTGAGTTTACAGTGCACTCTGGATGTAGGTGAACTACAACTCCCAAAAATACATCATGTATCTCAGATATTTACATTACAATTCATAATAATAGCCAAATTACAATTATGAAGTTGCAACAAAAATAATTTTATGGTTTGGGGGTCACCATAACATGAGGAAGGGTATTAAGGGGTCGCGGCATTAGGAAGGTTGAGAACCACTGATATAGAGCCTTCGATGAACAGCATCACAGCACAAGGAGGAATATACACTCTACATGACTTCCTTATATACAATTCTATATAATTACACATAGCAATCTCTGATTGGTTCCCAACTCATTAACTTCACTCAGACCCAGGATTACATCATTCACAATCACCTGGACTAGGCCAGAACACATTCCCCAAATGAAGTTCTATATACAGTTAATGCATGACTCAGCATTTCCAATAGAAGCCTATTAGTAGTGCAGGACTCAGCTATATTACATTACAATACATTGTAAATCCTGACAATATATATATCACCAACCAGTGATCCAACATCCATCCGTGTGTGTGTGTGTGTGTGTGAGCGTGCGTGTGTGCCTACACTGCCATATAATCCAGTCCTAAGTAGATAATCTGGATTTTACATGGCAATGTGGAAGGGGTGACTTTGGGTGCATCCCTCCCAAGAAAGGGAGGGAAAGAAGTAAAGGAAGGAGAAGGAAGGGAAGTAGAGAAAGGGAGGGAGGGAGGGAAGGAAGGAGGGAGGGAAGGAGGGGGTTGGACCGGATGACCTTTAGGGCTCCCTTCCAACTGGTTGACCATCTGTTGCGAGAGCTTTGATGGTGTCTTCCTTTACTGCCAAATGAGGTTGGGCTGGATGGTCTTTGGGGCTCCTTTCCAAGCAATGTCAGTTTTGTGTGTCCCTATTACCCCCATCATGGCACCTTCCTCCTTCCCTTGTGATGTGGTTGTGTGTGTGTGGGAGATAGAGAGTTAGAGTGTATGCACATTGCTGCTGCTGCTGCTTCCGAACTCTCATTCTGTGTCCTCAGCGTGAGGGTGGGTGGGTGTTGTTGTCTTCTTCCTTTTTTGAATTTAAAGGTGTTTTGTGGGGGCTTTTCTCAGTGATGATCACTCCTTGGATTGTGAGGAGTTTTGTTGGCAAATTTGGGGTCATTTGGCCCCGTAGTTTTTTTGTTTTTAAGGTACTCATTATGCACGGAGCATTTTTATATACATAAATATAGATTATAAGCACAGTGCAGGAGGCAAGATGGAACTGCCTTCATTGCCCCTCTTTTCACTCTGATCTCTGAAAATCGTGGATTTTTTGAAAGAAACTGGAAGCTCGCTTTGGCTTACTTGACATGAGGTCTGAAGAAATAAAAGAGAAGAGGAATTAATTGAGCTAGAAATATAAAGGGTTAAATAAAAGGTCTACAAACTGCGTGAGGTGAAATGATGGAAGTCAATGTAGTGCAGTGGTTTCTCCACCTTCCTAATGGTGTGACCCCTTAATACAGCCCCCCATGTTGTGGTGACCCCCAACCATAATATTGTTTTCATTGCTCCTTCATAACAGTCATTTTACTACTGTTATAAATCATAAATATCTGATATGCAGGAGGCATTTTCATTCACTGGACCAAACTGGGTACAAATACCCAATACACCCAAATGTGAATGCTAGTGGGGTTGGGCGAGGATTGATTGTGTAATTTGGGAGTTGTAGTTGCTAGGATTTATAGTTCACTTATAATCAAAGAGCATTCCGAACTCCACCAGCGATGGATTTGAACCAAACTTGGCTCCCATGACCAATGGAAAGCATTGGAAGGGTTTGATGGGCATTGACCTTGAGTTTGGGAGTTGTAGTTCACCCATATCCAGAGAGCACTGTGGACTCATGCCATGGTGGATCTGGACCAAACTTGGCATGAATACTCAATATGCCCAAATGTGAACACTGGTGGAGTCCGGGGAAAATAGATCTTGACATTTGGGAGTTGTAGTTGCTGGGATTTATAGTTCATTACAATCAAAGAACATTCTGAACTCCACCAACAATAGAATTGGCTCAAACTTCCCATATGGAATCCCCATGACCATCAGAAAATACTGTGTTTTCTTATGATCTTTGGCGACCCCTCTGACACCCCCTCGCGACCCCCTCAGGGGTCCCGACCCCCAGGTTGAGAAACACCGATGTAGCGGGTAGGTTGTGGGGTTGCGGTACTGTGGGTGGTGGGTTGTCTTTGTATATAGATATTATATATCAGTAAATAATTTACATTGTCTGATAAAATCTTTAAAAATATCTAAATGCCCCCCTCTTTCCTCCTTTTAAAGGCTTTTAAAAACCTATCTATGCAATCTAGCTTATGGAGAGGCAGAGGAGTAATATCCTTTTGCATATATCCTCAGGTTGGTCTACCTCAGCCCGCTGGACATGGCATGCTATTTTATTTCAATGTACTGTGTTTAATTTGTATGACTCCTTGTGTTACATTATGTTTACTTAATTTAATTCTCAGCTAATTTTTGGTTGGTTTTATAAGTTATATTGAGACCATTTATTCCTTGTTTACGTCTTTATTGCTACGCAGCTCTTCTTGGCATTGAATGTTTGCCATTTTTGTTATTTCCTGGAAACCACTTTAGTAGAAGCACTTTAGTAGAACCAAGAACACTGCACACCGCACACTGCACTTATTTTATAATCCTACATTGATTCCTCCCGCCACATCAGCACTTTTAATCCTGTACCCACTACTCTGGCCGGCCCAGTTTTAATAGTGTCTCGTTGTACTGTTATTGTTATTGTTTATTTTGCTTTGTTGTTGTTCATTCGTTCAGTCGTCTCCGACTCTTCGTGACCTCATGGACCAGCCCACGCCAGAGCTCCCTGTCGGCCGTCACCACCCCCAGCTCCTTCAAGGTCAGTCCAGTCACTTCAAGGATGCCATCCATCCATCTTGCCCTTGGTCGGCCCCTCTTCCTTTTGCCTTCCACTTTCCCCAGCATCATTGTCTTCTCTAGGCTTTGCTGTCTCCTCATGATGTGGCCAAAGTACTTCAGCTTTGTCTCTAGTATCTTTCCCTCCAGTGAGCAGTCGGGCTTTCTTTCCTGGAGGATGGACTGGTTGGATCTTCTCGCAGTCCAAGGCACTCTCAGCACTTTCCTCCAACACCACAGCTCAAAAGCATCTCTCTTCCTTGGCTCAGCCTTCCCTAAGGTCCAGCTCTCACATCCGTAGGTTACTACAGGGAATACCATGGCTTTGACTAGGCAATGGATCTTGGTTGCCAGTCTGATGTCTCTACTCTTTACTATTTTATTGAGATTGGACATTGCTCTCCTCCCAAGAAGTAAGCGTCTTCTGATTTCCTGGCCACAGTTTGCATCTGCAGTCATCTTTGCACCTAGAAATACAAAGTCTGTCACGGCCTCCACGGTTTCTCCCTCTATTTTCCAGTTGTCAATCATTCTTGTTGCCATAATCTTGGTTTTTTTGACGTTTAGCTGCAACCCGGCTTTTGCGCTTTCCTCTTTCACCTTGATTAGAAGGCTCCTCAGCTCCTCCTCGCTTTCGGCCATCAGAGTGGTGTCATCTGCATATCTGAGGTTGTTAATGTTTCTTCCAGCAATTTTCACCCCAGCTTTGCATTCATCCAGCCCCGCACATCCTCGCATGATGTGTTCTGCATACACGTTAAAAAGGTTGGGTGAGAGGATGCAGCCTTGCCGGACGCCTTTCCCAATCTTGAACCAGTCTGTTGTTCCGTGGTCAGTTCTGACTGTTGCTACTTGGTCCTTGTACAGATTCCTCAGGAGAGAGGGAAGGGGGCTTAACTGTTTTTAATTTGCTTTAGGTACTGTATTGTTGTACTGTGTTTTTGGGGCTTCGGCCTATGTAAGCCGCATCGAATCCTTCGGGAGATGCTAGCGGGGTACAAATAAAGTTAATAATTAATAATAAAAGAACGAAGAAAGAGGGGCCAGGGGACAGTTCCACCTTGTCTCCTGTGCTATTCTAATAATATGTTATAATATAATATATTGTATATACATATAATATTTATAATATTGTAATGTAATGCAATATAATACTAGTAATTGTTTTTAAATGCATAATGATTTTGTATTCTGTATATCTAAACTGTTGTAACCCGCTCTGAGTCGCCTAAGGGCTGAGAAGAGCGGTATACAAATAAAATAAATAAATAAATAAATAATAATAACCACCCTGAGTCCCCTCGGGGGGAGAGGGCGGGTTATAAGTAAAATTATTATTATTAGTAGTAGTATTATTAGAATTAGTATTATATGTATACCCTGCTTTATCTTGCCAAAGGGAGATAAATATTAGGCATCACCCTTTTTTCCTTCTACCATTAATTCTCTATTCTTTCCTTTCCTTTTTTCTTTCTGGATTCTTTCCCTTGTTTAAGAATCAGTGGTTGCCTTTGTTGGCATATGTGTATGTCCTTGAGACCCTGATGTCTGCATTTCTTGGTATTCCCATTTTCAACATGACCCATGAAGGGAAAAGGGGAAAATCTTGCAGGTAAAGAAGGTTTCTGTCTTTCATCACTGATCTTTTGCTTCTTTCTTCACCAGGGAAATGAGGATTCTATGGAGCCAACTCTTGGGTTAATATAGGAAGACGGAAGAAATAATCTCAAGGTGATGATCTTGCCGATTCCTGACTTCACTTACAGATAAGAAAGGGAAAAAAGTAGTGCCAAGTATCTGTACTGCAATTCAACACACATATCACTGTTGACATGGAGGAGAAAGCATTTAAATGCCTGGAGTGTGGAAAGAGTTTTACTCAGAGGGATCATCTGCAGCAACATGAAAAGACCCACACTGGGAAGAAGCCCTATAAGTGTCTGGAGTGTGGACAGAGCTTCAGTTATCGTTCATATCTACATAGACATCAAAGAACACATACTGGGGAGAAACCCTATGCATGCTTGGAGTGTGGAAAGAGCTTCACTGAGAATAGAAGTCTATGTGTGCATGAAAGGACTCATACTGGGGAGAAACCCTATAAATGCCTGGAGTGTGGAAACAGCTTCACTCATAGTTCAAATCTACGTAGACATCAAAAGACCCACATTGGGGAGAAACCCTATAAGTGTCTGGAGTGTGGACAGAGCTTCAGTCATCATTCATATCTACATAGACATCAAAGAACACATACTGGGGAGAAACCCTATAAATGCCTGGAGTGTGGAAAGAGCTTCACTAATAATTCAAATCTACATGTGCATAAAAGGACTCACACTGGGGAGAAACCCTATAAATGCCTGGAATGTGGACACAGCTTCACTCATAGTTCACATCTACAAAGACATCAAAGGACCCACATTGGGGAGAAACCCTATAAGTGTCTGGAGTGTGGACAGAGCTTCAGTCATCATTCATATCTACATAGACATCAAAGAACACATACTGGGGAGAAACCCTATAAATGCCTGGAGTGTGGAAAGAGCTTCACTAATAATTCAAATCTACATGTGCATAAAAGGACTCACACTGGGGAGAAACCCTATAAATGCCTGGAATGTGGACACAGCTTCACTCATAGTTCACATCTACAAAGACATCAAAGGACCCACACTGGGGAGAAGCCCTCTAAGTGTCTGGAGTGTGGACAGAGCTTCAGTCGTCATTCATATCTACATAGACATCAAAGAACACATACTGGGGAGAAACCCTATGCATGCTTGGAGTGTGGAAAGAGCTTCACTGAGAATGGAAGTCTACGTGTGCATGAAAGGACTCACACTGGGGAGAAACCCTATAAATGCCTGGAGTGTGGACAGAGCTTCAGTAACAATGGAAATCTACGTAAACATCAAAGGACTCACACTGGGGAAAAACCCTTTAAATGCCTGAAGTGTGGACAGAGCTTCATTGATACTTCAAGTCTACATAGACATCAAAGAACTCACACTGGGGAGAAACCTTATACATGCCTGGACTGTGGGCAGAGCTTCACTCAGGGTTCAAGACTGCGTTTACATCAAAGGACTCACACTGGGGAGAAACCCTATAAATGCCTGGAGTGTAGTCAGAGCTTCACTCAGGGTTCAAGTCTGCGTTCACATCAAAGGACTCACACTCGGGAGAAACCCTATAAATGCCTGGAGTGTGGAAAGACCTTCAGTAATAATTCAAATCTACATGTGCATAAAAGGACTCACACTGGGGAGAAACCCTATAAATGCCTGGAGTGTGGACAGAGCTTCAATAACAATGGAAATCTACGTACACATCAAAGGACTCACACTGGGTAGAAGCCCTATAAATGCCTGGAGTGTGGCAAGAGCTTCATTCACAGTGGACATCTACGTAGACATCAAAGGACTCACACTGGGTAGAAACCCTATAAATGCCTGGATTGTGGACGACGCTTCACTCGAATGTGCCTGGAATGTGGACAGAGCTTCACTTGGGGTTCAAATCTGCATTCACATTAAAGGATTCACACTGGGGAGAAAGCTGATACCTGCCTGGAGTGAGGAAAGAGTTTTACTGAGAGTGAACTTCTACATTCACATCAAATTACTCACATTGGGGAGAAACCCTATAAATGCCTGGATTGTGGACGACACTTCACTCGTAATTCAAGTCTATGTTCGCATTAAAGGACCCACACTAGGGAGAAACAATGAATGGAGTGTGGAAAGAGCTTCTCTGAGAGTTCAAAGCTACATAGACATCGAATTCAAATTGGAAAGAGCAGTAGTATTTGACCCCAGAGAGACTCCCTAAAACAGAACTTTGCCAACTTTTCATGTTGGTGACACTTTTTTTAGACATGCATCCTTTTGCAATGGATGTATGATTAAATGATTTTCGGAACGGTCCCAGATTACAAGTATGGATGACATGATTTTAATAGTGATTATAATGTTTATATGTTTTAAGGTGCATTTTTCTTCAAATTTTTAGTTTCTTAAATTTTAACTTAAATGTATTTGTTGTTCTGAAAGACATCAAATAGTTGCCATTTGTAAAGCCGCCTTGAGTCCCCTTCAGGGTAGAGAAAGGCGGGATAGAAATAGAGTAAACAAATAAATACAACATGACACTGCCAAACCCCCCACCCATAACTTCCGGTGCCACCTAAGGAAGGAAGGAAGGAAGGAAGGAAGGAAGGAAGGAAGGAAGGAAGGAAGGAAGGAAGGAAGGAAGGAAAGAAGTTGTGTGAAACTAATGTTACAAAAAAAAAACCCACTCTTATCCTGCATTAATAAATTCCCTTTGTGACAACCCTGAAATCTAGTTTTTATCTTCTTTTCTAGATCCATTCCATAACTACACATGCCATAATGGGTTTTTTTGTTCTGTCCCCACCTTATATCTTTTCCAAATCACTAATAGACTTAGACTCTAATGGGATGTCTATGGAAAACTTTATTAATTCTATCTTTTCTATTCCATAAATACGCATGCCAGCCAAACCTTAGGTGATATCCCTCCAGATTGAATAAAGCTCGATTTTCTACTCTTACCCCTTCCTTTAGCCAGCTGAAGCCTAGTGCTTTGTAATAATACCTAACTCATTTTGAAAGCATTGTGCTTCCAGACTCTAACGGAAGTGGAGAAAGGGAGCCTTGGATTGCGGCTCTGGAGACCAGGGGCTGAATCTCCGCTTGGCCACGAAGTCCACTGGGTGACCTTGGCTGTGTCACGCTCTCTCGGCCTCAGAACAAAGCCAGGGCAAGCAGATTTTGAACAATGTATTGTCGAAGGCTTTCAAGGCCGGAATCACTGGGTTGTTGTGGGTTTCCTAATCTTGCCCCTTCCTTTAGCCAGCTGAAGCCCCCCAATTCGTATTCATACTTAAGCCCCTCTCTCTTGGGCATCTCTTAGGTTCTTGTAAGCAATGCTAGCTTTTTTCCCATTCCATATAAATTTAGTCAAATCCTTCCTCCAAGGTTTGAAAGGTCTCCTTTAAATATTAGTAGATTTTGGAATAAAACAGCATTTTGAGTAAGATCATCATGTTTATCACCGCTATTCTCCCCACCCAAGTTAATTGAATACTTTTGCCATCTTTCCAAATTTTCTTCAATCTCCTTCCACATTTTTTCATAATTATTTTGAAAGAAGTAATTGTCAGAACATGGTTTAAATGCAGTGAAATATTG
Organism: Anolis sagrei; assembly: GCF_037176765.1. NCBI lineage: Eukaryota > Metazoa > Chordata > Lepidosauria > Squamata > Anolidae > Anolis > Anolis sagrei. Next base: position 5,004,959 of record NC_090021.1, on the reverse strand, counting down.
TCATAGTTTAAACTGTGTGATGAAGCAATACAATGTAAGATTTAAAAGCATAGAGCTATGATGGATTCCTAGAGCGTAACTTTGGAGAGTTCCGGTGACGTAGTTACATTCCCAAAGATCTGATAACTATGTTCTCTTGCTTCCAATGATGTACGGCTAGGTGAATGGATGTGTTTTCTTTACTTCTGTAAATAGTATATAATTTGTAGTTTAGTATTTGGGAGAACAGGGAGACACCTGTTCTACCCTACAACCACTGTCTTGTGGGGTTCCTCAGGGTTCAATACTGTCTCCCATGTTGTTCAACATCTACATGAAGCCGCTGGGAGAGATCATCCGGAGTTTCGGGGTACGATATCTGTACGCGGATGATGTGCAACTCTGTCACTCCTTTCCACCTTCTTCTAAGGAGGCTGTTCAGGTCCTGAACCGGTGCTTGGCCGCTGTAACGGTCTGGATGAGGGCGAAGAATTTGAAATTGAATCCAGGCAAGACAGAGGTACTCCTGGTCAGTCGTAAGGCCGAACAGGGCATAGGGTTACAGCCTGTGCTGGACGGGGTTACACTCCCCCTGAAGACGCAGGTTCGCAGCTTGGGTGTGACCCTGGACTCATCGCTGAGCCTGGAACCCCAGGTTTCAGCGGTGATCAGGGGAGCATTCGCACAATTAAAACTTGTGCGCCAGCTGCGCCTGTACCTTGGGAAGTCTGACTTGGCCACGGTAGTCCACACACTGGTTACATCCCGTATAGACTACTGCAACGCTCTCTACGTGGGGTTGCCTCTGAAGACTGCTCGGAAGCTTCAAATGGTCCAGCGATCGGCAGCCAGGATGCTAACAGGAGCGGCACTCAGGGAGCATACCACTCCTCTGTTGCGCCAGCTCCACTGGCTGCCAGTTTGCTACTGGGCACAATTCAAAGTGCTGGCTTTAGCCTTTAAAGCCCTAAACAGTAGGCTTGTTTGATCGTGTTCGTTAGTTTCTAAAGTCGTTATTAATTCGTATTTAAATAAGCTTACGATCCAATATTGAGCCATGCAGGAATAGTGTGAAGAGTAATTAAGAATCGAAACAATTTTTCCAAATTTTCGTAATTATTTCGACGGCAAAGAAGGAGAGAAAAGGTGCCAGCGTTGCCTTTCCTCCCCATCCTCCTCCTCCTCCTGGAGATATTTTATTATCTTATTACTTATTTTATTATTTTATTTTATTATTTTATTATTATTTTATTATTATTATTATTTTATTTTATTATTTTATTTTATCATTTTATTATTTTATTAATTTTAAGTGATTTTAATTTGTATTTTTACTAACTTAATGTATTTTAATTTCATCCTGAATTTCAGAAGTTCCCCCTGTCCTGTTTGGAGGTGTTTTTAGCGCATTGGGAAATCGCGTCCGCCATTAACGAATCGCTAGGTTCTTGTGGGTTTTTTCGGGCTATAGAGCCATGTTCTAGAGGCATTTCTCCTGACGTTTCGCCTGCATCTATGGCAAGCATCCTCAGAGGTAGTGAGGTCTGTTGGAATTAGGACAATGGGTTTGTATATCTGTGGAATGGCTGGGGTGGGGCAAGGAGCTCTTCTCTGCTGGAACTAGGTGTGAATGTTTCAACATCACCTTTATTAGCATTTGAAGGCCTGCCTGAGCCTGGGGAAATCTCTTGCTGGGAGGTGTTAATCTGTGCCTGGTTGTTTCCTCTCTGTTGTTTTACTGTTGTAATTTTAGAGTTTTTTAATACTGGTAGCCAGATTTTGTTCATTTTCATGGTCTCTTCCTTTCTGTTGAAATTGTCCACATGCTTGTGGATTTCAATGGCTTCTCTGTGTAGTCTGACATGGTGGTTGTGAGAGTGGTCGAGCATTTCCGTGTTCTCCAATAATGTGCTGTGTCCAGGCTGGTTCATCAGGTGCTCTGCTATGGCTGACTTCTCTGGTTGAAGGAGTCTGCAGTGCCTTTCATGTTCCTTGAACATGGCTCTATAGCCCGAAAAAACCCACAAGAACCTAGTGATTCCAGCCATGAAAGCCTTCGACAATACATTAACAAATCGATTCGTAATTAACGAGATTTTATAAATTTCGAAATTTCGAAATCTTAAATTTCGGAAGTCCTCAGAAATTCGAAACGCTGGCGCCCCCTGGAAACAAAGTGAGTTTAGAACCAATTTTTTTCTTGATCAAACAAGCCTACTAAACAGTTCTGGCCCGACCTATCTGTCCGAACGCATCTCCTCCTATGAACCAGTTAGGACGTTAAGATCGTTTGGGGAGGCCCTGCTCTCGGTCCCGCCGGCTTCACAAGCACGCCTGGCGGGGACGAGAGACAGGGCCTTCTCAGTAGTGGCCTCCCGGCTGTGGAACGCCCTTCCTACAGACATTAATTCAGTCCCCTCCATATTGACATTCAGGAAGGAGGACCTGGCTCTTTGATCAGGCGTTCAACTAAGCAGTGCAATTGATTGATTTTTGGAATATGGATTAATGGACAACGAGATCGGATGCTGATTCTATTGATGAGACATGATGGATTGTTGTTTTCCTGTATTGTTGTATTGATGTTCTGATGTTAATTAATTGATATTACTGTTTTAAATGATTTATGATTTTGTACTGTGTTGTTGATACTGGTTGTTAACCGCTCTGAGTCGCCTGATGGCTGAGAAGAGTGGTATACAAGTGAAGTAAGTAAGTAAATAAATAAATATTTAATCATAGGTGAACTGTAAATCCCAGCAACGACAACTCCCAAATATCAAGGTCTATTTCCCCAAACTCCACCAGTGTTCACATTTCGGCATATGGAATATTCATGCCAAGTTTGATCCAGAACCATTATTGTTTGTGTCCATAGTGGTCTCTGGGTGTAGGTGAACTACAACTCCCAAACTCAAGGTCAATACCCACCAAACGTTTCTAGTGTTTTCCGTTGGTCATGGGAGTTCGGTGTGCCAAGGTTGGTTCAATTCCATTGTTGGTGGAGTTCAGAATGCTCTTTGATTGTAGGTGAACTATAAATCCCAGCAACTACAACTCCCAAATGACAAAATCAATCTCTCTGGGTATTTGTGCCAAATGTGAATGAAAATACATCCTGCATATTGGATATTTGCATTAGTATTCATAACACTAGCAAAACTACTGTTATGAAGTAGCAACGAAAATAATTTGATGGTGACCCACCACCACGACATGGGGAACTGTATCCAGGGGTCGCGGCATTAGAAAGGATGAGAAACACTGTGCTAGAGCCAGCCATAGCAGAGCACCTGATGAACCAGCCTGGACACAGCATATTATTTGAGAACACAGAAATGGTGGACCCCACCAACAACCACCATGTCAGTCTACACAGAGAAGCCACTGAAATCCACAAGAAGCAGGTGGACAATTTCAACAGAAAGGAAGAGACCATGAAAATGAACAAAATCTGGCTACCAGGATAAAAACTCTAAATTTACAACAGCAAAACAACAGAGAGGAAACAACCAGGCACATCTTAACACCTCCCAGCAAGAGATTTTCCCAGGCTCAGGCAGGCCTTCAAATGCTAATGAAGGTGGTCAGTTGAAACATTCACACCTAGCTCCAGCAGGGAAGAGCCCCTTGCCCCACCCCAGCCATTCCACAGATATATAAACCCATTGTCCTAATTCCAACAGACCTCACACCTCTGAGGATGCTTGCCATAGATGCAGGCGAAACGTCAGGAGAGAATGCCTCTAGAACAGTGTTTCTCAACCTGGGGGTTGGGACCCCTGAGGGGGTCGTGAGGGGGTGTCAAAGGGGTCGCCAAAGACCACCAGAAAACATTTTTTTTTGTGCTGGTCATTGGGATTCTGGATGAGAAGTTTGACCCAATTCTATTGTTGGTCGAGTTCAGAATGCTCTTTGATTGTAGGTGAACTATAAATCCCAACAAATACAACTCCCAAATGTCAAGATCTATTTTCCCAAGACTCCATCAGTGTTCACATTTGGGCATATTGAGTATTGGTGCCAAGTTTGGTCTAGATCCATCATTGCATGAATCCACAGCACTCCTCTGGATATAGGTGAACTACAACTCCCAAACTCGAGGTCAATGCTCACCAAACCCTTTCAGTGTTTTCTGTTGTCATGGGAGTTCTGTGTGCCAAGTTCAGTTTAAATCCAGCGCTGGTGAAGTTCAGAATGCTCTTTGATTATAAGTGAACTATAAATCCCAGCAACTACAACTCCCAAATTACAAAATCAGTCCTCCCCCCAACCCCACTAGCTTTTACATTTGGGCATATTGGGTATTTGTGCTCAATTTAGTCCAGTGAATGAAAATCCATCCTGCATATCGGATATTTACATTATGATTTATAACAGTAGTATACTGACAGGTATCAAGTAGCAACGAAAACAATATTATAGTTGGGGGTCACCACAACATAGGGAACTGCAAATATCAAAATCAACACCCAAATATCAAAATCAATCCCCCTTCCCAACGCCACCGGTATTCAAATTTAGGCATATTGAGTATTTGTGTCAAATTTGGTCCAGTGAATGAGAATACACCCTGCATATCAAATATTTACAATTCATAATAGTAGTTCTGAAGTACTAATAATTTTAATGATTGGGGGTCACCACAACATGAGGAACTGTATTACGGGGTCACGGCCTTAGGAAGATTGAGAACCACTGCTCTAGAACATGGCTCTATAGCCCGAAAAAACCCACAAGAACCTACTGAGCTAGAGCCTCACAATGGACAGCAGATGGCAGCACCTTCCCTGCAGCCAAGACAGCCTGGCAGCCCTCGAGGAGGAAGGAAGGAGAGAAGCCCAGAGTGGGAGGGGCGCCAAGGCCATCTAGCCCCGCCCCCTTTGGCCGCGCAGGCCCCTCCCCTTTTTGTAAGCCCCGTAGCCACGCCCCTTTGCGTCATAGAGGCGCGTCGACACACAGGCCACGCCCCCTTCTCCTTTTCCGCCGCCATTTTTGCGAGGAAGACAACAAGGAAGGAAGGAGAAGGAGGAGGAGAAGGAGGAGAAGGAGAAGGAGAAGGAGAAGGAGAAGGTGAGGAGTTTGGACCGAGCCCCCCCCCCCTCTCTCTCTCTTTCTCGTTCCTTTCCCTCCTTCTCTGTTTTCCAACGGGGGCTCATTTCGGGACGAAGGGAAGAGAGAGGGAGGCCTTCCTTCCTTCCTTTCCCAACTCATCCGCGGCCTCCTCCTCCTCTTTCCTGAGGGATTCCTTCCTTCCTCCCTGGAGGCCAGGCCCAGAAAGAGAGAGAGAGGGAGACATCCGGGCCCTTCTGGAGTGAGTCTCCTCGCAGAGCCTTGTGTTTATATCTCTGTTCTGTGCCTTTTAATCTGTATTTGGAAGGAACAAGACGCAATCCCAAGCTGCTCTCTCTGCCCACTCCTCACACCCAAGATGCCCTCCCTGCCCAATCCCCACTCCCGAGCTGCCCTCCCTCCCTACCCACTCTCAGGGGGCCGTCCCTGCCCACTCCCCACACCCAACCCGCACTCCCAAGATGCCTTCCCTGCCCACTCCTCACACCCAAGGCACCCTCTCTGCCACACCCAAGGCCTCACCCATCCCACTCCTCACCCCCAAACTGCCCTTCCTGCCCACTCCCCACACCCAAGCCCCCCCTCCTCATACCCAGCCCCCTCCCCAATTCCGAGCACAATTCAAAGTGCTGGTTTTGACCTACAAAACCCTGTACGGTTACGGCCCAGTGTATCTGTCCAAACGGATCTCCCTCTACGTCCCATCTCGAAATTTGAGATCGTCTGGGGAGGCCCTGCTCTCGACCCCGCCACTATCACAAGTGAGGTTGGCGGGGGCGAGGAGCAGGGCCTTCTCAGTGGTGGCCCCCTCACCTGTGGAACTCACTCCCCGGGGAGATTAGATCGGCGACTTCCCTTTTGGCGTTCAGGAAAAAATTGAAGACCTGGATATGGGACCAAGCTTTTGGACATTCTGGCAGCTAAGGAAAGATCTGACGATAAACAAGAGCGAACGGAATGGAATGGATAAACGGACTCTGAACACTGAGCATGAGATTGTTTTGCTATTTTACTATGTATTAATGTTTTAACTTGTTAATTGTTTAAATTGCTTTTATGTATTGTTTGTTTATTAATTTAGGCATCAAATTGTGCCTTCGTTTGTAAGCCGCCCTGAGTCCCCCCTCGGGGGGGGGGGGAGAAGGGCGGGGTAGAAGTAATTGAAATAATAAATAAATACCCAGCCCCCTCCCTTCCTTTCCCACTCCCCACCCTCAAGCTGCCCTCCCTTCCCACTACCATACCCAAGGGAACTCGATGCCCACTCCTCATACCCAAGCCACACTCCCAAGATGACTACCCTGCCCACACCCAACCCGCCCCCCTCCTCCCCCCCATGCCCAAGGTGGCCTCTCTGCCCACACCCATGCCAGATTCCCAAGCTGCTCTCTGCCCACACTCAAGGTGCCCCCCCCACCCGCACACAAGCTACATTCCCAAGCTGCCCTTCCTGCCCACTCCCCACACCCAAGGCACCCTCTCTGCCCACTTCACCACACCCAAGGCTTCACCCATCCCACTCCTCACCCCCAAACTGCCCTTCTTGCCCACTCCCCACACCCAAGCCCCCCCTCCCCACTCCTCATACCCAGCCCCCTCCCTTCCTTTTCCACCCCCCACCCTCAAGCTGCCCTCCCTTCCCACTTATCATACCCAAGGGAACTCGATGGCCACTCCTCACACCCAAGCCACACTCCCAAGGTGCCCTCCCTGTCCACAACCAAGCCTCCCTCCTTCCCCCCCCCCCCATGCCCAAGGTGGCCTCCCTGCCCACACCCATGTCAGATTCCCAAGCTGCTCTCTGCCCACACTCAAGGCGCCCCCCCGCCCACTCACACACAAGCTGCATTCCCATGCTGCCCTTCCTGCCCACTCCCCACTCGCAATTAGTTCACAAGGCACCCTCTCTGCCCACTTCGCCACACCCAAGGCCTCATCCATCCCACTCCTAACCCCCAAACTGCCCTTCCTGCCCACTCCTCATATCCAGCCCCCTCCCCATGGCCACCTCATCTTTCTGTTCATAGAATTCTTTGTCCCACCACATCCCCAAGCTTCTCTCCCTGCTCACTCCCCAAAACCAAGGCGCCTTCCCTGCCCACACCCAAGCTGCCCTCCCTACCCGCTCCTCACACCCAAGCTGCCCGCCCTCCCTACCCACTCTCAGGGGGCCTTCCCTGCCCACTCCCCACACCCAACCCGCCCTCCCAAGATGCCTTCCCTGCCCACACGCACGCCACCCTCCCTCCTTCCCCCCATGCCCAAGGTGGCCTCCCTGCCCACACGCAAGGTGCCCTCCCCCCCACCCGCACACAAGCTTGCCCGCACCCAAGCCACCCTCCCTCCCCCCCATGCCCAAGGTGGCCTCTCTGCCCACTTCGCCACACCCAAGCCCCTCTTCCCACTCCTCATATCCAGCCGCCTCCCCATGGCCATCTCATCTTTCTGTTCATAGAATTCTTTGTCCCACCACATCCCCAAGCTTCTCTCCCTGCCCACTTCCCAAAACCAAGTCGCCCTCCCTACCCGCTCCTCACACCAAAACCGCCCTCCTTGTACCCAAGCTGCCCTCCCTGCTCATTTCCCCCATACACACTGCATTCCCATGCTGCCCTTCTTGCCCACTCCCCACACCTAAAGCACCCTCTCTGCCCACTTCGCCACACCCAAGGCCTCACCCATCCCACTCCTCACACCCAAACTGCACTTCCTGCCCACTCCCCACACCCAAGTCCCCTCCCCTCTCCTCATACCCAGCCCCCTCCCTTCCTTTCCCACCCTCCACCCTCAAGCTGCCCTCCCTTCCCACTTACCATACCCAAGGGAACTCGATGCCCACTCCTCACACCCAAGCCACACTCCCAAGGTGCCCTCCCTGTCCACAACCAAGCCACACTCCCTGCCCAGACCCGTGGGCCCTCCCTGCTCAATCCCCACACACAAGCTGCATTCCCAAACTGCCCCCCCCCTGCCCACACCCAAGCCCCCTCTTTCCCACTCCTCATACCCAGCCCCCTCCCCATGGCCACCTCATCTTTCTATTCATAGAATTCTTTGTCCCACCCCATTCCCAAGCTTCTCTCCCTGCCCACTCCCCAAAACCAAGCTGCCCTCCCTACCCGCTCCTCACACCCAAGCTGCCCGCCCTCCCTCCCTGCCCACTCTCAGGGGGCCTTCCCTGCCTACTCCCCACACCCAACCCGCACTCCCAAGATGCCTTCCCTACCCACACCCACGCCACCTTCCCTCCTCCCCCATGCCCAAGGTGGCCTCCCTGCCCACTCCCCAGACCCATGCCGGATTCCCAAGCTGCTCTCTGCCCACAATCAAGGTGCCCCCCCTCTCCCGCACACAAGCTGCATTCCCATGCTGCCCTTCTTGTCCACACCCCACACCCAAGGCACCCTCTCTGCCCACTTCACCACACCGAAGGCCTCACCCATCCCACTCCTCATCCCCAAACTGCCCTTCCTGCCCATTCCCCACACCCAAGCCCCCCCTCCCCACTCCTCATACCCAGCCCCCTCCCTTCCTTTCCCACTCCCCACCCTCAAGCTGCCCTCCCTTCCCACTTACCATACCCAAGGGAACTCGATGCCCACTCCTCACACCCAAGCCACACTCCCAAGGTGCCCTCCCTGTCCACACCCAACCCGCCCCCCTCCTCCCCCCCATGCCCAAGGTGGCCTCCCTGCCCACACCCATGCCAGATTCCCAAGCTGCTCTCTGCCCACACTCAAGGTGCCCCCCCCCCGCCCGCACACAAGCTGCATTCCCATGCTGCCCTTCTTGCCCACTCCCCACACCCAAGGCACCCTCTCTGCCCACTTCACCACACCGAAGGCCTCACCCATCCCACTCCTCACCCCCAAACTGCCCTTCCTTCCCATTCCCCACACCCAAGCCCCCCCTCCCCACTCCTCGTACCCAGCCCCCTCCCTTCCTTTCCCACTCCCCACCCTCAAGCTGCCCTCCCTTCCCACTTACCATACCCAAGGAAACTCGATGCCCACTCCTCACACTGAAGCCATATTCCCAAGATGCCTTCTTTACCCACACCCAAGCCGCCCTCCATCCTCCCCCATGCTCAAGGTGGCCTCCCTGCCCACTCCCCACACCCAAGGCACCCTCTCTGCCCACTTCGCCAAACCCAAGGCCTCACCCATCCCATTCCTCACCCCCAAACCGCCCTTCCTGCCCACTCCCCACATCCAAGCCCCCCTCCCCACTCCTCATACCCAGCCCCCTCCCTTCTTTCCCACTCCCCACCCTCAAGCTGCCCTCCCTTCCCACTTACCATACCCAAGGGAACTCGATGCCCACTCCTCACACCCAAGCCACACTCCCAAGGTGCCCTCCCTGTCCACAACCAAGCCGCACTCCCTGCCCAGACCCGTGGGCCCTCCCTGCTCAACCCCCACACACAAGCTGCATTCCCAAACTGCCCTTCCTGCCCACTCCCCACACCCAAGCCCCCCCTTCCCACTCCTCTTATCCAGCCCCCTCCCCATGGCCACCCCATCTTTCCATTCATAGAATTCTTTGTCCCAATGTTAAAAACAGGGCTGTGGTGTTTTCTGGGAAATTCTGGTTAATGAGTATGATGGTGTCTGCTGCGGGGCCCTTGGTGAATACAGACACACATCCAAGCTGGTTGTCATTTGTGTTGTGTTTGAGATTGCTGATTTTTTTCTGCATAGGGCTCACTACACACTACATTCAGTGGGCTGAGTCCTTAATGTTGTGTGTAGTGAGCCCAATTCAGGTTTGTAGTTGTGTGGCCAGACATTTTGCCAAAATATATCTGGGGGATCCGATGGCACTCACTATGAGTCTGACTGGAGTGGAGTTCTTGTGGATTTTTGGAAGTCCATAAAGTCTAGAAGGCAGGGCTTCCGATTTGTGTAAGATATTTTTATCATTGCAATTGGCTGGCCAAAGTGCTCATTCTAATTCCATGAAGTCACTTCAAGAGTCTTGCTCTGCTGTTAAGATTAATGAAGGCGTTCTTGTTCAAAGTGTTTGTTTTTCCTGCCAATTTTATTGGTTGGGTCCTGAAGATGCCAGCCATAGATGCAGGCAAAATGTTAGGAGAGAATGCTGCTGGAACATGGCCATAAAGCCTTTGACAATATACGGGACTATTGTATCAGTACTGTTTGTTTTTCAATTTTTGCACCCGTTGTCATTACTTGCCTTTCAATTTGCTGGATTCAACTTTGAAAAATTCATAAGGATTAATTAGTCCGTCAAAATAAAGTCAAGGTGCCACTCCCTCAGCCTCCTAGGCGGAGAACTTTGGCTTTGGATACTCACCCTGCCTTCCTTATTTTCTTCTTCCTCCCTTCCCTTCCCCTCATAGCTTTCCCCCTTTCATTTCCCTTCCTTACTTCCATCTATTTACTTCTTTTTCACTCCCTCTCTCCCTCCGTTTTCCTTTCTTTCCCTTCCTTTTCTCCTTCCTTCCTTCCTTCCTTCCTTCCTTCCTTCCTTCCTTCCTTCCTTCCTTCCCCTCTTTGCTTCTCCTCATACACACGTCACTTTTCTTTCCCAGTGACGTCACAGAGGGCCACTTCACCTGGCAATAGTCTTTGTGTCACAAATGTCATGATTTTCCTGCTTCTTGGCAGGGGGTTGGACTGGATGGCCCACAAGGTCTCTTCCAACTCTATTATTCTATGAAATGGACAGACATAATATAATTTACATACATAATTTAATTTTTTTAATTTGCTGGAAGAAACATTAATAACCTCAGATATGCAGATGACACCACTCTGATGGCTGAAAGCGAGGAGGAGCTGAGGAGCCTTCTAATCAAGGTGAAAGAAGAAAGCGCAAAAGCTGGGTTGCAGCTAAACATCAAAAAACCAAGATTATGGCAACAAGAATGATTGACAACTGGAAAATAGAGGGAGAAAATGTGGAGGCCGTGACAGACTTTGTATTTCTAGGTGCAAAGATTACTGCAGACGCAGACTGTGGCCAGGAAATCAGAAGACGCTTCCTTCTTGGGAGGAGAGCAATGGCTAGTCTCGATAAAATAGTAAAGAGTAGAGACATCACACTGGCAACAAAGATCCATTGCCTAGTCAAAGCCATGGTCTTCCCTGTAGTAACCTACGGATGTGAGAGCTGGACCTTAGGGAAGGCTGAGCGAAGGAAGATCGATGCTTTTGAGCTGTGGTGTTGGAGGAAAGTGCTGAGAGTGCCTTGGACTGCGAGAAGATCCAACCAGTCCATCCTCCAGGAAATAAAGCCCGACTGCTCATTGGAGGGAAGGAGACTAGAGACAAAGCTGAAGTCCTTTGGCCACATCATGAGGAGACAGCAAAGCCTAGAGAAGACAATTATGCTGGGGAAAGTGGAAGGCAAAAGGAAGAGGGGCCGACCAAGGGCAAGATGGATGGATGGCATCCTTGAAGTGACTGGACTGACCTTGAAGGAGCTGGGGGTGGTGACGGCCGACAGGGAGCTCTGGCGTGGGCTGCTCCATGAGGTCACGAAGAGTCGGAGACGACTGAACGAATGAACAACAAGAATTTAATTTTCATATCTGTAAATATATGCTAGTTTCTGTCCCATGTACAAAGAAACCTACAACCCGTTTTCAGCCAGTTGCCACTGCAAGAAGTTGACTGTTAGATATGGGTGGTCCTGGTGGGGGATGTTGGGAGCGACAGTCCAAAAAGGCTCCTTTCCCCCATTGCTTTGGAAGTTCTGGCCTGCAGCATTTGGGGCAAAGGGACAAAAGCCAGATCCTCCCAGTTTCCTATTGACTTATGAGATTTGTAAGGTTTGTCTTAGGCTAGAAGCAACCTGGGGCTCCTTGGTGGCCTCCCATCCAAGTCCGAGCCAGGGCTAGCCCCGCTTACACAGGATCTGTTTCCTTTAGGGAACTGAGGTCAGGTAGCCAGAATATATTGTTTGTTTTTGTTATTGGTATTGTGGCTAGTAGTAGTAGTAGTGCCAAAAGAGGGTAGTGGTGATGCCACTATTATTGTTACCATCATTGTCAGTACTATTGTCTATTTATTTTATTTGTCGTGTCAGGGCAACCAGTCAATTGTATTACATTTGTAACAGAACAAAACAAACAAACAGACAAAACACAAAATTTGCAAGTTTGGTAGTTGATTAAATGTCCTTTGACCAGTATCTGGCCAGTTGGAGTGCCTCTGGTGTTGCTGCAAGAAGGTTGTCTATTAATGTTATTACTGTTTTGCTGTCACCACTACTCTTACTATAAATAATAGATTATTCATCATGTCAGTATGGCCCCTTCTACACTGTCATATAAAATCCAGATTATCTGCTTTGGACTGGATTATATGGCAGAGGCCTGAGATTGGCCTGCTATCCCTCCACTGCCTTTCTGCCTGCTTTGTGCGGGTTTCCTGTCCTGCCTCATCCGCTCCATTCTTCCCAGCTGAGAACAGGCTCCATGGAAGCCTCACCCCCTTTTGAGTGCCATTTCTTCCAGGTAGAAAAGGGGGGGGGCGAGGCCTCCCCCAAAACAGATCTTGCCAATGGCTGCAATGTGCATAGGAATGTGATCATAGTTTTTTTTTAAAAAAAAAACCTATAGTCCGGCCCTCCAGCGGTCTGAGGAACAGTGAACTGCCCCCCCCCCCTGTTTAAAAAGTCTGAGGACTTGTCAGCTCACAGCAGTTGTTCCCAATGAAGACACTGGACTGCACTCTGGTATCAAAGAGAATCTTTACTACTGGATACATGGACATATGAAAAACCGAGATTGACCGGCTGCCACCGGTCGCTCCTTATATACACACCCCTGCAATTGAAAGTCCAATTCTCGCCAAACCAAAACCCCGCACAACATTCCCGCCAACTGTGAGCCGTTGTCTTCCAAAGTCGACAGCTGCAGAGTTCTTATCACTGTCCGACGTCAGGACCCTAGTTTTCAGCGCCAAAACTAAGGGCCTGGAAACTGGATCCTGACAGGACCCCTGTTTTATACCAACTCCTAAGACCACTTGTATTAAGCGCTGCCACTTTTTCTTTGCCCATCATTTTTATACCATATATTGTTAATGTGTGAACTCCATACAGTGCTTCTCATCCCACTTCCCCTTAGTTCTGTTACCCTTATGTCCCTTGTTTGTTCCCCCCTCTTGGCATTGAATGTTTCCCATTTTTGTTATTCCCTGGAAACCGCCCTGAGTCCCCTCCGGGAGAGGGGACAGGTGATAAATATATTATTATTATTATTATTATTATTATTATTATTATTACCATACAACCCCCCTGTCGCGCCAACTCCACTGGCTACCGATCTGCTACCGGGCTCAATTCAAAGTGCTGACGTTGGCCTTTAAAGCCCTAAACGGTTCCGGCCCAAGCTATCTATCTGACCGCATCTCTGCCTATGAACCCACCAGGACCTTGAGATGTTCCGGGGAGGCCCTGCTCTCGATCCCGCCTGCTTCTCAAGCGCGGCTGGCGGGGACGAGGGACAGGGCCTTCTCGGTGGTGGCTCCTTAGCTGTGGAACGCCCTTCCTACAGACATTAGACTAGCACCATCTCTAATGGTATTCCGCAAAAAAGTGAAGACCTGGCTGTTTGAGCAGGCGTTCGAATAATTAGTGCAATGATTGGTTAATGAACACTGGAATGGAACAATGGATGACGAATCTGGAACATGTTTTTGATGATGAGACGACAGTGAATGGATATTGTAGTAACTGTATTAATTGTGTAATGCGTTAGGTTGTTAACTGTTTTTATACTGTAGCACTGAATTTTTGCTGTTCGTATTTGTTGTGAACCGCTGTGAGTCGCCTTCAGGCTGAGAACAGTAAAGTAAAGTAAAATAGATAGATAGATAAATAAATAAATAAATAATGTATTTATATGCCTCATTATCTCCCCGAAGGGAGATAAATATTAGAAGGAGTTCCCCTCTCTTTTCCTTCTATCATTCATTCTTTTTGTTCTCCATCCCTTTTTTCTTTCTGGACTCATTCCCTTCTCGTTTAAGAATCAATTATTGCCTTTGTTAGCATCTGTGTATGTGCTTGAGACCCTGATGTCTGCGTTTCTTGGTATTCCCAGTTTCAACATGACCCATGAAAGGAAAGGGGGAAAAGGTTTGAGGTAAAGAAGGTTTCTGCCTGTCCTCACTGATCTTTTGGTTCTTTCTTCACCAGGGAAATGAAGATTCTATGGAGCCACCTCTTGGATGCAGTAAGGAGACCAATAATATAGGAAGAAGAAGAAATAATCTCAAGGTGATACCCTTGCTGAATTTTTGAGTTCACTTACATATAAAGGGAAATAGTGCCAAGTATCCATATTGCAGTTCAACAACCTTATCACTGTTGACATGGAGGAGAAAGCATTTAAATGCCTGGAGTGCGGAAAGAGTTTTTCTCGAAAGGTTAATCTTCAGCAACATGAAAGGACTCACACTGGGGAGAAGCCGTATGCATGCCTGGAGTGTGGAAAAAGCTTCCCTCATACTTCAAATCTACGTTTGCACCAAAGGACTCACACTGGGGAAAAACCCTATAAATGTCTGGAGTGTGGAAAGAGCTTCACTCAGAGTTCAAGTCTACATTCACATGAACGGACTCACACTGGGGAAAAACCCTATCAATGCCTGGAGTGTGGAAAGAACTTCATTGAAAGCGGACACCTACAACTGCATCAAAGGACTCACACTGGGGAGAAACCCTATAAATGCTTGGAGTGTGGACTGAGCTTCACTCAGAGTTCAAGTCTACATTCACATGAACGGACTCACACTGGGGAGAAACCCTACAAATGCTTGGCGTGTGGACTGAGCTTCATTCAGAGTTCAAATCTACATTCACATCAAAGGACTCACACTGGTGAGAAACCATTTAATTGCTCGAAGTGTGGACAGAGTTTCACTCAGAATGGAAGTCTACGTGTGCATCAAAGGATTCACACTGGGGAGAAACCCTACAAATGCTTGGAGTGTGGACAGAGCTTCATTCGTAGTGCAGATCTGCGTTCGCATCAAAGGACTCACACGGGGGAGAAACCTTTTAAATGCTTGGAGTGTGGACAGAGCTTCACTCAGAGTGGAAATCTACGTGTGCATCAAAGGATTCACTCCAGGGAGAAACCCAATAAATGCTTGGAGGGAGTGTGGACACAGTTTCACTAACAGTGGAGACAGTGCATGTGTCAACAAGAGTAGACATACCTAATTTCTCTCCTAACTACAAGTGCAATTAAATCCTCCAAATGCCCATAAAGGGTCATAAATCTCTCCCTAACTGGGGTCCAGATCAAAAAAGAGGAGGCTGGGCAGTCATGACTGAAGGTGACTGAAGCCATAATTCTCAGAATACAAACAGAAGACCGGGCGATAGTAAGTATGGCTGATAGAACGGGGAAGGGGAAAAGGAGGAGGAGGGAAAAAATGACCAAGATTGTAACTGCATTAGAACATCTTCAATTTATGGAGACAATGACATCTCAAGAATTCATCAATACGGGTTAAAGAAAATTAGTATAAGTTAATATGGAAAAGGTACCTTGCACCAGTAAGAATAGCAAATATAAATAAAAACTACTCAAAAAATTACTGGAGAGGATGCCAAGAATCAGGAACATATATACATATGTGGTGGCAATGTAAATATGCAAATAATTTTGGGGGGAAATTATTTAGAGAAAAAGAGTATATAATGAACATTAAAATAGAAAGAAGTCCTAGTATAGCTTTATTATCATTATATAATAATATACAATTGAAAAAAGAGGATAAAGATGTGATAACAAACTTATTAACAATAGCAAGACTGCTTATAGCAAGGAATTGGAAAAGAGAAATAAATATACAACTAGAAGAGTGGTACAAGGAAGAATGGAAATTGGCAATAAATGATAAGCTGGCATGTATATTAAAAGTTCAAAGAGGTAAATGGAAACGAAATGATTTTGATGAAATATGGAGAAAATTTATTGAAAAAGTATTTTAAAAGAAAGAAGGAAAGTTACCTCCACAAGAAGAACTGAAATTTTGGAAAGATGATATGTAAAAGCTGTGGCTTGGGAGGGGGAGGGGAGCACAGTGGTGAGAGACAGAAAATATGTATAAGCAGAAAAATAACAGTAGATGCCAAAAGTTAAAGTATGATCGATTGTATTGGATAATATGAATCTGCTGTAAAATAAACAATGTATACTCTGGCCCGGCCTAGTTTTATCTTGTTTGATGTACTGTTTATTGCCTGTGGTTTCGTTGTTTTAATATTGCTTTAATTGTTTTAATTTGCTTTAAGTGTATTGTTGTGTTCTGTATTGAGGCCTTGGCTGCATCGAGTCCTTTGGGAGATGCTAGCGGGGTACAAATAAAGTTTAATTAATAATATAAAAAATGTATTGAACTATGATAAAATAAAAAAATATTTTAAAAAAGGAACATGTTAAATTAACCACAGATAGTAAGTATGGCTGATAGAAAGGGGAAGAGTGAGGAGGAGGAGGAAAATATTGAACAAGATTATAACCGCATTGGAATATCTTAAACAGAAGCGGCCCTAGGTAATTTTCAACGGTAAGCAAACAGTATTTTGGTGTCCGTCCCCCCAACCAATCACTGATATATATTTTCTGTTCGTCATGAGAGTTCTGTGTGCTATATTTGGTACAATTCCATCATTGGTGGAGTTCAGAGTGCTCATTGATTTTAGGTGAACTATACATCCCAGTAACTACAACTCGCATATGTCAAGGTCTATTTTCCCCAAAGAGCGCCTCAAGAACGCCCCTGGGCAAAATCAACTATACTGTGAATGCTTACTTTGCGTAACGGGTTGAGCCGCCCCTGATCTTAAATTAAGCATGGAGAGTTTAAGACAGGGAAACAAGCAGAGAAGAGAACAAACTACACAAATTTATAATCGTCTCGGGCTAATAGTAACTAAGGTAGAAGAATGCCAAGAAAATTTCAAAGAGACAGAAGCCGAGATGAGAAGATAAAAAGATGAATTGATGGCTTTGAAAAATGTAAATTGAAAACCCCTTCAAAAAGTTGGTGACCTTGAAGACCGCTCATGAAGAACCAGAAAAGACCAAGGACAAGCCAGCTGGACAAAAAGCACCAAAAGATCTGGAAGCTGCAGAGAGAGGTGAGCTGACAGAGACAGGCTTACCGCAGAAATTATTTGCTATGGGAAATCCAAAAGACATGGAAGAAAAAGAATCTTAAGGAACTTGAAGGACATGGATTTTGATTTGGAAAAAAATAAAAATACTGAGAAGCAATTATGAGATCTTAAATGACAGAAAATAAGAGAGGAGAATAGAAGAATTGAAACAAGATCCAGTATAGAGACATAAGAAGGAAAATCAGAAAATAATGGAAATCAAGGATATGGATAAATTGACATTCTTACTGAAAACAATAAAAAAATGGAAAGGGGATAAAAAGACAGGCTGGATGGTTTTGGAAGACTACCTTAACAAGAATGATAACTAAGAAGATTAACAACAGGCATGTAGCGGGGGGGGGGGGGGGCTTGAGGGGCTTCAGCCCCCCCCCCCCTGAAATTCTCATGATGGTTCGTGAAAAGGCCTTACTGGTGCATTATTTAAACTGTTTTGTTTATTCATATCATGATCTGATCACCATAGTCAATATATCCCATATGCATGGGGGTATTGGGGTAATGATACGAAAGGTTTGCTAGGCTAGACCCTCTTTCACTCAGACTCAGCCCCCCCCCCGAAACTCAGCCCCCCCTGAAACCCCCCCTGAAATTTTTTTGCCCCCCCCCCCGAAACTCAGCCCCCCCCAAAACCCCCCTGAAAAAAAATTAGCCTCCCCCCCCCCCCCCCGAAACGAAATCCTGGCTACGGGCCTGATTAACAATAAAGACTGAGGGATAAATTTACACTTTACCTTTTTCCTTGGATATATAATGTGATGAAATGTTTCCTCTTTTTCTTTTTTGAGGGTAGAAGGAGGAAGAACGAAAGTCAATAATTTTCTTTTGTAAAATATTTTTTCCTTTTTAAATAATTTTTTTTCTTCTCTTTTCTTTTTTTGAGTTAGTTAAAAACCATTGTTTTTAGTTATATAATTTACATGTATACTGTTATATTGTATCCTATGTTTATTTCTGTTTAAAACTAATAAAAACTATTGGGGGGGGGGGGAAGACAAAATAAGAGTGGAGAATAGAAAACTTGAAACAAGATCCAGTACAGCCTAAGAACTGTGGAATAATGAAATTTGGACAAATGGGGTTAAATGGGTGAAAGAAGTTGCAAGAGGGGAGAGCGAGGGAAGGGCAGCGCAGTCCCCAAGGGAGAGTCTTCTGGCCTTCTTCCAAAAGTCCTGGCGCTAGCCGTGTCTTGATAGAGATCTAGCTGTTTGAGCAGTTCAATACCTCCTCCCAAAGTTTTAACTGCATGTTTTTTCCCGTCCTTATAAAGTAATATTGTGGCAGGGAAACTCCACATAAATCTAATTCCAGCCTTGTTTAGACATCTAGTTAGCGGTCGTAAAGCCTCTCGGTCTTTCCTCGCTTCTTTTGCCAAGTCTGGGTAAATAAATATTTTGTAATCCTTATAATGTAAGTTCCAAATAGTCCTTCAGTTTTTAAAAACAAAATCTTTAGTCTTCTCCCCGCCAAAAGCGACGATAACACTGTTCTACAAAATTTCAGTTTTTCTCAGCTGCGGAAATGAAATGTGCCGTTTCTTAATAAATTTAACATGCTGAATTCAAATATAATAATTAAATGTGTTAATTGGCTCTGGTTTTTATGCAACAGCTATTTCAATTTTCTCCACAATAGGTAATTCGTTAATATTATGATAATGCGCCTAACCTTACTGCATGCATATAAACCGTGAATATTTACTAAATTTTAGTCAAATTATATTGCCAATAGTTTATACATGAGAAATATTTATTTAATTAGTCTATTGTTTATGTTTGTGCAGCAAGAAATTCTATGAGTAGGCCTAATGCAGTTGAAAAGTCTGAAAGTTTAAATGTCGCTTTAATCATGACTTTAGTTTTTCTCCTGTTTGCTTCTCTTGACTTTTCTTTTGTATTCAAGGAAAGGATTGTCTTTTGCAATGCTCCAGCAGGAGTCTGACAGCATTGACGGAGTCCATTGGCCTTGATCTCTTTTTTCCATAGTGCTTTATTTACACACGTGCGAGGCAGAACTACAGTAAAAAGAACAATGTAAAACGATGTTTAACGATACTGCCTCAGTCTTCAACTGACTGACCCTCACCGTTCAAAAGTCTGGCCTTATATAGGGCTTTCTGGCTTTTGCACACGACACTAATACTGCGTCATCAAACTTTCTAGAGTATTCTAGAATCTTCCATAGTGTAAGTTGCAACATCTGAACATTAGGAAGAACTTCCTGACTGTGAGAGCCGTTCAGCAGTGGAACTCTCTGCCCCAGAGTGTGGTGGAGGCTCCTTCTTTGGAAGCTTTTAAGCAGAGGCTGGATGGCCATTTGTCAGGGGTGGTTTGAATGCAATATTCCTGTTTCTTGGCAGGGGGTTGGACTGGATGGCCCATGAGGTCTCTTCCAACTCTTTGATTCTATGATTCTATGCATTTTTTCAACCATACGTGATCACGTGATTGCTTATATCATAAAAACTAGAGCCAATATACATTTTTAAATGTCATTTTCATTTTCAGCACCCCCAAATCATAAAAGAACAACTATTTTCAGGCCTGAAACTTTTTCTCTGTTGAACAGTGTAACATCCCGAGGGGATAAAACCTGAAAGTTCTTGGGGGGGGGGGATCTATGAGCTCTCTCGATATCATTTTCGGTAAGACTTATGCCATAATTAGCACACACTTCTACCACAACCTGGCTTAAGTCCTTGATATGTTCCGGCACCTCCTGAAGATGAAAATTCCTTCTCTGAAGATGGTTCTCCGAATCAATCAATCTAGATCTCAGAGTCAATGTCTCTTTTTCTAACTGCTCAATTCTTTCTTCATTATTATCTGCATGTTGTTTAATTTCTGACAGAGTTGCTTTAATCTCTCCAAATTCCAATGCTAAACTTTTAATAGAAGAGTTTGTTTCATTCATTAATGCTATTAAATAATCCAGTTTGTCATCCGTAGACATCACCTTCTTTGGGGCGTCAGGGTTTCCTCCAGCCTGTTCCATGATGATTTATAATGGCTTCGGTGCCCAGGTGTCAGGAGCCCGGAGTATGCCTGGCTGATTCATAGAATCATAGAATCAAAGAGTTGGAAGAGACATCGTGGGCCATCCAGTCCAACCCCATTCTGCCAAGAAGCAGGAATGTTGCATTCAAAGCACCCCTGAGAGATGGGCATCCAGCCTCTGTTTAAAAACCTCCAAAGAAGGAGCCTCTACCACACTCCAGGGCAGAGAGTTCCACTGCTGAACGGCTCTCACAGTCAGGAAGTTCTTTCTCATGTTCAGATGGAATCTCCTCTCTTGTAGTTTGAAGCCATTGTTCTGCATCCTAGTCTCCAGGGAAGCAGAAAACAAGCAGTCTGTTATTTGATGTTATTATTTGCTTCTTTTTATTTTGTTGTATTGTGATTTTGGGCCTGGCCTCACGTTAGCTGCCCCAAGTCCCCTTTGGGGAGATGGTGGGGGGTACAAATAAAGTTTATTGTTGTATTGTCGAAGGCTTTCATGGTAGGAATCACTGGGTTGTTGTAGGTTTCTTGGGCTATATATCTCCATGTTCTAGAAGCATTCTCTCCTGATGTTTCGCCTCCATCTATGGCAAGTATCCTCAGAGGTTGTGAGGTTGTTATTATTATTATTATTATTATTATTATTATTATTATTATCTAGTCCGAGCCCCGCTTCTTGCCATGCAGGAAAACATACAATCCAAGCCTGCCCAACAAATAGCCATTTAGCCTCTGTCAAAGAACTCTAGAGAAAGAGTCCACCAGACTCCAAGAAATTCTATGTTAGATTTGGAAGGGACCTCAAAGGGCATCTAGTCTGGCCCCTTCTGCCAGGTACAAAGACACGAAGCCCAGGAAATAGCAATCCGGCCTCTGTTTCACAGATTTCTAGAGAAGAGATTCCACCAGAGAACAAGAAAGTCTATGTGAGGTTTGGAAGGGGCCGCAAAGGTCATCTAGTCTGACCCCTTCTGCAAGGCTGCAAGAGACACAATCCAAGTCCCCCCAACAGATGGCCACCCAGCCTTTGATTTAAAGAGCTCCAGAGATGGAGACTCCGCCAAACTTCAAAGAAGTCTATATTACATTTGGAAGGGATCTCAAAGGTCATCTAGTCTGACCTCCCCCCTTTTTGTCACACAGGAAGACATACAATCCAAGCATGTCTAACAAGTAGCCATTCAGCCTCTGTTCCACAGAACTCTAGAGAAGGAGACTCACTCCACCAGACTTGGGAAGTCTATATTAGGTTTGGAAGGGACCTGAAATACCATCCAATGTGCCCACCCCCCTATTGTCATGCTGGAATACACAATCCAAGTGTTCTAACGAGGTTGTGCTCTGCCTCCAGCCCTGAGGAGAGGCCCAGAAGACACAGAAGGATAATAATAAGGAAGAGAAGGTGAACCAGCTGCTGTTCCTGATTGGGGAGTTTCGTTCCTTACTATGTGCTTGCATGTGGGGGGAAGGGAGGCCAGGCAGGCCTTCCTGGGGTGTGCCCCCCCACTCCTGAGTCCTGGAGGGCCTTCCTTCCCTTCCTTCCTTGGGTGGGAGCAGCAGGGCTTCCCTCCCTCTTGGGGCTCCTGGGGGCCTCCCACCCAAGTCCTCCCCAGGGGTGGCCCTGCTCAGCCTCGCAGGCCAGCCAGGAAAGAGCGGGGGCCTCAAGGGGACTCAGGCCAGGCAGACCCAGAAGGGACCTCTTGGGTTGTTGTAGGTTTTTCGGGCTATATTTTTATTTATTTATTTAATTTATTTATTATTCAAACTTACATGCCGCCACTCCCCTGGGGCTCGGAGCGGCTTACAAGAATGGCTAAAATCTAACACAGTTTAAAAACAATTTAAAACTATTTTAAAACAGCCATGGTCCAGAGGCATTCTCTCCTGACGTTTCACCTGCATCTATGGCAAGCATCCTCAGAGGTAGTGAGGTCTGTTGGAAAGGGTTTATATATCTGTGGAATGACCAGGGTGGGACAAAGGACTCTTGGCTGCTGGAGTTAGGTGTGAATGTTTCAACTGACCACCTTGATTAGCATTTAATGGCTTGGAAGTGCCTGGGGGAATCTTTTGTTGAGTGGTGATTAGATGTCCCTGATTGTTTCCCCTCTGCTGTTTTGCTGTTTTAATTTTAGAGTTTTTTAATACTGGTAGCCAGATTGTGTTCATTTTTATGTTTTCTTCCTTTCTGTTGAGATTGTCCACATGCTTGTGGATTTCAGTGGCTTCTCTGTGTCGCCTGACGTGGTGGTGAGAGTGGCCCAGCATATCTGTGTTCTCCAATAATAATAATCTGCTGTGTCCAGGTTGGTTCACCAGGGGCTCTGCTATGGCTGACTTCTCTGATTCCTGCCATGAAATTTATTTATTTATTTATTTATTTACTTCACTTGTATACTGCTCTTCTCAGCCAACGGCGACTCAGAGTGGTTAACAACCAGTATCAACAATACAGTACAAAATCATTAGTCATTTAAAACAGTAATATCAATTAATTAACATCAGGACATCAATACAACAATACAGGAAAACAACAATCCATCACGTCTCATCAATAGAATCAGCATCCGATCTCGTTGTCCATTAATCCATATTCCAAAAATCAATCAATTGCACTGCTTAGTTGAAAGCCTGTTCGAAAAGCCAGGTCTTCACTCTCTTCCTGAATGTCAATAAGGAGGGGGCCAATCTAATGTCTGTAGGAAGGGCGTTCCACAGCCGGGGGCCCACTACTGAGAAGGCCCTGTCTCTCGTCCCCGCCAGGCGTGCTTGTGAAGCCGGCGGGACCGAGAGCAGGGCCTCCCCAGACGACCTTAACGTCCTAACTGGTTCATAGGAGGAGATGCGTTTGGACAGATAGGTCGGGCCAGAACCATTTAGGGCTTTCAAGGCTAAAGCCAGCACTTTGAATTGTGCCCGGTAGCAAAGTGGCAGCCAGTGGAGCTGGCGCAACAGAGGAGTTGTATGCTCCCTGAGTGCCGCTCCTGTTAACAACCTGGCTGCCGATCGCTGGACCATTTGAAGCTTCCGAACAGTCTTCAGAGGCAACCCCACGTAGAGAGCATTGCAGTAGTCTGTTGTTGTTCATTTGTTCAGTCGCCTCCGACTCTTCGTGACCTCATGGACCAGCCCACGCCAGAGTTCCCTGTCGGCCGTCACCACCCCCAGCTCCTTCAAGGTCAGTCCGGTCACTTCAAGGATGCCATCCATCCATCTTGCCCTAGGTCGGCCCCTCTTCCTTTTGCCTTCCACTTTCCCCAGCATCATTGTCTTCTCTAGGCTTTGCTGTCTCCTCATGATGTGGCCAAAGGACTTCAACTTTGTCTCTGGTCTCCTTCCCTCCAGTGAGCAGTCGGGCTTTATTTCCTGGAGGATGGACTGGTTGGATCTTCTCGCAGTCCAAGGCACTCTCAGCACTTTCCTCCAACACCACAGCTCAAAAGCATCTCTCTTCCTTCGCTCGGCCTTCCCGAAGATCCAGCTCTCACATCCGTAGGTGACTACAGGGAAGACCATGGCTTTGACTAGGCAATGGATCTTGGTTGCCAGTCTGATGTCTCTACTCTTTACTATTTTATTGAGACTGGACATTGCTCTCCTCCCAAGAAGGAAGCGTCTTCTGATGTCCTGGCCACAGTCTGCATCTGCAGTCATCTTTGCGCCTAGAAATACAAAGTCTGTCACGGCCTCCACGGTTTCTCCCTCTATTTTCCAGTTCTCAATCATTCTTGTTGCCACGATCTTGGTTTTTTTGACGTTTAGCTGCAACCCGGCTTTTGCGCTTTCTTCTTTCACCTTGATTAGAAGGCTCCTCAGCTCTTCCTTGCTTTCGGCCATCAGAGTGGTGTCATCTGCATATCTGAGGTTGTTAATGTTTCTTCCAGCCATTTTCACCCCAGCCTTAGTCTATAAGTAGTCTATACGGGATGTAACCAGAGTGTGGACTACCGAAGTCAGACTTCCCAAGGTACGGGCGCAGCTGGCGCACAAGCCTTCGACAATACATTGGACCCCTTGGGGTTGGGATGGCGCTTCTGGGGGGTGGGCCCTTCCCCTCCCTCCCTCCCTCCCTCCTTCCTCCTGAGTGTTCAGCCTGGGAATGATCCCTACTAGTCTGGGCTTGGGAGCTGCTTGAGCCTCACAAGGGAGAAGGGAGGGAGGCACCTTCCCTGCAGCCAAGGAAGCCTGGCAGGAGAGAGAAGGAAGGAAGGAGGGAGGGAGGGAAGCACAGAGTCTTCTGTGTGCCCAGGAAGGAGTCTCTAATTTGGTATCAGCCATTGGTTGAGATGCTGGGTTTGAGCCTGCCACTTTTGGACTCTCGCTTGCTGAGGTGTTCCAGGAAGTGTCTCTGTAGATCATAGATTCCGGCCATGAAAGCCTTCGATGACGCATTGGACCCCTTGAGGTTATGATGGCTCTTCTGGGGGGTGGGCCCTTCCCCTCCCTCCCTCCCTCCCTCCCTCCTGAGTGTTCAGCCTGGGAATGATCCCTACTAGTCTGGGCTTGGGAGCTGCTTGAGCCTCACAAGGGAGAAGGGAGGGAGGCACCTTCCCTGCAGCCAAGGAAGCCTGGCAGGAGAGAGAAGGAAGGAAGGAGCCCAGAGTGGGAGGAGGGGAGACCCAAAGGCCATCCAGCCACGCCCCCTTTTGCCGCGCAGGCCCCGCCCCTTCTGTAAGTCATGTGGCCACGCCTACTTTGCGTCATAGAGGCGCGTCGTCACCCAGGCCCCGCCCCCTGCGCAGCCGCCATTTCTGAGAGGAAGAGAAGGAGTCAAGACAGAGAAGGTGAGGCGGGTTCCTGAGCGGAGTCTCCCTTCACTTCCCTTCCCTTCCTCCTCTGTTTCCCATCCGGGTCCCATTCCGGCCTCTCCCAAGCGGACAAAGGCAGGATGAGGTGGGCCAGGAATGAGGCCTTGGGGGCCTCTTGGGCCTCCTTTGTGGGGCAGGCAGGGCTGGGCCGGGAGGGGAGAGGCACCCAGGGGAGAGAGGGAGGTGGGCCTTCCTTTCCAAACTCAGCCGCCGCCTCCTCTCTCCTGAGGGATTCCTTCTCTCCCTGGAGGCCAGGCCTTGAGAGAGAGAGAGAGAGGCCCAGGCCCTTCTGGAGTGAGTCTCCTCCTCGCAGAGCCTGCCTTCCGCTTCCCCTTCAGCTGAGGGATTTCAAACTCTGCGCCTTGTGTATATTTTAACTAGCTTGGGGACCCGGCGTTGCCCGGGTTATTAGAGAAAGTGGGTAATGGTGGTTCTGTATGCCAAGTTTGGTCTTTGGATAATGGCAGCATTATTTTCAGGAAGTGAGTGAAGGTACTTGAAGTCCCATCATCCATGGGCCATCCTCCTACAAACAGCAGCAGGATATAGAGTGGGTCATGGGGGCTCTGTGTGCCAAGTTTGGTCTTTATCAGTCATTAGATGAGGGTGGCAGTGGTGTCAGTAAGTGAGTGAAGGTATTGCAAGTCCCATCATCCAAAGTCCACCCCCTTTCAAACTGCAGCAGGATGTAGAGTGGATCATGGGGGCTCTGTGTGCCAAGTTTGGTATTTATTGGTAATTGGATGAGGGTTGCAGTGGTCTGAAGAATGAGCAATGGTACTGCAAGTCCCATAATCCACGGTCCATCCCCGGCCAAACCACACCAGGACGTAAAGTGGGTCATGAGAGGTCTCTGTGCGAAGTTTGGTCCTGATCAGTCACTGGATAAGGTTAACAGCGGTCTCAGAATGTGAGTGGTGGTACTGCAAGTCCCATCATCCATGGTTCATACTCCTCCAAACTGCAGTAGGATGTAGAGTGGGTGATGGGGGCTCTGTGAGCCTATTTTGGTCTGTATTGGTAGTGTTGTGACCCAGCCCCCTTTGGCCTTTCCTTTCCTCTCTTTCTCATCTCGGAATGTTGGATTTGAGGCTGGCCAATCAGAGACCATATGCAAATTTCCTTCTGTCATGCCCCGTTTCTGCCATGAACCCTCTTCTCCACCAGGGGCTCCTATTGAAGCTGGCCAATCAGAGACCATATGCAAATAGCAGCACAGCGGCAGCCAATCAGAATGCTGCCACATACACCTTCCGCCCTTCTGCCCTCCGCCCTTCCTCTGTCCGATACAAACACTCTCTTTTATTATATATACAGATATGTCTTTTAGAGGAACACGTTTTAATATTATTATTATTATTATTAACTTTATTTGTACCCCGCTAGCATCTCCCGAAGGACTCGATGCGGCTTACAAAGGCCAAGGCCATAAAACACAACACAAACAAAATAACACCTAAGGCAAATTAAAAACAATTAAAGCAATATAAACAACAAGCAATAAACAATACACTAAGACACAATAAAACTGGACCGGGCCAGAGTAATGGGTACAGGATTAAAAGCGCTGATGTGGCAGGAGGTATATAAGGCATTATAGGGCAAGTGCAGAGTGTGATGTGCAGCAATCTTAGTTCTACTAAAGTGCTCATGGGACTTGGAATTGGAGATCCCTAATCTAGAAAGGCACGTCGGAGAGGCCAGGTCTTCAAGTTCTTTCTGAAGACTGCCAGTGTAGGGGCCTGTCTAAGATCTTTGGGGAGGGTGTCCCAGAGTCAAGGGGCCACCACAGAAAAGGCCCTGTCTTACGTCCCCACCAAATGTGCCTGCGACACAGGCGGAATCGCAAGCAGGGCCTCCTTTGTGCGTCAGGCAGAGCTGGGCCAGGAGGGGAAGAGGCACCAGGGAGGGAGGAGGCCTTCCTTTCCCAACTCAGCCGCGGCCTCCTCCTCTTTCCTGAGGGATTCCTTCCTTCCTCCCTGGAGGACAGGCCTTGAGAGAGAGAGACAAAGAGAGAGACACCCGAGCCCTTCTGGAGGGAGTCTCCTCCTCGCACAGCCTGCCTTCAGCTTCCCATCCCATTCTCAGCACGGATTTCAAATTCTGCTTCTCGTGTTTTGATCTGTGTTCTGGCCGCGGACTTTATTTTAGGTGTTGTGCCCCCCCCCCTCTTATTTGGGTTGGGAGTCACTTTTTTAAACCCACAAGTGTCATGAGGGTTCAGTGTTCCAAATGTGGTCCAATTCCATTGTTGGTGAGGGACACATGCTCTTTGATTGCAGGTGAACTATAAATCCCAGTAGCTACAACTCCCAAATATCAGGGTCAATCCCCCCCCCCCCCCAAATTCCTCCAGTATTCAAATTAGGGCATATCGGGTATGTGTGCCAAGTTTAGGTCCTTCGTTCATCTGGAGAGGCCCTGCTCGCGATCCCTCCTGCGTCGCAAGCGCGTCTGGTGGGGACGAGGGACAGGGCCTTTTCCTTGATTGCCCCCCGACTTTGGAACGCCCTCCGCAAAGACATCACACTGGCCCCCATGTTGGCAGTCTTTAGGAAGAGCTTGAAGACCTGGCTATTCCAATGTGCCTTTCCAGAATAGGAAACCTCAGCATGATGTCCCAGAAGCACTTTATCAGAGTTTGAGATTCTCTGCACTTTGCACCTACCCTGGAAGTCAACACCCCACCTGTCACACCCAGCACTTTTTAATCTGTACCCATTACTTTGGCCCGGCCCTAGTTTTTATTGTGTTATGGTGTATTGTTGTCTTACTGTTATTGCTTTTAATGTTTTTGATTTGCTTTGCGTTGTTTTTATGCTGTTGTTTGTTGAGGCCTTGGCCTTTGTAAGCCGCATCGAGTCCTTCGGGAGATGCTAGCGGGCTACAAATAAAGTTTAATAATAATAAAAGTTTAGTCCAGATCCATCCTTGTTTGGAATCACACTGCTCTCTGCATGCAGGTGAACTACAACTCCCCTAAATGAAAGTCAGTTCCCCCCAAAGCACTCCAGTGTTTTCTGTTGGTCATTGAAGTTCTGTGTGCCAAGTTTGGCCCAGATCTGTCATCAGTGGGGTTTACATTACTGTTTGATTGCAGGTGAACTATAAATCCCAACAACTACACCTCCCAGTAGGCAAAGTCAATTTCCCCCAAGCCCCGCCAGTATTCAAATTAGGGCATATCGGGTCTAGACCCATTGTCGTTTGGGTTCTCAGTGCTCTCTGGGTGTAGGTGAACTACAGCTCCCAAAAATCAAGGACACGTCATTGGTGGGTTTGTCTCTGGAAGTGGGAGCCCAAAGGGCAGTGGTTCTCAACCTGTGGGTCCCCTGAAGTTTGGTCATCTAGTCTAACTCTCTTTACTCTGCCAGGCAGGAAAAGCACAACCAAAGCCCTCTCAACAGATGCCCACCCCGTCTTTCCATAATAATAATAATAATAATAATAATAATAATAATAATAACAACAACAACAGAATCCAAGAGTTGGAAAGGACCCCCAAAGGCCATCTAGTCCTACCCCCTTCTGCCAGGCAGGAAAGATGGCCACCCAGCCTCCGCTTAATAATAATAATAATAATAATAATAATAATAATAATAGAGAAGGACCCCAAAGGCCATGTAGTCCGACCTGTTTCTGCTTTCATGCAGGGAAAACACAATACAAGCTCTCCCAACAGATGTCCACCCAGCCTCCACTTAATAATAATAATAATAATAATAATAACTCGCTTCTGTTATTAATAATAACCAGCCTCCACTTGCTCCATATGCTGTGTCCAGGCTGGTTCCTCTTGAAGTAGTCTGCAGTGCCTTTCATGTTCCTTGATTTGTGTTTGGGCAATGCTGCGTTTGGTGGTCCCTATGTAACACTCTAATATTAAATATTATAATATGATTTAAAGTAATATTTAATATATGATATTAAAATATTATAATTAGATTAATATGAAAGGCACTAACAATTAACATATTATAAATAATGAATAAGAATGTATTAGTATGGCAGACACTCTTATATTAAATATAATATGTAAAATATTTAATGTATGATATTAAAATATTATACATCAATATATTAATATGGAAGACACTCTTAAATATAATATTTCAAATAATATACTTATAATATTAAAATATTATAAATGGAAAATATTAATATGGCAGGCACTAGTGATGATTTAAATCATTGTAAATAAAAAATATATTAATATAGCAGTCACTCCCGCTTGTAATTTGGCAAGGCACCAGCACTATTGTGCAGAGGCAGCAAAGGGCTCGTAAAACTACAGCTCCAGGATATTGTTGTTGCTGTTGTTGTTTGAAACACAACAAGATGAGTCCACAGCAAACAAGATCACTCTCGTGGATGTTGTATTGGATCACACGTCGGACACTTCCCAAGTGTCTAGGACTGTGATGTATCGGCGAATAATGTGTGCAGATCCCAGTAGGGCGGCCTTTTGCAGCTGACAGGTGGGGATTTTGTCAGCGCTGATGGGTTTTAAGTGCAGGCCAAGGTCTTGAGGCACTGCACCCAGTGTTCCAATCCTCTCTGGAACCCCCTTGACTGATTTGTGCCAGAGTCTTTGCAGTTCAATCTTTAAACCCTCATATCGTGTCAGCTTTTCCAGTTGTTTCTCTGCAATCCTGCTGTCGCCTGCGATTTCAACATTGACGATCCAAACTTGGTTTTTTAACACGATCATAAGGTCTACATCCCACTTCGAAGTTTAAGATCTTCTGGGGAGGCCCTGCTCTCGACCCCGCCAGTGGCACAAGTGAGACTGGCGGGGACGAGGAGCAGGGCCTTCTCAGTGGTGGCCCCCCACCTGTGGAACTCACTCCCCGGGGAGATCAGATCGACGACTTCCCTTCTAGCGTTTAGGAAAAAACTAAAGACCTGGATGTGGGACCAAGCTTTTGGCCATGCTGACAACTGATTAAAGGACCTATCGATAGACAAGGACAATGGAATGGAATGGATATATGGACTCTGATATATGGACTCTGACATGAGATAGTTTTTATGATTTTAATAGGTATTGATGTTTCATTTTAATTGTTGAACTGTTATATTTTGTATTGTTTGTTGTGTGATTTGGGCATCTAATTGTGCCTCCTTTGTAAGCCGCCCTGAGTCCCCCCCCGGGGTGAGAAGGGCGGGGTATAAGTAGATGAAATAAATAAATAATAAATAAATATTGTGCTCCAAAACCCTGTCAGTCTGATTCTGGGATGAGTATTTTACCTGTTCATTTTCAATTACTTTTTCAGGCTTGTGATCCCACCAGTTCTTTGTCTCAGGCAGATGGTATTTGTGGCACAAGTTCCAATGAATCATCTGAGCAATGGTGTTGTGCCTCTGCTTGTAGTCTGTCTGCGCAATCTTCTTGCAGCAGCTGAAGATGGGATCTATTGTTTCATCTGCTTCTTTCCAGAGTCTACACTTGGGATCTGTTGCCCACTTTTCTATTTTGGCTTTGATGGCAACATTGTTGTTGTTGTTGTTGTTGTTGCTGTTATACTCTTTAGCAGACTGACCACTGGGGGATAAATATCTCTTAACTAGGCATGTTTTAAATAATGTTTTGTTGAAGGCTTTCTTGGCCACAATCACTGGGTTGCTGTACATTTTTGGCCTGTCTAGTCATGTTCCAGCAGCATTCTCTCCTGATGTTTCCCCTGCATCTGTCGCTAATGGCACCTTCAGAGGTTCTCTTGGCAGTGAAGCAAATGGAGTAATATTCCTGTGGAATAATATCCAGGGCGGAAGAAGGAACCCTTGTCTGTTTGAAGCAAGGGTGAATGTTGCAATTAATAAGTTTGCATTAGCATTGGGGTAGCCATGAAGTCTGCAGAGTCAATCAGTGAGGATATCTGCAGAGAGGTGGCCTGGCCCCTGTTGCCTGGAGGCACCCTCTGTTTGGGAGGTGTTAACTGGCACCTGATTGCTTGTTTCTGAGTGCTGGACACAGAATCTTATTTGAAAACGCAGGAATGCTGGGCCATTCATACCTGCTTCAAGCAGACAAGGGTTCTTTCTCCCACCCTGGACATTATTCCACAGGGATAGAGACACTCCACTTGCTTCATTGTCCAACAAAACCTCTGAAGACCCTGATGTTTGCATTTCTGGGTGTTTCCATTTTCAACATAACCCATGAAGGGAAAGGGGGAAATTGTGGAGGTAAAGGAAGTTTCTCGCCTTCATCTTTGATCTTTTACTTCTTTCTTAACCAGGGAAATGAGGATTCTATGGAGCCGCCCCTTGAATGCAGCAGTGAAATCAATAATATAAGAAGAACTTCTCTCTCGGTGATGGACTTGCTGAAATCTTGACCTCGCATACAGACAAGGAAGGAAAAAAGAAGACTGAAGCTTCTGTATTGCAACCATACACCCATATCATGGCTGTCATGAAGGAGAAAGCATTTATATGCCTGGAATGTGGGAAAGGTTTCACTTGGAGTGGTGATCTGAAGCGACATCAAAGGACTCACACGGGGGAAAAACCCTATACATGCCTGGAGTGTGGAAAGAGCTTCACTCATAGTGGAAATCTACGTTCACATCAAAGGACTCACACGGGGGAGACACCATATACATGCCTGGAGTGTGGAAAGAGCTTCACTCACAGTGGTAGTCTATGTTTACACGAAAGGACTCACACTGGGGAGAAACCCTATACATGCCCTGAGTGTGGAAAGAGCTTCACTCATAGTTCAGCTCTACGTTCACATGAAAGGACTCACACTGGGGAGAAACCGTATACATGCCCAGAGTGTGGAAAGAGCTTCACTCATACTACAGGTCTACGTTTACATCTAAGGATTCACACTGGGGAGAAACCGTATACATGCCCAGAGTGTGGAAAGAGCTTCGCTCATACTTCACATCTATATCAACATCAAAGGACTCACACTGGGGAGAAACCCTATACATGCCTGGAGTGTGGAAAGAGTTTCACTGAGAGTGGAAGTCTACGTACACATCAAAGGATTCACACTGGGGAGAAACCCTTTACATGCCTGGAGTGTGGACAGAGCTTCATTCATTGTTCAGGTCTACGTTCACACCAAAGCACTCACAGTGGGGACAAACCCTATACATGCCTGGACTGTGGGCAGAGCTTTACTACAAATGGAAATCTAAATTCACATCAAAGGATTCACACTGGGGAGAAGCCCTATAAATGCCTGGACTGCGGGCAGAGCTTCACTACGAGTGGAAGTCTACGTTCACATCAATGGATTCACACTGGGGAGAAACCCTATAAATGCCTGGAGTGTGGGCAGGGCTTCACTACGAATGGAAATCTACATTCACATCAAAGGATTCACACTGGGGAGAAACCCCATACATGTCTGGAGTGTGGGCAGGGCTTCACTACGAGTGGAAGTCTACGTTCACATCAATGGATTCACACTGGGGAGAAACCCCATACATGCCCTGAGTGTGGGCAGGGCTTCACTACGAGTGGAAGTCTACATTCCCATCAAAGGATTCACACTGGGGAGAAACCCTATACATGCCTGGACTGTGGGCAGAGCTTCACTACGAGTGGAAGTCTACATTCACATCAAAGGATCCACACTGGGGAAAAACCCTATACATGCTTGGACTGTGGGCAGAGCTTCACTACGAGTGGAAGTCTATGTTCACATCAAAGGATTCACACTGGGGAAAAACCCTATACATGCTTGGACTGTGGGCAGAGCTTCACTACGAGTGGAAGTCTACGTTCACACCAAAGGACTCACACTGGGGAGAAGCCCTATAAATGCCTGGCATGTGCAAAGAGCTTCTCTAATAGTACTGGTCTACGTTCACACCAAAGGATTCACACTGAAGAGAAACCATATACATGCCTGGAGTGTAGAAAGAGCTTCACTCAGAGTGGAAGTCTACGTTCACATCAAAGGATTCACACTGGGGAGAAACCCTATAAATGCCTGGAGTGTGGGCAGAGCTTCACTCAGAGTGGAAGTCTACGTTCACATGAAAGGACTCACAATGGGGAGAAATCCTATAAATGCCTGGAGTGTGGAAAGAGCTTCATTCATAATTCAGGTCTACGTTCACATCAAAGGACTCACACTAAAGAGAAACCCTATAACTGCCTGGAGTGTGGAAAGAGCTTCAGTGAGAGTAAAAGTCTACGTTCACATCAAAGGAGTCACACTGCGGAGAAACCCTATACATGCGTGGAGTGCGGAAAGAGCTTCACTGAGAGTTCAGGTCTACTTTCACACCAAAGGACTCACACTGGGGAAAAATCCTATATTTGCCATGAGTGATGACAGAGCTTCACCCATTGTTCCAAGTTTATGGTCACATCAAAGAACCTACACTGGGAGAAACCCTATAACTGCATAGTGTGTGTAAAAAGCTTGTCTGTGAATGGAAATCTACATAGACATCAAAGGACTCACACTGGGGAGTGGCATACATGTCTGGAGTGTGGAAAGATCCTCATTCATAGTCCAGGTCTGCGTTCACATCAAAGGACACACACTCGGGAGAAACCCTATAAATGCCTGGAGTGTGGAAAGAGTTCAGATCTACATTCACATCAAAGGACTCACACAAAAGAGAAACCATATACATGCCTGGATTGTGGAGAGAGCTTCATTGAGTATAGAAGTCTATGTTCACATCAAAGGAATTACACTGGGGGAGAAACCCTATAACATGTCCGTCCCCCCGTCCCCGTCCCCCACCATGGGAATGCTTGGTTCCACAACCCCAGTTTTAATTGAGCTCCCCTTGCAAGTAACCTGCTCCTCCTGTTATCTCACCCAAGTTTTTAATCATTTTTAATCATTTTATTCTGCACATGTGGCCCACCCATTGTCACTGTGATTGTAATTTTATATTTCTAATGTATTTATATGTGTTTTTTTATTGTTATGTAATTATGATGTTGTTGCCTGTTGTTTGTGTTCTTGGTTTTACTTTGTTGTAATTTGTTGTTTGGGCTTGGCCTCATGTAAGCCGCCCCGAGTGTCCGTTGGGGGAAATGGTGGCGGGGTATAAATAAAGATTATTATTATTATTATTATTATTATTATTATTATTATTAACACATTGTGTGGAAAAAGCTTCTCTGGTAGTTGAAATCTTCATAGAAAGAATTAACATTGGAGAGAACAGCGGTGTTTGACTCCAAAGAGAGTTTCCCAGATAGAGCTTTCCAGACTTTTCATGTTGGTGAAACTCTTTTTAGAAATGGATATTTTTGTGACACAGTAATTTAGTTTAATTAGCAAGCCAGAGGTTAAGCCACCCCATATAAGACTTTCAATATATAATAATAGTATGGAGAGAGACGTTTCAATAGAGAGACAGCAGACTGAGAGATAGCTTTTATCCTGGAGCTGTAACTATGCAAGACTCCGTGATTTTGCATTGATGTTGCATTGGGGGCTGTGTGGTGGTGGTTGGGGTATGGAGGAACGGTTGTGTTGGTTTTGTGATGTGTGCTGAGGAAAGCATTGGATTTGGTTTTGCCGTGTACAACGACAATAAAGTTACTCTCTCATTCCATTCTACATCACCTTTACTGTATAAATCAGTTATTTGGTATTGTCGAAGGCTTTCATGGTCAGAATCACTGGGTTGCTGTGAGCTTTTTGGGCAGTATGGCCATGTTCTGGTAACATTCTCTCCTGACATTTCACCTCTCCTGACATTTCTTCAGAGGTCTGTTGGAAGTGAGATAAGTGGTGTGTGTGTGTGTGTGTATACACACACATTTGGAATAATGTCCAGGGCGGGAGAAAGAACTCTTGCCTGTTGGAAGCAAATGTAAATGTTGCAATTAGCAAGGTTGATGAGCATTGAGTGGTCATGAAGCTGCCAAATCAGTCAGTGAAGGTATTTGAATAGAGGTGACCTGGCTGTTGCTGGCTGGGGCATCCTCTCTTTGGAGGTGTTACCTGGCCCTTGATTGTTTGTTGTCTGGAGTGCTCCAAAACACCTGCAGGGCCCAAGTTTTCCCATGCCTGCACTATACTAAACGAGTCCGGCCCGGTTTACCTGTCCGAACGTATCCTCCCCTATGAACCATCAAGATTGCTAAGATCGTCTGGAGGGGCCCTGCTCTCGGTCCCACCGGCCTCACAAGCGTGTCTGGTGGGGACGAGAGACAGGGCCTTCTCGGTGGTGGCCCCTCGACTCTGGAACTCCCTTCCACTGGAGATCAGAACAGCCCCCTCTATCTTGACGTTCAGAAAACAGGTGAAAACTTGGCTCTGGAAACTGGCATTCGAAGAATGAGTCAAGTTCTTGTGATATGGGTGGATGTCGACGAACAATGATTTTATGTTGACGACTGACCATTGTAAT
Source organism: Anolis sagrei (assembly GCF_037176765.1). Classification (NCBI taxonomy): domain Eukaryota; kingdom Metazoa; phylum Chordata; class Lepidosauria; order Squamata; family Anolidae; genus Anolis; species Anolis sagrei. Next base: position 4,969,580 of record NC_090021.1, on the reverse strand, counting down.
TATTTGACTGTATTTTGCTTTTTAATGTTTTAGTAATTTGGAATACAATGTTTTTAATGATTTTTGTAATATTGATGTTGGAAACCGGCCTGAGTCCGTCGATGGAGGTGAGAAGACCGGTATACAAAACTGCTAAAACAAATAAATAAATAAATACTAACCACCACCAACTGCTAGGCATGCCACTCACTCATTCATTCAGAGACACACCATCCTGAGCTAAGGATGTTTCTGTATATTAGTATTTTAGGAGAGCTGCCATTATTTCTTTCTTTGTTTATGTTCCATTATATGCCCATTATATGTTTTTGGAACTGCTAGGTTGACAGAAGCTGGGGCTAACAGTGGGAGCTCACTCAGCTCCCCAGATTCCAACCTGCAACCTTTTGGTTAGCAAGTGAAGCAGCTCAGCAGTTTAACCCACTGCGCCACTGGGGCCTCCCACTGTATAATTTAGCTAATACATTTTCCAATCCAGTGGCTATTTTTTTTGCAAATATTATATAGTCCTGCTTTCATAGGCTGATTGATCTCAAAGATCCGGTCTCCCTTGAGTCTTTCTGTGGTTCCAGGATAACTATAATTTCTGCATTCCTCCAGGTATCAGGTGCTTCCCTCCTTCCAATATATTATTGAATAGGGCATACAGCTCAAGGCTCATTACCTACTTAGGCGATCCCTCGTAGCCTGACGATGATGGTTCTCCAAGTGCTGTGTCTTGGCGGTGGGTCCGTAGGTGGCTTTAGGGGCTCAACCTGTGGTTGTCTCTTTGCCTCAGGCTTCTGAGGAGAATGATCATGAGTCTGCAGAGGTTCCAATGTCTGAGTTAGATGATCATGTTTCTGCTGACTCTCGGAGGTTTGTGTCTAGAGATGATGGTCAAGAGAGTAAAATTAACCAGAGTGAGCCTGAGGATTCTGGAATAGTTGGTTCCCAAGGCAAAGATGCTTTGTTGCTAACAGAAAAAGGCCGAGGAAAAGGTTGAACGGCCAAGGCGAAATAGTGATAGTGAAAGGAATGTATGAATTGTCAAGCCAAGGGAGGACCAGACACTCTTTGATAGGAAAAGTCAAATCAATCAGCATCGCCACCTGGAAGGGGGTAGAAGGCGGTCTGAAAGATTAAGAGAAAAAAGGGGTCAGGGAGAGGTTTCCCAAGGGAAACGGAATGCTTTTGCTGTGGCTTTCTGAATAAATATAGGGCCTGTGAATCTATACTCTTCAGTGAGTTCAACGTTTGGTTTTCATGTGTATCCACGCCTTTTTTTTTTCATGCCTGGTATCCATGCCTTCTTGTTCATTCTAAGTTTTCCTGTTTACTTCTGCCTAGGATTCATTTTCGTGCTGAGATTCTTATATGTGGTTGGTCCTGGTTTCAAGCTCCTGCATTGGGATTTAATGGTTCAAGTTTGCTGCTGTTTCTGTTAGCATTAGCGGAAGTTTTGCACAGGCTTAGAAGAAAAACATGGATTCTGGAGACGTCTGGTTACAAAGCAGGTTCAATTTACTTAGAGCAATTCCAAAACACATCCATTACAGTAAGCGACCAGACATGAAGTACACAGTACACAGGACAAAGCTAGTAGAAGTGTAAACCATTCTGCAGCTGCTTGGCAGATACCAGATACTCCATAATTTTCTCACAACTCTGCACAGAGAGTATCTCAGGGCTACTTTCTCACAGCCTCTAACTGTACAGAAGTGTTTATTATAATGTGTTTAAAACTGTATTTGTGTTTTACATTGGTTGCCTATGGCTGGAGCGGCCCAGCTGTGAGAGATATGTTGCCATGGAAACAAGGCAGAAGAGGAGGTGGGAGGAGCTTAGAGAGAAAAAGGTTTGAAAGTGACAGTTAAGTTTCAGTCAGGAGGAAGAGACCCTGAGAGAGAGCAGAGTCAGATAGGGACTCTGAGAGAGTAGCAGAGTCAGGGAAGAGACTCTGAAGAGTGAAGGAGTGTAGAGATAGTTAGTGTTCGTGAATATTTCTTCAGCTAGGGAGCTGAAGGGTAAAACTCTGTTAGATTTCTTTAGGTAAAAAGAACTAACAGAGGCTTTGTACGATTGCCAGTCGGTGGAAGACTGGAGTTCTATTATTTGATCCAGTATAGATCAAACAGTGAGAATATTCACAGCAGGGAACACTGAATAATAAAACCTTCACCAGAGCAAGAGTTTACAAGTTGTAACATCAAAAGCCTGAATTGTATCTCAACCAAGTCATATTGTAACCATCAAGTATATGCCAAGCTGAACATCTTTATATTGCAACCACAAGCTTTGTTCAACAATAAACTTGTTTTCTTTGTTATTTTAAAAACTGCCTCATCTCCATTGATTTTACGTTCGGTGCATTCCACTCTACCAAAATTACCTCACAACATAAACAGAGACTAACAGAGACTTTAATACCAGCGTCTCTATACATTTTGGTGGCAGTTTAATTAGCATTGACGGAGGTTCCTTACAGTTTTTGGTGGCATTTCGGTGGCATTAATACTTCTTTACACTAACATAAACAGACATCACAGCAATATTTATTTATTTACATTATTTATATCCCGCCTATATCAGCCCGCAGGCGACTCAGGGCAGTCTACATATTGGCACAATTCTATGCCATCAATACATACATTCAAAAGCAAAAACAATAAAAGTGCATTTAAACATAAAGACAGTGCATATAACAGTTTAAAAAGAGCGATATCCTCTCGTTCCAATCCTCATCCGTTTCATCGTCTTGTCCATTCCTGGGTCATTCTCCATCTCAAGCTTGACTATTTACAATACAGTCTTGTGGCATCCATATTTCTACTGCATGAAATTACATTGAAAACACATTACATACTTCAACATATACTGACAGTTTCTTCAAGGGACTTTGGTCTTTGCAACCTTTTGGAACTGAAAGACTCTTAACTCCTGTGGACTTGTTGATTGGATTTTTGGAAACCTCCTGGTTCCTGACTGATATTTATTTATTTATTTATCGTGTCATCAGCAACCATACCATTGTATTACATTTCTAACAGAACAAAACAAACAAACAGATTTAAAAAAACAAAAACAAAACACAGATTTTGTCAACTTGGTAGTTGGTTAAATGTCCTTTGACCAGCATCTGGCCACTTGGAGTGCCTCTGGTGTTGCCGCAAGAAGGTCCTCCATTGTGCATTGCAGCAGGGGGTCAGTGGTTTGCTCTTCTCCACACTCGCATGTCGTGGATTCCACCCTATAGCCCCATTTCTTAAGATTGGCTCTGCATCTCGTGGTGCCGGAGCGCAGTCTGTTCAGCGCCTTCCAAGTCGCCCAGTCTTCTGTGTGCCCAGGGGAGAGTCTCTCATCTGGTATCACCCACGGATTGAGGTGCTGGGTTTGGGCCTGCCACTTTTGGACTCTCGCTTGCTGAGGTGTTCCAGCGAGCATCTCTGTAGATCTAAGAAAACTATGTCTTGATTTAAGTCGTTGACGTGCTGGCTGATACCCAAACAAGGGATGAGCTGGAGATGTCTCTGCCTTGGTCCTGACTCATCATTGACTGTCTTATTTTGCTTTGCTCAACTGACTGCTTTGTGGACATTTCTTTATTACTTGTTTGAATGCTTTTTACCTTTTTGGCTGTTGCTATATTAATCCTCAATAAACTGCTTTGCTATAAAGAACATTGGTGTGAGTTGCCTCTGGCTGAGAAAGGCCGTATACAGATGCGGTAAATAAATAAATACGGGTTCAAAGGTGCCAACCCCAGCCTTGGTGTGCAAAAGTGGCTGTAGAGCCCTATTCTTGAACCGCATGTTCTCCCACTTAACGCTGCTCCTTCCTCCTATATGTCACAAATTCCAATGACGTGGTTTTGAGATAACAGACTGCTGGGCGTTCTCTTCCGGCCATGCCGGGGAAGGAGCAAGACGCATGTGTGATTTCTCCTGTACAAAGTTATATTTATTATTTTTCTGTAGCTTTTAGAATGTAACTAAATAAAAGTACCACTTCAAGGATTTGAAGTTGACAAAGGACTGCGCACTTTGCTTTAATTGCGTGCCTCATTGCAGTTGCACTGAAGCCAAACTTTATTGACAAGGGTTATGGACACATAGCATTACGGAAATTCAATGCATACAATGCAATTAAAGAAATACAATACAGAGTACAATGTGCACATGCACAAATTCCAAAGGCCCTTCTTCATAACTGGTCAGTTATTAAAAGTTGAAGTTGGACAAAGGACTGCGCACTTTGTTTTCATTGCGTGCCTCATTGCAGTTGCACTGAGGCTGAATTTTATTGACAATATATACAATGTATTGTCGAAGGCTTTCATGGCCGGAATCACTCAGTTCTTGTGGTTTTTTTCGGGCTATATGGCCATGTTCTAGAGGCATTTCTCCTGACGTTTCGCCTGCATCTATGGCAGGCATCCTCAGAGGTGAGGTCACCTCTGAGGAGGCCTGCCATAGATGCAGGCAAAACGTCAGGAGAAATGCCTCTAGAACATGGCCATATAGCCCGAAAAAACCCACAAGAACTGAATATATACAATCTTGAGAACAGTTGCATTGACTCACACAATATATTTTGAGAGAGATTCAAATGGTATTTAGGTGTCCATGTGGAGGATCCTCTTCCTGCAGCTCATGAAGCGAGAAATATCTCTCTGTAAGCTCCTGCACAGGTAAAGCCCAAGTATGTAACTGTTGCCAAAACTCCCAGGCTCAGCTAGCTCCTTGGGTGTTGCCCAACCAATCAGATTTGTGCTTTCCATTTCCAATTAACACAGTCACCAATTGTTTTTGTCCATGTCCTAACATGTTATAGACGGATCACTCTGACCTTTACAACCAGGGGGGAGATCCCCCTTCCATACCTTTTTGCAGCATCACCTCCCTGCTAATTATGATCCTATATTACCCATCCCCAAACTGCCAGGCATTCTATAGACTGACCACTACCAACTGCTAGATGTGCCACTCTACCAACCACCATCAACAGTGGGACATGACACCTGGGTTCAGTCCCAATGTGTCCTGTTACGGTAAGTCCTTGCAGGACACAAGTATATGTGTGAAGAAAAAAACTAATTGTTTGTAATTATCTTGTTCAGCTGACTAAGTAGGTCAAGCAGCAATCTTGTGCCACGCCCAAGGGGTTATAACTGTTTGAGTTTTTTGAATAGTGTGGTGGGTGCTGGATTTCTGGCGGGCTGCTGCTGGAGTTCTGTTTCGCCAGTGTGGAGTACCAGCAGGAGATGCTGATGGTGAAATGGCTATTTACTTCAGGTTGTTATGATTTCCCATTTGCTGCTTAGAAGATGTTTTATTTTATGTTTATTACAAAGATTGTGTAAACATGTTGCACTGCTGATTTTTGTGTGCAGTATTGCCAGTTCTGTTTCATCTCTGCAAAGTTAAGAGAGTAAAGATTTTCTGGGTTGTTGTAGGTTTTCCGGGCTATATGGCCATGTTCTAGAGGCATTTTCTCCTGACGTTTTGCCTACATTTATGGCAAGCATCCTCAGAGGTAGTGAGGTCTGTTGGAAGTAGGAAAATGGGTTTATATATCTGTGGAAAGACCAGGGTGGGAAAAAGGACTTTTGTCTGCTGGAGCTAGGTGTGAATGTTTCAACTGACCACCTTGATTAGCATTTAATGGCTTGGAAGTGCCTGGGGGAATCTTTCTTTGAGAGGTGATTTGATGTGCCTGATTGTTTACTCTCTGTTGTTTTGCTGTTGTAATTTTAGAGTTTTTTAATACTGGTAGCCAGATTTTGTTCATTTTCATGGTCTCTTCCTTTCTGTTGAAATTGTCCACATGCTTGTGGAGTTCAATGGCTTCTCTATGTAGTCTGACGGTAGTTGTGAGAGTGGTCCAGCATTTTTGTGTTCTCAAATAATATGCTGTGTCCAGGTTGGTTCATCAGGTGCTCTGCTATGGCTGACTTCTCTGGTTGGAGTAGTTTGCAGTGCCTTTCATGTTCCTTGATTCGTGTTTGGGCGCTGCGTTTGGTGGTCCCTATGTAGACTTGTCCACAGCTGCATGGAATACGGTAGACTCCTGCAGAGCACCTGATGAACCAACCTGGACACAGCATATTATTTGAGAACACAGAAATGCTGGACCACTCTCACCACCACCATGTCAGACTACACAGAGACGCCATTGAAATCCACAAGAAGCATGTGGACAATTTCAACAGAAAGGATATAACATAGATGTGCAGCTTCCCCGCTTGGCCACTTGATGGCAGCAAAGGGCTGCAGATCAGAATCTCAAGGCAAGTGCAATATTCTCATGTCCACCAGAGGGCAGCAAAGGGAATGGCAATGGGGGCTGAACCTGGATTGTCATTGACCTATCATTGGGCCATGGCAATGAATAATAATAATAATAATAATATCCTGGGAGTCGTAGTTTCATATATTAGACACTATAGATCAGCATTTCTCAACCTGGGGATCGGGACCCCTGGGGGGGGGGTCGCGAGGGGATGTCATAGGGGTTGCCAAAGACCATCAGAAAACATAGTCATGAGGGTTCTGTGTGGGAAGTTTGGCCAAATTCTATCCTTGGTGGGGTTCAGAATGCTGTTTGATTGTATGTGAATTATATATTCCAGCAACTACAACTTCCAAATGTCAAGGTCTATTTTCCCCAAACTCCCCCAGTGTTCACATTCGGGCATATGGAGTATCCAGATCCATCAGTGTTTGAGTCCACAGTGCTCTCTGTATGTAGGTGAACTACAACTCCAAAATGCAAGATCAAAGCCCATCAGACCTTTCCAGTATTTTCTGTTACTTTTGGGAGTTCTGTGTGCCAAGTTTGGCTCAATTCCATCATTGGTGGGGTTCAGAATGCTCTTTGATTATAGGTGAACTATAAATCTCAGCAACTACAACTCCCAAATGACAAAATCAATGCCCCCCACACCACCAGTATTCGAATGTGGGCGTATCGGGTATTTGTGCCAACTTTGGTCCAGTGAATGGAAATACATCCTGCCTATCAGATATTTACATGACGATTCATAACAATAGCAAAATTACAGTTATGAAGTAGCAACAAAAATAATGTTATGGTTGGGAGTCATCACAAAAATGAGGAACTGGATTAATAAGGGGTCGTGGCATTAGGAAGGTAGAGAAACCCTGGTCTACATGGTGGCAGCACACAGTTTGGCCACTGGATGGCAGCAAAGGGCTGCAGATCAAGGCAAGTGCAATATTCTCATGTCCACCAGAGGGCAGCAAAAGGAAAGGCCATGGGGGCTAAACCTGGAATATCATTGATCTATTATTTAGCCACGGCTAATAATAATAATAATAATAATATCATCCTGGGTGTTGTAGTTTCGCAAGGTCTTTCGCCTCCTATGCCCAAGAGTGTGAGTACCTCTCCAAACTACAACTCCCAGCCTCCCAGGCAAGTCTATAATTACACTGCACCTCTGCCACAGCTCACTGCTATGGCAGCCTGGGAGGTGCAGTTTTCCAAGGAGTTTCGCCTCCTCTACCAAACTACAACTCCCAGGATTCCATAGCAATGAGTCACTGAAGTTTGAGTGGGACTCACCCAGCATCAATGCCTATCAGAGAGCAATGGGAGCACAGCGAACTACAGATCCCAGCAGCCCACAGCACAGAGCCACTTCAATCTCGACCGGTGCCAAAGTGTGCCTTCATTGCACCATTGCAGTGGGGTGAGTCCCTGGTGTGATTTAGCAGAGAAGTCCTTGCAAAAGTACAGCCCTTTGCTATAGAATTTTTGGGAGGTCTAGTTCAACAAGGGTCCAAATCAGACATTGCTAGGGCCATGCTAAACTACACCTCCCAGGATCCCACAATGTAGACATGCAATATTATTATTATTATCATTCCTAAAGATTCCTATTTATGGTTATGTATTATTATTATCTATATATATATAAATGCTCTGTGCATAATGAGTGAGTACCTTAAAAACAAAAGAACCAATGAATGAAATCACACCAAATTTGGCAACAAAATGTCTCACAACACAAGGAGTGACCATCACTCAAAAAGTTATGATTTTGTCATTTGGGAGTTGTACTTGCTGGGATTTATAGTTCACCTACAATCAGAGCATTCTGAACCCCACCAATGATAGAATTAAACCAAACTTGGCACACAGTTCTCCCATGACCAACAGAAAATACTGGAAGGGTTTGGTGGGCATTGGCCTTGAGTTTGGGAGTTGTAGTTCACCTCCGTCCAGAGAGCACTGTGGACTCAAACAATGAGAGATATGAACCAAACATGGCACTAATACTCAATATGCCCAAATACAAACACTGGTGGAGTTTGGGGAAAATAGACCTTGACATTTGGGAGTTGTACTTGCTGGGATTTATAGTTCATCTACAATCAAAGAGCATTCTGAACCCCACCAATGATTGAACTGAACCAAACTTGGCATACAGAACTCCCACGACCAACAGAAAATACTAGAAGGGTTTGGTGGACATTGGCCTTGAGTTCGGGAGTTGTAGTTCACCTACACCCAGAGAGCACTGTGGACTCAAACAATGATAGATATGAACCAAACTCTGCACGAATAATCAATATGCCTAATGTGAACAGCGAGCCCCCGGTGGTGCAGTGAGTTAAAGCACTGAGCTGCTGAGCTTGTTGATCGAAAGGTCGCAGGTTCGATTCCGGGGAGCGGTGCGAGCTTCCGCTGTCAGCCCTAGCTTCTGCCAACCTAGCAGTTCAAAAACATGCAAATGTGTGTAGATCAATAGGTATCACTCCAGCAGGAAGGTAACGGCGCTCCATGCAGTCATGCCTGTAATAAGAAATTAAATGTGCAAATTTGATAAATGTGAATTTAAAATGATGTGTGTGAATGAATGGAAGAATGGAAGGATGTATGGATGGACCTAATAATTTTGGAGACACCAGTATAATATTAAGGCCTGCAATGACTAACTACCTGCTTGCTGCTTTGTGATTAAAACCTGCTAATGAGATCTGAAGAGTAAACTGTGAGAAGAACTGGGACAGTGATAAAGGAAATGTTTGCAGCCTTCCTTATGTTAAGAAGGAAGTCAACATAAGATCAGCACCAATCAAGAAGATCAACATCTGGCCAGGAAACTGAGATGGAGCCAGGATGGAAGATGTCTATCATTAATTTACAACTTTGGGACGACATCAACAGAATTTTCCTATAAAAGACTCAGGCTAATAATGCTCAAATTGTGGCAGACCTGAGGAGTCTGGTCCACTCGCCATGCTCTGCTCCATGGGAAGGACAGAGGTGGTGTATTCGGAGAGTGTCAGATATGCTCTGGGAAAGCATGATTCTGGACACTTTGAGGCTTCTTTCTCAAGGGAAGAGGAAGAAGTGTGCTTTTGGAGTCTTGGATTTTGTGCAGGGAGTCAGGTTCTGTTGTACGGAAAACAGAGATCTGGCCCTTGGCATTGTTCTTAGGGGAAAAAGTTTTGGCATCTCGGCGTTTTGAAGTTTTGGCATTATGGAATTTATGGAACTATGTGTTGGCAGGCTGCAGGAAATCAGGGTCTGGCCTTACAGGTGCTTCTCCAAGGAGGGAGAAAAGGATATGGTAATATTTGGATGCATGTGGATGAATGCATGTACATGTGTGAGAATGCTGAGTGAAAACGTCATTCCCCTTTGTTTGTTTGTTAACCAATGCAATTGTGAATCCAATGTAGTTGCATAAAATCTGTCTGTCTGTCTGTCCAATGTCATTCTTTGTCTAAATGTTTTCTGTAATCTGATATATCTTCTCATGCTGGAAATTGCAATAAAAAGAACCTATGCTTCAAAGTTATTGAAAAGTCATTCATAACATGCCGGCCACATGACCTTGGAGGTGTCTACGGACAACGCTGGCTCTTTGGCTTAGAAATGGAGATGAGCACCACACCCCAGAGTCAAACATGACTGGCCTTAGTGTCAGGGGACTACCTTTACCTTTACCTAATGTGAACACGGGTGGAGTTTGGGGAAAATAGAATCTCGACATTTGGGAGTTGTAGTTACTGGGATTTGTAGTTCCCTTTGGCGCCCTCTTGTGGACAAGGGAAGATTGCCCTCGCCTGGAGATTCCCATCCGCAGCCCTTTGCTGCCACCCAGTGGCCAGGCGGGGAAGCGCCCCCTTCAGCCCCAATCTCCTTCCCAATCTCTCTCTCTCTCTTCCCGCCCTTTCCTCCCGTCTCTCCAGAGACAGAAGGAGGCTCGGAGGCTCTTCCTCGGAGCGGAAACCGGGAAGGAAACAGGCAGAGAAGGGAAGGCCTGGCTGCGCCTGCGCACAACGGAGTCCCAAAGGGAGGGAGGCAAGAGGACACGCGGCGTCCCCTTTAAAGATGCAAATGAGCCCCGCCAGAAGGCGGCCAATCAGGAGCGCGGCTGTTGAGGGGTGACGTCACTGCAGGCCCCGCCCCTTCCAGCCCGGCCGCCATTTTCCCGGAAAAAGTCTCGTTTGGCGCCCAGGGAAGCTTTTTTCTCCTTTGATCCGGTTGGATTCTCTATTTTAAGGTTTGTATGTATATAGATCTGTGTCTATCTGTTAATATATCCTAGCTTGGCAATCTGAGGAAGGCCTTGTTTGTTTTGTGGGGTGAGGGGGTCCCATTTAGTTAATTAGCCACACTCTGGATGAGCCGCTCCCTATGAGGAGCGGCTTAAGGAGCTGGGCATGTTTAGCCTGAAGAAGAGAAGGCTGAGAGGAGGTATGATAGCCATGTATAATAAATATGTGAGAGGGAGCCACAGGGAGGAGGAGGGAGCAAGCTTGTTTTCTGCTTCCTTAGAGACTAGAACAAGCCCTATGAGGAGCGGCTTAAGGAGCTGGGCATGTTTAGCCTGAAGAAGAGAAGGCTGAGAGGAGATATGATAGCCATGTATAAATATGTGAGAGGAAGCCACAGGGAGGAGGAGGGAGCAAGCTTGTTTTCTGCTTGCTGGATGGCCCATGAGGTCTCTTCCAACTCTTTGATTCTATGATTCTAGGGAAAAGCCTGCCTTTGTTGATGAATGCGCCCATGAGGAAATACAGAACGAGCTGGGTGAACTACAACTCCCAGAATCGAGGGTCAGGCCTCCCCAAACCAGGCCTGTATGCACAGCTGGGCGTGTTGGGCCTGTGTGCCAAGTTTGGTCCAGGTTTGTCATTGACGGGGTTCAAGTGCTTTCTGGATAAGGGTGAACTACAACTCCCAGATTCCCAGGGCTGTCACCCCCAAGCCCAGCCAGTATTTACAGTTGGCCGTGCTGGCTCTGTGTGCCAAATGTGGTCCAGATATATTGTCAGCTCAGTAGAGTGCTCTCTCCATCAGGATGAACTACAACTCCCAGATGCCATAATAATCATCATCATCTTTGTATTGTCGAAGGCTTTCATGGCTGGAATCACTAGGTGCTTGTGGCTTTTTTCGGGCTATATGGCCATGTTCTAGAGGCATTTTCTCCTGACGTTTCGCCTGCATCTATGGCAAGCATCCTCAGAGGTAGTGAGGTCTGTTGGAACTAGGAAAATGGGTTTATATATCTGTGGAATGACCAGGGTGGGACAAAGAACTCTTCTCTGCTGGAGCTAGGTGTGAATGTTTCAACTGACCACCTTCATTAGTATTAGAAGGCCTGGCTGAGCCTGGGGGGAATCTTTTGTTGAGAAGTGTTAAGATGTGCCTGGTTGTTTCCTCTCTGCTGTTTTGCTGTTGTAATTTTAGAGTTTTTTTAATACTGGTAGCCAGATTTTGTTCATTTTCATGGTCTCTTCCTTTCTGTTGAAATTGTCCACATGCTTGTGGGTTTCAATGGCTTCTCTGTGTAGTCTGACATGGTGGTTGTTGGTGTGGTCCAGCATTTCTGTGTTCTCAAATAATATGCTGTGTCCAGGTTGGTTCCTCAGGTGCTCTGCTATGGCTGACTTCTCTGGTTGAAGTAGTCTGCAGTGCCTTTCATGTTCCTTGATGCGTGTCTGGGCAATGCTGCTGCGTTTGGTGGTCCCTATGTAGACTTGTCCACAGCTGCATGGTATACGGTAGACTCCTGCAGAAGTGAGAGGATCCCTCATGTCCTTTGCTGAACGTAGCATTTGTTGGATTTTCTTGATGGGTCTGTAGATAGTTTGTATGTTGTGTTTCCTCATCAGCTTCCCTATGCGGTCAGTGGTTCCCTTGATGTATGTCAAGAACACTTTTCCTCTGGGTGGATCTTCATCTTTACTCTCGTGGCTTGTTCTCGGTCTTGCAGCTCTTCTGATGTCTGAGGTGGAGTCTCCATTGGCCTGTAGAGCCCAGTTTGTCCACAACCACCATGTCAGACTACACAGAGCAGCCATTGAAATCCACAAGCATGTGGACAATTTCAACAGAAAGGAGGAGACCATGAAAATGAACAAAATCTGGCTACCAGTATTAAAAAACTCTAAAATTACAACAGCAAAACAGCAGAGAGGAAACAACCAGGCACATCTTAACACCTCTCAACAAAAGATTCCCCCAGGATCAGCCAGGCCTTCAAATGCTAATGAAGGTGGTCAGTTGAAACATTCACACCTAGCTCCAGCAGAGAAGAGCTCTTTGCCCCACCCCAGCCATTCCACAGATATATAAACCCATTGTCCTAATTCCAACAGACCTCACTACCTCTGAGGATGCTTGCCATAGATGCAGGTGAAACATTAAGAGAAAATGCCTCTAGAACATGGCCACATAGCCCGAAAAAACCCACAAGAACCTAATCATCATCTTTATTTCTACCCTGCCACCATCTCCCCAAAGGGGACTCAGGGCGGCTTACATGAGGCCAAGCCCAGTAGTGCATTACAACCAAATAAAACCAGAAGCACAGAACAAACATCACAATAAAATAAATAGAACATAAAAATACAATAAAACAATGGTGAATAAGACAATTAAAAATCAAACTATATACAGAGAGAGAGAGAGAGAGACATACACACTAGCAGTCCCCTGCCCGGCATTGCTGTGGCCCAGTCTGGTGAACTGGCTTGGGCCCTCCCAAGTTGATTTCTAATATATGTAATGTCTGGATGCTTGTGGGTAAACAGTATTTGTTGTTGTTGCTTTGTCAGTGTTGATGTGGAGATTGTCTGGCTTGCCCACTCTGGAATATGCAACACATCACTGACCTTCTTTAGGGGTCCTTTTCAAATCTATGATACTATATCTCTCTCTGTGTGAATCATATCTCTCTATCTATGGCTCTTTGTCAGGAGAGCTTTGATTACCTTTTCCTGCCCTGATGAAGGGAGTTGGATTCAATGACTTTAAGTATTATCTGTTTGTCATGGGGATTCTGTGTAGGAAGTTTGCCTCAATTCTGTCGTTCGTGGGGTTCAGAATGCTCTTTGATTGTAGGTGAACTACAAATCCCAGTAATTACAATTCCCAAATGTCAAGGTCTATTTTATCCAAAGTCCATCTGTGTTCATATTTGGGCTTATGGAATATTCATGCCAAGTTTGGTCCAGATCCATCAATGTTTGACTCCACAGTGCTCTCTGGATGGAGGTGAACTACAACTCCCAAACCCAAGGTCCACCAAACCCTTCTAGTCTTTTCTGTTGGTCATGGGAGCCCTGTGTGCCCTGTTTGTTTCAATTCCATCATGGGTGGAGTTCAGAATGCTCTTTGGTTATTTGTGAACTATAAATCCCAGCAACTACAACTCCCAAATGACAAAATAAATTGTTTGAGTAGTAGTCACTCCTTGGGTTAGTAGATGTCTTGTGGCCAAATTTGGCAGCAATTCATCAAGTGGATTTTGAGTTAATCCCACAAACAAACATTACATTTTTATTTATATAGATATAAAATATCTATATAAATGTTTATTATAAATATTTATTATAAATATATAAAAATATCTATTATAAATATATACATATGAAATGTCTATATGAATATTTACCTGATTGTTGTGGATATTTCTGTAAAAACCTTTGGAATATTTTAATGATTTTTGTCGTGCAAATATTTTCCCGAATTTTGAATGGCTCAGACTTGTTATTTCACTTGCTGCTTATCGGTTACGACAGTGTTTCTCAACCTTCTTAATTCTGCAACCGCTTAATATAGTTCCTCATGTGGTGGTGACCCCCAACCATACAATTATTTTCGTTGCTACTTCATAACTGTAATTTTGCTACTGTTATGAATCATCATGTTGTTATCCGATTTGTTGTTCATTCGTTCAGTCGTCTCCGACTCTTCGTGACCTCATGGACCAGCCCACGCCAGAGCTCCCTGTCGGCCGTCACCACCCCCAACTCCTTCAAGGTCAGTCCAGTCACTTCAAGGATGCCATCCATCCATCTTGCCCTTGGTCGGCCCCTCTTCCTTTTGCCTTCCACTTTCCCCAGCATCATTCCCTTCTCTAGGCTTTGCTGTCTCCTCATGATGTGGCCAAAGGACTTCAACTTTGTCTCTAGTCTCCTTCCCTCCAGTGAGCAGTCGGGCTTTATTTCCTGGAGGATGGACTGGTTGGATCTTCTCGCAGTCCAAGGCACTCTCAGCACTTTCCTCCAACACCACAGCTCAAAAGCATCGATCTTCCTTCGCTCAGCCTTCCCTCAGGTCCAGCTCTCACATCCGTAGGTGACTACAGGGAATACCATGGCTTTGACTAGGCGGATCTTCGTTGCCAGTCTGATGTCTCTACTCTTGACTATTATCCGATATGCAGGATGTATTTCCATTCACTGGACCAAATTGGGCACAACTACCCAATACGCCCCAATTTGAATACTAGTGGGATATTGAAGGGATTGATTTTGTCATTTGGGAGTTGTAGTTGCTGGGATTTATACTTCATCTACAATCAAAGAGCATTCTGAACCCCACCAAGGATGGAATTGAACCAAACTTATAGAATCATAGAATCAAAGAGTTGGAAGAGACCTCATGGGCCATCCAGTCCAACCCCATTCTGCCAAGAAGCAGGAATATTGCATTCAAATCACCCCTGACAGATGGCCATCCAGCCTCTGTTTCAAAGCTTCCAAAGAAGGAGCCTCCACCACACTCCGGGACAGAGAGTTCCACTGCTGAACGGCTCTCACAGTCAGGAAGTTCTTCCTCATGTTCAGATGGAATCTCTCTTGTAGTTTGAAGCCATTGTTCCACGTCCTAGTCTCCAGGGAAGCAGTAAACAAGCTTGCTCCCTCCGCCCTGTGGCTTCCTCTCACATATTTATGCATGGCTATCATATCTCCTCTCAGCCTTCTCTTCTTCAGGCTAAACATGCCCAGCTCCTTAAGCCGCTCCTCATAGGGCTTGTTCTCCAGACCCTTGATCATTTTAGTCGCCCTCCTCTGGACACATTCCAGCTTGTCAATATCTCTCTTGAGATATTGGCACACAGAACTCCCACGGCCAACAGAAAATACTGGAAGGGTTTCCCCCGCCTTGCCTGTTGCCTGCTGCTTCTGCCTGCTTTTTCCATCAGCCCACTTTAGTTGGGATTAAATGTTTACTTTTAAGATGTTGTATTATATTTGTATTGAATTGTTTAATTGGTTGTGTTGTGTTTGATAAAGAAATCACAGAGCGACAATATGTAGGGACAATAGCAATATCCTTCTTGCCATTCTCTTCTTCCATTGATGAATGGAGCTCTTGGTTTGAGGCACTTTGAAATTCTGGGTTTGATGTGACTATAGCGACTAGAGTGTAGCCTCAGGTCCAGTCCCTTGTCGCTTTAGTCAAAAAAGAAGTAGCAACGCTGGGAAGGACTACATAGATCGGTGGTATAACAGCAGCTTGTTTTTAGTTTCATATCTCAAAACTTTGTGAATTGGTATTTATTATCACGAATGTATGGTCCACTGGTTTGGGTGCTTTGCCTGTCAAATCCAGTAGATCTCAAAGAACAGTTTTCTGTGGAGCCAAAGTTTTCTTGTTGTATCCTAGTGCTAATTTTAGTACCACAGCCTCCCTTCTGTCTTTCACTCTTAGCTCTAGGGCAAACGAAACACATGTTTTGGTATCCACTTGTTGTTCAGTGTATTTAAAAATAGTAGTAGTAGTGGATACTACTATGTATGTAGTAGTATAGATTATTCTCCATCTTCATTGCTGTGATACTTCACCTTGTTGATGGGAAGCTTCCCACTGGAGTGGAAATCATCTATCGGACAGATGGCAAGCTGTTTAACCTCAGCAGACTGAAAGCCAAAACCAAGGTCACAACAACCTCTGTTATAGAACTCCAGTATGCTGATGACAATGTCGTCTGTGCGCATACGGAAGAAGATCTACAAGCCACTCTCAACACCTTTGCAGAAGCATACACAAAGCTTGGCCTGTCACTGAACATCGAGAAAACCAAAGTGCTGTTCCAGCAGTCACCAGCCATCCCCTCCCAATGCCAGAGATACAGCTTAATGGTGTAACATTAGAAAATGTCGACCATTTCCGCTACCTTGGCAGCCACCTCTCCACCAAAGTCAACATCGACGCTGAAATACAACACCGCCTGAGCTCTGCAAGTGCAGCATTTTCCCGAATGAAGCAGAGAGTGTTTGAGGACCGGGACATCCGTAGGGATACCAAGGTGCTTGTCTATAAAGCTATTGTCCTCCCAACCCTGCTATATGCCTGTGAGACGTGGACTGTCTACAGACGTCACATGCAGCTCCTGGAACGATTCCATCAGCGCTGCCTCCGGAAAATCCTGCAAATCTCCTGGGAAGACAAGCGGACAAACGTCAGTGTGCTGGAAGAAGCAAAGACCACCAGCATTGAAGCGATGGTCCTCCAACATCAACTCCGCTGGACAGGCCACGTTGTCCGGATGCCTGACCACCGTCTCCCAAAGCAGTTGCTCTACTCCGAACTCAAGAACGGAAAACGGAATGTTGGTGGAAAGGAAAAGAGATTTAAAGATGGGTTCAAAGCCAACCTTAAAAACTCTGGCATAGACACTGAGAACTGGGAAGCTCTGGCCCTTGAGCACTCCAGCTGGAGGTCAGCTGTGACCAGCAGTGCTGCAGAATTCGAGGAGGCACAAGTGGAGGGTGAAAGAGAGAAACGTGCCAGGAGGAAGGCGTGCCAAGCCAACCCCGACCGGGACCGCCTTCCACCTGGAAACCAATGCCCTCACTGCGGAAGAAGATGCAGAGCAAGAATAGGGCTCCACAGCCACATACGGACCCACAAGGAAACCCATGATGGAAGACCATCTTACTCGTCCAACGAGGGATCACCTAAGTAAAGTAAGTAAGTAAGTATAGATTCAGTAGTGGAAAACTCAAAAGTCATAGTGCACATTGAGTACCATAGGAATACGATGTTGGAGAATTATGTGCATCTTGTGATCAATATTTAGCTTGACACCACAGGTATGGGATGTTTTCTTAGAATAGTGGTTGAAGACAGTTTTTTTCATTCAGGTGCTAAGTTTTAAAAATGGCTGTTTACTAAAGCTATTGGACATAACTGATTTGTTTCAAAACTCTTATGCTCATGGTCTTTAAGCAGTTTAAAATGGTTTCCAGCCTTTTCAATGTTTTTCTTGTTTTCATCTGTTTTTGTTGATTTCACTTGTTTCTCATCTTGTAAAAATGGAATAGAAACATTTCAGCAAAGAAATGATTGATTTATTTATCGTGTCATCAGCAACCATTGTATTACAAAACAAACACAGAGATTAAAAAGAAAAAAAAGAAAAAGAAAGAAAGAAAAAAAACCACACAGATTTTGCAAATTTGGTATTTGGTTAAATGTCCTTTGACCAATATCTGGCCACTTGGAGTGCCTCTGGGGTTGCCGCAAGAAGGTCCTCCATGGTGCATGTGGCAGGGCTCAGGGTGCATTGCAGCAGGTGGTCAGTGGTTTGTTCCTCTCCACACTCGCATGCCGAGGATTCCACCCTGTAGCCCCATTTCTTAAGATTGGCTCTGCATCTCGTGGTGCCAGAGCGCAGTCTGTTCAGTGCCTTCCAAGTCGCCCAGTCTTCTGTGTACCCAGGGGGGAGTCTCTCATCTGGTATCACCCATGAATTGAGGTGCTGGGTTTGGGCCTGTCACTTTTGGACTCTCGCTTGCTGGGGTGTTCCAGCAAGTGTCTCTGTAGATCTAAGAAAACTATGTCTTGATTTAAGTCGTTGACGTGCTGGCTGATACCCAAACAGGGGATGAGCTGGAGATGTCTCTGCCTTGGTCCTTTTACTATTGGCTGCTACTTCCCGGCGGATGTCAGGTGGTGCAATACCGGCTAAGCAGTGTAATTTCTCCAGTGGTGTGGGTCGCAGACACCCTGTGATAATGATTATAGTTTCAGAGTGAACGCCACTTTTCTATGGCTAACCATATTAAACAAGGAGTATGGAAAGTAGGCATGTCATCCTCTAAACATGCCATCTTGTTCCTGAACAAAGACTTTATTCATCTCCATGTGCAAGCAGTGATCGTTGCAGAATGACGGGGCAGTAATTTGCCCTTTGAAATATACTGTAGAGAAGTGTTAATATTGTTGAACAGACTAACATGGTGTTAAATCAAGTGTGAGTTTTGGATTAAATGGGGAATGAAAGGGAACCATTTTCCCGGAAAAAGTCTCGTTTGGGAAGCTTTCTTCTCCTTTGATCCGGTTGGATGCTATATTTTAAGGTTTGTATGGATATAGATCTATGTCTATCTGTTTATATATCCTAGCTTGGCAATTTGAGGAAGGCCTTGTTTGTTTTGTGGGGTGAGGGGGTCCCATTTAGTTAATTAGCCACACTCTTTATGAGCCGCTCCCTATGAGGAGCGGTTTAAGGAACTGGGCATGTTTAGCCTGAAGAAGAGAAGGCTGAGAGGAGATATGAAAGCCATGTATAAATATGTGAGAGGAAGACACAGGGAGGAGGGAGCAAGCGTGTTTTCTGCTTCCTTAGAGACTAGAACAAGCCCTATGAGGAGTGGCTTAAGGAGCTGGGCATATTTAGCCTGAAGAAGGGAAGGCTGAGAGGAGATATGGTAGCCATGTATAAATATGTGAGAGGAAGCCACAGGGAGGAGGGAGCAAGCTTGTTTTCTGCTTCCTTGGAGACTAGGACACAATGGAACAATGGCTTCAAACTACAAGAGAGGATATTCCATCTGAACATGAGGAAGAACTTCCTGACTGTGAGAGCCGTTCAGCAGTGGAACTCTCTGCCCCGGAGTGTGGTGGAGGCTCCTTCTTTGGAAGCTTTTAAACAGAGGCTGGATGGCCATCTGTCAGGGGTGATTTGAATGCAATATTCCTGCTTCTTGGCAGAATGGGGTTGGACTGGATGGCCCATGAGGTCTCTTCCAATTCTTTGATTCTTTGATTCTATTATTTTAATATTTTGTGCCATCCTGATCATCTTTCTTTTACTGCGCGTTCTTTAACATTTCAGGTCAATTTCACATACCAGTTTCTGAGAAAGAAATTTTATATCTTTAGTCAGTTTATGTATGATGAACACATCAAATCCAGGCTGATCAAAGACATCAGATTCTTCCGGGAATTTAAGGATCAAAATGACCACAAGGTATGTTTAGAGGCTGCCTCTATTGTGATTTTAAACACACTTGATAAAAGAATTACTTGAAAGGACTTGAGTGTAGAAGTACATAGATCACAGTATATTTGTTCTGGACTTTGATGCAAAAATGTTAAAGTGTGGACATTTACCACCTTGCTATTGGAATGTCTTTAAAATTGCAAACGATGTTTGCAGTTCAAGATACTAAGTAGTATATATAGAATGGTAAGAAACCGTGGAGGCCGTGACAGACTTTGTATTTCTAGGTGCAAAGATGACTGCAGATGCAGACTGTGGCCAGGAAATCAGGAGACGCTTCCTTCTTGGGAGGAGAGCAATGTCCAGTCTCGATAAAATAGTCAAGAGCAGAGACCTCACTCTGGCAACCAAGATCCATTGCCTAGTCAAAGCCATGGTCTTCCCTGTAGTCACCTACGGATGTGAGAGCTGGACCTTAGGGAAGGCTGAGCGAAGGAAGATCGATGCTTTTGAGCTGTGGTGTTGGAGGAAAGTGCTGAGAGTGCCTTGGACTGCGAGAAGATCCAACCAGTCCATCCTCCAGGAAATAAAGCCCGACTGCTCACTGGAGGGAAAGATACTAGAGACAAAGCTGAAGTCCTTTGGCCACATCATGAGGAGACAGGAAAGCCTAGAGAAGACAGTTATGCTGGGGAAAGTGGAAGGCAAAAGGAAGAGGGGCCGACCAAGGGCAAGATGGATGGATGGCATCCTTGAAGTGACTGGACTGACCTTGAGGGAGCTGGGGGTGGTAATGGCCGACAGGGAGCTCTGGCGTGGGCTGGTCCATGAGGTCACGAAGAGTTGGAGACGACTGAACGAATGAACAACAACAACAAGGAATCTTATTAACATATGATCAGAATAGAACATGAACATGTTTGTTGTACAATCTCTATAGCAGGTAAATGCTAAGAATCTAAAAGAGGAAAGTGTTTATGTTTAGAAAAAATGTGGCAGACACATAAATCAGTATTTTATCATTGATGCCTATTCATACATAATGGATACAACAATATTTTTTCTAGTACCCTTTTGAAAGAGCAGAGAAATTCAACCGGGGAATCAGAAAACTTGGAATTACGCCTGATGGACAAAGTTACCTTGACCAGTTCAGGCAACTAATAAGCCAGATAGGTATAAAGATTGATGCTGTAATATTAATATATATGGCTTAAGAGGCATTACTATATGTAATATCGTGATATATAAGCTGGAACTGAAGGAAGGATGAGTGGGTATCCTACAAGATTTGTTTGCTTTTTCTTTCTGAACTGTAAACCTGGTGTCATCTTGAGACTATTTTGGAAAGTCACCTCAATTGGGTGAAAAATAGATGTAGAAACAGCAGTCACCTTTGTACAAGGAAGCAGTTGTTCACCTGTGTGTATCACAGCCATTTTAAATTTTCTGTTGCTTCTGTCATGCCTTACAAAACTTCAGACTAAAATTCATGCCCAAGATCAAGAGAGCAGCTACTTTTAAGTACATTAATGTTACAATTGTCAAATAAGGTCTGGCATTATCAACCTAAGTCTGAAATGACTTGAAAGAGTACAACAACAACAACAACAACAACCACCCTATCTCATCAGCAGCCAAAAGCAGTCCCACACTTCCCATTGAAATACTAATAAGTTCATATTTGTTAAAATTGTTCTTCATTTTAATTATTGTATTGTTTTAAGTGTTTTTTGCACTACAAATAAGATAGGTGCAGTGTGCATAGGGAATTCATTCATGTTTTTCTTTTCAAATTATAATCCGGCCCTCCAACAGTTTGAGGGACTGTGATCTGGCCCTCGGTTTAAAAAGTTCGGGGACCCCTACTCTAGAGCCTCTATCATTGAAAAAACAGTTCCATATTTGTGACCTTCCCAAAAGGGTGACTGGGAGTAATGTTACATCACTCCCAGTAGCTATCTATGGGAAAACAAATGAAAACAGGGGCCTTTTAAATTGCAGTTAGGGAGTTGGCCTGCAAGGGTGTTGAAGGGAATAAATTCTATATAAACCAGTGTCTGAACCCAAGGAGCAGCTGGGCTTTCCACAGAAGTTGAGGAAGCAGGAATCCATTTTGTTTCCTTCTGCTTCAGGATAAGCTTTGTTTAAATTTAACTGCTTTCAGTGCTGCTTTGTTTGAGAGGCGGGGCTTCCTGAGTTAAAAAATTAACTGCTTTGTTTGAGAGGCGGGGCTTCCTGAGTTTAAAAATTAACTGCTTTGTTTGAGAGGCGGGGCTTCCTGAGTTTAAAAATTAACTGCTTTGTTTGAGAGGCGGGGCTTCCTGGTTATCCTATATAAACCAGCGTCTGAACCCAAGGGGCAGCTGGGCTTTCCACAGAAGTTGAGGAAGCAGGAATCCATTTTGTTTCCTTCTGCTTCAGGATAAGCTTTGTTTAAATTTAACTGCTTTCAGTGCTGCTTTGTTTGAGAGATGGGGCTTCCTGAGTTTAAAAATTAACTGCTTTGTTTGAGAGGCGGGGCTTCCTGAGTTTAAAAATTAACTGCTTTGTTTGAGAGGCGGGGCTTCCTGAGTTTAAAAATTAACTGCTTTGTTTGAGAGGCGGGGCTTCCTGAGTTTAAAAATTAACTGCTTTGTTTGAGAGGCGGGGCTTCCTGAGTTTAAAAATTAACTGGCTTGTTTGAGAGGCGGGGCTTCCTGGTTATCCTATATAAACCAGCGTCTGAACCCAAGGGGAAGCTGGGCTTTCCACAGAAGATGAGGAAGCAGGAATCCATTTTGTTTCCTTCTGCTTCAGGATAAGCTTTGTTTAAATTTAACTGCTTTCAGTGCTGCTTTGTTTGAGAGGCGGAGCTTCCTGAGTTTAAAAATTAACTGCTTTGTTTGAGAGGCGGGGCTTCCTGAGTTTAAAAATTAACTGCTTTGTTTGAGAGGCGGGGCTTTTAGACTGCTCTAAAACTTGAACTTCTTATTGGATGATATCTACAGGCTCTTTGAAGTAACACATTGGATGCAAGCAAAGGGAAAGAACAAGATTTTGTGAGAACCACAGAGTGGTTAAATCGACAGCAGAACACCGCCTGTGCCTTTCTTGGCTTGCTGGAGGGCCTGACCCCTACCTGAGTGTGAGTTGCTTGATGCTTAGTGAGCTCTGCCTTCCGAATAAAGCCTTTTCCACACTCTGGACATTTGAATGGTTTCTCCCCAGTGTGAGTTGCTTGATGCCGAGTGAGGTGTGACTTCAGAATAAAGCCTTTTCCACACTCCGGGCATTTGAATAGTTTCCTCCCGGCGTGAGTTGTTTGATGACAAAGGAGGAAACTCTTCAAAATGAAACCCTTTCGGCATATCCAACAATGAAATGGTTTCTTCCTTGTGTGATCTGATTGGGAACAGGAGAGGAAGGCCTTTTGACTGAATCTTTTTTTCCCCTCCAAACACTTAGATGACGAGGAATTGTTTCCACAAGTGCTTCCTGGAAAGAGACATCAGAAGTCAACAGGATTAGAAGAAAAGAATTCTGACTGCTTTAATATCAATATAATATATAATATAATACAAAGAATTCTGGTTTTATGCGAGCTGACTAAGCACAAGACAGGGAGAGCCTTACCCAGAGAGGACAGGAGTTCCAAATTCTCCTCCATCACCTTCTGATGAAGGGTCCTTTGGCATGGGTCCAACAGAGCCCACTCTTCTTCTGTGAAATCCACAGCCACCTCCTCAAAACTCACCTGGAGAACAACAAACATATTGTTTCAGACTGCTCTAAAACTTGAACTTCTTATTGGATGATATCTACAGGCTCTTTGAAGTAACACATTGGATGCAAGCAAAGGGAAAGAACAAGATTTTGTGAGAACCACAGAGTGGTTAAATCGACAGCAGAACACCGCCTGCGCCTTTCTTGGCTTGCTGGAGGGCCTGCCCCCTACCTGAGTGTGAGTTGCTTGATGCTTAGTGAGCTCTGCCTTCCGAATAAAGCCTTTTCCACACTCCGGGCATTTGAATGGTTTCTCCCCAGTGTGAGTTGCTTGATGCCGAGTGAGGTGTAACTTCAGAATAAAGCCTTTTCCACACTCCGGGCATTTGAATGGTTTCTCCCCCATGTGAATTGCTTGATGCTGAGTGAGGTCTGCCTTCTGAATAAAGCCTTTTCCACACTCCAGGCATTTGAATGGATTGTCCTCAGTGTGAGTTGCTGGATGCCCTTTGGCTGAGAGGCCAGCCAATCACAGCAGAGGAGAGCTTTTGGTGGCAGGATTCGTCTTCAGTCACCAAAAAGGAAGAGAAGTACAGGCAGAGAGAATTTCAGCCTTCTCTTCCAAATGGGTTCCTAAGGCCATCAGAAATATATGTTTTCAGACGGTCTTTGGTGACCCCTCTGAATCCCCCCCCCCCCCGGGGTTCCAGTCCCCTGGTTGAGAATCACTTATCTATCTCATCTGATCCTGGTAATTCAGGGAAACCCATTACTATTTAATACTGGAAAGAACCATTCCTTTCTGCCCGCTTTTCTGTTCAACCCAATGAAATCAATGGGATGATCTGATTTATTTATTTATCATGTCAGGAGCAACCAAACATTTGTATTGCATTTTTAACAAACAAACAAGCAAAACGCAAAGTTTGCAGGCTTGGTAGTTGATTAAATGTCCTTTGACCAGTATCTGGCCACTTGGAGTGCCTCTGGTGTTGCCGCAAGAAGGGCCTCCCTTGTGCATGTGGCAGGGCTCAGGTTGCATTGCAGCAGGTGGTCAGTGGTTTGCTCTTCTCCACACTCGCATGTCATGGATTCTACTTTGTAGCCCCATTTCTTGAGGTTGGCTTTGCATCTTGTGGTGCCAGAGCGCAGTCTGTTCAGCGCCTTCCAAATTGCCCAGTTTTCTGTGTGCCCAGGGGGGAGTCTCACATTTGGTATCAGTCATTGATACCACTGGAGAAATTACACTGCTTAGCCGGTATTGCACCACCTGACATCCGCCGGGAAGTAGCAGCCAATAATGAAAGGACCAAGGCAGAGACATCTCCAGCTCATCCCTTGTTTGGGTATCAGCCAGCACGTCAACAACTTAAATCAAGACATAGTTTTCTTAGATCTACAGAGACACTTGCTGGAACACTTCAGCAAGCGAGAGTCCAAAAGTGGCAGGCCCAAACCCAGCACCTCAATCCGTGGGTGATACCAGATGAGAGACTCCACCCTGGGCACACAGAAGACTGGGCGACTTGGAAGGCGCTGAACAGACTGCGCTCCGGCACCATGAGATGCAGAGCCAATCTTAAGAAATGGGGCTACAGGGTGGAATCCACGGCATGCGAGTGCGGAGAAGAACAAACCACTGACCACCTGCTGCAATGCAACCTGAGCCTTCCACATGCACAATGGAGGACCTCCTTGCGGCAACACCAGAGGCACTCCAAGTGGCCAGATACTGGTCAAAGGACATTTAATCAACTACCAAGCCTGCAAACTTTGTGTTTTGCTTGTTTGTTTGCAAAATCTGTGTGTTTTTTTTAATCTGTTCGTTTGTTTTGTTCTGTTAGAAATGTAATACAATGGTATGGTTGCTGATGACATGATAAAAAAATAGTCATTGATTGAGGTTCTGGGTTTGAGCCTGCCACTTTTGGACTCTCACTTGCTGAGGTGTTCCAGCGAGTGTCTCTCTACATCTTAGAAAACTATTTCTTGATTTAAGTCGCTGATGTGCTGTCTGATACCCAAACAAGGGATGAGCTGGAGATATCACTGCCTTGATCCTTTCACTATTAGTTGCTATTCCCCGGCGGATGTCAGGTGGTGCAATACCGGCTAAACAGTGTAGTTTCTCCAGTGGTGTAGGGTGCAGACACCTTGTGATAATGTGTCATGTCTTATTCAGAGGCACATCCACTGTTTTACGCAGTGAGATGTGTTCCACACTGGGCATGCATGCTCAGCAACAGAGTAGCATAGCACAAGGGCAGATGTCTTCACTGTGTCTGGTCGTGATCCCCAGGTTGTGCCTGTCAGCTTTTGTATGATATTGTTTCTACCACCCACGTTTTGCTTAATATTCAGGAAGTGCTTCTTGTAGGTCAGAGCACGGTCCAGAGTGACTCCCAGGTATTTGGGTGCGCTGCAATGCTCCAGTGGGATTCCTTCCCAGGTAATCCTCAGAGCTCGGGATGCTTATCTGTTCTTAAGGTGAAAGGCACATGTCTGTGTTTTAGATGGGTTGGGATCAGCTGGTTTTCCCTGTAGTAGGCAGTAAGAGCACCTAGATCTTTGGAGAGCTTCTGTTCTACCATCTCAAAGCTCCCTGCTTGAGCGGTAATGGCACGATCATCAGCATAGATGAAGCTCTCTGTCCCTTCTGGCAGTGGCTGGTAGTTTGTGTAAATGTTGAACATGGATGGGGCAAGCACGCTCCCCTGAAGCAGGCTATTCTTCTGTTTCCGCCATCTGCTTCTCTGACCCTGGAACTCAACAAAAAAAACTCCTGTTTTGTAGCAGGTTTCGTATGGGACGGGTGAGGTGGTCGTCCTTTGTGATATTATACATTTTTCTCAGGAGGAGGCAGCAGTGGTTCACAGTATGATAAGCCACTGACAGGTCTATGAAGACAGCTCCTGTGATCTGCTGCCTTTCAAAGCCATCTTCTATGTGCCGAGTCAGGTTCAGCACTTGCGATGTGCAGCTTTTGCCTTTCCTGAAGCCAGCTTGTTGTGGAAAATAGTCCAATGTGGGCTAGGCAAAACTACGTTTAGATGGATCTGTAATTGTTTTTTTTTTTAAAAAAAGAAATTTTATTAGATTTTTATATAGAATACAACGAAAGAATGAGAACAATAAGGTGTAGAAAAGTGAAGAAGAAAAAAGAGAAAGGGAAAGGCCAGTAAAGTAAAAAGTAAAAAGGACATCCTAAATAAACCCTAAAAAAAAAGATTTTTAAAAAATATATAAACTACAAAAATACATTCACACACAGAAAAAAAGGTGACATTCATTCCATCTTCTTGGATAAAATATTCTTATTATTCAAAAATATATATAAAATTCTTTATTAAAGATAATAAACCTGTCTGTCTTGTTTTTTATTTTTGCAAATTGTCCAGATAGTCATGAAAATTGTCCCAATTCGTTCTTTTCATTATAATGCCTGTATTTTTCTTCAACGAAAAAGTCAATTCGTCCATGTCCTTTATTTCTCTGATTTTTTCCACCCAATCCTGTACTGGTGGTACTGAATCTTGCTTCCACTCTCTAGCAAAAACAAGTTTATCTTCTTGTTCTGACAACTGACGGATCTGTAATTGGTTAAATGGATGAACCCAGAGGGTTATTCTCATCAATGCTTCCTCTTCATCCCGGAAAGAAGTGACGAGCAGAGTGCCGCAGGGTTCCGTCCTGGGCCCGGTCCTGTTCAACATCTTTATTAATGACTTAGATGAAGGGCTAGAAGACATGATCATCAAATTTTCAGGCAACACCAAATTGAGAGGGAGAGCCAATACTCCCGAGGACAGGAGCAAAATTCAAAATGATCTTGACAGATTGGAGAGATGGGCCAAAACTAACAAAATGAAGTTCAATAGTGACAAATGCAAGATACTCCACTTAGGCAGAAAAAACAAAATGCAAAGATACAGAATGGGGGACGATGCCTGGCTTGAGAGCAGTTCGTGTGAAAAAGATCTTGGAATTGTCATGGTCAAGTTAAACATGAGCCAACAATGTGATGTGGCATCAAAAAAAGCCAATGGGATTTTGGCCTGCATCAATAGGAGCATAGTGTCTAGATCAGGGGTCCTCAAACTATGGGCCGCGTGCCACTTCCGGCCTGCCAAGGGCACTTATCTGACCCACGGAGGGGGAGTGCCCCCCCCCCACAGTGCCTCTCCCTTGGCTGGCTCACGCTATCTGTCAGGCCCGATGGGCAGCGTGAGCCAGCCGAGGGCAGCTGCTCCGCATGGCCTCCGTGAAGTGCTTTACGCGCAGGGCTGCTCCTCCCTTGGCAGGCTTACGCTGCCCATTGGGCCCAATGGGCAGCGTGAGCCAGCCAAGGGAGGCTACCCCGGCGCTCCATGCAGTCATGCCGGCCACATGACCGTGGAGATGTCTATGGACAACGCTGGCTCTTCGACTTAGAAATGCAGATGAACACCACACCCCAGAGTCAGACACAACTGTCAGAGGAAAACCTTTAACTAGGAAAATTGTGGAAGATCCAGGGTGGGAGAAAGAACTCTTGTCTGTTGGAGGTAGGTATGAATGTTTCAATTAGCCACCTTGATTACCATTTCATAGCCTGACCGTTTTTTGGGAGAATCCTTTGTTGAGAGGTGATTAGCTGGCCCTGATTGTTTCTTGTCTGGAGTTTTCCTGTGTTTGAGTGTTGTTTTTTATTTACAGTTATAATTTTAGAGTTTTTTTTTTAATACTAGTAGCCAGATTTTGTTCAGACTAGAAATAGGAAGATTTCCCATTCTCTGCTCCTGGAATTACTGCCTAAAGAGGGCTAGAAAGAACCCCCTCTAAGGGCCCTTCCACACAGCAAAATAAGATATGTGCAATGTGCATAGGAATTTTTAATTATTTTTTTAAAAAAAACTATTGTCCGACCCTCCACGGTCTGAGGGACAGTGAACTGGCCCCCGGTTTAAAAACTTTGAGGACCCCTGGTCTAGATCTAGGGAAGTCATGCTACCCCTCTATTCTGCTTTGGTTAGACCATACCTGGAATATTGTGTCCAATTCTGGGCACCACAATTCAAGAGAGATATTGACAAGCTGGAATGTATCCAGAGGAGGGCGACTAAAATGATCAAGGGTCTGGAGAACAAGCCCTATGAGGAGCATCTTAAGGAGCTGGACATGTTTAGCCTTCAGAAGAGAAAGCTGAGAGGAGATATAATAGCCATGTATAAATATGTGAGAGGAAGTCACAGGGAGGAGGGAGAAAGCTTGTTTTCTGCTTCCTTGGAGACTAGGACGCAGAGCAATGGCTTCAAACTATAAGAAAGGAGATTCCATCTGAACATGAGGAAGATCTTCCTGACTGTGATAGCCGTTCAGCAGTGGAACTCTCTGCCCTGGAGTGTGGTGGAGGCTCCTTCTTTGGAAGGTTTTAAACAGAGGCTGGATGGCCATCTGTCAGGGGTGATTTGAATGCAATATTCCTACTTCTTGGTAGGGGGTTGGACTGGATGGCCCATGAGGTCTCTTCCAACTCTTTGATTCTATGATTCTATCAAAACCTTTAGCTAGGACACAGACATCATCTACGTAAAGCAGAAGATCAATCCATTCATCATTAACACCCCTAGTATGTACACATGCACCAGCGATGCTTCTTTTGAATCCAAGACGACACAGTTCTTCATGTACACAAAGATTCGAGCACCGAGCTGACTGTCGTAAACCATAAATGGCTTTATGAAGAAGGCAGACTTTAATCTCAGCTCTAGATCTAAAACCTGGTGCTTGCTCCATATAAATGTTTTCTTTTAAATTCGCATTGAGATAAGCGGTTTCGAAATCAAAATGTCTAATGTCCAATTGTCTTTTAGCTGCCAGTGTTAGGCTTTCTGGCCTTGCAGTGGGAGCAAAAGTTTTATCATAATTTTCAAACTTTACTTGTGTGAATCCTTTGGCAACTAACGTGTCTTTATATTTCTGACTACCATCAGCAAGCACCTTCCTTTTGTAAACCCATCTACAATCCACTACCTTTTGAGCCTTAGGTCTATCTACAATTTCAAACACGTGTTGTTGCATCATGGAATTATATTCATTGTCCATAGCTGCTTGCCATTCCTCTGCATCAACACTTTCAATAGCTTGTTTGTAACATTCAGGCTCCTCATCTAGTAACAAATTTCCTGTAGCCTGATAAAGCACAGGCTCGCCATATCGATCTGGTGGCTTTCTAAGCCTTCTGCTCCTTTTCAAAACTATGCTCTCAGCACCACTAGTTTCTTCATCACTAGATTCAGGTCTCCCTTTCTTCTTTTTATCCCTAAGTCTAAAACGTGATGAAGGAACATTTGACACTTCCTCACTATCCGATAACGAATCCTCTTCTTCAACATTCACATTTGTATCTCTAGTTTCCTCATCTTTTTGACCAAATTGAATAAACACTTCTTTATCACAGTGTATCCTTTCCCATCCACTATGCGTTTCAAAATTAGCACTCCTGGAAAGGATTATTCTTCCATTCCCTGCGTAAAAACGATATTTATTTCCTTCATACCCAGTAAAACGCAACTTCCGACATTTTTGTTGACCCTTCCTTCTCTGTTGGGCTGGAATTAGTACATATGCAAATTGCTCAAAAATCCTTTAGATTGGGTGGCCTACCATACAAGGCAAAGAATGGGGTCTGTTCTATTGCTGAACACCACACTCTATTCAATACATAATTAGCAGTATGATGGCTTCTCCCCATAGATTACTGGGTGCCTCGGCATCTTTAAACATGCACTCCTTCATGTTCTTAATTATGCCTATATGTCTTCCGGCTAGTCCGTTTTTCGCTGGAGTATATGGGTTGGTGGTCTTATGTTGGATGCCAGTCTCTACAAGCCAATTTTGAAAATCATTGCCACAAAACTCCCCACCTCTATCCGTGACCAAAGAAGCCACTTTGTGAGGAAAAGCCCTCTCAACCATCTGAATTTGAACATGAAGAAAGCATCACTTTTATTTTTCAAATTGTACACAAACCCATATCTGGTGAATCTATCTACTATGTAAAAGAAATACTTGGCTCCCCCTTCACTTTCTGGAAAAGACTCTGCCAAGTCAGCATGAACAACCTCAAAAGGCCTACTAGCCTTCATCTTACTTCTTTTTAGCACAGGATATGCTGTGACCTTCGCTTGTTACACACCGCACAGTCCAAATAGTTATCACACTTCAGCATCTTTAACTCAGGACATACATTAGCTAATTTCTCCAGACCACGAAAGCTTACATGTCCCATTACCCTGTGAAAAAATGTGCACATGAGTCATGTAAAAGTACATTTAAGTCCTTATTCACATATTCTGCACAGTTCATGTCACTTTCAGTATCATCTTCACTTAGAGCCTTGTCTATAGCACCTCCCGTGGCTGCCATCATTAGTCTGGCTCCAGGAAAGTTTGATGATTCACCACCACGGCCTCTTCCTCTGTTGAAGCCCCCTCAGGCGTAGTTCCCTCTGGGTTGACTTTTCTTGACTCTGCAATCTCTGGCCAGATGTCCAGGCTTGTTTCAAGAATAGCATCTCCTCACAGCTGAAACACGGACACTTGCAAGAACAGGCTCCTTCTTTAGCTACGTCTGTGGCGACTCCCCTTCATACTTGCAGCCTCCATGCTGCTCTCTTTCAAACAAGCATCTGTCTTCCTCCTCCAGAATCCTGGAACAAACTAGATCCAATGTGAGGTCTTGAGCTCGCACAGCTTGCAAAGAATACAATAAATGGTCCCATTCTTTCGTCAAAGAAGACATCATAATATAAGCTTGATGTTCACCGCTAATCTGGACACCTCTAGTTTGGCACTCCATAAACAGTTCTTTCATTAGGTTCTTGTGGGTATTTCCGGCTATAGAGCCATGTTCTAGAGGCATTTCTCCTGACGTTTCGCCTGCATCTATGGCACGCATCCTCAGAGGTTCTTTCATTCTCTTAACATGTATTCTCCCATCTCCTCCTTCATCTAATTCAACTCTGTACAATCTTTTGGTCCAAATCATTTTACCAAGTGTGCTCTCTCGCTGATGAACATTACGAAGAGCTTCCCAGACTTCTTGAGCAGTATGCAAATTCTGTACATGAACCAATTGGTCTGGCATCAAACAAAGAATCTGGCTCGATAACCCCCTCTGATTCTTGTCTTGATCCACTTCCGTTCCCAAAATAGTCTTTTGTAATCCATCTCTTGCCAGCAAATGCTGCATGAACACAGACCACTGTTTGTAATTATGGTCATTCAGCTTCTCACTTACAGTCAAAGGGTTTGAAGCAGCCATTCTCACCTCCAGGAGACCCTCGCACTCCAAAGTTAAGCCCAGCTGCTGACTCATGAACACACCTTCAGTGGCATCTGGCAGTCTCCCCTCTGCTTACCAGCTTTATGGCTTTACTGCTTCACGCGTCTGACCATCAAACTGGGTCCAGCACGCCCCGCTCACAGCTCTGCTGGTTCTCCGTAGAAGCAGGCTCCAGTCTCCAGTCCAAACTACAGCTCCAGTTGTAGCTTCAAATAAGGGCCCATAACCCTTTGTCAGAGTGCGACAGAAGCTTTGAAGCTTGGAAGAATGCACACTTTGAGGCTTCAGTAAAAGCAAACATTTAGCTTTACTGAGTAGATCAAATATGCAGCACACATTCGCATTTACATCCAACCAAACAGACAGGAACAAGGCAAAATGCACACCGAAGTAAGAAGGACGAACAGAACCTTATCTCTGGATCCTCCCTACTCGTTCAAGGCAAACTCAGGGTCACATCTTCACAGTTCATTAAAGGCTTGACTGTTTAACCCTTTCAGTGTCAATATAGAATCATAGAATCAAAGAGTTGGAAGAGACCTCATGGGCCATCCAGTCCAACCCCCTGCCAAAAAGCAGGAATATTGCATTCAAATCACCCCTGACAGAAGGCCATCCAGCCTCTGTTTAAAAGCTTCCAAAGAAGGAGCCTCCACCAGACTCCGGGGCAGAGAGTTCCACTGCTGAACGGCTCTCACAGTCAGGAAGTTCTTCCTAATGTTCAGATGGAACATTAGTTTGAAGCCATTGTTCCGCGTCCTAGTCTCCAAGGAAGCAGAAAACAAGCTTGCTCCCTCCTCTCTGTGGCTTCCTCTCACATATTTATAAATGGCTATCATATCCCCTCTCAGCCTTCTCTTCTTCAGGCTAAACATGCCCAGCTCCTTTAGCTGCTCCTCATAGGGCTTGTTCTCCAGACCCTTGATCATTTTAGTCGCCCTCCTCTGGACACATTCCAGCTTGTCAATATCTCTCTTGAATTGTGGTGCCCAGAATTGGACACAATATTCCAGGTGTGGTCTAACCAAAGCGGAATAGAGGGGTAGCATTACTTCCCTAGATCTAGACACTATGCTCCTCTTGATGCAGGCCAAAATCCCATTGGCTTTTTTTGCCGCCACATCACATTGTTGGCTCATGTTTAACTTGTTGTCCACGAGGACTCCAAGATCTTTTTCACACGTACTTCTCTCGAGCTAGGCATCCTCCATTCTGTATCTTTGCATTTCTTTTTTCCTGCCAAAGTGGAGTATCTTGCATATACTCTCTGGCAAAGCAATCCATCTTACATTGACAGTTTTTGCAGTTGTTGTACTCTTTAGCAGACCTTTAACTGACCGCTGGGGGATAAATATCTATGAACGAAGCATGTTTTTAATAATGTCTTGTTGAAGGCTTTCATGGCCAGAATCACTGGGTTGCTGTACATTTTTGGGCTTGTCTAATCATGTTCCAGCAGCATTCTCTCCTGATGTTTCCCCTGCATCTGTGGCTAATGGTACCTTCAGAGGTTCTCTTGGCAGTGAAGCAAGTGGAGTAGTGTATATATTCCTGTGGAATAATATCCAGGGTGGGAAAAAGAAACCTTGTTTGCTTGAAGGAAGGGTGAATGTTGCAATTAGAAAGTTTGAATTAGCATTGGAGTAGCCATGAAGTCTGCAGAGTCAATCAGTGAGGATATCTGCAGAGAGGTGGCCTGGCCCCTGTTGCCTGGAGGCACCCTCTGTTTGGGAGGTGTTAACTGGCACCTGATTGCTTGTTTCTGAGTGCTGGACACAGAATCTTATCTGAAAATGCAGAAATGCTGGGCCATTCATACCTGCTTCAAGCAGACAAGGGTTCTTTCTCCACCCTGGACATTATTCCACAGGGATAGAGACACTCCACTTGCTTCATTGTCCAACAGAACCTCTGAAGACTCTGATGTCCTGGGTATTCACATTTTCAACCTGACCCATGAAGAGAAAGGGGGAAATCATGGGGGTAAAGAAAGCTTCTCGCCTTCACCCTTGATCTTTTGCTTCTTTCTTAACCAGGTCAATGAAGATTCTATGGAGCCACACCTTGGATGCAGCAATGAAATCAATAATCTAGGTGATGGTCTTGCTGAAATCTTGACCTCACATACAGATAAGGAAGGAAAAAAGATGACTGAAGCTTCTGTATTGCAATTAAACACCCATATCATGGCTGACATGAAGGAGAAAGCGTCCATATGCCTGGAATATGGGAAGAGTTTCGCTCAGAGGAGTCATTTCAAGCAACATCAAAGGACTCACACGGGGGAGAAACTCTATAAATGCCTAGAGTGTGGGCAGAGCTTCTCTGAGAGTTCAGATCTACGTAGACATCAAATGATTCACACTGGGGAAAAGCCCTATACATGCCTGGAGTGTGGGCAGAGCTTCAGTAGGAGTGGAAATCTACGTTCACATGAAAGGATTCACACTGGGGAGAAACCCTATACATGCCTGGAGTGTGGGCAGAGCTTCACTCATAGTTCAACTTTACATAAACATCAAAGGATTCACAAGGGGGAGAAACCCTACACATGCCTGGAGTGTGGAAAGAGCTTCACTCAGAGTTCAAATCTACTTTCACATCAAAGGAGTCACACAGGGGAAAAACCCTATACATGCCTGGAGTGTGGAAAGAGCTTCTCCGAGAGTTCAAGTCTACGTTCACATCAAATGATACACATGGGGTGGAAACCCCATACATGCCTGGAGTGTGGGCAGAGCTTCAGTAGGGGTGGAAGTCTACGTTCACATCAAAGGGTTCACACTAGGGAGAAACCCTATACATGCCTGGAGTGTGGAAAGACCTTCTCTCAGAGTTCACATCTACATTCACATGAAAGGATTCACAAGGGGGAGAAACCCTATACATGCCTGGAGTGTGGAAAGAGCTTCACCCAGAGTTCAAATCTACATTCACATCAAAGGACTCACACGGGGGAAAAACCCTATACATGCCTGGAGTGTGGAAAGAGCTTCACTGAGAGTTCAAATCTATGTTCACATCAAAGGAGTCACACGGGGGAAAAGCCTTATACATGCCTGGAGTGTGGAAAGAGCTTCGCTGAGAGTGCAGAGCTATGTTCACATCAAAGGACTCACAGTGGGGAGAAACCCTATACATGCCTGGAGTGTGGAAAGAGCTTCACTTTGAGTGCAAGTCTACGTTCACATCAAATGATTCACACTGGGGAAAAACCCTATACATGCCTGGAGTGTGAGAAGAGCTTCTCTAGGTCTTCTGATCTAGAAAAACATAGAAGGATTCACACTGGGGAGAAACCCTATACATGCCTGGAGTGTGGAAAGAGCTTCACTCAGAGTTCAAACCTACATAAACACCAAAGGGTTCACATGGGGGATAAACCCCATAAATGCCTGGATTGTGGACAGAACTTCTCTCAAAGTGGAAGTCTATGTTCGCATCAAAGGATTGTCACTGGGGAGGAACCCTATACATGCTTGGAGTGAGGAAAGAGCTGCACTGAGAGTTCAAGATTCACACTGAAGGAAAATCCTATAAATGGCCTGAGTGATGACAGAGCTTTACCCATTGTTCAAATTTACGTTCACATCAAAGAACTTACACTGGGAGAAACCCTATAAATGCATAGTGTGTGTTTAAAAAGATTATCTGAGAATGGAAATCTGCATAGACATCAAAGGACTCACACTTGGGAGCAACATATATGCTTGGAGTGTGGAAATAGCTTCATTCATAGTTCAGGTCTACATTCACATCACACTGGGGAGAAACCCTATAAACACATAGTGTGTGGAAAAAGCATCTCTGAGAGTAGAAATCTACATAGACATAGAATCCACACTGGAGAGAACAGTGGTGTTTGACCCCAAAGAGAGTTTCCCAGATAGAGCTTTCCAGAGTTTTCATGTTGGTGAAACACCTTTTAGACATGCGTCCTTTTGTGACACAGTTGAACTAGCAAACCAGAGGTTAAACAATCTCATATAAGATATTCAATATAATACTATATCATATAATACTAGCTTTACCCAGCCACGTGTTGCTGTGTCCCATTTTGGAGAAATGGGAAAGAAAGAAAAGAGGAAGAGCTGGTTTCTAAGCTATCTAAACACAACGGAAGTGGCAAGGGAAAGGAAGGGGGTGGATCTGGAGGAAGGGGTCCTCTCTCTCTCTCTCTCTCCCTCTCTCTGAATCCTTTGGGAAGAGAGAGGCAGGGGGTAACAAGAGGGATATATGGGCCACCTTTCCCTCCCTCTCTCAAGCCGCCTCTCTCTCAGCTGTTGGTATTTTTCCCTTCGTACAGGAGGGAGGGGCTGGGGATGGTGTTCTCCATCAACACATGCTCTGTATAGTCATTTAGGTTTTTGGGGTTTAAAGTTCTTTCCGGTTAATTCTTTTATTTTTTTGAATGAATCATAGAATCATAGAATCAAAGAGTTGGAAGAGACCTCATGGGCCATCCAGTCCAACCCCATTCTGCCAAGAAGCAGGAATATTGTATTCAAATCACCCCTGACAAATGGCCATCCAGCCTCTGCTTAAAAGCTTCCAAAGAAGGAGCCTCCACCACACTCCGGGGCAGAGAGTTCCACTGCTGAACGGCTCTCACAGTCAGGAAGTTCTTCCTAATGTTCAGATGGAATCTCCTCTCTTGTAGTTTGAAGCCATTGCTCCATTGCGTCCTAGTTTCCAAGGAAGCAGAAAACAAGCTTGCTCCCTCCTCCCTGTGGCTTCCTCTCACATATTTATACATGGCTATCATATCTCCTCTCAGCCTTCTCTTCTTCAGGCTAAACATGCCCAGTTCCCTAAGCCGCTCCTCATAGGGCTTGTTCTCCAGACCCTTGATCATTTTAGTCGCCCTCCTCTGGACACATTCCAGCTTGTCAATATCTCTCTTGAATTGTGGTGCCCAGAATTGGACACAATATTCCAGATGTGGTCTAACCAAAGCAGAATAGAGGGGTAGCATTACTTCCTTAGATCTAGACACTATGCTCCTCTTGATGCAGGCCAAAATCCCATTGGCTTTTTTTGCCGCCACATCCCATTGTTGGCTCATGTTTAACTTGTTGTCCACGAGGACTCCAAGATCTTTTTCACACGTACTGCTCTCGAGCCAGGCATTGTCCCCCATTCTGTATCTTTGCATTTCATTTTTTCTGCCAAAGTGGAGTATCTTGCATTTGTCACTGTTGAACTTCATTTTGTTAGTTTTGGCCCATCTCTCTAATCTGTCAAGATCGTTTTGAATTCTGCTCCTGTCCTCTGGAGTATTGGCTATCCCTCCCAATTTGAATGAAGGACATACATTGCTTTAGTTGGTGTCTTTTACTTATATATAGATAATAATATAGAGAGAGGCATTTGACATGAGGTATAGCTTTTATCCTAGAACTGTAAGTATACAGAACTCTGTCGTTTCACATTAATGTTGCATTGGGGGTTGTGTGGTGGTGGTGGTTGGGATGTGGAAGGATGAGTGTGTTGGTTTTGTGATATGTGCTAAGGAAAGCATAGTGATAGTGAAAGGAATGTACTAATTGGCAAGCCGAGGGAGGCCCAGACACTCTTTGATGGGAAAAGTCAAAGAGTCAAAAAGTCAAATCAATCAACATCGCCACCTGGAAGGGGGTAGAAGACGGTCCAAAACTTTAAGAGCAAAAACGGGTCAGGGAGAGGTTTCCCAAGGGAAACGGAATAATTTTGCTATGGCTTTCTGAATAAATATAGGGCCTGTGAATCTATACCAGGCATGGGGAACCTTCGGCTCTCCAGGTGTGGTGGACACCACACCTGGAGAGCCGAAGGTTCCTGACCCCTGATCTATACTCTTCAGTGAGTTCAACGTTTGGTTTTCATGTGTAACCATGCCTTTTGTTACATGTCTGGTATCCATGCCTTCTTGTTCATGCTAAGATTCCTGTTTACTTCTGCCCGAGATTCATGTTCATGCTGAGATTCTTGTATGTGATTGGCCCTGGTTACAAGCTCCTGCATTAAGTATTTAATGGTTCAAGTTTGCTGCTGTTTCTTCAAGGGACTTTGGTCTTTGCAACCTTTTGGAACTGAATGACTCTAACTCCTGTGGACTTGTTGATTGGATTTTTGCAACCCTCCTGTTTTCTAACTGATAACTGACTGTCTTATTTTACTTTGCTCAACTGACTGTTTTGTGGACATTTCTTTATTACTTGTTTGAATGCTTTTTACCTCTTTTGGCTGTTGCTATATTAATCCTCAATAAACTGATTTGCTATAAAGAACATTGGTGTGAGTCGCCTCTGGCTGAGAAAGGTGGTATACAAATGCGGATTAAAACACGCGCTGTGTAAAATGTCCAACCTTCCTTCTTTCCTTCCTTCCTGCTTGCCTGCCTGCAGCCCTTGGCCTCCTCCAGGCACTCATCCATTCATCCAGAGGCACGTCATCCTGAGCTGAGGCTGTTTCTGAAGGCATGTAAAAAGAGATTTGTGTGTCACCCTGGCTGCTTCCTGCCTGGGGGAATCCTTTGTTGGGAGGTGTTAGCTGGTCCTGATTGCTACATTATGTCTGTGGAATAATGTCCAGGGTGGGAGGAAGAACTCTTGTCTGCTTGAGGGAAGGGTGAATGTTTCCATTGGCCACCTTGATGAGCACTGAATAGCCTTGCAGCTTCAAACCCTGGCTGCTTCCTGCCTGGGGGAATCCTTTGTTGGGAGGTGTTAGCTGGTCCTGATTGCTACATTATATCTGTGGAATAATGTCCAGGGAGGGAGAAAGAACTCTTGTCTGCTTGTGGGAAGGGTGAATGTTGCCCTTGGCCACCTTGATGAGCACTGAATAGCCCTGCAGCTTCAAAGCCTGGCCGCTTTCTGCCTGGGGGGGGAATCTTTTGTTGGGAGGCGTTAGCTAGTCCTGATTGCAACATTATATCTGTGGAATAATGTCCAGGGAGGGAGGAAGAACTCTTGTCTGCTTGAGGGAAGGGTGAATGTTTCCATTGGCCACCTTGATGAGCACTGAATAGCCTTGCAGCTTCAAACCCTGGCTGCTTCCTGCCTGGGGGAATCTTTTGTTGGGAGGTGTTAGCTGGTCCTGACTGCAACATTATATTTGTGGAATAATGTCCAGGGTGGGAGGAAGAACTCTTGCCTGCTTGTGGGAAGGGGGATAGTTGCCCTTGGCTAGCTTGATGAGCACTGAATAGCCTTGCAGCTTCAAAGCCTGGCTGCTTCCTGCCTGGGGAATCCTTTGTTGGGAAGTGTTAGCTGGTCCTGATTGCAACATTATATCTGTGGAATCTCCGTAACGAGAGCACCCGCCCAAGCCTCTGGAGGACGTCTCCCAGTGATGTCATGTCAATCTGCCGTCTTGGCCAGAGGAGGGGAAAGGCCTTCCAAAACTACAACTCCCAGAAGATATTATCAGTATTATTATTGGGTTGTTGTAAGTTTTCCAGGCTGTCTGGCCATGTCAAGGTCTAGTTTCCTGAAACTACTGACAATGACATGTGTTTTCAATAGGGCCAAAGACAATTGATCTTCTGGCTTGCTAACATAACAAAATACTTCCTTCCAAGAGGAGACACTTCTGTACCAAAACATACTAATTATACGAATGATTCCTTCTCTTGTTCCTTTTTTGGGTTCTTTCCTTCCTTCTTCCTTGAATTCTGTATTATTCATTCCTTCATTTCTTTCCCCCTCCTTCCTTCCTTTATTATTCTTTCTTGCTCTCCTCCTTTGGGGGGGGGGGAAGGGGGATAAAATAATAATAATAATAATAATAATAATAATAATAATATAACATAGATGTGCAGCTTCCCCGCTTGGCCACTTGATGGCAGCAAAAGGCTGCAGATCAGAATCTCAAGGCAAGTGCAATATTCTCATGTCCACCAGAGGGCAGCAAAGGGAATGGCCATGAGGGCTAAACTTGTAATATCACTGACCTATCATTGAGCCATGGCAATGAATAATAATACTATTATCCTGGGAGTTGTAGTTTCATATATTAGACACTATAGATCAGCATTTCTCAACCTGGGGATAGGGACTCCTGGGGGGGGGGGTCGAGAGGGGATGTCAGAGGGGTTGCCAAAGACCATCAGAAAACACGGTCATGGGGGGTTCTGTGTGGGAAGCTTGGCCCAATTCTATCCGTGGTGGAGTTCAGAATGCTGTTTGATTGTATGTGAACTATAAATCCCAGCAACTACAACTCCGAAATGTCAAGGTCTATTTTTTCTCAATTTCCACCAGTGTTCACATTTGGGCATATTGATTATTCATGCCAAGTTTGGTCCAGATCCATCATTAATGCTGTGGTTGGGGGTCATCAGAACATGAAGAACTGGATTAATGAGGCATTAGGAAGGTTGAGAAACACTGGTCTACATGGTGGCAGCACAGAGGCTCCTCTATGGCTCAAGGGCGCACTTCCCCACCCGGCCAGCGGATGGCAGCAAAGGGCTGCAGATCAGAATCTCAAGAAAGTGCAATATTCCCATGTCCACCAGGGGGCAGCAAAGAGAAAGGCCATGGGGGCAGAACCTGTAATGTCATTGATCTATCATTGAACCAAGGCAATTAATAATAATAATAATAATAATAATAATAATAATACCATCCTGGGTGTTGTAGTTTCGCAAGGCCTTTCGCCTCCTATGCCCAAAGGTGCGGGTGTCTCTCCAAAATACAACTCCAAGCCTTCCATGCAAGTCGATAACTAAAATGCACCTCTGTCACACTCAGTGCTTTGGCAGCCTGGGAGGTGCAGTTTTCAGAGGCCTTTTGCATCCTCTACCAAACTACAACTCCCAGGATCCCACAGCAATGAGCCGTGAAAGTTTGAGTGGGGCTCACCCAGCATCGCCCCCTATCAGAGAGCCATGGGACCACGGTGAACTACAGATCCCAGCAGCCCACAGCATGGAGCCACTGCAATCCGAAGCGGTGCCAAAGCGTGCCTTCATTGCACCGTTGCAGTGGGGTGAGTCCCTGGTGTGATTAAGCAGAGAAGTCCTTGCAAAAGTACAGCTTTTTGATATAGAACCCTTGGAAGGTGTAGTGCCAGTTTGGCTCCGAGATTCGGCCTGGACTGCTATCAATATGCGGATGACACCCAACTCCTGTTGCGCTTGGAGCCTGGAGTAATGTCAATACCTGACAATTTCACCTTATGCTTGGAGGCTTTGTCGAACTGGCTACGTGCTAGCAGACTGAAGGTGAATCTGGCAAAGACTGAGGTTATTATTATTACATTATTATTATTAAACTTGATTTGTACCCCACTAACATCTCCCGAAGGACTCGATGCGGCTTACAAAGGCCAAGGCCTCAATACACAACATAACAATACACCTAAAGCAAATTAAAACAATTAAAGCAATATTAAAACAACAAAACCACAAACAATAAACAATACATCAAGACACTATAAAACTGGGCCAGGCCAGAGTAATGGGTACAGGATTAAAAAGTGCCGATGTGACAGGTGATATGTAAGGATTATAGGGTAAGTGCAGTGTGCGGTGTGCAGCAATCTTAATTCCAATAAAGTGCTTATGGGACTTGGTATTGGAGATTTCCTAATCGGGAAAGGCACATCGGAACAGCCAGGTCTTCAAGTTCTTTCTGAAGACTGCCAATGTAGGGGCCTGTCTAAGATCTTTGGGAAGAGTGTTCCAGAGACGGGGGGGCCACCATGGAAAAGGCCCTGTCTCGTGTCCCCACCAAACGTGCTTGCGACGCAGGTGGGATCACGAGCAGGGCCTCTCCAGATGAGCGTAGTGAACGCGTGTGTTCGTAGACGGAGATGCGGTCACCAGGGTGGTCCCAAACCGTTCAGGGCTTTGTAGGTAAGCACCTGCACCTTAAATTGGGCTTGGAAGATAAATGGCAGCCAGTGGAGCTCCTTGAACAGGAGGGTTGACCTCTCTCTGTAGGGAGCACCAGTTAACATTCTGGCCGCTGCTCGTTGGACAAGATGGAATTTCCGAGCCGTTTTCAAGGGCAGCCCCACGTAAAGCGCATTACAGTAATCCAACCTAGATCCTGTAGCATGGCCGCCCAATAGGTCCGACCCATCTGTTACCTACCTTTGATGGCGCTGCTCTATCTCCATCGCCTATCGTTAAGAGCCTAGGTGTCGTTTTGGATTTGCAGCTGACAATGGAGGCTCAGGTTGCTGCTGCCAGCAAACAGGCCTTTTTCCATCTATGACAAGCGAGACAACTGGCACCTTACCTGTCGGATGAGGCTCTGGCAACAGTCATCCATGCCACGATCACATCTAGGCTAGACTATTGTAATGCCTTGTATGTTGGCCTTCCTATTTCTACGACCCAAAAGCTCCGTATTGTCCAGAATGCTGCAGCCAGGCTACTCACAAAAACGCCCATGAGATGCCATAGAACACCAGTGCTGCGGCATCTACACTGGCTCCCAACTTAGTATCGTGGTTTGTATAAGATGCTGGTCCTGACCTTTAAAACTTTATATGGCCAGGGCCCATTGTATCTTAGAGACCGCCTCTCCTTCTACCATCATCGGAGGTCGCCACGACCATCCCAACGCGATTTGTTCTATATACCGGGCCCTAGGGAAGTGCACTTGGAGAGCACCAATGCAGGGCCTTCTCTGTTTCTGCCCCTGCCTTATGGAATTCCTTGCCTCCCTATTTGAGAGCCATGCGTGACTTAGGGCATTATATCCTAGCACTTAAGACCTGGCTTTTTACTAGAGCATTTGACCTATTATTATTATTATTATTATTATTATTAACTTTATTTGTACCCCGCTAGCATCTCCCGAAGGACTCGATGCGGCTTACACAGGCCGAAGCCTCAAAACAACAATACAATACCTATGTTAATTTTAATATTTGTATGTATGCGTTTTATCCTGTATAATTTCTGCAATGTAAATCGCCTGGAGCATCTCAGATGGAGGGCGATTAATAAGTAATTTATTAAAAAAAACAAAAAACAAACAAACAAACAAAACAAGGGTCCAAACCAGACATTGCTGGGGCCATGCTAAACTACACCTCCCAGGATCCCACAATGTAGACATGCAATATTATTATTATCATTCCTAAAGATTCCTATTGATGGTTATGTATTATTATTATTTATTTATAATGATGAGAAACATTACTAATGATCCTGGCTGTGGCTGAAGGAGAGATGCTTGATCTGGGCCCTCCCTTTGGCGCCCTCTGGTGGACAAGGGAAGATTGCCCTCGCCTGGAGATTCCCATCCTTAGCCCTTTGCTGCCACCCAGTGGCCAGGCGGGGAAGCGCCCCCTTCAGCCCCAATCTCCTTCCCAATCTCTCTCTCTCTCTCTCTCTCCCTTTGGCGCCCTCTGGTGGACAAGGGAAGATTGCCCTCACCTGGAGATTCCCATCCGCAGCCCTTTGCTGCCACCCAGTGGCCAGGCGGGGAAGCGCCCCCTTCAGCCCCAATCTCCTTCCAAATCTCTCTCTCTCTCTCTCTCTCTCTCCCTTTGGCGCCCTCTGGTGGACAAGGGAAGATTGCCCTCGCCTGGAGATTCCCATCCGCAGCCCTTTGCTGCCACCCAGTGGCCAGTCGGGGAAGCGCCCCCTTCAGCCCCACTCTCCTTCCCAATCTCTCTCTCTCTCTCTCCCTCTGGCGCCCTCTTGTGGACAAGGGAAGGCCTGCCCTCGCCTGGAGATTCCCATCCGCAGCCCTTTGCTGCCACCCAGTGGTCAGGCGGGAAAGCGCCCCCTTCAGCCCCAATCTCCTTCCCAATCTCTCTCTCTCTCTCTCCCTTTGGCGCCCTCTTGTGGTCAAGGGAAGATTGCCCTCGCCTGGAGATTCCCATCCGCAGCCCTTTGCTGCCACCAAGTGGCCAGTCGGGGAAGCGCCCCCTTCAGCCCAAATCTCCTTCCCAATCTCTCTCTCTCTCTCTCTCTCTCATTCTCTCTCTCCCTTTGGCGCCCTCTGGTGGACAAGGGAAGGTTGCCCTCGCCTGGAGATTCCCATCCGCAGCCCTTTGCTGCCACCCAGTGGCCACGCGGGGAAGCGCCCCCTTCAGCCCCAATCCCCTTCCCAATCTCTCTCTCTCTCTCTCTTCCCGCCCTTTCCTCCCGACTCTCCAGAGACAGAAGGAGGCTCGGAGGCTCTTCCTCGGAGCGGAAACCGGGAAGGAAACAGGCAGAGAAGGGAAGGCCTGGCTGCGCCTGCGCACAACGGAGTCCCACAGGGAGGGAGGGAAGAGGCCGCGGCGTCCCCTTTAAAGATGCAAATGAGCCGCGCCAGAGGGCGGCCAATCAGGAGCGCGGGGGAGGGTGACGTCACTGTACCAGCCTGGCCGCCATTTTCCCGGAAGAAGTCTCTCTCCTTGGGCGCCTGCCTTCTCCTCTGATCCGGTCTGTATCTGCGGGTGTCTACACCTCTCTCTTTAATCCGA
The DNA here is from genome assembly GCF_037176765.1 of Anolis sagrei. Taxonomy (NCBI): domain Eukaryota; kingdom Metazoa; phylum Chordata; class Lepidosauria; order Squamata; family Anolidae; genus Anolis; species Anolis sagrei. The sequence goes on along the minus strand of NC_090021.1, from coordinate 4,925,644 downwards.
TATATATCTCTGGCTTGGGTTGTGTGGAGAAGGCCTGCTTTGTTTTGGGGTGGGGAGGGTTTCCCGGCCTGCCTGGCCCATCTGTCCCAGAAGCAGCACTCTCTCCTGACGTTTCGCCCACTTCTCTGGCTCAAGGCCTCCTCAGAGGTTGAGAGGAAACTGTTGGGAATGAGGCGAGGGAGGGTTATGTAGAATATATCTCCATGTGGAATGATGTCTGTCAAGGGTGGGAGGAAGCTAACGCCTCTCAGGTAGGAAGCAGCCAGGCTTTGAAGTTACAAGGCTATTCAATGCTCATCAAGGTGGCCAAGGGCAACATTCACCCTTCCCTCAAGCAGACAAGAGTTCTTCTTCCCTCCCTGGACATTATTCCACAGATAGAATGTTGCAATCAGGACCAGCTAACACCTCCGAACAAAGGATTCCCCCAGGCAGGAAGCAGCCAGGCTTCGAAGCTGCAGGGCTATTCAGTGCTCATCAAGGTGGCCAAGGGCAACTATCCCCCTTCCCACAAGCAGACAAGAGTTCTTCCTCCCACCCTTGACATTATTCCACAGATATAATGTTGCAATCAGGACCAGCTAACACCTCCCAACAAAGGATTCCCCCAGGCAGGAAGCAGCCAGGCTTTGAAGCTGCAAGCCTATTCAGTGCTCGTCAAGGTGGCCAATGGAAACATTCACCCTTCCCTCAAGCAGACAAGAGTTCTTTCTCCCACCCTGGACATTATTCCACAGATATAAAGTAGCAATCTGGACCAGCTAACACTTCCCAACAAAGGATTCCCCCAGGCAGGAAGCAGCCAGGCTTTGAAGCTGCAAGGCTATTCAGTGCTCATCAAGGTGGGCAAGGGCAACATTCACCCTTCCTTCAAGCAGACAAGAATTCTTCCACAAGGATAGAAACCCCAACAGACCTCCCAACCTCTGAGGATGCCTTTAGCCATCGATGTGGGTGAAACATCAGGAGAGAATGCTTCTGGAACTTCCCTGTGGAGTGATGCCCAGGGTGGGAGGAAGCACTCTGGCCTGCTTGAGGCAAGTGTGAATGCTGCCCTTGGCCACCTCCATGAGCATTGGATGGCCTAACAGGTTTCAAGGGGTCGCTTCTTACTGCCTGGGGGAATCCTTTGTTGGGAGGTGAGAGAGGAGACAGGAGGAGGGCCAGGGGTCAAGAGGTCAGGGGAGGTCCTGCGGAGGAAGGAGCAGCTTGTTTCCTGCTTCCCTGGAGATTAGGATCCTCGAGTGGGAAGAGGCCTGGTGGGCCATCATCCAGCCCAGCCCCATTCTGCCAAGAAGCAGGACAATTGCCTTCAAAGCACCCCCGACAAATGGCCATCCAGCCTCTGTTTCAAAGCCCCTCACATACTTAAAACATGGCTCTCATCATGTCTCCCCTCAGCCTTCTCTGCTGCATGCTAAACATGCCCAGCTCTTTAAGCCGCTCCTCACAGGGCATGTTCTCCAGACCCTTGATCATTTGAATCACCCTCCTCTGGAAACGTTCCAGCTTAGAGTCAACCTCTCCCTTCAATTGTGGTGCCCAGAATTGGACACAGTATTCCAGATGTGGTCTGTCCAAAACAGAATATTTATTTATTTATTTATGACACTGATATGCCGCGTTTCTCACCCCGAAGGGGACTCAGAGCGGCTTATAAAATATATATACATATACTATATTATATTATTAGCATAGTACAATATCAATATTATATACTAGCTTGGAGACCCGGCACTGCCCGGGTTATTTGATAAAGTGGGTAATGGCGGTTCTGTATGGCGTTTGGTCTTTATTGGTCATTGGATGATGGTTGCATTGTTTTAAGGAAGTGAGTGAAGGTACTGCAAGTACCATCGTCCATGGTCTATCCTCCTCCAAATTGCAGCAGTATGTAGAGTGGGACATGGGGGCTCTGTGTGCCAAGTTTGGTCTTTATTGGTCATTGGATGAGGGTCGCAGTGGTTTCAGTAAGTGAATGAAAGTACTGCAAATCCCTTCGTCCATAGTCCATCCCCCTTAGAACTGCATCAGGATGTAGAGTGGGCCATGAGTACTCTGTGTGCCAAGTTTGGGCCTGGTCTGTGATTTGTAGGGGCTACAGTGTTCTGTGGGAAGTGAATCGGGTGAAGGTACTGCAAATCCCATCATTCGTGGCCCATCCTGCCCTGAAATGCACCAGGTTGTAAAGTGGGCAGTTGGGCCTCTGCATGCCATGTTTGGTCTTGATCCGTCATTGGTGTGGGCCATAGTGCTCTAAGGAAGTGAGTTAAAGTACTGCCAGTTCCATCATCCATGGCCCATCCTCCCTCAAACTGCACCAGAATGTAGTGTGTGTGTGTGTGTGAGGGGGGTCTGTGTGCCAGGTTTGGTCTTGTTCTGTCATTGTCGGGGGCCACAAGGTGTTTTGGACTTCAACTCCAACCATTCCTGACAGCCTCAGACCTATCCTCTCTCTGCCCCTCTCTCTCTCCCCTCCCTGTTGAGGTTGGCCAATCAGAGACCATATGCAAATTGTACCTCAGTGGCAACCAATCAGATAGCTGCCACAGGCTCAGGCCCCTTTTCTTTTCCCTATCTGTTACCTCATAATGTTGAAATGTTGAGGCTGGCCAATCAGAGTCCATATGCAAATAGCACCACAGTGGCAACCAATCAGCTGCCACAAACTCCTCCACCCCATGTCCTCCCTCTGTCCTCCTTCACATACAAACTTTGATTTTTATTATATATATATATATATATGTGTGTGTATGTATGTATATATATGTATATGTATATGCACTTCAGCCACATACAAACACTCTCTTTTATTATATACTAGCTTGGGGACCCGGCGCTGCCCAGGTTATTTGAGAAAGGAATTGTGTATCAAGGTTGGTCTTTATCAGTTATTTATATGGCTTGCAGTGGTCTCAGGAAGTTAGTGAAGATACTGCAAGTCCCATCATCCATAGTCTGTTCTCCCCCAAACATCACCAGAATGTTGAGTTGGCCATGGGGGCTCTCTGTGCCAAGTTTGGTCTTTGTTGGTATTTGGATGAGTGTCGCTGTGGTTTCAGGAAGTGAGTGAAGGTACTGCAAGTCCCATTATCCATCGTCCTCCAAACAGCACCAGGATGTAGAGTGGGTCATGGGGCTCTCTGTGCCAAGTTTGGTCTTGATCGGTCATTAATGAGGGTTGCAGCAGTCTTGGGAAGGGAGTGGAGGTACTTGAAGTCCCATCATCCATGTTTTATTATTATTTTATTTACAGTTTTTATATTCCGCCCTTCTCACACGGCAGGGGACCCAGGGCGGATTACAGTATACACATATATGGCAAACATTCAATGCCAGTTTGACAGACAACGAATACAGACAGTACACAGAGGCTATTTAACTTTTTTCTGGCCGCTAGGGGAGCTGCTGCTTTCATCATCCATCAGCTACACCTATGAGGTTCTTCCACATTCCACATCCCAGAGTTTTCTTTATAGCCTCATAAATTAGTTAATTTAGTTAATTAGTTAGTGTTCTGTCCTCCTCAAAAGTGCACAAGGATGTAGGGTCATGGGGGCTCTGTGTGCCAAGTTTGGTCTTGATCAGTCATTGGCGAGGGTCTCAGTGGTCTCAGGAAGTGAGTGAAGTTACTGCAAGTCCCATCATCCATCTCAAAATTCTTCCAAACCGCACCAGCATGTAGAGTGGGTCATGCGGGCTCACTGTGTGAATTGTGATCCTGATCCATCATTGTTCGCAGTTGTAATGGTGTCAGGAAGGGATTGCAGATATTATAAGTTCTATAGTCCATGGTGCATTCTCCTCCAAACCGCACCAGGATGTAGAGTGCCTTTTCTTTCCCCTCTCAGCCACTTGAGAATGTTGGAATGTTGTGGCTGGCCAATCAGAGACCATATGCAAATTGTACCACAGTGGCAGCCAATTGGAAAGCTGCCACATACACCTATGTCCGCCGCACACATTCATACATACATACAAACACTCTTTTATTATTATAGTTATATAGATAGATATAGAAATAGATTACTATATTGTACTATACCGTTATATTGTGATATAACGAGAAGCTTTCTAGGCTTTTAAATTTCTAACCCTGGTCCCTCAGGGCCTTAATGACAAACTTGATGTCACTTGTTATCTGTAACATGTATTTAAGGCCCATCAGGATTAAGAGCATTTGCTTGCAACAGAATCTCCTGCTGCAGAGCCTGTGTTTACTTAATGAAATGTAAGTCATGTGAACATTACTTTGACTATCTTGCATTAGTTATACATTGATTTAATATTAACATAATAATAGAACACTTCTCTGACACAACCTTGGATGCCACAAATAGTCCTTCAAAAACATTTACAAGTGATTCTTTCAATCATCAGACAGATTGGACTATTATGTTTATCTAAATGAATATGGACATTTATCCATGATTAAGAGAAGTTGTCCCTTTATATTGTGTTTATAAACAATAAACCTGTCATATGACATATTTGAAGTTTCAACAACAATAACATAATACTTTGTGCATGTTAGTAATCAATATTTGTGATCTATATGTTGCTTAATATTTTAAGGGCTATAACAACCACACCACCCACCAGCAGCGAGGAAATAGAAGAGAAGAGTAAGATTTTTAATTAAATTATTGAGACAGGGGAATCTATATAGAATAATTCCCAAACGCTCTTTGTTCAGCCAAAATTATGAAGTGCACAAAAGTAGAGGAAGTATGGTTGCTGAATCATACTTCCTCACTTAAAAGTGAGGAACTGGGAACCACTAGAACTGAGAGTTTTAAAATGATTCTTCAAAAGATTTCCACTGCCACCATCTTACTATTATTCAAACAGGCTGAGGTTATATTGAGAGATTGTTCTGTGACCCACACTGTGTCACTATAGGTTCTGAAAAGCTGCTGTGAAGCTGTCCTTAGTAATGCTTTGACCACAAAGGTATTCACACTGAGGCTGGTATAAGTTGATAAGAATAACAAGAACATTTATTGAACAGGCTTGAATTATTCAGGTACAAATGCTTAATGGTTTCCGTAAAATACTGGCATAAAAGCTTATGGTTACATTAGAGTAAAGATCTTAAAAACTTCTGGGTTAAAAGTCTTAAAAGTTCCACCACAGAAAATTGTTTCAGGAAATGAATCTCTGATAGTAACTTCCAAAAATGTAACTTAGGAATCTAGCCAAAAACCCTGAACTAGACTTCCTTAGGACTTGAACAGACCACTAACGGGGTTGCTGCTCCCACAAACAGTATTCTAGCTTACTTACTTACTTAGGCGATCCCTCGTTGGACGAGTAAGATGGTCTTCCATCATGGGTTTCCCTGTGGGTCCGCATGTGGCTGTGGAGCCCTATTCTTGCTCTGCATCTTCTTCCGCAGTGAGGGCATTGGTTTCCAGGTGGAAGGCGGTCCCGGTCGGGGTTGGCTTGACGCGCCTTCCTCCTGGCACGTTTCTCTCTTTCACCCTCCACTCGTGCCTCCTCAAATTCTGCAGCACTGCTGGTCACAGCTGACCTCCAGCTGGAGCGCTCAAGGGCCAGGGCCTCCCAGTTCTCAGTGTCTATGCCAGAGTTTTTAAGGTTGGCTTTGAGCCCATCTTTAAATCTCTTTTCCTGTCCACCAACATTCCGTTTTCCGTTCTTGAGTTCGGAGTAGAGCAACTGCTTTGGGAGACGGTGGTCAGGCATCCGGACAACGTGGCCTGTCCAGCGGAGTTGATGTTGGAGGACCATCGCTTCAATGCTGGTGGTCTTTGCTTCCTCCAGCACGCTGACGTTTGTCCGCTTGTCTTCCCAGGAGATTTGCAGGATTTTCCGGAGGCAGCGCTGATGGAATCGTTCCAGGAGCTGCATGTGACGTCTGTAGACAGTCCACGTCTCACAGGCATATAGCAGGGTTGGGAGGACAATAGCTTTATAGACAAGCACCTTAGTATCCCTACGGATGTCCCGGTCCTCAAACACTCTCTGCTTCATTCGGGAAAATGCTGCACTTGCAGAGCTCAGGCGGTGTTGTATTTCGGCGTCGATGTTGACTTTGGTGGAGAGGTGGCTGCCAAGGTAGCGGAAATGGTCGACATTTTCTAATGTTACACCATTAAGCTGTATCTCTGGCATTGGAGAGGGGACGGCTGGTGACTGCTGGAACAGCACTTTGGTTTTCTCGATGTTCAGTGACAGGCCAAGCTTTGTGTATGCTTCTGCAAAGGTGTTTAGAGTGGCTTGTAGATCTTCTTCTGTATGCGCACAGACGACATTGTCATCAGCATACTGGAGTTCTATAACAGATGTTGTTGTGACCTTGGTTTTGGCTTTCAGTCTGCTGAGGTTAAATAGCTTGCCGTCTGTCCGATAGATGATTTCCACTCCGGTGGGAAGCTTCCCATCAACAAGGTGTAGTATCATGGCGATGAAGATGGAGAATAAAGTTGGGGCAATAACACATCCCTGTTTGACACCCGATTCCACTTTAAATGGGTCACTTTGGGAGCCATTGCTGTCCAAGACTGTTGCCATCATGTCATCGTGGAGGAGCCGCAGGATGTTCACAAATTTGCTTGGGCACCCGATTTTTTGGAGGATGGTCCAGAGAGCGCTGCGATTCACTGTGTCGAATGCCTTTGCAAGGTCGATGAATGCCATGTACAGAGGTTGGTTTTGTTCCCTGCATTTTTCTTGGAGCTGTCGTGCAGTGAAGATCATGTCCACAGTTCCTCTGGAGGGGCGGAAGCCGTTCTGGGATTCTGGGAGGGTGTCTTCTGAGAGGGGCAGAAGGCGGTTTGCAAGGATTCTTGCGAGGATTTTTCCAGCAGAGGTTAGAAGGGAGATACCTCGATAGTTTCCGCAGTCTGTTCTTTCCCCTTTTTTGACGAGGGTGATGATGGTGGCATCCTTGAAGTCTGCTGGGATTTTCTCGGTCACCCACACTTTTCCTATGAGCTGGTGGAGTTGGTGTGTCAGCGCAGGTCCTCCCTCTTTAAAGATTTCAGCAGGGATCCCATCCGGTCCGCTGGCTTTGTTGTTCTTTTGTTGGCTGATGGCATTGCTGACTTCTTCCAAACTAGGCAGTGCTGCAAGCTCATCCCTGGTTTGTTGTTGCGGGATTTGTGAGAGGACCTCTTCGGCCACACTGGAGCTGCGGTTTAGGAGGCTTTGGTAGTGTTCTTTCCAACGTAGTGCAATTGACTTTTGGTCCTTCAGGAGTTTGGTTCCGTCTGATGAGCGTAGAGGCTGTATGCCATGGTTTCTTGGCCCATAGATGACCTTTGTGGCTTTGAAAAATCCTTGAGCATTATGGGTATCTGCCAGGTGTTGGATTTCTTCAGCCTTCTTTGTCCACCAGATGTTCTTGAGTTCTCTTGTCCTTCTTTGGACCTCAGCTTTTGCACTGGCGTAGATCTTTTTCTTAGCAGCACAGTTGATGTCTCTCTGCCATGTTTGGAAGGCTTTCCTTTTCTTGTCAATTAGCTGATGGATCTCGATGTCATTTTCATCAAACCAGTCTTGATGTTTCTTGGCTTGGTATCCAATAGTTTCTTCGCAGGCTTGGATGATGGAGGTCTTCAGTTTGTTCCAATGTTCCTCAACATTTTCGGGGTGTACTGTGGGTAGATGGTCCTTGAGTGCTGTTTGGAGATGGGCTCGTCTGGAAGGCTCCTGAAGGGCTTGGGTGTTCATTTTGCGCCTTGTCTTCCTTCCTTGGAGTCTGCGCTTGGGAGCGATCTTGATAGCCATCGAGGATCGAATTAGCCTGTGGTCAGTCCAGCAGTCGTCAGCACCTGTCATGGCTCTTGTGAGGAGCACGTCACGGCGGTCTCTGGCGCGTGTGATTACATAGTCTAAGAGGTGCCAATGCTTTGACCGGGGGTGCTTCCATGATGTCTTGAACTTGTTTTTCTGGCGGAAGAGCGTGTTGGTGATGACAAGGTTGTGCTCCGCACATTTGGTGAGAAGCAGGATGCCATTTGAGTTGCTGTTTCCAAGCCCGTCTTTTCCAATGGTCCCTGGCCACAGGTCGAAGTCTCGCCCGACTCTTGCATTGAAGTCCCCCAGGAGGATGATTTTGTCCTCCTTAGGTATCCCCGATAGGACAGTGTCCAGCTGACAGTAGAATTTCTCCTTGATGTCTTCGTCAGCATCTAGTGTTGGTGCATAGGCACTTATGATGGTTGCCCGTTGGTTTTTGGCAAGATCGATTCGGAGGGTTGAGAGACGTTCGTTGATGCCAGTGGGTGCTTCGGTCAGATGTTTCACCAGATCATTCCTGATAGCAAAGCCAACTCCGTGCAGTCTTTGGTCTTCTTCGGGCAGTCCCTTCCAGAAGAAGGTGTAGCCTCCTTTTTCTTCCTTCAGCTGTCCCTCTCCTGCTCTCCGGGTCTCCTGAAGGGCTGCTATGTCGATGTTGAAGCGTCCCAGCTCCCTTGCAATGATGGCAGTTCTGCGTTCGGGGCGTTCACTGCCACTGTTGTCCATCAGAGTCCGTACGTTCCACGTACCGAAGTTCATTTTCCTTTTTTGGCCGCAGGGTGGTGACCCCACTGGACGCGGCAGTCCAGTCAGGGATGAGTGAGGCAGACTATGTTTAGGGCACCTTTTCTAGCCCCCTCCCCGTGTGGGGTGAGCAGAGTGGGTCCTCAAAAGGGCTGCTCAGTCGCGGATACAGCTGCCGAACTACTCAACTGCCTCGGACCTTGAGGTAGAACGACTGAGTCCGTACCCACCGCCCATGTGCCAGTCTGTGACTAGGGGCTTCCAGATTTCACAGTCCTGCCCCCGTCGCCACTCGCTGATCGCCATGGGGCTTTGGTTGGTTTGTTTTTTTCTTGGAAGACGCCTGTGCGTGGGTTTTTTTAATGTGTGGAGGTCAGTGCACAACTGATCAACACACAGACTTCACAGAGTGAGGTTCCACTGGTGATGTAGTTTAACACAATGACCGTGGCTTCTCAGTCTGTTGCAGCCTTCTTCCGCCTTCGCAGCCGTTGTAACATGTACCATGTTATCCTCCGCCTGCTCCGCCGTTGAGGTCTTTGGGTCTTCGAACTGTGCTTGGTCTGGAACCTCCCCCGCGGCCACTCCTGGGAGTGCACGACTCCAGTTGTTGTGCCTACAGGTTCATCGGAACGCGCAAGCCCCCTCACCACGACAAGGTGACAGTCCATCGAGGCTCTTCTGAATACTACACAAAAGACTAACCCTAATCTTCTTCAAACCCAAACTCCCCCTCACTAACACTATCACTACTTCTCTCTAACAGCTCCAAACCCTAACTCGCAAACTGGGACCTCAAGCCTCAGTTTAAAAGAGACTTTTTTCCTCTAAACCACTTAGGCTCTGCCCCCATCTTTCTAACCTATCCTAGCCTTCTAACTTTCCCTCCAAGACTTGAACACGTCCCCTTAAGGCAAAACCTAACCTAAGACGGCTTCTCCCTGTTTCCCTTCCCTAAAATGGATGTCGTGGCTTTGCCAGGCCCATTCCCTTAGACCCCAGGCAGCCAATGTAAGGGATTCATTACAAGAGCCATTATTTTTAATGTATTTTCAATGTGTTTTTACTGTTGTTGACCTGTAGTTCGGCGCCTAATGATTGCCAATTGTAAGCCGCCCTGAGTCCCCCCCTTCAGGGGTTGAGAAGGGCAGGATATAAATGTTTTCAGTAAATAAATAAATAAACTGCAGAGGTCCTATGGCAGCAATAAAGTTCGAGGTCATGCTTTTGGATCCTAGCTGGGGCCAACTACCTAAAGAATTGTCTACTCAAAAGCACAGCAGAACATCCACGTCTTTAACTCGCCTGATCTCCCGGGGGGGGGGGGATACCAGAGCCAGGGGGCCACATCCAAGAAGGCCCTCTCCCTCATCCTCACCAATCGTGCCTGAGAAGGGGGTGGAAGCAAGAGAGGATTTTGGAGATCACGTAGGTTCCTAGAGGAAGATCGTGTAGGTTCGTAGCGGTCACAAAGATAGGCAGCTCCTACATTAGATTAGCAAACAACTTACAGTTAAATTGGGTAATCAAACAAATAAAGGGGAATTACATTTTCAATCACCATTCACACACATGTGCATGCATCCATCACCATGCATCCAGATGTTACCATATCCTTTACTCCCTACTTGGAGATGCACCTGTTTAGGTCATTCCCTGCTTCCATACAGCCTGCCAACGCACAGCTCCAAAACTTCCCTAACTTCAAAACTTCTTTCCCTAAGCACAATGTCAAGGCCCAGATCTCTGTTTTCCATACAGCAGAATCTGACTCCCTGCACAAAATCCAAGACTCCAAAAGGTCACTTCTTCCTCTTCCCTTGAGAGAGAAGGCCAAAGTGACCAGACCGTGCCTTTGCAAATCTGTCCCTCTCCGAATACACCATCTCTCCCCTTCCCATGGAGTAGAGCATGGCGGGTGAACCAGACTCCTCGGGTGTGTCACAATTTGAGCATTATTAGACAATTTTTCACCCTTTAGCAGACCTTTAACTGGCAGCTGGGGGAAAAATATCTCTGGACGAGGCATGTTTTTAATAATGTTTTGTTGAAGGCTTTCACGGCCGGAATCACTGGGTTGCTGTACATTTTTTGGCTGTCTGGCCATGTTCCAGCAGCATTCTCTCCTGAAGTTTTGGCTGCACCTGTGGCTAATGGCACCTTCAGAGGTTCAGAAGTAAGAGGTGTATATATTCCTGTGGAATAATATCCAGGGTGGAAGAAAGAATCCTTGTCTATCTGAAGCAAGGGTGAATGTTGCAATAAGCAAACTTGAATTAGCATTGAAGTAGCCATGAAGTCTGCAGTCAATCAGTGAGGATATCTGCAGAGAGTTGGCCTGGCCTCTGTTGCCTGGAGGCACCCTCTTTTTGGGAGGTGTTAACTGGCACCTGATAGCTTGCTGTCTGGAGTTCTCCTGTTTCTGAGTGCTGGACACAGAATCTTATTTGAAAACGCAGAAATGCTGGGCCATTCACACATGCTTCAAGCAGACAAGGGTTCTTTCTTTCACCCTGGACATTATTCCACAGGGACAGAGACACTCCACTTGCTCCATTGTCCAACAGAACCTCTGAAGACCCTGATGTTTGCATTTCTGGGTGTTTCCATTTTCAACATGACCCATGAAGGGAAAGTTTGAAATTGTGGAGGTAAAGGAAGTTTCTCGCCTTCATCCTTGATCTTTTACTTCTTTCTTAACCAGGGAAACGAGGATTCTATGGAGCCACCCCTTGGATGCAGCAATGAAATCAATCATATAGGAAGAAGAACTTCTCTCTAGGTGTGGGTCTGGCTGAAATCTTGACCTCACATACAGATAAGGAAGGAAAAAAGATGACTGAAGCATCTGTATTGCAATCAAACACCCATATCATGGCTGACATGAAGGAGAAAGCATTTATATGCCTGGAATGTGGGAAGTGTTTCACTCAAAGGAGTGTTCTGAAGCGACATCAAAGGACTCACACAGGAGAGAAACCCTATACATGCCTGGAGTGTGGAAAGAGCTTCTCTGAGAGTTCAGTTCTACATAGACATCAAAGGATTCACACTGGGGAGAAGCCCTATAAATGCCTGGAGTGTGGAAAGAGCTTCACTATGAGTGCAAGTCTACATAAACACCAAAGGATTCACACTGGGGAGAAACCCTATACATGTCTGGAGTGTGGGCAGAGCTTCTCTACGAGTGGAAATCTACATACACACCAAAGGATTCACACTGGGGAGAAATCTTATACTTGCCTGGAGTGTGGAAAGAGCTTCACTCATAGTTCAGATCTACATAAACATCAAAGGATTCACAGGGGGGAGAAACCCTATAAATGCCTGGAGTGTGGAAAAAGCTTCACTCAGAGTGGAAGTCTACATTCACATCAAAGGATTCATACTGGGGAGAAACCCTATAAATGCCTGGAGTGTGGAAAAAGCTTCACTGAGAGTGGAAGGATACGTTCACATCAAAGGATTCACACTGGGGAAAAACCCTATACATGCCTGGAGTGTGGAAAGAGCTTTGCTCTGAGTTCAGTTCTACGAATACATCAAAGGATTCACACTGGGGAGAAACCATATACATGCCTGGTGTGTGGCCAGAGCTTCACTCGGAGTGGAAGTCTACGTTCACATCAAAGGACTCACACTGGGGAGAAACCCTATACATGCCTGGAGTGTGGGCAGAGCTTCACTACGAGTGGAAGTCTACGTTCACATCAAAGGACTCACACTAGGGAGAAACCCTGTAAATGCCTGGAGTGTGGGCAGAGCTTCACTAAAAGTGGAAATCTACATAGACACCAAAGGATTCACACTGGGGAGAAACCCTATACATGCCTGGAGTGTGGAAAGAGCTTCGCTGAGAGTGGAAATCTACGTTCACATCGAAGGATTCACACTGGGGAGAAACCCTATACATGCCTGGAGTGTGGAAAGAGCTTCACTCATCAATCAGGTCTATGCTCACACGAAAGGACTCACACTGGGGAGAAACCCTATACATGCCTGGAGTGTGGAAAGAGCTTTGCTCTGAGTTCAGCTCTACGATTACATCAAAGGATTCACACTGGGGAGAAACCCTATACATGCCTGGAGTGTGGAAAGAGCTTTGCTCTGAGTTCAGGTCTACGTTCACATCGAAGGATTCACACTGGGGAGAAACCCTATACATGCCTGGAGTGTGGGCAGAGCTTTACTAAGAGTGGAAGTCTACATAGACACAGAATCCACACTGGAGAGAACTGTGGTGTTTGAGAGAGTTTCCCAGATACAGCTTTCCAGACTTTTCATGTTGGTGAAACACTTTTCAGACATGCATCTTTTTCTGACACAGTAATTTAGCTGAACTAGCAAACCAGAGGTTAAACAACCTCATATAAGATATTCAATATAATACTATATTATATAATACTACCCAGCCACGTGTTGCTGTGGCCCATTTTTGAGAAATGGGAAAGAAAGAAAAGAGGAAGAGCTGGTTTCCAAGCTATCAATACACAACGGAAGTGGCAGGGAAAGGAAAGGGAAAGGAAAGGAAGGAAAGGGAGGGGGTGTATCTGGAGGAGGGTGTCCCCCCTCTCTCTCTTCCTCCCTCCTTCCCTCCCTCCCTCTCTCTGAATCCTTTGGGAAGAGAGGGGCAGGGGGTAGCAAAAGGGATATATGGGCCACCTTTCCCTCCCTCTCTCAAGCCACCTCTCTCTCAGCTGCTGATTTTCCCCCCCTCGTACAGGAGGGAGGGGCGGGGGAGGGTGTTCTTTTAATGCATGCTCTGAATAGTAATTTAGTTTTTTGGGGTTTAAAGTTCTTTCCACTTAATAATTTATTTATTTATTTGCTTTTTTGAGTGGACATACATTGCTTTAGTTGGTGTCTTGTGTCCAAATTTGTTGTCAGTTTGTCCAGTGCTTTTTGAGTACTGTTAATCCCACAAACAAACATTACATTTTTCCTTATATATAGATAATAATATAGAGAGAGACATTTGACATGAAATACAGCTTTTATCCTAGAGCTGTAAGTATACAGAACCTTTCCCTGTGATGAATTATGATGAACTGTGACTACGAGTATGAATATGACCATGACTGGATTGACGATTTGGCTTAGGTAATTGTAATGATGATGTTTTATTGTACTGTATTTACTATTTTAATATGTAATGATTTTGCACTTGTTGTTCTTTATATGATTGTATTTTATATATGCTGTAAACCGACCTAAGGCCCTCGTCGAGGTGAGAAGGCCGGTATAGAAAATTTCTAAATAAATAAATAAATAAACTTCGTGATTTTGCATTGATGTTACATTGGGGGGTGGGGGGTGGTTGGGGTGTGGAGGGACGCGTGTGTTGGTTTTGTGATGTGTGCTAAGGAAAGCATAGTGATAGTGAAAGGAATGTACTAATTGGCAAGCCGAGGGAGGACCAGACACTCTTGGATGGGAAAAGTCAAATCAATCAACATCGCCACCTGGAAGGGGGTAGAAGACGGTCCAAAACTTTAAGAGCAAAAACAGGTCAGGGAGAGGTTTCCCAAGGGAAACGGAATAACTTTGCTGTGGCTTTCTGAATAAATATAGGGCCTGTGAATCTATACTATTCAGTGAGTTCAACGTTTGGTTTTCATGTGTAACCATGCCTTCTTGTTCATGCTAAGATTCCTGTTTACTTCTGCCCGAGATTCATGTTCATGCTGAGATTCTTGTATGTGGTTGGCCCTGGTTACAAGCTCCTGCATTGGGATTTAATGGTTCAAGTTTGCTGCTGTTTCTTCAAGGGACTTTGGTCTTTGCAACCTTTTGGATCTGAATGACTCTAACTCCTGTGGACTTGTTGATTGGATTTTTGCAACCCTCCTGGTTCCTGACTGATAATTGACTGTCTTATTTTACTTTGCTCAACTGACTGTTTTGTGGAGATTTCTTTATTACTTGTTTGAATGCTTTTTACCTTTTTTGGCTGTTGCTGTATTAATCCTCAATAAATTGCTTTGCTATAAAGAACATTGGTGTGAGTCGCCTCTGGAGGACAGAGCATAAAGCAGTACAAAGTTCAATAGTTCAGGTTAAATGCAATTTTTAGAAATAATCCACTACAATCCATAGAACCAAAGGCAAGAAGCATGAAGCACAGGGTCAGTGCAAAATCCAAAAAACAGCATGAGGAAATCCAGGCCCCAAAGCCACAGGAACATGAGCTAGTGAAGAGCAACGTTGAAACTGACAACGAGAATCCCCAGAGCAAGCCCTAATATTCACTAAGCATCAAAACATAAGCATCAAAACATTCAGCTTTCCCACCGAACTGTTCACATAACCTACCGGTGACCTCACTGCTTGGCAACAATTCTCGGGCTCCGTCTCACACTTTCACTATCACTGCGAGGCACCTGAAAACCTTGAGCTGCCCGTTGATTAGCATCTGCGTTCTTTTCCTGTGAGAACCTCGTCTGCAGCCTCTGTACTGTTACAGAAGGCTGAGAAAACTGAAATCCATCATTAAACCCATCAGGCTGCTGAACCACAACATACATACATACATACATACATACATACATAAAGGTTCAAAGGTACCATCCCCAGCCTTGGTGTGCAACAGTGGCTGTAGAGCCCTATTCTTGAACTGCGTGTTCTCCCTCTTGATGCTGCTCTTTCCTCTTGGCATGTATCTCCCTTTTGCCCTCCACTTGTGCCTCTTTCAATTCTGCAGCACTGGTGGTCACAGATGCTCAAGGGCCACGACTTCCCAGTTCTTGGAGTCAATGCCACCGTTTTTAAGGTCGGCTTTAAATCTCTTTTCCTGTCCCCCAGCATTATGTTTCTTGTTCTCAAATTTATAGTTTTTAAACTCTGGGTGTCCGGTGTAAGGCGTAATGCTACATAATGCTATGCAAGAGTTAAAGGCATAGAGTGATGTACTGCCTAGAGAGTGAACTGTGAGCTTTTCCTGTATACGTCACACATTCCAATGATGTGGATTTTTTGATAATAGACTGCTGGGCGTTCTCTTCCAGCCATGCCGGGTAAGGAGAAAGACGCATGTGTGATTTCTCCTATACAAAGTTATATTTATTATTTTTCTGTAGCTTTTAGAATGTAACTAAATAAAAGTACTTCCAAGGATTTGAAGTTGACAAAGGACTGCGCGCTTTGTTTTAATTGCGTGCTTCATTGCAGTTGCACTGAGGCCGAATTTTATTGACAAGGGTTATGGGCACATAGCATTACGGAAATTCAAAGCGTACAATGCAATTAAATAAATACAGAGTGCAATATACACATGCACAAATTCCAAAGGCCCTTCTTCATAAATGGTCAGTTATTAAAAGTTGAAGTTGGACAAAGGACTGCACACTATGTTTTCATTGCATGCCTCAATGCGGTTCCACTGAGAACAAATTTTATTGACAATATATACAACCTTGAGAACACTTGCGTTGAGTCACACAATATATTTTGAGAGGGATTCAAATGGTATTTAGGTGTCCACGTGGAGGATCCTCTTCCTGCAGCTCATGAAGCAAGAAATATCTCTCTCTGTAAGCTCTTGCACAGATAAAGTCCAAGTATGTAACTGTTGCCAAAACTCCCAGGCTCAGATAGCTCCTTGGATGTTGCCCAACCAATCAGATCCGTGCTTTGCATTTCCAGTTAACACAGTCACCAATCGATTTTTCCCATGTCCTAACATGTTATAGACGGATCACTCTGACCTTTAGAACCAGGAAGGAGATTAACTCCTTCCATACCTTTTTGCAGCATCACCTCCCTGCTAATCACGATCCTATATTACCCATCCCCAAACTGCCAGGCATTCTATAGACTAACCACTACCAACTGCTAGATGTGCCACTCTACCAACCACCGTCAACGGCGGGACATGACACCTGGGTTCAGTCCCAATGTGTCCTGTTACGGTAAGTCCTTGCAGGACACAAGTATATGTGTGAAGAAAAACCTCATTGTTTGTAATTATCTTGTTCAGCTGACCAAGTAGGTCAAGCAGCAATCTTGTGCCACACCCAAGGGGCTAGAACTTGAGTTTTTTGAATACAGTGTGGTGGGTGCAGGGGCGGCTCATCCCATTACGCATAAGCATTTGCAGTATAGTTGATTTTGCCCAGGGGCACACGAGGCGCCTCCGTAAATGCCCCAGTCCTGCTCGCACAGCAGTGGTTAGCTGAACCTCTCACCATATATTCCCCTTCCTTCCTTGCTATCGCTGCCTTTTCCTTTTCAAGCAGGAGCCGGAGACAAAGAGAAGCACCAGGAGAAAAGGGAGGCACGCTTCTCTCCCTCTCTGGCGCCTTCTCGGAAAGAAGAAGGCAGCGATGGCGGGGAAAGGAGGGAATATATTCCCCTTCCTTCCTTGCTATCGCTGCCTTTTCCTTCTCAAGCAGGAGCCAGAGAGGAAAAGAAGCAGCAGGAGCAAAGGGAGGCACGCTTCTCTCCTTCTCTGGTGTCTGCTTGGAAAGGAGAAGGCAGCGATGGTGGGGAAAGGAGCAGAATATATTCCCCTTCCTTCCTTGCTATCGCTGCCTTTTCCTTTTCAAGCAGGAGCCGGACAAATAGAAGCAGCAGGAGAAAAGGGAGGCACGCTTCTCTCCCTCTCTGGCGCCTGCTTGGAAAGGAGAAGGCAGTGATGACGGGGAAAGGTGGGAATATATTCCCCTTCTTTCCTTGCTGTCGCTGCCTTTTCATTCCCAAGCAGGAGCCAGAGAGTGAGAGAAGCAGCAGGAGGAAAGAGAGGCACGCTTCTCTCCCTCTCTGGCGCCTGCTCAGAAAGGAGAAGGCAGCGATGGTGGGGAAAGGAGGGAATATATTTCCATTCCTTCCTTGGTATCGCTGCTTTTTCCTTCTCAAGCAGGAGCCAGAGACGAAGAGAAGTAGCAGGAGAAAAGGGAGGCACGCTTCTCTCCCTCTCTGGCGCCTGCTCAGAAAGGAGAAGGCAGCGATGGCGGGGAAAGGAGGGAATATATTCCCCTTCCTTCCTTGCTATCGCTGCCTTTTCCTTCCCAAGTAGGAGCCAGAGAGGAAGAGAAGCAGCAGGGGCAAAGGGAGATATGAGGTATTACTGTGAGATATGGCAATACAGATGCAGAATAGATGGAGATGAGACTGTCTCCAACAAAAGATAACTGGTTTATTGAGAACAAAGCGTGTGGTTACAAGTTGTAACTTAATTTATAGAACTTTGAACAATACTTGGTTAGTTAAACATTTCACTCTTCCAGGTTACACAGTATCTCACTGAGGTGAAGCTCTTATTACTAAACAATGTTTCAGTACAGGACTATCTTCCCTATTTGATCTTTCCTTGATCAAATAAATTAACAAGCTTATCCTTTAGCCTTTCCCTTGACTAAAGAAAACTGGCTATGTTTCTCCTTTCAGCCTCCTAAGACTGAGAAACCTCCAGTAGCTATTCAGGCTTCCCAAAGCCACAATTCTTTGCTTCACACTTCACACTCCCACTCTACTCTTCACTTCCACTCTTTTACTCCTTTCAGATACAAAATCAACTCCTAACTGTCTGTTTTCAAAACTCTCTCCACTTGGCTCCTCCCACTCCTCCTTCTGCCAGCTTGCCTTGGTCTCCATGGTAACGCTGACTGAGGATCTCTGAAATAGGCTGCTCCAGTGTTACTGTAGCTAACCCAAACACATATATATACAGTTTAAAACACGCAAAGTATTAATTACTTCTGCACACAGCGATGGCGGGCAAAGGAGGGAATATATTTCCCTTCCTTCCTTGCTATCACTGGTTTTTCCTTCTCAAGCTTGATGCCAAGCACCCCCCCCCCAAGTATTTATAGTTCGCCAAGGGCCGGACAATGGATTCTGTTGCTTCCTGACCCAGCACACATAACTGGGTTCCTGTTTCCTCTTTGTGAACTCTCTGGCTTGTGCACTGGACTATGGGCTCTGCTACTACCCAACCCAGCTCCCCCTTCAGCTCCAGCTCCTGTTCCTAGAAGGAGCCAATCTTCTGTTGACCAACCCGGACCTTGGACTGATCTTCTGGTGGCCAGCCTGATGCATGGACTGGCCCCTGCACCCAAAACCCTTCCGTCCAGACTTTGGGACTTCTAGTTCTTTCCTCTCTCTTTTTATGAAATGAATAAAATATTTTCTTATTACTGTGGATTGGGGTTGGGATGGGTGGTGGGTGGTGATATATGGAATGCCTGTATACTGGTGATGCCTATGGTTTATGAATATGAAATATGTAACCCCTATGAACTCCTCTGTATCCTCACCCCCTTGACCCTCGCCCCACAAGAAAACCAGCGTGACCAGGAACTGCCTGGGGACAGAGCCCAAGCCTCTTTCCCCCAAATCACCCATTGATTGACTCATTTTGCATGGACAATGCTGCTGGCCCCAACCCTAGCCCTCGGAGCATGGCCAGCGAAGGAACAAGGGTCAGCAGAGCTTCGGAAAAAGAGACTGATTAATTCACCCAGATATTGTTGACCCTCCGGGTGGTCCGATATTGATCTAGCCTATTCAAATTCCCTGCCAGACTCATCGAGGACAGGAAAGCCTTTGTTTGTCAAACATCTGGAGACATTTTTTTCCTTTGTTTCGCTGAGCACATGGCATTCCTTTGTCTGCAGATTCCTTTCCCAGATTCCTTTGTGCTCCCTCATCCCGCCCCCATTTCTCCTGATTGGCTGTCGCCACCATGTGACAGAGGTCTCCCCATTGGATCCTACAGACCACTGGAGCTTCCTGATTGGTACAGGGGCGCCAGGGGCGGGAGGGCTGCTTCCCAGGTGTCCGCCCATCACCCAATCACAGCGGGGAACATCAGAGGAGCCGGGGCAGAAGGGTTGAACTCTGGGTTTTCAAAAATTGTATAAATATGCCTGCATCACTGTACCCCGGCATGCTTTGCAGTGGAACGATTCCTGTAAATCATCCGTTCAGCTGAATCGCAAATAAACGCCTCGGTCACTGGATACCTCTTCAGCCTCTGGTGAGATTAATTCTCAATATTCTTGCGCTTTGGATTGGCTTTCGCTGGCTGCTCACCAAGGTCAAAGACCCCATTAGCGGTCTTCTGGGATCTCCCTCGCTGGGAGGACCCCACAAAAGAGCTCGATAACACAGGTGTTTTGGACTTCAACTCCCACAGTTCTGGCCGTTAGGAATTGTGGGATTTGAAGTCCAAAACACTTGGAAGAAGAGCCAAAGTTAGTTTAGACCTGATACACACATTTACGTACATACACACAAAAAGAGAATAGGAAGAAGACAGGGGAAAATGCGGGGAGGGGAGAGGAAGGAAGGGGATATCTCTAACACACACACACACACAAACACACAAAGAATAGGAAGAGGGGAGGGGAAAGGGGGAGAAGGGAGGAAGGGGAAGGTAAGAGGGGGGAAGAGAATAGGAAGGGGGCAAGGAAAAGGGTGAGGAGGAAGGAAGGATGGAGACCCACACAAAGAGAATAGGAGGAGGGCAGGGAAAAAGGTGAGGGCCCTTCCACACAGCCCTATATCCCACAATATTAAGGCAGAAAATCCCACAATATCTGCTTTGAATATCTGAGTCCACACTCAGATAATGTGGGATTTTCTGCCTTGATATTCTGGGGTATAGAGCTGTGTGGAAGGAAGGAAGGGGAATAGATCTAGATATTGACACACATACACACAAGAGAATAGGAAGAGGGCAGGGAAAAGGGTGGGTGGGAAGGAACGGGAATACACACACACACACACACACACATATAAAGGCCTGGGCCAACTTTGACCCTCCCTCCAGGTGTTTTGGACTTCAGCTCCCACAAATCCTAACAGCTCAAATTGTGGGAGTTGAAGTCCAAAACACCTGGAAAGAGGGCCGAAGTTGGCCCAGATTAGATTAGATAGATAGAGATATAGATGTGTGCACACACACAAAGAGAATAAGAAGAGGGCAGGGAAAAGGGTGAAAAGGAAGAAAGGAGTGTGTGTGTGTGTGTGCATAAATGCTCTGTTCGTTTTGAGTGACATCATAACTCAAAATCCGCTGGACAACTGGCCACCAAATTTGGCCACAAGACACCTGCTAACCCAAGGAGTGACCATCACTAAAAAAATTGAATTTGTCATTTGGGAATTGTAGTTGCTGGGATTTATAGTTAACTACAATCAAAGAGCATTCTGAACTCCACCAATGATGGAATTGAAGCAAATTTGGCACACAGGACTCCCATGGCCAATAGAAAATTCTGAAAGGATTTGGTGGGCATTTACTTTGAGTTTGGGAGTTGTAGTTCACCTACATCCAGAGAGCACTTTGGACTCAAACAATGATGGATTTGGACCAAAATTGGCACAAGTACTCCATGTGCCCAAATATGGACACAGATGGAGTTTGGGAAAATAGACCTTGACATTTGGGAGTTGTAGTTACTGGGATTTATAGTTCACTTACAATCAAAGAACATTCTGAACCCCACTAACGATAGAATTGGGCCAAACCTCCCACATTGAATCCCCCATGACCAACAGAAAACACTGTTTTCCAGTGGTCTTTGGCAACCCTTCTGACACCCCCTCATGATCCCCACAGGTTGAGAAATGCTGCCTTATGGCCATCCAGACCAACTTCCTTCACCAGAGCAAGGAAACATAATCAAAGCCCTCCTGACAAAGAGCCATCCACCCATAGATATAGATAGATATGTAGGATTCAAACACACACACACGCATGGAAGATATAATATCATAGATTTGAAAGGGACCCCTAAAGAAGGACAATGATATGTTACATGTTCCAGAGTAGGCAAACCAGACAATCTCGACATCAACACTGACAAAGAAACAAGAAATGCTGTTTACCCACAAGCATCAAGAAATTACATATATTAGAAACCAACTTTCTTTTCAAGATCACCAGACTGGATCACAGCAATGCGTGGCAGGGGATGGCTTATATGTGGGAAGATGGAAGGCCGACCGGACTCTGTACCCGATTGTTTCCATCAGTGCCTCGAGGCTGTGACTGGATGGCTGCGTGCCAGCAGGTTGAGGGTGAATCCAGCAAAGACGGAGATCCTATGGCTGGGTCAACCAGGCAGTGGGGATATCCAGTTGCCCACCCTGGATGGCGAGGCGCTACAACCATCATCGTTGGTAAAGAGTCTGGGAGTCCTTTTGGACCCTCTGCAGACAATGGAGGCCCAGGTCTCCGCCGTTAGCAGAACCGCCTTCTTTCACCTGCGGCAGGCTAGACGGCTGGCCCCCTCCCTGTCCAGGGACGACCTAGCTACGGTGATCCAGACCACGGTCATCTCAAGACTGGACTACTGTAACGCCCTCTACATTGACCTTCCTCTGTCGGTGATCCGGAAGTTCAAGTTGGTACAAAACGCAGCTGCTCGGCTTCTTGCGGGAATTCAATGAGATGCCACATAACCCCAATCTAACTGCAGCTGCATTGGTTACCAATTGAGCACCGGATCACTTTCAAAGGGATGGTACTCACCTTTAAGGCCTTGCATGGTCTGGGGCCGATGTACCTGAGGGACCGCTTCACCTCCTCCCATCCCCAGAGATCCCTCCGTTCTGAGGACCAAGATCTATTGGAAGTCCCCAGTGTCAAGACCTTGCGTCTAACAGCAACCAGGCGCAGAGCCTTCACAGCAGTGGCACCATCACTCTGGAATACTCTGCCACCGGAAGTCCGTGCCTCGCGGGACTTACCAGCTTTCCGCAGGGCATGTAAGACATACCTGTTTCGACAGGCCTTTGATCCTTGATATTGCTGTTTTTAAATTGTTTTAAATTGTTTTTAAATAGTGTTAGATTTTAGCCTGTTCTTGTAAGCCGCTCCGAGCCCCAGGGGAGTGGCGGGATATAAGTTTGAATAAGAAAGAAAGAAATATATGTATGTATGTATGTATATGGATGGCATGGGCCAACTTCGGCCCTCCATGTGTTTTGGACTTCAACTCCCACAATTCCAAACAGCCAGTAGGAAGTCCAAAATACCTGGAGGGCCAAAATTTGTCCATGCGCGCATATATATATATATGTGTGTGTGTGTGATTTTTTTTTGGGGGGGGCGCCAAAATACTGTTTGCTTACCATTGAAAATTACCTAGGGCTGCCTCTGGGTGGGTGCTGAATTTCTGGTGGGCTGCTGCTGGAGTTCTGTTTCGCCAGTGTGGAGTACCAGCAGGAGATGCTGATGGTGAAATGGCTATTTACTTCAGGTTGTTATGATTTCCCATTTGCTGCTTAGAAGAAGTTTTATTTTATGTTTATTGCAAAGACTGTGTAAACATGTTGCACGGCTGATTTGTGTGTGCAGCATTGCCAGTTCTGTTTCATCTCTGCAAAGTTAAGAGAGGAAAGATTTTCTGTTTACCTTGACTATTGGTCTGAGACTATTTTGCATCTGGGGTTTTTGGGCGTTGGGACGTTGGATTAAAACACGTGTTGCGTAACATGTCCTTCCTTCCTTCCTTCCTTCCTTCCTTCCTTCCTTCCTTCCTTCCTGCTGCCCTTGGCCTCCTCCAGGCACTCGTTCCTTCATCCAGAGGCACGCCATCCTGAGCTGAGGCCGTTTCTGAAGGCATGGAGATAGAGATTTGGGTGTCATCTGCGTAACGACAGAACCCACCTAAGCCTCTGGAGGACGTCTCCCAGCGGTGTCATGTCAATCTGCCGTCTTGGGCAGAGGAGGGGAAAGGCCTTCCAAAACTACAACTCCCAGAATATTATTATTAGTATTATTATTGGGTTGTTGTAAGTTTTCCAGGCTGTCTGGCCATGTCAAGGTCTATTTTCCTGAAACTACTGACAATGACATGTGTTTTCAATAGGGCCAAAGACAATAGAATTCTGTATTATTCATTCCTTTATTTCTTTCCTCCTCCTTCTTTCCTTTATTGTTCTTTCTTGCTCTTCTTCTTTGTGGGGCGGGGCGGATATAACATAGATATGCAGCTTCCTCGCTTGGCCACTTGGTGGCAGCAAAGGGCTGCAGATCAGAATCTCAAGGCAAGTGCAATATTCCCATGTCCACCAGAGGGCAGCAAAGGGAATGGCCATGAGGGCTAAACCTGAAATATCATTGACCTGTCATTGTACCATGGCAAGTAATAATAATACTAATATCCTGGGAGTTGTAGTTTCATTAGACACTATATATCAGCATTTTTCAACCTGGGGATTGGGACCCCTGGGGGAGTGTCACGAGGGGTTGTCAGAGAGGTTGCCAAAGACCATCAGAAAACACATAGTCATGGGGGTTCTGTGTGGGAAGTTTGGCCCAATTCTATCCTTGGTGGGGTTCAGAATGCTGTTTGAGTGTAGGTGAACTATAAATTCCAGCAACTACAAATCCCAAATGTCAAAGTCTATTTTCCCCAAAATCCCCCAGTGTTCGCATTTGGGCATATGGAGTATTTGTGCCAAGTTTGGTCCAGATCCATCAGTGTTTGAGTCCACAGTGCTCTCTGGATGTAGGTGAACTACAACTCCAAAACTCAAGGTCAATGCCCATCAGACCCTTCCAGTATTTTCTGTTAATTGTGGGAGTTCTGTGTGCCAAGTTTGGTTCAATTATATCATTGGTGGGGTTCAGAATGTTCTTTCATAGAATCATAGAATCAAAGAGTTGGAAGAGACCTCATGGGCCATCCAGTCCAACCCCATTCTGCCAAGAAGCAGGAATATTGCATTCAAAGCACCCCTGACAGATGGCCATCCAGCCTCTGTTTCAAAGCTTCCAAAGAAGGAGCCTCCACCACACTCCGGGGCAGAGAGTTCCACTGCTGAACGGCTCTCACAGTCAGGAAGTTCTTCCTCATGTTCAGGTGGAATCTCCTCTCTTGTAGTTTGAAGCCATTGTTCCACGTCCTAGTCTCCAAGGAAGCAGAAAACAAGCTTGCTCCGCTCGTCACTTCTTTCCAAGATGAAGAGGTAGCCTTGGGGAGAATCACCCTCTGGGTTTGTCCATTTAACCAATTCCAGATCCACCTCGCCGTAGTTTTGCCTAGCCCACATTGGACTAGTTTCCTTGCCAAAAGGTCATGGGGGGCCTTGTCAAAGAAGGCCTTCCTGAAATCCAGGTACGCTCCATCCACGGCATTTGATTATAGGTGAACTATAAATCCCAGCAACTACAACTCCCAAATGACAAAGTCAGTGCCCCAACCCCACCAGTATTCGAATGTGGGCGTATTGTGCCAATTTGGTCCAGTTTATTTATTTGTCGTGTCAGAACAACCAGTCAAATTATATTACATTTCTAACAGAACAAAGCAAACAAGCAGATAACAAAATTTGTGAGTATGAGAGTTGATTAAATGTCCTTTGACCAGTATCTGGCCACTTGGAGGGCTTCTGGTGTTGCTGCAAGAAGGTCCTCCATGGTGCATGTGGCAGGGCTCAGGGTGCATTGCAGCAGGTGGTCAGTGGTTTGCTCTTCTCCACACTCGCATGTCGAGGATTCCACTTTGTAGCCCCATTTCTGAAGGTTGGCTCTGCATCTCGTGGTGCCAGAGCGCAGTCTGTTCAGTGCCTTCCAAGTCGCCCAGTCCTCTGTGTGCCCAGGAGGGAGTCTCTCGTTTGGTATCAGCCATTGGTTGAGGTTCTGGGTTTGAGCCTGCCACTTTTGGACTCTCACTTGCTGAGGTGTTCCAGCGAGTATCTCTGTAGATCTTAGAAAACTATTTCTAGATTTAAGTCGTTGACGTGCTGGCTGATACCCAAACAGGGGATGAGCTGGAGATGTCACTGCCTTGGTCCTTTCACTATTGGCTGCTACTTCCTGGCGGATGTCAGGTGGTGCAATACCGGCTAAGCAGTGTAATTTCTCCAGTGGTGTAGGGCGCAGGCACCCCGTGATAATGCGGCATGTCTCATTAAGAGCCACATCCACTGCTTTAGTGTGGTGAGATGTGTTCCACACTGGGCATGCATACTCAGAGTAGCACAGCGCAAGGGCGGATGTCTTCACTGTATCTGGTTGTGATCCCCAGGTTGTGCCAGTCAGCTTTCGTATGATATTGTTTCTAGCACCCACTTTTTGCTTGATGTTCAGGCAGTGCTTCTTGTAGGTCAGAGCACGGTCCAGAGTGACTCCCAGGTCCAGTGAATGGAAATACATCCTGCATGTCTGATATTTACATGACCATTCATAACCATAGCAAAATTACAAGGGAAGGTTGCCCTCGCCTGGAGATTCCCATCCGCAGCCCTTTGCTGCCACCCAGTGGCCAGTCGGGGAAGCGCGCCCTTCAGCCCCAAGAGCCTTCCCTATCTCTTTCCGAATCTCTCTCTTTTGGGGGACTCTTCCCGCCCTTTCCTCCCGACTCTCCGGTGACAGAAGGAGGCTCGCAGGCTCTTCCTCGGAGCGGAAACCTGGAAGGAAACAGGCAGAGAAGGGAAGGCCTGGCTGCGCCTGCGCACAACGGAGTCCCAAAGGGAGGGAGGGAAGAGGCCGCGGCGTCCCCTTTAAAGATGCAAATGATGCCAGAGGGCGGCCAATCAGGAAAGCGGCTGCTCCGGGGGGTGACGTCACTGCAGGCCCCGCCCCTTCCATCCCAGCCGCCATTTTCCCGGAAGAAGTCTCCTTGGGCGCCTTCCTTCTCCTCTGATCCGGTCTGTATCTGCGGGTGTCTACACCTCTCTCTTTAATCCGATATATATCTCTGGCTTGGGTTGTGTAGAGAAGGCCTGCTTTGTTTTGGGGTGGGGAGGGTTTCCCGGCCTGTCTGGCCCATCGGTCCCAGAAGCAGCACTCTCTCCTGACGTTTCGCCCACTTCTCTGGCTCAAGGCCTCCTCAGAGGTTGAGAGGAAACTGTTGGGAATGAGGCCAGGGAGGTGTTTATATATAGATATATCTCCCTGTGGAATGATGTCTGTCAAGGGTGGGAAGAAGCTAACGCCTCTCAGGCAGGAAGCAGGCAGGCTTTGAAGCTGCAGGGCTATTCAGTGCTCATCAAGGTGGCCAAGGGCAACATTCACCCTTCCTTCAAGCAGACAAGAGTTCTTCCACCCTGGTCATTATTCCACAGATATAATGTTGCAATCAGGACCAGCTAACACCTCCCAACAAAGGATTCCCCCAGGCAGGAAGCAGCCAGGCTTTGAAGCTGCAAGGCTATTCAATGCTTGCTCATCAAGGTGGCCAATAGAAACATTCACCCTTCCCTCAAGCAGACAAGAGTTCTTCCTCCCTCCCTGGACATTATTCCACAGATATAATGTTGCAATCAGGACCGGCTAGCACCTTCCAACAAAGGATTCCCCCAGGCAGGAAGCAGCCAAGCTTTGAAGCTGCAAGGCTATTCAATGCTCATCAAGGTGCCCAAGGGCAATTATCACCCTTCCCTCAAGCAGACAAGAATTCTTCCACAGGGATAGAAGCCCGACTGGCCTCGTTTCCAACAGACCTCCGAACCTCTGAGGATGCCTTTAGCCATCGATGTGGGGGAAACGTCAGGAGAGAATGCTTCTGGAACTTCCCTGTGGAATGATGCCCAGGGTCGGAGGAAGCACTCTGGCCTGCTTGAGGCAAGTGTGAATGCTGCCCTTGGCCACCTCCATGAGCAGTGAATAGCCTAGCAGGTTTCAAGGGGTGGCTTCTTACTGCCTGGAGGAATCCTTTGTTGGGAGGTGAGAGAGGAGACAGGAGGAGGGCCAGGGGTCAAGAGGTCAGGGGAAGTCCTGCGGAGGAAGGAGCAGCTTGTTTCCTGCTTCCCTGGAGATTAGGTTCCTGGAGTTGGAAGAGGCCTGGTGGGCCATCATCCAGCCCAGCCCCATTCTGCCAAGAAGCAGGACAATTGCCTTCAAAGCACTCCTGACAGATGGCCAGCCAGCCTCCAAAGAGAGCTAATGTTCAGGTGGAGAGCTAACAGTGAGAGCTGTTCAGCAGTGGAACTCTCTGCCCCGAAGGGAGTGTGGTAGAGGCTTCCTCCACCACACTCCCTCCGGGGCAGAGAGTTCCACCGCTGAACAGCTCTCACTGTTAGCTCTCCACCTGAACATTAGCTCTCTTCCTCAAGTTCAGGCGGAGTCTCCTTCCTTTCCTGGAGTTTGAAGCCATTGTTCCATGGTGTCCTAGTCTCCAGGGCAGCAGAAAACAAGCCTCCTCCATAGGACTTCTCCTCACATACTTAAACATGGCTCTCATCATGTCTCCCCTCAGCCTCCTCTGCTGCATGCTAAACATGCCCAGCTCTTTAAGCCGCTCCTCACAGGGCATGTTCTCCAGACCCTCCTCTGGACACATTCCAACTTAGAGTCAACCTCTCCCTTCAAGTGTGGTGCCCAGAATTATTATTATTAGTATTATTATTACTATTAACTTTATTTATACCCCGCTAACATCTCCCGAAGGACTCGGTGCAGCTTACAAGAGGCCAAGGCCAACACATCAATAAAACAACAGTATAACAAATACAACAATAAATAAACTCATAAAGCAAAACAATAACATTAAAACAATAGCAATAAACATTAGACAATAACACCATGACGCATTTAAACCTGAGGCCGGGCCAAATGTAATGGATAAAATTTTAAAAAATGCTGGACATGACAGGTGAAATGGATAGGTTTTTGGAGATAGGTGCAGTGTGCAGACTTAAATCTCTAGTAAAGTGCATTTGGGACATGATGCTAGGAGTTTCCTATTCAGGGAAGGCACACCGAAACAGCCACGTCTTCAAGCTTTTCCTAAAGACTGCCAACGTTGGGGCTTGTCTGATGTCCTTGGGGAAAGAGTTCCAGAGTCCGGGGGCCACCACAGAGAAGGCCCTGTCCCTCTTCCCCACCAAACATGTTTGCGACGCAGGTGGGATCGTGAGCAGGGCCTCCCCAGATGATCAGAGAGATCATGTGGGTTCGTATACGGAGATGTGGTCACGCAGGTAGGCGGGTCCCAAACCGTTTAGGGCTTTGTAGGTAAGCACCTGCCCCTTGAATTGGGACTGGAAGATGGCACAATTGGTGGGGATGAGGGAGAGGGCCTTCTCTGTGGTGGCCCCCCCGACTCTGGAACTCTTTCCCCAAGGACATCAGACAAGCCCCAACGTTGGCAGTCGTTAGGAAGAGCTTGAAGATGTGGCTGTTTCGCTGTGCCTTCCCTGAACAGGAAACTCCTAGCATCATGTCCCAAATGCACTTTACTAGAGATTTAGTAAAGTCCCCTTGGGGAGATGGTGGCGGGGTATAAATAAAGTTTTATTTATTTATTTATTATTAGAGTCATGACAAACGCCAGAAATCGGTTTACTCAGTGTATGGAGAATGGGGGACGTCACCTACCTAATTTGATCTTCAAAGCTAGGTAAAACAAAACTTTAGGTATGCACCTACATTATATATAAAACAAATAAATTCTGATTCATACAATGGGTGTTATTAAGTTTTGAAAAAAGGAAGTTATGCTGCCTCACCCTGTACAACAGTGGTTCTCAACCTTCCTAATGCCGTGATCCCTTAATCCAGTTCCTCATGTTGTGGTGACCCCCAACCCTTAAAATGATTTTCGTTACTACTTCATAACTCATTTTGCTACTGTTATGAATCATAATGTAAATATCTAATATGCAGGATGTATTTTCAGTCACTGGACCAAATTTGGCACGGATACCTAATATGCCCACATTTAAATACTGGTGAGGTTGGGGAGGATTTATTTTGTCATTTAAGAGTTGTAGTTGGCTGTTGAAGTCACCAATTACTACCGCCCTTTGGTGCCTGTCAAAGTTCTCGGCGGAGGAGAAGCAGAACTCTTCATTTGGGGGCTTGTACACAGAGGTGATGGTGATGTTATTAAGCTCTACTGTTAGAACCTCGATATTGTTTTCTTCAGTGTTGTGGGCACTGCTGACTTGGAGGCTTGGTTTGATAAAGACAGCGCTTCCATACTGCGCATGTGGTCTTTCTGCTACTAAGACCATTCCTGGAACTTTGGGTCGTTTCTGTCGTTCATCCCTGTGTGTTTCTTGGACACACAGCACATCACATTTCTTATCTTGTCACAGTTCATAGAGCAGTTGTTCTTTGGCAGCTGACATGCCTTCGATGTTGATTGAGATTATTGTCATGGTTGGTCCTGAAAAGGTCTGTTGGTTGTTTTGCTTGCACGCTGATCCCTTCTGTGGCGAGGGAGCCCGCGCGAGGAGAGCCCTCGGCTGGATCATGGCCTTGAGGGAAGGTGGGACTGTGGCCCAGGCGAGGGAGCATGACCATCGGAAAATACTGGAAGGGTTGGGTGAGCATTGACCTTGAATTTTGGAATTGTAGTTCACCTACATCCAGAGAGCACTGTGGACTCAAGCAATATTTATTTATTATTTATTTATTACTTGCACTTATTAACCGCCGCTCTCAGCCCTAGGGCGACTCGTGGCGGTGAACAACAACATAGAAAAGACAGTTTACAATAATCAGGACAGTACACAACATTCTACTACTACTTCACATATACTAAAAATCCGCTTCGTCATATCATGGGGTCATAATCAGTCTCATAGTCGTGGTCCATTCCGGTCATCATTTCCAATGATATAGCACTCAGTTGAAGGCCAACTCGAAAAGCCATGTTTTCAGGCTCTTACGAAAGGCCATAAGGGAGGGCGCCTGTCTAACTTCAGCAGGGAGGGCGTTCCACAGCCGGGGGGCCACCACCGAGAAGGCCCGCTCTCTCGTCCCCGCCAGACGTGCCTGTGAGGCAGGCGGGACCGAGAGAAGGGCCTCCCCAGATGATCTCAAGGTCCTCGTGGGCTCGTAGGCCGAGATGCGGTCTGCAAGGTATTTTGGGCCGGAACCGTTTAGGGCTTTGTAGGATAACACCAGCACCTTAAATTGGGCCCGGTAGCGAATCGGCAGCCAGTGGAGCTGGGACAGCAGGGGCGTTGTATGCTCCCTACGCCCTGCTCCTGTTAACAACATGGCTGCCGCGCGCTGGACTAGCTGGAGCTTCCGGGCCGTCTTCAAGGGCAGCCCCACGTAGAGAGCGTTGCAGTAGTCGAGGCGGGATGTGACCAAAGCGTGTACCACCGTGGCCAAGTCAGACTTCCCAAGATACGGGCGCAGCTGGCGCACAAGCCTAAGCTGTGCAAATGCTCCCCTGGTCACCGCTGAAACCTGGGGATCCAGGCTCAGCGACGAGTCCAGGGTCACACCCAAGCTGCGAACCTGTGCCTTCAAGGGGAGTGCGACCCCGTCCAGCACAGGCTGTAACCCTATACCCTGCTCGGCCTTGCGACTGACCAGGAGTACCTCTGTCTTGTCTGGATTTAATTTCAGTTTGTTCGCCCTCATCCAGACCATTACAGCGGCCAGGCACCGGTTCAGGACTTCGACGGCCTCCTTAGTAGCAGGTGGTAAGGAGTGACAGAGTTGGACATCATCTGCGTACAGATGACACCGCACCCCGAAACTCCGGATGATCTCACCCAGCGGCTTCCTGTAGATGTTAAACAGCATGGGGGACAGGATGGAGCCCTGAGGAACCCCACAGGTCAAAGGCTGTGGTGTTGAACAGGAGTCCCCCAATAACACCTTCTGGGTATGGCCCTCCAGAAATGACCGGAGCCACTGCAAAGCAGTGCCCCCAAGACCCATCTCTGCAAGGCGCCCCAGAAGAATACCGTGGTCGACGGTATCGAAGGCCGCTGAGAGGTCCAGGAGCACCAACAGGGACACACTCCCCCTGTCTAGCTCCCGGCGCAGATCATCGACTAAGGCGACCAAGACCGTCTCGGTACCATGTCCTGGTCTGAAACCAGACTGTGCCGGATCCAGATAATCCGTGTCTCTCAAGAATACCTGGAGTTGTGAGGCCACCACGCTTTCCATGACTTTGCCCAAGAAGGGAAGATTGGAAACAGGCCGAAAGTTGTCGAATTTGGTGGGGTCCAATGATGGTTTCTTCAACAGCGGCTTTATAATAGCCTGTTTTAGGCTCGCTGGAATCTTGCCTTCCCAAAGGGAGGCATTCACCACCACCGTTACCCACTCGGCCAATCCCCCTCTGGCCTCCTTCAGAAGCCAGGATGGGCAGGGGTCTAGGATGGACGTGGTGGGCCTCATTCCTCCAAGTATCTTGTCCACATCCTCGGGCTTCACAAACTGAAAAGAATCCAACAAAATAGGACAAGCAGGTGCTTGTGTCACATCCACGGAGACTGCATTTAATGTGGCGTCCAGCCCAGAGCGGATCAAAGCGACTTTGTCTGCAAAGAACCGAGCAAATGCTTCACAGCGCGTGGCCAAATTGTCAGGGCTCCCACCTGAAGTAGGGGGAGTTAAAAGACCTCTGACAATCCGAAACAACTCCGCCGGACGGTTTTTTGCAGACGCAATAGTAGCCGCAAAGAAAGTTTTCTTTGCGGCTTTTATTGCCGCGGCATATGCCCTTAAAAAGGACACAAACCGTGTTCGATTTGGCTCGCTTGGGTCCGAGCGCCACACGCTCTCTAGTACCCTCTTCCTTCGCTTCATCGCTGCCAGCTCCTCAGTAAACCAAGAAGCTGGTTTAGCTCGGTTACTTGAGAGGGGACGTTCCGGAGCGATCCTGTCAATTGCCCTGGTCATCTCCCCATTCCAGAGAGCGAGCAAGGCCTCGACATGGTCACCTACCGAGGTGGCGGGAAAATCCCCAAGAGCCGTCAGGAATCCGTTCGGATCCATAAGTCTCCTGGGGCGGACCATCTTAATGGGTCCTCCACCCTTGCGGAGGTTAGGGGGCGCAGTGAGCCTAAATCTGATCAGGAGGTGGTCGGTCCATGGCAACGGAGAGATAGACAACTCCTCCACACCGCCACCCTGCTCCCATCCCTGGCAGAAGACCAAGTCCAATGTGTGTCCAGCGCAGTGGGTGGGGCCAGTTATTCGTTGGGACAGCCCCATGGTTGCCATGGCGGACATGAAGTCCTGAGCCGCTCCTGTGAGGGTTGCCTCAGCATGGATGTTGAAGTCCCCCAGCATAAGAAGCCGTTGGGACTCCACCGCCAGGCTCGAGACCACCCCCGCTAGCTCAGGTAGGGAGACTGTAGTGCAGCGAGGTGGATGGTACACTAACAGAATCCCTATTCTGTCCCGGTCACCCACCCTCAGGTGGACGCATTCAAAATTTGTGGTCTGCGGGATGGGGCTCCTGGTCAGATGGATGGAATCTCTATAGACCACTGCGACCCCGCCTCCCCGTCCTCCGGCTCTTGGTTGGTGTTGCACGGAGAAGCCTGGAGGACAAAGCTGGGAGAGGTTTACGCCCCCAGCTTCATCCAACCAGGTCTCCGTGATGCACGCCAGATCTGCCCGCTCCTCCAGGATTAAGTCCTGGATCCAGGTCGTTTTTCCGTTGACAGATCTGGCGTTCAACAACACCACCTTCAAACCGGAGGGTCCGCTCACCTGGTTACACCAATTTACCTTAGGAGACCGATTGGGGGTTGTCAATATGGATAAGCGGTCCGAATTAGGCCAAATTTGAGGTCTCCTTTTTCCGCATCTCCTCCTTCCCACCACGACCTCTATGGGGGCCCCTCGGCTAGTGGAACACCTCCCCCCCTCCATGCCGCAATCCAGAGCCAAGAAATTGCTTTCTACTTTGCTCGTTGTTAGATTTTTTGGTTCTTGCCAACATCCTCTCTCCCCCTCCCCCCCCCCACCCCATTTTCATTCGCAGGCTCCAACCCACCTCCTCTTCTGCCCCCTCCGCTACACAGAAGTAACAGGGACAGTACATAAAGGGGGATGGGGAACCACATGGATAGCAGCAATACAGGTGGTAGTAGGTGTTCCGGCCACACCAATGGGATAGTTCTTAAAGTGCAAGTTTTAAGTGCAACCCCGTCTATAATAATATTCAATCAGCAGCAACCACTACGTGCTATCGGGCACATTCATAAAGTGCTGGGTCTAAAGTGCTCTGTTCAACGATAATTAAAGTGCGGCACAGAGGGACAGGGAAGGGGCGTAAGTGCTGGTGCAATCTAGCAGCAGACGGCAGGCGCCTAAAGTGGTCTATTACGTTCTCATCACATTAGTACAGATGACAACCAGGAATATACTGAGTTGGTAATATGTAATCACCGTCCTATGGGGGTGAAGATGATAGCAAATTAGCTAAATGCTGATATGATCCCCGGTGAAATCTCTAGACGGTTGGTATGCAAGCAGATGGGGCTTCCGGAGATGACAACTCAGCGGTGGGGCAGCACAGATGGTCAATCACACTCTTACTCAATATGTATCAACGTAAGGAAGGCTAGCTTAAAGGTCTACGCAGAAGTCTACATAAAGGTCAGCACAGGTCTACACAGAGGTCTACACAAGAAGGTCAGCACACAATATCTCATAGAGGTCCACACAAAGGAGCCAGCACAAAAAGGTCTACACAAACTCAGTCAGACCCTCCGCGGACTCATCGCTTCGCCCTGATGGAGGAGGGCGGCAATGGAGGCCGTGACTCAGCAGCTGCCTGATGGAAAAGGCGGCCGGATGCGGCAACGGCAGTCTGGTGACGGCCACGGTCTGGCGGCGGCTGTCGCCTGATGAAAAGGCAGCGACGGCCCCCGGTCGTGGCGGCGGTGGCGGTCCGGCGGTTGTTCGGCCTCTACCACGAGGTGGTGGTGGTCTCGTCCGGGCAGCGGCGATGACGGCCTAGCGGCAAAGGCGGCCGCCGCTCAACAGCGGCCTGATGGTAATGGGGCCGCGGCGGCCGCGGCCCAATGAAGGCGGCGGCGGCGGCCCGGCGGTGGCTCAGCCCCTGTAGAGGGTGGTTTCGTCCGGGCGGTGGCGCCAGCGGCCCAGCGTTGGTATCGGCCGCGGCCTGTTAGTAATGGCGGCCACGGCAACCGCGGCGACGGCGGCGGCCCAGCGTCGGCCGCGGCCTGGTGGCAGCGGTCCAGCGGCGGCCTTGCGAAGGTCTGGCTGGCCGGCCTAGCGATGGTCTGGTGGCGGCCCGGTGGTGCTCCTAGCCAGTCGCGAGGCCTGCTGCGGGGCAGCACTGACCTCTTCCGGGCGGCGGCGGCAGCGGCCTAGCGATGGTGTCGGCCGCGGCCTAGTAGTAATGGCGGCCGCGGCAGCGTCGGCCTGATGGTTGCGGCCCGGCGGCGGCCTGGCGCTGGTCCGGCTGGCCTGGCGATGGTCTGGTGGCTGCAACAGTGGCGGGCCGGTGGCCCGGCGGTGTTCGGCCCCCACAGTAAGGCGGCGGCGGCCCCCGTCCGGGTGGCAGCCCGGCGGAAAAGGTAACCGCGGCTCAGCAGGAGCGGAGGCCCGGCAGCGCCTGGGAGAATGGCGGTCCGGTGGCGGCCCGGCGGGGGCAGAGGCGGCCCGGCGGAGGCAGAGAGCCGGTAGAGGCCCGGCGGAGGCCGAGGGCCAATGGAGGCCCGGTGGAGACGGCGGCAGCGGCGGCGGCCTAGCGATGGTCTTGCCAGCCGACAGCCCCTGGGAAGCCGCACAGGACGCGAGGCTGCAGGTAGGTCGGCCGCGTTGTAATGGCGACCACTTCTCCTTCTCCTTCTTCCCCTGCTTCCGCCTTTCCTCCACCTTCCAGGCTCTTTCCCCAGCTCTGCGACTCTCTATGGGGAGCCTAAGGCCTAAGGCTCAGGGTCTCTCATCCCTCAAATTGTAGGTGGATTGGTGAGGGGATGGCGCAAGATTCCTTCGGATTTCAAAAGTTAGATGGAGCAGCTCTGCGTTTCCAGCTGCTTGCCACCATGCCGGAGTTTGGGGAAAATAGACCTCGATATATGAGAGTTGTAGTTGCTGGGATTTATAATTCACCTAAAATCAAAAGAGCATTCTGAACTCCACCAACGATGGATTGGAACAAGCCTTGGCACACAGAACTCCCATGACTAACTCCGCGGCCCAGCCAAGGGAGCCTTCATGTGAGGAGAGCCCTCAGCTGAGTTGCGGCCTTGCCGGAAAGCAGGACCGCGGCCCAGCTGAGGGAGCCTTCGCGCAAGGAGAGTCCTCCGCTGGGCTGTGGGGCCCGCAGCCCAGGCGAGGGAGCCTTCCTGCGAGGAGAGCCCTTGGTTGTATCTGTCCGAACGTATCTCCCGCTACGTCCCACCTCGGAGCTTGAGATCATCTGGGGAGGTCCTGCTCTCGACCCCACCACTCTCACAAGTGAGGCTGGTGGGGACGAGAAGCAGGGCTTTCTCAGTGGTGGCCCCTCACCTGTGGAACTCACTCCCCGGGGACATCAGAGCATCACCATCCCTCCTCTCCTTCAAGAGGAGGGTGAAAACTTGGTTATGGGACCAGGCCTTTGGGCAACCAGGCAATTAAAGATCAGCAGGATGGACGAAATGGTATTAAAAGCGGATCTATGAGACAGCAAACACTGACAATGTAAGGGAGGAATTTAGGTTTGTATTGTTTTTATTGATTTTATTGACTTTTACTGGAATAATGCATGAAGCTGTTAGTAACTGTGAATTTTACTGTAAGTTGTGATGATTGTTGTGATGCTGGCATCTAATCGTGCCTTACTGTGTAAGCCGCCCTGGGTCCCCTTCGGGATGAGAAGGGCGGGGTAAAAGAACCCCAAATAAATAAATAAATAAATTGGATCACGGCCTTGCCGGAAGGTGGGACTGCGGCCCAGGCGAGGGAGCATTTGCGCCAGGAGAGCTCTTGGTTGGATTGCGGCCTTGCCGGAAGGGGGACTGCGGCCCAGGCGAGGGAGCCTTTGCGTGAGGGGAGCCCTCTATCGGGTTGCGGCCTTGCCGGAAGGCAGGACCTCAGTGCAGGTGAGGGAGCCTTCATGCGAGGAGAACCCATTGCTGGATCTTGGCCTTGCCGGAAGGCAGGACTGCGTTCCAGGCGAGGGAGCCTTCGCGTCTGAAGAGCCCTCGGCTGGGTTGCGGCCTTACCGGAAGGCGGGACCGCAACCCAGCCAAGGGAAGCTTCACGTGAGGAGAGCCCTCGGCTGGATTGCGGTCTTGCCGGAAGGCGGGACCGCGGCCCACCTTAGGCAGCCTTCGCACGAGGAGAGCCCTTGGCTGGGTCGCGGCCTTGCCAGGAGGCAATACCGTAGCCCAGGCGAGGGAGCCTTCGCGCGAAGAGAACCCTCGGCTGGATTGCAGTCTTGCCAGAAGGCGAGACCGCAGCCCAGGCGAGGGAGCTTTCGTGCAAGGAGAGCCCTCGGTTGGGTTGTGGCCTTGCCGGAAGGCGGGACCGCAGCCCAGCCAAGGGAGCCTTCTCACAAAGAGAGCCCTCGGCTGGGCTGCGGCCTTGCCGGAAGGTGGGACCGCGGCCCAGCCAAGGGAGCCTTCACACGAGGAGAGCCCTCGGCTGGGTCGCAGCCTTGCCTGAAGGCAGGACTGCAGCCCAGGTGAGGGAGCCTTCGCGAGAAGAGAACCCTCGGCTGGATCGCGGTCTTGCCGGAAGGCGGGAGAACCCTCGGCTGGGCGCGGCATTGGGGACGGGGCCTAAGGAGGCAGCCTCGCCACCCCTCCGAAATGGCCAAACAACCCCCCTAGGGGTCGCAACCCCCAGTTTGAGAACCGCTGCTGTACAATATAAATATTATATATTACTATATTGTACCATACCATTATATTGTAATATTATTAGTAATATTACATTTAGTATAAAATATATAATTGTAATATCTTATTAGTATTCTATTATATTGCATTATAATATTATAAATGTTATATGTATATACAATATAGTACATTATATTATATTGTTAGCATAGCACAGGAAACAAGGTGGAACTGGATAGGAATATAGGAAATCGAATGACCTGACAATGGAATTGGACTGTGCTTGAGAATAATGAGACGCTGATGATGTTGCTTTTATTGCTTTTGTGATGTTTTATACTGTTTAATTTTTTTATATATCTATATTATGTTTTATGTATATTGATTTGTTGGAAACCGCATTGAGTCACCAATTGGCTGAGAAAGGTGGTATACAAATAAAGCAAATTTACCCGGCCCTTGCTCAGGGTCAACCTAAGTCTGAAACAAGTTGAAAGCACACAACAACATTTCTATCTCATCAGCCAAAAGCAGGCCCACACTTATTTATTTATTTATTTACAGTATTTAGATTCTGCCCTTCTCACCCCGCAGGGGACTCAGGGCGGATTACAATGTACACATATATGGCAAACATTCAATGCCAAAGACACACAACAGATATAGACAGACAGTCAGAGGCTATTTAACTTTTCTGGCTGCCAGGGGAGCCGTCGCTTTCATCGTCCAACTACGACACTGATGAAGTTCTTCCGCATTCCCCGCATGCTTTTGCTTCAGTGCTTTGCTGGAGTCTTTTTATAGCATTGTAAATTGGTTAAATTAGCCTCCCCACACATAGGTGGTACCTAATTTTCCTACTTGACAGATGCAATTGTCTTTCGGGTTGCAAAGGTCGACAACAAGCTGCACAATTGATCGGACACTCACTCCAACCCAGGCTGGCTTTGAACTCATGACCTTTTGGTCAGAAGTGATCTTAATGCAGCTGACACTCAGCCAGCTGCGCCGCTTCCCATTGAAATACTAATAAGTTTATATTTGTTAAAATTGTTCTTCATTTTAATTATTGTATTGTTTTAAAGTGGGGGTTTTTTGCATTACAAATAAGATTTGTGCATAGGAATTCATTCATATTTGTATAGAATCTGTATGTCTGCATGTCCAGTTGACAAAGAATGTCAACTGGACATGCAGACATACAGATTCTATACAAATAACAACAACTTTTTAAGATTTGTACCCCGCCTCCATCTCCCTGAAGGGACTTGGTGAAGCTTATGTGGGGCCAAGCCCAATCAAAACAGTTAAAAACACATTAAAAAGCAAACAACAGTGTGAAACAAAATAAAACCAACAACAATATAACAATATATAAATCAGGCATCAAAACAACAACCAGTAACGAATTCATTTTATCATCATGGACGGGCAGACTGGTGCAATAATAATTTAAAAGATAGGCTAGTAGCAAGCGCGACTGGTGGAGACGAGAGACAGGGCCTTCTCCGAGGTACTCCCCCCCCCCCCCCGGTCTGTGGAATGCACTCCCCAGTGAAATCAGGGCGACTCCATCTCTTCTCTCCTTCAGGAAAAAAAATCAAGCCTTGGCTCTGGGACCAAGCATTCGGGCAGCTGGCTGAGCAACAGCTGTAATGACTCGTGAGAATTTTCAATGAAGAGACCTTGGACTGGAACTCGACTGTGATTTGGATTTGCAGACTCAGACTTGGTTGTGTTAATATTTTAAGGTACACAAAGTATTGTGTTATTGTTGTTGAAACTTCAAATATGATGTCATATGACAGGTTTATTACTTAGAAACACAATAAAGAGGTAATTTGTGGGACGTCATGATTCATTCAGATTTTATAACATCGAAGACAAGACACCCAAGAAACAGTGAAGGGAAACTTTGCATGCAGACATTGTGACTGCTGTAGCCAAATGTTAAACACAATGTATTTCACACATCCAACTCGTAATATCACAGTTTCCCTACAAGATCATACAACATGCTCTTCAGAGAATGTAATATATGTGATTCAATGTCCCTGCAACCTATTGTACATTGGGATGACCACCAGGCCCCTGAGAACTAGAATGTATGAACACCGTTCTCGGATTAAGAATGGGAATACTGACTCCCCCTTATATATGCACTTTAGGGAAAAGGCACACTCAAGTTACAGTTTCAGGTTCTGTGCTTTGGAAAAACACCAGACCTCATTTAGATATGAAGAAACTACTCAAAAGAGAAGCTTTCTAGGCTTTTAAATTTCTAACCCTGGTCCCTCAGGGCCTTAATGACAAACTTGATGTCACTTGTTATCTGTAACATGTATTTAAGGCCCATCAGGATTAAGAGCATTTGCTCGCAACAGAATCTCCTGCAGCAGAGCCTGTGTTTATTTAATGAAATGTAAGTCATGTGAACATTACTTTGACTATCTTGAATTAGTTATGTATTGATTTAATGTTAACATAATAATAGTGGTGCTATAGCATATCTATTTTATGTATGTTGTTCTTTTTTCATACATGTAATTGTAGTATCAGAGATTTGTTTCCTGTTGAAATATTAAGAAGAATTCATTACCTGAAGAGGGTGTTTTCATCACCAACACCTAAAACAAGGAACCACACCCAGGATACCTTGTTGTAACCTGGGTACCGTGTAGAACTCTTCTCTGACACAACCTTGGACGCCACAAATAGTCCTCCAAAAACATCTACAAGCCATTCTTTCAATCATAAGACAGATTGGACTATTATGTTTATCTAAATGAATATGGACATTTATCCATGATTAAGAGGTCGTACCTCTATACTATGTTCATAAGTAATAAACCTGTCATATGGCATCATATTTGCAATTTCAACAACAATAACATAATACTTTGTGTATCTTAGTAATTGATATCTGTGCTCTATATATTGCTTAATATTTTAAGGGCCTTTTTAAAACGTATCTTCAATGTGTTTTTGCTGTTGTTGACCTGTTTATGTTAATGGCTGTGCCATAGTAGTTCTTTGTCTGCATCTAATGATTGCCAATTGTTAGCCACCCTGACTCCTCCCATAGGTCCTGTGGTAGCAATAAGGTGCAAGGTCACACTTTTGGGTCCTAGCTGGGGCCAACTACCTAAGGAATTGTCTACTCAAAAGCACAGCAGAACATCCACGTCTTTATCTGGCCTGATTTCCCTGGGGAGGGAATTCCAGAGCCGGGGGGCCACAACGAAGAAGGCCCTCTCCCTCATCCTCACCAATCATGCCTGAGACGGGGGTGGAAGCAAGAGAGGATCTTGGAGATCGGGGAGGTTCCTAGAGGAAGATCATGTAGGTTCGTAGCGGCCACAAAGATAGGCAGCTCCTACATTAGATTCGCAAACAACTTACAGTTACATTGGCTAATCAAACAAATAAAGGGGAATTACATTTTCAACCACCATTCACACAAATGTGCATGCATCCAAATATTACCATATCCTTTACTCTCTCCTTGGAGAAGCACCAGTTTAGGCCAGACCCTGCTTCCCTGCAGCCTGGCAACTCACAGTTCCAAAACTTCCATGACTTCAATTCTTCTTTCCCTAAGCACAATGCCAAGGACCAGATCCCTGTTTTCCATACAGCAGAACCTGAGTCCCTCCACAAAATCCAAGACTCCAAAGGCACACTTCTTCCTCTTCCCTTGAGAGAGAAGGCCGAAGTGACCAAACCGTGCCTTTGCAAATCTGCCACTCTCCGAATACATCATCTCTCTCCTTCCCATGGAGCAGAGCATGGCGGGTGAACCAGACTCCTCGGGTGTGTCACAATTTAGCATTATTAGATCGAGTCTTTTATAGGAGTATTCTGCTGATGTAGTCCCAAAGTTGTAAATTAATGATAGACCTCTTCTATCCTGGCTCCATATCAGTTTCCTGGCCAGATGTTGACTCTTCTTGATTGGTGTTAGCCTTGTGTTGATTTCCTTCTTAACATTGTAAACATTTATCTTTTTTTTTTGTTGTGCATATATTTTTATTAAAGTATTTCTCTAATACAACGAAAGAGTGAGAACATTTAAAGAAGATAGAACAGTAGGAAAAAAAGTATACATAAGAAAAAAAGAAAGTAAAAGGGAGAGAAAGCAAAAAAAAAACTACAAAAATACAAAAAAAGGAAGACTACAAAAATCCATATAAAAAGTATAAAAAAAGTTTGACTTCCATCTCCTCGTCAGGTGTTGTGTATCCAGTATTATTGCTGTTGCTTTTCTAAACTTTGTCTCTTTTTTACTTTTTCTCTTCTTCCTCGTACTTGTCAAAAAGTGTCCAATCTGTCCTTTTTATCGGGTTTCCGGTATTTTTTTTCAAATAAAAAGTCAGCTCATCCATCTCCCTTATTTCTCTGATTTTCCCCAACCAGTCCTCCTTAGTAGGTATACTATCCTGTTTCCAAACTTTTGCTAATTCAATTCTCGCTGCCGTTGTCATATAAGTAAAAAGTTTATCCTCATTCTCTTGTAATTGTATTTCAGAGTCAGTAAAGCCCAATAAGTAATATTCAGGTTTCTTCTTAAATACTCTTTTCAAAATTTTTTGTAACTCTTCGTGAATCATAGACCAATATTTCACTATTTCTTTACATGTCCACCACATATGATAGAAGGTACCTATCTGTTGACATCCTTTCCAACATTTATCCGAAGAATTTTTATTTATCAATGATAATTTCTTAAGAGTGGTATACCATCTGTGGAACATTTTTATCCAGTTTTCCTTTAAATCAGTTGCATACACATATTTTAGTTTCTTGTTCCACATCTGTTCCCACTCTTTAAATTGAATAGGTCTTCTTATATTTTGTGCCCACTTTATCATACATGGTTTGACTTGTTCAACTTCCGTTAGCCACGTCAGCAGCGTACTATAAATAACCGAGATAACTTTTTTCCTTGCCTTTAAAATTTTATCCCAAGTCGATTCTTCCCAGGCAAAGCCTATTTTATTATCTTGTTTAATATAATCCTTCATTTGTAGATAATGTAACCATGTCATATTCTTATTTTTTCCCTTTAATTGCTCATAAGTCTTAATCTCCCCTGTATTCTCTTTTAAAATATCCTTATATGTTGGCCACGCTCTCCAGCCCAATAGTCTTCTTTGGTGTGCCTCCATTGGTGAAACCCAAAGAGGCGTTTTATTATAGAAATAATACAAAGACAAAATGTAAACATTTATCTTATCACTGTCCAGTTTTTATCACAGTTTTCTTTTCAGTTCTTATTCGCGACTTTTAATTACAACCCAGCAGGCAGGCAGGTAGTTAGTAATTGCAGACAGGCCTGTAGCGAGGGGGTGGTTTTAGGGGTTCAACCCCCCCCCCCCGAAATGTTTCAGTTTTTTTAAAAAAAAAACTGGTTTACTCATGAATTTTAACTGGTTAACCAAATCATCATGCTAAGTCTATGAGATGCAAAAAAATAAAGAGTCCCTCCAGAACTGCAAGAACTATCTCAAGCAAATATTGACAATTTATTCAACTGCCATTGCTTGCAGCAATAGCTGATGTAGTGAAGCAGCCAAGTTGGCGGGGGGGTGGGGGTGTTGAATTCTCTCATTAAGGAGGCCAGACTTGGTGGAGGTGGTTGACAGGGGCAGAGCTGCAGGCTATTAAAAGCTGCTCTGCTCCCTGCTGTGCCCTTTGCTTCAGTGTGAGCTAGGAGGCAGGTTTCACCCCCCCCCCCCGTGAAATTTTAACACCCCACCCCCCCCCCCCCCCCCGAAAATTTCAACCCCTCCCGAAAAATTTTTCTGGCTACAGCCCTGATTGCAGGCCTTAATATTTTACAGGTGATTGCAAAATTATTAACTCCGCCCATTCATCCTTCCATTCATTCCCACACATCATATTAAATCCGCATTAATCAAATCTGCATATTAAATTTGCGTGACACCCTCTTGTGGACAAGGGAATATTGCACTTGCCTTGAGATTCTGATCTGCAGTCCTTTGCTGCCATCCAGTGGCCAATGAGGGAAGTGTGTCCCTGAGCTTTGGAGGCACCTCTGTCCTGTGGGAAACTGCGCCTCTATATCATATTTCCCCCTCCCAAAGGATGAAGGCAAGAAAGAAAAATAAAGAAGGGAAGGGGGGAAAAAAGAAATAAGGAAGGCATAATGAAACCTTCAAGTGGTCTCCAAAAGGTCCCAAACGTTTCCTGCTTCTGAAAGGCTTCCCTGACCAGGAGCAAAGTTACAATTTTTTACCCTTTAGCAAACCTTTAACTGGCAGCTGGGGGAAAAATATCTCTGGACGAGGAATGTTTTTAATAATGTTTTGTTGAAGGCTGTCATGGCGGGAATCACTGGGTTGCTGTGCATTTTTTGGCCTGTCCGGCCATGTTCCAGCAGCATTCTCTCCTGAAGTTTCCACTGCATCTGTGGCTAATGGCACCTTCAGGGGTTCTCTTGACAGTGAAGCAAGTGGTGTATATATTCCTGTGGAAGAATATCCAGGGTGGGAGAAATAACCCTTGTCTATTCGAAGCAAGGATGAATGTTGAATTGAGCAAGCTTGAATTAGCATTGGAGTAGCCATGAAGTCTGCAGAGTCAATCAGTGAGGATATCTGCAGAGAGTGGGCCTGGCCTCTGTTGCCTGGAGGCACCTTCTGTTTGGGAGGTGTTAGTGCTGGACACAGAATCTTATTTGAAAATGTAGAAATGCTGGGCCATTCACACATGCTTCAAGCAGACAAGGGTTCTTTCTCCCACCCTGGACATTATTCCACAGGGATAGAGACACTCCACTTGCTTCTTTGTCCAACAGAATCTCTGAAGGGAAAGAGGGAAATCGTGGAGGTAAAGAAAGTTTCTCGCCTTCATCCTTGATCTTTTGCTTCTTTCTTAACCAGGGAAATGAGGATTCTATGGAGCCCCCCCCCCCTCCTTGGATGCAGAAATTGAATAAATGATATAGGAAGAGGAACGTTTCTCTAGTTGATGGACTTGCTGAAATCTTGACCTTACATACAGGCAAGGAAGGAAAAAAAGAAGACTGCAATTAAACACCAATATCATGGCTGACATGGAAGAGAAAGCATTTA
The DNA here is from genome assembly GCF_037176765.1 of Anolis sagrei. Taxonomy (NCBI): domain Eukaryota; kingdom Metazoa; phylum Chordata; class Lepidosauria; order Squamata; family Anolidae; genus Anolis; species Anolis sagrei. Next base: position 4,881,575 of record NC_090021.1, on the reverse strand, counting down.
TATGCCTGGAATGTGGGAAAAGTTTCACTCAGAGGGGTGATCTGAAGCAACATCAAAGGACTCACACGGGGGAGAAACCCTGTACATGCCTGGAGTGTGGAAAGAGCTTCACTCACAGTGGTAGTCTACGTTTACACGAAAGGACTCATAGAGGGGACAAACCCTATACATGCCTGGAGTGTGGAAAGAGCTTCACTCAGAGTGGAAGTCTGCATTCACATCGAAGGATTCACACTGGGGAGAAACCCTATACATGCCCAGAGTGTGGCCAGAGCTTCACTACAAGTGGAAGTCTACGTTCACATCGAAGGATTCACACTGGGGAGAAACCATATACATGCCTGGAGTGTGGGCAGAACTTCACTCAAAGTGGACATCTATGTTTACATCAAAGGATTCACACTAGGGAGAAACCCTATACATGCCTGGAGTGTGGAAAGAGCTTCACTGAGGGTGGAAGTCTACGTGCACATCAAAGGATTCACACTGGGGAGAAACCGTATACATGCCTGGAGTGTGGAAAGAGCTTTGCTCAGAGTTCAAGTCTACGTTCACATCAAAGGACTCACACTAAAGAGAAACCCTATACATGCCCGGAGTGTGGGCAGAGCTTTACTTTGAGTGGAAATCTACGTTCACATCAAAGGATTCACACTGGGGAGAAACCCTATACATGCCTGGAGTGTGGAAAGAGCTTCACTCAGAGTTCAAATCTGCGTTCACATCAAAGGATTCACACTGGGGAGAAACCCTATGCATGCCTGGACTGTGGGCAGAGCTTCACTATGAGTGGAAGTCTACGTTCACATCAAAGCGTTCACACGGGGGAGAAACCCTATACATGCCTGGACTGTGGGCAGAGCTTCACTCAGAGTTCAAATCTGCGTTTACATCAAAGGATTCACACAGGGGAAAAACCCTATACATGCCTGGAATGTGGAAAGAGCTTCACTCAGAGTGTAAGTCTACGTTCACATCAAAGGATTCACACTGGGGAAAAACCTTATACATGCCTGGAATGCGGGCAGAGCTTCAGTAAGAGTGGAAATCTACGTTCACATCAAAGGATTCACACTGGAGAAAAACCCTACATATGCCTGGAATGCGGGCAGAGCTTCAGTAAGAGTGGAAGTCTATGTTCACATCAAAGGATTCACACTGGGGAGAAGCCCTATAAATGCCTGGAGTGTGGAAAGAGCTTTGCACAGAGTTCAGGTCTACGTTCACACCAAAGGACTCACACTGAAGAGAAACCCTATACATGCCTGGAGTGTGGAAAGAGCTTCGCTGGGAGTGGAAATCTACGTTCACATCAAAGGATTCACACTGGGGAGAAACCCTATAAATGCCTGGAGTGTGAGAAGAGCTTCACTCAGAGCGGAAATCTACATTCACACCAAAGCACTCACACTGGGGAAAAACCCTATACATGCTTGGAATATGGAAAGAGCTTCACTGAGATTTCAGGTCTACTTTCACACCAAAGGACTCACACTGGGGAAAAAATGCCTATAAATGCCATGAGTGATGACAGAGCTTCACCCATTGTTCAAATATACGTTCCCATCAAAGAACCTACACAGGGAGAAACCCTATAAATGCATAGTGTGTGGAAAAAAGCTCTGAGAATAGAAATCTACATAGACATCAAAGGACTTACACTTGGGAGCAACATACATGCCTGGAGTGTGGAAAGAGCTTCATTCATAGTTCAGGTCTACGTTCACATGAAAGGACTTACACTGGGGATTATTATAGACATATAGATATTATTATAGGCATATAGATATTTTTATTATTGTTGATATATAGATATTATTATAGACATAGATATTATAGGCATATAGGTATTATTATTATAGAGGTATAGATATTATTGACAGATATTATAATTATAGACATATGGATATTATAGACCTATAAATATTATTATAGGAATATAGACATTCTTATTACAGAGATACAGATATTATAGACATGTAGATATTATTGTTATAGATGTATAGATCTCACACACACTCACACATACACACATATATATATTATAGACTTAATAGATATTATTATGATAGATACATAGATATTATTGTAGATATATTATAGCTAAGGGTTGCTATAAAGTAAAAATGGATGGCCATCTTTCGGAAGTGTTTTGATTGTGCCTTCCTGGACAGCCTTTCCTAACTTTCTGGACAGCCTTTCCTATATAATTTTATATAGTTAATTAATAATATAGAGACATTTAACATGAGAGATAGCTTTTCTCCTAGAGCTGTAAGTATACAGAACTCTGTGGTTTTGCATTGATGTTGCATTGGGGGCTGCGTGGTGGTGGTTGGGATATGAAGGGATGGGTGTGTTGGCTTTGTGATGTGTGCTGAGGAAAGCATTGAATTTGGTTTTACCGTGTACAACAACAATAAAGTTACTCTATAATTCCATTCTATGTCATCTTTACTGTATAAACCAATTATTCGGCATTGTCGAAGGCTTTCATGGCCAGAATCACTGGGTTGCTTGAAGCTTTTGGGCTGTATGGCCATGTTCCGGTAGCATTCCGGTCTGTTGGAAGTGAGACAAGTGGGGTGTGTATATATATCCCTGTGGAATAATGTCCAGGCTGTTGCCTGTTGGTAGAAAGTGTGAATGTTGCAATTAGCAAGCTTGATGAGCACTGAGTCATCATGAAGCTTCCAAATCAGTCGGTGAGGGTTTTTGCATAGAGGTGGCCTGGCTGTTGTTGGCTGGGGCATCCTCTCTTTGAGAGGTGTTAACTGGCCCTTGATTGCTTGTTGTCTGGAGTGCTCCAAAACACCTGGAGGGCCCAAATCTTCCCATGCCTGCTTTTAAGTAACCACCACCAGTTTCTCAAGTCGCTCCTGGCATGACAAAACACAAAACAAAAAACTAACCACCACCAACTTGCTAGCATGCCACTCATTCATTCATTCATTGGGAGACACACAATCCTGAGCTGAAGTTGTTTCTGTATATCGGATTTTAGGAGAGCTACCGTTATTTCTTTCTTTGTTTATGTTCCATTATGTTGTTGTTCAGTCGTCTCCGACTCTTCGTGACCTCATGGACCAGCCCACGCCAGAGCTCCCTGTCGGCCGTCACCACCCCCAGCTCCTTCAAGGTCAGTCCAGTCACTTCAAGGATGCCATCCATCCATTTTGCCCTTGGTCGGCCCCTCTTCCTTTTGCCTTCCACTTTCCCCAGCATCATTGTCTTCTCTAGGCTTTGCTGTCTCCTCATGATGTGGCCAAAGGACTTCAACTTTCCCTCTAGTCTCCTTCCCTCCAGTGAGCAGCCGGGCTTTCTTTCCTGGAGGATGGACTGGTTGGATCTTCTCGCAGTCCAAGGCACTCTCAGAACTTTCCTCCAACACCACAGCTCAAAAGCATCTCTCTTCCTTCGCTCAGCCTTCCCTAAGGTCCAGCTCTCACATCCGTAGGTGACTACAGGGAAGACCATGGCTTTGACTAGGCAATGGATCTTTGTTGCCAGTCTGATGTCTCTACTCTTTACGATTTAATTGAGATTGGACATTGCTCTCCTCCCAAGAAGGAAGCGTCTTCTGATTTCCTGGCCACAGTCTGCATCTGCAGTAATCTTTGCACCTAGAAATACAAAGTCTGTCACGGCCTCCACATTTTCTCCCTCTATTTTCCAGTTGTATTTCAAAGTGTTCCATTATATGTCGTATATTTCCGATTGGATTCCCAGTGTACCTGTGTTTGACAAATCCATATCAGTCTGTATTAATTTAAGGTAAAGGTTTTCCCCTTTTCCAGTCGTGTCCGCCTCTGGGACTCTGGTGCTCATCTCCATTTCTAAGCCGAAGAGCCGGCGTTGTCCGTAGACACCTCCAAGGTCATGTGGTCGGCATGACTGCATGGAGCACCGTTACTTTCCCACCAAAGCGGGACGTAGTGAATTCCCTCCCTGTTAGGCTAGGACAACCTGGGGGTCGGGACCCCTGGGGGGGTCGCAAGGGGATGTCAGAGGGGTCCCCAAAGACCATCAGAAAACACAGTATTTTCTGTTGGTCATGGCAGTTCTGTGTGGGAAGTCTGGCCCAATTCTATCGTTGGTGGGGTTCATAATGCAATTTGATTGTAAGTGAACTATAAATTCCAGCAACTACAACTCCCAAATGTTAAGTCTCCTTTCCCCAAACTCCACCAGTGTTCACATTTGGGCATACTGAGGATCTGTGCCAAGTTTGGTCCAGATCCATCATTGTTTGAGTCCACAGTGCTCTCTAGATGTAGGTGAACTGCAACTCCCAAACTCAAGGTCAATGCCCACCAAACTCTTCAAGTATTTTCTATTGGTCATGGGAGTTCTGTGTGCCAGGTTTGGTTCAATTCCATAGCTGGTGGAGTTCAGAATGCTCTTTGATTGTAGGTGAACTATAAATCCCAGCAACTATAACTCCCAAATGACAAAATAAACCCCATCAGTATTCAAATTTTGGGCATATTAGGTATTTGTGCCAAATTTGGTCCAGTGAAAGAAAACACATCCTGTATACTGGATATTTACATTCCGATTTATAACAGGAGGAAAATTACAGTTATGAAGTAGCAACGAAATTAATGTTATGGTTGGGGGTCACCACAACATGAGGAACTGTATTTAGGGGTCACGGCTTTAGGAAGGTTGAGAAACACTGGGCTAGGAAAAGCCTAGAAAAGTAGGCCCAGGAAGTTCGGCAGCCGTTTCGGAAAGGGTGCCGGGCGGGGGGGGGGGGAATCCATTTTAATTACTATTTCTTGAAGGAGGCGTGATTAGAAAGAGCAGCTTTGGAGGGAAATGAGGGAAGACTGTAATTGGCTGAGTTAGAGTAAGCTAACTCAGCCAATTACTTGGCAAAAGAAAAAAATGGCTTTAAGGGAAGGTTTTGAAACCTTGTCAGGAGATTGAGCCTGGGTGTCAAAGGGATAAGGTGTTATTTATTTATCTTCTAGAGCTGTTAAGTATACAGAACTCCTTGGTTTTGCATTGATGTTGCATTGGGGGCTGTGTGGTAGTGGTTGGGGTATGAAGGGATGGGTGTGTTGGGACTCGGGTCCCAACACACTCAGGTCTCAGGTCGGTTTACAGCATATAAGAAAGTACAATAATATATAAGTATAACAAAGTGCAAAGTCTTTATTTATTTATTTATTTATTTATTTATTTGCTTTACTTGTATACCGACTCAGAGCGGTTAACAACCAGTATCAGCAACACAGTACAAAATCATTAGTCATTTAAAACAGTAGTATCAATTAATTAACATCAAAAACATCAATGCAACAATACAGCAAAACAACAATCCATCATGTCTCATCAATAGAATCAGCATCCGATCTCGTTGTCCATTAATCCATATTCCAGTAAACAATCAGTTGCACTGTTTAGTTAAAAGCCTGTACGAAGAGCCAGGTCTTCACTCTCTTCCTGAATGTCAATAAGGAGGGGGCCGATCTAATGTCTGTAGGAAGGGCGTTCCACAGCCGCGGAGCCACTACTGAGAAGGCCCTGTCTCTCGTCCCCGCCAGACGTGCTTGTGAGGCCGGCGGGACCGAGAGCAGGGCCCCCCCAGATGATCTTAACGTCCTAACTGGTTCATAGGAGGAGATGCGTTCGGACACATAGGTCGGGCCAAAACCGTTTAGGGCTTTAAAGGCTAAAGCCAGCACTTTGAATTGTGCCCGGTAGCAAATTGGCAGCCAGTGGAGCTGGTGCAACAGAGGAGTTGTAAGCTCCCTGAGTGCTGCTCCTGTTAGCATCCTGGCTGCCAATCGTTGGACCATTTGAAGCTTCCGAGCAGTCTTCAGAGGCAACCCCACATAGAGAGCGTTGCAGTAGTCTATACGGGATGTAACCAGAACGTGGACTACCGTGGCCAAGTCAGACTTCCCAAGGTACGGGCGCAGCTGGCGCACATTCAAATTATTTTAATATGCGCAGCTGGCGCATATTAAATTAGTACACGAAGGTACAATAAAACACCATCATCACAATTACCTAAGCCAAGTCGTCAATCCAGTCATAGTCATACTCGTAGTCACAGTTCAGCACAAGGAAGGAGGTTATAGGTTCAGTCCTCAAATGCCACATTCCAGAGCCAGGTCTTTAGTAGTTTCCTGAACGTCAGGAGGGAGGGGGCAGATCTGATCTCTAGTGGGAGGGAGTTCCAGAGCCGGGGAGCCACCACCGAGAAGGCCCTGTCCCTCGTCTCCACCAACCGTAATTGCGAGGATGGTGGGACCGATAGCAGCCCCCCCCTCCCCCCGGAAGATCTTAATAGCCTTGATGGTTCATAGGGGAGAATCCGTTCGGACAGGTTAACTGGGCTGGAGTTGTTTAGGGCTTTATAGGTCAAAACCAGCACTTTGAATTGTGCACGGAAGCTAATCGGCAGCCAGTGGAGCTGGCGTAACAGAGGGGTCGTATGGTCTCTGTACCCCGCTCCTGTTAGCAATCTGGCTGCCGCACGCTGGACTGATTGAAGCTTCCGGGCAGTCTTCAGAGGCAACCCCACGTAGAGAGCGTTGCAGTAGTCTAGACGGGATGTAACCAGAGCGTGGACCACTGTGGCCAAGTCAGAGCCGGGGAGCCACCACCAAGAAGGCCCTGTCCCTCGTCCCCACCAACCGTGATAGCGAGGGTAGTGGGACCGATAGCAGCCCCCCCCCCCCCCCGGAAGATCTTAATAGCCTTGATGGTTCATTGGGGAGAATCCGTTCGGATTCCCAAGGTACGGGCGCAGCTGACGCACAAGTTTTAATTGTGCAAAAGCTCCCCTGACCACCGCCGAGACCTGAGGTTCCAGGCTCAGCGATGAGTCCAGGATCACTCCCAAGCTGCAAACCTGCGCCTTCAGGGGGAGTGCAACCCCGTCAAGCACAGGCTGTAACCCTATGCCCTGTTCGGCCTGTTAGGAGTTAGGAGTGGTGTAGAGGGTTAGTGAGAAAGACCTGAGATTGGTCAGTTGGCCAGCAGAGATAGCTAGTGAGACGATTACAGCTATTTGGGAAGGATAGCTGGGGAGTGGAGAGACAGATCCCAAAAGGTCTGTGTGGAGGAGTTTAGAAATTACTGTCAGAGAAGCAAACCTGTCAGTATTTCTGTGGAGGGAGAGAGAAGTGTCTCCTGTGTAACTAAGTCTGAACTGCTTAACATAACCACACACTTTTAAGTCAGTATTTTGAAACCAACTAAGCTTAATACAAAGGATCACTGCCTTGTCGTGGCGCTGGAGCTTGAGCACCTCAATGATGTCACGAGCGAAACCATGAAGGGCCACCCAAGACTGGACGGTCGAGGCAGAGAGGTCAGACCAAGCATGATCCCTGGGGAAGGCAATGCAAGCCACCCAGTATTCTTGCCAAGAAAACTAAATGGACCAGTACAACCAGAGAGATGTTGGTATGCCATTGGAAGATAGGACTCCCAGGTCGGAAGATGGCCAAAATGCTACTGGGGAGGAGCAGAGGATAAGTTCAACTAGCCCCAGATGTGATGACGCAGCTAGCTCAAAGCCGAAAGGAAGGCTAGAGGCCAATGGTGCTGGAGGTGAATGACGAATCCGATGCTCTAAAGATCAACACACCATAGGAACGTGGAATGTAAGATCTTTGAGCCAGGGCAAACTGGATGTTGTTATTGGTGAGATGTCAAGACTGAAGATAGACATCATGGGAGTCAGCGAACTGATATGGACTGGAATGGGCCACTTCACATCAGATGACCACCAGATCTACTACTGCGGACAAGAGGAACACCGAAGAAATGGAGTAGCCTTCATAATTAATAAGAAATTTGCTAAAGCAGTGCTTGGATACAACCCAAAAAATGACAGAATGATCTCAATTTGAGTGCAAGGAGAGCCTTTCAACATTGCAGTGATCCAAATATACGCCCCAACCACAGCTGCTGAAGAAGCAGAAGTAGATCAGTTCTATGAGGATCTGCAGCGCCTACTGGATAATACACCAAAAAGAGACATTATTTTCATTACAGGAGACTGGAATGCCAAGGTGGGAAGTCAAATGACAACTGGGATCACAGGCAAGCATGGTCTGGGAGAACAAAATGAAGCGGGACGCAGGCTGATAGAATTCTGCCAGGAAAACTCGCTGTGTATAACGAATACTCTCTTCCAACAACCTAAAAGACGGCTTTATACATGGACCTCACCAGATGGTCAACACCGAAATCAGATTGACTACATCCTTTGCAGCCAAAGGTGGTGGACATCCATCCAGTTGGTGAAAACAAGACCTGGGGCTGACTGTAGCTCAGATCACGAACTTCTTATTGCCCAATTTAGTATAAAACTAAAGAGATCAGGGAAAATACACAGACCAGTTAGATATGATCTCACTAACATTCCTAGCGAATATACAGTGGAAGTGAAGAACAGATTTGAAGGACTAGATTTAGTAAACAGAGTCCCAGAAGAACTATGGACAGAAGTCCACGACATTGTTCAGGAGGCTGCAACAAAGTACGTCCCAAAGAAAACCAAGAAAGCAAAATGGTTGTCTGGTGAGACAATGGAAATAACCCAAGATAGGAGGAAAGCAAAAGGAAACTGAGATAAAGGGAGATATGCCCAGTTAAATGCTCAATTCCAGAGGTTAGTCAGAAGAGATAAAGAACTATTTTTAAACAAGCAATGCATGGAAGTAGAGGAAGACAACAGAATAGGAAGGACAAGAGACCTCTTCCAGAAAATTAGAAACATTGGAGGTAAATTTCAGGCAAAAATTGGTATGATAAGAAAAAAAGATGGCAGGGACCTAACAGAAGCTGAAGAGATCAAGAGAAGGTGGCAAGACTATACAGAAGATCTTTATAGGAATAATATCGAGGGTAGTAGTGAGTGAATTAGAACCAGGCATCCTGAGGAGTGAGGTTGAAGAGGCCTTAAGAAGCATTGCTAACAACAAGGCAACAGGAGATGGCGGGATCCCAGCTGAACTGTTTAAAATCTTGAAAGATGATGCTGTCAAGGTGATGTATGCCATATGCCAGCAAATATGGAAAACACAAGAATGGCCATCAGACTGGAAAAAATCAACTTATATCCCCATACCAAAAAAGGGAAATGCGAAAGACTGCTCAAACTTTCGTACAGTGGCCGTTATTTCTCATGCCAGTAAGGTAATGCTCAGGATCCTGAAAGGATCCTGAAAGGAAGACTCCAGCAAGACATGGAGAGAGAGTTGCCAGAAGTACAAGCAGGGTTCAGAAAAGGCAGAGGAACGAGAGACCAGATTGCCAATATCTGCTGGATAATGGGGAAAGGCAGGGAGTTTCAGAAAAACATCTACTTCTGCTTCATTGACTATTCTAAAGCCTTTGACTGTGTGGATCATCATAAATTGTGGCAAGTTCTTAGTGGGATGGGCATACCAAGCCACCTTGTCTCTCTCCTGAGGAATCTGTATAAGGACCAAGAAGCAACAGTCAGAACTGACCACGGAACAACAGACTGGTTCAAGATTGGGAAAGGCATACGGCAGGGTTGTATCCTCTCACCCAACCTATTGTATGCAGAACACATCATGTGATGTGCGGGGCTTCACGAATGCAAGGCTGGGGTGAAAATGGCTGGAAGAAACATTCACAACCTTAGATTTGCAGATGACACCACTTTGATGGCCGAAAGCGAGGAGGAGCTGAGGAGCCTTCTAATCAAGGTGAAAGATGAAAGAGCAAAAGCTGGGTTGCAGCTAAACATGAAAAAAAAAAAAAACAAGATTATGGCAATAAGAATGATAGACAACTGGGAAATAGAGAGAGAAAACGTGGAGGCAATAACAGGGTTTGTATTTCTAGGTGCAAAGATGACTGCAGACACAGACTGGGGCCAGGAAATCAGGAGACACTTACATCTTGGGAGGAGAGCAATGACAAATCTTGATAAAATAATGAAGAGTAGAGATATCACACTGGCAACAAAGATCCGCATAGCCAAATCATCTACGGATGTGAGAGCTGGACCATAGGGAAGGCTGAGTGAAGGAAGATAGATGCTTTTGAACTGTGGTGCTGGAGGAAAGTTCTGAGAGTGCCTTGGACTGCGAGAAGATCCAACCAGTCCATACTTCAAGAAATAAAGCCTGACTGCTCATTGGAGGGAAGAATAGTAGAGGCCAAGATGAAGTACTTTGGTCACATCATGAGAAGAAAGGAAAGCTTAGAGAAGACAACGATGCTGGGGAAAATGGAAGGAAAAAGGAAGAGGGCCAACCAAGGGCAAGATGGATGGATGGTATCCTTGAAGTGACTGGATTGACCTTGAAGGAGCTGGGGGTGGTGACGACCGTCAGGGAGCTCTGGGGTGGACTGGTCCATGAGGTCACGAAGAGTCAGAAACGACTGAATGAATGAACAGAAAGCTTAATACCTAATTTATTCAAGTTCTCTCAATTAAACCTCATTGTTTTGTTATTCACAACAACTGCCTCACGTGTGCCTCTGTGGGTGAAGTTTTAAGAGCAGTTTCCTGCAGCAAACAGGAGACTAATGGCAGCAGTGTAGATTTTAAAGAACAATCTTTAGTGTTACCTCAGAAACACAAGCCTTAGGGCTAAATCCAGCACACTCTTGCGTAAGAATACATCCAGTAAGCCCAGGGCTTATCAGCGCTTCTAAGTTGGTGGGCGTCAGAGGGCTTTCAAAAAGGGGTTTTCGGCTAGAAGAAAGTTCCAGTTTTTCTTACAGCTTTTGATTTGGCGCTTTTAATCACAGAAACATCACTCCAATTTTAGTGGTGTTTGCTTTTGGGATTATTTTTAGTCCCAAATAAAGCCTCTTCTCGAATCCTATTGGTACCTATTAATCTACCGTTGTTCATGTGGGTTCTGTGTGGGAAGTTTGGCCCAATTCTATCCTTGGTGGGGTTCAGAATGCTGTTTGATTGTGGGTGAACTATAAATCCCAGCACCTATAACTCCGAAATGTCAAGGTCTATTTTCCCCAATTTCCACCAGTGTTCGCATTTGGGAATATTGAGTATTCGTGCCAAGTTTGGTCCAGATCCATCATTGTTTGCATCCACAAACAGTGCTGTCTGGATGTAGGTGAACTACAACTCCAAAATGCAAGACCAATGCCCACCAAACCCTCCCAGTATATAGTCATGGGAGTTCTGTATGCCAAGATTGGTTCAATTCCATCGTTGGTGGAGGGCAGAATGCTCTCTGATGGCGGGCTAACTATAAATCCCAACAACTACAACTCCCAAATGACTAAATCAACCCCACCAATATTCACATTTGGGCGTAGTGGATATTTGTGCCAACTTTGGTCCAGTGAATGGAAATACATCCTGCATGTCAGGTATTTACATGACGATTCATAACAATAGCAAAATTACAGTTATGAAGTAGCAACGAAAGTAATGTTAAGATTGGGGGTCATCACAAAAATGAGGAACTGGGTTAATAAGGGGTCGCGGCAGTAGGAAGGTAGAGAAACACTGGTGTACATGGTGGCAGCACAGAGGCGCCTCTATGGCTCAAGGGCGTGTTTCCCTGTGTGGACACTGGATGGCAGCAAAGGGCTGCAGATCAATATCTCAAGGCGAGTGCAATATTCCCATGTCCACCAGAGGGCAGCAAAGAGAAAGGCCATGGGGACTGAACCTGTAATGTCATTGATCTATTACTTAGTCACGGCTAATAATAATAATAATAATAATAATAATAATAATAATAATAATAATATCACCCTTTACGGCTCCGGCCCAGCGTACCTGTCCGAACATATCTCCTTCTACGTCCCACCTCAGAGCTTAAGATCTGCTGAGGGGGCCCTGCTCTCGGCCCCACCTTTATCACAAGCGAGACTGGTGGGGACGAGGGACAGGGCCTTCTCGGTGGTGGCCCCTCGCCTGTGGAATTCACTCCCCAGGGAAATTAGAACATCAACATCCCTCCTCTCCTTCAGGAAGAAGCTAAAAACCTGGATGTGGGACCAAGCGTTCGGGTAGCTGGCAGATGGACAAAGACAACCGATAATGACCAGAGTAGGAAAGGACAATGACGATGCTAAAAGGTTTACGGACTTGGATTTGGTGAACACTGACCACAAGATGTTTTATTGCTGCTAGTATATTGTCTGATGGTTTTAATTAGTTATTTCTATGATATTATGTGGTAAATTTGTGTATTGTATAGTGTATTGTATGTTGTAATTGTTAGGCATCGAATTGTGCCTTTTGTAAGCCGCCCTGAGTCCCCCCTAGGGGGTTGAGAAGGGCGGGGTAAAAGCACTCCAAATAATTAATAAATAAATAAATCCTGGGTGTTGTAGGCTAATAATAATAATAATAATAATAATATCCTCATCCTGGGCATTATACTTTTGCAAGGCCTTTTGCCTCTTATGCCCAAGAGTGTGGGTACCTCTCCAAACTACAACTTCCCGCCTCCCATGCAAGTCTATAAGAAAACTGCACCTCTTCCGCAGCTCAGTGCTATGGCAGCCTGGGAGGTGCAGTTTTCTAAGGCCTTTCGCCTCCTCTACCAAACTACAGCTCCCAGGATTCCATAGCAATGAGCCCCAGAAGTTTGAGTGGGGCTCACCCAGCATCGCCGCTTATCAGAGAGCGATGGGACCACGGCAAACTACAGATCCCAATGGCCCACAGCACTAAACCACGACAATCAGAATTGGTGCCAAAGCGTGCCTTCATTGCACTGTTGTAGTGGTGTGAGTCCCTGGTGTGATTTAGCAGAGAAGGCATTGCAAAAGTACAGCCTTTTGCTATAGAACCCTTGAGAGGTCTAGTTCAACAAGGGTCCAAACCAAACAGTGCCAGGTCCATGCTAAACTACATCTCCCAGGATCCCAGACAATATTACTATTATTATCATTATCATCATCATCATCATTCCTAAAGAATCCTACTTATGGTTATGCATTATTATTATTTACATCTATTGATGAGAAACACTAATAATCCTGGCTGTGGCTGAATGAGTGATCCATGATCTGGCAGGTGAAGCCCTCCTGGCCCTCCCTTTGGCGTCCTCTTGTGGACAAGGGAAGATCCTGATGTTTGCGTTTCTGGGTATTTCCATTTTCAACATGACCCATGAAGGGAAAGGGGGAAATGGTGGAGGTAAAGAAAGCTTCTCGCCTTCATCCTTGATCTTTTGCTTTTTTCTTAACCAGGGAAATGAGGATTCTGTGGAGCACCCCTTGGATGCAGCAATGAAATCAATCATATAGGAAGAAGAACCTCTCTCCAGGTGAGGGTCTTGCTGAAATCTTGACCTCACATACAGATAAGGAAGGAAAAAAGATGACTGAAGCTTCTGTATTGCAATCAAACACCCATATCATGGCTGACATGAAGGAGAAAGCATTTATATGCCTGGAATGTGGGAAAGGTTTCACTTGGAGTGGTGATCTGAAGCGACATCAAAGGACTCACACGGGAGAGAAACCCTATACATGCTTGGAGTGTGGAAAGAGCTTCACTCACAGTGGTAGTCTACGTTTACACGAAAGGACTCACACTGGGGAGAAACCCTATACATGCCCGGAGTGTGGAAAGAGCTTCACTCATAGTTCAGCTCTATGTTCACATCAAAGGACTCACACTGGGGAGAAACCGTATACATGCCCGGAGTGTGGAAAGAGCTTCACTCATACTACAGGTCTACGTTTACATCTAAGGATTCACACTGGGGAGAAACCGTATACATGCCCAGAGTGTGGCAAGAGCTTTGCTCATAGTTCACATCTATATAAACATCAAAGGACTCACACGGGGGAGAAACCCTATACATGCCTGGAGTGTGGAAAGAGTTTCAATGAGAGTGGAAGTCTACGTACACATCAAAGGATTCACACTGGGGAGAAACCCTTTACATGCCTGGAGTGTGGGCAGAGCTTCACTGATAGTTCAGGTCTACGTTCACACCAAAGCACTCACACTGGGGACAAACCCTATACTTGCCTGGACTGTGGGCAGAGCTTTACTACGAATGGAAATCTACATTCACATCAAAGGATTCACACTGGGGAGAAGCCCTATACATGCCTGGAGTGTGGGCAGAGCTTCACTATGAGTGGAAGTCTACGTTCACATCAATGGATTCACACTGGGGAGAAACCCTATACATGCCTGGAGTGTGGGCAGGGTTTCACTAGGAGTGGAAGTCTATATTCACATCAAAGGATTCACACTGAGGAGAAACCCTATACATGCCTGGATTGCGGGCAGAGCTTCACAACGAGTGGCAGTCTACGTTCACATCAAAGGATTCACACTGGGGAGAAACCCTATACATGCCTGGAGTGTGGCCAGAGCTTCACTACGAGTGGAAGTCTACGTTCACATCAAAGGATTCACACTGGGGAAAAACCCTATACATGCTTGGACTGTGGGCAGAGCTTCACTACGAGTGGAAGTCTACGTTCACATCAAAGGATTCACACTGGGGAAAAACCCTATACATGCCTGGAGTGTGGAAAGAGCTTCTCTGAGATTACGGGTCTACGTTCACATCAAAGGACCCACACTGGGGAGAAGCCCTATAAATGCTTGGAGTGTGGAAAGAGTTTCTCGGAGAGTACAGGTCTACGTTCACACCAAAGGACTCACACTAAAGAGAAACCATATACATGCCTGGAGTGTAGAAAGAGCTTCACTCAGATTGGAAGTCTACGTTCACATCAAAGGATTCACACTGGGGAGAAACCCTATAAATGCCTGGAGTGTGGAAAGAGCTTCACTCAGAGTGGAAATCTACGTTCACACCAAAGGACTCACACTGAAGAGAAACCATATACATGCCTGGAGTGTTGAAAGAGCTTCACTCAGAGTGGAAATCTCCATAGACATCAAAGGATTCACACTGGGGAGAAACCCTATATGTGTCTGGAGTGTGGAAAGAGCTGCACTGAGAGTTCAGATCTACTTTCACACCAAAGGACTCACACTGGGGAAAATCCTATAAATGCCATGAGTGATGACAGAGCTTCACCCATTGTTCAAATTTACGTTCACATCAAAGAACCTACACTGGGGAGAAACCCTGTAAATGCATAGTGTGTGGGAAAAGCTTCTCTGAGAGTTGAAATCTATATAGACATAGAATCCACACTGGAGAGAACAGCAGTGTTTGACTCCAAAGAGAGTTTCCCAGATAAACCTTTCCAGACTTTTCATGTTGGTGAAACACTTTTTAGAAATGCACCCTTTTGTGACACAGTAATTTCGTTTAACTAGCAAGCCAGAGGTTAAACCATCCCATATAAGACTTTCAGTATATAATAATTGTATAGAGAGAGACTGAGAGATAGCTTTTATCGTGGAGCTGTAACTATACAGAACTCCGTGATTTTGCATTGATGTTGTATTGGGGGCTGTGTGGTGGAGGTTGGGGTGTGGAGGAGCTGTTGTATTGGTTTTGAGGTGTGATGAGGAAAGCATTGGATTTGGTTTTACCGTGTACAATGACAATAAAGTTACTCTATCATTCCATTCTACATCATCTTTACTGTATAAACCAATTATTCGGTATTGTCAAAGGCTTTTGTGGTGAATCTTACCTGGTAGGCCGGAAAGGGAGTCTGGATAACAGTAGGGCAGGCCTCTATTTTAGGAGGGAATGTCAGGGAGGCAGCCATCTTGAGTGAGGATGGTTGGAAGAGGGGAAGAGTTTAGAGACTCCTAGGATTGGCCAGAGCAATTGGGAGGAGCCAAGTCTGAGGAGGGAAAGAAGGTAGCTTCAGTGAGAGTTGAGAGCTGGGAGCTGGTATGTGAAGGTGTAGGTTTTGAAAATGAGTTTTTTTCGGAGAGAGTGTCTGTGTTAGACAGTGCTGTGAGCTGACAGGAAAAAGGTCAGACAGCAGTCTGACCTCTTGTGAGAGTTAGCACAAGAGATTGGCTCTCCAGGCTGGGTTGGTTAATAGGAAGAATTCTAGGGTAGAGTTAGTTAATAACCCAGGGGCTGCCTAGATAGGCTAGTCAGACTCATCACTGTTCTTTGAAATAGAGCGAGGGTTTTGTTACCAACAGTTAGTTCTGTTTGGTTAGCTCTGTCTAGGACAAAGTGAAGAGAACTGTTCAAGCAACCAATCAAGCTGAAGTACCTTTGTAACAAGTCACGCTTTTTGTACCTCTCAGGAGTGGTTAGTTGTCTGTTTTAAAAATAAATCCTATTCTGTTTAACTTTCAACAGAGTCTCTACTGTACATCATTCCGTCGTCAAGCTTTTGTGATCGTTCCAGCAATTTTAACACCCTGTTGCTACAGAAACGCCTCTCAAGAAACAGTTGTTTCGGAGCCAGGGATAAGAGCAGTGTTGGCAAGAGTGGGAAAAGTAAGATGTAATGCTGTGTAATGCTATGCAAGAGCTAAAGGCATAGAGTGATTTACGGCCTAGAGAGTGAACTGTGAGCTTTTCCTGTATACGTCACACATTATTATTATTATTATTATTATTATTAAACTTTATTTGTACCCCGCTAGCATCTCCCGAAGGATTCGATGCGGCTTACACAGGCCGAGGCCTCAACACACAACATAGCAATACAAACTAGGCAAATCAAACAATTTAAAACAGGATAAAGCAAATAAACAACAGGCAAAAGCAATACACTAAAACACAATAAAAACTGGGCCAGGCCAAAGTAATGGGTACAAGAATTAAAAGTGCTGATGTGACAGGAGGTGTATATGAGGCTTCTAGGGCAAGTGCGATGTGCAGCAGTCATTGGTTCTGATAAGGTGCTTATGGGACTTGGTAGTGGAGATTTCCTAATCTGGAAAGGCGCATCGGAAAAGCCAGGTCTTCAAGTTCTTTCTGAAGACAGCCAATGTAGGGGCCTGTCTAAGGTCTTTGGGGAGGGTGTTCCAGAGTCTGGGGGCCACCACGGAAAAGGCCCTGTCCCACGTCCCCACCAAGCGTGCTTGCGACACAGGTGGGATCACGAGCAGGGCCTCTCCAGATGACCGAAGTGAGCGTGTGGGTTCATAGATGGAAATGCGGTAACGCAGGTAAGCTGGTCCCAAACCGTTCAGGGCTTTGTAGGTAAGCGCCTGCACCTTAAATTGAGCTCGGAATATAAACGGCAGCCAGTGGAGCTCCTTGAACAGGAGGGTTGTCCTCTCTCTGTAAGGGGCCCCAGTTAACATCCTGGCTGATGATCGTTGGACCAGTTGGAACTTCCGAGCCGTCTTCAAGGGCAGCCCCACGTAGAGCGCATTGCAGTAGTCCAGTCTGGAGGTGACGAAGGCATGGACCACTCCGGCCAGATCCACCTTCGCGAGGTACGGTCGCAGTTGGCGCACGAGTCTCAATTGTGCAACCGTCGACGCCTGAGCATCAAGCGTAAGCGATGAATTCAGAAGGACTCCCAAACTGCGGACCTGTGGCTTCAGGGGGAGTGTAACCCCGTCCAGCACAGGTTGCCACCCTATACCCCGGTCAGGTTTTCCAATGACATGGATATGAGATAACAGAGTGCAAGGTGTTCTCTTCCAGCCATGCCAGGGAAGGAGCAAGACGCGTGTGTGATTTCTCCTGTACAATGTTATATTTATTATTTTTCTTGCAGCTTTGAGAATGTAATAAAAGTACCACTTCAAGGATTTGAAGTTGACAAAGGACTGTGCACTTTGTTTTCATTGTGTGCCTCATTGCAGTTTCACTGAGGCCAAATTTTATTGACAAGGGTTATGGGCACATAGCATTACCAAAATTCAAAGCATATCATGCAATTAAATAAATACAATACAGAGTACAATATACACATGCACAAATTCCAAAGGCCTGTCTTCATAACTGGTCAGTTATTAAAAGTTGAAGTTCAACAAAGGACTGCACACTTTGTTTTCATTGCGTGCCTCATTGCAGTTGCACTGAGGCCGAAATTTATTGACAATATATACAATCTTGAGAACAGTTGCGTTGAGTCACACAATATATTTTGAGAGAGATTCAAATGGTATTTAGGTGTCCATGTGGAGGATCCTCTTCCTGCAGCTCATGAAGCGAGAAATATCTCCTGCACAGATAAAGCCCAAGTATGTAACTGTTGCCAAAACTCCCAGGCTCAGCTAGCTCCTTGGGTGTTGCCCAACCAATCAGATCCGTGCTTTGCATTTCCAGTTAACACAGTCACCAATTGATTTTTTCCATGTCCTAACATGTTATAGATGTGAGAGCTGGACCTTAGGGAAGGCTGAGCGAAGGAAGATTGATGCTTTTGAACTGTGGTGCTGCAGGAAAGTTCTGAGAGTGCCTTAGACTGCGAGAAGATCCAACCAGTCCATCCTCCAGGAAATAAAGCCCAGCTGCTCACTGGAGGGAAGGATACTAGAGACAAAGTTGAAGTACTTTGGCCACATCACGAGGAGACAGCAAAGCCTGGAGAAGAGAATGATGCTGGGGAAAGTGGAAGGCAAAAGGAAGAGGGGCCGACCAAGGGCAAGATGGATGGATGGCATCCTTGAAGTGATTGGACTGACCTTGAAGGAGCTGGGGGTGGTGACGGCCGACAGGGAGCTCTGGCGTGGGCTGGTCCATGAGGTCACGAAGAGTCGGAGACGACTGAACGAATGAACAACAACAAAACATGTTATAGACGGATCACTCTGACCTTTAGAACCAGGGGGGAGATTACCCCTTCCATACCTTTTTGCAGCATCACCTTCTTTCTAATTATGATCCTATATTACCCATCCCCAAACTGCCAGGCATTCTATAGACTAACCACCACCAACTGCTAGGCGTGCCACTCTACCAACCACCGTCAACGGCGGGACATGACACCTGGGTTTAGTCCCAATGTGAAGAAAAACCTGGGCTGGACCCATAACCTATTACACAGCACGTGTTTTAATCCAATGTCCCAACGCCCAAAAAACCAAGATGCAAAATAGTCTCAGACCAATAGTCAAGGTAAACAGAAAATCTTTACTCTCTTAACTTTGCAGAGATGAAACAGAACTGGCAATGCTGCACACACAAATCAGCCATGCAACATGTTTACACAGTCTTTGCAATAAACATAAAATAAAACATCTTCTAAGCAGCAAATGGGAAATCATAACAACCTGAAGTAAATAGCCATTTCACCATCAGCATCTCCTGCTGGTACTCCGCACTGGCGAAACAGAACTCCAGCAGCAACCTGCCAGAAATCCAGCACCCACCCAGAGGCGGCCCTAGGTAATTTTCAATGGTAAGCAAGCAGTATTTTGCCCCCCCCCCCCCGCCATCACTGATTTACATTACATTTACATTTACATTTACATTACATTACAGATTCACCAGTTGAAGGAAATGTGCTCACCAAGGTGGAGAGAAGTCATCGAAGATTTATTGATTTCAGCGGAAGTGACGCCTTCTGGCGATATCTCGATCAAAGTAGCTGAGATGTCATACGGCACAAAACATGCATCTTTTATACAGTAAAGGTTCAGATTTCCCGCTGCCCCCAGCTGGATTCGGTCCCGCCATGATTGGTTGGGCGAGGTTGAACGTCATCAGGACTCCGGACGGAGGAGGAGTAAGGCGCGCCTCAACCAATCGGAGACACCGGCCACCTTCGATGGAGATGTGCCCATTGTCCAATGGTGGGAGAGGGGTTGGCCGGTCATCTGAACAAAGATGTATCAGTGGATGATGATGGGATTAAGTGTTCCCAAGAGCCCAGTTACTTACTTACTTACTTACTTAGGCGATCCCTCGTTGGACGAGTAAGATGGTCTTCCATTATGGGTTTCCTTGTGGGTCCGCATGTGGCTGTGGAGCCCTATTCTTGCTCTGCATCTTCTTCTGCAGTGTGGGCATTCGTTTCCAGGTGGAAGGCGGTCCCGGTCAGGATTGGCTTGACGCGCCTTCCTCTTGGCACGTTTCTCTCTTTCACCCTCCACTTGTGCCTCCTTGAATTCTGCAGTACTGCTGGTCACAGCTGAACTCCAGCTGGAGCACTCAAGGGCCAGAGCTTCCCAGTTCTCAGTGTTTCTGCCAGAGTTTTTAAGGTTGGCTTTGAGCCCATCTTTCAATCTCTTTTCCTGTCCACCAACATTCCGTTTTCCGTTCTTGAGTTCGGAGTAGAGCAACTGCTTTGGGAGACGGTGGTCAGGCATCCGGACAACGTGGCCGGCCCAGCGGAGTTGATGTTGGAGGACCATTGCTTCAATGCTGGTGGTCTTTGCTTCTTCCAGCACACTGACGTTTGTCCGCTTGTCTTCCCAAGATATTCTTTTTTCTTTTCTTTGGAAGATGCCTGTGCGTGGGTTTTTTTAATGTGTGGAGGTCAGTGCACAACTGATCAACACACAGTCTTCACAGAATGAGGTCCCACTGGTGATGTAGTTTAACCCAATGACCGTGGCTTCTCAATCTGTTGCAGCCTTCCTCCGCCTTCACAGCCGTTGTAACATGTACCATGTTATCCTCCGCCTGCTCCGCCGTTGAGGTCTTTGGGTCTTCAGACTGTGCTTGGTCTGGAACCTTCCCCGCGGCCACTCCTGGGAGTGCATGACTCCAGTTGTTGTGCCTACAGGTTCATCGGAACACGCAAGCCCCCTCATCACGACAAGGTGACAGTCCATCGAGGGGGACAAGAGCCCAGTACAACAGCCCTGATGAGCTTTACCAATACTATTATTGTCTCTGTGTAAACAGTCTCGGACAGAGGCCACTGCCCACGGCAGGAAGCTCCCATATATGGTCCATCCAGTAGGTATTGTCTTTGGTAAGTTTGATGGGGAGTACTAAAGGTAAATGGATCCCAGGACAATGGTGACAGGGTACTCCCAGGTAGGAACACGCCCTGCCGAGAGGAGAGTGTCTTCTATTGTCCAGGCTTTGGCAAGAGGAAGGATTCCCGAAACCACCTGAAGGGATTATGGGTTCCGTTGTGATACCTGGTATATTCAATCAAAATTTAAATGGAGCCTGGTAGGGTGTGGAGAGATTCCTTCCCAGGACATGAGGTGCTGGCAGAAGGTTCTCGCTGGTCAGTAACTTCCCAAAATTTTATAAAGTGTACAGAAAGCAAACAATTAGACATATGCACACAATAAGGGGCTCCCGATGGCGGGAGGAATCCCAGGTACTTCATTCGTGGGGTCCTGACCATTGTTGGGTTGGGGAGTAATTCACAATATCCCATAAGAATACAAGGGGCTTATGGGCGGGAGAAACATAGACCATAAGGCAGTGTTTCTCAACCTGGGGGTCGGGACCCCTGGGGGGGTTGCAAGGGGGTGTCAGAGGGGTCACCAAAGACCATCAGAAAATAATATTTTCTGTTAGTCATGGGGGTTCTGTGTGGGAAATTTGGCCCAATTCTATCGGTGCGGTTGAGAATGCTCTTTGATTGTAGGTGAACTATAAATCCCAGCAACTACAACTCCCAAATGTCAAGTCTATGTTCCCCAAACTTCACCAGTGTTCACATTTGGGCATATTGAGGATTCGTGCCAAGTTTGGTCCAGATCCATCATTGTTTGACTTCCCACTGCTTTCTGGATGTAGGTGAACTACAACTCCAAAACCCAAGGTCAATGCCCACCAAATCCTTCCAGTATTTTCTGTAGGTCATGGGAGTTTTGTGTGCCAATTTTGGTTCAATTCCATCATGGGTGGAATTCACAATGCTCTTTGATTGTAGGTTAACTGTAAATGAAAGCAACTACAACTCCCAAATGACAAAATCAATCAGTCCCCCAAACCCACTGTAAAGAAGCGTTAATCCCACCGCTTGTCAACCAAAAATGTAAAGAAGCAGCGCTAATCCCACTAGATGCCACCAAAAATTATGTGAGGAAGTATTAATCTTCTTTAATGTCACCAATATTCTGTGAGGAACCTTCTTTTAAATATCAATTAAGCTGCCACCAATATGTTTAGAGACGCTGGTTTATGTCTCTGTTTATCCTTAGTTGTGTTGTGAGGTGATTTTGGTAGTGTGGAATGCACCAAGTATAAAAGCAATGGAGGAGGCAGGTTTGAAATACAAAGAGAACAAGTTTTATTGTTAACAGAACGTAATTGTTGCAGTTTTGAGAGTTTGAACTTGGCACAAGGCTTGATGTTACAAAATGGCTGGTTTGAGATACATTCAGCCTTCTGAATGTTACAAATCTACAAACTCCTACTTTAGTGAAGTGCTTATACTATTTCAGAGTTCCCTATTGTGAATGTCCACACTGTTTGCCCTATACTCGGAACAAACCACTGATCACCAGTCTTTCCTTACTGGCGATCCTTAAAACCCCCTCTGTTAGATTCTTTAACCTAAGTAATCTAACAAGGTAACACCTTCAGCTCTCTTCTAAGAACTGCTGAATTCTCACAGCTTCACAACAGAGCCCTAACTGGCTCTCCTCTTCCCCGGGTCTCTTCCACCGGACTAAACTACTTTCCCCAGAGTCCTTTCTTGACTCTGCTATTTCCCAGAGCCCTTAACTGGCTCTGCTCTTCTCCGGGTCTCCTCCACCGGACTGGAGCTTAACTGCCACTTTCAAACCTTTTTCTCCTTAAGCTCCGCCCACCTTCTCTGAGGCTTTGTCTTGTCACCATGGCAACCTATCCCTCACAGCTAGGCCATGGCAATAAATGTAATACATAAATACAGTTTAAATACAGTATAATAAACACTCTATAATAAACATTTCTCTACACCTTCCCCCCCAGAAAAATATTTTTGCACATTTCTTAATCCTAGAATAGCAAAAATAATCCTACATAACATTTAACAATAAATATACATATATCAATTCTGAAAGGGAAACATATTAGGGTTAAATACATTTCAATTACACATATATACAAACCTTTAACCTATGGAATCCTAGATAAGGCGTCCGCAACTACATTTCGTTTACCTGAAACATGTTTTATGTCAAATATGAAATCTTGTAAACCCAAACTCCATCTTAACAATTTGTTAATAGCCCACACAATAGTAAAACTCCCACATTTGATCGTTGACATAGGTGTCTTAGTGTCCAATGTCCCATGGTTCAAACACAACCTCGGTTGTACTGGACCAACTGTCCACAGCAATGTCTCTTTATGATGATTTTTTAGCTTCTTTCTTCCACTTCTTCGTTTCTTCTTTTTAGGTTTCTTCTTTTGTCCCTTGATGTCTTTCCGATGACCTGGAGATACGGTTTTCTTCCTCACACGATGTCTGCAAGTCTTTTCTGCTCTCTTTTTTGTTGCTGGGGTTTCTTCTTTTAATCTGACCTTCCAATTATCAGGAACAGTTCTGTTTCCATCGATTTTCAGGGCTTGAACAATGGCTTGCTTCCATGAAGCATCAGGTTGTAGTGAATAATCTGGAATTCCTCGAACATCTTCTCTTGGCACTGAAGAGAATTCACTGTCCTTGGAAGAACGAACACAAATACTGTCCTTCTTCATGGCAAGCTCATCACTGCTATCTGGACAAACTTCCAAAGCTAGAAATTGCAGCTTTTTCTTTTTATCACCACCATTACAGTCTGCGTACATCAGCTCTCCTGTCAGTCCATCAGCTTGGTTTTTATTCTCTCTTTCTTCTTTGTTCAAGGATAAAGGAGATTTCTCTTCCGATATATGGTTAAATCTTCTTTTTCTGCTCACTTTCTCTTCAGATGTATGGATCTTTGTTTCACAGAAGACCCCTGGATATTCTGAACTCGCATCAGCTTCTACTGTCACATCCAGAGTTTGTTTTTCTTCAGCTTTCTCTTTTGATTTTATTTTATTGTCTTTGTCAAAAAGTTCGGCTGAGGTAATTTCTTTACGTGGAGCTGAAGGAAATACATCTTTTAAGGTCAAGGATTCCTCTTTCTCCTCAGAGTTTATCACTTGTCTTTCCAGACCTATTGTTTCTATACTCCCTTCACTGGCTCTCAAATAATCAGCCACTGGAATCGGCTCTGCTGCAGGGCTTGTTCCTCGTTTGCATGGTCTCTTCTGGCTGTACACTTCTGACTTTATATTTGGAACACCATCTTCAGCAATAAATCTATAGGGTTGTTCTTCTGCTCTTTGTTCCTGTTGAATTTCTCTGACTCCTCCTGTCTCCTTAATAAGCTCAGTAACCGTAGCGCTGGATTCTGGATTTTCATCTCCATCCTGTTGTATGGCAAAACACAGGGCTTTCTGTTCAAGGCTTTCATTGTTACATTCTTTCTCCCCATACGCCACCTTACAGAATTTAATCTCCTCAGCCAAATCATTTCCAATTAAACATTGATATGGTATGTCAGGACTGACTGCAAAATCCCACATACCCTTCCATCCTTTATATTCTATTGGCAAGGTCACCACGGGTGTTGGGATCGCGGGACCTAAACCTTTTAATTTTATTTCAGAGGTTGGCTGTTGGAATTTCTGAGGTATTATTTCAGGGTGCGCGATGCATACTTCGGAACCTGTATCTCTGAGTCCTTTCCTGTCTTTGTGATCAATAGAAATGGTTTCTAAGTAGTCCTTAGATGGGCTGCCTGACAGGATAAACAGACATTGTTTCTCTTGAGGCTCTGAGCTTGAACTCTCCTTTGAAACAGTATCTGCTTCTGCCCTTGGTGTTTCTTTCATTTTATTCACAAAGAGGGTTGTTTTCTCTTTCCTTAACAAGGGACATTGATATTTTAAATGATTCCATTCTCCACATTGAAAGCACCGTCGTTTTACCTCAGGAGCAGTTGGTCTTATTACACTCTGCCTCCTATAGGGGGTGTTTTCTATGTCAGCACCCTTTTCTTGCTGTGGGCGCTTTTGTTGTGAATAAAATGGCTGCCTGTTTATTCTTTTGTCATTTGGCAGATCTTCCCCTTTGAATCCTTCTTTCAAGGTTGTTATTTGATCCGCCATACCCGCTGCCTCTACAATCGTGGATGGCTTGCGATCTTGAATCACCCAACGAATTTCATAAGGAACTAATTGGAAAAATTGTTCCAATTTCAAAAGTTCCCTCAGCTGATGATAATCTTCTACCTCAGACGTCTTTATCCAACTATCGAACAGTTGAGACAATCTAGAGGCCACCTGAGCAAAACTTTGTGTTTTATCTTTCTTCAACGTCCTGAACTTAAATCTATAATATTCCGGAGTCAATCTAAACTCTTGTTGAATCTGTTTCTTAAACAGATCATAGTCTCTATAAGATTCTTCAGGCAACTGTCCATAAATCTGCAAAAGTTTCCCACTTATCTGTGGCCTAAGGTATGTCATCCATTTTTCCTTAGCCACTCCAAAATCACGACAACATCTTTCAAAAGATATTAGGAATTTCTCTGGACAATCGTCCTTGGTATATTTTGGGAATTTCTTCATCAAATCTGGGGTATCCCCTCCAGATCTCCCTTCCTGAACATCACTGGATGTTTGAGACAAAGTCAATCTTTGTTTTTCTAGCTCAAACTCCATTCTCTTCAATTCTAACTCCCGTTCAAATTCTCTCACTCTTTGTCTTTCTTCAAACTCTCTTTGTTTAGCCTCTCTCTCCATTTCTCTCTCTCTTTGTTTTTCTTTTGCCTCCATCTCCAAACGTTTCATCTCTAATTTGTACTTAAAAGCCATTTCTGACATAGGCACTGCCTCTGTCTCTGACTCAGAGCTCGAGCTTTCCCCTATGTCTCCCTCTCTTTCTTCAGCCAGCTTTCTCTGCCGCCTGGTAGCCATTTTTCAGCAACTTTTACCTCACAACTTATTTTAAAATTAAACTTAAGGCACTCGATTAGTTGTTACACGAATCCCGTCGTCTGCCACCAAAAATGTAAAGAAGCGTTAATCCCACCGCTTGTCAACCAAAAATGTAAAGAAGCAGCGCTAATCCCACTAGATGCCACCAAAAATTATGTGAGGAAGTATTAATCTTCTTTAATGTCACCAATATTCTGTGAGGAACCTTCTTTTAAATATCAATTAAGCTGCCACCAATATGTTTAGAGACGCTGGTTTATGTCTCTGTTTATCCTTAGTTGTGTTGTGAGGTGATTTTGGTAGTGTGGAATGCACCAAGTATAAAAGCAATGGAGGAGGCAGGTTTGAAATACAAAGAGAACAAGTTTTATTGTTAACAGAACGTAATTGTTGCAGTTTTGAGAGTTTGAACTTGGCACAAGGCTTGATGTTACAAAATGGCTGGTTTGAGATACATTCAGCCTTCTGAATGTTACAAATCTACAAACTCCTTCTTTAGTGAAGTGCTTATACTATTTCAGAGTTCCCTATTGTGAATGTCCACACTGTTTGCCCTATACTCGGAACAAACCACTGATCACCAGTCTTTCCTTACTGGCGATCCTTAAAACCCCCTCTGTTAGATTCTTTAACCTAAGTAATCTAACAAGGTAACACCTTCAGCTCTCTTGCTGAAGAAATATTCACAAATTCTAAGAACTGCTGAATTCTCACAGCTTCACAACAGAGCCCTAACTGGCTCTCCTCTTCCCCGGGTCTCTTCCACCGGACTAAACTACTTTCCCCAGAGTCCTTTCTTGACTCTGCTATTTCCCAGAGCCCTTAACTGGCTCTGCTCTTCTCCGGGTCTCCTCCACCGGACTGGAGCTTAACTGCCACTTTCAAACCTTTTTCTCCTTAAGCTCCGCCCACCTTCTCTGAGGCTTTGTCTTGTCACCATGGCAACCTATCCCTCACAGCTAGGCCATGGCAATAAATGTAGTACATAAATACAGTTTAAATACAGTATAATAAACACTCTATAATAAACATTTCTCTACACCACCAGTATTCAAATTTGGGCATATTGAGTATTTGAGCCAGATTTGGTCCAGTAAATTAGAATACATCCTGCTGCATATCAGATATTTACATTACTATTCATAACAGAAGCAAAATTACAGTTGTGACGTACCAATGAAAATAATTATATGGTTGGGGGTCAACCATATAATTATTGAGGAACAACATGAGGAACTATGTTAAGGGGTCATGGCAATAGGAAGGTTGAGAAACACTGCCATAAGGGGAGGAAAAGTGGGGGGGACATAACATGGGGTTCAGATACTAACAGTTAGGAGCATTGTCTCGTTGAAAAGTTCTGGGATAGGTAATATATAGAGAGAAGGATAGATCTGTCGCTGCAGTAATAAAAGTTGGATTGGTTGCAGCCATAAAGTAATTAGTTTATTTACATTCTATTTACAAAGACCAACACAGCACAAAGCAAGCACGTCTGCACTCCGGCAAAGACATCTCCGAAAGATGGCGATGGTAGTCTCCCCTTATCAGTAAATATCAGGCCTATCCAATTCCATTCTGATGACAAAAGTCCGGTCTCATCAGAGGAAGCAGGAAAACATTTCTACTGTCCTTTCTAGGATAATTTAAACCTCTGTGGTCTGTTAACGCTACACACGCTAGGCAGCTTTACAAACACACACTTTGAAATCTCCCAATTGATCAAATATAGTTCAACAAGATGTTGGGGCTACTCTAGAGGTTTGTTGGGACGGCAGAGGTCTGAGGAGGATCCAGAAGTGCTTCGCCTTTGGTGGCGGGAAAAATAGAACACGGACGGCGAAAGGCAAAGGAGGCATGCAAAATTAAGGTCTTTTGCCCTGCTTAGGGTGGGTGAAAGGATGACGAAGATCGATAGGTTTTCCCATTAATTCACTGGCAGTCGGTGGGCCCCTCCAGCAGTGGGAACTCCCTGCCGCAGGTGTCAGAACCCAGAAGAGCCAGACTCAGGAGTGTGTCCAAAATAAACAGTTTATTAAATCTAACAAAAGGACTCAGAGACACTTACTTCAGTGCCTCTGGTCAAAACTCAAAGGTAGTAGCAGTTATTAGCTCAAAAAACCAATTTAGAGGATAATCCGGATTATACAGAGATTGTTGCAATCCAGAGCAGGGAACGAGGCCCTAAGATAACTATCCACCACACTTGGCTGTGAAAAACAATCCTTTTTTATTGAAGAACAATGGTTACAAAATAAAGGAAAAATGCAAGTCAAAAGCCACAGCAAAATCAGCAAACATGAATTTAAATGGACAAAGCAAAACCAAAAGCCTCACTGGGAAATACTGGAATCTGTTAGCAATCCACTAACCGTACTTGATATCCTAGAAATCTTCCCAAACTATGGCCAGGGAACCGGGAGAACTGCCAAGGTCTTCATCAATTCTGAAACGATGCCTGAACTGAGGCAATCAGCCTGCCGTATTGCAATTAAAACTCAAGAATCGGTTCCGTGAACCGCCCTTCTGTTTTGAAGCCAATGTTTTTAATTCTTGAATTCGGGAGGATCGACGCAAACTGAGTGTTTTACTTCTGTCTTCCCAAATTTGGCCCCTTCCGTTGTCATTACAGTTAACAGGTGCAGAAGGGAGGGAAAGTTCAAGGTCTCCCTCTGAAACATTCTCATGAACACTGGTACTTTCATTTTCCAAATCTACAGAAGTTCCTTCCTCACTAATTTCAGGAGCATTGGCATCAAAAGGTACATTTCCACTAGCATCAGTAAATATACTTTCATTAGCATCAGGAGGAACAAACAGAGAATCAGGTTCAAGTTCAAACTCAGGCTGAACCCCAACAGAGATAAAATCCGGATTATAGTGTTCAAAGACACCCCAAATAACACAGCAGGTACAGAACAAGCAAACAAAGGTCCGTGAAGCAAAAGCCGTAGCCAGAAGTAGTCCAAAGTCCAAAGTTGCGAAGTTCCAAAGTCCACGTAGGCAGCGTTGTCGTTGTCAAAAACAATCCGAAGTCAAGGAAAGGAGAAGTCAGCACTCACGGGGATTCAAGCTGAGTTGAAGCACGAATGGAAACAGCAACATGCACATCCAGGACCCAACCCCAACACAAAAGTGGCAGCCACAAAACCCAAGGCACAAAACCAACACTTTGCCTTCTGCAAAGTTCTAACTCTTTGGTGCCTACTTTTATCTTACAACTCCTCAAGGGATGATGTGCTGGCCTCCACCCCATTGTTAACTCCCACAGCTGCCTTTGCATCTGCACCCATCCCTCCAATTCTGTTCATTTGTGGGATTAATATAACTCAAAAACCACTGGACGAATTGCTACCGGAACATGGCCATGCAGCCCAAAAAGCTCACAGCAACCCAGTGATTCTGGCCATGAAAGCCTTCGGCAATGCCGAATAATTGGTTTATACAATAAAGATGATACAGAATGGAATTATAGAGTAACTTTATTGTCATTGTACGTGGCAAAACCAAATTCAATGCTTTTCTCAGCACACATCACAAAACCAACACACCCGTCCCTCCACACCCCAACCACCACCACACAGCCCCCAATGCAACATCAATGCAAAACCACGGAGTTCTGTATACTCACAGCTCTAGGAGAAAAGCTATCTCTCATGTCAAATGTCTCTCTCTATATTATCTATATCTATAAATTTGTTAGGGGTGTCAAACGGAGCCACAAAACTCAAAACCCCCCCAACGAAACTTAACCAAAATTCCCATGCACATAACACAACCCACTAGGTACAAACGAATCGAATCAAAATGAAAAACAACACAACAACACACTCACAAAAGGACAAAACAAATGAGCATGCGCAATGGCGCAAAGTCCCCGGCGCGCGCGCGCACATGGCCGAACGGCCAACGCACCCTCTGCACCTCCCTCCCTCCCTCGCCCCGCCCCGCCCAGCATGAACACGTCACCTCACTTCCTTGCGGCACACACACACACACACGGCAGAACACCTCACCTCACTTCCCCGCGGCACACACACACACACACACACACGCCACAACACCTCACCTCACTTCCCTGCAGCACACACACACACGGCCAACGCACCCTCCGCACCTCCCTCCCTCCCTCGCCCCGCCCAGCACGAACACGTCATCTCCCTGCAGCACACACACACACACACACCTCACAACACCTCACCTCACTCCCCCGCGGCACACACACACACACACACACACCCCACAACACCTCACCTCACTTCCCCGCG
Source organism: Anolis sagrei (assembly GCF_037176765.1). NCBI lineage: Eukaryota > Metazoa > Chordata > Lepidosauria > Squamata > Anolidae > Anolis > Anolis sagrei. The sequence goes on along the minus strand of NC_090021.1, from coordinate 4,851,622 downwards.
GCACACACACACACACACGCCACAACACCTCACCTCACTTCCCTGCGGCACACACACACACGGCCAATGCACCTTTTGTACCTCCCTCCCTCGCCCCGCCCAGCACGAACACGTCATCTCACTTCCCTGCAGCACACACACACACACCTCACAACACCTCACCTCACTCCCCCGCGGCACACACACACACACCTCACAACACCTCACCTCACTTCCCCGCGGCACACACACACACACACACACACGCCACAACACCTCACCTCACTTCCCTGCGGCACACACACACACGGCCAATGCACCCTTTGTACCTCCCTCCCTCGCCCCGCCCAGCACGAACACGTCATCTCACTTCCCTGCAGCAGCACACACACACACACCTCACAACACCTCACCTCACTCCCCCGCGGCACACACACACACACACACACACACCCCACAACACCTCACCTCACACCCCCGCAACAATAATATATGACATGTTCCAGAGTAGGCAAATCAGACAATCTTCACATCAACAATGACAAAGAAACAGCAAGAAATACTGCATACCCAACAAGCATAAAGAAATTACATATATTAGAAACCAACATTTTCACGTTACTTTATTTTCCAGATCACAAGACTGGGCTACAGCAATGCGTGGCAGGGGACAGCTAGTCATCTATATATAAGTAAAAATGTAATGTTCGTTTGAGGGAATTAATAGAAAAACCACTGGACTAACTGATACCAAATTTGGACACAAGACACCAACTAAAGCACTTGAGGCTCAGGTGTCGGCGGTATCCGGGAGGGCCTTTGCACAACTGAGACTTGTGCGCCAGCTGCGACCGTACCTCGTGAAGGCAGATCTGGCCGGGGTGGTCCACGCCTTGGTCACCTCTAGAATGGATTACTGCAATGCGCTCTACGTGGGGCTGCCCTTGAGGACAGCTCGGAAACTTCAATTGGTCCAGCGGGCAGCAGCCAGGATGTTAACTGGGGCCCATTATCAAGAGAGGTCTACCCCTCTATTTAAGGAGCTCCACTGGCTGCCATTTATTTTCCGAGCCCAATTCAAGGTGCAGGTGCTCACCTACAAAGCCCTGAACGGTTTGGGACCACCCTACCTGCGGGACCGCATCTCCATTTACGAACCCACACGCTCACTCCGATCATCTGGGGAGGCCCTGCTCGTGATCCCACCCACGTCGCAAGCACGTTTGGTGGGGACACGGGACAGGGCCTTCTCTGTGGCGGCCCCCCGACTTTGGAATGCCCTTCCAAAAGATCTCCGACAGGCCCCTACTTTAGCAGTTTTCAGAAGGAATCTAAAAACCTGGCTGTTCCGATGTGCCTTTCCAGATTAGGAATTTCCCCTTTCCAAATCCTAGAAGCACTTTAGCCCATCAGATGTTACTGCACACCGCACCTTTAACCCATGTTCCTCCTGCCATCTCAGCATTTTAATCCCTGTACCCCATTGCGCCGGCCGAACCAGTTTTTAATTGTGTCTTGAGGTAGTTATTGTTGTTATTTTGCTTGATTGCTTGTTTTGCTTTGTTTAGTACTGTGTTATGTTTCTTATTGTATTGTGTTTTGAGGCTCCGGCCTGTGTAAGCCGCATCGAGTCCTGCGGGAGATGCTAGCGGGGTACAAATAAAGTTAATAATAATAATAATAAATAATAAAGCAATGTATGTCCTTCACTCAAAAAAAAATTAACTGGAAATAACTTAAACTCCTACAAACCTAAATGACTATACAGAGCATGCGTTAAAAGCACACCTTCCCCCTACCCTCCCTCTTGCACGAGGGGGAAAAGACCAACAGCTGAGAGAGAGACAGCTTGAGAGAGGGAGGGAAAGGTGGCCCGTATATCCCTCTTGCTACCCCCTGTATTTATTTATTTATTATTTTCACAGTTTTCTATACCGAGCTTCTCAACCTCACTGAGGGACTCAGCCCGGTTTCCAGCCATAAAAACCATATACACTCATTAAAATATCATATATCACAATTACAAAAACAACTTTAAAAACACTATATATAAAACTACAGTGGTCAGTCGTCCTACATCAACTTCCATCCAGGGTCCTAGGGTGTTGTCTCATTCATCGAAGGCCTGACTCCACAGCCACGTCTTCACCCGTTTCCTAAATGTTAGGATGGATGGGGCGGTTCTGGCCTCCAGAGGGAGAGAGTCCCAGAGTCGTGGGGCCACCACCGAGAAAGCCCTGTCCCTCGTCCCCACCAGGCGCGCTGGCGAGGGCGGTGGGACCGAGAGCAGGGCCCCTCCAGATGATCTTAATAATCTTGATGGTTCGTAGAGGAGAATACGTTCGGAGAGGGAAACAGGGCCAGAGTCGTTTAGGGCTTTATAGGTCAACACCCCCTGCCTCTCCCTTCCCAAAGTATTCAGAGAGAGGGAGGGAGAGAAGGAGGGAGGGAGAGAGAGGACACCCTCCTCTAGATCCACCCTCTCCCTTTCTTTCCTTCCATTCCTTTCCTTTCCCTCTTAGAATCATAGAATCATAGAATCAAAGAGTTGGAAGAGACCTCATGGGCCATCCAGTCCAACCCCCCGCCAAGAAGCAGGAATATTGCATTCAAATCACCCCTGACAGATGGCCATCCAGCCTCTGCTTAAAAGCCTCCAAAGAAGGAGCCTCCACCACACTCCGGGGCAGAGAGTTCCACTGCTGAACGGCTCTCACAGTCAGGAAGTTCTTCCTCATGTTCAGATGGAATCTCCTCTCTTGTAGTTTGAAGCCATTGTTCCGCGTCCTAGTCTCCAAGGAAGCAGAAAACAAGCTTGCTCCCTTCTCCCTGTGGCTTCCTCTCACATATTTATACATGGCTATCATATCTCCTCTCAGCCTTCTCTTCTTCAGGCTAAACATGCCCAGTTCCCTAAGCCGCTCCTCATAGGGCTTGTTCTCCAGACCCTTGATCATTTTTGTCGCCCTCCTCTGGACACATTCCACCTTGTCAATATCTCTCTTGAATTGTGGTGCCCAGAATTGGACACAATATTCCAGATGTGGTCTAACCAAAGCAGAATAGAGCAAGGGTAGCATTACTTCCTTAGATCTAGACACTAGGTTCCTATTGATGCAGGCCAAAATCCCATTGGCTTTTTTTGCCGCCACATCACATTGTTGGCTCATGTTTAACTTGATCCCCACGAGGACTCCAAGATCTTTTTCACACGTACTGCTCTCGAGCCAGGCGTCCCCCATTCTGTATCTTTGCATTTCGTTTTTCCTGCCAAAGTGGAGTATCTTGCATTTGTCACTGTTGAACTTCATTTTGTTAGTTTTGGCCCATCTCTCTAATCTGTCAAGATCGTTTTGAATCCTGCTCCTGTCCTCTGGACTATTGGCTCTCCCTCCCAATTTGGTGTCGTCTGCAAACTTGATGATCCTGCCTTCTAGCCCTTCATCTAAGTCATTAATAAAGATGTTGAACAGGTCCGGGCCCAGGACGGAACCCTGCGGCACTCCACTCGTCACTTCTTTCCAAGATGAAGAGGAAGCATTAGTGAGCACTCTCTGTGTTCGTCCACTTAACCAATTACAGATCCACCTCACCGTAGTTTTGCCGGGTCTTGGCTGTCAGCAGCATGGAGGTGCCTCTGCTGGGCTGCTGGAAACTCACACAAGAGGGATTCTGTGTGTGTGTGTGTGCCAAGAAAGCTCGTCCATATTGAGTTATGGGAAGGAATTTTGGGAAATAAAGTCCAGTATTCAAAGCAAGGACAAAAACGTACGCTCTGTGAGTTAGGAAAGTCTGTTCAGGAAGGCACAATCAAAATGTGACTGTTATGATAATTTGGTTATAATTAACTGCTATTGTTTTAACTCTGTATGTATTTATGGTTTTATAATGTGTTATTGATTGTGGCATCAAATTGCTGCCTTTGTTAGCCTCTCTGAGTCCCGTCTCCCCCGGCGGGTTGAAAGGGCGGGGTAAAAACGCTGTAAATAAATAAATAAAACATTCCCGAAAGATGGCCATCCATTTTTACTTTATAGCAACCCCGGGGTATAATATATCTACAATAATAATATCTATATATCTATCATAGTAATATCTATAAGTCTATAATCTACATATATATGCATATATGTCTATGATATCTATATGTCTATAACAATATCTAGATGTCTATAGTATCTGTATAGAATCATAGAGTTGGAAGAGACCTCATGGGCCATCCAGTCTAACCCCATTCTGCCAAGAAGCAGGAATATTGCATTCAAATCACCCCTGACAGATGGCCATCCAGCCTCATAGAATCATAGAATCAAAGAGTTGGAAGAGACCTCATGGGCCATCCAGTCCAACCCCATTCTGCCAAGAAGCAGGAATATTGCATTCAAATCACCCCTGACAGATGGCCACCCAGCCTCTGTTTCAAAGCTTCCAAAGAAGGAGCCTCCACCACACTCTGGGGCAGAGAGTTCCACTGCTGAATGGCTCTCACAGTCAGGAAGTTCTTCCTCGTGTTCAGATGGAATCTCCTCTCTTGTAGTTTGAAGCCATTGTTCCACGTCCTAGTCTCCAGGGAAGCAGAAAACAAGCTTGCTCCCTCCTCCCTGCGGCTTCCTCTCACATATTTATACATGGCTATCATATCTCCTCTCATCCTTCTCTTCTTCAGGCTAAACATGCCCAGCTTCTTAAGCCACTCCTCATAGGGCTTGTTCTCCAGACCCTTGATCATTTTAGTCGCCCTCCTCTGGACGCATTCCAGCTTGTCAATATCTCTCTTGAATTGTGGTGCCCAGAATTGGACACAATATTCCAGGTGTGGTCTAACCAAAGCAGAATAGAGCATGGGTAGCATGACTTCCCTAGATCTAGACACTAGGCTCCTCTTGATGCAGGCCAAAACCCCATTGGCTTTTTTTGCCGCCACATCACATTGTTGGCTCATGTTTAACTTGTTGTCCATGAGGACTCCAAGATCTTTTTCACACGTACTGCTTTCGAGCCAGGCGTCACCCATTCTGTATCTATGTCTGTAATAATAATGTCTATATGCTAATAATAATATCTATATGTCTATAATTATATCTGTCAGTCAATAATACCTATACATCTATAATAGTAACACCTATATGCCTATAATATCTATGTCTATAATAATAATATCTATATATCTATAATAATAAAAATAATATCTATATGCCTATAATAATATGTCTATAATAATAACAACAATAATAATACCTATATAATATCTTTGAACTGGGTTATATGGCAGTGTGGACTAAGGCAACCCAGAGCCCTTCCACACATCCATATAACCCTTTGGCCTCAAGGAGACGGAAATGCGCCTATATTAGGTTGACACTTTGCCACTTCAGTTGTGTATTGATAGATTAGAAACCAGCTCTTCCTCTTTTCTTTCTTTCCCATTTCTCCAAAATGTGCCACAGCAACACGTGGCTGGATACAGCTAGTATTATATAATATAGTATTATATTGAATATCTTATATGAGGTTGTTGAACCTCTGGTTTGCTAGTTAAACTAAATTACTGTGTCACAAAAAGATGTATATCTAATAAGTGTTTCATCAACATGAAAAGTCTGGAAAGCTCTATCTGGGAAACTCTCTTTGGGGTCAAACACCACTGTTCTCTCCAGTGTGGATTCCACGTCTATGTTGATTTCTACTCTCAGAGAAGCTTTTCCCACACACTATGTGTTTATAGGGTTTCTCCCCAGTGTGACTCCTTTGATGTGAACGTAGATGTGCACTCTGAGTGAAGCTCTGCCCGCACTCCAGGCATGTATAGGGTTTCTCCCCAGTATGAATCCTTTGATGTGAACGTAGACTTCCACTCTGAGTGAAGCTCTTTCCACACTCCAGGCATGTATAGGGTTTCTCCCCAGTGTGAGTCCTTTGATGGCTACGTAGACCTGAACTATGAATGAAGCTCTTTCCACACTCCAGGCATTTATAGGGTTTCTCCAGAGTGTGAGTCCTTTGGTGTGAGCGTAGACCTGAATGATGAGTGAAGGTCTTTCCACACTCCAGGCATGTATAGGGTTCCTCCTCAGTGTGAATCCTTTGATGTGAACGTAGACTTCCACTTGTAATGAAGCTCTGCCCACACTCCAGGCATGTATAGGGTTTCTCCCCAGTGTGAGTCCTTTCATGTAACCGTAGACCTGAACTCTGAGTGAAGCTCTGCCCACACTCCAGGCATGTATAGGGTTTCTCCCCGGTGTGAATCCTTTGATGTGAATGTAGATTTGAACTGTGAGTGAAGCTCTTTCCGCACTCCAGGCATTTATAGGGTTTCTCCCCCCTGTGAGTCCTTTGATGTGAACGTAGAATTGAACTCTGAGAGAAGCTCTGCCCACACTCCATGCATGTATAGGGTTTCTCCCCAGTGTGAATCCTCTGATGTAATCGTAGACCTGAACTCTGAGTGAAGCTCTGCCCACACTCCAGGCATGTATAGGGTTTCTCCCCAGTGTGAATCCTTTGATGTGAATGTAGATTTGAACTGTGAGTGAAGCTCTTTCCACACTCCAGGCAAGTATAGGGTTTCTCCCCCGTGTGAATCCTTTGATGTAAACGTAGAAATGATCTCTGAGCGAAGCTCTTTCCACACTCCAGGCATGTATAGGGTTTCTCCCCCGTGTGAGTCCTTTGATGTCGCTTCAGATCACACCTCCAAGTGAAACTCTTCCGACATTCCAGGCATATAAATGCTTTCTCCTCCATGTCTGCCATGATATCGGTGTTTAATTGCAATACAGATCATTCAGTCTTCTTTTTTTCCTTCCTTGTCTGTATGTGAGGTCAAGATTTCAGCAAGACCCTCACCTGGAGAGAGGTTCTTATTCCTATATTGATTTCATTGCTGCATCCAAGGGGTGGCTCCATAGAATCTTCATTTCCCTGGTTAAGAAAGAAGTAAAAGATCAAAGATGAAGGTGAAAAACTTTCTTTACCTCCACAATTTCCCCCTTTCCCTTCATGGGTTATGTTGAAAATGGAAATATCCAGAAATGCAAACATCAAGGTCTTCAGAGTTTCTGTTGGACAATGAAGCAAGTGGAGTGTCTCTATCCCTGTGGAATAATGTCCAGGGTGGGAGAAAGAACCCTTGTCTGCTTGAAGTAGGTATGAATCCCCCAGCATTTCTGCGTTTTCAAATAAGATTCTGTGTCCAGCACTCAGAAACATGAGAACTCCAGACAGCAAGCAATCAGGTGCCAGTTAACACCTCCCAAAACAGAGGTTTCCTCCAGGCAACAGAGGCCAGGCCACCTCTCTGCAGATATCCTCACTGATTGACTTTGAAGACTTCATGTCTACGCGAATGCTAATTCAAACTTGCTAATTGCAACATTTACACTTGCTTCAAATAGACAAGGGTTCGTTCTCCCACACTGGATATTCCACAGGAATATATACACCACTTTCTTCACTGCCAAGAAGAACCTCTGAAGGTGCCATTAGCCACAGGTGCAGGCAAAACTTCAGGAGAGAATGCTGCTGGAACATGGCCAGACAGCCAAAAAATGTACAGCAACCCAGTGATTCCGGCCATGAAAGCCTTCAACAAAACATTATTAAAAGTAGTTTCTTCATATCTAAATGAGGTCTGGTGTGTAGTTTTTCCAAAGCACAGAACCTGAAACTGTAACTTGAGTGTGCCTTTTCCCTAAAGTGCATATATAAGGGGGAGTCAGTATTGCCATTCTTAATCCGAGAACGGTGTTCATACATTCTAGTTCTCAGGGGCCTGGTGGTCATCCCAATGTACAATAGGTTGTAGGGACACTGAATTGCATATATTACATTCTCTGAAGAGCACGTTGTATGATCTTGTAGGGAAACTGTGATATTACTAGTTGGATGTGTGAAATACTTTGTGTTTAACATTTGGCTACAGCAGTCCCAATGCCTGCATGCAAAGTTTCCCTTAATTGTTTCTTGGGGGTCTGTCTTCCATGTTATAAAATCCGAATGAATCATAATGTCCCACAAATTTCCTCTATATTGTGTTTCTAAGTAATAAACCTGTCATATGACCTCATATCTGAAGTTTCAAAATCAATAACATAATACTTTGTGCACCTTAAAATATTAACGCAACCAAGTCTGAATTTGCGAATCCCGTCCAGTCCAAGGTCTCTTCACTGAGAATTCTCACGAATCATTATAGCTGATGCTCAGCCAGCTGCCCGAATGCTTGGTCCCAGAGCCAAGGCTTGAGTTTTTTCCTGAAGAAGAGGAGAGATGCAGTCGCCCTGATTTCACTGGGGAATGCATATTATCAGAATATGTCAAAATATGTAATGTGTTTTAAATGTAATTTCATGTAGTTGTAATATGGATGCCACAAGATTATATTCCTGTGATATATGTTTATGTTTGAGGCTGTGAGATAGTAGCCCTGAAATACTCTGAGCTGAGTTGTGAAAAAAATTAGGGAGTATCTGATATCTGCCAAACAGCCAAGCAGCTGCAGAATTGTTTACTTTTCTACTTCCTTTTTTCTGCCTACTGTATTCTTCATATGTTGTCACTTACTGGAATAGATGTGTTTTGAACTGCTCTAAATAAATTAAACCTGCTTTATAACCAGAAGTCTCCAGAGTCCATGATTTCTACCAAGCCTGTGCAAAACTTCCGCTAAACGCTAACACATTCCACAGACCGGGGGGCCACCACCAAGAAGGCTCTTTCTTTCATCTCTGCCAATCGCGCTTGCTACTACCCTATCTTTTTAATTATTATTGCACTAGTCCACCCGTCCATGACGATAAAATGAATTTGCTACTGGTTGTTTTTTTTGTTTTTGTTTTTTGTTTTGTTGCTGTTTTGATGCCTGATTTATATATTGTTATACTGTTGTTGGTTTTATTTTGTTTCACACTGTTGTTTGCTTTTTCATGTGTTTTTAACTGTGTTGATTGGGCTTGGCTCCATGTAAGCTGCACCAAGTCCCTTTGGCGAGATGGAGTGGGGGGTACAAAACTGTAAAGTTGTTGTTGTTGTTGTTATTATTATTATTATTATTATTATTTGTATAAAATCTGTATGTCTGTATGCCCAATGACATTCTTTGTGTAAAAGTGTAAACGTTGTGTAATATAATGTCCCCTTTCACACTGGAAATTGCAATAAAAAGAATCTATGCTTAAAAACAGGGGTCTACAAACATTTTAAACAGAGGGCCAGGTCACAGTCCCTCAAACTGTTGGAGGACCAGATTATGATTTGAATAAAATATGAATGAATTCCTATGCACACTGCACATATCTTATTAGTAATGCAAAAAACCACTTAATACAACAATTAAAATGAAGAACAATTTTAACAAATATAAACTTATTAGTATTTCAATGGGAAGTGTGGGCCTGTTTTTGGCTGATGAGATAGGAATTGTTGTTGTGTACTTTCAAGTTGTTTCAGACTTAGGTTGACCCTGAGCAAGGGCCGGGTAAATGACCTTGGAGGGGTGTATCTGGCCCCCGGGCCTTAGTTTGAGGACCCCTGCTTTAATGCATAGGTTCTTTTTATTGGGCCAAAACTAACAAAATGAAGTTCAACAGTGACAAATGCAAGATACTCCACTTAGGCAGAAAAAAAATTAAATGCAAAGATACAGAATGAGGGACGTGTGAAAAAGATCTTGGAGTCCTCGTGGACAACAAACAAGTTAAACATGAACCAACAATGTGATGCGGCAGCAAAAAAGCCGACGGCATCCATAGGAGTCTAGTGTCCAGATCCAGGGAAGTCAGCTCCTCCTTGTCTCCTGCATATGTCATCAGTTGCCCCCCCCCCCCCCCCGCGCGCGCACCATCTGCTGCTCTGGGCCAGAGTGAAGAGAGAGGAGGCCAGGGGACAGTTCCGCCATGTCTCCTGTGCTATGCTAATAATATAATATAATATAATATAATATAATATAATATAATATAATATAATATAATATAATATAATATAATATAATATTATATTATATTATATTATAATATAATATAATAATATATCTATGTATATCATAAAAGTCAGTGTTTATATGTGGAGGGAGGAAGTGAGGTGTATGTGGCAGCGTTCTGATTGGCTGCCACTGTGGTACAATTTGCATATGGTCTCTGATTGGCCACCCTCAACATTCCGAAGTAGCAGAGGGAAAAGGAAAGGGGCCTGAAGCTGTCAGGAATTGTGGAAGTTGAAGTCCAAAATATCTTGTGGCCCCCAACAATGAAAGAACAAGACCAAACCTGGCACACAGACCCCCCCCCCCCCCACAAGACCTCTACATCCTGGTGCAGTTTGAGGGAGGATGGACCATGGATGATGGGACTTGCAGTACTTTAACTCACTACCTTAGAGCACTGTGGCCCACACCAATGATGGATCAGGACCAAACCTGTCACACAGAGGCCCAATGGCCCACTTTAAAACCTGGTGTGGTTTAGGGCAAGATGGGCCATGAATGATGGGATTTCCAGTACCTTCACCCGATTCACTTCCTATAGAGCATTGTAGCCCCTACAAATCACAGACCAGGCCCAAACTTGGCACACAGGGTACTCATGGCCCACTCTACATCCTCATGCAGTTTTAAGAGGGACGGACTATGGATGATGGGACTTGCAGTACCCTTACTCATTTACTAAAACCACTGTGACCCTCATCCAATGACTGATCAAGACCAAATTGGCACACAAAGCCCTCATGATCCACTCTACATCCTGCTGCAGTTTGGAGGGTGGACCATGGATGATGGGACTTGGAGTACCTTCACTCACTTACTGAAAACAATGCAACTGTCATCCAATGACCAATAAAAACCAAACTTGGCATATGGAACCGCCATTACCCACTTTCCCTAATAACCCAGGCAGCGCCGGGTCTCCAAGGTAGTATATAATAAAAGAGTTTGTATGTATATGTATGTATGCGGAGGGCGGATGTAGGTGTATGTGGCAGCTTTCTGATTGGCTGCCACTGTGGTACAATTTGCATATGGTCTCTGATTGGCCAGCCTCAACATTCCAACATGCTCAAGTGGCTGAGAGGGGAAAGGAAATTTGCATATGGTTTCTGATTGGCCAGCCTCAAGATTCTAACATTCTCAAGTGGATGACAGGGGAATTCTGGGCACCACAATTGAAGGGAGAGGTTGACGCTAAGCTGGAATGTTTCCAGAGGAGGGCGACTAAAATGATCAATGGTTTGGAGAACAAGCCCCATGAGGAGCGGTTTAAAGAGCTGGGCATGTTTAGCATGCAGAAGAGAAGGCTGAGAGGAGACATGATGAGAGCCATGTATAAGTACGTGAGGGGAAGTCCTAGGGAGGAGGAAGAAGGCTTGTTTTCTGCTGCCCTGGAGACTAGGACGCAATGGAACAATGGCTTCAAAAGACAGGAAAGGATGGATACTCCACCTGAACATGAGGAAGACAGCTAATGTTCAGGTGGAGAGCTAACAGTGAGAGCTGTTCAGCAGTGGAACTCTCTGCCCTGGAGGGAATGTGGTGGAGGCTGGATGGCCATCTGTCGGGGGTGCTTTGATTCTAATCTCCAGGGCAGCAGAAAACAAGCCTGCTCCTTCCTCCACAGGACTTCCCCTGACCTCTGTCTCCTCTCTCACCTCCCAACAAAGGATTCCCCCAGGCAGCAAGAAGCCACACCTTGAAACCTGCTAGGCCATTCAATGCTAATGAAGGTGGCCAACGGCAGCATCACACTTGCCTCAAGCAGGCAAGAGTGCTTCCTCCCACCCTGGGCATCATTCCACAGGGAAGTTTTCCTGGCTGCCTGGCCAAGAAGCATTCTCTTCTGACATTTCGCCCACATCTATGTGAGCCCTGTTGGAAACTAGGCTAGTGAAGGCTACATATATCCCTGTGGAATGATGTCCAGGGTGGGAGAAAGAACTCTTGTTTGCTTGAGGCAAGTGTGATAGTTGCCCTTGGCCACCTTGATTAGCATTGAATAGCCTTGCAGCTTCAAAGCCTGGCTGCTTCCTGCCTGGGGGAATTGTTTACTGAGGTGTTAGCTTCCTACCACCCTCGACATTATTCCACGGGATATATATAAACCTCCCTTGCCTCGACGAATAGCCTTGCAGCTTCAAAGCCTGGCTGCTTCCTGCCTGGGAGAATTCTTTACTGAGAGGCGTTAGCTTCCTCCCACCCTCGACATTATTCCATGGGATATATATATAAACCTCCCTTGCCTCACCAAATAGCCTTGCAGCTTCAAAGCCTGGCTGCTTCCTGCCTGGGGGAATTGTTTACTGAGAGGCGTTACCTTCCCTCCACCCTTGACATTATTCCACAGGGATGTATATAAACATCCCTTGCCTCGTTGAATAGCCTTGCAGCTTCAAAGCCTGGCTGCTGTCTGCCTGGGGGAATTGTTCACTGAGAGGCGTTAGCTTCCTCCCACCCTCGACATTATTCCATGGGATATATATATAAACCTCCCTTGCCTCATTGAATAGCCTTGCAGCTTCAAAGCCTGGCTGCTTCCTGCCTGGGGGAATTCTTAAATAGTTTTTATTTAATTTTGAAAGAAAGAGGGGATCTCGGGATGTGGATTTTGGGGGAAAGAGGGTGGAACGTTTGGGGAGCGGGAAGGAATACTATCTAGGGAGGGGAAAAATAAAAAGAAAGAATCCTATTGCTATAGGGGACAAAAAGTGAAGGTAGAAAAATTTAGGAAATAAAAAAAATAAAGGGGGGAAATGGAATGGGGAGAGAAAAAAAAGAAAAAAAGTGGGGAAAAATCATGAAAAAGTAAAAATAGAAAAAGGACAGAAAAAAATTATTTAGAAAAAAAATAAAAATTAAAAAGTTATTGGTTGTTGACTTCCGAAAGTCCTTCCAAAACTACAACTCCCAGAAGATTATTATCAGTATTATTATTGGGTTGTTGTGAATTTTCCAGGCTGCCTGGCCATATTTCAGAAGCATTCTCTCCTGACATTTCACCCACATCTATGGCAGGCGTGCTCAGAGGTTGGGAGGTCTGTGGGAAACTAGGCCAGTGGGGTTACTATACCTGTGGAATAATGTCCAGGGTGGGAGAAGGAACTCTTGTCTGTTGGAGGTAGTTGTGAATGTTTCCATTGGCCACCTTGATTAGCATTTAATGGCCTTGCAGGGTGCTAGAAACAACATCATACGAAAGCTGACTGGCACAACCTGGGGATCACAACCAGATACAGTGAAGACATCTGCCCTTGCGCTATGCTACTCTGCTGCTGAGTACGCATGCCCAGTGTGGAACACATCTCACCACACTAAAAACAGTGGATGTGGCTCTTAATGAGATATGCTGCATTATCACAGGGTGTCTGCGCCCTACACCACTGGAGAAATTACACTGCTTAGCCGGTATTGCACCACCTGACATCCGCCGGAAAGTAGCAGCCAATAGTGAAAGGACCAAGGCAGAGACATCTCTAGCTCATCCCCTGTTTGGGTATCAGCCAGCACGTCAACGACTTAAATCAAGACATAGTTTTCTTAGATCTACAGAGACACTCGCTGGAACACCTCAGCAAGCGAGAGTCCAAAAGTGGCAGGCTCAAACCCAGAACCTCAATCAATGGCTGGTACCAAATGAGACTCCCCCCTGGGCACACAGAAGACTGAGCGACTTGGAAGGCGCTGAACAGACTGCGCTCTGGCACCACGAGATGCAGAGCCAACCTCGAGAAATGGGGCTACAAAGTGGAATCCTCAGCATGCGAGTGCGGAGAAAGAGCAAACCACTGACCACCTGCTGCAATGCAACCTGAGCCCTGCCACATGCACAATGGAGGATCTTCTTGCGGCAACACCAGAGGCACTCCAAGTGGCCAGATACTGGTCAAAGGACATTTAACCAAATACCAAATTTGCAAAATCTGTGTTTTTTTTTCTTTTTCTTTTTAATCTCTGTGTTTGTTTTGCTCTGTTAGAATTGTAATACAATGGTATGGTTGCTGATGACACAATAAATACCTAGCAGCTTCAAAGCCTGGCTGCTTCTTGCCTGGGGGAATCCTTTTGTTGGGAGGTGTTAGCTGGCCCTGATTGTAACATTATACCTGTGGAATAATGTCCAGGGTGGGAGAAGGAACTCTTGTCTGTTGGAGGTAGTTGTGAATGTTTCCATTGGCCACCTTGATTAGCATTTAATGGCCTTGCAGCTTCAAAGCCTGGATGCTTCATACTTATCATGATTGTTATTATTATTATTATGGCTGTCTGCCCCCCTTTTCTCTCTTCCGAAGGGGACTCAAAGCGGGTGGACAGCCTCCCCTCAGCAGACAATAGGAAATAGATGCAAACCTTCCAAGAGGACCAGAGAGGAAGGCCTTCTTCCTGGGCAGAGGGAGGCTGGAGAGGCTTCTTCTTCTCGGAGCTGCCATCCACACAAACAGGCCCCAAAAGGAAGGCCTGTCTGCGCCTGCGCAGAAACGCCTCTCAAGGGGAGGGAGGGAAGGAAGGGCCGCTTCCCCTTTAAACATGCAAATGAGCTCCGCGGGAGGGCGGGGCGAGGCTGGGCTGGCCTGAGACAGACAAGCAGACAGCCTCCCGAGTAGCCAATCGGGTGCGCGGTTGCTCAGGGAGGGAGGGAAAGAGGAGTGACGTCACAGCAGGATCCGCCTTTTCCGGCGCAGCCACTATTTCCGGAAGCAAAAGACAGGAGCGGCTGAGGTGAAGTTTTCCTCCTCTCTCTCTTCTTCTTTATTTCGCTATTATGAAAATATATTAACATGGCAGGCACTCTAATGACGATTGCATATTTATATATGGCAGACACTAATATTAAATATTAAATTAGTTAAATATTAAATTATATTGTCGAAGGCTTTCATGGCTGGAATCACTAGGTTCTTGTGGGTTTTTTCGGGCTATGGAGCCATGTTCTAGAGGCATTTCTCCTGACGTTTCGCCTGCATCTATGGCAAGCATCCTCAGAGGTAGTGGAACTAGGAAAATGGGTTTATATATATCTGTGGAATGGCTGGGGTGGGGCAAAGAGCTCTTCCCTGCTGGAACTAGATGTGAATGTTTCAGCTGATCACCTTCATTAGCATTTGAAGGCCTGCCTGAGCCTGGGAAAATCTGTTGCTGGGAGGTGTTAATCTATGCCTGGTTATTTCCTCTCTGTTGTTTTGCTGTTATAATTTTAGAGTTTTTTAATACTGGTAGCCAGATTTTGTTCATTTTCATGATATCTTCCTTTCTGTTGAAATTGTCCACATGCTTGTGGATGTCTCTGTGTAGTCTGACATGGTGGTTGTTGGTGTGGTCCAGCATTTCTGTGATCTCAAATAATATGCTGTGTCCAGGCTGGTTCATCAAGTGCTCTGCTATGGCTGACTTCTCTGGTTGAAGTAGTCTGCTGTGCCTTTCATGTTCCTTGATGCGTGTTTGGGCAATAACAGCTAAACAACAGAGAGGAAATAACCAGGCACAGATTAACACCTCCCAGCAACAGATTTTCCCAGGCTCAGGCAGGCCTTCAAATGCTAATGAAGGTGATCAGCTAAACATTCACACCTAACTGCAGCAGGGAAGAGCCCCTTGCCCCACCCCAGCCATTCCACAGATATATAAACCCATTGTCCTAATTCCAACAGACCTCACTACCTCTGAGGATGCTTGCCATAGATGCAGGCGAAACGTCAGGAGAAATGCCTCTAGAACATGGCTCTATAGCCCGAAAAAACCCACAAGAACCTATTAAATTATATGCTTAATTATATATAATATAATTAATCTATATATAATAATTAAATATATTATATTATATATAATTATAATATATAAAAAGAATGTATAAATGATATATCTATATATAATACTTTATAATTACACATATTATATATAAAATATATATTATATTAACGTTATATTAATATAACAAGTGGAGTGCCGCAGGGTTCCGTCCTGGGCCCGGTCCTGTTCAACATCTTTATTAATGACTTAGATGAAGGGCTAGAAGGCATGATCATCAAGTTTGCAGATGAGACCAAACTGGGAGGGAGAGCCAATACTCCAGAGGACAGGAGCAGGATTCAAATCCATCTCCAGAGATGAAGGGCCAAAACTAACAAAATGAAGTTCAACAGTGACAAATGCAAGAGTGGCAGAAAAAATGAAATGCAAAGATACAGAATGGGTGACGCCTGGCTTGAGAGCAGTACGTGTGAAAAAGATCTTGGAGTCCTCGTGGACAACAAGTTAAACATGAGCCAACAATGTCATGTGGCGGCAAAAGAAGCCAATGGGATTTTAGTCTGCATCAACAGGAGCCTAGTGTCTAGATCTAGGGAAGTCATACTCCCCTCTCTATTCTGCTTTGGTTAGACCACACCTGGAATATTGTGTCCAATTCTGGGCACCACAATTCAAGAGAGATATTGACAAGTTGGAATGTGTCCAGAGGAGGGCGACTAAAATGATAAAGGGTCTGGAGAACAAGCCCTATGAGGAGCGGCTTAAGGAGCTGGGCATGTTTAGCCTGAAGAAGAGAAGGCTGAGAGGAGACATGGTAGCCATGAATAAATATGTGAGAGGAAGCCACAGGGAGGAGGGAGCAAGCTTGTTTTCTGCTTCCCTGGAGACTAGGACACAGAACAATGGCTTCAAACTACAAGAGAGGAGATTCCATCTAAACATAAGGAAGAACTTCCTGACTGTGAGAGCCATTTAGCAGTGGAACTCTCTGCCCCGGAGTGTGGTGGAGGCTCCTTCTTTGGAAGCTTTTAAACAGAGGCTGGATGGTCATCTGTCAGGGGTGATTTGAATGCAAAATTCCTGCTTCTTGGCAGAATGGGGTTGGACTGGAGGCCCAGGAGGTCTCTTCCAACTCTATGATTCTATGATTCTATATTCCTCTTCCTTATTTTGCTCTTTTTAAAAAAGTAAAAAAATAAATTATTATTATTATTAAATATATTAATATGGCGGACACTCTAATGATGACTAAAAATATTGTAAATAAAAATAATATAATATAGGAGACACTAATATTAAATACAATATTTAAAATTATACTTTATTTATTTATCGTGTCAGGAGCAACCAGACAATTGTATTACATTTTTAACAATTTTTTAACAAACAAACAAAACAGATTTTGCAAGCTTGGTGGTTGATTAAATGTCTTTTGACCAGTATCTGGCCACTTGGAGTGCCTCTGGTGTTGCCGCAAGGAAGTCCTCCATTGTGCATGTGGTAGGGCTCAGGTTGCATTGCAGCAGGTTGGTTTCTCTGCCCATTCCCCACACCTAAGGAGCCCTACCTGCCCACTTCCCATACCAAAGCTGCCCTCTTTTCCCACACTCAAGCTGCCCTCCCTGCCCACTCCCCACACCAAAAGCGCCCTCCCTGCACCCAAGTCGCAATCCCAAGCTGCCCTACTGCCAAGGGGCCTTCCCTGCCCACTCCCCACACCCAAGGCGCACTCCCAAGGGGCCTTCCCTGCCCACACCCAAGCCGCCTTCCCGCCCCATGCCCAAGCCCCCTTCCGTCTCCCTGCCCGCACAACGCCCTCCCTGCGCCCAAGCCTTAATCCCCAGCTGCTCTTCCTACCCACTACCCACACTCAAGCCACCCTCCCTTCCCACTCCCAAGCCGCCCTCCCTGCCCTGACCCAAGGGACCCTCCCTGCTCATTCCCCCCACATAAGCTGCATTCCCAAGCTGCTCCTTCCAACCCATTCCCCACATCAAGGCTCCCTCCCCATGTCCACCCCATCTTTCTGTTCATAGAATTCTTTCTCCCACTGTCTGTAGCCTGTCGTGAGGCAATGTTGAAACAGGGCTGTGATGTCTTCTGGGAAATTCCGGTCAATGAGTGCGATGGTGTCTGCTGGGGGGCCCTTGGTGAATAGAGACACACATCCAAGCAGGTCCTTTTGTCATTGGTGTTGAGTTTGAGATTGCTGATTTTTTTCTATGAAGTGGACTGAGCCCTTAATGTCGTGTGTGGTGAGCCCAATATAGTCACCTTTCTTTCCCAGTGACATCACAGAGGGCCACTCACCTGGCAACAGCCTTTGTGTCATGAACAAACATTCATGCATACTTTAATTTATATATCTGTAAATATATGCTAGATTTTTGCCCCATGGACAAGAAACCTACAACCTCCTTTCCACCAATTGCCACTGCAAGCAGCGGACTGTTACATTGCCATAGAAAGGGGTGGCCCAAGTGGGGGATGTTGGGAGCTACCGTCCAAAAAGGCTCCTTTGCCCCATTGCTTTGGACGTTCTGGCCTGCAGCACTTGGGGCAAAGGGACAAAAGCCAGATCCCCCCGGTTTCCTATTGGCTTATGAGATTTGTAAGGTTTGTCTTAGGCTAGAAGTGATCTGAGACTCCTTGGTGGCCTCCCATCCAAGTCCGAACCAGGGCTGGCCCTGCTTAGACAGGGTCTGTTGACTTTAGGGAACTGAGACCAAGTAGCCAGAATATATTGTTTGTTACTGTTATTGCTATTGTGGTTATTATTAATAGTAGTGCCAAAAGAAATAGTGGTGATGCCATTATTATTATTGTTATCATCATCGTCAGTACTATTAATATTGTCTATTAATATTATTACTGTTTTGCTGTCACCACTTCTTGTTGTTCATTCATTCAGTTGCTTCCGACACTTCGTGACTTCATGGACCATTCCGTGCCAGAGCTCCCTGTCGGCCGTCACCTCCCCCAGCTCCTTCAGAGTCAAGCAATCACTTCAAGGATCCCATCCATCCATCTTCCCCTTGGTTGGCCCTTCTTCCTTTTTCCTTCCATTTTCCCGAGCGTAATTATCTTCTCTAAGCTTTCCTTCCTTCTCATGATGTGGCCAAAGTACTTCATCTTGGCCTCTCATAATCTTCCCTCCAATGAGCAGTCAGGCTTTATTTCCTGAAGCATGGACTGGTTGGATCTCCTCGCAGTCCAAGGCACTCTCAGAACTTTCCTCCAATACCACAGTTCAAAAGCATCTATCTCCCTTCGCTCAGCCTTCCCTGTCGTCCTGCTCTCACATCCGTAGGTGACTACGGGGAATACCATTGCTATAACTATGTGGATCTTGGTTGCCAGTGTGATGTTTCTACTCTTCACTATTTTATCAAGATTTGTAATTGCTCTCCTCCCAAGAAGTAAACGTCTCCTGATTTCCTGGCTGCAGTCTGCGTCTGCACCCAGAAATACAAAGTCTGTCACAGCCTCCATGTTTTCTCCCTCTATTTCCCACTTGTCAGCCATTCTTGTTGCCATAATCTTGGGGGGTTTTTTATGTTTAACTGCAACCCAGCTTTTACACTTTCTTCTTTCACCTTGATTAGAAGGCTCCTCAGTTCCTCCTCGCTTTTGGCCATCAAAGTGGTGTCATCTGCATATCTGAGGTTGTTAATGTTTCTTCCAGCAATTTTCACCCCAGCTTTGCATTCATCAAGCCCCGCACATCGCATGATGTGTTCTGCATACAAGTTGAATAGGTTGGGTGAGAGGAAACAACCCTACCATACACCTTTCCCAATCTCGAAACAATCTGTTGTTCCAGGGTCAGTTCTCACTGTTGCTACTTGGTCCTTGTACAGATTCCTCAGGAGAGAGACAAGGTGGCTTGGTATGCCCATCCCACCAAGAACTTACCACAATTTATTATGATCCACACAGTCAAAGGCTTTAGACTAGTCAATAAAGCAGAAATAGATGTTTTTCTGAAACTCCCTGCCTTTCTTCAGCATCCGGATATTGGCAATTGGGTCTCTCATTCCTCTGCCTTTTCTGAACCCAGCTTGTACATCTGGCAACTCTCTCTCCATGTCTTGCTGGAGTCTTCCTTGCAGGATCTTTAGCATTTCCCTTTTTTGGTATGGGGATATAAGTGGATTTTTTCCAGTCTGATGACTATTCTTGTGTTTCCCATATTTGCTGGCATATGGCATGCATCACCTTGACAGCAACCTCTTTCAAGATTTTGAACAGTTCAGCTGGGATCCCGTCGTCTCCTGCTGCCTTGTTGTTAGCAATGCTTCTTCAGGCCCATTCAACCTCACTCCTCAGGATGTCTGGTTCTAATTCACTCACCACACCATCAAAACTATCCTCGATATTATTATCGTTCCTATACGGATCTTCTGTATAGTCTCGCCACCTTCTCTTGATCTCTTCAGCTTCTGTTAGGTCCCTGCCATCTTTGTTTTTGACCATGTCAATTTTTGCCTGAAATTTACCTCCAATGTTTCTAATTTTCTGGAAGAGGTCTCTTGTCCTTCCTGTTCTGTTGTCTTCTTCCACTTCCATGCATTGCTTGTTTGAAATAGTTCCTTATCTCTTCTAACTAACCTCCGGAATTGAGCATTTAACCGGGCATATCTCCCCTTATCTCTGTTTCCTTTGCTTTCCTCCTTTCCTGGGCTACTTCCAGCGTCTCAGCAGACAACCATTTTGCCTTCTTGGTTTTCTTTTTCTTTGAGACGTACTTTGTTGCCACCTCTGGAACAATGTTGCAGACTTCTGTCCATAGTTCTTCTGGAACTCTGTTTACTAAATCTAGTCCTTCAAATCTGTTCTTCACTTCCACTGTATATTCGCTAGGAATGTTAGTGAGATCATATCTAGCTGGTCTGTGTGTTTTCCCTGATCTCTTTGGTCTTGTTCTAAATTGAGAAATGAGACGTTTGTGATCTGAGCTACAGTCAGCCCCGGGTCTTGTTTTCACCGACTGGATGGATGTCCGCCACCTTTGGCTGCAGAGGATGTAGTCAATCTGATGTCAGTGTTGACCATCTGGTGAAGTCTATGTATAGAGCCATCTTTTAGGTTATTGGAAGAGAGTGTTTGTTATACACAGCGAGTTTTCCTGGCAGAATTCTACCAGCCTGCGTCCCGCTTCATTTTGTTCTCCCAGACCATGCTTGCCTGTGATCCCAGTTGTCATTTGACTTCTCACTTTGGCATTCCAGTCTCCTGTAATGAAAGTAATGTCTCTTTTTGGTGTATTATCCAGTAGGTCCTGCAGATCCTCATAGAACTGGTCTACTTCTCCTTCTTCAGCAGCTGTGGTTGGGGCATATATTTGGATCACTGTAATGTTGAAAGGCTTTCCTTCCACTCAAATTGAGATCATTCTGTCATTTTTTGGGTTGTATCCAAGCACTGCTTTAGTGACTTTCTTATTAATTATGAATGCTACTCCATTTCTTCTGTGTTCCTCTTGTCCACAGTAGTAGATCTGGTGGTCATCTGTTGTGAAGTGGCCCATTCCAGTCCATTTCAGTTTGCTGACCCCCAGAATGTCTATCTTTAGTCTTAACATTTCACCAGTAACGACATCCAGTTTGCTCTGGCTCAAAGATCTTACATTCCAGGTTCCTATGGTGTGTTGATCTTTAGAGCATCGGATCCATCGTTCACCTCCAGCACTGTCGGCCTCTAGCTTTCCTTTCGGCTTTGAGCTAGATGCGTCATCACATCTGGAGCTAGTTGAACTTATCCTCTGCTCCTCCCCAGTAGCATTTTGGCCATCTTCCCCCAAAACAGATCCTGCCAATTGCTTCACCAAGGCCTCTCCTCGCCCACCCTCCCTCCTTCCCCCCTTCCTTGTCTCAATTTCCCAAACTGCCTTTAATCCTGCATCTTGAACTGGGTCTCTCTATCTCTCTGTCTCTCCCAGGTCCCTTCCACACAGCCATATAACCTGAAATATGATGGGCAAGTATAAATATGTGAGGGGAGGTCATAGGGAGGAGGGAGCAAGCTTGTTTTCTGCTGCCTTGGAGACTAGGAGACGGAACAATTGCTTCAAACTACAGGAAAGGAGATTCCATCTGAAAATCAGGAAGAACTTCCTGAGTGTGTGAGAGAGCTGTTCAGCAGTGGTACTCTCTGCCCCGGAGTGTGGTGGAGGCTCCTTCTTTGGAGACTTTTAAACAGAGACTGGATGGCCATCCGTTGGGGGTGCTTTGAATGTGATTTTCCTACTGCTTGGCAGAATGGGGTTGGACTGGATGGCCCATGAGGTCCCTTCCAAATCAATGAGTCTATGATTCTATGATACCAAGGAGAAGGGGGAACTAAATTTACCAGACCTAAAAGCATACTAAGGAGGCACCTGCATGACCTGGATCAGAGACTGGATACAATTCAAGAATACAAACCTTCTTAACTTAGAAGGACACGGAATAAGAAAAGGGTGGCATGCATATCTATGGTATGAAGGAGAGAGATTAAATAAGGCTTTTAATAAACATAATTAGCAGAAGCTTAATAGACGTCTGGAACAGGTAGAAGTTAGGTATGGAACCAAGAACACCCCTGTGGGTGAGACCAAGAGGAGCTCTTGCGAGACCCACCTCTAAGGATGATGTCAGAACATACGGGGAAATACTCATCAGGCTCAATGGCCAGTTTTTAGATCTTTCTTAGAGGTTGCTTGGGTGGGGATTGCCTAGAAGAAGACTAATAGACGTCTGGAACAGGTAGAAGTTAGGTATGGAACCAAGAACACCCCTGTGGGTGAGACCAAGAGGAGCTCTTGCAAGACCCACCTCTAAGGATGATGTCAGAACATACGGGGAATTCCTCATCAGGATGTTGAGGGGGAAAGGTGAACTGGGCGTCAAAGACTGGTTCCACTATCACCAATTATACGAAAGGTTCAAAAGGGGGAACTGAAAATTATACCAGATAAAGAGGGGAAAGTCTAATAGCCAGATTGTACAAATATATCCTATGTTACAAATTGGAAGACAGTTTCATGAAAACCTCCATGATTTCATGGGCAAAAGATCTGGGGAGAAGTATAGATTTCGACATTTGGGAAAACCTGTGGAACAAAGGCTTCAGATTTACAGTGGCAACTTCAGTTAGGGACAACTTATATAAGATATTATATATCTCCAGCTCTCCTGGCCAAAATAGATAACTCACAATCAGGATCCTGTTGGAGATGCAAAACTAAGAAAGGGACCTTTTTTTTCCACGTGTGGTGGTCTTGTGAATTGGTGCAGGTCTACTGGAAAAGAATCATAAAGGAAACAAACAACATGATCCACAACAAAGTAAAAAAAAACAACATCCGATGTGCCTATTGGGAATATTCAGAGATAGATTAGAGCAGCCGGAGTGAGAAATTTGCCTGTATAGCTTCATGGCCGCACTGATTACGACTGCCAAAGATTGTGTCATGAATGACTTTTCAATAACTTTAAAGCATAGGTTCTTTTTATTGCAATTTCCAGTGTGAGAAGGTATATCAGGTTACAGAAAATATTTAGACAAAGAATGACATTGGACATACAGACAGACAGATTCTATGCAACTACATTGGAGTCACAATTACATGGCTAACAAACAAAGGGCAATTACATTTTCACTCAACATCCACACCACATGTACACGCATTCATCCTCAGGCATTCAAATATTACCCTATCATTTTCTCCCTCCTTGGAGAAGCACACCTGTTAGGCCAGACCCAGCTTTCCTTGCAGCCTGCCAATGTATAGTTCCATAACTTACATAACTTCAAAACGCCAAATGCCAAAACTTCTTCCCTAAGCACAATGCCAAGGACCAGATCTTTGTTTTCCATACAGCAGAACCTGACTCCCTGCACAAAATTCAAGACTCCAAAAGAGCACTTCTTCCTCTTCCCTTGAGAAAGAAGCCCCAAAGTGACCAGACTGCTCCCTTGCACATCTGCCACTCCATGGTACACTATCTCTCTCCTTCCCCTGGAGCAGAGCATAGCGGGTGGAACAGACTCCTCAGGTCTACCACACTTTGAGCATTATTAGACTGAGTCTTTTATAGGAATATTCTGCTGATGTCATCCCAAAGTTGTAAATGAATGATAGACGTCTTCCACCCTGGATCCATCTCAGTTTCCTGGCCAGATGTTGATTTTCATGATTGGGGTTGACAAACACAAAGCTTGTTTTGACTTCCTTCTTAACATAAGGAATGGTGCAAACATTTCTGTCCAAGTTCTTATCACAGCTTACTTTTAATTACAGTCCAGCAAGCAGGTAGTTAGCCATTGCAGGCCTTATTTATTTATTTATTTATTTATTTAATTACTTCTACCCCGCCCTTCTCACCCCCGAGGGGGGACTCAGGGCGGCTTACAAACGAAGGCACAAGTCGATGCCTAAATCAATAAACAAACAATACATAAAAGCAATTTAAACGATTAACAAGTTAAAAACATTAATACATAGTAAAATAGCAAAACAATCTCATGCTCAGTGTTCAGAGTCCGTTTATCTATTCCATTCCGTTCGCCCTTGTTTATCATCAGATCTTTCCTTAGCTGCCAGAATATCCAAAAGCTTGGTCCCATATCCAGGTCTTCAATTTTTTTCTGAACGCCAAAAGGGAAGTCGCTGTTCTAATCTCCCCGGGGAGTGAGTTCCACAGGTGAGGGGCCACCACTGAGAAGGCCCTGCTCCTCGTCCCCGCCAACCTCACTTGTGATAGTGGCGGGGTCGAGAGCAGGGCCTCCCCAGACAATCTTAAATTTCGAGATGGGATGTAGAGGGAGATCCGTTCGGACAAATACACTGGGCCGGAACCGTATAGGATTTTGTAGGTCAAAACCAGCACTTTGAATTGTGCTCGGAATTGGATCGGCAGCCAGTGGAGCTGGTGTAACAGAGGGGTGGTATGCTCCCTGTACACTCTCCGATGAGTAATCTGGCTGCTTCTCGCTGGACTAGTTGAAGTTTCCGAGCAGTCTTCAAAGGCAACCCCACGTAGAGTGCGTTGCAGTAATCTATTCGGGATGTAACGAGAGCGTGGACCACCGTGGCCAGATCTGACTTCCCAAGGTACGGGCGCAGCTGGCGCACAAGTTTTAATTGTGCGAAAGCTTTCCCGGCCACCGCTGAGACCTGGGGTTCCAGGCTCAGCGATGAGTCCAGGATCCCTCCCAAGCTGCGAACCTGCGTCTTCAGGGGGAGTGCAACCCCGTCTAACACAGGCTGTAACCCTATACCCTGTTCGGCCTTACGACTGACCAGTAGGACCTCTGTCTTGCCTGGATTCAATTTCAATTTGTTAGCTCTCATCCAGTCCGATACAGTGGCCAATTAATATTTTACTGGTGCTTCCCAAATTATTAGTTCCATCCATACAATCCTCTTCCATTCTTCCCCACATATCATTATTAAATTCACATTTATAAAAACTGCACATTAAATTTTTGTGACAATTGGATGGTGAAAAATATTAAGCATTAAAAATTGAAAGATTAACTGTGGGATTATGCACAAATGGATAAGATTTCTACCAATTTGAAATATGAAAATCATGATTTTTTTTAAAGAAACTGGAAGCTGGCCTTAGCATACTATATAAATGCCCCCGCTTTCCTCCTTTAAAAAGGTTTTAAAAACCTACCTATGCAATCTAGCTTATGGAAAGGCAGAGGATTAATATCCTTTCACATATTTCCTCGCATTGATCTACCTCAGCCCGCTGGGCATGGTATACTATTTATTTTAATGTATTGTGTTTAATTTGTATGATTCGTTGTGTTACATTATGTTTCCTTAGTTTAATTCTCGGATAATTTTTGGTTGGTTTTATAAGTTAAAGTGAGATCATTTTATTCCTTGTTTACATCTTTATTGCTATTTGGCTGTTCTTGGCATTGAATGCCATTTTTATTATTTCCTGGAAACCACCCTGTTTCCCCTCGGGGGGAGAGGGTGGGTTATTATTATTATTATTATTATTATTATTATTATTATTATACCCTGCTTTAACTTGCCAAAGGGAGATAAATATTAGGAGTCCCCATTTTCCTTCTATCATTTATTCTTTTAATTCTCCATTCTTTCCTTTCCTTTTTCTTTCTGGATTCATTCCCTTCTTGTTTAAGAATCAATGATTGCCTTTGTTGGCATCTGTGTATGTGCTTGAGACTCTGATGTCTGCATTTCATGGTATTCCCATTTTCAATATGACCCATGAAAGGAAAGGGGGAAAATCTTGCAGGTAAAGAAGGTTTCTGGCTTTCATCACTGATCTTTTGCTTCTTTCTTCACCAGGGAAATGAGGATTCTAGGGAACCAACTTTTGGGTGCAGTAAGAAAACCAGTAATATAGGAAGAAGGAAGAAACAATCTCACGGTGCTGATCTAAATGTCTGGAGTGTCTGAACTCATAGTTCAAATCTACATAGACATCAAAAGATTCACACTGGAGAGAAACCAGATAAATGTATGGAGGGCGGAAAAAGCTTCACTGAAAATTCAGGTCTACAAGTGCATCAAAGGACTCACACTGGGAAGAAATCCTATGCATGCCTAGAGTGTGGAAAGAATTTCACTCATAATTCAAGTCTACGTTCGCATCAAAGGACTCACACTGGGGAGAAACCCTATAAATGCCTGGAGTGTGGAAAGAATTTCACTCATAATTCAAATCTACGTTCACATCAAAGGACTCACACTGGGGAGAAACCCTATAAATGCCTGGAGTGTGGACAAAGCTTCACCCAGAGTTCAAATTTACTCTTGCATCAAAGGACTCACACTGGGGAGAAACCCTATGCATGCCTGGAGTGTGGACAGAGCTTCACTGAGAGTGGAAGTCTACGATCACATCAAAGGACTCACACTGGGGAAAAACCCTATGCATGTCTGGAGTGTGGACAGAGCTTCAGTCAGAGTGGAAATTTACGATCACATCAAAGGGCTCACACTGGGGAGAAACCCTATAAATGCCTGGAGTGTGGAAAGAGCTTCACTGAGAGTGGATATCTACGTAAACATCAAAGAACTCACACTGGGGAGAAGCCCTATGTATGCCTGGAGTGTGGACAGAGCTTCACTCAGCATGCAAACCTGCGCTCGCATCAAAGGACTCACACTGGAGAGAAACCCTATGAATGCCTGGAGTGTGGACGGAGTTTCACTCATAATTCAGGACTACGTTTGCATGAAAGGACTCATACTGGGGAGAAACCCTATAAATGCCTGGAGTGCGGAAAGAGCTTCACTGATAATTCAAGTCTACATAGACATCAAAGAACTCACACTGGGGAGAAACCTTATGCATGCCTGGAGTGCGGAAAGAGCTTCACTGATAATTCAAGTCTACATACACATCAAAGAACTCACACTGGGGAGAAACCCTATGCATGCCTAGAGTGTGGGCAAAGCTTCACTCAGAGTTCCAATTTACGTTTGCATGAAAGGACTCACACTGGGGAGAAACCCTATAAATGCCTGGAGTGTGGACAAAGCTTCACTCAGAGTTCCAATTTACGTTTGCACGAAAGGACTCACACTGGGGAGAAACCCTATGCATGCCTGGAGTGTGGACAGAGATTTACTCAGAGTTCAGATTTACGCTTACATCAAAGGACTCACACTGGGGAGAAACCCTATGCATGCCTGGAGTGCGGAAAGAGCTTCACTGATAATTCAAGTCTACATAGACATCAAAGAACTCACACTGGGGAGAAACCCTATGCATGCCTAGAGTGTGGACAAAGCTTCACTCAGAGTTCCAATTTACGTTTGCATGAAAGGACTCACACTGGGGAGAAACCCTATAAATGCCTGGAGTGTGGGCAGAGTTTCACTCATAATTCAGGTCTGCATAGACATCAAAGAACTCACACTGGGGAGAAACCCTATGCATGCCTCGAGTGCGGAAAGAGCTTCACTGATAATTCAAGTCTACATAGACATCAAAGAACTCACACTGGAGAGAAACCCTATGCATGCTTGGATTGTGGACAAAGTTTCACTCGGAGTTCCAATTTACGTTTGCATGAAAGGACTCACACTGGGGAGAAACCCTATGCATGCCTGGAGTGCGGAAAGAGCTTCACTGATCATTCAAATCTACATAGACATCAAAGAACTCACACTGGGGAGAAACCCTATGCATGCCTGGAGTGTGGACAGAGCTTCACTCAGCATACACACCTGCACTTGCATCAAAGGACTCACACTGGGGAGAAACCCTATGCATGCCTGGAGTGTGGACAGAGCTTCACTCAGCATACACACCTGCACTTGCATCAAAGGACTCACACTGGGGAGAAACCCTATGCATGCCTGGAGTGTGGACAGAGCTTCAGTCGTAATTCAAGTCTATGTTTGCATGAAAGGACTCATACTGGGGAGAAACCATATGCATGCCTGGAGTGTGGACAGAGCTTCACTCAGCATACACACCTGCACTTGCATCAAATGACTCACACTGGGGAGAAACCCTATGCATGCCTGGAGTGTGGACAGAGCTTCACTCAGCATACACACCTGCACTTGCATCAAAGGACTCACACTGGGGAGAAACCCTATGCATGCCTGGAGTGTGGACAGAGCTTCAGTCGTAATTCAAGTCTATGTTTGCATGAAAGGACTCATACTGGGGAGAAACCATATGCATGCCTGGAGTGTGGACAGAGCTTCACTCAGCATACACACCTGCACTTGCATCAAATGAAGCACAGTGGGGAGAAACCCTATGCATGCCTGGAGTGTGGACAAAGCTTCACTCAGAGTTCAAATTTACGTTTGCATGAAAGGACTCACACTGGGGAGAAGTGCTAGAAATGTCTGGAATGTGCACAGAGCTTCACTAATAATTCAAGTCTGTGTGTGCATCAAAGGACTCACACTAGGGAGAAACCCTAAAAATACCTGGAGTGTGGAAAGAGCTTAACTGATAATTCAAGTCTACATTACTCACACTGGGCAGAAACCCTATAAATGTCTGGAGTGTGGACAGAGCTTCACTCGTAATTCAAGTCTATGTTCCCATCAAAGGACCCACACTAGGGAGAAACTCTAGAAATGCATGGAGTGTGGAAAAACCTTTTCTGATAGTTGAAATCTACATAGACCTAGAATTCACATTGGAAATAACTGTATTATTTGACCCCAGAGGGACACCCTAAAACAGAACTTTCCAAACTTTTATGTTGGTGACACTCTTTTTAGACATTCATCCATTCACAACATGGTTATTCAGTTTAACTAGTGACCACAGCTTAAACCAACCCCTTATAAGATTTTGAATATAAATATGATATAGAAATATTTGTTTAATATACTCTCTACTATATAAAAGATTATTGTGTAGTTTCTGCTATAGCTGATGAGATGTTATTATATTTTATCAACAGATTGGAGCCCCCGGTGGCGCAGTGGGTTAAACCCCTGTTCCGGCAGAACTGAAGACCGATAGGTCGCAGGTTCGAATCCGGGGAGAGCGCGGATGAGCTCCCTTTATCAGCTCCAGCTCTTCATGCGGGAACATGAGAGAAGCCTCCCACAAGGATAATAAAACATCAAAAAAAAACTGGGCGTCCCCTGGGCAACGTCCTTGCAGATGGCCAACCCTCTCACACCAGAAGTGACTTGCAGTTTCTCAAGTCACTCCTGACACGACAAAAAAAGAAAAAGATAGACTCTCAGCACTAAAAATGAATATATTACCAAAACTACTGTATATCTTTCAAAACCTCCTGATAATAAGAAATAAGGGAATTTTAAAAAAATTGAATTCAAAGATTATAAAATTTATTTGGAAGGGCAAGAAATATACTAATTTGTTAGATGACAAGAGTAGAGGGGGATTAGGCCTACCAGATCTCAAACTATATTATGAGTCCAGTGTTTTAGATTGGCTTATGGACTGGATATTTTTAAATAAACCAAGAATACTAACATTGGAAGGCCAGGACCTTAGACAAAGATGGCATGCCTATTTGTGGAAGGCAAAAGGAAGAGGGGCCGACCAAGGGCAAGATGGATGGATGGCATCCTTGAAGTGACTGGACTGACCTTGAAGGAGCTGGGGGTGGTGACGGCTGACAGGGAGCTCTGGCGTGGGCTGGTCCATGAGGTCACGAAGAGTCGGAAACGACTGAACGAATGAACAACAACAACAAAGAAAAAAACAGAAAAAAATTGGGAATCAACAGATTTTATTTTCTTAATTATTTCTGGTCATTATTGTGCAAATAACAAAAGTTGTAACAGAACCTACACTTGAACACACCAGCATTCCCCTTTGGTCGTGATGACACCTCTCTAAATGTATTTAAACAGAGGCTGCAAAGCCTTCCATGGTTGCCTTCCTGCCTGGCTGATAACTGCAGCAAGCATCATTTATCCTCAGAGATGGTAGGAAGTTGTTATCCCGCACAAAAAGAATGACTGATGAACATCTGCGAACGATCAGAGATGGACAAAGAGGCTCTGCTGATTCAAGGGAAATCTTTGAGCATCTTCGAGAAAGATTGGGACTTGTTTATCACTTTTTCGCAACAACAACAACAGGGGCAAATGACAGTTGTTGGATTTATGAATTTAGAAGAGTGTTGTCAAAAGCAGAAGTGTGCTTACATAGGATTGTCTAAGGGAAATAGAATAATAAGGGATATAATCAACTCAGAGTAAAGTTCTTACAACTAAACCCAAGTCTGTTTGTTGATTTGTTTGTTAGAATACTTTGTGTGTCTAGCTAGGTGTTTTTATTGGTCTGTTTAGTAAATTTTATTTTTGTAGTTGTTTGTGGTGGCCACTCAGTGAGCTGTATAATTTGAACATATATATATTACTGTGTTTCTCTTTTTCCTAATTAAAAATGTGTTTGCAAAAAGGGAATTTAGAAGGGTCATAATATCAGAGACTGGAAAGGCAGATACGACTGGGGTTTTCTTTGGAGACTTTTAAACAGAGGCTGGATGGTCATCTGTCGGGAGTGTTTTGAATGTGATTTTCCTGCTTCTTGGCAGGGGGTTGGACTGGATGGCCCATGAGGTCTCTTCCAACTCTTTGATTCTATGATTCTATGATAATACATCAAGTTCTTTTGGACAGTGTTGTCTTTTCATTTTGAATAAGTTTTTTTATTACGTGAATTAATTCCATACAGAATATGAGAAAGAAAAACATTTCTTTCATCCTCCAGCAACCTCCAGAATCTGAAGTGGATGAACTGTTGAATGGCCTGTATCTATGTGTATTTCTTGTATGTCAAAATTGGCATTGGATGTTTGCTTTGTGATCCACCCTGAGTGCCCTTCGGGATGAGAAGGGCGCAATATAAATACTGTAAATAAATAAATAAAGATAATCCAGTACACATAATTTATGTATAACCTTGCTTCCAGGGATCATATCCATAATGTTGGGTTTTTTTTGTTCCATTCCCACCTTATATCTTTTTCAAATCGCTAATAGACTTTTTCTTATGAAATGTGTATGGAAAACTGTATTAATTCCATCTTTTCCATTCAATTAAATACACATGCCAGCCAAATCTTAGGTCATATCTCTCTAGGTCAGCGGTTCTCAACCTGGGGGTTGCGACCCCCGGAGGGGTCGTTAGGTTATTCTGGAGGGGTTGTGGCATGGTCTCATTAGACCCCGCCTCCTCCTGTAGGCTCCATGCACCCTCAACAGCGCACCAAAGAGACACTGGGGCCTTCAGAGAAGCTACTGGGAGAGGGACGTTGGCAAGCATGTGGGGGAAGAGGTCCTGGGAGCATGCATGCAAGGGCTGTGCTCCTTCCACCGGCCCCTGGGTGCATGCTCCCTACACAAGGCCTCTTCCCGCACGCACTCTCCAATGCCGGAGCGTGTCCCTCATTCAGCGTTGGCAAGCACACGAGGAAGAGGACTGGGAGCACATATCCAGGGGCCGTGCTCCATCGGCCCCTGGGTGTTGCGCTCCCAGCCCTCATCCCCTGCGCGCTTGACAACGCCGGAGCGTGTCCCTCGTAATTGGCAAGTGCACAGGAGAAAAGGGCTAGTACAGGACGCACGATCCCTGCATCGCACCTCTTTCCCCACACACTTGCCAACGGCGGCAAGGAGGCCTCTTCGGGAACTGAAGTGATTGAAGGTACTGCAAATGAAATCTATTGTACATGCCTCCCCAAACTCCTCCAATATTTTGTGTTCATCATGGAAGTCCTATATGCCAAGTTTGATTCAATTCAATTGTTGTTGGAGCTCGGAATGCTCTTTGATGCCTGGTGAACTATAAATCCATACAACTGCCATTCCCAAGTGTCAGGGTCTATTTTCCCCCAAACTCCACCAGTATTCAAATTTGGGCATATTGAGTATTTGTGCCATTTGGTCCAGATCCATAGTCGTTTGGGATCACAGTGCTCCCTGGATGAAGGCGAACTGCATCTCCCCTAAATTACTGTCAGTTCCTCCCAACCCCCTCCAGTAGAATCATAGAATCATAGAATCTAAGAGTTGGAAGAGACCTCATGGGCCATCCAGTCCAACCCCCTGCCAAGAAGCAGGAACATCGCATTCAAATAACCCCCAACAGATGGCCATCCAGCCTCTGTTTAAAAGCTTCCAAAGAAGGAGCCTCCACCACACTCTGGGGCAGAGAGTTCCACTGCTGAACGGCTCTCACAGTCAAGTTCTTCCTCATGTTCAGATGGAATCTCCTCTCTTGTAGTTTGAAGCCATTGCTCCATTGCGTCCTAGTCTCCAGGGAAGCAGAAAACAAGCTTGCTCCCTCCTCCCTGTGGCTTCCTCTCACATATTTATACATGGCTATCATATCCCCTCTCAGCCTTCTCTTCTTCAGGCTAAACATGCCCAGCTCCCTAAGCCATTCCTCATAGGGCTTGTTCTCCAGACCTTTTATCATTTTAGTCGCTCTCCTCTGGACACATTCCAGCTTGTCAATATCTCTCTTCAATTGTGGGGCCCAGAATTGGACACAATATTCCAGATGTGGTCTAACCAAAGCGGAATAGAGTGGTAGCATTACTTCCTTAGATCTAGACACTATGCTCCTCTTGATGCAGGCCAAAATCCCATTAGCTTTTTTTGCCACCACATCACCTTGTTGGCTCATGTTTAACTTGTCCACAAGGACTCCAAGATCTTTTTCACACGTACTGCTCTCGAGCCAGGCATCCCCCATTCTGTATCTTTGCATTTCATTTTTCCTGCCAAAGTGGAGTATATTGCATTTGTCACTGTTGAACTTCATTTTGTTAGTTTTGGCCCATCTCTCTAATCTGTCAAGATCGTTTTGAATCCTGCTCCTGTCCTCTGGACTATTGGCTATCCCTCCCAATTTGGTGTCGTCTGCAAACTTGATGATCCTGCCTTCTAACCCTTCATCTAAGTCATTAATAAAGATGTTGAACAGGACCGGGCCCAGGACGGAACCCTGCGGCACTCCACTTGTCACTTCTTTCCAGGATGAAGAGGAACCATTGGTGAGCACCCTCTGGGTTCGTCCATTTAACCAATTACAGATCCACCTCACCGTAGTTTTGCCTAGCCCACACTGGACTTGTTTCCTTGCCAGAAGGTCATGGGGGACCTTGTTGAAGGCCTTACTGAAATCCAGGTACGCCACATCCACGGCATTCCCCACATCTACCCAGCTTGTAACGCTATCGAAAAAAGAGATCAGATTAGTCTGGCATGACTTGTTTTTTATAAATCCATGTTGACTACTAGCAATGACCGCTTTTGTTTCTAAGTGTTTGCAGACCACTTTCTTAACAATCTTTTCCAGAATCTTGCCTGGTATTGACGTGAGGCTGACCGGACGGTAGTTGTTTGGGTCATCCTTTTTTCCCTTCTTGAAGATTGGGACCACATTGGCCCTCCTCCAATCTGCTGGAACTTCTCCCGTTCTCCAAGAACTCTCAAAGATGGTTGCCAATGGTTCCGAAATGAAGTATTTTCTCTTCGTCATGGGAGTTCTGTGTGCCAAGTTTGGTCCAGGTCTGTAATTTGTGAGGGTCTCTGTGAGGAAGCCCAGTAATTATCAATATCAATTTAGGAGCTGTTTTACAAAGGGAACACTAATTTAAAAGGGTTTACTTATTTGATAGCGTAGCGTTTAATGTCCCTGATTTGGTCTTACATCTTATGCAAGGCTGTTTGTCTTAGAAGAAACTGTATCAGGCAAGGCTTGAGGAAAACAGTAACAAATTTATTTAACAGGAGTATAACAGATTCAATGTTACTTCTTTAGAGGCACAAACTTAGTTGGTTGCATTGATAAGGTTTCTTGAATAACTTTAGGTACTAAACAAACTTCAAAAGGTTTCTTTAGGAAGATGTTTCTTTCTTTAACAAGCGTTCTTTTACTACAAATAAGCCACCTGACTTATTTAACTGTATTGGCTCCAAGCCAAACCCTGATTCTTAACCAAGGAATTAGTCGTCCCTGTAGTTCTACCACTACAGGATTCCTGCTGGACTTCCACACCCACACAGGATCAACTTCTGTGGTTCCCTGGCCACAGACTAGTTCCCTGATTCTCCCACTACACAACCAGTCTTCTCTGTAGCTCACCGGCTTACAGACTGCCCACTTTCAAACAGCTGCGCTGTTAAGTGGCAGTTGGCTCCGCCCCCGTTGCTATGGCAACTCAGCTAAAGGCAAGCCAAACCAGCCACCATCTCTAACAAAATATAATTCTACATACTTACCATTATTAACTATTGTCTAAGCAACATATAACTATAGGAATAAAAATACACATCGTCACAGTCTCATTGGGCTGTGGAAGCCAGAGCTGAATCAGTTGAAGATACTTCAAATCCCTTCATCCATTGTCCATACTCCCCCAAACATATTGTTTTTATCATTAATCACTATGCTTTAATTATGTTCAATTTTTAACAATGAAAATACATCCTGCATATCAGATATTTACATTGCAATTCATAACAGTAGCAGTTATTACGTAGCAACAAAAATATGGTTGAGGTCCCCACAACATGAACAGTATTAGGGGTCACAGCATTAAAAAGGTTGAGAACCACTGCTCTAGGTTGAGTAAAGCTCGATTTTCTAATCTTACCCCTTCCTTTAGCCAGCTGAAGCCTAGCACTTTGTATTTTTGGCATCTATTAGGTTTTTGTAAGCAATGCTAGCTTTTTCCCCATTCCATATAAATTTAATCAAATCCTTCCTCCAATGTTTCAAAATTCTCCCTCCTTTAAATATTAATAGATTTTGGAATAAAACAGCATTTTGAGTAAGATCATCATTTTTATCACCGCTATTCTCCCCACCCAAGTTAATTCCAAAGCATTATAAACCAATCAAAGAATTATAATAGGGGTGTTTGCATTAACTTATGGAATTACTATAATGAAAGTATTTTAACACTAGGTAACAAAATTTGAAAACCCTCTTCTGAAGATGATGCAAAACCAGCCTGTTGTTCTGCTCCAGTTTAGGGTTTTCCTTTCCCTCACTGGATGTTGGAAATAGCAACCTCCACTAACTGTAAATATGCATAATTGTTAACCTATATTGTATGTACATTATGGTTTGCTGGTTTGACTGTATCTCTTTGGTGTGGGAGGGGCTTCGGACACAGGACTCCATTTGGTGTTCAGTTTTGCGTACAGACTTCAGGGGAGGTGGACGCATGTGGCTGTTTGCACGTTAGTTGAGAAGTATGACTTATGGACTTCAACGAGTACAGCGATACTTAAAGACACTGGAACTAGGAACTAGTATGCTGAACATATACAAGAAGCTTGTTAGTAAATCTGAAATGTTATTTTTAAAGAAGACTACTTTGTTTTTTCAATCTCTGAGTTTGTATTTTAACTAAAAGGTTTCACTGTTCTACAAATTTTCAGTTTTTCTCAGTTGCGGAAACGAAATGTGCCGTTTCTTAATAAATTTAACATGCTGAATTCAAATATAATAATTAAATCTGTTAATTGGCTCTGGTTTTTATGCAACAGCTATTTCAATTTTCTCCACAATAGGTAATTCGTTACTATTATGATAATGCGCCTAACCTTACTGCATGTATATGAACCGTGAATATTTACTAAATTTTAGTCAAATTATATTGCCAATAGTTTATACATGAGAAATATTTATTTAATTAGTCTATTGTTTATTTTTGTGCGGCAAGAAACTATATTAGTAGGCCTAATGCAGTTGAAAAGTCTGAAAGTTTAAATGTCGCTTTAATTGTGACTTTAGTTTATATCCTGTTTGCTTCTCTTGACTTTTCTTTTGTATTCAAGGAAAGGATTCCCTCTTGCAATGCTCCAGCAGGAGTCTGACAGCATTGACGGAGTCCATTTGTCTTGATATCTTTTTTCCATAGTGCTTTATTTACACACGTGCGAGGAATAACTACAGTAAAAAAAACAATGTAAAACAATGTTTAACAATACTGTCTCAGTCTTCAACTGACTGACCCTCACCGTTCAAAAGTCTGGCCTTATATAGGGCTTTCTGGCTTTTGCACACGGCACTAATACTGCGTTATCAAACTTTCTAGAGTATTCTAGAATCTTCCATAGTGTAAGTCGCAACATGCAATTTTTCAACCATACGTGATCACGGGATTGCTTATATCATCAAAACTAGAGCCAATATACATTTTTAAATGTCATTTTCATTTTCAGCACCCCAAAATCATAAAAGAACAACTATTTTCAGGCCCGCAACTTTTTCTCCGTTTAACAGTGTTTTAAGGGAGTGTATATCTTTTGGGCAACTGCAATTACAACTGCAAATTCTACTTCAAAAAAATCCCAACCATCCTCTGCTATCCAAATCTATTTTTGTAGTGACATCCTTGGCAGTTTAAAGACCTGGTTCTTCAGTTTAACAGCTGAGTTACCCGTGTGCCATTACATGAACGCTTATGAATATCGCTTGTTCAAAGAATTGACCTAACAAGGTCATGCTTTTCTTAACTAGTGGTTTTCAAAAAGTGGTCTCCACATGTTCAGGGAGATTCACATTTGCCAAACGGATGTGACATTGTGTTTACCTTTTCGATAAGGTCATTTATTTCCAATAGGCTATGGAAGTTCCAATACTGGAAGCTTTGGTGCTGCAACACTTTTGTGGGAGTCTCAGCAGGCAGACTGCAATGGCCAAGTGACAAAAAGAGGGTGCGTTATGGCACTGGGCATTACATTCATTAGATTCTACGGCACATTAGACTCGAGTAAATATGACACACATAGCGCCTAGCAGGGTCTCAGCAGGGAAGGTCAGCCTTGAAGATGCCAGTCTCTCGGTAGGTGCCCCCTCCCTCCTCCTCCTCCTCCTCAGTATCCCTCAAATGTCAGGAGAACGTGTCACAATGGACGCAGCAGCAGCAGACAACAGCAAAGTAACTATGGAAGGATGAGCATTCAGCTCCAGGTGCCAAGTCCTTACCCCTGGGAGATGTAGGGCTGTTGCCTATATTACATTTGGAAGGGATCTCAAAGGTGATCTAGTCTGACCCCCCTCCCCCCTTCTTGCAAAGTATGAGTGGCTCCAAGACAGGAGGAAAAGGGAGAGGGAAGAAAAGGCAATAGGGACCCACGGGAGCAGCATAGAATCCTGGAGGCGGGGGAGACCACCCCCCAAAGGCCATCTAGTCTGACCCCTTCTGCCAGGGAGGAAAGCACACAATCCAAACCTGGTCATCCAGCCTCTGTTTCACAGAACTCTAGAGAAGGAGACTCCACCAGACCCTTAGAAAGTCTATATGGGATTTGGAAGGGACCTCAATGGTCATTTAGTCTGGCCCCTTCTGCTAGGCAGGAAGGCACAATTCAAATCTGCCCAAAAGCTGGCCATCCAGCCATTGATTTAAAGAGCTCCACAGATGGAGACTCCAGGAACAAAAAATGTGTTACCCAACAGTTGACCGCCCAGTTTTTGATTTAAAGAGAGCTCCAGAGATGGAGACTCCACCAAAGAAGTCTATATTACATTTGGAAGGGATTTCAAAGGTGATCTAGTCTGATTTCCCCTCCTCTTGCAAAGTATGAGTGGCTCCAAGAAAAGAGGGACAGGGAAGGTCAGCCATGAAGATGCCGGTCTCTTGGTAGGAGCCCCCTTCCTCTTCCTCCTCCTCCTGTGATCCCTTAAATGTCATGGGAATGTGTCACAATGGAAACAGCAGCAGCAGACACCAGCAGAGTGACTAGGGAAAGATGAGCTGCAGCTCCAGGTGCCAATCACTTTCCTCTGGGAGATGTAGGGCTGTTGGAAACTGGCACCCCTGAAACACCCCTGAGCAGCTGCCAAGGCGTCACAAAGTATGAGTGGCTCCAAGAGAGGAGGAAGAGGGAGAGAGAAGAAAAGGCAATAGGGACCCATGGAGGTAGCATAGAATCCTGGAGGCAAGAGAGACCTCCTCCCAAAGGCCATCTAGTCTGACCCCTTCTGCCAGGGAGGAAAGTACACAATCCAAGCCTGGCCAGTAGATGGCCATCCAGCCTCTCTTTCACAGAACTCTAGAGATGGAGACTCCACCAAACTGCCAGAAATTCTATGAGACTTGGAAGGGACCTCAAAGGGCATCTAGTCTGGCCCTTTTTGCTAGGCAGGAATATATACAATCCAAGTCTTCCCAACAGATGGCCATCCAGCCTTTGATTTAAAGACCTCTAGAGATGGATACTTCACCAAACTCCAAAGAAGTCTATATTACACTTTGATGGGATCTCAAAGGTCATCTAGTCTGACACCCCCCCCCTTTCTTGCCATGTAGGAAGACATAAATCCAAGTCTGCCCATCAAGTAGCCACTTAGCCTCTGTTGCACAGACCTCTAGAGAAGGAGGCTCACTCCACCAGACTCCCAGGAAGTCTATATTAGGTTTGGAAGGGACCTGAAATATCATCTAGTATGCCCCCCCCCCCTCCTTCTTGCCATGCTGGAATATACAATCCAACTAGAGACCGGGAAGACATAGAGCTGTGATGGTGAACCTATGACACGGAAACTACAATTAGTCCAGCGAGAGGCAGCCAGATTGCTCACCGGAGCGTCATACAGGGAGCATACCACCCCCCTGTTGTGTCAGCTCCACTGGCTGCCGATCCAGTTCCGAGCACAATTCAAGGTGCTGGTTTTGACCTATAAAATCCTATACGGTTCTGGCCCAGTGTATCTGTCCGAACGGATCTCCCTCTATGTCCCACCCCGGAGCCTAAGATCTTCTGGAGAGGTCCTGCTCTCGACCCCGCCTCTATCACAGGTGAGATTGGCGGGGACGAGAAGCAGGGCCTTTTCGGTGGTGGCCCCCCGCCTGTGGAACTCACTCCCCGGGGAAATTAGATCTGCAACATCGCTCCTTTCTTTTAGGAAAAAACTAAAAACATGGATCTGGGACCAGGCATTTGGTCAGGCAGGCAGATAAAGAGAGAACTTTATGGATGGCTAGGTAATGACTAACGGACTGGACACGAGGAACTCTGGAAACGAAACGCTGATTACAAGAATTTTATATGATATTTTATATAATATGTTGGGCACCGGTTGCTGATGTTTTAACTGTGATGATCGTTTTAATTATATTTTTGTATATTTGTTTTTGTATATTTTTGTACACTATGTGTAGTGTATAAAGGCATCGAATTCTGCCTTCTCTGTAAGCCGCCCTGAGTCCCCCTCCGGGGGTTGAGAAGGGCAGGGTAAAAGTACCAGAAATAAATAAATAAATAAATAAATAAATGTCAGCACTGACACACATGGCTATTTTGATGACACGTGGCCACATGCAGCCGCATACAGAGAAGTACACCTTATAAGAGCCAATCTAATTCCATCCTTAAATTTGTAAAAGGCTCTACAAATTTAACATCTGCACGTTTGAGCATTGTTCACTCCATAACTCAGCGTGGAATATACATTTTTCTTATTTGAACTATAAATATTGCAAAATTATGTTTTTTCTCTCTCAAAGTTGACACCCCACCCAAGTTATGCTCTGGTTTTTGGCAAATTTTGACACACCAAGCTCAAAAGGTTGCCCATCACTGACATAGAATAATAAGAGAATGAGAACCGGCTTCTGTTTCTGATTGGAGAGTGTTTGTTTGTTTGTTTGTTTATTTATTTAGGGCACTTCTATCCCGCCCTTCTCAACCCCCAAGGGGAGACTCGGGGCGGCTTACAACCTGGAGAGCCATCCTTCCCTCCTTCCTTGGCTGGGAGCAAAAGGGCTTTCCTCTTGGGCCCCCGGGGGCCTCCCCCCTAAGTCCCCCCCCCCCCCAGGATTGGCCCTGCTCAGCCTCCCAGGCCAGCCAGGAAAGAGCAGGGGCCTCAAGGGGACCCCTTGGTGTTACGATGGCTCTTCTGGAGGTTGGCAAAAGCCCAGGAGGGAGTCCTAAAGGCCATCCAGTCGGACAAGCCCCTCCCCTTTTGTAATCCATGTGGCCCCACCCCCTTCACGTCATAGAGGCGCCGCTGTCACCCAGGGCCTGCCCCCCTTCGTAGCCGCCATTTCTGCGAGGAAGAAAAGGAAGGAATCTGGGAATCATTTGGGGAGGAAGCAAAGAGAGAGAGGCCTTTCCCTCAGCAGTGGCCTCCTTTCCTGAGGGATTTCCTCCCTGGAGGCCAGGCCTTAAGAGGGAGAGAGAGGCCCGTTTTAATGTGAACCTTTTACAGAAATACAGTTTAGTATTTGTATTTTATGGATTTTTATAGTGTTTACAATGTGTTTTAATTCTGCTGTAACCTGCCTTGAGGCACAAGGGGAGGTGTGTTAGAAGCATAGGGTTTCTCCCAGTGTAGATCCTTTGATGCAAAAATAGACTTGAATTATGAATGAACCTCTTTCCACCCACCAGGCATGCATAGGGTTTCTCCCCAGTATGAGTCCTTTGATGCAAAAGTCAACTTGAATTACGAGTGAAGCTGTATCCACTCCAGGCACTATTAGGGTTTCTCCTCAGTGAGAGTCCTTTGGTGCAAATGGAGACCTGAATTATGAGTGAAGCTCTTTCTACACTCCGGAGTGAGTAATTTTATGTGAATGTAGAAGTCAATTCTCAGAGAAACCCTTACCTCACTCCAGGCATGTATAAGCTTTTTCCCCAGTGTGAGTCCTTTGATGCAAACGTAGACTTGAATTATGAGAGAATCTCTTACCACACCCCAAGCATTTATAGGGTTTCTACCCAATGTGAGTCCTTTGATGCATACGTAGACCTGAAATACGAGTGAAGCTCTGTCCACACTCCAGGCATGCATAGGGTTTCTCCCCACTGTGAATTCTTTGATGTCTACGTAGATGTCCACTCTCAGTGAAGCTCTGTCCACACTCTAAGCATTTATAGGGTTTCTCCCCAGTGTGAGTCCTTTGATGCACACGTAGACCTGAATTACCAGTGAAGTTCTTTCCACACTCCAAGCATGCATGGAGTTTCTTCCCAGGATGAGTCCTTTGATGCAAACGTAGACTTGAATTATGAGAGAATCTCTTACCACACTCCAAGCATGCATAGGGGTTCTCCCCAGTGTGAGTCTTTTCGTGCAAATGTAGACTTTCATTCTTACTGAAGCTCTGTCCACAATCCCGGCATTTATAGGGTTTCTCCCCAGTGTGAGTCCTTTGATGCACGCGTAGACCTGAATTATGAGCGAAGCTTTTTCCACACTCCAGGCATGCATAGGGTTTCTCCCCAGTGTGAATCCTTTGATGCACACATAGACTTCCTTTCTCACTGAAGCTCTGTCCACACTCCAGGCATGCATAGGGTTTCTCTCCAGTATGAGTCCTTTGATGTTTACGTAGATGTCCACTCTCAGTGAAGCTCTTTGCACACTCCAGGCATTTATAGGGTCTCTCCCCAGTGTGAATTCTTTGATGTCTACGTAGATGTCCACTCTCAGTGAAGCTCTGTCCACACTCCAGGCATGCATAGGGTTTCTCCCCAGTGTGAATTCTCTGATGTCTCCGTAGATGTCCACTCTCAGCGAAGCTCTTTCCACACTCCAGGCATGCATAGGGTTTCTCCCCAATGTGAGTCCTTTGATGCACACGTAGACTTCCATTCTCACTGAAGCTCTGTCCACACTCCAGGCATGCATAGGGTTTCTCCCCAGTATGAGTCCTTTGATGTGTACGTAGATGTCCACTCTCAGTGAATCTCTTTCCACACTCCAGGCATTTATAGGGTTTCTCCCCAGTGTGAGACCTTTGATGCACATGTAGACCTGAATTATGTGTGAAGCTCTGTCCACACTCCAGACATACATAGGGTTTCTCCCCAGTGTGAATTCTTTGATGACTACGTAGATGTCCACTCTCAGTGAAGCTCTGTCCACACTCCAAGCATGCATAGGGTTTCTCCCCAGTATGAGTCCTTTCATGCAAACGTAGACCTGATTTACGAGAGAAACTCTGTCCACATTCTACGCATTTATAGGGTTTCTCCCCAGTGTGAATTCTTTGATGTCTACATAGATGTCCATTCTCAGTGAAGCTCTTTCCACACTCCAGGCATTTATAGGGTTTCTCCCCAGTGTGAGTCCTTTGATGCACACGTAGACCTGAATTACGAGTGAAGCTCTTTCCACACTCTAGGCATGTAAATTCTTTCTTCTCCATTCTTCTCTTGCAATTCATATGGGTATTGAATTGCAATACTGATACTTGGTGCTACTTTCCCCCTCTCTTATCTTTAAGTGAAGTCAACAATCGGCAAGAGCATCACCTTGAGATTACTTCTTCCTTCTTCCTATATTAAGTGTTTCCTTACTGCACCGAAGAATTGGCTCCATAGAATCCTCATTTCCCTGGTCAAGAAACAAGCAAAAAATCAATGATGAAAGCCAGAAGTCTTCTTTACCTGCAAATTTTTCCCCTTCCCTTCATGGGTCATGTAGAAAATGGGAATACCAAAAATTCAGACATCAGGGTCTCAAGAATATACACAGATGTCAACAAAGGCAATCACCGATTCTTAAACAAGAAGGGAAAGAATCCAGAAAGAAAAAAAGGAAAGAATGGAGAATTAAAAGAATGAATGAATGAATGAATGGATATCCCTTTGGCAAGATAAAGCAGGGTATAAATATAATAATAATAATAATAATAATAATAATAATAGTTTATTTATTACCCACCCTCTCTCCCTGAAGGAACTCAGGGTAGTTTCCAGGAAATAACAAAAATGGCAAATACAAAAACAGCCACATAGCAAAGTCAAAAACAGCCACATAGCAATAAAGACATAAACAAGGAATAAAATGATCTCGATATTGTCAGTGTAAGATTAATGTATTGTGAATGTTTAAATGTAATTTTGTGCAATGCCTGTGAATGTTATTGGATTGCATTACCAGAGAGTATATTGACACTGAA
Source organism: Anolis sagrei (assembly GCF_037176765.1). Classification (NCBI taxonomy): domain Eukaryota; kingdom Metazoa; phylum Chordata; class Lepidosauria; order Squamata; family Anolidae; genus Anolis; species Anolis sagrei. The sequence goes on along the minus strand of NC_090021.1, from coordinate 4,808,535 downwards.
AGAGTTAAACAGCCAAGCCTTTAATGAGCTGTGAAGATGTGACCCTGAGTTTTGCCTTGAGCGCGTAGGGAGGATCCAGAGATAAGTCCTTCTTACTTCAGTGAGTGTGTCTTTTGTCTTGTTCCTGTCTGTCTGGTTGGATGTAAATGCTGATGTATGTTGTATATTTGATCTGCTCAGTAAAGCTAAATGTTTGCTTTTACTGAAGTCTCAAAGTGTCCATTCTTCCAAGCTTCAATCCTTCTGTCGCACTCAATCAAAAATTGTTGTTGTTGTTCATTTGTTCAGTCGTTTCTGACTCTCCGTGACCTTATGGACCAGCCCACGCCAGAGCTCCCTGTCAGCCGTCACTACCCCCAGCTCCTTCACGGTTAATCCAGTCACTTCAAGCATGCCATCCATCCATCTTGCCCTTGGTTGGCCCCTTTTCCTTTTTCCTTCCATTTCTCCCAGCATAATTGTCTTCTCTAAGCTTCCCTGTCTCCTCATGATGTGGCCAAAATATTTCATCTTGGCCTCTACTATCCTTCCCTCCAATGAGCAGTCGGGCTTTATTTCCTGAAGAATGGACTGATTGGCTCTCCTTGCAGTCCAAGGCACTCTCAGAACTTTCCTCCAGCACCACAGTTCAAAAGCATCGATCTTCCTTCGCTCAGCCTTCCCTAAGGTCCAGCTCTCACATCCGTAGGTGACTACGGGGAATACCATTGTTTTGATTATGTGGATCTTCGTTGCCAATGTGATGTCTCTAAAAAGGTAAAGATAGTCCCCTGACATTAAGTCCAGTCATGTCTGACTCTGGGGTGTGGTGCTCATCTCCATTTCTAAGCCGAAGAGCCAGCGTTGTCCGTAGACACCTCCAAGGTCATGTGGCTGGCATGACTGCATGGAGCGCCGTTAACTTCCCGCCGGAGCGGTACCTATTGATCTACTCACATTTGCATGTTTTTGAACTGCTAGATTGGCAGAAGCTAGGGCTGACAGCGGAAGCTCATGCTGCTCCCCGGAATCGAACCTGCGACCTTTCGATCAACAAGCTCAGCAGCTCAGTGCTTTAACCCACTGCGCCACCGGGGGCTCACTCTTCACTATTTTATCGGGATTGGTCATTGCTCTCCTCCCAAAAAGTAAGTATCTCCTGATTTCCTGGCTACAGTCTGCATCTGCAGTAATCTTTGCACCTAGGAATACAAAGTCTGTCACGGCCTCCACATTTTCTCCCTCTATTTCCCAGTTGTCAATCATTCTTGTTGCCATAATCTTGGGGTTTTTTAATGTTTAGCTGCAACTCAGCTTTTGCGCTTTCTTCTTTCACCTTGATTAGAAGGCTCCTCAGCTCCTCCTCGCTTTTGGCCATCAAAGTGGTGTCATCTGCGTATCAAAAATTAGCCAAGAATTAAATTAAGAAAACATAATGTAACACAAGGAGTCATAAAATTAAACATAATACATTAAAATAAAATAGTATGCCATGTCCAGCGGGCTGAGGTAGATCAATTTATTAATCTTCTGCCTCTCCATAAGATAGATTGCATAGATAGGTTTTTAAAAGCTTTTTGAAGGAGGAAAGAGGGGGCATTTAGATAAATAGATAGAAAGAGAGCGAGATAGATATTATCTGGCATTGTATTTTTAAAAGACATATACACATACAAAGACAACTCACCACCCACAATACAGTAACCCCACAACCTACCCACCACCTTAACTTCTGTCACTGAACCTCACGGAGTTTGTACACATTTTATTTAACCCTCTGTATTTCAAGCTCAATGAATTCCTCTTGTTGTTAATTCTTAAGATCTCCTGTCAAGTATGCCAAGGCCAGCTCCCAGTTTCTTTCAAAAAAATTCATGATTTTCATATTTTACATTGGTAGAAATCTTATCCATCTGTGCATAATCCCACAATTAATCCTTCCAATTTTTAATATCTTATTCCGTGTCCTTCTAAATTATCTAGGTTTGTATTCTTGAATTGTATCCAGTCTCTGGTCCAGCTCATGCAGGTGCCTTCTTAGTATGTTTTTAGGTCTGGTAAATTTAGTCCCCCCTCTCTTTGGTATCATAGAATCATAGACTCATTGATTTGGAAGAGACCTCATGGGCCATCCAGTCCAACCCCCTGCCAAGAAGCAGGAAAATCACATTCAAAATACTCCCGACAGATGACCATCCGGCCTCTGTTTAAAAGTCTCCAAAGAAGGAGCCTCCACCACACTCCAGGGCAGAGAAATAAGAACAGCTCTCACAATGAGGAAGTTCTTCCTAATATTCAGATGGAATCTCCTTTCCTGTAGTTTGAAGCCATTGCTCCGCATCCTAGTCTCCAGGTCAGCAGAAAACAAGCTTGTTCCCTCCTCCCTATGACTTCCCCTCACATATATGTATACATGACCCTCATTTATGTCTCCTCTCAGTCTTCTCTTCTGCAGGCTAAACATACACAGCTCTTTAAGCTGCTCCTCATAATGGCATCACCACTACTTCTTTTGGCACTAATAATAATAACAACCACAATAACAATAACAGTAACAAAAATATATTCTGGCTACTTGGTCTCAGTTCCCTAAAGTCAACAGATCCTGTCTAAGCAGGGCCAGCTCTTGTTCAGACTTGGATGGGATGCCACCAAGGAGTCCCAGATCACTTCTAGCCCAAGACAAACCTTACAAATCTCATAAGTCAATAGGAAACCGGCGGATCAGGTTTTTGTCCCTTTGCACCAAATGCTGCAGGCCAGAACTCCCATAGCAATGGGGAAAAGGAGCCTTTTTTGGACGGTCGCTCCCAACATCCCCTACTAGGGTCACCCCTTTCTAAGATAATTTAACAGTCAGCTTCTTGCAGTGGCAATTGGTGGAAAGCAGGTCGTAGGTTTCTTTGTACATGGGGCAAAAAAACGAGAATATATTTACAAATATAAAAATTAAAATATGTATGCATATATTGTGTCCTTTTGTGACACAAAGGCTGTTGCCAGGTGATGTCACTGGGAAAGAAAGGTGACGTGTGTATGAGGAGAAGGAAGGAGGTAAAGAAGGGAAAGAAAGGAGAAACGAGTGAGGAGGAAGTAAAAGGGTGGAAGGCAGGGAAATGAAAGGGGGAAAGCTATTTGGGTGAGGGGAGGGGAGGGAAGGGAAGGGAAGGAAGAAATAAGGAAGGCAGACGGATATCCAAAGGCCAAAGTTCTCCACCTGGGAGACTGAGGGAGTGGCACCTTAGCTTTATTTTGACTGACTAATTAAATCTTATGAATTTTTCTAAGTTTAATCCAGCAAATTGAAAGGAAAGTAATGAGTACAGCTGAAAAAATAGAAAAAGCAACAATACTGATACAAGAGCCCCATATATTGTCAAAGGCTTTATGTCCAACCTCTGAGGATGCCTGACACAGATGCAGGCAAAACATCAGGAGAGAATGCTTCCACATAGAACATGGCCATACAGCCCAAAAAACCCACAACAACCAGAGACCTCATGGGCCATCCAGTCCAACCCCCTGCCAAGAAGCAGGAATATTGCATTCAAATCACCCCTGACAGATGGCCATCCAGCCTCTGTTTAAGAGCTTCCAAAGAAGAAGCCTCCACCACACTCTGGGGCAGAGAGTTCCACTGCTGAACGGCTCTCACAGTCAGGAAGTTCTTCCTCATGTTCAGATGGAATCTCCTCTCTTGTAGTTTGGCCATGTTCCAGCAACATTCTCTCCTAACATTTTGCCTGCATCTGTGGCTGACATCTTCAGGACCCAACCAACAAACCCTGCAGGAAAAACAAACACTTTGATCAAGAACTCCTCAATTGATCTTAACAGCAGAGCAAGACTCTTGAAGTGACTTCATGGAATTAGAATGAGCCCTTTGGTCAGCTAATTGCAATGATAAAAATATCTACACAGATCGGAAGCCCTCCCTTCTAGGCTTTTGGACTTCCAAAAATCCACAAGAACCCCACTCCGGTCAGACTCACAGCGAGCGCCACTGGATCCCCCAGATACATTTTGGCAAAATTTCTGGCCGCACAACTACAAAACTGTATTGGGCTTATTACACACGACACTAAGGACTCAGCCAACTTCATAGGAAAAAAAAAATCAGCTATCTCAAACTCAATACCAATGACAAAATGACCATCTTGAATGTGGTGACTCTATTCACCAAGTGCCCCGCAGCAGACACCATCGTACTCATTAACCGGAATTTCCCAGAAGACATCACAGCCCTGTTGCCTCACGACAGGCTACATACAGTGGGACAAAGAAATCTATGAACAGAAAAATAGGGTGGCTATGGGGAGGGGCTGGATATGAGGAGTGGGAAGTGAGGCTTGGGTGTGAGGAACGGGAAGGGAGAGTGCCTTGGGTGTAGGGAGTGGGCGGGAAGGGCAGTTTGGGTGTGAGGAGTGGGAAGGGTGGGGCCTTGGGTGTGGTGAAGTGGGCAGAGAAGATACTTGGGTATGGGGAGTGGGAAGAGAGGGTGCTTTGGGTGTGGGAAGTGGGCAGGAAGTGCAGTCTGGGTGTGAGGATTGGGAAGGGTGGGGCCTTGGGTGTGGTGAAGTGGGCAGAGAAGATACTTGGGTATGGGGAGTGGGAAGAGAGGGTGCTTTGGGTGTGGGGAGTGGGCAGGAAATGCAGTCTGGGTGTGGGGAGTGGGCAATGTGGGACCTTGGGTGTGTCGAAGTAGGCAGAGAGGATACCTTGGGTGCAGGGAGTGGGAAGAGAGGGTGCTTTGTGTGTGGGGAGTGGGCAGGAAGTGCAGTCTGGGTGTGAGGGGTGGGAAGGGTGGGGCCTTGGGTGTAGTGAAGTGGGCAGAGACCTTGAGTGCGGGGAGTGGGAAGAGAGGGTGCTTTGTGTATGGGGAGTGGGCAGGAAGTGCAGTCTGGGTGTGAGGTGTGGGAAGGGTGGGGCCTTGGGTGTGTCGATGTGGGCAGAGAGGGTACCTTGGGTGCAGGGAGTGGGAAGAGAGGGTGCTTTGGGTGTGGGGAGTGGGCAGGAAATGCAGTCTGGGTGTGGGGAGTGGGCAATGTGGGACCTTGGGTGTGTCGAAGTAGGCAGAGAGGATACCTTGGGTGCAGGGAGTGGGAAGAGAGGGTGCTTTGTGTGTGGGGAGTGGGCAGGAAGTGCAGTCTGGGTGTGAGGGGTGGGAAGGGTGGGGCCTTGGGTGTAGTGAAGTGGGCAGAGACCTTGAGTGCGGGGAGTGGGAAGAGAGGGTGCTTTGTGTATGGGGAGTGGGCAGGAAGTGCAGTCTGGGTGTGAGGTGTGGGAAGGGTGGGGCCTTGGGTGTGTCGATGTGGGCAGAGAGGGTACCTTGGGTGCAGGGAGTGGGAAGAGAGGGTGCTTTGGGTGTGGGGAGTGGGCAGGAAATGCAGTCTGGGTGTGGGGAGTGGGCAATGTGGGACCTTGGGTGTGTCGAAGTAGGCAGAGAGGATACCTTGGGTGCAGGGAGTGGGAAGAGAGGGTGCTTTGTGTGTGGGGAGTGGGCAGGAAGTGCAGTCTGGGTGTGAGGGGTGGGAAGGGTGGGGCCTTGGGTGTAGTGAAGTGGGCAGAGACCTTGAGTGCGGGGAGTGGGAAGAGAGGGTGCTTTGTGTATGGGGAGTGGGCAGGAAGTGCAGTCTGGGTGTGAGGTGTGGGAAGGGTGGGGCCTTGGGTGTGTCGAAGTAGGCAGAGAGGATACCTTGGGTGCAGGGAGTGGGAAGAGAGGGTGCTTTGGGTGTGGGAAGTGGGCAGGAAGTGCAGTCTGGGTGTGAGGATTGGGAAGGGTGGGGCCTTGGGTGTGGTGAAGTGGGCAGAGAAGATACTTGGGTATGGGGAGTGGGAAGAGAGGGTGCTTTGGGTGTGGGAAGTGGGCAGGAAGTGCAGTCTGGGTGTGAGGATTGGGAAGGGTGGGGCCTTGGGTGTGGTGAAGTGGGCAGAGAAGATACTTGGGTATGGGGAGTGGGAAAAGAGGGTACTTTGGGTGTGGGAAGTGGGCAGGAAGTGCAGTCTGGGTGTGAGGATTGGGAAGGGTGGGGCCTTGGGTGTGGTGAAGTGGGCAGAGAAGATACTTGGGTATGGGGAGTGGGAAGAGAGGGTGCTTTGGGTGTGGGGAGTGGGCAGGAAATGCAGTCTGGGTGTGGGGAGTGGGCAATGTGGGACCTTGGGTGTGTCGAAGTAGGCAGAGAGGATACCTTGGGTGCAGGGAGTGGGAAGAGAGGGTGCTTTGTGTGTGGGGAGTGGGCAGGAAGTGCAGTCTGGGTGTGAGGGGTGGGAAGGGTGGGGCCTTGGGTGTAGTGAAGTGGGCAGAGACCTTGAGTGCGGGGAGTGGGAAGAGAGGGTGCTTTGTGTATGGGGAGTGGGCAGGAAGTGCAGTCTGGGTGTGAGGTGTGGGAAGGGTGGGGCCTTGGGTGTGTCGATGTGGGCAGAGAGGGTACCTTGGGTGCAGGGAGTGGGAAGAGAGGGTGCTTTGGGTGTGGGTGGGAAGGGCAGTTTGGATGTGAGGAGTGGGAAGGGTGGGGCCTTGGGTGTAGCGAAGTGGGCAGAGAAGATACCTTGGGTACGGGGAGTGGGAAGAGAGGGTGCTTTGGGTGTGGGGAGTGGGCAGGAAGTGCAGTCTGGGTGTGAGTGGGAAGGGTGGGGCCTTGGGTGTGTCGAAGTGGGCAGAGAGGGTACCTTGGGTGCAGGGAGTGGGGAGGAAGGACAGCTTGGGAATGCAGCTTGTGTGTGGGGAATGAGCAGGGAGGGCATGGATCAGGGCAGAGAGGGCACCCTGGGTCCGGGCATGGAGGGTGGTTTGGTTGTGAGGAGTGGGCAGGGAGTCCAGCTTGGGTGTGGGTAGTGGGCAGAGAGCAGCTTGGGAATCTGGCATGGATGTGGGGAGTGGCAGGGAGGCTGCCTTGGGCATGGGGAGGGAGGGCGGCTTGGGTGTGGGCAAAGAAGGCATCTTGGGAGTGCGGCTTGGGTGTGGGGAGTGGGCAGGGAAGGCCCCTTGCGGGTAGGGAGGGAGAACAGCTTGGGATTGCTGCTTGGGTGCAGAGAGGGCGGTTTTGGTGTGGGGAGTGGGCAGGGAGGGCACCTTAGGTGTGGGGAGTGGGCGGAGAAAGCAGCTTGGGAATGTGACTTGGTTGTGGGGCCTGGTCAGTGAGGGTGGCTTAGGTGTGGGGAGTGGGCAGAGGGAGAAGCTTGGGAATGTGACTTGGGTGTGGGGAGTGGGCAGGCTGAGAAGCTTGGCACAATCAAGGGTTCTTTCCTCTGACCCTGGACATCCTGCAGATATTAGGCACACCCCACTCGCTTGACCTCCAACTGCACCTCTGAAGACGCCAGGTGCTCAAAACTGGACCATTCGACAAGGTCCCCCATGACCTTCTGGCAAGGAAACTAGTCCAATGTGGGCTAGGCAAAACTACGGTGAGGTGGATCTGTAATTGGTTAAGTGGACGAACACAGAGAGTGCTCACTAATGCTTCCTCTTCATCTTGGAAAGAAGTGACAAGTGGAGTGCTGCAGGGTTCCGTCCTGGGCCCGGTCCTGTTCAACATCTTTATTAATGACTTAGATGAAGGGCTAGAAGGCAGGATCATCAAGTTTGCAGACGACACCAAATTGGGAGGGAGAGCCAATACTCCAGAGGACAGGAACAGGATTCAAAACGATCTTGACAGATTAGAGAGATGATTGGCCAAAACTAACAAAATGAAGTTCAACTGTGACAAATGCAAGATACTCCACTTTGGCAGAAAAAATGAAATGCAAAGATACAGAATGGGGGACAATGCCTGGCTCGAGAGCAGTACGTGTGAAAAAGATCTTGGAGTCCTCGTGGACAACAAGTTAAACATGAGCCAACAATGTGATGTGGCGGCAAAAAAAGCCAATGGGATTTTGGCCTGCATCAAGAGGAGCCTAGTGTCTAGATCTAGGGAAGTCATGCTACCCCTCTATTCTGCTTTGGTTAGACCACACCTGGAATATTGTGTCCCATTCTGGGCACCACAATTCAAGAGAGATATCGACAAGCTGGAATGTGTCCAGAGGAGGGCGACTAAAATGATCAAGGGTCTGGAGAACAAGCCCTATGAGGAGCGGCTTAAGGAGCTGGGCATGTTTAGCCTGAAGAAGAGATGGCTGAGAGGAGATATGATGAGAGCCATGTATAAATATGTGAGAGGAAGCCACAGGGAGGAGGGAGCAAGCTTGTTTTCTGCTTCCTTGGAGACTAGGACGCGGAACAATGGCTTCAAACTACAAGAGAGGAGATTCCATCTGAACATGAGGAAGGACTTCCTGACTGTGAGAGCCGTTCAGCAGTGGAACTCTCTGCCCCAGGAGGTGTGGTGGAGGCTCCTTCATTGGAAGCTTTTAAGCAGAGGCTGGATGGCCATCTGTCAGGGGTGATTTGAATGCAATATTCCTGCTTCTTGGCAGAATGGGGTTGGACCATTCGCCATCCGCCCAGGAGGTCTCTTCCAACTCTTTGATTCTATGATTCTATATACGCATAATAATAACTGTGTTTCTAACCCACCTCCCCTTGTGCCTCAAGGCGGGTTACCGCAGAACTCAAACACATTGTAAACAATATAAAAACCCATTGAATACAAATACTAAACTGTACGTCTATAAAAGATGCGCATTAAAATGTGTTTCTACAAAATGCATATTAAAATTGCACAGAAGAGAGATCAAAACACAAGAAGCAGAGAGCTTAAAATCCGTGCTGAGAACGGGATGGGAAGCTGAATGCGGCCACTGCGAGGAGGAGACTCACTCCAGAAGGGCCTGGGCCTGCCTCACTCTCTCAAGGCCTGGCCTCCCGGGAGGAAGGAAGGAATTCCCTCAGGAAAGAGCAGGCAGTGGCTGAGTTGGGAAAGGCCTCCCTCCCTCTCTCCTCCCTCCCGAAATGAGTCCCGGATGGAAAACAGAAGAAGAAGGAAAAAGAAAGAGGCTGAGGCCAAACCCCTCACCTCCTCCTTCTGCTTCTTCTTCTCTTCCTCACAGAAATGGCGACGGCAAAGGGGGCGTGGCCTGGGTGACGACGGCGCCTCTATGACGCGAGGGGGCGGGGCCATGGGGCTTACAAAAGGGCAGGGGCCAGCCCGACTGGATGGCCTTTGGGACCTCCGCCCTCTCTCCCACTCTGGGCTTCCCTCCTTCCTTCTGGAGGGCTGCCAGGCTTTCCTGGCTGCAGGGAATGTGCTGCCCTCCCTTCTCCATTGTGAAGATCAAGCAGCCCAAATGCCCAGAGGGATCATTCCCAGGCTGCGTCCTCAGGAGGGCCCGGGGGGGGGGGGCTGCTCCCAAAAGAGCCACAATAATCCTAAGGGGTCCCTTCTGTCTGCCTGGCCTGAGTCACCTTGGGGCCCCTGCTCTTTCCTGGCTGCCCTGAGAGACAGAGCAGGGCCAGCCCTGAAGCGGGGGGGGGGGGGGGGGGAAGCTGGCCAGTAGATGGTCATCCAGCCTCTCTTTCACAGACCTCTAGAGATGGAGACTCCACCAAACTGCCAGGAATTCTATATGGGATTTGGAAGGTGATGGGAGCCATGAACCAAAGTGACTCCATTTTGAATACTGTCTATCTTAATATGTATCAGCAAAAGCATATTTCCAACTTCTTAATCTAAAGAGCAAACTTTGCCTCTCTGCCCTCTGGAAGCAGGTGTTGCAATAGTGTCAGCTTGTTCCAAGAGACCGTTTGTGGTCAGCCAATGTGGTTAGCTAGTTACTGTTAAGAAATGTATGCAATAGGTTTTGCTATATTTAATGTATATGGGGGGATGTTGACAGAGAGAGGGTCTTGCTAAATCTGGAAGGTTTGTGGTGGCCCAATTCCCCGAACTGTTGACGCAGGAGGAATGGGTTGCCCAACCTAAACTGTCGATAGGAGAAAGGGGAACTTCTACTTCATAAACAGCCCTATTATAAAAGCCCCAGGACCCAGAGTCTGGGGCAGACAGAACTTGGACTGCCATGTTATGTACATGACTTCTCTGTCTGTCTCCTATTGCGCAATAGAGAATAAAGGCTTGTGCTTGCTTGCTAAAAGTGTTTGGACTCCTGCTTCAGATTCATAGCAAACTGGTAAGAACCTTGGGAAACTACGTTTTCTGCTACAAAGGGACCTCAAAGGGCATCTAGTCTGGCCCCTTTTCCTAGGCAGGAAGATACACAATTGAAGTCTGCCCAACAATTGACCACCCAGCCTTTTATTAAAGAGCTCCAGAGATGAAGACTCAACCAAACTCCAAAGAAGTCTCTATTACATTTGGGAGGGGTCTCAAAGGTCATCTAGTCTGACCTCCGCCCTTCTTGCCATGCAGGAAGACATACAACCCAAGCCTGCCCAACATAGAAAGACATAGAATAAGAATAACAGGATGTGAACCAGCTTGTGTTCCTGATTGGAGAGTGTTGTTGCTTCCTGTGTGCTGGTGTGGGACTTGCATGTGGGGGGAAGGGAGGCCAGGGAGGCCCTCCTGGGGTTCCCCTCCCCCCCCCCCCCCCCAGACTCCTGAGTCCTGGAGGGACTTCCTTCCTTCCTTGGATGGGAGCAACAGGGCTTCCCTCTTGGGGCCCCTGAGCCTCCCACCCAAGCAGGCCCGTAGCGAGGGGGGGGGGTTTAGGGGTTCACCCCCCCCCCGAAATGTTTCAGATTTTTTTAAAAAACCTGATTTATTCACGAATTTTAACTGCTTAACCCAATCCCCATGCTGCTAAGTCTATGAGATGCAAAAAATCAAGAGTCCCTCCAGAACTGCAAGCACAATCTCAAGCAAATATTGACAATTTATTCACACTGTCATTACTTGCAGCAATAGCCGATGTAGTTGTTCTGGTACAGCTGTACCAGGAGCTCCAACTTTATTTGCTTTATATTAAATGTTTGCTTGCAGTCCTAGGTTTCAGGGACTCTGCAGATAGGTGGCTTCTTTGGTTGCAGTCATAGGGCAAGTCACCTGTTCATCATTGTTAAGTTTTGGTCCCGCCCCTTGCTCAGGGCAATTGGGAAGGGAGCCATTTTTTAGTTAGTCTCAGCAGGACGTGTGCAAGCTTCCCCTGTACAAAAGCTTCAACCCTTAAGACCTTCCAGGGGAGAAAGATCTTAACAGTCTCCAAAGAATTTCCAGGAAAACAGCCCTAAAGACCAAAGAACTCCAGCTGGAGAACATCTACTGCCTTGCTGGTAGGTCCACTCGGCGTTTGAGATGCAGTTCAACCCGGTAGTGGAGCCCACATCAGTAAGGGTTAGATTACAGTCAGCCTGGGAGAAGTTAAAACGGGGATTTTCCTTTAAAGAAGAAGTTATTGAAGACAGTTGCCTGTCCTTCGTGGGCAAGATTAGGAATTCACCAGTTGCCTAAAAGCTTGGAATCATTTGCTTAACTTTACTGAAGACAAGAGAAGTTTCTGTTTGATTGTTCATTAATAAAAGACTTTGTTGTACTTCTCAAGCCATCTAAAGACTGTTTGTGGTGGAAACCTCTGAGAACTTCTCTTTAGGCCCCCTGGCTTCCCGCTGGGCAAAGGTTGCACGTCCTGTTCTAAAGACAATTATTTACAGGCCCAGCGCGTGACAGAACAGTAGTGAAGCAACCAAGTTGGGGAGGGGGGATGTTGAATGCTCTCATTAAGGAGGCCAGACTTGGTGGAGGTGGTTGACAAGGGCGGAGCTGCAGGCTATTGAAGGCTGCTCTGCCCCCTGCTGTGCTCTTTGCTTCAGCGTGAGCTAGGAGGCAGGTTTCAACCCCCCCCCCGCGAAAATTTCAACCCCCCCCCCCAAAATTTCAACCCCTCCCGAAATTTTTTTCTGGCTACGGCCCTGCACCCAAGTCCCCCCCCCCCTCCCAGGGCTGTCCCTGCTCAGCCTCCCAGGCCAGCCAAGAAATAGCGGGGGCCTCAAGGGGACTCAGGCCAGGCAGACCCAGAAGGGACCCCTTGGGGTTAGGAGGGCTCTTCTGGGGGCCGTGCCCCCCCTCCTCTCTGCACAGGGCCCCCCTGAGGGGGCAGCCTGGAATCCCTCTGGGCTTTGGAGCTGCTTGAGCCTCACAATGGAGAGCAGATAGCAGCACATTCTCTGCAGCCAAGAAAGCCTGGCAGCCCTCCAGAAGGAGAGAAACCCTGAATTGGAGGGAACTCCAAAGGCCACCTTCCCTCTCTCTTGAGGAATCTGTACAAGAACCAAGTAGCAACAGTAAGAACTGACCACGGAACAGGAGACTGGTTCAAGATTGGGAAAGGCGTCCGGCAAGGCTGCATACTCTCACCCAACCTATTCAACTTGTATGCAGAACACATCATGCGAGGATGTGCGGGGCTTGAGGAATGCAAAGCTGGGGTGAAAATGGCTGGAAGAAACATGAACAACCTCAGATATGCAGATGACACCACTCTGATGGCCGAAAGCGAGGAGGAGCTGAGGAGCCTTCTAATCAAGGTGAAAGAAGAAAGCGCAAAAGCCGGGTTGCAGCTAAACGTCAAAAAAACCAAGATTATGGCAACAAGAATGATTGACAACTGGGAAATAGAGGGAGAAAATGTGGAGGCCGTGACAGGGTTTGTATTTCTAGGTGCAAAGATTCCTGCAGATGCAGACTGTGGCCAAGAAATCAGAAGACGCTTCCTTCTTGGGAGGAGAGCAATGTCCAGTCTCGATAAAATAGTAAAGAGTAGAGACATCAGACTGGCAACCAAGATCCATTGCCTAGTCAAAGCCATGGTATTCCCTGTAGTCACCTACGGATGTGAGAGCTGGACCTTAGGGAAGGCTGAGCGAAGGAAGATTGATGCTTTTGAGCTGTGGTGTTGAAGGAAAGTGCTGAGAGTGCCTTGGACTGCGAGAAGATCCAACCAGTCCATCCTCCAGGAAATAAAGCCCGGCTGCTCACTGGAGGGAAGGAGACTAGAGACAAATACTAGAGTCCTTTGGCCACATCATGAGGAGACAGCAAAGCCTGGAGAAGACAATGATGCTGGGGAAAGTGGAAGGCAAAAGGAAGAGGGGTCGACCAAGGGCAAGATGGATGGATGGCATCCTTGAAGTGACTGCACTGACCTTGAAGGAGCTGGGGGTGGTGACGGCCGACAGGGAGCTCTGGCGTGGGCTGGTCCAGGAGGTCACGAAGAGTCGGAGATGACTGAACAAATTTATTTGTCGTGTCAGAACAACCAGTCAAATTATATTACATTTCTAACAGAACAAAGCAAACAAGCAGATTACAAAATTTGTGAGTATGAGAGTTGATTAAATGTCCTTTGACCAGTATCTGGCCACTTGGAGTGCTTCTGGTGTTGCTGCAAGAAGGTCCTCCCTTGTGCATGTGGCAGGGCTCAGGGTGCATTGCAGCAGGTGGTCAGTGGTTTGCTCTTCTCCACACTCGCATGTCGAGGATTCCACTTTGTAGCCCCATTTCTGAAGGTTGGCTCTGCATCTCGTGGTGCCAGAGCGCAGTCTGTTCAGTGCCTTCCAGGTCGCCCAGTCCTCTGTGTGCCCAGGAGGGAGTCTCTCGTTTGGTATCAGCCATTGGTTGAGGTTCTGGGTTTGAGCCTGCCACTTTTGGACTCTTGCTTGCTGAGGTGTTCCAGCGTGTGTCTCTGTAGATCTTAGAAAACTATTTAGAAAACGTCGTTGACGTGCTGGCTGGTACCCAAACAGGGGATGAGCTGGAGATGTCTCTGCCTTGGTCCTTTCACTATTGGCTGCCACTTCCCGGCAGATGTCAGGTGGTGCAATACCGGCTAGACAGTGTAATTTTTCCAGTGGTGTAGGGCGCAGGCACCCCGTGATAATGTGGCATGTCTCATTAAGAGCCACATCCACTGTTTTAGTGTGGTGAGATGTGTTCCACACTGGGCATGCATACTCAGCAGCAGAGTAGCATAGCGCAAGGGCAGATGTCTTCACTGTATCTGGTTGTGATCCCCAGGTTGTGCCCGTCAGCTTTCGTATGATATTGTTTCTAGCACCCACTTTTTGCTTGATGTTCAGGCAGTGCTTCTTGTAGGTCAGAGCACGGTCCAGAGTGACTCCCAGGTATTTGGGTGCGCTGCAATGTTCCAGTGGGATTCCTTCCCAGGTCATAATCTTCAGAGCTCGGGATGCTTGTCTGTTCTTGAGATGAAAGGCACATGTCTGTGTTTTAGATGGGTTGGGGATCAGCTGGTTTTCCCTGTAGTAGGCCGTAAGAGCACCTAGAGCTTCGGAGAGCTTCTGTTCAACCATTTCAAAGCTCCCTGCTTGAGTGGTGATGGCACGATCATCAGCATAGATGAAGCTCTCTGTCCCTTCTGGCAGTGGCTGGTCATTTGTGTAGATGTTGAACATGGATGGAGCAAGCACGCTCCCCTGAGGCAGGCCGTTCGTCTGTTTCCGCCATCTGCTTCTCTGGCCCTGGAACTCATGAGAGAAGCCTCCTCGCAGGATTGCAAGATATCCGGCGTCCCCTGGGCAACGTCTTCGCAGACGGCTGATTCTCTCAATCCAGAAGATACCAAAGACGACTGAACGAATGAACAACAACAACACCAAAGGCCATCCAGCCCCGCCCCCTGTTGCCGGGGCAGGCCCCGCCCCTTTTGCAAGCCCCGTGACCACGCCCCCTTGGCGTCACAGAGGCGCTGACGTCACCCACGCCCCGCCCCCTGCACAGCCGCCATTTCTGGGAGGAAGAGAAGGAAGGACGAAGAAGGTGAGAGTTGTTGTGGCGTCTCTTTGCCCCCCCCCCCCTCTTCTGGTTTCCACACGGGACCCATTTCAGTCTCTTCCAGCTGGGCAAAGACAGGCTGAGGTGGGCCAGGAATTCCTCTCTTGCCCTCCTTTGTGCTGCAGGGAGATCAAAAGAGAGGGAGGGAGGGAGGCCTTTCCCTCAGCCGCGGCCTCTTCTTTCCTGAGCGCCAGGCCGAGAGAGGGAGAGAGAGAGACATCCGGGTCCTTCTGGAGTGAGCCTCCTCGCAGAGCCTGCATTCAGCTTCCCATCCCGTTTTCAGCATAGATTCCAAACTCTATCCCTTGTGTTTTAGACTCTGTTCTGTGCATTTTAATATGTATTTTATAGAAACACAATTTGTAGACATACATTTTAATATTCCAGAGGCACTCCCAAGGGGCCAGAGACTGGTCAAAGGACATTTAATCAACTACCAAACTCACAAATTTTGTATTTTGTCTGTTTGTTTGCTTTGTTCTGTTAGAAATGTAATATAATTTGACTGGTTGCCCTGACACAACAAATAAATAAATTTTAATATTAATGACTGTGAGAGCCGTTCAGCAGTGGAACTCTCTGCCCTGGAGTGTGGTGGAGGCTCCTTCTTTGGAAGCTTTTAAACAGAGGCTGGATGGCCATCTGTCAGGGGAGATCTGAATGCAATATTCCTGCTTCTTGGCAGAATGGGGTTGGACTGGATGGCCCAGGAAGTCTCTTCCAATTCTTTGATTCTATGATTCTATGATTTATGGGATTTTTAGAATGTTTACAAGGTGTTCTCCTTCTGCAGTAACCTGTCTTGGGACGCAAGGCGAGGCAGGTAAGAAATATTATTATTATTGTATTGTTGAAGGCATCCATGGCCGGAATCACTGGGTTGCTGGGAGTTTTTCAGGCAGTATGGCGAACGTGTTCCTGCAGCATTCTCTCCTGACGTTTTGCCTGCTTGCATCTGTGGCTATTGGCACCATCAGAGATTGGCTTTTGGGATTGGCATTTGAGGAATGAGCCATGATCCTGTGATATGGATGGATGACGACAAATAATGACTTGATGATGACTGACCACTGTAATTATATGATTGTATTTTGCTATTTTAATGTTTTAGTGTGATTTAGAATATGATGTTTTAATGACTGTCTGTAATATTGATGTTGGAAACCGGCCTGAGTCCCTCAAACAGAGGTGAGAAGACCGGTATACAAAACTGCTAAATAAAATAATAAATAATAATTCTGTTGGTCAGGCAAGTGGGGTGTGCGTAATCTCTGTGGAATGTCCAGGGTCAGAGGAAAGAACCATTGTTTATGTCAAACAGGCTTGGATAGCATTGTGGCTCCTTCCGCACAGCTGGAATAAAATCCCACATGTATATTCTGCTTTGAATTGGAATATATTGAAATTGTCCACATTTCAATATATTGTGGATTTCAATGGCCTCTCTGTTTATTCAGCCATGATGGTTTCTCAGAGTGGTTCAGCATTTCTGTGTTCTCAAATAAGATTCTGTGTTCAGGTTGGTTTATCAGGTGCTCGGCTGTGGCTTGAATTAGTCTGCATGCCTTTTGTGTCTGGCAGCTGCGTCCCTTTGGAAATCCTTATGCAGACTTGTCCACGGCAGCACGGTATATGGTAGACTCCCTTCAGTGGATAGAGCAACAGCCTCCCTGCCCACTCCCCACACCCAAGCCACATTCTCAAGCTCCCCTCCCTGCTTACCCCCAAGCCGCCCCTCTTCCCACTCTTCACACCCAATCCCCTTCCCTTCCCAATCCCCACATCCAAGCTGCCTTCCTACCCACACCTAACTGCCGTTCCTTTCCACTTCCCACATCCAAGCCATTCTCCCTGGTCAGACTCAAGGAGCCCTCCCTGCCCACTACGTACATCCAAGGCACCCACCCTGCCCACTCCTCACACCCAAGCTGCCCTTCCTTTTCCCCTCCCAACATCCAAGCAGCATTCCCAATCTGCCCTCCCTGCTGACTATCCTCACCTTCCCTTCACATTCTCCAAACCCAAGCTGCACTCCCAAGCTGCCTTCCTTGCCCACTCCCCACATACAAGCCGCTCTTTCTGCCCGTACCCAAACCGCCCTCTCCGCCCACTCCCCACACCCAAGTCACCCTCCATGCCCACTTCTCCACATCCAAAGGCCCTTCCTTCCCACTCCCCACACCCAAGTTGACCTTCTTTCTCATACCCAACTGCCCTTCCTGCCGACTCCCCCCCACTCAAGCCACCCTCCCTTCCCACTACTCACATCCAAGCCACCCTCTCTGCTTACTCCCTACACTCAAGCCGCAATCCAAAGCTGCCTTCCTTGCCCACTGTCCACACCCAAGCCACCCTCCCTGCCCAGTCTCCAAACGCAAGCTGGCTTCCCTGCCCACTCCTCACAAGCAAGCCACCCTCCCTACACCCAAGCCGCACTCCCAAGCTGCCTTCCTTGCCCATTCACCACATGCAAGCTGCCCTTTCTGCCAGTATCCAAGCCGCCCTCTCTGCCCTCTCCCTACATCCAAGCCACCCTCCATGTCCACTTCTCCACATCCAAGGCCCCTTCCTTCCCACTCTCCACACCCAAGTTGACCTTCTTTCCCACACCCAACTGCCCTTCCTGCCCATTCCCCACACCCAAGCCACCCTCCCTTCCCACTCCTCACATCCAAGCCACCCTCCCTACTTACTCCCCACACTCAAGCCACAATCTCAAGCTGTCCTCCCTGCCCACTCTCCACACCCAAGCCACCCTCCTTGCCTACTCCACACAACCAAGCCACCCTCCCTGCCCATTCCCCACACCAAATTCGCCCTCCCTCCGGCCAAGCCGCACTCCCAAGCTGCCTTTCTTGCCCTCTCCCCACATTCAAGCTGTCCTTCTTACCCACACCCAAGCGCCTTCCATGCTTACTTTCCCAAATCCAAGGCCCCTCCGTTCCCATTCCCCACACTCGTGTCCCTTCTTCTCACACCCAACTGCCCTCCATGCCCACTCCCTGTGCCCCAGCCGCACTCCCTACCCACAGACAAACCACCCTCCCTGCCCACACCCAAGCCACACACCCAAGCTGCCCTTCCTGCCCACTCCACATCCAAGGCCCCTCCTTTCCCACTCCTGACACCCAAGTCCCCTTCATTCCCACTCCTTTTACCCAGCCCCTTCCCTTCCTTGCCCATTTCCCACACCCAAGACTCATGTATTTTTCAATTAGTTCACATAAACATTCACCATCTGCCACTGGCCCCTCTGTCAAATTTTAAAATGCAATCTGGCCCTGATACCCGGAAGTTTCTTGGGGCTGCATGTGAAAGTTTTCCTTTAAAAAGGGATGCATGGCTTTAAAAGTTTGAGAACCTCTGGGTTAGAAGATCCCTCTTATGCTTTGCTCAACGTAGCATTGGTTGAATTATCTTGGTGAAACTGTAGATTGTAGGTTGTGTTTCTTCATCAGTTTCCCTATGTGGTTGGTGGTTCCCTTGGTGCATGGTAAGAACACTTCTCTGGGTGAGTCTTTGTCTTTACTCTCGTGACTTGTTCTTGTTCTTGCAGCTCTTCTAATTTCTAGTGTAGTCTACATACCCATTGGCCTGTAGAACCCGCTTTAGCTGGTTCAGTTCACCTTGGAGGAGATGGGGTTCACAGATTCTATCCGCAGTCTACCAGGGTTTTAATTGTGCCTCTTTTTTGAACTGGATGAGGGTTGGAGTTTTTATGTAGGTATCTATGAGCATGTGTAGGTTTTCTGTAAATCGTGTAACCCAATTGTTGAATTTAGTTTGTGGATGATTAGGACATCCAGGGCAGTTTTCCTTCATTTTCTTTTTCCCTGATAAATTGGATACTTGGGTGGATGTTGTTGATGTGGTCCAGGAACTTGTTTAGTTCTTCTTCTCCATGTCTCTAAATGGTGAAAGTGTCATCCACCTATTGGAACCATATTGTGACCTTTTTTTGGTGCTTGTTTCTCAAAGTGTTCCATGTAAAAAAATTGCATTGACTGGGCTAAGGGGGCTCCCCATCTTTCTGTTCATAGAATTCATTGTCCCACTGGAAGTAGCTTGTTGTGAGGTAGTGTTGAAACACAGCTGTGATGTCTTCTGGGAAATGCCAGTTAATGAGTACGACGGTGTCTGCTACAGGGCCCTTGTTGAATAGAGACATCACATTGAAGCTGATCAGTTTGTCATTGGCCTTGAGTTTGAGATTCCTGATTTTTTTCTATGAAGTTGGCTGAGTCCTTAATGTAGCATGTAGTGAACCCAATATGGGTTTGTAGCTGTGCTGCCAATTCTTTTGCAAAATTGTATGTGAGAGATCTAGTGATGCTCACAATGGGTCTGTCTAAAGTGGACTGACCAGAGTTGGGTCCTTGTTGCCTAGGAGACTTCCAATTTGCATGGATGTTTGCGTATGTTAAGATTAATTGAGGAGTTCTTAATCGAAGTGGTTTGTTTTCTGTTGATTTTGTTGGTCGGGTCCTGAAGATGCCAGCCATGGATGCAGGCTAAATGTTAGGAGAGAATGCTGCTGGAGTATGGTCATAAAGCCTTCAACAATATATGAGAGTATTATTTCTGTATTATTCCTTTTTCTATTTTTACACCTGTTCTCATTATTTTCCTATCAATTTGCTGAATTCAACCTTGAGAAATTCATAAGGATTAATTAGAGTGAAAATAAAACAAAGGTGGCACTCTCTCGGCCTCTGAGAAGGAGAACTTTGGTTTTTTGATACCTTGCCTGCCTGCCTTCCTTCCCTTCCCCCTCATAGTTTTCCCCCTTTCATTTCCCTTCCTTCTATCCTTTTTCTTCCTTCCATCCTTCCCTCTCCCTGACTTCTCCTTTCCTTTCTTTCTCTTCTTTTTCTCCTTCCTTCTTTCCCCTCATTCCTTCTCCTGTCCCCTCACATATGTCACCTTTCTTTCCCAGTGACATCACAGAGGGCCATTTCACCTGGCAATAATAATAATGAAAATGAACACGCTGATTCAGACAGACAAAGTTTTGGAGAACAATACTCCTGACTTTTGGATCATGTTAAAAAACAAAGTATGGATTGTCGATGTTGCAATCCCAGGTGACATCAGGATTCGAGAGAACAACTAGAAAAACTGGCATGATATGAGGATTTAAAGATCAAACTGCAAAGACTATGGCACAAGTCAGTAAAGGTGGGCCCAGTGGTAATCAGCACACAGGGTGCAGTGCCTAAAGACCCTGGCCTGCACTTAAACACAATCGGCGCTGACAAAATTACCATCAGCCAGCTGCAGAAAGCCACCTTACTGTAATCTGCACGCATTATTCGCCGATACATCACACAGTCCTAGACACTTGGGAAGTGTCCGACGTGTGATCCAATACAACAGCCAGCAGAGTGATCTTGTCTGTTGTGGACTCATCTTCTTGTGTTTCAAATAATAATAATAACTTTATATTTATACCCTGCCTCCATCTCCCCAAAGGGACCTGGGGTGGCTTACATGGGCCCAGGCCCAACAGAACAGTTAAAACATAACATTAAAATGCATATCAACAATACAATAATAAATATAATATAGCAAAATAAAAACAATATTAAACAGTGTATAAAACTAACATCAAAACCTACAACCAATAGAAAAGTTCAGTGTCTTGTGGGTGGGCAATCTGGTGCCACAACATTAAAGGATGGAGTTAATGAGTAAAATGCAAATATCATATAGCAGCGAACAATTTACCGTTAAGGATTTGGATATAACAATCATAAAGTGCTTGAGGACAAGATTTTTGGGTCCTAACTGATGCCAGCTAGTTAAAACCATAACGGAACATCCATGTCTTTGAGTCCTTGTGGAAGATGGGCAGGGTGGTAGCCTGATCTCCTTGGAGAGGCAAATCCAGAGCTGGGGGGCCACGATTGAGAAGGCCCTTTCTCTCGTCCCCACCAGACGAGCCTGAAACTGAGGTGGAAGTGAGAGAAGAGCCTCCCCCGAGGATCTTAAAGAGCGTGTGGGTTTGTAGAGGAAGATACGATCACAAAGATAGGCAGGTCTTGAACTGTTTAGAGCTTTATAGGTGATGACCTTCCCCTTGAATTGGGACCAGAAACTTATCATCAGCCAGTGGAGCCATTTAAACAAGGGATTGACCGCCCCCTGTAGTTTGCTCCAGTTAACAAACTGGCCACTGACCTTTGCACCAACTGCAGTTTCCGGGCTGTCTTCAAGGGCAGCACCACATAGAGTGCATTACAGTAATCCAACCTTAATGTAACTAATGCATGGACCACCATGGTTAAGTCAGATTTCTCGTGGTATGGTCACAGCTGGCACACGAGTCTTAACTGTGCGAAAGCCCTCTCAGCCACTGCCAACACCTGAGCATCAAGTGCCAGCGCTGAGTCTAGGAGGACCCCCATACTGCAGACATGTGTCTTTAGGGGGAGTGTAACCCTGTCGAGCACAGGTTGCCACCCTATACCCCGATCGGCTGAACTACTGACATGGAGGACCTCTGCCTTGTCAGGATTCAACTTCAACTTGTTGGCCCTCATCCAGCCCTTCACAACAGCCAGACACTTGTCCAGGATCCGAGGGACTTCCTTGGAATTAGGTGGAAAGGAGTACTAGAGTTGTATGTCATCTGCGTAGAGATGGCACCAAACATCAAAACTCCAGATGACCTTGCCCAATGGTTTCATGTAGATGTTAAAAAGCATGGGAGAAAGAATAGAACCTTGCAGCACCCTACAGGTCAAAGGCTAGGGATCTGACCAGGTGACCCCCCAGCTTCACCAACTGGGTGCGACCCTCCAGGAAGGAGTGGAGCCACAGCAAGGTAGTGCCCCCAAGGCCCACTCCGGATAGCTGTCCCAGAAGGATACCATGATCAATGGTATCAAAAGCCGCTGAGATATCCAAGAGAACCAACAAGGACACTCACCCCCTGTCAAGTTCTTTGCGGAGGTCAACCATGAAGGTGACCAAATACATCTCGGTACCATGACCATGCCTGAACCCAGACTGCGATGGGTCCAGATAATCAATTTCATCCAAGAATCCCAGGAGCTGGGAGGCAACCACTTGCTCCCGAACCTTGCCCAGAAAAGGAAGGTTTTAAGTTGGCCGATAGTTGTTCAAAATTGAGGAGTCAGGGGATGTCTTTTTCAGGATTGGTCTTACTATAGTCTGCTTTAGGCATGATGGAATTTGCCCTTGATCCAAAGAGGCATTTATTATCCTTAATAACCATTCAGCCAATCCTCCTCCAGCAAGTTTTATAAGCCAAATAGTGCACATGTGGTTGATCTCACCACTCCCAAGGATCTTATCCATGTCATCAGCCTGCCAAGCTGAAATGAATCCAACAAGATCGACCTGACAGGCACCTCGGTTACCTCATCTGGCGTCCAGGTCGGAGCGCATCCGAGCGACTTTGTCTGCAAAATGATTCATGAACTCACTGCATCAAGTAATCACTCCTCCTTCACTCAGGGGTGAAGGAGCACTCCAACAACCCAAAACAATTCCGCAGTTCTGTTAGTTGCAGACACAATGCAGGCAGTTGTGAAAGCCTTCCTGGCTGCCCACAAAGCTGCAGAGTAGGCCTTAATAGAGGCTCTAGCCCGTGCTCGATCGACAACGCTCCGAGATCTCTACCAAAGGCACTCTAGTCTCCATCTTGAACGCTTCATCAATGCCAACTCCTCAGAGAAACCAAGGAGCTGGATTAATTCTGCGCAACGAGAGAGGACGTTTGGGGGCGGTTGTGTCTAATGCCCTGGCTATTTCGGTGTTATGGAGATACCCAGGGTTTCAACAGGATTGTCATCCACCATGACAGACAGATCCCAAAGGGACACATAGGGGGAAATGGGCAAAGGTCTAAGGAGTTAGCAGGGGGGGAAAGGCATTGTGGATGGAGCTGCACTTGTCTTTGCATCTGAGAGGGGTGAATGGTTGAAAGGGGGCTTCCTTCAGCAGAGACTCATTTCGTAAACATCCCAACAAGTCACAATGTGGTTCTGAATTAGATGGGTGGGCAGGCAGGACCATGGTTAGCAGGGGGATTCCTTTGGAAAAAGACAGACATTTTGGTGGCAGGGGGCACCTCATTTGGGATGTTCAGGTAGCGGACCTGGGACCTGTTGTGGGATGGTGGGCAATCCAGTAATTTTTGTGTCCCTCGGCATTTAGCACATTATCATTATCCAGTGAATGATGCCCCTTAATATTGGAAAGGACAGCTTTTTTCTGCCTGTCCATCTGCCTTCACTTACTAAAACCAGTTATTGCCTTTGCTGTATCTATGTATGCGCTTGAGACCTTCATTTCTCTATTTCTTGGTATTTCCATTTTCGGCATGACCCGTGAAGGGAAAGTGGGGAAATCTGGAAGGTAAAGAAGATTTCTGGTTTTCAACATTGACTTTTTGCTTCTTTCCTGACCAGGGAAATGAGGATTCTATGGAGCCACCTCTGGGGTGCAGTAAGGATACCATTAATATAGGAAGAAGAAGAAATCCTCTCAAGGTGATGATTTTGTTGAATTCTTGACCTCACTTACAGATAAGAAAAAAAAAAGAAGAGCCAGGGACCTATATTGCAATTCAACATCAATATCACTGTTGAAATGGAGGACAAAGATTCTGAAGGCCTGGAGTATGGAAAGTGTTTCACGTGGAGGGATCATCTGCAGCAACATGAAAATATTCCTACTGGGGAGGAACACTATGAATTCATGGAGTGCGGAAAGAACACTCATAATTCAAGTCTACATAGATATCAAATGACTCGCACTGGGGAGAAACTCTATAATTGCCTGGAGTTTGGACAGAGTTTCACTTGGAATTCAGATCTATATTCACATCAAAATACTCACACTGGGGAGAAACCCTATACATGCCTGGAGTGCGGAAAGAACTTCACTGAGAATGGAAGTCTACGTTCGCATCAAAGGATTCACACTGGAGAGAAACCCTATACATGCCTGGAGTGTGGACAGAACTTTACTCGGAGTTCAGATCTACGTTCACATCAAAGGACTCACACTGGGGAAAAACCCTATACATGCCGGGAGTGTGGACAGAGTTTCACTCATAATTCAGGTCTAAGTTCACATCAAAGGACTCACACTGGGGAGAAACCTCATACATGCCTGGAGTGTGGACAGAGCTTCACTCAGATTGGAAATCTACGATCGCATCAAAGGACTCACACTGGGGAGAAACCCTATATGTGCCTGGAGTGTGGACAGAGCTTTACTCAGATTGGAAATCTACGAACACATCAAAGGACTCACACAGGGGAGAAACCCTACACATGCCTGGAGTGTGGACAGAGCTTCACTAAGAATGGAAATTTACATTCGCATCAACGGACTCACACTGGGGAGAAACCCTATAAATGCCTGGAGTGTGGAAAGAGCTTCACTCAGAGTGGACATCTACGTTCACATCAAAGAACTCACACTGGAGAAAAACCCTATACATGCTTGGAGTGTGGACAGAGCTTCTCTCATAATTCAGGTCTACATACACATCAAAGGACTCACACTGGGGAGAAACCCTATAAATGCCTGGAATGTGGACAAAGCTTCACTCGTAATTCAAGTCTACATTCGCATCAAAGTACCCACACTGGTGAGAAACCCTATACATGCTTGGAGTGTGGACAAAGCTTTGCTCTGCGTTCAGATCTACGTTCACATCAAAGGACTCACACTGGGGAGAAACCCTATAAATGTCTGGAGTGTGGACAGAGGTTCACTCATAATTCAAATCTACGTTTGCATCAAAGGACTCACACTGGGGAGAAACCCTATACATGCCTGGAGTGTGGGCACAGATTTACCCGGAGTTCAGATCTACGTTCACATCAAAAGACTCATACTGGGGAGAAACTCTATACATGCCTGGAGTGTGGACAGAGCTTTACTCATAATTCTGGTCTACGTTCACATCGAAGGACTCACACTGGTGAGAAACCCTATAAATGCCTGGAGTGTGGAAAGAGTTTCACTGAGAGTGGACATCTACGATCACATCAAAGGATTCACACTGGGGAGAAACCCTACATATGCCTGGAATGTGGACAGAGCTTCACTCAGAGTGGAAATCTACGATCGCATCAAAGGACTCACACTGGGGAGAAACCCTATATATGCCTGGAGTGTGGACAGAGCTTCACTCAGAGTTCAAGTCTACATACACATCAAAGAATTCATGCAGGGGAGAAATCCTAGAAATGCATGGAGTGTGGAAAGAGCTTCTCTGAGAGATGAAATCTACATAGACACTGGACTCCAATGACACACTAGTGTGACATGGCACACAATTTGGAAAGCTCTGATGAGAGATGTAGAAAGGCAATGCTCATTAATGCAGAAAAAGAAGAACACACTGTTGGGATATTTTTATGATGTTGTGGTGCCTTTGAAGAAATACAGAAAATATTGGATTGAAATGCATATGATACAGGATGAAAATTGTACTATTTAGATTTACATAGGAATGCTGGACAGTCATCTAGAAATAACATTTGGAAGATGCCTAGAATATATTATAACTGCAGCAAGCATGATTTGTCCTCAGAGATGGGAGGGAGTCATTATCCCATACAAGAAGAATGATTAATGAAAATCCGCGTCTGATCTGAGATGGAAAAAGTGACTCAAGGGAAATCTTTGATCAACTTCCAGAAAGATTGGGAAATTTTTATTACTTTTTCAAAACACTTACTTACTTAGGCGCTCCATTGTAGACCGAGGATGGTGATCCTCCAAGTGTAGTGTCTTTGTGGTAGATCTGTAGGTGACTGTGGGGCCCTACTCTTTATCCACAAGTTCTCCCACAGTGAATAATAATAATAATAATAATAATAATAATAATAACCACCTTTATTTATACCCCACCACCATCTCCCCGATGGGGACTCAGAGCGGCTTACATGAGGCCAAGCCCAAACAACAAATTACAATAGAGTAAAACCAAAAACACACACTGGTTTCCAGGTGGAAGGCGGTCCTGGTCAGAGTTGGCTTGACGCACCTTCCTCTTGGGACGTTTCTCCCTTTTGCCCTCCATTCATGTCTCTTCGAATTCTGCAGTAGTGCTGGTCACAGCTGACCTTCAGTTAGAGCTCTCAAGGGCCAAGGCTTCCCAGTTCTTGGTGTCTATGCCACAGTTATTAAGGTTAGTTTGATGCCCATCTTTCAGCCTCTTTTCCTGTCCACCAACATTATGTTTCCTGTTCTTGAGTTGGGATTAGAGTAACTGCTTTGGGAGATGATGAACGGGTATTCGGACAATGTGGCCAGTCCTGTGGAGTTGATAGCATAGGAGCATCGTTTCAGTGCTGGTGGTCTTTGCTTCTTCCAGCATGCTGACATTGATTGTTGTGAAAACACGCAAAAACAAATGTCAGCATGTTTTCAAAACAACAGGGATAAATGTCAGTTGTTGGATTTATGTATCAGAAGAGTGTTGCCAAACACAGAAGTGTATAAAGGTAAAGGTTGTCCCCTGACATTAAGTCCAGTCATGTCTGACTCTGGGGTGTGGTGCTCATCTCCATTTCTAAGCCGAAGAGCCAGCGTTGTCCATAGACACCTCCAAGGTCATGTGGCCAACATGACCGCATGGAGCGCCGTTACCTTCCCGCCGGAGCTGTACCTATTGAACACAGAAGTGTACTTACATAGAATTATCTAAGTGGAATAGAATAATAAGGGATACAATTAACTCAGTTTGAAGATCTTAGAATTAGATCCAAGTTTGTTTGTTTGTTTTGGAAAATGAAAATCTCCATAACCTTTGGGAGATTTTATGATCTTTGGAAAGGCATGATCTTGTTAGAAGTAACAACCTTTTGAAAGATGATGCCATAACCTCTTGGTAAAGAGCATGACCTGTTAGAGCAGTGGTACCACCGGTGGTCCACAATAACTAAAATATGCTCCGCAGCCGCACTGTTACAATTACAGATAATAACACAGCCTGACCAAAAAAAAAACATTTCTTGGTGTTTTCATTATTTAGGCCTGTTCCCGGTGTTATTTGGAGTGCTGATTCAGAAAATGGCATTGGATAGTCACATCAGCTCTAGATTATTAGATACGGTTTTCTGTGGGAAAACAGATGACGACTGCTGGATGGCATATGTTCTGCATCAAAAACTAGAGGTGATGTGGTCTACCCAATGCCATTTTCTGAATCAGCATACCAAATAACCAAACCGACTAAAATCAACCAAAAACTGATTCGTAATCCTTTTGGTACTAATGTTGGAAAGTGGTCCCTGGTCAAAAAAAGGTGTTAGAGTCATAACCTTTTGGGAGAATGGCATTCCTGCAAGGCAACTAGGTTTCTCAGCTGTTAAACTGATGTACCTAGGTATGTCTTTGAACTGTTAGGAACAAAGATATGCCACTGCACAAAACACATACCATATATACTTGAGTTTAAGCTGACCCAAATCTAAGCCGAGGCACCTAATTTTACCACAAAAACTGGGAAATCAAGTATAAGCTGAGGATGTGAAATGCAACAGCTCTTAGTACATTTCAAAATAAAAATAGATACCAATAAATGTACATTAATTGAGGCATCAGTAGGTTAAATGTTTTTGAATATTTACATAAAACTATAAGATAAGACTATCTAACTCTGATTAAATCATTATTCTAACCGTCATCAATGTAAATGTGCGTATGTATCCTTCCAATAATCACCATAGCTTGTTTTAACTATACATTTTGGGGAAAATGCTGTGTGTATGTGACTAAGGAAAAATGGGAAAGATTGGCGCCGAGAGAGGAGGAGAGGAAGGCGTGTGCTGCGCAAGAGAGGAGGAGAGGAAGGCATGCGCTGTGTGGAGAGAGGAGGAGAGGAAGGCGTGTGCTGCGCAGGAGAGGATGGAGACCTGGGTTCTTGTGTGGAGAGGTGAGGGTCCTGGCAGAAAGGTGTGGGGCTGAAATATGCCCTTTCAGTCCCACGCCTTCCTGCCAGGACCTTCACCCGAGTAGAAGCCGAGGGGGGCTTTTTCAGCCTAAAAAAGGGCTGAAAAACTAGACTTATAGAGTCTCTGTCGGGAGTGTCTCAGGACTTCATGGCCTCCATGACAACTATGGGGCTATCCCAAATTATATCTGGGTCCACCCATGTAGCTGGACAAACTCTTGACTTGGTATTTATTGCAGAAGGTGATGAAAATATCGGGTTGGAGAAACAGTCAATTGCTCTGTTGTCGTCACTTTAATCAATGCTGTACTTCCAAACCATGATAATTTGGGTTTAGCTTATTCTAATGCTTTTATATGTTTTTCTTTTTTAAATTTAATAAAATTATTTGTCTCTTAAGTTTTTTGTTATATTTATTCTCAAGTATTTAACAATTTAGTCTTTAATTTTCTCCTCTTTTTAATTTTTTAATCTCTTGTTCCTAGTAATTAAATAACATTTCTGATTTTTTCCCCCCTGCATTTATAACTTGCCCTTCTCACCGCTGAAAGAGGACTCAGGGTTGCCTCACAGCGTGCACGATCGGTGTTTTCACATAAACATTCAACAAATACAATTAAAACAGTTAATTAAAATAGTTAATTAAAAAGCAATTAATTACACACGCCAATTAAAATCCAAAGCGGGATCCAGGTCAATTCCTTGTTGCCAGTTGCTTACTTCTTCTTGCTTGCTACTATTCAGTAGTCGAAGGCTTGGTCCCATAACCAAGTCTTGAGTTTCCTTCTGAAAGACAGGAGGGAGGTGGCATATCTGATATTCCTGGGGAGAGAATTCCACAGACGGGGGAATTTGTTCCAATTAATTTGTTTTGGGCACGTTTTTGTAATATGCGCCAATTGCACAGGAGTTCTATACCATTTTGTCAGTATTTTCTGTGGCATTTCTTTAATCTTTAGATGTTTTATTTTATTGATTGATTTTATCCAACTGTCTATTTCTCTCTCACTGCAACTTAATTCCAGACATTATCATCATTATTATATTTATTTATTTATTTATACCCAGCTTTATCTTCCCAAAGGGGACATTCCAGAGCAGGGGTCTTCAAACTTTTTAAACAGAGGGCCAGGTCACAGTCCCTCAAACTGTTGGAGGGCCAGATTATAATTTGAAAAAAAAAAACATGAATGAATTCCTATGCACACTGCACATATCTTATTTGTAGTGCAAAAAAACCCACTTTAAAACAATACAATAATTAAAATGAAGAACAAGCATGTGGACAATTTCAACAGAAAGGAAGAGACCATGAAAATGAACAAAATCTGGCTACCAGTATTAAAAAGCTCTAAAATTACAACAGCAAAACAGCAGAGAGGAAACAACCAGGTACATCTTAACACCTCTCAACAAAAAATTCCCCCAGGCTCAGCCAGGCCTTCAAATGCTAATGAAGGTGGTCAGTTGAAACATTCACACCCAGCTCCAGCAGAGAAGAGCTCTTTGCTCCACCCCAGTCATTCCACAGATATATAAACCCATTTTCCTAATTCCAACAGACCTCACTACCTCTGAGGATGCTTGCCATAGATGCAGGCGAAACGTCAGGAGAAAATGCCTCTAGAACATGGCCATATAGCCCGAAAAAACCCACAAGAACCAAAATGAAGAACCATTTTAACAAATATAAACTTATTAATATTTCAATGGGAAGTGTGGTTTTGCTTTCGGCTGATGAGATGGGATTGTTGTTGTGTGCTTTCAAGTCGTTTCAGACTTAGTTTGATCTTGAGTGAGGGCCGGGTAAATGACCTTGGAGGGCCATATCTGACCCCCGGGCCTTAGTTTGAGGATCCCTGTTCCAGAGCATTGAGCCATGGTGGTTGAGGTGGTGGTGTCACTTTACATTCATTCCACTAAAGATGTGACCCTTTCAGATTTTATTTATTGCATCAGGAGCGAACCGAGGGTATAGTTGTGATGTATTTAAAAACACAAAGTTTAAAAACTTGGCATTATATTAAATGTCCTTTGATCGGTAGCTGGCCACTTGGAGTGCCTCTGGTGTTGCCATAAGGAGGACCTCCATTGTGCATGTGGCAGGGCTCAGGCTGCATTGTGATAGGTGGTCTGTGGTTTTAGCATTCGTGGACAACAAGTTAAACATGAGCCAACAATGTGATGTGGCGGCAAAAAAAGCCAATGGGATTTTGGCCTGCATCAAGAGGAGCATAGTGTCTAGATCTAAGGAAGTAATGTTACCCCTCTATTCTGCTTTGGTTAAACCACATCTGGAATATTGTGTCCAATTCTGGGCACCACAATTCAAGAGAGATATTGACAAGCTGGAATGTGTCCAGAGGAGGGCAACTAAAATGATCAAGGGTCTGGAGAACAAGCCCTATGAGGAGCGGCTTAGGGAACTGGGCATGTTTAGCCTGAAGAAGAGAAGGCTGAGAGGAGATATGATAGCCATGTATAAATATGTGAGAGGAAGCCACAGGGAGGAGGAGGGAGCAAGCTTGTTTTCTGCTTCCTTGGAGACTAGGACGCGGAACAATGGCTTCAAACTACAAGAGAGGAGATTCCATCTGAACATTAGGAAGAACTTCCTGACTGTGAGAGCCGTTCAGCAGTGGAA
This sequence comes from Anolis sagrei, assembly GCF_037176765.1. NCBI lineage: Eukaryota > Metazoa > Chordata > Lepidosauria > Squamata > Anolidae > Anolis > Anolis sagrei. Next base: position 4,778,270 of record NC_090021.1, on the reverse strand, counting down.
CTCTCTGCCCCGGAGTGTGGTGGAGGCTCCTTCTTTGGAAGCTTTTAAGCAGAGGCTGGATGGCCATCTGTCAGGGGTGATTTGAATGCAATATTCCTGCTTCTTGGCAGAATGGGGTTGGACTGGATGGCCCATGAGGTCTCTTCCAACTCTTTGATTCTATGATTCTATGAGGTGGCTTCCTATGTAATGAACATAGGAATGGAACAATGGATGACGAATCTGGATCATGTTTTTAGTTATGAGACGTCAGTGGATGGTTATTGTTGGTAACGGTTAATGTCTTTATGATGTTAATTGTTTTTGTATACCGTGGTGTTGTAGCATTGAATTTCTGCTGTTTCTGCTGTTCTTGTTGTTAACCGCTGTGAGTCGCCTAAGGACTGAGAACAGTGGTATACAAATAAAGTAAATAAATAAATAAATGTATATCATTATCTTATCACCATGCTCAATATATCCCATATGCATGGAGGTATTGGGGTAACAATACAAAAGGTTTGCTAGGGTAGACCCTCTTTCACTCAGACTCAGCCCCCACCCACCCGAATCAAACTCAACTCCCCCCCCCCCCCCCCCAATCAAAATCCTGGGTATGGGCCTGTAGAGAGTGCTTACCATTATAGTAGTATTTACCTCAGAGTTTATACCTTATATCTGTGCTTCGGCATTCTAATTCTGTATCATTTGAATAATCAAAGTGCGTCTGTGTCATACTTTGTTTTGATTCACCTTTTTAGAGCTCCAACAGGAATTCCCTCTGTTTGTTCCAGTAAACTTATTTGGTTAATTTTAATCTTGTTTCTGGAGGCATGTTTTAAAGAAATAAAGTACATAGGCAGGCAGAAGGGACCCGTTGGGGTTATGACGGCTGTCCTGGGGGCAGAGGTGGCTCTAGGTAATTTTCAACGGTAAGCAAACAGTATTTTGGTCCCCCCCCCCCCAACCAATGACTGATATATATTTTCTGTTCATTATGGGAGTTCTGTGTGCCATATTTGGTTCAATTCCATCATTGGTGGAGTTCAGAATGCTCTTTGATTGTAGGTGAACTATAAATCCCAGCAGCTACAACTCCCAAATGTCAAGGTCTGTTTCCCCAAACTCCACCATTGAACATCTGTGCCATGTTCAGAGAGCAACAGTGCTCTCTGAATGTTGGTGAACTATAACTCCAAAACTCAAGTTCAAAACCCACCAAACCCTTCTGGTATTTTCTATTGGTCATGGGAGTTCTGTGTGCCATATTTGGTTCAATTCCATCATTGGTGGAGTTCAGAATGCTCTTTGATTGTAGGTGAGCTGTATATCCCAGTAACTACAACTCGCATATGCCAAGGTCTGGGGAATCTTTTGTTGAGAGTGATTTTATGTGCCTGTTTGTTTCCCCTCTGTTGTTTTGCTGTTGTAATTTTTGAGTTTTTTTAATACTGGTAGCCAGATTTTGTTCATTTGTTCAAAATCACTCTCAACAAAAGATTCCCCCCAGACGCTTCCAAGCCATTGAATGCTAATCAAGGTGACCAGCTGAAACATTCACAGCTAGCCCCAGCAGACAAAAGTCCTTTGTCCCACCCTGGTCATTCCACAGATATATAAACCCATCCCCTCCCCTCCCCAGGGCCCTCCTGAGGATGCAGCCTGGGATCCCTTTGGGGTTTGAGCCTCACAATGGAGAAGGGAGGGCAGCACATTCCCTGCAGCCAAGAAAGCCTCTCAGCCCTTGAGAAGGAAGGAGAGAAGCCCAGAGAGGGAGGGAGGGAGGTCCCAAAGGCCATTCAGCCCCGCCCCCTTTCGCCTGGCAGGCCCCTCCCCCTTTGTGAGCTCCGTGGCCACGCCCACTTTGCGGCAGGAAGGCGCCGACGTCACCCAGGCCCCGCCCCCTGCGCCACAGCCTCCTCTGTTTCCCATCCGGGACCCATTTGGGCCTCTTCCAACTCGACAAAGACAGGCTGAGACGGGCCAGGGATTCCTCTCCTGCCTCAGGCAGATCAAGAGAGAGCGAGGGAGGCCATTTTTCCCAACTCATCCGCGGCCTCCTCCTCTTTCCTGAGGGATTCCTTCCTTCCTTCCTCCCTGGAGGCCAGGCCCAGAGAGAGAGAGAGTGTGAGAGGGAGGCCTTTCCCTCAGCCGCGGCCTGCTCTTTCCTGAGGAGAAGGTGAGGGTTTTGAACGAGGTCTCTCCCCCCCCTCCCCCCCTTCCTCCTCAGCTTTCCATCCGGGAGCCATTCCAGTCTCTTCTAACTCGAGAAATACATATTGAGAAGGGCCTCATAGAATCCTAGAATCAAAGAGTTGGAAGAGACCTCATGGGCCATCATCCAGTCCAACCCCATTCTGCCAAGAAGCAGGAATATTGCACTCCAATCACCCCTGACAGATGGCCATCCAGCCTCATAGAATCCTAGAATCCAAGAGTTGGAGGAGACCTCATGGGCCATCCAGTCCAACCCCATTCTGCCAAGAAGCAGGAATATTGCACTCCAATCACCCCTGACAGATGGCCATCCAGCCTCTGCTTAAAAGCTTCCAAAGAAGGAGCCTCCACCACACTCCAAGGCAGAGAGTTCCACTGCTGAACAGCTCTCTCACAGTCAGGAAGTTCTTCCTCATGTTCAGATGGAATCTCCTTTCTTGTAGTTTGAAGCCATTGTTCCATTGTGTGCTAGTCTCCAGGGAAGCAGAAAGGAAGCTTGCTCCCTCCTCCTTCCTGTGGCTTCTTCTCACATATTTGTACATGGCTATCATATCTCCTCTCAGCCTTCTCTTCTTCAGGCTAAACATGCCCAGCTCCTTAAGCCGCTCCTCATAGGGCTTGTTCTCCAGACCCTTGATCATTTTAGTCGCCCTCCTGTGGACACATTCCACCCTGTCAATATCTCTCTTGAATTGTGGTGCCCAGAATTGGACACAATATTCCAGATGTGGTCTAACCAAAGCAGAATAGAGCATGGGGAGCATTACTTCCTTAGATCTAAACACTAGGCTCCTATTGATGCAGACCAAAATCCCATTGGCTTTTTTTGCCGCTACATCACATTGTTGGCTCATGTTTAACTTGTTGTCTCCTGCCTCTGGGCCTCCTTTGTGCTCCGGGCAGATCAACAGGGTCAGGGAGGGGGGCCTTCTCTTTCCTGAGGGATTCCTTCCTCCATGGACGCCAGGCATTGACAGAGAGAGAGAGAGAGAGACATCAGGGCCCTTTTGGAGTGAGTCTCCTTGCAGAGCCTGCATTCAGCTTCCCATCTAGTTTTCAGCATAGATTTTAAACTCTGCTTCTTGTGTTTTAATCTCTGTTCTGTGCATTTTGATGTGTATTTTATACAAACACGTTTTAATGTATTTATACAATGATGTCTAATGTTTTTATACAAACACGTTTTAATCAAGGTTCTGGAGAACAAGCCCTATGAGGAGCGGCTTAAGGAGCTGGGCATGTTTAGCCTGAAGAAGAGAAGGCTGAGAGGGGATATGATAGCCATGTATAAATATGTGAGAGGAAGCCACAGGGAGGAGGAGGGAGCAAGCTTGTTTTCTGCTTCCCTGGAGACTAGGACAAGCTCGGGATGCTTGTCTGTTCTTGAGATGAAAAGCACATGTCTGTGTTTTAGATAGGTTAGGGATCAGCTGGTTTTCCCTGTAATAGGCAGTAAGGGCACCTAGAGCTGCGGAGAGCTTCTGTTCAACCATCTATGATTCTATGATTCTATGAATGTGCGCCTTTTATAGATATGCATTTTAATATTTGTATTTTATGGATTTTTAAAATCATGTTTATAATGTATTTTAGTTCTGCTGCAACCCACCTTGAGACACAAGGTGTGTCAATAAATAAATAAATAAATAAAATAACCCACCTTATCAAACAAGGGGAAGTGGGTTAGAAATACAATTATTATTATTATTGTATTGCCAAAGGAGTTCATGGCCAGAATCACTGGGTTGTTGTCAGTTTTTCAGGCTGTAGAATAACAACAACAACAACAACAACAACAATAATAATGATAAACATTATTTATACCTTGCCACTATCTCCCTGAAGGGGACTCGGGGCGGCTAACATGAGGCCAAGCCCAGAATTACAACAAAATGCAATACAAGTACAGCAAAATAAATACATAACATAATAATAAAACTTTATTTATACCTCGCCACTATCTCCCTGAAGGGGACTCGGGGCGGCTAACATGAGGCCAAGCCCAGAATTACAACAAAATGCAATACAAGTACAGCAAAATAAAATACATAACATAATAATAATATAATAATAAAACTTTATTTATACCCCACCATCATCTCCCCAAGGGACTCGGAGCGGCTAACATGAGGCCAAGCCCAGAATTACAACAAAATGCAATACAAGTACAGCAAAATAAAATACATAACATAATAATAATATAATAATAAAACTATTTATACCTCCCCACCATCTCCCCAAGGGGACTCGAAGTGGCTTACATGAGGCCAAGCCTGACAACATATCAATAAAACAAAAAACAGTAGGTAAAAACAATACAATTAATATAACTCACACATAAACAGTAACACACAAGGATTTAAAAACCTATGGCCGAGCCAAATGTAATAATTTAAAATTAAAAAAATAAGCGCTGGGAATGAACAGAGGAAGGATGTATCTGATAGGAGGGTTTTAAAAGAAATGAAGGGAGAGCAACCCAACGAGTAGTTAAAGTGCTTCTGAGGACATTTCGCTGGGAATTATTTCCTTATTCAGGGAAGGCACACTGGAACTGCCACGTTTTCAGGCTCTTCCTAAAGACTGCCAATGTGGGGGCTTGCCTGATATCCTTAGGAAGTGAGTTCCAGAGTCGAGGGGCCATCACAGAGAAGGCCCTCTCCCAGCATCATGTCCCAAACGCACTTTACCAGAGATTTAAGATTGCCTGCACATTGCACCTACCCTAAAATCCTTACACTTCACCTGTCATGTCCAGCACTTTTAATTTATTCATTACATTTGGCCCGGTCATGCCTGTTCCCCATATCCAGGTGTCACAAGAAATTTAATGTGCAAGTTCGATAAATATGGATTTGATATGATGTATGGGTATGAATGGAAGAATGGAAGTTGTATGGATAGAGTTAATAATCTTGGAAAAAACAATATAATATTAAGGCCTCCAATGACTAAACCTGCTTGCTGGATTGTAATTAGAAGTTGCTAATGACAGCTCAGAAAGTAAACTGTGATAAGAACTGTGACAATGATAACAGAAATGTTTACAATGTTAAGAAGGAAGTCAACACAAGGCTAACACCAATCAAGAAGAATCAACATCTGGCCAGGAAACTGAGATGGAGCCAGGATGGAAGACCTTTATCATTAATTTACAACTTTGGGAAAACATCAGCAGAATATTCCTATAAAAGACTCAATCTAATAATGCGCAAATTGTGACAGACCTGAGGAGTCTGGTTCACCCGTTGTGCTCTGGTCCATGGGAAGGGCTATCTTCCCTCATTGGAAAGACTTCTCTAAATTCCCTTTAAAAACTTAAACATATTTAACCCTTCCATGGCTAAAGAACAACAAGCAACTTAGTAAGTTTCCACACCAGTGATCTTCCTCCCCCTCTCCATATGGGGATTCCAATCCATTTAAACTACTCCAGGACATTTACTTTTCGGAGAATTAGGACTCTCCCTTGTTCCCTCATTTTCTGCAATTCTTCAAGATGTTCTAAACACTTTATTTCTCTAAAGGAAGAAAAATTCCTTTCACTACTCCAAATTTATTTTGTTTCACTGAAAAAAAAAATATCCTACTCCAGAAACCAAAAGTGTTGCTTTGTTCTCTCATACTGGAAAATAATAATCCTGTTCGTGATGCCATATTTGTTTCAACAGGCTTTTGACCTTTGATCTGTTGTGTTAATTTGTGTTAGATTCCAGTTTGTTTTGTAAGCTGCTCCAAGCCCTAGGGGAGTGGCGGCATATAAGTTTGAATAATAAATAAATAAATAAAAATATAATGTTATGAATAACTTTCCCACATTGGAAAAGAATATCCCACTTCTGACACCAATTATGTCATGACTTTGAAGCATAGGTTCTTTTTATTGCAATTTCCAGTGTGAGAAGGTATAGCAGATTACAGAAAACATTTAGATAAAGAATGACATTGGACATACAGACATTCAGATTCTGTGCAACTACATTGGATTCACACTTTCATTGGTTAACAAACAAACAAAGGGGAATTATATTTACACTCAATATTCACACACATGTACACGCATTCATCCACATGCATCCAAAATATTACCGTATCATTTTCTCCCTCCTTGGAGTAACTCCTGTTAGGCCAAACCCTGATTTCCTGCAGCCTGCCAATGCATAGTTCCAAAACTTCCATAATGCCAAAACTTCAAAACACCGAAATGCCAAAACTTCTTCCCTAAGCACAATGCCAAGGACAATACAATTAATTGTATTGTCCATACAATTAATTGTGTTTTCCATACAGCAGAACCTGACTCCCTGCACAAAATTCAAGACTCCAAAATCGCACTTCTTCCTCTTCCCTTGAGAAAGAAGCCTCAAAGTGACCAGACTGCTCCCTTGCAGATCTGCCACTCTCCAAATACACCATCTCTCTCCTTCCCATGGAGCAGAGCATGGTGGGTGAACAGCGTCTCTGTCTGTCATAATTTGAGCATTATGTTTGGATTATGTTTTTGTGGATGAGACAATAGTGATTAGTTATTGTAGTAAGTGTTTATTAATTGTGTGTTGCGCGGGATTGTTAACTGTTTTATATCTGGCATTGAATTTCTGCTGTTCCTGTTGGCTGTGAACCGCTGTGAGTCGCCTTCGGGCTGAGATCAGCGGTATACAAGTAAAGTAAATAATAAATAAATAAATAAATTATTAGACTGAGTTTTATAATAATATTCTGTTGATGTAGTCCCAAAGTTGTAAATTAATGATAGACGTCTTCCATCCTGGATCCATCTCAGTGTTGATCTTCTTGATTGGTGTTAACCAACACAAGGCTTGTGTTGACTTCCTTCTTAACATAAGGAAGGTTGAAAACATTTCCTTTATCACTGTCCCGTTCTTATGAGAGTTTACTCTTCAGATCTCATCAACAGGTTTTAATCACAAAGCAGCAAGTAGGTAGTTAGTCATTGCAGGCCTTAATATTATACTGGTGTCTCCAAAATACATCCATCCATACAGTTTTCATTCTTCCATTCATTCCCACTCATCATATTAAATTCATATTTGTCAAATCTGCACATTGAATTTCTTGTTACACCTGCCCACATGGAAGCTGCCATTCCTGCCCACTGCCCATATGCAAACCACCCCTCCATGCCCACTCCCCACACTCTAGCTGTCCTCCCTGTTCAAAGCGCCCTCCAAGCCCACTTCTCCACATCCAAGGCACCTTCCCTTCCTACTCTTCATGCCCAAGCTGCCCACCCTGCCCACACCCAAATCGCACTCCCAAGTTGCCCTCCCTGCCCATTCCCCACACCCAAGCCCCCTCCCTTCCCATTCACCACACTAAAGACACCCTCCATGCCTACTGTTTCACATCCAAGGTGCCTTCCCTGCCGACTCTCCACACCCTCGCTGTCCTCCCTGCCCACTCCCTGGATAAAACTGTTGGTGCTTGTTTCTCAAAGTGTTCCATGTAAACAGAGAGAGAGAGAACAGCAAACATCTAATTTGAGATGTTCTGGAAGCGGACCTGGGACCCAGTGTGGGAGGGGGGCAGCCCAGTAATCTTTAAGACCCTCAGCATTTAGCACATCCTGGTAATTCAGTGAAACTCATTATCCAGTGAGTGACACCCTTTAATATTTCTGCCTGTTTGCCTACCTTCACCTTTTTAGTATTGAAACCAATGAAATCAGTGTGATGCTCCAGTATTGGAAAGAGTTCCCCTTCCTTCCATTATTTTTTCTTTTCTTCTTTCCTCAGTCCTTTCTTTTTCTTCTTTTTTCTGAATTAAATCCTTTTTTAGAACCGTTACTGCCTTTGCTGGTATCAGTGTATGTGCTTGAGACCTTGAGTCCAGCATTTCTTGTCATTTCCATGTTCAACATGACCTGTGACGGGAAAGTGGGGACATCTTGCAGGTAAAGAAGGTTTTAAGTTTCATCACTGATCTTTTGCTTCTTTCTTGACCAGGGAGATGAGGATTCTATGGAGCCACCTCTTGGGTGCAGTAAGGAAACCATTAATATAGGAAGAGAAGAAATCCTCTCAATGTGATAACCTTGCTGAATTCTTGACCTCACTTACAGATAAGAAAGGAAAAAAGGAGAGCCAAGTATCTGTGTTGCAATTCAACACCCATATTACTATTGATATGAAGGAGAACGCTTCTGAAGACCTGGAGTGTGGAAAGTATTTCACAGAGAGGGATCATCTCCAGCACCATGAAAAGATCCATACTGGTGAGGAGCATAGACATCAAAGAACTCACACGGGGGAGAAACCCTATAAATTCCTAAAGGTTGGACAGAACTTCACTCAGAATTCAGATCTATGTTCGCATCAAAGTATTGAAACTGAGGAGAAATCCTATACATGCCTGGAGTGTGGACAGAACTTCCCTCACTGTTCAAGTCTACGTCGTCATCAAAGGACTCACACTGGGGAGAAACCCTATACATGTCTAGAGTGTGGAAAAAGCTTCACTCAAAGTGGAAATCTACAATCACATCAAAGGACTCACACTGGGGAGAAACCCTATACTTGCCTGGAATGTGGACAGATCTTCACTCATAGTGGAAATCTATATTCACATCAAAGGACTCACACTGGGGAGAAACCCTATACTTGCCTGGAGTGTGGACAGAGCTTCACTCATAGTGGAAATCTACAAAAACATCAAAGGACTCACACTGGGGAGAAACCCTACAGTTGCTTGGAATGTGGACAGAGCTTCACTCAACGTGGACATCTACATTCACATCAAAGGGTTCACACTGGGGAAAATCCCTATACTTGCCTGGAATGTGGGCAGAGCTTCGCTCATAGTGGAAATCTACAATCACATCTCAGGACTCACACTGGGGAGAAACCCTATACATGTCTGGAATGTGGACAGAGCTTCACTCAAGGTGGAAATCTACAATCACATCAAAGGACTCACACTGGGGAGAAACCCTATACTTGCCTGGAATGTGGACAGAGCTTTACTCATAGTAGAAATCTACATTCACATCAAAGGGTTCACACTGAGGAAAAACCATATAAATGCCTGGAGTGTGGAAAGAACTTCACTCACAATTCAAGTCTACGTCGGCATCAAAGGACTCACACTGGGGAGAAACCCTATACATGTCTGGAGTGTGGACAGAGCTTCACTCAAAGTGCAAACCTACAATCACATCAAAGGACTCACACTGGGGAGAAACCCTATAAATGCCTGGAGTGTGGACAGAGCTTCACTCAGAGTGGAAGTCTACGTTCGCATCAAAGGATTCACACTGGGGAGAAACCCTATAAATGCATGAAACATGGACAGAGCTTCACTCATAATTCAAATATACCTTCACATCAAAGGACTCACATTGAGGAGGGAGCCCCTGGTGGCGCAGTGGGTTAAAGCACTGTGCCTGCAGGACTGAAGACCGACAGGTCGCAGGTTCGAATCCGGGGAGAGGCGGATGAGCTCCCTCTATTAGCTCCAGCCCCTCATGCGGGGACATGAGAGAAGCCTCCCACAAGGATGATAAAACATCAAAATAATCATCCAGGCATCCCCTGGGCAACGTCCTTGCAGACGGCCAATTCTCTCACAACAGGAGCGGTTGCTCCTGACACGACAAAAAAAGAAACCCTAGAAGTGCATGAAACGTGGACTTCACTCATAATTCAAATCTACCTTCCCATCAAAGGACCCACACTGGGGAGAAACCTTGTGAATACTTGGAGTGTGCACAGAGCTTCACTCATAATTTAGGTCTTTAAGAGTTGAAATCTATATAGATTCTGTGTACTACAATGGCACACTATTGTGTCATGGCACACAGTTTGGAAAGCTCTGATCTGAAATATACAAAGGCAATATTCGTTAATATTGTTGGGATATTTTTATGATATTGTGGTGCTTTTCCAGAAATACTGGACTGGACAAAAATATATGATCCTGGATAAAAATTGTACAGTTTAAATTTACAGTGAAACACAAATTTTGTTTCATAGGAATGCTTGACAGTTGCCTAGAAACATTTGGAAGATGCCTAGAATATATTATAACTGCAGCAAGCATCATTTATCCTCAGAGATGGGAGGAAGTCGTTATCCCACACAAGAAGAATGGCTAATTGAAATCTACAACCGATCTGAGATAGAAAAAGTGACTGTTGATTGAAGGGAAATATTTGAGCAACTTCAAGAAAGATTGGGACTTCTTTATCACTTTTTCACAACACTTACTTACTTAGGCGATCCCTCATAGACCGAGGATGATCGTCCTCCAAGTGTAGTGTCTTGGCGCTGGGTCCGTAGATGGCTGTGGAGCCCTCTTCTTGATCCGCATCAGTTTTCATGTGGAAGGCGGTCCTTGTCAGGGTTGGTTTGACACGCCTTCCTGTTGGCACATTTCTCCCTTTCGCCCTCCATTCGTGCCTCTTCGAATTTTGCAGCACTGCTGGTCACAGCTGATGTCCAGCTAGGGTTCTCAAGGGCCAGGTATTCCCAGTTCTCTGTGTCTGTGCCACAGTTTTTAAAGTTGGCTTTAAACTCATCCTTAAATCTCTTTTCCTGTACACCAACATTACATTTCTCTTTTTATATTATATATTATATTTAAAACCCTGTCCATTAAACTTGACATTTTTCTCCCTGCTATGAAACCATATATATGTGTGTGTGTGTGTGTATAAAATGCATTCATTCTTTTTGCCATAATTGCTGTTAGAATTGTAGCATCTTGTATTTAAAGATGTATTTTCTTATAAATCTACATGTATCATATATTCTTGTGGGCAAATTCTTGACTTTAAGAAAACCACTTTTAATAAGCATCTGAGTCTGGGTGTTCCTGTATCTCTACACCCCATGTCAGGCTGGTGATAGCAGACCGCGGAAGGAAGCATCTAGCCTGTTAAAGATATTTCAGCCCCTTTTAATACAGTGTGACCCGCAACTCAAACATACACGCATCAGTTGTGACTTTAAGTAGAAAAAATTGTTCAGTCACTTTTGTTCAGTAATAATACAAAGCAAATCAGAATAGTTGATCTCACCAAAGTATATCAACAAACATTTTCTTCAGCGAGTCGTCATCTTTTAACTACAACAGGGAAATATGGATAGTAATTATTTCAGTTTTTGTCTACTTTGTTGAAAATAAGATGCCCTTGACTTGCCGCAGACAAGTAGTTTTTCTTGGTGTTGACTTCAGCTTCAGTTTCCAGTTGCATGTCAGCTCCCAGCAACAAAAAACGGCCACCTGTTGCTTCCATCTCTGACAAGCTACCAGCTCTAAAACGGAACCAAGCTTAGAAAATGCAAAGCTCAACAACCACACACTTTGTGCCTTGTTTTATGCCAGGGGTCCTCAAACTTTTTAAACTCAGGGCCAGGTCACAGTCCCTCAAACTGTTGGAAGGCTGGATTATAATTTGGAAAAAGCATGAATGAATTGCTATACACACTGCACATATCTTATTTGTAGTGCAAAAAAATTAAAAGCAATACAATAATTGAAATGAAGAATAATTTAACAAATATAAACTTATTAGTATTTCAATGGGAAGTATGGGCCTGCTTTTGGCTGATGATATGGGATTGTTGTTGTGGTGTGCTTTCAAGGCGTTTCAGGCTTAGGTTGACCCTGAGCGAGGACTGGGTAAATGACTTTGGAGGACCGTATCCGGCCTTCGGACCTTAGTTTGAGGACCTCTGTTTTATACAGTAAGATAACACACCCAACTAAGCCATAACAGCTGCTGTAGTACTGTAATATATATATGGGCATGGACAAATTTTGGCCCTTTGGGTATTTTGGACTTCCTACTGGCTGCTTGGAATTGTGGGAGTTGAAGTCCAAAACACATGGAGGGCCGAAGTTGGCCCATACCATCCATATATATACACACCACACACACACACACTAGCCGTTCCCTGCCACGCGTTGCTGTGATCCTGTCTGGTGATCTTGAAAAGAAAGTAATGAGAAAGTTGGTTTCTAATATATGTAATTTCTTGATGTTTGTGGGTAAACAGTATTTCTTGTTGTTTCTTTGTCAGTGTTGATGTAGCGATTATCTGGTTTGCCTACTCTGGAACATAAAACATATTGTCCTTCTTTAGGGATCCCTTTCAAATCTATGATATTATATCTTACGTGTGTGTGTGTTTGAATCCTATAGATCTATCTATATCTATGGCTGGATGGCTCTTTGTCAGGAGGGCTTTGATTATGTTTTCTTGCCCTGCTGAAGGGAGTTGGTCGGGATGGCCATAAGACAGCATTTCTCAACCTGGGGGTTGGGAGGGGGTGTCAGAAGGGTCGCCAAAGACCACCGGAAAACAGTGTTTTCTGTTGGTCATGGGGGATTCAATGTGGGAAGTTTGGCCCAATTCTATCGTTAGTGGGGTTCAGAATGTTATTTGATTGTAAGTGAACTATAAATCCCAGTAACTATAACTCCCAAATGTCAAGGTCTGTTTCCCCAAACTCCATCTGTGTTCATATTTGGGCACATGAAGTATTTGTGCCAAGTTTGGTCTAAATCCTTCATTGTTTGAGTCCACAGTGCTCTCTGGGTGTAGGTGAACTACAACTCCAAAACTCAAGGTCAATGCCCACCAAACCCTTCCAGTATTTTCTGTTTGTCGTGGGAGTTCTGTGTGCCATATTTTGTTCAATTCCATCATTGGTGGAGTTCAGAATGCTCTTTGATTGTAGGTGAACTATACATCCCAGTAACTACAACTTGCATATGTCAAGGTCTATTTTCCCCCAAACTCCACCAGTGTTTAAATTTGGGCATATTGGGTATTTGTGCCAAGTTTGGTCCAAATCCATCATTGTTTGAGTCCAAAGTGCTGTCTGGATGTAGGTGAACTACAACTCCCAAACGCAAGGCCAATGCCCACCAAACCCTTTCAGTATTTTCTGTTGGCCATGGGAGTCCTGTGTACCGAATTTGGCCCAATTCCATCATTGGTGGAGTTCAGAATGCTCTTTGATTGTAATTAACTATAAATCCCAGCAACTACAATTCCCAAGTGACAAATTCAATTTTTTTTAGTGATGGTCACTCCTTGGGTTAGCAGGTGTCTTGTGGCCAAATTTGGTGGCCAGTTGTTCAGTGGATTTTGAGTTATGATGTCACTCAAAACGAACAGAGCATTATACACACACTTCTTCCTTTCTTCTCGCCCTTTTCCCTGCCCTCTTCCTATTCTCTTTGTGTGGGTATATATCTGTACATATCTCTATATATATTCCCCTTCCTTCCTTCCTTCCTTCCTTCCTTCCTTCCTTCCTTCCTTCCTTCCTCCCTTCCTCCCTTCCTCCCTTCCTCCCTCACACTTTCCCCTGCCCTCTTCCTATTCTCTTTGTGTGTGTGCACGTGTCTATATCTCTATCTATCTATCTATCTATCTATCTATCTATCTATCTCAGGCCTGGGCCAACTTCGGCCGTCCCTCCAGGTGTTTTGGACTTCAACTCCCACAATTCCAGCTGTTGGGAATTGTGGGAGCTGAAGTTCAAAACACCTGGAGAGAGAGTCAAAGTTGGCCCAGGCCTGTATATGTGTGTGTGTGTGTGTATTCCCGTTCCTTCCCGCCCACCCTTTTCCCTGCTCTCTTCCTATTCTCTTGTGTGTATGTGAGTCTATATCTAGATCTATTATTCCCCTTCCTTCCTTAGCAGGGCCTTTCCACACAGCCCTATACCCCAGAATATCAAGGCAGAAAATCCCACATTATCTGAGTGTGGACTCAGGATTTTCAAAGCAGATATTGTGGGATTTTCTGCCTTAATACTGTGGGATATAGGGCTGTGTGGAAGGGCCCTCATCCTTTTCCCTGCCCTCTTCCTATTCGCTTTGTGTGGGTCCTTCCTTTCTCCTCACCCTTTTCCTTGCCCCCTTCCTATTGTCTTTCCCCTTCTTACCTTCCCTGTCCTCCTTTCTCCGCCTTTCCCCTCCCCTCTTCCTATTCTTTGTGTGTGTGTGTGTTAGAGATATCCCCTTCCTACCTCCCCCCTCCCCGCATTTTTCCCCGTCTTCTTCCTATTCACTTTTTGTGTGCATGTACATATATTTGTCTATCAGGTCTAAACTAACTTCGGCCCTTCTTCCAAGTGTTTTGGACTTCAAATCCCACAATTCCTAACAGCCAGAATGGTGGGAGTTGAAGCCCAAAACACCTGGACGGAGGGTCAAAATTGACCCAGGCCTGTGTGTGTGTGTGTGTGTGTGTGTGTGTGTGTGTGTGTGTGAGTAGTGACTCCCTTCTTCACACTGCTGCTACTGCTGCTGCTTCTTTCTCCTCCTTTGCCTCCTCACTGCTGCCGCCAGGGCCTACCTCGCTGCCCTCAGCGGGCCTCCTTTGCTCCTGCTGCTTTTCTCACTCTCCAGCTCCTGCTTGGGAAGGAAAAGGCAGCGATAGCAAGGAAGGAAGGGGAATATATTCTCCTTCTTTCCCCGCCATCGCTGCCTTCTCCTTTCCAAGCAGGAGCCGGAGAGGGAGAGAAGCGTGCCTCTCTTTTCTCCTGCTGCTTCGCTTCCTCTCCAGCTCCTGACTCTGGAACTCACTACCTGGTGAGATTAGGAAAGCCCCTACCCTAGAAACCAGGATGTCTCAAACCTACACCTGTTGATAAACTCTACAGACTAGCCGCATTCCCCCCCCCCCCCCCCGCAATGTGTGAAAGCCACCCACTGCATGGCTATCAGCCTCTTCCCAGTACACTCAAATGAAGGGAAAGCTTCATGAGAACCACCACTCCTCTTAATGTTCCCCCAGCAAGAGCAACAGTGTGTTGGATGTGGCTCTTAATGAGTGAATGTGGCTCTTAATGAGACATGCCGCAATTATCGCAGGCTGTCTGCACCCTGCACCACTGGAGAAACCCAGCACCATCCGTGGCTGGTACCAAATGAGAGACTCCCTCCTGAGCAAACAGAAGACTGGGTAACTTGGAAGGCGCTGGACAGATGCAAAGCCAACCTTAAAAAATGGGGCCACAAAGTAGAGTCTACAACATGCAAGAAGAGCAAATCACAGACCACCAACTGCAATGCAACCTGAGCCCTGCCACATGCACAACGGAGGACCTTCTTGCAGCAACACCAGAGGCACTCCAAGTGGCCAGATACTGCTCAAAGGACATTTAATAGAATACCAAGCCTGCAAACTTTGTGTGTTTTTTAATGCAGTACAACTGTTTGGTTTTCTCCTGACACAATAAATAATAATAATAATAAGAAGAAGAAGAAGAAGATCGCGCAGACAATCTACAAGCAGATGCATAACACCGTTGCTCAGATGATTCATTGGAACTTGTGCCACAAATAACTGCGACAAAGAACTGGTGGGATCACAAGCCAGAAAAAGTTACAGAGAATGAACACGTCAAGATACTCTAGGACATCCGGATTCAGGCAGACAGAGTTTTGGAGCACAAGACTCCTGACCTTATGATCGTGTTAAAAAACAAAGTATGGATCGTCGATGTTGCCATCCCAGGTGACAGCAGGATTGAAGAGAAACAACTGGAAAAGATGACACGATATGAGGATTTAAAGATCGAACTGCAAAGACTCTGGTACAAACCAGTCAAGTGGGTCCCAGTGGTGATTGGCATACTGGGTGCAGTGCCTGAAAACCTTGGCCTGCACTTAAACACAATTGGCGCTGACAAAATTACCATCTGCTAGCTGCAAAAGGCCACCTTCCTGGGATCTGCACGCATTATTCGCTGATACATCACACAGTCCTAGACACTTGGGAAGGGTCCAACGTGTGGTCCAATTCAACAGGCAGCAGAGTGTCTGCTGTGGACTCATCTTGTTGTGTTTCAAATAATAATAATAGCAGCAGCAGAACTATGTAACACAATGTGAACCAGCTTGTGTTCCTGATTGGAGAGTGTTGTTGCTTCCTGTGTGCTGGTGTGGGGCTTGCATGTGGGGGGAAGGGAGGCCAGGCAGGCCCTCCTGGGGTCCCCCCCCCCTCCACTCCTGAGTCCTAGAATCATAGAAGCATAGAATCAAAGAGTTGGAGGAGACCTCCTGGGCTATCATCCAGTCCAACCCCATTCTGCCAAGAAGCAGGAATATTGCATTTAAATCACCCCTGACAGATGGCCGTCCAGCCTCTGTTTAAAAGCTTTCAAAGAAGGAGCCTCCACCACACTCCGGGGCAGAGAGTTCCACTGCTGAACGGCTCTCACAGTCATAGAATCCTAGAATCAAAGAGTTGGAAGAGACCTCATGGGCCATCCAGTCCAACCCCATTCTGCCAAGAAGCAGGAATATTGCATTCAAATCACCCCTGACAGATGGCCATCCAGCCCGTTTAAAAGCTTCCAAAGAAGGAGGCTCCACCACACTCTGGGGCAGAGAGTTCCACTGCTGAACGGCTCTCACAGTAATAGAATCCTAGAATCAAAGAGTTGGAAGAGACCTCCTGGGCTATCATCCAGTCCAACCCCATTCTGCCAAGAAGCAGGAATATTGCATTCAAATCACCCCTGACAGATGGCCACCCAGCCTCTGTTTAAAAGCTTCCAAAGAAGGAGCCTCCTCCACACACTCCAGGGCAGAGAGTTTCACTGCTGAATGGCTCTCACAGTCAGGAAGTTCTTCCTCATGTTCAGATGGAATCTCCTTTCTTGGAGGGCCAGCCTTCCTTCCTTCCTTGGGTGGGAGCAGCTGGGCTTCCCTCTCTCCCTCTTGGGGCTCCTGGGGGCCTCCCACCCAAGCCCCATCCAGGGCTGTCCCTGCTCAGCCTCGCAGGCCAGCCAGGAAAGAGCGGGGCCTTCCTTCCTTCCTTCGGGGGACTCAGGCCAGGCAGACCCAGAAGGGACCATGTTTTGTTATTCTTGGGGGCTGGGCCCTCCTCCCTCGCCCTGCACAGAGCCCTCTCTCCTGAGGGTTCAGCCTGGGAATGATCCCTAGTCTGGGCTTGGGAGCTGCTTGAGCCTCACAATGGACAGCAGAGGGCAGCACCTTCCCTGCAGCCAAGACAGCCTGGCAGCCCTCCGGAAGGAAGGAAGGAAGGAAGGAGAGAAGCCCCGAGTGGGAGGAAGGGGCCCCAAAGGCCGTCTAGTCCAGCCACCTTTTGCCGGCAGGCCCCGCCCCATTTGTGTGCCCCCGTGGCCACGCCCATTTTACGTCACAGTGGCGCCGTCGTCACCCAGGCCACGCCCCCTCCGCCACTGTCTGGGAGAAAGACAAGGAAGGCAGAAGCAGGTGAGAGTTGTTGCTGTGGAGCCTCATGCCCTCCTCCTCCTCCTCCTCCTCTGTTTTCCACCCGGGACCCCTTTGGGCCTCTTCCCACTCGACCAAGGCAGGCTGAGCTGGGCCAGGGATTCTTCTCCTGCCTCAGGCAGATCAAGAGAGAGGGAGGGAGGCCTTCCTTTCCCAACTCAGCCGCGGCCTCCTCTTTCCTGAGGGATTCCTTCCTTCCTCCCTGGAGGCCAGGCCTTGAGAGAGAGAGAGAGAGACATCCGGGCCCTTCTGGAGGGAGTCTCCTCCTCGCAGAGCCTGCATTCAGCTTCCCATCTAGTTTTCAGCATAGATTTTAAACGCTGCTTCTTGTGTTTCAATCTCTGTTCTGTGCATTTCAACCTGTATTTTACAGAAACACGTTTTAATGCGCACCTTTTATAGAAGCACAGTTTAGTATTTGTATTTTAAGGATTTTAAAATCATGTTTATAATGTGTTTCATTTCTGCTGTAACTTGACAAGCTGGGATGTGTCCAGAGGAGGGCGACTAACATGATCAAGGGTCTGGAGAACAAGCCCTATGAGGAGCGGCTTAAGGAGCTGGGCATGTTTAGCCTGAAGAAGAGAAGGCTGAGAGGAGATATGATAGCCATGTATTGCTTTAACTGTTTTTAATTTGCTTTAGGTCTTGTTGTGTTGTGTTTTGAGGCCTTGGCCTTTGTAAGCCGCATCGAGTCCTCCGGGAGATGCTAGCAGGGTACAAATAAAGTTAATAATAATAATAATGTATAAATGTGTGAGAGGAAGCCACAGGGAGGAAGGAGCAAGCTTGTTTTCTGCTTCCCTGGAGACTAGGACGCGGAACAATGGCTTCAAACTACAAGAGAGGATATTCCATCTGAACATGAGGAAGAACTTCCTGACTGTGAGAGCCGTTCAGCAGTGGAACTCTCTGCCCCAGAGTGTGGTGGAGGCTCCTTCTTTGGAAGCTTTTAAGCAGAGGCTGGATGGCCATCTGTCAGGGGTGATTTGAATGCAATATTCCTGCTTCTTGGCAGAATGGGGTTGGACTGGATGGCCCAGGAGGTCTCTTCCAACTCTTTGATTCTATGATTCACCTTGAGAAACAAGGGGAGGTGGGTTAGAAACACAATATTATTGTTTTGTCGAAAGCTTTCTTAGCCAGAATCACCGGGTTGCTATGAGTTTTTCAGGCTGTAGAATAATAATAACAGTAATAAACATTATTTATACCTAGCCACCATCTCCCTGAAGGGGACTCGGGGCGGCTAACATGTGGCCAAGCCCAAAATTACTACAAAATGCAATACAAGTACAGCAAAATAAAATACAAAAAGCAGAAATACAATCAAAATAAATACAGAACATAACAAAACAAAATAAACAGTTCCAAAATGACATGGTAGAGAAATGGGACATGGTGGGCAGGCCAAATGTACTACAAGTAAAATTGATAGAATTGATAAAACCTGGATGAGGTAGGTAGAATGTGTTTCTGAGGGGGGGACTCAAAGGGCTGTATGGCGAATGTGTTCCTGCAGCACTCTCTCCTGACGTTTTGCCTGCATCTGTGGCATCTTCAGAGGTTCTGTTGGTGGTCAAGCAAGTGGGGTGTGCATAATCAAGTTGCCGTTAATAAGCTTGAATAGCATTGGGGCCCCTCCCACACAGCTGAATCAAATTCCACAGTATCTGCTTTGAACTGGAATATATTGAAATTGTTCACGTTTCAATATATTGTGGATTTCAATGGCTTCTCTGTGTATTCAGCCATAATGGCTTCTCGGAATGGTTCAACATTTCTGTGTTCTCAAGTAAGATTCTGTGTCCAGGTTGGTTTATCAGGTGCTCTGCTATGGCTGACTTCTCTGCTTGAATCAGTCTGCATGCCTTTTGTGTTCATGATTCATATCTGGCGGCTGCGTTCTTTTGGAGGTCCCTATGTAGACTTGTCACAGCATACGATAGAGCAGTGGTTCTAATATAGTGCTCTGTGGAGCCCTTAGGGAAGCACAGACAGGGACCCCACACTTCCCTCTTCCCTCTCCAATTGTGTGGCGGCTAAGCACCACTGCTGGTCATGCCTCCACCAAAAGAGGGGTGACGCAGAAGGGTAGCAGAGCCATTGGCGGACCCAGCACTCACCCCACACACAAGTTCTGACACCAATGGTGGTGTTCGTCATTGGTGCTTCTACCAGCAGCACTGTGGTCATCAGCTTCTTCGCTCCACCTTTGAGAAGCCCCTGACATGGCCGACATCCTGGAGAAGCCCTGCTGCGGAGGAGGAGGGCCCGGAGGGGGACATTGCTGTGGAGACCACAGAACCCTGGCCCTGCCTCACCACTCTACACCCTCAAGGAGGTGGCCAGAAAGACCTTCCAAGGCCTCACAATTCCCTTCCAAAATGCAAGGCCTGGCAGGGTAGAAGTCTAATTAGGGCCCTTTCCCACCCCATTCTGAAATCTCAGAAAGTCTTTCTGGTCAGCTGGATAGCGCAAAGCTCTCAAGGGAGGGGCAGGATACTCGGGGTCATTTAGTGATGTCCATAGAAATGCCCTGACTCAACTCCCACTTCCTTCTCCAAGGCTTCTCCAGGTTGGCAGCCATTCAGAGTATGGAAACCATTTCTAGGCTACCTTAACCAGGGCTGGTTCCCCTTCTTCTCCTACCTCCCTTCCCTTTCACTTTTTCTTCCTGCCTTTTTCCTTCATTTCTGTGCCCAAGCTTCCCTCCCTGCACCCAAGCTGCATTGCCCACACCCAAGGCGCCCTACCTGCTCACTCCCCTTACCCAAGCCACATTCCCTAGCTGCTCTTCCTGCCCACTACCCACACCCAAGGCACCCTCCCTGCCTGTTCCCCATACCCAAGTGTCACAAGAAATTTAATGTGCAGATTTGATAAATGTGGATTTGATATGATGTATGGGTATGAATGGAAGAATGGAAATAATATGGATGGAGTTAATAATTTTCGAAACAACAGTATAATATTAAGGCCTCCAATGACTAAACCTGCTTGCTGGATTGTAATTAAAAGTTGCTAAGGACAGCTCAGAAACTGTGATAAGAACTGTGACAATGATAACAGAAATGTTTACAATGTTAAGAAGGAAGTCAACGCAAGGCTAACACCAATCAAGCTCCCCTCCTTACCCACTCCCCAAACGCAAGTGGCCCTCCTTGCCTAATCCCCATATGCAAGGCACCCTCCCTGTGTCATGAATGACTTTTTAATAACTTTGAGCATAGGTTCTTTTTATTGCAATTTCCAGTGTGAGAGGGTAGATCAGATTACAGAAAAAATTTAGACAAGAAATGACATTGGACATATAGACATTCAGATTCTATGCAACTACATTGGATTCACACTTACACTGGTTAACAAACAAAGGGGAATTATATTTTCACTCAACATTCACACACATGTACACGCATTCATTCGCATGCATCCAAAATATTACCGTATCATTTTCTCCCTCCTTGGAGAAACTCCTGTTAGGCCAGACCCCGATTTCCTGCAGCCTGCAATTGCATAGTTCAAAAACTTCCATAACACCAAAACTTCAAAACACCGAAATACCAAAACTTCTTCCCTAAGCACAATGCCAAGGACCAGATCTCTGTTTTCCATACAGCAGAACCTGACTCCCTGCACAAAATCTAAGACTCCAAAACCGGACTTCTTCCTCTTCCCTTGAGAAAGAAGCCTCAAAGTGACTAGACTGCTCCCTTGCAGATCTACCACTCTCCAAATACACCATTTCTGTCCTTCCCATGGAGCAGAGCATGGCGGGTGAACAGCATCTCTGTCTGTCACAATTTGAGCATTATTAGACTGAGTCTTTTATAGTAATATTCTGTTGATGTAGTCCCAAAGTTGTAAATCAATGATAGACGTCTTCCATCCTGGATCCATCTCAGTGTTGGTCTTCTTGATTGGTGTTAACAAACACAAGGCTTGTGTTGATTTCCTTCTTAACATAAGGAAGGTTGCAAACATTTCCTTTATCACTGTCCCGTTCTTATGAGAGTTTACTCTTCAGATCCCATTAACAGGTTTTAATCACAAAGCAGCAAGCAGGTAGTTAGTCATTGCAGGCCTTAATATTATACTGGTGTCTCCAAAATACATCCATCCATACAGCTTTCCTTCTTCCATTCATTCCCACACATCATATTAAATTCATATTTGTCAAATCTGCACATTGAATTTCTTGTTACACCTGCCCACACAGAAGCTGCCATTCCTGCCCACTGCCCATATGCAAGCCACCCCTCCATGCCCACTCCCCACACTCCAGCCGTCCTCCCTGTTCAAAGCGCCCTCCAAGCCCACTTCTCCATATCCAAGGCGCCTTTCCTGCCTACTCTTCATGCCCAAGCTGCCCTCCCTGCCCATACCCAAATCGCACTCCAAGGTTGCCCTCCCTGCCCATTCCCCACACCCAAGCCCCCTCCCTTCCCATTCACCACACCAAAGACACCCTTCATGCCTACTGTTTCACATCCAAGGCGCCTTCCCTGCCCACTCCCTGTGCCCAAGCTGCCCTCCCTTATTCCCCACATGCAAGGCCCTTCTCTGTCCACTCCCCACACCAATTTTGCCATCCCTGTGCCCAAGCCACACTCCCAAGCTCCCCTCCTTGCCCACTCCCCACATGCAAGTGGCCCTCCTTGCCTAATCCCCACATGCAAGCCATCCTTCATAGCCACACACAAGGCACCCTCCCTGCCCACACTCCAGCCGTCCTCCCTGTTCAAAGCACCCTCCAAGCCCACTTTCCCACATCCAAGGCACCTTTCCTGCCTACTCTCCATGCCCAAGCTGCCCTCCCTGCACACCCCAAGTTGCCCTCCTTATCCATTCCCCACACCCAAGCCCCCTCCCTACCCATTCACCACACCAAAGACACCCTCCATGTCTACTGTTTCACATCCAAGGCACCTTCCCTGCCCACTCTCCACACACATGTAGTCCTCCCTGCCCACTCCCTGTGCCCAAGCTGCATGCCCAAGCTGCCCTCCCTGACCATTCCCCACACCCAAGGCCCCTCTGTCCACTCCCCACACCCAAGCCGCATTCCCAAGCTGCGCTTCCCAGCCCACTACCCACCCCCAAGCCACACATCCTGCCCACTCCACACACCAATTTTGCCATCTCTGTGCCCAAGCCACACACCCAACCTTCCCTCCTTGCCCACTCCCCACATACAAGCCGCCCTTCATACCCACACACAAGGCGCAATCCCTGCCCACTACCCATACCTAAGCCACGCTCCTTGCTTAATCCCCACACGCAAGGCACCCTCCCTGCCCACACAGAATTTGCCGTCCCTGCCCACTGCCCATATGCAAACCACCCCTCCTTGCCCACTGCCCACATTCCAGCTGTCCCCCCTATCCAAAGCACCCTCCAAGCTTACTTCTCTACGCCCAAGGCACGTTCCCTGACAAGGCTGCCCT
This sequence comes from Anolis sagrei, assembly GCF_037176765.1. Taxonomy (NCBI): domain Eukaryota; kingdom Metazoa; phylum Chordata; class Lepidosauria; order Squamata; family Anolidae; genus Anolis; species Anolis sagrei. The sequence continues at coordinate 4,755,383 of NC_090021.1, read as the reverse complement.
CCCTGCCAACACCCAAGCCGCACTCCCGAGCTGCCCTCCCTGCCCATTCCCCACACCCAAACCCCCTCCCTTCCCATTCCCCACACCTAGGACACCCTCCATACCCACTTCTTCACATCCAAGGCGCCTTCCCTGCCTAATCCCCACACTCATGCTGACCTCCCAGCTCACTCCTTGCGCCCAAGCTGCCCTCCCTGCCCATTCACCACACTCAAGGCCCCTCACTTCCCACTCCTCACACGCAAGCCCCTCCCTTCCCCACCCATCATACCCAGTCCCCTCCTTTTCTTGCCCACTTCCTACGCACAAGCCGAGATAAGTTTATTTTGGATAAAATTGTTGCTGCTTGTTTCTCAAAGTGTTCCATGTAAACACACACACCCACAGAGAGAGCAGCAAGCATCTAATTTGAGATGTTCTGGAAGCGGACCTGGGACCCAGTATAGGAGGGGGGCAGCCCAATAATCTTTAAGATCCTCAGCATTTAGCACATCCTGGTAATTCAGTGAAACTAATTATCCAGTGAGTAACACCCTTTTAATATTGGGAGGGAGAATTAATTTCTGCCTGTTTGCCTACCTTCACCTTTTTAGTGTTCGAACCCATGAAATCAGTGTGATGCTTCAGTACTAGAAAGAGTTCCCCTTCCATCATTCATTCTTTTCTTCTTTCCTCAGTCCTTTCTTTTTCTTCTTTCTTTCTGAATTAATTCCTTCTTTTTTTAGAACCGTTACTGCCTTTGCTTGAGACCTTGAGTCCAGCATTTCTTGTTATTTCTATTTCCAACATGACCCGTGACGGGAAAGTGGGGACATCTTGCAGGTAAAGAAGGTTTCTAGTTTCATCACTGATCTTTTGCTTCTTTCTTGACCAGGGAGATGAGGATTCTATGGAGCCACCTCTTGGGTGCAGTAAGGACACCATTAATATAGGAAGAGAAGAAATCCTCTCAAGGTGATGACCTTGCTGAATTCTTGACCTCACTTACCGATAAGAAAGGAAAAAAGAAGAGCCAAGTATCTGTGTTGCAATTCAACACCCATATCACTATTGACATGAAGGAGAACGCTTCTGAAGGCCTGGAGTGTGGAAAGTATTTCACACAGAGGGATCATCTCCAGCACCATGAAAAGATTCATACTGGTGAGGAGCATAGACATCAAAGAACTCACACGGGGGAGAAACCCTATAAATGCTTGGAGTGTGGAAAGAGCTTCAGTTGGAGTTCACATCTACATTTACATCAAAGGACTCACACTGGGGAGAAACCCTATATATGTCTGGAGTGTGGAAAGAGCTTCACTCAAAGTGGAAATCTACAGTCACATCAACAGACTCACACTGGAGAGAAACCCTATACATGCCTGGAATGTGGACAGAGCTTCATTCAAAGTGGACATCTACATTCGCATCAAAGGGTTCACACTGGGGAGAAACCCTATAAATGCCTGGAGTGTGGACAGAGCTTCACTGAGAATTGTAGTCTACGTTCGCATGAAAGGATTCACACTGGGGAGAAACCTTATAAATGCATGGAATGTGGACAGAGCTTCACTCAGAGTTCACATCTACATAGACATCAAAGGACTCACACTGGGGAGAAACCCTATACATGCCTGGAATGTGGACAGAGCTTCACTCAAAGTGGAAATCTACAATCACATCAAAAGGCTCACACTGGGGAGAAACCCTATACTTGCCTGGAATGTGGACAGAGCTTCACTCATAGTAGAAATCTACGTTCACATCAATGGGTTCACACTGAGGAGAAACCATATAAATGCCTGGAGTGTGGTAAGAGCTTCACTTACAGTTCAAGTCTACATCGGCATCAAAGGACTCACACTGGGGAGAAACCCTATACATGTCTGGAGTGTGGACAGAGCTTCACTCAAAGTGGAAACCTACAGTCACATCAAAGGACTCACACTGGGGAGAAACCCTATAAATGCCTGGAGTGTGGGCAGAACTTCACTCAGAGTCGAAGTCTACGTTCGCATCAAAGGATTCACACTGGGGAAAAACCATATTAATGCACGAAACAGAGCTTCACTCATAATTCAGGTCCTTAAGAGTTGAACTCTACATAGATACTGTGTATTACAACGGCACACTATTGTGTCATGGCACACAGTTTGGAAAGCTCTGATCTGTAACATACAAAGGCAATACTCGTTAATATTGTTGGGATATTTTTATGATATTGTGGTGCTTTTCCAGAAAGGCCAGAAAATACTGAACTGGACAAAAATACATGATATTGGATAAAAATTGTGTTGCGGGATATACGTTACCCGATGTTCATTCGAGTACAATCAGGAAGGAAGAGAACGGAGACAGCAATCGATTCCAAACCTTTACTGCTATCTTGCAAGATAGGGTGTACAGAACAAAGATCTGATCAAGGCAATCTCCTTTAGTTAATTCTGCCTTAATAACTTCATTATAACTTATTTCTTAATATGAATAATCATGAAGGAAAACACTAGGATGAAGCTTTTCTGAAATTGCCTGCTATTTACATTAAGTGGTCAGAAGATGGCGCTCTCTCACCATATGACCTTAGATGTTCCAAGTCTTGGATCGATAATATTGATCTCTTTGTCCTGCCAAATTTCTCTTGTTGACTTCACATCTAAGTAAACATCAGCCTAGAGCAAACTGACCAGTGACGATCAATAACATCTGCTAGTTTTCTCAGGCTTGCAAATTCCCTCATAGAAATGCTCTTTTCCTTTCCCATAGCCGGATTTCCCTTTCGATGGATTGGGAAGAACTTATATCTTCTATTTTATTCTAAATTATTATGATTTCCCTTTATTATTATTTTATTTTCTCCTAACTGCAGCCACAATTGTACAGTTTAAATTTACAGTGAAACACAAATTTTGTTTCATAGAAATGCTTGACAGTCATCTAGAAACATTTGGAAGATGCCTAGAATATATTATAACTGCAGCAAGCATCATTTATCCTCAGAGATGGGAGGAAATTGTTACCCCACACAAGAAGAATGACTAATTGAAATCTACGACCGATCTGAGATGGAAAAAGTGACTGTTTATTCAAGGGAAATCTTTGAGCAACTTCAAGAAAGATGGGGATTTCTTTATCACTTTTTCACAACACTTACTTACTTAGGCGATCCGTCATAGACCGAGGATGATCATCCTCCAAGTGTAGTGTCTTGGCGCTGGGTCCGTAGATGGCTGTGGAGCCCTATTCTTGATCCGCATGTTCTCCCACAGTGACGACATCGGTTTTCATGTGGAAGGCGATCCTGATCAGGGTTGGTTTGAGACGCCTTCCTGTGGACATGTTTCTCCCTTTCGCCCTCCATTCATGCCTCTTCGAATTTTGCAGCACTGCTGGTCACAGCTGACGTCCAGCTAGAGCTCTCAAGGGCCAGGTCTTCCCAGTTCTCTGTGTCTGTGCCATAGTTTTTAATGTTGGCTTTAAGCTCATCTTTAAATAGCTTTTCCTGTACACCAAGATTACATTTCCCATTCTTGAGTTGGGAGTAGAGTAACTACTTTGGGAGACAATGAGCAGGCATTTGGGCAATGTGGCCAGCCCAGTGGAATTGATGGTGTAGGAGCATCGCTTCAATGCTGGTGGTCTTTCCTTCTTCTCAGCACACTGACTTTTGTTGTTGTGAAAATACGCAATAACGAATGTCAGTGTATTGTCGAAGGCTTTCATAGCTAGAATCGCTGGGTTGTTGTGTGTTTTCCGGGCTGTATGGCCATGTTCCAGAAACATTCTCTCCTGACGTTCTGCCTACATCTGTGGCAGGCATCCTAGGATGTTGTGAGGTCAGACCTTCTTCAGTGTAAATGTGCTTATGTATCTTTCCAATAATCACCATAGCTTATTTTAACTATACATTTTGGGGGAAATACTGTGTGTACATGAAAGGAAAAGTGGGAAAGACTGGCACTGAGAGAGGAGTAGAGGAAGGCGTGTTCTGCGCAAGAGAGGAGGAGAGAAAGGAGACCTGGGTTCCTCTGTGGAGAGGTGAGAATCCTAGCAGGAAGGCACGGGGTTAAAAGAAGCCCTTCTTTCAGTCCTACATCTTCCCGCCAGGACCTTCACCCGTGTAAAAGCCGAGGGGGGGGGGGGGTCCTTTCAGCCTAAAAAAAGGCTGAAAAACTAGACTTATACTCAAGCATATACAGTATATAGCAGAGTTTCAGAGGTGTTCCTTTTGTTAGAATTAATTTCAGCAACAAACAATAAGTGGTGCAAAGATCAAGGCAGCAGGGAACGAGAGCCACACCACCTGGCCAACATTATGTGGTTACAGCCACGGAGGGGCACCTGTAAGGGAAATAAAGGAGCAAAAGTACTACTCCTTGCTGTGGGTTTTTGGAATGGATTGTTGGAGAAGTGTGGAGAAGGGCGGTGCATTTGGTGGAGTTGGGATGAAGGAGATTGGAGTTCTACGAGGCTTGTTGCTGAAAGAAAATAATTGGAATCTGCATGTATATATGTCTTTTTTTATAAACTCTGCAAAAGACAAATGACTGAGTTTGCTCCTTGGTCAAAGGCAAAAGGCTTCTGCATCTGTGAGTCAATTTTAATTTTCCCTCTTTTTATTTTTTTTAATCTTTGCTTCCAGGTAACTAAATAACAACATTACTGATTTGTTCCAATTAATTTGTAGACCTGATATTTTCCCAAATACTTCTAGGAAATTTTCATGTTTTCCCCACTGTTGTATTAGGTTTGCCACTGATAAAAGAATATCATCTGCCAATAAATTAACAATATATTTTTACCCTATTCCTTTTATACTAACGTCCTCTATAATTACATTGGCTAAAATTTCCATTACTATTGCAAAGATTAGGGAAAGGGGGGCAACACTGCCTTGTACCTCTGGTTATACTTATTTATTCTGTGAGGAAATGATTACCATCACTTTGAATATAATTTGTCAAGTCAGACTTCTCTGAATCCAAATTTTAGCAATACCAGTTTTAAAGCAGGCCAGGAGACACTACCCAAAGCCTTTTATATATCCAGAGCTAATAGGCGTACTTTCACATTTTCTCTTTTTATATTATGAATTATATTTAAAACCCTGCCCATTAAACTTGCCATTTTTCTCCCTGCTATGAAACCACACACACACACACACACACACACACATACATATATATATATTAGCTGTCTCCTGCCATGCGTTGCTGTGGCCCAGTGTGGTAATCTGGAAAATAAAGTAATGAGAAAGTGTTGGTTTCTAATATATGTAATTTCTTTATGCTTGTGGGTAAACAGTATTTTTTTTCCTATTTCTTCATCAGTGTTGATGTGGAGATTGTCTGGTTTGCCTACTCTGGAACATGCAACATATAGTTGTCCTTCTTTAGGGGTCCCTTTCAAATCTATGATACGATATCTCTGTTGTGCAAATCATATATATCTATATCTATGGCTGGATGGCTCTTTGTCAGGAGGGCTTTGATTATGTTTTCTTGCCCTGGTGAAGGGAGTTGGACTGGATGGCCTTACATATTTTCTGTTGGTCATGGGGGTTCTTTGTGGGAAGTTTGGCCCATTCTCTCGTTGGTGGGGTTCAGAATGCTCTGTGATTGTAGGTGAACTATAGATCCCAGCAACTACAACTCCCAAATGTCAAGATTCTATTTTCCCCAAATACCACCAGTGTTCACATTTGGGCATATTGAGTATTTGTGTAGAGTTTGGTCGAGATCCATCATTGTTTGAGCCCACAGTGATCTCTGGATGTAGGTGAACTACAACTCCAAAACCAAAGGACACTGCCCACCAAACACTTCCAGTATTTTCTGTTGGTCATGGGAGAACTGTGTGCCAAGTTTGGTTCAATTCCGTCGTTGGTGGAGTTCAGAATGCTCTTTGATTGTACGTGAACTATAAATCCCAGCAACTACAACTCCCAAATGACAAAATCAGTTTTTTTGAGTGAAGGACATGAATTGGGATGTTAGGTGTCTTGTGTCCAAATTTGGTGTCAATTCCCCCAGTGGTTTTTGAGTTCTGTTAATCCCACAAACGAACATCACATTTTTTAGATAGATATTTAGATATATAAATTTATTCATTCTTTTTGCCATAATTGCTGTTAGAATTGTATTATCTTGTATTTAAAGATGTATTTAATTTTAATAAACACATGTTCAGAAGGAATGGGCAAATTCTTGACTTGAAGAAAACCACTTTTAATAAGCATATGAGCCTGGGCGTTCCTGTATCTCTACACCCCATGTCAGGCTGGTGATAGCAGACCGCGGAAGGAAGCTTTTAAACAGAGGCTGGATGGCCATCTGTCAGGGGTGATTTGAATGCAATATTCCTGTTTCTTGGCAGAATGGGGTTGGACTGGATGGCCCATGAGGCATCTAGCCTATTAAAGCATCTATGAAGCATCTAGCCTATTAAAGATATTTCAGCCCCTTTTAATACAGTGTGACCCTGAACTCAAACATACATGCGTCAGTTGTGACTTTAAGTAGAAAAGAAAATTGTTCCGTCACTTTTGTTCAGTAATAATACAAAGCAAATCAGAATTGTTGATCTCACCAAAGTATAACAACAAACACTTTCTTCAGCGAGTCGTCATCTTTTAACTACAACAGTAAATAAACATAGTAATTAGTTCAGTTTCTATCTGCTTTGTTGAAAATAAGATGCCCTTGACTTAGAATCATAGAATCAAAGAGTTGGAAGAGACCTCATGGGCCATCCAATCCAACCCCATTCTGCCAAGAAGCAGGAATATTGCATTCAAATCACCCCTGACAAATGGCCATCCAGTCTCTGCTTAAAAGCTTCCAAAGAAGGAGCCTCCACCACACACCGGGGCAGAGAGTTCCACTGCTGAACGGCTCTCACAGTCAGGAAGTTCTTTCTCATGTTCAGATGGAATCTCCTCTCTTGTAGTTTGAAGCTATTGTTCCATTGCATCCTAGTCTCAAGAGAAGCAGAAAACAAGCTAGCTCCCTCCTCCCTGTGGCTTCCTCTCACATATTTATACATGGCTATCATATCTCCTCTCAGCCTTCTCTTCTTCAGACTTGCCACAGACAAGTAGTTTTTCTTGGTATTGACTTCAACTTCAGTTTCCTGTTGCATGTCAGCTCCCAGCAACAAAAATCTGCCACCTGCTGCTTCCATCTCTGACAAGCTACCAGCTCTAAAACGGAACCAAGCTTAGAAAATGCAAAGCTCAACAACCACACACTCTGTGTCTTGTTTTATGCCAGGGGTCCTCAAACTTTAAACACAAGGCCAGGTCACAGTCCCTCAAACTGTTAGAAGTCCGGATTATAATTTGAAAAAAGCATGAATGAATTGCTATACACACTGCACACATCTTATTTGTAGTGCAAAAAAATTAAAACAATATAATTGTATTGTTGAAGGCTTTCGTGGCCAGAATCACTAGGTTGTTGTAGATATTTTTTGGGCTATATGGCCATGTTCTGGAGGCATTTTCTCCTTTTCCTGGGTGAGCTAGCCCACTCCAGCCAGGAAAAGGGGAAAATGCCTCTAGAACATGGCCATATAGCCTGAAAAAAACCTACAACAACCTAATACAATAATTAAAATGAAGAACAATTTAAACAAATATATAGACTTATTAATATTTCAATGGGAAGTATGGGCCTGCTTTTGGCTGATGATATAGGATTGTTGTGGTGTGCTTTCAAGGCGTTTCAGACCTAGGTTGACCCTGGGCGAAGGCCGTATCTGGCCCTCAGACCTTAGTTTGAGGACCCCTGTTTTATACAGTAAGTAGATAACACATCCAACTAAGCTATAACAGCTGCTTTAGTGCTGTAATAGAATGGTTCAGATCCTTGCTATTACTTAGCAAAAAAAGCCTTTCATAAGCTGTTAGTAGCAGTTGTCTTCTAAGCATTACACGTGTTGAAAGGAAAATCCAATATTAATATGGACAAGAGAAGTGCAATAGGGATTCTACATTTTTTTAAGTTTAATTCACACTAGTCCCACCAAAGGGACATAATGTTTTTGAAAAAAATCACTTATTTTATGTTGTTTTGTTTTCAAAGGAAGGAAGGAGTACTATCATTTTGCACTCGAGTCCACATTTCACATACCTGATGACTGAGAATTCCACCTGTTTGCGCTTTCATTTATTATAATAATTATTATTAGGAATTATTTGATTAATTGTATTGTTGAAGGCTTTCACGGATGGAATCACTGGGTTGTTGTAGGTTTTTCCGGGCTATATGGCCATGTTCTGGAGGCAATTTTTCTCCTGACGTTTTGCCTGCATCTATGGCAAGCATCCTCAGAGGTAGATGTGTCGTACCTCTGAGGATGCTTGCCATAGATGCAGGCGAAACGTCAGGAGAAAAATTGCCTCCAGAACATGGCCATATAGCCCGGAAAAACCCACAACAACCTATTTGATAAATTATTTGACACAAACAATCTGATGTACAATCAGAAAATATACATTCAGAATTAACAAAATGGGTAGATCTATATTCAAATGGCAACTTGTGCAAAATACGTATACAGTGTTCCCTCACTTATTGCTGGGGTTACGTTCCAGGACCACCCGCAATAAGTGAAAAACCATAATGTAGGAACACTGTGTTTATTTTAATATTTATGCATTATTTTAGTAGTTACACACTATTTTAAGTCTTTATAAACTTAAAATAAAGTGAAGGAAAGGGAGAGCAGCGGCAGTAAAACCCCACAAAACAGCGAAAATACCATGATATATATTTTAAAGTATTTTTTTTAAATCTGCGGAACAGCAGGTCTGCAATAAGTGTATCACGAACGGATTCTCCCCTATGAACCATCCTCTTCTGGAGGAGCCCTGCTCTCGGTCCCACCGCCTTCGCAATTACATTTGGTGGGGGCGAGGGACAGGGCCTTTTCGGTGGTGGCCCCTCGGCTTTGGAACTCCCTCCCGATGGAGATTAGATCTGCCTCTTCCCTCCTGACGTTTAGAAAGCAGGTAAAAACATGTCTTTGGGATACTGCGTTCGCAGAATGATGACTGAGTCAATAACTGCTGACCTTTCTGGCGGATGGCGATGAATTTGTGATTCTTTTGGATGAACTGATTTTTGCTGTAATTTGTATGAATTGTATGAAGTGTATTTTAATGAATTTATATTGATGACCTATAATGTTTTTCTTATTGTATTGAATTTTATGTTGTTAGCCGGCCTGAGTCCCTCCCCGGAGGTGAGAAGACCGGAGTATAAAAACTCTAAATAAATAAATAAATAGTGAGGGAACATACTTGACCATTCATTAGAATTCAAGACATTTTCAAAGCAAAATCCGTGCAAACTATTCTTAACTAGAATTATTATTATTATTATTATTATTATTATTATTATTATTATTATCTTTATTTGTACCCCGCTAGCATCTTCCGAAGGACTCGATGCGGCTTACAAAGGCCAAGGCTACAAAACACAACACAAACAAAATAACACCAAAAGCAAAATTAAAAACAGTTAAAGCAATATTAACGATGTGCAATAGACAGTATATCAAGACACAATAAAAACTGGGCCGGGCCAGAGTAATGGGTACAGGATTAAAAGTGCTGATGTGGCAGGTGGTATACGAGGATTATAGGGCAAGTGCAGTGTGCGGTGTGCAATAATCTTAGTTCTACTAAAAGTGCTTCGAGGAGTTGTTATTGGAGATTTCCTATTCTGGAAAGGCACATCGGAACAGCCAGGTCTTCAAGTTATTTCTGAAGACTGCCAGTGTAGGGGCCTGTCTAAGATCTTTTGGGAGGGTGTTCCAGAGTCGGAGGGCCACCACAGAAAAGGCTCTGTCTCGTGTCCCCACCAGCCGCGCTTGTGACGCTGGCGGAATCACAAGCAGGGCCTCACCCGATGTGAGTGAACGTGTGGGTTCATAGATGGAGATGCGGTCACTCAGGTAGGCAGGTCCCAAACCGTTCAGGGCTTTGTAGGTAAGCACCTGCACCTGGAATTGGGCTCGGAAAATAAACGGCAGCCAGTGGAGCTCCTTGAACAGGAGGGTTGACCTCTCTCTGTAAGGAGCCCCAGTTAGCATCCTGGCTGCTGCCCATTGGACCAGTTGGAATTTCTGGCCGTTTTCAAGGGCAGCCCCACGTAGAGCGCATTGCAGTAATCCAATCTAGAGGTGACCAAGGCATGGACCACCCCGGCCAGGTCAGCCTTCGCGAGTTACGGTCGCAGTTGGCGCAAGAGTCTCAATTGTGCAAAATTATTGGTTACTATGTTTTAGGAAAAACTGTTTCAATCTGACCAATAGCAATAGTACCACCAGCTATTCCCCCTCCTTCCATATTGTTGGAGCATGCAAGGAATCAGTAAGTGTGTGTCAGCTGTAAAATAAGATGCATGGATCTGATTGGTCATGGAATGCCCAGACTGAAGGACATGCATTGGGATGTTTGGTGTCTTGTGTCCAAATTTGGTGTCAATTCCCCCAATGGTTTTTGAGTTCTGTTAATCTCACAAACGAACATCACATGTTTTACTAGATTCTTGTGGGTTTTCTTGGGCTATAGAGCCATGTTCTAGAGGCATTTCTCCTGACGTTTCGCCTGCATCTATGGCAAGCATCCTCAGAGGTTGAGAAGGTCTGTTGGAAGTAGGAAAAATGGGTTTATATATCTGTGGAATGGCTGGGGTGGGGCAAGGAGCTCTTCCCTGCTGCAGTTAGGTGTGAATGTTTAGCTGATCACCTTCATTAGCATTTGAAGGCCTGGCTGAGCCTGGGAAAATCTGTTGCTGGGAGGTGTTAATCTGTACCTGGTTTTTTCCTCTCTGCTGTTTAGCTGTTGTAATTTTAGAGTTTTTTAATACTGCTAGCCAGATTTTGTTCATTTTCATGGTTTCTTCCTTTCTGTTGAAATTGTCCACATGCTTGTGGATTTCAATGGCTTCTCTGTGTAGTCTGACATGTTGGTTGTTGGTGTGGTCCAGCATTTCTGTGTTCTCAAATAATATGCTGTGTCCAGGCTGGTTCATCAGGTGCTCTGCTATGGCTGACTTCTCTGGTTGAAGGAGTCTGCAGTGCCTTCCATGTTCCTTGATGCGTGTCTGGGCAATGCTGCGTTTGGTGGTCCCTATGTAGACTTGTCCACAGCTGCATGGTATACGGTAGACTCCTGCAGAGGTGAGAGGATCCCTCTTGTCCTTTGCTGAACGTAGCATTTGTTGGATTTTCTTGGTGGGTTTGTAGATTGTTTGTATGTTGTGTTTCCTCCTCAGCTTCCCTCTGCGGTCAGTGGTTCCCTTGATGTCTGGCAGGAACACTTTTCCTCTGGGTGGATCTTCATCTTGACTCTCGTGGCTTGTTCTTGGTCTTGCCGCTCTTCTGATGTCTGAGGTGGAGTCTCCACCTGTTTTGTTATTCTTGGGGGCTGGGCCCTCCTCCCTCCCTCCCCCTACACAGGGCCCTCCTCTGGGGGTGCAGCCTGGGATCCCTCTGGGCTTTGGAGCTGCTTGAGATTCACAATGGACAGCAGATGGCAGCCACATTCCCTGCAGCCAAGACAGCCTGGCAGCCCTCCAGAAGGAAGGAAGGAAGGAGAGAAGCCCCAAGTGGGAGGGAGGGAGGGAGGGAGCCGCAGAGGCCATCCAGTCCAGCCCCCTTTTGCCGGCAGGCCACGCCCCTTTTGTGAGCCCCGTGGCCACGCCCCCTTTGCGTCATAGTGGCGCTGTCGTCACCCAGGCCACGCCCCCTCCGCCCCCGCCATGTCTGAGAGGAAGACAAGGAAGGAAGAAGAAGGTGAGAGTGGTGGTGGAAGTCCTCTTGTCCTCCTCTTCCTCTGTTTTCCATCCGGGACATATTTGGGCCTCTTCCAACTCCACCAAGGCAGGCTGAGGCGGGCCAGGGATTCCTCTCCTGCCTCTTGGCCTCTCTTGTGCCTCAGGCAGATCAAAAGGCAGGGAAAAATTCCATCTGAACATGAGGAGGAACTTCCTGACTGTGAGAGCCGTTCAGCAGTGGAACTCTCTGCCACAAAGTGTGGTGGAGGCTCCTTCTTTGGAGGCTTTGAAACAGAGGCTGGATGGCCATCTGTCAGGGGTGCTTTCAATGCAATATTCCTGCTTCTTGGCAGAATGGGGGTTGGACTGGATGATGGCCCAGGAGGTCTCTTCCAACTCTTGGGTTCTATGACTGTGAGAGCCGTTCAGCAGTGGAACTCTCTGCCCCGGAGGGAGTGTGGTGGAGGCTCCTTCTTTGGAGGCTTTTAAGCAGAGGCTGGATGGCCATCTGTCAGGGGTGCTTTGAATGCAATATTCCTGCTTCTTGGCAGAATGGGGTTGGACTGGATGACCCCTGAGGTCTCTTCCAACTCTTTGATTCTAGCATTCTATGAAGAAGGCCTGGTCTTTCCTGAGGGATTCCCTCCCTGGAGGCCAAGCCTTGAGAGAGACATCCGGGCCCTTCTGGAGGGAGTCTCCTCCTTGCAGAGCCTGCCTTCAGCTTCCCATCCCATTTTCAGCATAGATTTCAAACTCTGCTTCTTGTGTTTTGATCTCTCTTCTGTGCATTTTAATCTATATTTTATAGAAACAAGTTTTAATGTGCGCCTTTCATAGAAAAGCATTTTAATATTTGTATTTTAGGGATTTTTAAATCATGTTTATAATGTGTTTTAGTTCTGCTGTCACCCACCTTGAGACACAAGGGGAGGTGAGTGTTCCGTCTCCCAGGAGACTGGGTTTATTGTCTTTTTGGGTTGCTTAAATTGGTTGCCCCTTGCCTTTCACCTAGGCCTCTGCAGCCTCTGCAAAGGCCTAAAAAGTTAGCAGCCAGAGGCAGGAATGCCAGTTTGCAGGCCTTCTGCAATAATTGGCCAAAGAGTGGCTCTTTGGGCCCGCCCCTGTTTCCAGGATAGAAGCAGCCATTTTGGAGATCTCCCTGCCCCTTCAGTTTTAGGAAGAATCCATGATGTGCTGTTGGCAGACAGGTACCTCAGAAAATATCATTGTAAAAACAATTGAGTTTAATTTAGTTATAGATAGATTTATTGAGTAATTTAGTATAATAGATTAATTTAGTTTAATTGAGACCTATAGATAGATAGATAGCCACTGGCTACCGATCTGCTACCGGGCTGAATTTAAAGTGCTGGCGTTGGCCTTTAAAGCTCTAAACGGTTCCGGCCCAAGCTACCTATCTGACCGCATCTCTGCCTATGAACCCACCAGGACTTTGAGATCCTCCGGGGAGACCCTGCTCTCGATCCTGCCTGCTTCTCAAGCTCGGCTGGTGGGGACGAGAGATAGGGCCTTCTCGGTGGTGGCTCCTCAGCTGTGGAACGCCCTTCCTACGGACATTAGACTAGCACCATCTCTAATGGTATTCCGCAAAAAGGTGAAGACCTGGATGTTTGTGCAGGCGTTTGAGTAATTTAGTGCAATCTGGTAATGGAACATAGGAATGGAACAATGGACGACGAACCTGGACTACGCTTGGATGATGAGAAGATTGGGTACGGTTGTTTTTTGTAATAATTGTGCATTGTAATGGCTTATTGGTAATTTATGGATAATGTGTTAAGTCAATTGTTATATGTTGTATGGAACCACTGCTGTTTCTACTGTTTTTACTGTTTGTGAACTGCTGTGAGTCGCCTTCGGGCTTGAGATACAGCGGTATAGAAGCAAAGTAAATACATACATAAATAAATAAATAAATAAATAGAGTAATTGAGTTTAACTGAATATAGATAGAGTTTATTAATATAGATGGAATTTATTATTCATTGATTGTTTTGTAGCATTGATAAGCTGAGCCAAGTCTACCAGGACTTCGTGAATAAATACCCTGTTTATTGTTTAAAATTGAAGTGGACTCAGTTATTCCAGAAAGCTCAATCTGCCTAAAGAAAGACCCCAGCAGTTTCGCTCAGACATAGATAGCAGCACGTCAAAGTTTTAAAGCGTCTGGGCGTAACGGCACAGTAGGTTAGAAACACAATTATTATTGTATTACTAGGTTCTTGTGGGTTTTTTCAGGCTATATGGCCATGGTCTAGAGCAGGGGTCCTCAAACTATGACCCGAGGGCCGGATGCGGCCCTCCAAGGTCATTTACCCGGCCCTCGCTCAGGGTTAACCCTCGCTCAGGGTTAAACTACTTCAAAGCACACAATAATAACAACAATCCTATCCCATCAACCAAAAAGCAGGCCCACACTTTCCATTGAAATACTAATAAATTTATATTTGTTAAAATTGTTCTTAATTTTAATTATTGTATTGTTTTTAAATATTTTTGCACTACAAATAAGCTGTGCAGTGTGCATAGGAATTCATTCATGTTTTTTTTTTTAAACTATAATCCGGCCCACCAACAATTTGAGGGACTGTGACCTGGCCCTCTGTTTAAAAAGTTTGAGGACCCCTAGTCTAGAGGCATTCTCTCCTGACGTTTCGCCTGCATCTATGGCAAGCATCCTCAGAGGTAGTGAGGTCTCTTGGAATTAGGACAATGGGTTTATATATCTGTGGAATGGCTGGAGTGGGGCAAAGAGCTCTTCTCTGCTGGAGCTAGGTGTGAATGTTTCAACTGACCACCTTCATTAGCATTTGAAGGCCTGGCTGAGCCTGGGAAAATCTTTTGTTGAGAGGTGTTAAGATGTGCCTGGTTGTTTCCAGTCATGAAAGCCTTCAACAATACATTGAATATTACTGTATTGTCGAAGGCTTTCATGGCCGGAATCACTAGGTTGTTGTAGGTTTTTTCGGGCTATACGGTCATGTTCTAGAGGCATTCTCTCCTGACGTTTCGCCTGCATCTATGGCAAGCATCTTCAGAGGTAGTGAGGTCTGTTGGAATTAGGACAATGGGTTTATAGATCTGTGGAATGACCAGGGTGGGACAAAGGACTCTTGTCTGCTGAAGCCAGGTGTGAATGTTTCAACTGATCACCTTGATTAGTATTTGATTGCCTGGCAGTGCCTGGAGCAATCCTTTGTTGAGATGTGATTAAATGTCCTTGTTTTTGTCCTCTCTGTTGTTGTGCTGTTCTAATTTTAGAAGCCATTGTAATTTTAGAAGCCATTGTAATCCACAAGCATGTGGACAATTTCAACAGAAAGGAGGAAACCATGAAAATGAACAAAATCTGGCTACCAGTATTTTAAAAACTCTAAAATTCCAACAGCACAACAGAGAGGAAACAAACAAGGACATCTAATCACCTCTCAACAAAGGATTGCTCCAGGCACTGCCAGGCCATCAAATGCTAACCAAGGTGATCAGTTGAAACATTCACACCTGGCTCCAGCAGACAAGAGTCCTTTGTCCCACCCTGGTCACTCCACAGATATATAAACCCTTTTCCTTAGTTTCCCTGGTTTGTTGTTGTGGGATTTGTGAGAGAACCTCTTCGGCCACATTGGAGCTACAGTTCAGGAGACTTTGGTAGTGTTCTTTCCAAAGTAGTGCAATTGATTTTTTTTGTCTTTCAGGAGTTTGGTTCCATCTGATGAGCGTAGAGGCTGTATGCCATGGTTTCTTGGTCCATAGATGACCTTTGTGGCTTTGAAAAATCCCTGAGCATCATGGGTATCTGCCAGGTGTTGGATTTCTTCAGCCTTCTTTGTCCACCAGATGTTCTTGAGTTCTCTGTTCCTTCTTTGGACCTCAACTTTTGTGCTGGCGTAGATCTTTTTCTTAGCAGCACAGTTGATGTCTCTCTGCCATGTTTGGAAGCATTTCCTTTTCTAGTCAGTTAGCTGTTGGATCTCGTTTCAGTTAGCTGTTGGATCTCGTTGTCATTTTCGTCAAACCAATCTTGATGTTTCTTGGTTTGATATCCAGTAGTTTCTTCTTGGTCTGGAACCTCCTCCACGGCCACTCCTGGGAGTGCATGACTCCAGTCATTGTGTTCACAGGTTCATTGGAACACGCAAGCCCCCTTACCATGACAAGGTGACAGTCCATCGACTGTCCTACCCACACCCAACTGCCGTTCCTGCCCACTTCCCACATCCAAGCCACTCTCCCTGCCCAGACCCAAGGAACCCTCTCTGCCCACTCCCCATACCCAAGCCGCATTCCCAAGCTGCCCTCCCGACCCACTACACACATCCAAGGCACCCTCCCTTCCCTCTCCACACACCCAAGCCCCTGCCCTATCCCTACATCCAAGCTGCCATTCCTACCACACCAAACTGCTGTTTCTACCCACATGCCACATCCAAGGCACCATTCCTGCTTACTCCCCACACCAATGCTGGCTACCATGGCCATTCTCTGCACCCAAATCGCACTCCCAAGCTGCCCCCCCCTGCCTACTCCCCTCACACAAGTGGCCCTCCCTACCCACAGCCAAGCTGCACTCCCAAAGTGCCCTCCCTGCACACTCCACACACTCAAGCCACCCTCCTTGACCACTCCCCACACCCAAGCTGCCCTCCCTACCCACACCCAAGCTGCCCACTCTCTGCACCCAAATTGCACTCCCAAGCTGCCCCTCCTGCCTACTCTCCTCACACAAGTGACCCTCCCTACCCACAGCCAAGCTGCACTCCCAAAGTGCCCTCCCTGCACACTCCACACACCCAAGCCACCCTCCTTGACCACTCTCCACAACCAAGCTGCCCTCCTTCCCACTCCTCACACCCAAGCCGCCCTCCCTGCCCTCTCCCAACACCCTAGGTACCCTCCCTGTCCACTCCCTAGACCCAAGCCTCACTCCTCAGGTGCTCTCCCTTTCCACTCCTCACACCCAAGCCCCCTCCCTCCCTACACCCAAGGCGCCCGCAATGCACACTTCTCCACATCCAAGGCACCTTCCCTGCCTACTCCCCACACCCATGCTAGCCTCCCTGCCCACTCCCTGTACCCAAGCTGCCCTCCCTGCCTATTCCTCACACCCAAGCTGTCCTCCCTATTCACATGCAAGCTGCCCTCCCTACCCACACCCAAGCTGCCCTCCCGGCCCATTCTCCACACCTAAGGCCTTTCCCTTAGCAACAGTCAGAACTGACCACGGAACAACAGACTGGTTCAAGATTGGGAAAGGCGTACGGCAAGGCTGCATCCTCTCCCCCAACCTTTTTAACTTGTATGCAGAACACATCATGCAATGTGCGGGGCTGGATGAATGCAAAGCTGGGGTGAAAATTGCTGGAAGAAACATTAACAACCTCAGATATGCAGATGACACCACCCTGATGGCCGAAAGCGAGGAGGAGCTGAGGAGCCTTCTAATCAAGGTGAAAGAAGAAAGCGCAAAAGCCGGGTTGCAGCTAAACGTCAAAAAAACCAAGATTATGGCAACAAGAATGATTGACAACTGGAAAGTAGAGGGAGAAACCGTGGAGGCCATGACAGACTTTGTATTTCTAGGTGCAAAGATTACTGCAGATGCAGACTGTAGCCAGGAAATCAGAAGACGCTTACTTCTTGGGAGGAGAGCAGTGTCCAGTCTCGATAAAATAGTGAAGAGTAGAGACATCAGACTTGCAACGAAGATCCATTGCCTAGTCAAAGCCATGGTCTTCCCTGTAGTCACCTACGGATGTGAGAGCTGGACCTTAGGGAAGGCTGAGCGAAGGAAGAGAGAGGCTTTTGAGCTGTGGTGCTGGAGGAAAGTGCTGAGAGTGCCTTGGACTGCGAGAAGATCCAACCAGTCCATCCTCCAGGAAATAAAGCCCGACTGCTCATTGGAGGGAAAGATACTAGAGACAAAGTGGAAGTCCTTTGGCCACATCATGAGGAGACAGGAAAGCCTAGAGAAGACAATGATGCTGGGGAAAGTGGAAGGCAAAAGGAAGAGGGGCCGACCAAGGGCAAGATGGATGGATGGCATCCTTGAAGTGACTGGACTGACCTTGAGGGAGCTGGGGGTGGTAACGGCCGACAGGGAGCTCTGGCGTAGGCTGGTCCATGAGGTCACGAAGAGTCGGAGACGACTGAACGAATGAACAACAACAACAAGGCCTTTCCCTTCCCACTCCCAACATCCAAGCCTTCTCCCTTTCTTGCCCATTTACCACACGTAAGCCGAGTTAAGTTTATTTTGGATAAAATTGTTCTTCATTTTAAACATTGTATTTCTTTTTCTTTCTTCCTTTTTGCATTATAAACAAGATATTTGCAGTGAACATGGGGTTTTTTTTCCAATTAGTTCTCATTAACATTCACCATCTGTGAATGTTAAAATGCAATGCGGCCCTGTGTCCGAAAGTGACTTGGGACTGCATGAGAAAGTTTTCATTCCAGAAGAGCTGCACGGCTTTAAAAGTTTGAGAACCCTTGTGTTAGAGGATCCTTCTTATCCTTTGCTCAGTGTGGCTTTTGTTGAATTATCTTGGTGGAGCTGTAGATTGTTTGTAGGTTGTACTTCTTCACCAGCTTCCATATGTGGTCAGTGGTTCCCTTGATTATGGTAAGAACACTTTTCCTCTGGGTGGGTTTTTGTCTTTGCTCTCGTTGCTTGTTCTTGGTCTTGCAGCTCTTCTGATTTCTGTCCTAGAATACATGCTCATTGGCCCGAAGAACCGGGTTTAGGTGGTTCAGTTCACATTGGAGGAGATGGGGTTCACAGATCCTGTCTGCACAGTCTACCAGGGCTTTCATTGGGCCTCTTTTTTGACCTGAGTGATGGTTGTAGTTTTTATGTAGGCATCTATCAGTGTGTAGCCCAATTATTGATTTGGTTTGTGGATGATTAGGACACCTAAAAATGGCAGTTTTCCTTCATTTTCTTTTCCCTGGTCAATTGGATGTTTTGGGGGGATGTTATTGAGATGGTCCAGGAACTTGTTTGGTTCTTCTTCTTCGTCTACATATCGGAACCATATCATGGGCTGTTTTGGTGCTTGTTTCTCAAAGTGTTCCATGTAAACACACACACACACAGAACAGCAGGCATCTAATTTGGGATGTTCAGGAAGCGGACCTGGGACCCATTGTGGGTTCGGGGGCAGTCCAGTAATCTTTTTGTCCCTCAGCATTAAGCACATCCTGGTAATTCAGTGGAACCCATTATCCAGTGAGTGACACCCTTACTTTTTTTAAGAACTGTTATTGCCTGGGCTGGTATCTGTGTATGTGCTTGAGACCTCAATTCCTGCATTTCTTGGTATTTCCATTTTCAACATGACCCATGAAGGGAAAGGGGGCACATCTTGCAGTTGAAGAAGGTTTCTAGCTTTCATCACTGATCTTTTGCTTCTTTCTTGACCAGGGAAATGAGGATTCTACGGAGTCACCTCTCAGGGTGATGATCTTGCTGAATTCTTGACCTCACTTGCAGATAAGAAAAGAAAAAGCAGAGCGTATCTGTATTGCAATTCAACACCCATATCACTGCTAACATGAAGGAGAAAGCTTCCAAAGGCCTGGAGTGTGAAAAGGGTTTCACATGGAGAGATCATCTCCAGCACAATGAAAAGACTCATACTGGGGAGGAGCATAAACATCAAAGAACACACACTGAGGAAAAACCCTATAAATGCCTGGAGTGTGGACAGAGTTTCACTCATAATTCAAGTCTACATTCACATCAAAGGATTCACACTGGGGAGAAACCCTATAAATGCATGGAATGTGGGCAGAGTTTCAATCACAGTTCAAATCTACATCGGCATCAAAGGATTCACACTGGGGAGAAACCCTATAAATGCCTGGAGTGTGGACAAAGCTTCACTCGGAGTTGGTCTCTACAAACACATCAAAGGACTCACAGTGGGGAGAAACCCTATAAATGCCTGGAGTGTGGACAGAGCTTCACTGAGAATTGCAGTCTACGTTCGCATGAAAGGATTCACAGTGGGGAGAAACCCTATAAATGCATGGAATGTGGACAAAGCTACACTCAGAGTTCAGGTCTACGTAAGCATCAAAGGACTCACAGTGGGAAGAAACCCTATGAATGCTTGGAGTGTGGACAGAACTTCACTCATAATTCAGGTCTACGTTCACATCAAAGGATTCACAGTGGGGAGAAACCCTATGAATGCTTGGAGTGTGGACAGAACTTCACTCATAATTCAGGTCTACGTTCACATCAGAGGACTCACGCTGGAGAGAAACTCTATAAATGCCCGGATTGTGAACAGAGCTTCACTCATAACTCAAGTCTGCGTTCACATCAGAGGACGCACACTGGGGAGAAGCCCTATAAATGCTGGGAGTGTGGAAAGAGTTTCACTGTGAGTGGACATCTACGTTCGCATCAAAGAATTCACACTGGGGAGAAACCCTATAAATGCTGGGAGTGTGGAAAGAGTTTCACTGAGAGTGGAAGTCTACGATCGCATCTCAGGACTCACACTGGGGAGAAACCCTATAAATGCCTGGAATGTGGACAGAGCTTCACTCAGAGTTCAGGTCTACGTTCACATCTCAGGACTCACACTGGGGAGAAACCCTATACATGCCTGGAATGTGGGCAGAGCTTCACTCAGAGTGGAAATCTACAATCACATCAAAGGAGTCACACTGGGGAGAAACTATACGTGCCTGTAGTATGGACAGAGGTTCACTCAGAGTTCAGGTCTATATACACATCAAAGGATTCACACTCAGTTGAAACCCTTTAAATGCCTTGAATATGGACAGAGTTTCACTCGTAATTCAAGTCTACATACGCACCGAAGTACCCACACTAGGGAGAAACCCTAGAAATGCCTGGAGTATGGAAAGAGTTTATTTAAGAGATGAAATCTACATACACCCTGTATACTAGTTTGTCATGGCACACCGTTAGGAAAGCTCCGATCTGAGCCGTACAGAGGCAATAATCGTTAATGCAGAAAAATATTATTGGGATATGTTTATAATATTGTGCTTTTGCAGAAAGGCAAGAAAATATTGGACTCAAATGCATATGATACTAGATGAAAATTGTACAGTTTAGATTTACAATGAAACCCAAGTTTTGTTTCATAGGAATGCTGGACAGTCGTCTAGAAACAACATTTGGAAGAGAACATCTGTTTTCAGGTGGATGGCGGTCCTGGTCAGGATTGGCTTAACATGCCTTCCTGTTGGCACGTTTCTCCCTTTCGCCCTCCATTCATGCCTCTTCTAATTTGGCAGCACTGCTGGTCACAGCTGACCTCCAGCTAGAGCTCTCAAGGGCCAGGGCTTCACAGTTCTCAGTGTCTGTGCCACAGTTTTTGAGGTTGGCTATAAGCCCATCTTTAAATCTCTTTTCTTGTCCACCAACCTTACATTTCCCATTCTTGAGTTGGGAGTAGAGTAACTGCCTTGGGAGGCAATGATCGGGCATTTCGACAACATGACCAACCTAGCAGAATTGATGGTGTAGGAGCATCGCTTCAGTCCTGGTGGTCTTTCCTTCTTCCAGCACACCGACTTTCGTTGTTGTGAAAATATGCAAAAACAACTGTCAGCGTATTCATGGCTGTAATCACTGGGTTGTTGTGTGTTTTCCAAGCTGTATGGCCATGTTCCAGAAGGAGTTTCTCCTCACAACCTCTGAGGATGCCTGCCACAGATGTAGGCAAAACGTCAGGAGAGAACCAAATGTCATTGTGTTTTCACAACAACAGCAACAGGGGCAAATGTCAGTTGTTGGATTTATGAATTAGAAGAGTGTTGCTAAAAGCAGAAGTGTACTTATTAAGGGTTATCTAGGGTGAATAGAATAATAAGGGATACAATTAACTCAGTTTGAAGATCTTAGAATTACTCCCAAGTGTGTCTGTTTGTTTGTTTGTTTTGGAAAATGGAAGTCTCTATCACCTTTTGGAGATTTTATGATCATTGGAAAGGCATGACCTCTTTAGAAGTCATGACCTTTTGAAAAATTTAAAATGATGCCATAACCTCTTGGTAAAAAAGCATGGCCTGTGAGAGCACTTTGTTCTCTCCTGTGGTCCGTGGACGACCAGTGATCCGCAATAACTAAAATTTGGTCTGTGGCCTCACTGTTACTGCTACGGATAATAACACAGCGCAACACTGCTTTTTTAGGCCTGTTCCTGGGGTTATTTGGAGTGCTGATTCAGAAAATTGCATTGGATAAACCACATCAGCTCTAGATTATTCAATAAGGTTGTGGGAAAGCAGATAGGGACTCTTGGATGGCATATGTTCTGTATCAAAAACGAGCTGATTTGGTCTACCCAATGCAATTTTCTGAATCAGCCTCACAAATAAACAAGCCGAGTCTAAAATTGACCAAAAACTGATTCATAACCCTTTTGGTACTAATGTTGGAGAGTGGTCCTTGGTCAAAGTGGTCCCTGGTAAAAAAAAAAAAAAAGTTGGGAACCAGTGTGTTAGTCATAACCTTTTTGGAAAATGACATTCATGCAAGGCTTCTAAGCTGTTAATCTGATGTACCTAGGTATGTCTTTGAACTATTAGGGACAGCAATATGCCAATGCACAAAACACATGAGTTTAAGTGGACCCAAATATAAGCCGAGGCACCTAATTTTACCACAAAACTGGGAAAACTTATTGCAAAGATATAGAATGGGGGATGCCTGGCTCGAGAGCAGTACGTGTGAAAAAGATCTTGGAGTCCTCGTGGACAAGTTGAACATGAGCCAACAATGTGATGTGGCGGCAAAAAAAGCCAATGGGATTTTGGCCTGCATCAAGAGGAGCCTAGTGGCTAGATCTAGGGAAGTAATGCTACCACCCTATTCTGCTCTGGTTAGACCACACCTGGAATATTGTGTCCAATTCTGGGCACCACAGTTCAAGAGAGATATTGACAAGCTGGAATGTGTCCAGAGGAGGGTGACTCAAATGATCAAGGGTCTGGAGAACAAGCCCTATGAGGAGCGGCTTAAGGAGCTGGGCATGTTTAGCCTGAAGAAGAGAAGGCTGAGAGGAGATATTATAGCCATGTATAAATATGTGAGAGGAAGCCACAGGGAGGAGGGAGCAAGCTTGTTTTCTGCTGCCCTGGAGACTAGGACGCAATGGAACAATGGCTTCAAACTACAAGAGAGGAGATTCCATCTGAACATGAGGAAGAACTTCCTGACTGTGAGAGCCGTTCAGCAGTGGAACTCTCTGCCCCGGAGTGTGGTGGAGGCTCCTTCTTTGGAAGCTTTTAAACAGAGGCTGGATGGCCATCTGTCAGGGGTGATTTGAATGCAATATTCCTGCTTCTTGGCAGAATGGGGTTGGACTGGATGGCCCAGGAGGTCTCTTCCAACTCTTTGCTTCTATGATTCTATTAACTTGAGTATAACGTGAGGGTGGTAAATGCAGCAGCTACTGGCTAATTTCAAAATAAAAATAGATAACAATAAAATTACATTAATTGAGGCATCAGTAGGTTAAATGTTTTTGAATATTTACAAAAAACTATAAGATAAGACTAACTCTGATTGAATCATTATTCTAACCTTCTTCGATGTAAATGTGCTTATGTGTCCTTCCAATAATCACCATAGCTTATTTTAACTAAACATCTTTTGGGAAAATACTGTGTGTATATGAATAAGGAGAAGTGAGAAAGGCTGGCGCTGAGCGAGGAGGAGAGGAAGGCATGTGCTGCGCAAGAGAGGAGAAGAAGGAGACCTGGGTTCTTGTGAGGAGAGGTGAGAGTCCTGGCAGGAAGGTGTGGGATTGAAAAACTCCTTATTTCACTCCCGCCCCTTCCCACCAGGACATATACAGTATATAGCAGAGTTTCAGAAGTGTTCCTTTTATCTGCCCCCCCCCCCCCCAAATATTTATTCTCCCTTAAAACCTCTTGATTTAAATCATGCTCTTGAGAGACAAAAATAAGCAGACTTCTTTAAAAGTAACATAGTTGGTTTACTCACAAACTTAATGTATTCATAGAATCATAGAATCAAAGAGTTGGAAGAGACCTCCTGGGCCATCCAGTCCAACCCCATTCTGCCAAGAAGCAGGAATATTGCATTCAAATCACCCCTGACAGATGGCCATCCAGCCACTGTTTAAAAGCTTCCAAAAAAAGGTGCCTCCACCACACTCTGGGGCAGAGAGTTCCACTGCTGAACGGCTCTCACAGTCAGGAAGTCCCACCTCAGTCCCCCCTACTTTTCTAGCACCCCTTTCCCACCCCAGTATTTCCTTTTTCTATTTCCCCCCTCCCTATACCAGTCTACCCCCATTCCCCAGTCCCTCTCTCTCCACTTTCCATCCCAGCCTTTCCCCTGTTCCAGCCTCTCTTTCCCATTTCAGTCTTGCCCCTTTTCCCACTGTACTTTCCCACTTTCCAGCACCCCTTTCCATCCCAAACTTTCCCAGTTTCCAGACCCCCTTTTCCTCCTCAATCTTTCCTCCATCCCCAGTGGCCACCTTCCCAACCCAATCTGTCCTGCTTTTCCAGCTATCCCCTTTCCACCTAATTTTTCCACTTTTTCAAACACCCCTTCCCAAATCAGTCTTTCCCTCTTTTCTCATTCATATATACACAGCATTCCACCAAAATATATACTGTAGTTAAAATAAACTATGGTGCTTTTGTTGTTATTATTACATTTATTATTTTATTCTATTTATTATTATTATTATTATTTTTCTCTATTGTTATTACATTTATTATTTTACTCTATTGTTATTACATTTCTTAATATTATTATTACATTTATTATTTTTCTCTATTGTTATTACATGTATTACTTTGAATATAGTCCGGCTCTCCAATGGTCTGAGGGACAGTGAACTGGCCCCCTGTTTAAAAGGTTTGAGGACCCCTGGTCTAAAGCATCTCTCCGTCCTGAGAGTCTAATAGAGTCCCTGTCGGGAGCGGTTTCATGGCCCCCACGACAACTATGGGGCTGTCCCAAATGATATCTGGGCCCACCCATGTAGCTGGACACACTCTTGACTTAGTATTTATTACGAATGGGGATGAAAAAATGGGGATGGAAGAACTGTCGATTGTTCCGTTCTC
The DNA here is from genome assembly GCF_037176765.1 of Anolis sagrei. Classification (NCBI taxonomy): domain Eukaryota; kingdom Metazoa; phylum Chordata; class Lepidosauria; order Squamata; family Anolidae; genus Anolis; species Anolis sagrei. Next base: position 4,730,502 of record NC_090021.1, on the reverse strand, counting down.
ATCATCTTAATCAATTCTATCCTTCCAAACCATGATCATTTGAGTTTAGCATATCCTCATACTTTTATATTTATTCCTTTTCTTAATTTGGTATAATCATTTGTCTCTCAGTCTTCTTTCCTTATATTTATTCCCAAATATTTAATAATTGAATTTTTAATTTTAATCTCCGGGTAATTAAGCAACAACATTTTTTTAATGTATTGTCGAAGGCTTTCATGGCCGGAATCCCTGGGTGGTTGTAGTTTTTTCCGGGCTATATGGCCATGTTCTGGAGGCAATTTTCCTCCTGACGTTTCGCCTGCATCTATGGCAAGCATCCTCAGAGGTAATGAGGTCATTACCTCTGAGGATGTTTGCCATAGATGCAGGCGAAACGTCAGGAGAAAAATTGCCTCCAGAACATGGCCATATAGGCCGAAAAACCTACAACAACCCAACATTTTTTATTTTTTCCAATTAATTTGTAGACCTGTTGTTTTCCCAAAGTCTTCTAAATAATTTTCAATTTTCCCACTTTTGTATTGGGTTTTCCACTGATAAAAAGGTATCATCTGCAAATAAATTAACTACATATATTTTATAACCTATTCCAACATATAACTTCCTCTATAATTACATTCGCTAAAATTTCCATTACTATTGCAAACAAGATTAGGGAAAGGGGGCAACCCTTATTTTTTTTTTCTGTGAGGTAGTGATTTACCATCACTGAGGCATAATTCTTTTAATATAATTTGTCAATTCAGCTTCTAAAATTTTCTCCGAATCCAAATTTCTCCAATACCACTTTTAAAGCAGCCCAAGAGACTCTATAAAAGCCTTTTATATATCCGAAGCTAATAGATCTGTTTCACATTTTTCTTTTTATATTATGAATTATATATAATACCCTGTCCATTAAACTTGACATTTTTCTCCCTGCTATGAAACCATATATATTCTTTTTGCCATAATTGCTATTAGAATTGTAGCATCTTTTATTTAAAGATGTATTTAATTTTAATAAACACAGAAGGAATGGTCATTTACAGATTTATAGCTGTCCCAATTTCAGCTAAGAAGAAAAGACAAATCAGATATTTTCTTATAAATCTACATGTATCATATATTCTTGTGGGCAAATGTTTGACTTTAAGAAAACCACTTTTAATAAGCATGTGAGCCTGGTTGTTCCTGTATCTCTACACCCCATGTCAGACTGGTGATAGCAGACCGCTGAAGCAAGCATCTAGCCTGTTAAAGATATTTCAGCCCCTTTTAATACAGTGAGACCCTCAACTCAAACATACACGAGCCAGTTGTGACTTTAAGTAGAAAAGAAAATTGTTCATTCACTTTAGTTCAATAATAACACAAAGCAAATCAGAATAGTTGATCTCACTGAAGTACAATAACAAAACACTTTCTTCAGTGAGTCGTTGTTGTGGTTCAGCACCAACTTGATGGGAATGGGTGTGAGGAGCTTGATGGGAATGGTAGTGCAGATGTGGGCTCTCAGTTTTCTTCCCATGAATTTAGAGACAGGCAATTTAGAGACAGGTCTGTGTCTTCAATGCTTTCACAAGATCGGAATGTGGTTGATAAGGCAGTTGCTGGGAAGCAAGGTCAGACAGTTGCGGGGCGGCAAGGCCGCCCAGGCCAGGTGTTGCGAAGGAGTTCGCGGCTAGCAGAGAAGTGTTGACCTCATCTGTGGGAAAACTGCTCGTTAAGGCTTGTTTGATGTTTGCTGTTTTGAAGTGTAACGTATAAGTAATCTGCCTGGAGACTTCTCCTGTGTTAGTTTCAACGTTGCAATATGGCTTGCAGTAGCTCCAGCTCGGGGGCTAGGGATTTAGAAACGACCGGCTTCATGTAACCTTAAGCTACTTCCTGGTGTTGGCTTCCTGCTTTGCTCCATGTCTCCTGCTCAAACTCCAAAGGATTATATTGAACTTTTTACCTTGTAACCACTGAATTTGTACTGCTTTTACTTGATTGCTTCAATAAACTTCCTACCTCTCAAGATTGGCTGGTTTTGTCAGAGAAAGCAAGGTGAAGCTATTCTGAGGCACAACAGTCGTCATCTTTTAACTACAACAGTAAATAAACATAGTAATTAGTTCGGTTTCTGTCTATTTTGTTGAAAATAAGATGCCCTTGACTTGCCACAGACAAGCAGTCTTTCTTGGTGTTGACTTCAGCTTCAGTTTCCAAATGCTGCTTCCAGCTCCGATGAGCTACCAGCTCTAAAACTGAGCCAAGCTAAGCAAATACAAAGCTCACCAATGTGGTGAAGTGTGAATTTTAATCTACTGATTAGTATAATAATAGATAGGTGTTTACAAGGGTAAGTATTTAAACTAGCATAATTGGGGAATGGTAGCCAGCTCAACTCACTTTGAGCTGAGTTGCCATGGAAAAAGGGGCGGAGCCAACTGCCACTTGGCAGGGCAGCCATTTTAAAACAGTCTGTAGTCAGTGAACTACAGGGAAGGCTGGTTCTCTTGTGTGTTGAGAACCAGTAAGGTAGTCTGTAGTCTAAAAACTTCAGGGGAAAGCTGATTCTATTGTGTTGAGAATCAGGATGGTTTTGGCTTTTAGCCTGTATAGTTTAGATAGGTCAAGTTGACTTATTTATATTATTAGTCAATGTATGAGCAAAAGGGGGAAAGAGCCCTAATAAGAATCTTTATTGCAACAGAAATAACATAAGGAAAAGATAAGCTTGTGCCTGAAGTAATCTTGTTAAAGAAAGAAACACATTTCGAAGGAAAATAAGTTTAAAACCTGTTTAATGGAAATAATAGTCCTCTCAAGAGTTGGTTTATGAAATGTTATAAATGTAACCTCTGAAGATATGTGCCTCTAAGAGCTAAGAAACATTGAAACCATCAAGCTTCTTCTATACTTCAATAAACTTGTTACAGTTCTTCTAAATCCAAGTCTCTGTTACAAATACTTTCAAGTTTAGCCACGCTACACATTGAAGAAAGCACAAATCTATATTACAAGCTATTAGTTGTGTTATCAATTTAATCAGTCCTTACAAAGCAGTGGCTCCTTTACAAACCGTTACAAATTGGTGGCATCGTTACGAACTGGGTGCCATCTTTTACAAATTGGTGGCCTCTTTTACAACCAACCACAAACTTAGTAAGTAGATAACACACCCAACTAAACCATAACAGCTGCTTTAGAGCTGCAATAGAATGGGTTAGATCCCTGCTATTACTTATCAAAAAAGCCTTTAGTAAGCTCTTAGTACAGTGATTCTCAACCTGTGGGTCCCCAGGTGTTTTGGCCTACAAGTCCCAAATAATTTATGTTGTTTTGTTTTCAAACGAAGACTGTTATCATTTTGCACTCTTTGAGTCCACATTTTATATATCTGATAATGACTGATAATTCCACCTGTTTGCTCTTTCTATTATTGTTGTTATTATTATTATTTTATTAATTATTTGACACAAACAATCTGATATACAATCAGAAAATATACATTCAAAAATAATGAAACGTGTCAATCTATATTCAAATGGCAACTTGTGCAAAATAATTATAACACACTTTGCCATTTATTAGAATTCAAGACATTTTCAAAGCAAAATCTGTGCAAACTATTCTTAACTAGAATTATTGGGTTACTATGTTTTAGGAAAAACTGTTTCAATCTGGCTAATAGCATTAGTACCACCAGCTACCCAACCCCCTTTCCATATAGTTGGAGCATGCAAGGAATCAGTGAGCATGTGTGTGTCAACTGTAAAATAAGATGCATGATGCTGTTTGGTTGGGAAGTGCCCAGGGAGCCTGGGACTTTTGGATACTGTTACATTATTGTTCAGACCCAAGCTAATCAGGTGCAGAGCTTTGAAGAGAGAAGCAGAGAGAGGCAGAGTTTGTACTCTCACTTCATGAGCTGCTGAAGTTTATCCACATGGACAAAAGAAAGACAATTTTAGATCTCCTAAATTGACATTATGTGAGTTGATACAATTAATCACATTGTACATTTACTTTTTATTTATTTATTTACATCACTTTTATCCCGCTCTTTTCAGCTCAAAGGCGACATAGGGTGGTGTACAGACTGGCAACAATTAGATATATCACTTAAAAGCAATTAAATCACATCATAAAATCCATATAAAAACCATAGAAGCTATAAAAACTATAAAAAATCTATTAAAAACTAATGTTTTCCAGTGCATTTTCTCATCGGTTTACATTGTCTTAGCCGTTCCGTGTTCGTATTCCAATCTTGTGTTTCTCTAGTCATGCTGAAGTTCCAAACGCTTGCTTGAAGAGCCAGGTTTTCACTCTTTTCTGAAAGGTCAGGTAGGAGGGAGCCAATCTAATATTCCTGGGAAGGGAGTTCCACAGCTGGGGGCCACCACAGAGAAGGCCCTATCTCTTATCCATGCCAGACGCACCTGTGAAAGCAGGGCCTCCCCAGACGATCCTACTAGAAGTTTCATAGGGAGAGATGCTTTGGGATGGGTAAGCTGCCCTACTAGGAGTAAACCACTTGTTCTTTACTGTTCACCTGCATAGCATATTTTCTTTCTCTGGCAAGGCACTGTGTGGGGTGATCAAATGTGAACTACATTTGGGAGGAGGGAGCAAGCTTGTTTTCTGCTTCCCTGGAGACTAGGACGTGGAACAATGGCTTCAAACTACAAGAGAGGAGATTCCATCTGAACATGAGGAAGAACTTCCTGACTGTGTGAGCCGTTCAGCAGTGGAACTCTCTGCCCCGGAGGGAGTGTGGTGGAGGCTCCTTCTTTGGAAGCTTTTAAGCAGAGGCTGGATGGCCATTTGTCAGGGGTGATTTGAATGCAATATTCCTGCTTCTTGGCAGGGGGTTGGACTAGATGGCCCATGAGGTCTCTTCCAACTCTTTGATTCTATGATTCTATGACACATGGTTTATTTTATGTTAGGCCACACATATACGCAAAAATCCTAATGTAATTTTTTTTAAAGAAGCTCCTTGCAAGGTAGGGAATAGATCTTCACAATCAAGAGAATTTCAACATATGTCTACACACATCATGATTTATATTAAAAAAGAATAACCCCATAAGAGTAGGAACAGGCATTGAAGCATTTTCTTGTGATTTGAACTTTTAAACTGTTTTATATACACAAGTATGGATAACTTTTTAAAAAAACCCAATTTGAATAAATTGAAAGATATTTAAAATCATAGCCAAATGTTTCCTTAATATTATTGCATCATATTTAACCTTTTCAGTCCTAGATGCTTGGGAAGTGTCCGACGTGATCCAATACAACAGCCAGCATAGTGACCTCATTTGCTGTGTACTAATCTTGTTGTGTATAATAATAATAATAATAATAATAATAATAATAATAATGTATTGTCGAAGGCTTTCATGGCTGGGATCACTGGGTTGTTGTAGGTTTTTACGGACTATATGGCCATGTTCTGGAGGCAATTTTTCTCCTGACGTTTCGCCTGCATCTATGGCAAGCATCCTCAGAGTTTTTTAATACTGGTAGCCAGATTTTGTTCATTTTTGTTCATCTGGCTACCAGTATTAAAAAACTCAAAAATTACAACAGCAAAACAACAGAGAGTAAACAATCAGGCATATCAATTCACTCTCAACAAGAGATTCCCCCCAGGCACTTCCAGGCCATTGAATGCAAATCAAGGTGATCAGCTGAAACATTACCCTGGTCATTCCACAGATATATAAACCCATTTTTCCTACTTCCAACAGACCTCACTCCCTCTGAGGATGCTTGCCATAGATGCAGGCGAAACGTCAAGAGAAAAATTGCCTCCAGAACATGGCCATATAGCCCGGAAAAACCTACAACAACCCAATAATAATACTAATAATAATAATAATAATAATAATAATAATAGCACTATGTAATGAAATTTGAACCAACTTCTGTTCCTGATCTGAAAGAAAGGAGGAAAGGGGAGAGGGAAGAAAAGGCAATGGGGACCCATGGGAGTAGCATAGAATCCTGGAAGTGGGGGAGACCACCCCCCAAAGGCCATTTAGTCTGACCCTTCTGCCAGGAAGGAAAGCACACAATCCAAGTATGGCCAGTAGATGGTCATCCAGCCCCTATTTCACAGAACTCTAGAGATGGAGACTCCATCAGACTCCCAGGAATTCTATATGAGACTTGGAAGGGACCTCAAAGGGCATGTAGTCTGGCCCTTTTTGCTAGGCAGGAAGATACACAATCCAAGTCCCCCCAACAGATGGCCACCCAGCCTTTGATTTAAAGACCTCTAGTGATGGAGACTCCACCAAACTCCAAAGAAGTCTATATTACGTTTGGAAGGGATCTCAAAGGTCATGTAGTCTGACCCCCCCCCCCCCCCCTTCTTGCCATGCAGGAAGACATATAATCCAAGCCTGCCCAACAAATAGCCATTCGGCCTCTGTTTCACAGACTTATAGAGAAAGAGAGTGCAGACACAGACTGCAGCCAAGAAATCAGGAGATGCTTACTTCTTGGGAGGAGAGCAATGTCCAATCTTGATGAAATAGTGAAGAGTAGAGACATCACACTGGCAATGAAGATCCACATAGTTAAAGCAATGGTCTTCCCCATAGTCACCTACAGATGTGAGGGCTGGACCTTAGGGAAGGAAGTGAGATGCTTTTGAACTGGTGTTGGAGGAAAGTTCTGAGAATGCCTTGGACCACCAGAAGATCCAAGCAGTCCATACTTCAGGAAATAAAGCCCAACTGCTCGTTGGAGGGAAGGATAGTAGAAGCAAAGATGACGTACTTTGACCACATCATGAGAAGACAGGAAAGCTTGGAGAAGAGTATGATGCTGGGGGAAATGGAAGGACAAAGGAAGAGGGGCCGACCAAGGGCAAGGTGGATGGATGGTATCCTTGAAGTGACTGGGTTGACCTTGAAGGAGCTGGGGGCGGTGACGGCCAACAGGGAGCTCTGGTGTCGGATGGTCCATGAGGTCACGAAAAGTTGGAAACGACAGAATGAATGAACAATAGAGAAGGAGACTCACTCCACAAGACTCCTGGGAAGTCTATATTAGGTTTGGAAGGGACCTGAAATATCATCCAGTGCCCCCCCCCCCCCTTGCCATGCTGGAATATACAATCCAAGTGTTCTAATTAGGTTGAGAGGCTTGGAAGACAAAGCTGTGCCCATACCTTGGAAGGTCTGATCTGGTCATGGTGGTCCACACTCTGGTTACATCCCAAATAGATTACTGCAACGCGCTCTACGTGGGGCTGCCTTTGAAGATGGTTTGGAAACTTCAGTTAGTTCAACGGGCGGCAGCCAGATTACTAACTGGGGCAGCATACAGGGAGCATACCACCCCCCTGTTATGCCATCTCCACTGGCTGCCTGTCCACTTCTGAGCTCAATTCAAAGTGCTGGTTTTGACCTATAAAGCTCAATATGGTTCTGGCCCAACTTACTGGTCCGAACGCATCCACTCCGACCTCCCACCTTGCAATTTAAGATCATCCGGGGAGGCCCTGCTCTCACTCCCGTCAACAGCGCAAATGCTGGTGGGGACAAGGAGCAGGGCCTTCTCGGCTTTGGCCCCCCGCCTATGGAACACACTCCCAAAGAAGGTAAGACCTTCTCCCTCTCTCCTGACCTTTAGAAAAAAAATTAAAATCATGGTTCTGGGACCAGGCCTTCGGACAATAGATGTATGCAGCTTTTAGTGGGACAAGGACTGGAATGGCGACTCGACTGATGAGATTGTTTTTATGGTTTTAATAAGTGTTTTGATATTTGGTGATGTACTGTTTTTAATATGATTTATGTTTAAAGTGTGGTTTTACTGTTGTAGTTGTAAGGCAGGGATGAAACTAAGGCCCGGGGGCTGGATAGACCCTCCAAGGTCATTTGCCCAGCCCTTGCTCAGGGTCAACCTAAGTCTGAAATGACTTGAAAGCACACAAAAACAACAATCCTATCTCATCAGTCAAAAGCAGTGGGTTAAAGCAGTGGGTTAAAGCACTGTGCCAGCAGGACTGAAGACCAACAGGTCGCAGGTTCGAATCCGGGGAGAGGCGGATGAGCTCCCTCTATTAGCTCCAGCTCCTCATGCGGGGACATGAGAGAAGCCTCCCACAAGGATGATAAAAACATCAAAAATCATCCAGGCGTCCCCTGGGCAACGTCCTTGCAGACGGCCAATTCTCTCACAACAGGAGCTCCTGACACGACAAAAAAAAAAAAGTCAAAAGCCCACACTTCCCATTGAAATACTGATAAGTTTATATTTGTTAAATTTGTTCTTCTTTTTTTCCCCGAATTATAATCTGGCCCTTCAACAGTTTGAGGGACTGTGACCTGGCCCTCTGTTTAAAATGTCTGAGGACCCCTGGTGTAAGGCATTGAATTTTTGCCATTATCTATGTGTAAACCCTTTTTAAAGTGTATGCAGAACACATCATGCGAGGATGTGCGGGGCTTGATGAGTGCAAAGCTGGGGGGAAAATGGCTGGAAGAAACATTAACAACCTCAGATATGCAGATGACACCACCCTGATGGCCGAAAGCGAGGAGGAGCTGAGGAGCCTTCTAATCCAGGTGAAAGAAGAAAGCGCAAAAGCCGGGTTGCAGCTAAACATCCAAAAAACCAAGATTATGGCAACAAGAATGATTGACAACTGGAAAATAGAGAAAGAAAATGTGGAGGCCGTGACAGACTTTGTATTTCTAGGTGCAAAGATGAGTGCAGATGCAGACTGCGGCCAGGAAATCAGGAGACGCTTCCTTCTTGGGAGGAGAGCAATGTCCAGTCTCGATAAAATAGTGAAGAGTAGAGACATCAGACTGGAAACAAAGATCCATTGCCTAGTCAAAGCCATGGTATTCCCTGTAGTCACCTACGGATGTGAGAGCTGGACCTTAGGGAAGGCTGAGCGAAGGAAGAGAGATGCTTTTGAGCTGTGGTGTTGGAGGAAAGTGCTGAGAGTGCCTTGGACTGCGAGAAGATCCAACCAGTCCATCCTCCAGGAAATAAAGCCCGACTGCTCACTGGAGGGAAAGATACTAGAGACAAAGTGGAAGTCCTTTGGCCACATCATGAGGAGACAGCAAAGCCTAGAGAAGACAATGATGCTGGGGAAAGTGGAAGGCAAAAGGAAGAGGGGCCGACCAAGGGCAAGATGGATGGATGGCATCCTTGAAGTGACTGGACTGACCTTGAAGGAGTTGGGGGTGGTGACGGCCGACAGGGAGCTCTGGCGTGGGCTGGTCCGTGAGGTCACGAAGAGTCGGAGATGACTGAACGAATGAACAACAACAACAATGTGTAAACCGCCTTGAGTCCCCCTTGGGGCGAGAAAAGCGGTATATAAATGCTGTAAATAATAATAATAATAATAATAATAATAATAATAATAATAATAAATGTAACAGAATGTGACCCAGCTTGTGTTCCTGATTGGAGAGTACGTGTGAAAAAGATCTTGGAGTCCTCGTGGACAACAAGTTAAACATGAGCCAACAATGTGATGTGGCGGCAAAAAAAGCCAATGGGATTTTGGCCTGCATCAATAGGAGCATAGTGTCTAGATCTAAGGAAGTCATGCTCCCCATGCTCTATTCCGCCTTGGTTAGACCACACCTGGAATATTGTGTCCAATTCTGGGCACCACAATTCAAGAAAGATATTGACAAGGTGGAATGTGTCCAGAGGAGGGCGACTAAAATGATCCAGGGTCTGGAGAACAAGCCCTATGAGGAGCGGCTTAGGGAACTGGGCATGTTTAGCCTGAAGAAGAGATGGCTGAGAGGAGACATGAAAGAACATGTATAAATATGTGAGAGGAAGCCACAGGGAGGAGGGAGCAAGCTTGTTTTCTGCTTCCTTGGAGACTAGGATGTAGAACAACTACAAGAGAGGAGATTCCATCTGAACACGAGGAAGAACTTCCTGACTGTGAGAGCCGTTCAGCAGTGGAACTCCCTGTCCGGGAGTGTGGTGGAGGCTCCTTCTTTGGAAGCTTTGAAACAGAGGCTGGATGGCCATCTGTCAGGGGTGTTTTGAATGCAATATTCCTGCTTCTTGGCAGAATGGGGTTGGACTGGATGGCCCAGGAGGTCTCTTCCAACTCTTTGATTCTATGATTCTGAGAGTGTTGTTCCTCCTTCCTGTGTGCTGGTGCGGGGCTTGAATGTGGGGGGAAGGGAGGCCAGGCTGGCCCTCCTGGGGTCTCCCCCCCCCCCCACTTCTGAGTCCTGGAGGGACTTCCTTCCTTCCTTCCTTCCTCCCTAGGGTGGGAGCAGCAGGGCTTCCCTCTTGGTGGCCTCCCACCCAAGTCCCTCCCAGGGCTGTCCCTGCTCAGCCTCCCAGGCCAGCCAGGAAAGAGCGGGTGGGGACCCCAAAGGGACTCAGGCCAGGCAGAGCCAGAATGGTGGGGGACCACGTGGTGTTGTTGTTATGGCTGTTCTGCGACCAGGGGCACTCCTCCCCCCCCCTCTCTCTCTCTCCTCCTGAGGGTGCACCTAGAATCCTAGAATCAAAGAGTTGGAAGAGACCTCCTGGGCCATCCAGTCCAACCCCATTCTGCCAAGAAGCAGGAACATTGCATTCAAATCACCCCTGACAGATGGCCATCCTGCCTCATAGAATCCTAGAATCAAAGAGTTGGAAGAGACCTCCTGGGCCATCCAGTCCAACCCCATTCTGCCAAGAAGCAGGAACATTGCATTCAAATCACCCCTGACAGATGGCCATCCAGCCTCTGCTTAAAAGCCTCCCTCCGGGGCAGAGAGTTCCACTGCTGAACAGCTTTCACAGTCATAGAATCCTAGAGTTGGAAGAGACCTCCTGGGCCATCATCCAGTCCAACCCCATTCTGCCAAGAAGCAGGAATATTGCATTCAGATCACACCCGACAGATGGCCATCCAGCCTGTGCTTAAAAGCTTCCAAAGAAGGAGCCTCCACCACACTCTGGGGCAGAGAGTTCCACTGCTGAACGGCTCTCAGTCAGGAAGTTCTTCCTCATGTTCAGATGGAATCTCCTCTCTTGTAGTTTGAAGCCATTGTTCCATTGCGTCCTCGTCTCCAAGGAAGCAGAAAGGAAGCTTGCTCCCTCCTCCTCCCTGTGGCTTCCTCTCACATATTTATTATACATGGCTATCATATCTCCTCTCAGCCTTCTCTTCTTTAGGCTAAACATGCCCAGCTCCTTAAGCCACTCCTCATAGGGCTTGTTCTAGTCTCCAAGGAAGCAGAAAACAAGCATGCTCCCTCCTCCTCCCTGTGGCTTCCTCTCACATATTTATACATGGCTATCCTATCTCCTCTCAGCCTTCTCTTCTTTAGGCTAAACATGCCCAGCTCCTTAAGCCACTCCTCATAGGGCTTGTTCTAGTCTCTAAGGAAGCAGAAAACAAGCTTGCTCCCTCCTCCTCCCTGTGGCTTCCTCTCACATATTTATACATGGCCATCCTATCTCCTCTCAGCCTTCTCTTCTTCAGGCTAAACATGCCCAGCTCCTTAAGCCGCTCCTCATAGGGCTTGTTCTCCAGACCCTTGATCATTTTAGTCGATCTTCTGGGCTTCGGAGCTGCTTGAGCCTCACATTGGACAGCAGAGGGCAGCACCTTCCCTGCAGCCAAGACAGCCTGGCAGTGGCAGCCCTCCAGAAGGAAGGAAGGAAGGAGAGAAGCCCCGAGTGGGAGGGAGGCAGGGAGGGCCCCAGAGGCCATCTAGTCCAGCCCCCTTTGTGTCGGGCAGGCCCCGCCCCTTTTGCAAAACTCCGTGGCCACGCCCACTTCGCGTCATAGAGGCGGCGCCGTCTCGCAGGCCACGCCCCCTTCGGCGCTGCCATTTCTGCGAGGAAGGAAAAGGACTTCAGAAGAGGAAGAAGGTGAGTGTTTGTGAGCGGAGTCTTCTTCCTCTCTCCCTCCAGATTTCCATCCGGGATCCCTTTCGGCCTCTTCTAATTAGACAAAGACAGGCTGAGGTGGGCCAGGAATCCCTCCCCTGCCTCTCGGCCTCCTTTGGTGCTGCAGGCCGATCAAAAGGGAAGGAGGGAGGAGGCCTTTCCCTCAGCCGCGGCCTCCTCTTTCCTGAGTATTCCCTCCCTGTTGTTGTTGTACTTAGGCATTGAATGTTTGCCTTTTATTCAGTTCTTGTGGGTTTTTTCGGGCTATAGGGCCATGTTCTAGTGGCATTCTCTCCTGACGTTTCGCCTGCATCTATGGCAAGCATCCTCAGAGGTAGTGAGGTCTGTTGGAAGTAGGAAAAAGGGTTTATATATCTGTGAAATGACCAGGGTGGGACAAAGGACTCTTGTCTGCTGGAGCTAGGTGTGAATGTTTCAAGTGACCACCTCGATTAGCATACAATGGGCTGACTGTGCCTGGAGCAAACTCTTCTTGAAAGGTGATTAGATGTCCCTGCCTGTTTTTCTCTCTGCTGTTTTGCTGTTATAATTTTAGAGTTTTTTAATACTGGTAGCCAGATTTGTTCATTTTCATGGTCTCTTCCTTTCTGTTGAAATTGTCCACATGCTTGTGGATTTCAATGGCTTCTCTGTGTAGTCTGACATGGTGGTTGTTGGTGTGGTCCAGCATTTCTGTGTTCTCAGATAATATGCTGTGTCCAGGTTGGTTCATCAGGTGCTCTGCTATGGCTGACTTCTCTGGTTGAAGGAGTCTGCAGTGCCTTTCATGTTCCTTGATGCGTGTCTGGGCAATGCTGCTGCGTTTGGTGGTCCCTATGTAGACTTGTCCACAGCTGCATGGTACACGGTAGACTCCTGCAGAGGTGAGAGGATCCCTCTTGTCCTTTGCTGAACGTAGCATTGGTTGGATTTTCTTGGTGGGTCTGTAGATTGTTTGTATGTTGTGTTTCCTCATCAGCTTCCCTCTGTGGTCAGTGGTTCCCTTGATGTATGGCAGGAACACTTTTCCTCTGGGTGGATCTTCATCTTGACTCTCGTGGCTTGTTCTTGGTCTTGCAGCTCTTCTGATGTCTGAGGTGGAGTCTCCATTGGCCTGGAGAGCCCAGTTGAGGTGGTTCAGTTCCTCTTGGAGGAAAAGGTGGGCTTCGCAGATTCTTTTTGCACGGTCTGCCAAGGCTTTAATGGGGCTTCTTTTTTGACTTGGGTGATGGTTGGAGTTTTTATGGAGATATCTATCTGTGTGTGTGTGTTTTCTGTAAACGGTGTGACCCAATTGTTGATCTGGTTTGCGGATGACTAGGACATCTAGAAAAGGCAGTCTTCCTTCATTTTCTTTTTCCATGGTGAACTGGATGTTTGGGTGGATGCTGTTAAGATGGTCCAGGAACCTGTTGAGTTCTTCTTCTCCATGGCTCCAAATGGTGAAGGTGTCATCCACATCTCTGAACCATATCGTGGGCTTTTTGGTTGCTGTCTCCAGGGCTTGTTCTTCAAAGTGTTCCATAGGTTGTTAAATCCCATCCTCCTGGATCTTATAGCAGCCTTTGATACCATCAACCATGATATCCTTCTGGGCCAGCTCTTCAGGATTGAACTGGGGGCACTGTCCTTGGCCGATGGCTTGTGGGGTCTCTCAGAGTTCAATTCTGTCCCCCATGCTGTTTAACCTTTACATGAAACCGCTAGGAGAGATCATCCAGAATGATGATACCCAATTCTATTACTCCTTTCCATCCAATGCCAAAGATGCTGTCCAGGTTCTGAATCAGTGCCTGTCATCCATAATGGCCTGGATGGAGGACTAACAAATTGAAATTAAATCCAGACAAGAGAGAGGTGCTCCTGGTCAGTCGGAGAGCGGATCAAGATACAGGATTTAAGCCTGTGTTGAACGGGGGTTGCACTCCCTCTGATAACACAGGTTTGCCATCTAGGGGTGCTTCTGGTCTCGTCCCTGACTCTGGAGCATCAGGTGTCGGTAGTGGGCAGGAGCTCCTTTACACAGTAAAACTTGTGTGCCAGCTGCACCCGTACCTTGAGACGCCTGATCTGGCCATGGTAGTCCACATCTTAGTTACATCCCGTTTGGACAACTGCAACACTCTCTATGAGAGGCTGCCTTCAAAGACAGTTCAGAAGATCTCATTTGCTGTGACATACTGTGTTTTTGTGTCAATAATAATAATAATAATAATAATAATAATCAACTTTATTTATACCCCGCCACCATCTCCCTAAAGGGGACTCGGGGCGGCAAACATGAGGCCATGCCCAACAAATTACAATAGATCAAAACAACAAATAATAACGTCAAAGAAAAATAAAATAAAAAGCAAAATTAATACAGAGTCAAACACAGGAAATGAAAATAAAATAAAATAGTAAGGTGAGCATAGCGGGCAGGGCCGGTTAAAATTGTAAAGTATAAAAACCCTAAGTGAGATGGATGAGTAGGGCAGTGTGCCTGGTGGGAGATCTCAGATGGGACAAGCAATGCGGTGAGTTTCACTAAAGGATGGGATAAAGTGCATCAAGGGGCATATTGTACTGAGCTGGTTGTGGAATGGGGATTTCCCTAAGCTTTCCTTGAAATCCTTAACCTTTCCTGACTTTGTTAAAAATGGACTCCCATATGAAGGATCGTTTTCCCCTTCATTCAGCAATTTTCTTTTCTCAATACACCAAGGCATACTTTTTCAGAGAACGGGGATGCTCCCACACTCTTGGTACTTTAAAATTTAGTCCGAACCTGTTTGCTTTTCCTGATTTTCCTAGCAGGTGTCAACCTTATTTCTCCATGTTACTCTAACACATTCTGTCTCACTTTCAGGAAACAAAATCCTATCTGGAATCCTGCTCATAGCGCCAAAAATGTCACAAGTACTTTTTTAAAACATTAAAAAGGTTCTTGTTGAAGTTGATCAGCTTCTTGAGAGGAGGCAGCTTCCTTTGCTTCCTTTGTAATATAAGGAATCTTGTAAACATTTCCTTAACTTTAAAGAGCCATTGTCTCTAATTAATCTAAACAAGTTATTTTCCCTCAAAGTTCATCAAGTCAGCAATGTCAGCAGTTAATCATTTGTCACAGTTTTTATCAGTGTCAGCAGTTCAGCAACTTTTAATTACAGCTCCTGAGTGTAGTTAATGATTTTGTCATTAACCTTAATTATTACTTATTATTATTTACTCCATTTCTAATCCGTCCATATCAGCCCGGAGGCGACTCAGGGCAGCAAACAAGTCGGCACAATTTGATGCCATATAAAAATACATACTTCAATAAAACAAAGAAAAACATCACAATATATCTAAAAGCATAAAAACAGTGAACAATAAAAAATTTAAAACTATGTCATCATGTTTGATCCTCACCTGTTCCATCATCCTTAGCCGTTCCTGGATCATTTTGCGATTCAAGTTTGTCTGATTATGACGCTGCGCCAAAAGCTTGGCCAAAAGAGCCAAGTTTTCAGTTTTTTTCCCCGAAAGGTCAGGAGGGAGGGACCCAATCTAATATCCCTAGGCAGGGAGTTCCACAACCAGAGGGCCACCACAAAGAAGGCCCTGTCTCTTGTCCCCACCAAACGTGCTTGCAAAGCAGGCGGGTGTACAGAAGTTATTGAAACAATGTATATGTTTAACTGTTAGAATATATTTGTTTTGGTAACAGTAGCTGAAAGCTAGAGTTAACTGGTTGTCTCCACAGGAGGTTGCCAAGGAGACCAGGCAGGGGAGAGAGAGAAGTGGGCGGAGCCTAGCAAGAAAGTGTTATCTGCATTTTGAAGTGAAGCAGTTCAGTTGGGGGTTTGGAGTCGGAGTTAGCAGTTGAGAGAGAGAGAGTGGGAAGTAGAGAAGCAGTGTTTGTGAATAGTTAGAGGTTTCTTCAGTCTAGGAAGGCTGAAGGGGGAAACCTAATTAATTTCATTAGTCAGAGAGGACTAAGGGAAGCTTGTTTAGATCACTAGTTAGAAATGAACTAGGGATCTGGGGTTTGATCACGAAGGGATCAAACCAGAAGGCTATTCACCTCAGGAAACATTGTTTAAGAAAGTGCTTCACCACAGTCAAAGTCAATTACAAGTTGTATCATCCAGAAGTGTGAACTGTATTGCAAACCAAGTTACATTTAAAGTTCTACAAGTTCTCTAAGTTATTCCAAGTAAACCAACAGCCTGCAACCATACGCTTTGTGCAAAATAAACTTACTAACTTTTGTTTGAAGACCGTGTCATCTCGATCTATCTGCGTCTGGGGAACTAGTTCTCATCGGCAAGACCTCATGTTGGTAGCAGTTACCTGAATTAAATCTATAATCATCTACACCTATTTAATTGGTAGCAGAATTTAAGAACAGTCTTTACACTTGGTGACAGAGGGTGGGTACTTTAAAGTTAAAAATCCTATACCCTATCTGTTGTTGGAATTGCAGCACCTTCGCAGTTAACACAATTGTACAACTGGTCCTTGCAGACTTTGCAAACTGGTGGTAGCCCTGTACAACTGTTGCACAACCTTTACAATAGGGCTAACATCCCTGCAAAACAAGAGCAGGGCCTCCTCTGATGATCTCAAGTCACAATGTGGTTTGGAATTAGACAGGTGGGGTGGCAGGGTCATGGTTGGCTGTGGAATACCTTTGGAAAAGGACAGGAAATTTGGTGGCAACAGCATCTAATTTGTCATGCCCAGGAAGCAGACCTGGAATCCATTGTGGGATGGGAGGCAGCCCCGTAATTTTTGTGTCCCTTAGCATTTAGCACAACTTGGTAATTTAGGAAAACCTGTTATCCGATGCCCTTTAAAATTGGAAAGAACCTTTCTTTTCTGTCTACCTGCCTGCCTAAACTTCCTTTAGCCATATTTATGTTCGACCCAATGAAAGCAATGTGATGCTCCAGTATTAAAAGGAGTTTTCCTTCCTTCCTTCCTTCCTTCCTTCCTTCCTTCCTTCATTCATTCATTCATTCTTTTCTTCTTCTTTCCCTCCTTTCTTTTTCTTCTCCCTTCCCTCCTTTCTTTTTCTTCTCCCTTTCTGGATTCGTCCCTTCTTTTTTAAAGAACTGTTTGGTATCTGGGTATGTGTTTTAGACCCTGATGTCTCCATTTCTTAGTATTTCAATTTTCAATATGACCCATGAAGGAGAAGGGGGGAAATCTTGGAAGTAAAGAAAGTTTATGGCTTTCATTATTTATCTTTTACTTCTTTCTTGACCAGGGAAATGAGGATTCTCTGACGCCAGATCTTGGATGCAGTAAGGAAACCAATAATATAAGAAAAAGAAGAAATCCTCTCAAGGTGATGATCTTGCTGAATTCTTGACCTCGCTTACAGATAAGAAAGGCGAAAAGAACCAATTATCTGTAATTTGACACCTATATCGCTGTTGACATGAAGCAGGAAGCATCTACATGCCTGGAGTGTGAAAAGAGCTTCACTCAGATTTCTGGTGTACGTTCACATCAAGGGACTCACACTGGAGAAATTCTCTATAGATGCTTGGAGTGTGGAAAGAGCTTCACTCAGAATGAAAGTCCACATTCACATCAAAGAACCCACACTGGTGAGGAACCGTCTACATGCATGGAATGTGGACAGAGCTTCACTTGTATTTCAGTTCTACATTCACATCAAAAGATTCACACTGGGGAGAAACCCTATCAATGCCTGGAATGTGGACAGAATTTCACCCGGAGTACATCTCTACGTACACATCAAAGGATTCACACTGGGGAGAAACCCTATAAATGCATAGAATGTGGACAGAGTTTCACTCAGAATTCAGGTCTACATTCACATCAAAGGACTCACACTGAGGAGAAACCCTATAAATGCCTGGAATGTGGACTGAGTTTCACTCATAGTTCAAGTCTAAATTCACATCAACGGACTCACACTGGGGAGAAACCCTATAAATGCCTGGAGTGTGGACAGAGCTTCACTCGGAGTACACATCTACGTTCACATCAAAGGACTCATACTGGGGAAAAACCTTATACATGCCTGGAGTGTGGACACAACTTCACCCGTAATTCAAGCCTCCGTTTGCATCAAAGGACTCACACTGGAGATAAACCATATACATGCATGGAATGTGGAAACAGCTTCATTCAGAGTTCTGATCTACGTTCACATCAAAGGACTCACTCTGGTGAGAAACCCTATAAATGCCTGGAGTGTGGACAGAGCTTCACGCATAGTTCAGCTCTACGTTTACATCAAAGAACTCACTCTGGAGAGAAACCCTATAAATGCCTGGAGTGTAGACAGAGCTTCACTAGGAGTGGAAATCTACGTTCACATCAAAGGACTCACACTGGTGAGAAGCCCTATGAATGCCTGGAGTGTGGACAGAGCTTCACTCAGATTTCAGGTCTACGTTCACATCAGAGAATTCACACTGGGGAGAAACCATATAAATGCTTGGAGTGTGGACAGAGCTTCACTCAGAATGGAAATCTACATTCACATCAAAGGACCCACACTGGAGAGAAACCCTATACATGCATGGAATGTGGTCAGAGCTTCACTTCTATTTCAGTTCTACATTCACATCAAATGACTCACACTGGGGAGAAACCCTATACATGCCTGGAGTGTGGACAGAGCTTCACTCGGAGTACATATCTACATTCACATCAAAGGATTCACACTGGGGAGAAACCCTATAAATGCATGGAATGTGGACAAAGTTTCACTCATAGTTCAGGTTTACGTTCACATCAAAGGACTCACACTGGGGAGAAACCCTATAAATGCCTGGAGTGTGGACGTAGCTACGTTCAGAGTTCAAGTCTACGTTCACATCAACGGACTCACACTGGGGAGAAACCCTATAAATGCCTGGAGTGTGGACAGAGCTTCATTCGGAGTACATATCTACGTACACATCAAAGGACTCATACTGGGGAGAAACCCTATACATGCCTGGAGTGTGGAAAGAGCTTCACTCGGAGTGCAAATCTACGTTCACATCAAAGGAAGCCACACTGGGGAGAAACTTGGAATGTGGACAGAGCATCACTCATAGTTCACATCAAATGACTCACACTGGGGGAAGCCCTATAAATGCCTGAAATGTGGTCAGGGCTTCACTGATAGTTCAGGTCTAACTTCACATCAAAGGGTTCACACTGGGGAGAAACCCTAGAAACGCATAGAGTGTGGAAAGAGCTTCTCTGAGGGTTAAATCTACATAGCCATGGAATTCACTTTGGAGAGAACAGTGGTATTTGACCCCAGAAAGACTCTCTAAGAACTTTCCAAACTTTTCATTTTGGTGACACATATTTTAGACATTTATCTTTTTGTGACATTGTAATTCAGTCTAACCAGCAAACCAGAGGTTAAACCAACTCCTCAGTAGATTTTCAATATATATAATATAATAATAATAATAATCATCATCATCATCATCATTTATTTTTAACCCACCCTCTCTCCCTGGAAGAACTCGGTGCGGCTTCCAAAAATGAAAAATGGCAAACATTCAATGCCATGTGCAAATAACAAATGAAAACAATTAAAACAAACAATTTGCAACAGTTGAATATAGAATAATTGAACAACCTTGGCTATAACATATAACTGAGTCAGGCCTCAAGCAGTTAGGCTATCAAAATCTGTATAGAATATCAAAATGTAGAAATATACCATATAAAATACAAAAACATATAGCTTATTTATTTATTTATTATTTTATTTACAGTATTTATATACCGCTTTTCTCACTCTTAGGGGGACTCAAAGCGGTTTACACAGCTCTGCAATAAGGTGAGGTAATCTATATATCTATATAATAAAAGTGTTTGTATGTATGCGGCATTGTTTCCTTCTACATTCTGATTGGCTGCCACTTCCGCAGGCCACTGCGAACCCCACAAATGATGGAGCTGGACTAAACTTGGCACACAGAGTCCCCATGACCCACTTTACGATCTGGTGCAGATTAGGGAAGGATGGACCAGAGATGATGGGATTTGCAGTACTTTCAATCGCTTCGGCTCCCACATACCACTGCGACCCTCACCAATGATGGATCACGACCACACTTGGCACACAGAGCACCCATGACCCACTTTACAACCTTGTACAGTTAGGGGAAGGATGGGCCATGGATGATGGGATTTGCAGTACCTTCACTCACTTCCTGAAACCACTGTGAGCCTCAATAATGACGGATCAGGACCAAACTTGGCACACAGAGCCCCCATGACCCACTCTACATCCTGGTGTGGTTTTGTCCACCAGGCTACTCCGTGCAGCATCAGCCGAGATTTGGAGGGCGGAAGGTAGGGTCACAGTTGTCTATAAGGATTCCATCTCCCTGACCAGGTGTCCTATCCTGCAGTCTACCACATTTGAGGGAGTCATAGAATCATAGAATCAAAGAGTTGGAAGAGACCTCCTGGGCCATCATCCAGTCCAACCCCATTCTGCCAAGAAGCAGGAATATTGCATTCAAATCACCCCTGACAGATGGCCATCCAGCCTCTGCTTAAAAGCTTCCAAAGAAGGAGCCTCCACCACACTCCGGGGCAGAGAGTTCCACTGCTGAACGGCTCTCACAGTCAGGAAGTTCTTCCTCATGTTCAGAGTCCACCTGAGGGTAGGTGACTGGGACAGAATAGGGATTCTGCTAGTTTACCGACCATCCTGCTGCACTACAGTCTCCCAGCCTGAGCTAGTCAGCGTGATCTCTGGTCTGGCATTAGACTCCCAACGGCTCTTAGTGCTGGAGGAATGAAGAGAGGGGCCATGAAGGCAGTTCCATCTTGCCTCCAGTATCATCAGTTGGGAGCCCCCACCACTCCAGCACCAACCGCTGCTCTGAGATCAGAGTGAAGAGAGGCGCCAGGAAGGCAGTTCCATCTTGTCTCCTGCACTGTGCTTATAATATATTGTTCTGTCGTGCGTTGGGCCTGTAAAGAATTTCCTTTAGAACAGGACGTGTAACCTTTGCCCAGCGGGAACCAGGAGCCCCAAAGAGAAGTTCTCAGAGGTTTTCCACCACAAATGATCTTTAGGTGGCTTGTGAAGCATAACAAAGTCCTTTATTAATGAACAATCAAACAGAAACTTTTCTTTTCTTCAATAAAGTTAATCAAATGCTTTCAGGCTTTTATGCAACTGGTGGCTTTCTAAACTTGCCCATGAAGGACAGGCAACTGTCTTCAATAACTTCTTCTTTACTTTAAAGGAAAATCCCCTTTTTAACTTCTCCCAGGCTGACTGTAATCTAACCCTTGCTGATGTGGGCTCCACTACCGGGTCGAACTGCGTCTCGAGCACCGAGTGGACCTACCAGTAAAGGCTTAGATATTCTCCAGCTGGAGATCTTTGGTCTTCCAAACTGTTACCCTCCGAAATTCTTCAAAGCTTTAGGGCTGTTTCCCTGGAAATCTTTAGAATCTTTGGAGGCTCTTAAGACTGTCCTCCCCCGGAAAGTCTTAAGGGTTGAAGCTTTTGTACAGGGGAAGCTTGCACATGTCCTGTACATTAGCTTTCCTTGCTGAGACTAACTAAAAATGGCTCCCTTCCCTTCCCAATTGCCCTGAGCAAGGGACGGAACCAAAACTTAACGATGATGGACAGGTGACTTGCCCTACGACTGCAACCAAAGGAAGCCACCTATCTGCAGAGTCCCTGAAACCTTGGACTGCAAGCAAACATTTAATACAAAGCAAATAAAATTGGAGCTCCTGGTACAGTTGTACCAGCACAAATATACATATAATATTATAATTTAATACAATATAATACTAATAATAACATATTATAATTATATATTGTATATTAAATGTAATATTATTAATAATATAGTATAATTTTATAGTACAATGTAATATATAATATTAGTATTGTGCTATGGTAATAATATAATATATTGTATTTACTTGTTACTTGTAAGCTGCTCTGAATCCCTTTTGGGGTGAGAAGGGCGGCATATGAATGTCGCAAATAAATAAATAATAACTAAATTTCTATGAGGAGACCACCCTGTTGGGAGTGGTTCAGGACTTCATGGCCACCATGGTAACGTGGGGCTGTCCCAACAAGTAGCTGGCCTTACCCACAGAACTAGACACACACTAGACTTGGATTTCTGCCAGGGATATTCCTATGGGATCCTGCTCCAGAATTTATTTTTTTATTTTTTTATTTATTATTTAAACTTATATGCCGCCACTCCCCTGGGGCTCGGAGCAGCTTACAAGAATAGCTAAAATCTAACAAAGTTTAAAAGCAATTTAAAACAATTTAAAAACAACACTATCAAACATTAAAAGCCTGTCAGAACAGGTATGTCTTACATGCCCCACGGAAAGCTGGTAAGTCCCGCAGGGCACGAACCTCAGGTGGCAGAGCATTCCAGACTGATGGCGCCACTGCTGTGAAGGCTCTGCGTCTGGTTGCCGTTAGACGCAACGTCTTGACACTGGGGACTTCCAATAGATCTTGGTCCTCAGAACGGAGGGATCTCTGGGGTTGGGAGGGGGTGAGACGATCCCTCAGATACATCGGCCCCAGACCATGCAAGGCCTTAAAGGTGAGTACCATCACTTTGAAAGTGATCCGGTGCTCAATGGGTAACCAATGCAGCTGTAGTAAGATTGGGGTGATGTGGCATCTCATCGGAATTCCCGCAAGAAGCCGAGCAGCTGCGTTTTGTACCAACTTGAGCTTCCGGATCACCGACAGAGGGAGGCCAATGTAGAGGGCGTTACAGTAGTCCAGTCTTGAGATAGCCATGGCCTGGATCACCGTAGCGAGGTCGTCCCTGGACAGGGAGGGGGCCAGCCGTCTAGCCTGTCGCAGGTGAAAGAAGGCGGTCCTGCTCATGGCGGAGACCTGGGCCTCCATTGTCAGCAGAGGGTCCAAAAGGACTCCCAGACTCTTGACCAATGATGACGGGCGTAATGCCTCGCCATCCAGGGTGGGCAGATGGATGTCCCCACTGCCCGGTCCACCCAGCCATAGGATCTCCGTCTTTGCTGGATCCACATAAGAGAGCATGTGCTGTGCACAATAAGAGAGCATGTGCTGTGCACAATAGTTTTTGTACAACGAAATCCATTGTTCCAGTTTGAATAATCCCTCTTCTGTTTCTGACTGGCTGAGCTCTGATGATGTGGCTGGAAATCTCCTCCCAGCCAGGTGGGGAAAGCTCTGTGGGCAGAGAGGGGTCTCCAGGAAGTGCTCACATTCCAGGTGAGCAGGTGTCCAGGATGAGGATGATGGGATTATGAAACCCAGGCCCTGGAAAACTATGGAAACTGACTTCTGCGGTCTTGCGTAGGTAAACAATACTGGGTTTTGTTATCCAGATGCTTAGAGCATCCAGGACTCGGCTGTTTGACCAGAGACAAACTAAATTGCTTGAAATAGTTATATTATTATTTATTATTTACTTCATTTATATACCGCTTTTCTCAGCCCTTGGGCGACTCAAAGCGGTTATACCAGTGGTTCTCAACCTTCCTAATACCGCGACCCCTTAATCCAGTTCCTCATGTTGTGGTGACCCCCAACCATAATACTGTTTTCGTTGCTACTTCATAACAGTCATTTTACTACTGTTATAAATCATAATGTAAATATCTGATATGCAGGAGGCATTTTCATTCACTGGGCATAAATACCCAATACACCCAAATGTGAATGCTAGTGGGGTTGGGGGAGGATTGATTTTGTAAGTTGTAGTTGCTGGGATTTATAGTTCACTTATAATCAAAGAGCATTCTGAACTCCACCAGCGATGGATTTGAACCAAACTTGGCTCCCATGACCAAGGGAAAACACTGGAAGGGTTTGATGGGCATTGACCTTGAGTTTGGGAGTTGTAGTTCACCTATATCCAGAGAGCACTGTGGACTCATGCCATGGTGGATCTGGACCAAACTTGGCATGAATACTCAATATGTCCAAATGTGAACATTGGCGGAGTCTGGGGAAAATAGATCTTGACATTTGGGAGTTGTAGTTGCTGGGATTTATAGTTCATTACAATCAATATTCTGATGATAGAATTTGCTCAAACATCCCACATGGAATCCCCATGACCATCAGAAAATACTGTGTTTTCTTATGGTCTTTGGCGACCCCTCTGACACCCCCTTGCGACCCTCTCAGGGGTCCCGACCCCCAGGTTGAGAAACACTGGGTTATACCTTCCTGTAAAAGCACTGCATTCACAGAGTTAAACAAACAGGATGAGCAGAGGTACAAAATAGAATAGTTTGCGCTTTCAAAAGGAAAGGATACAGGCAGAGTTAAAAGCTCAATTAGCTATCGATCCCAGCACCCCATTAACAGGCAAGGAATACACATTCAGAAATGCCAGTAAAGCAAAAGAAAACTCCACACCAACTGGTTCATGTAATAAAAGATAGTTTACTCACAAATCTTGAGTGAAAGAACACACAGGTTCAGCATATCTTAGTTGTAGTATATCAAAAAATGCAATCCAAAAATAAAGAGTAAAAAAAATAGTAATATTTTCTTCTGCACCATGAGCCTAATTCACCATGTGGCCTGCAAAAAACTACATAGCGAAGAAGAAACTGGAACAGAACTACAGAAACATGAAGCACACACTACACACTAACTGAGACAAAGAAAGCGCCCCTCTTTTATAGACTCCTGAGATCAAAGAACTATATATGTGACTTGTGCCACATCTTCCATGGAGAAGCTCCCTTAACCCCATGGAAATTACTTAAATTAGGGTGCCATAAAAACTCAGCAAGGCAAGAGAGTTAGAAACATGGAGACCATCAGAACCATTTCAAAATGCGTGCATGATTGTTAGTCTTCCCAACAAACAAAGATGCCTTTTGTATTGTTGAAGGCTTTCATGGCCGTAATTTGGGTTGTTGTAGGTTTTTTCGGGCTATATGGCCATGGTCTAGAGGCATTCTCTCCTGACGTTTCGCCTGCATCGATGGCAAGCATCCGCAGACTACCTCTGAGGATGCTTGCCATAGATGCAGGCGAAACGTCAGGAGAGAATGCCTCTAGACCATGGCCATATAGCCCGAAAAAACCTACAACAACCCAAAGATGCCTATTGTTTGTTATATTCTTTGCCTGAGGCTGAGAAAGCATTCCTGACTTCGTCTTGAGCCAGGCAGTTTAGTTTCTTATATTTAATACATTTAAGAATAAGGCAGAATAAAAGTAAAGTTTATCTATTTCAGGCTTGGGAAATAGATAAATTATATAAAAGGACTAGCCGTCCCCTGCCACGCGTTGCTGTGGTCCAGTCTGTATATATGTGTTTTGTGTGTTTATGTGTTTATATGTGTGTATATATTTGTGTACATGTGTATATATGTGTGTTTGCGTGTGTGTGTATGCATATATATATATATATATGTATATATATTTGTGTGTTTATATGTGTATATGCATATTGTGTATATGTGTGTGTTTGTCTATATGCATATTTGTGTACATTTGTATATATGTGTGTTTGTGTGTGTGTGCATATATATGTGTGTATGTATATATTTGTGTGTTTATATGTGTATATGCATATTGTGTATATGTGTGTGCTTGTCTATATGCATATATATACATATATATGTGTGTATGTATGTGTGCATGCATGTGTATATGTATATATGTGTGTATGTATATATGTGTGTATATTTGTGTGTGCTTGTGTGTGTGTGTGTGTGTATATATAAGAACAATCACCTGGTGAAACAAATGCCTATGCCAGAGGTTAGTCTTGGGTTGGAAAGAGGTCCCTTCTGGTCCCTCAGAGCCCTCTTCGTCCCCCAAGCCCAGGCTATCCCATCACCGTTGCAGGCGTGGCACTTCATAATTGCTCTTCCAGTGGATGAGGGCCTCTCTGGCTGGAAAGCAAAGCAAAGCAAAGCAGCCACACGTTTGGGTCTCCCAGGATACATAGCTATCATGCCTCCTCTCAGATTTCTCTTCTTTAGGCTAAACATGCCCAGTTCCTTAAGCCGCTCCTCATAGGGCTTGTTCTCCAGACCCTTGATCATTTGAGTCGCCCTCCTCTGGACACATTCCAGCTTGTCAATATCTCTCTTGAATTGTGGTGCTCAGAATTGGACACACTATTCCAGGTGTGGTCTAACCAAGGCAGAATAGAGCATGGAGAGCATGACTTCCCTGGATCTAGACACTATGCTCCTATTGAGGTTTGGAAGGGACTGGCCCCAAGATAGGAGGAAAAAGGAGCAGGAAGAAAAAGCAATAGAGACTCATGGGAGTAGCATAGAAACCTGGAGGTGGGGGAGACCACCCTCCAAAGGTCATCTAGTCTGTCCCCTTCTGCCAGGCAGGAAGACACTTCAAGCCTACCCAATAGATGGCCAATCAGCCTCTATTTCACAGATCTCTAGAAAAGAGACTCCACCAGGATCCAAGAAGGTCTGTAAGAGGTTTGGAAGAGGCATCAAAGGTCATCTAGTCTGACCCCTTCTGCCAGGTAAGAAGACACACAATCCAAGTCTGCCGAGGAGATAGCCATCCGGCCTCTGTTTCACAGATCTCTAGAGAAGAGACTCCACCAGACTCCAAGAAGGTCTCAATGATGCTTGGAAGGGACCTCAATGGTCATCTAGCCTGACCCTTTCTGCCAGGCAGGAAGACACACAATCTGAGGGCCCTTCCACACAGCCATATAACCCAGAATATCAAGGCAGAAAACCCCACAATATCTGTTTTGAACTGGGTTATCTGAGTCCACACTGCCAAATATGCCAGTTCAAAGCAGAAAATGTGGAATTTTATTCAGCTGAGTGGAAGGGGCCCAAGTCTGCCCAACAGATGGTCATCTGGCTTCTATTTCACAGACCTCTAGTGAAAAGACTCCACCAGACTCCAAAAACGTCTATATGAGGTTTGGAAAGGACCTCAAAGGTCATCTAGTCTGACCCAACAGATGGCCATGCAGCCTCTGTTTCACAGACCTCTAGAGAATGGACTCCACCAAACTCCAAGAAGGTCTATATGAGGTTTGGCAGGGACCTCAAAGGTCATCTAATCTGACCCATTCTGCCAGGTAGGAAGACATACAATCCAAGCCTGCCCAGAAGATAGCCATCCAGCCTCTGTTTCACAGATCTCTAGAGAAGAGACTCCACCAGACTCCAAGGTTTGGAAGGGACCTCAAAGGTCATCTAGTCTGATCCCTTCTGCCATGCCGGAAGATACACAATCCAAGTGTGCCCAGGAGATAGCAATCCAGCCTTTGAGGTCATCTCAAGACCTCTAAATATGGAAACTCCAAAAAAAAAAGTCTGTATTACATTTGGAAGGGATCTGAAAGGTCATCTAGTCAATCAATTTGCCCCAAGGAAATGGGAAATTATTGTTTCCATTCTATGTTTGATGTTTTGTCTTATGTCTGTTATAACAGCCTGTGCTTTTTATTTAATTTTAGTTTTTTAAGTTATAATTCGTGTTTATATGTTGGGTTGTATAAATTTTGTTAGTATGGATGTCTTGTTGTTGTATTTGGGCATTGAATGTTTACCTTTTATGTTTGGAATTTTCCCTGAGTCCCTTTGGGGAGATAGAGCAGAATATAAATAAAGTTGTTGTTGATGATGATTTGAAACACAACAAGATGAGTCCACAGCAGACAAAATCAGTTTAAAAGGCCGGGCCGGGCTACTGTGATTTTAGAGGGCCTGGGAAATTAGGTAGAGTCTATGGCTGTACATTTCCAAGGCCTAACAGAAGAGAATGACCTGGGTAATTGGTAGAAGAAGATATGGCCAATTTCAGCAGTATCTGGGGCAGAGCTAGAACTAGTCGTTCTCAAAGGTTTATTTAAACCACCAGGTCTTCAGGCTCTTAAGAAATTGGGGAGGGATGAGACCTGTCTTATTTCTCTAGGAAGGGCATTCTAGGGGCCAGGGGCCACCACCAAGAAGGTCCTCTCTCTCGTCCCCACCAACCGTGCTTGTGACGGTGGTGGGAACGAAAGGAGGGCCTCCCTGGAAGATCTTAAAGTTCGCACCGGTTCATAGAACTAATGTGTGTAGATCCAAGTAGCTGACAGGTGGTGATTTTGCCAGCACCAATTGTGTTTAAGTGCAGGCCAAGGTCTTAAGGCACTGCACCCAGTGTGTCGATCACCACTGGGACCACCTTAACTGGCTTGTGCCACAGTCTTTGCAGTTCAATCTTTAAATCCTCATATCGTGTCATCTTTTCTAGTTGTTTCCCTTCAATCCTGCTGTCACCTAGGATTGCAACATCAACAATCCATACTTTGTTTTTTAACACGATTGAGAGGTCAGGAGTATTATGCTCCAAAACTCTGCCTGTCTGAATCTGGAAGTCCCAGAGGAGTTTGGCGTGTTCATTCTCTGTAACTCTTTCTGCCTTGTGATCCCACCAGTTAGTTGTTGCAGGCAGGTGGTATTTGTGGCACAAGTTCCAATGAATCATTTGAGCAACTGTGTTATGCCTCTGCTTGTAGTCTGTCTTCTTGCAGCAGCTGAGGATGTGATGTATTGTTTCATCTGCTTCCTTGTAGAGTCTACACTTGGGATCTGTTGTCGACTTTTCAATTTTGGCTTTGATGGCATTGGTTCAATTATTATTATTGTTGTTGTTAGTCTGATCTCCTTGTTGCCATGCAGGAGTATACAATCCTATAGAAGAATATAAATACAGCGCTATGCCTGTCACCATTGGTAAGGAGTCTGGGAATCCTTTTGGACCCTCTGCTGACGATGGAGGCCCAGTTCTCCACCACCAGCAGAACCGCCTTTTTTCATCTGCGTAGGCTAGACGGCTGGCCCACTACTTGTTCAGGGACGACCTAGCTATGGTGATCGAGACTACGGTCATCTCAAGACTGGACTACTGTAATACCCTCTACATTGGCCTTCCTCTATTGCTGATCCGGAAGCTCAAGTTGGTACAAAACGCAGCTGCTTGGCTTCTTGCGGGAACTCTGATGAGATGCCACATAACCCTAACAGCTGCATTGGTTACCCATTGAACACCGGATCACTTCCAAAGTGATGGTACTCACCTTTAAGGCCTTGCATGGTCTGGGGACGATGTCCCTGAGGGACCGCCTCACCCCCTCCCAATCCCAGAGATCCCTCCGTTCTGAGGACCAAGATTTATTGGAAATTCCCAGTGTCAAGACTTTGCATCTAACAGCAACCAGATGCAGAGCCTTCGCAGCAGTGGCACCATCACTCTGGAATACTCTGGCACCTGAAGTCCGTACCTTGTGGGATTTATCGGCTTTTCGCAGGGCATGTAAGACATATCTATTTCGACGGGCCTTTGATCTCTGATTGTTTTTAAATTGTTTTAAATTGTGTTCGATTTTAGCCTGTTCTTGTAAGCCGCTCCGAGCCCCAGGGGAGTGGCAGCATAGAAGTTCAAATAATAAAATAAATAAAATAAAATTATTAATCCAAGCCTGTCCAAGTTTTTAACTATTTTATTATTTATTTATTTGGGGTTCTTTTACTTACTTACTTAGGCGATCCCTTGTTGGACGAGTAAGATGGTCTTCCATTATGGATTTCCCTGTGGGTCCGTATGTGGCTGTGGAGCCCTATTCTTGCTCTGCATCTTCTTCCGCAGTGAGGGCATTGGTTTCCAGGTGGAAGGCGGTCCCGGTCGGGGTTGGCTTGGCGCGCCTTCCTCCTGGCACGTTTCTCTCTTTCACCCTCCACTCGTGCCTCCTCGAATTCTGCAGGACTGCTGGTCACAGCTGACCTCCAGCTGGAGCGCTCAAGGGCCAGGGCTTCCCAGTTCTCGGTGTCTATGCCAGAGTTTTTAAGGTTGGCTTTCAGCCCATCTTTAAATCTCTTTTCCTGTCCACCAACGTTCCGTTTTCCGTTCTTAAGTTCTTTTACCCCGCCCTTCTCACCCCGAAGGGGACTCAGGGCGGCTTACAGAAGCAAAGGCACAATTTGATGCCTGCAGCACAGAACAATCAAGACACAAAATTACATCAATTCACAATTCACACTAGTTCATGCATTGTACCAATAAAAACAATAAAATCAATAAAACAATACAAACCCAATTCCTCCTCTTACATGGTCAGCAATCGCTAACTCATAGTTCTAATTTTCCGTTTTCCGTGCCACTTCAACAATCCTGTTGATTTTACTTGCCTGATTGTCTTATTTTATTGCTGGATTGCCCAAAGGCCTGGTCCCATAACCATGTCTTCACCCTCCTCCTGAAAGAGAGGAGGGATGATGAGGTCCTGATTTCCCCCGGGAGTGAGTTCCACAGGTGGGGGGCTACCACTGAGAAAGCCCTGCTCCTCGTCCCCACCAGCCTCACTTGTGACAGTGATGGGGTCGAGAGCAGGGCCTCCCCAGATGATCTCAGACTTCGGGGTGGGACGTAGAGGGAGATACGTTCGGACAGATACACTGGACTGGAACCGTACAGGGTTTTGTAGGTCAAAACCAGCACCTTGAATTGTGCTCAGAACTGAACCGGCAGCCAGTGGAGCTGGCACAGCAGGGGGGTGGTATGCTCTCTGTATGTCGCTCCGGTGAGCAGTCTGGCTGCCGCTCGCTGGACTAGTTGAAGTTTCCGAACAGTCTTCAAGGGCAACCCCACGTAGAGCGCGTTGCAGTAGTCTATTCTGGATGTGACAAGAGCGTGGACCACCGTGGCCAGATCAGACTTCCCAAGGTCTGGGCGCAACTGGTGCACAAGTTTTAACTGCGCAAAAGCTCTCCCGGCCACCGCTGAGACCTGGGGTTCCAGGCTCAGCGGTGAGTCCAAGATCACTCCCAAGCTGCGAACTATGTTGTGCTCTGCTTCGAGTTGCAAGGAGAGGCTGGTAAGACATAAAATAAAAATATTACTATGTAACCACATTTGGAAAAATTCCTGATTGGAGTGTGTTGTTTCCTGTGTAATGGTGCACTGCTTGCAATTGTGGGAAAGGGAGGCCAGGCAGGCCCTCCTCGCTCCCCACCCACTTCCGAGTCCTGGAGGGATTCCCTTCTTTTTGCAGGGAGCAGCAGGGCTTCCCTCCTGAGCAGGGCCATAGCTAGAAAAAAAATTCGGGAGGGGTTGAAATTTTGGGGGGGGGGGTTGAAAATTTCGCGCAGGGGGGTTGAAACCTGCCTCCTATCTCACGCTGAAGCAAAGAGGAGAGCAGGGGGCAGAGCAGCCTTCAATAGCCTGCAGCTCCGCCCTTGTCAACCACCTCCACCAAGTCTGGCCTCCTTAATGAGAGTATTCAACATCCCCCCCCCCCAACTTGGTTGCTTCAGTACTGGTCTGTCGCGCGCTGGGCCTGTAAATAATTGTCTTTAGTACAGGATGTGCAACCTTTGCCCAGCGGGAAGCCAGGGGGCCTAAAGAGAAGTTCTCAGAGGTTTCCACCACAAACAGTCTTTAGATGGCTTGAGAAGTACAACACTTTTATTAATAAACAATCAAACAGAAACTTCTCTTGTCTTCAGTAAAGTTAAGCAAATGATTCCCAGCTTTTAGGCAACTGGTGAATTCCTAATCTTGTCCACGAAGGACAGGCAACTGTCTTCAATAACTTCTTCTTTACTTTAAAGGAAAATCCCCTTTTTAACTTCTCCCAGGCTGACTGTAATCTAACCCTTGCTGATGTGGGCTCCGCTACCAGGTTGAACTGCATCTCGAATGCCGAGTGGACCTACCAGCAAGGCAGTAGATGTTCTCCAGCTGGAGTTCTTTGGTCTTTAGGGCTGTTTTCCTGGAAATTCTTTGGAGACTCTTAAGACCTTTCTCCCCCGGAAGGTCTTAAGGGTTGAAGCTTTTGTACAGGGGAAGCTTGCACACATCCTATTAAATAAGCTTACCTTGCTGAGACTAACTAAAAATGGCTCCCTTCCCTAATTGCCCTGAGCAAGGGGGGGGACCAAAACTTAACAATGATGGACAGGTGACTTGCCCTATGACTGCAATCAAAGAAGCCACCTATCTGCAGAGTCCCTGAAACCTAGGACTGCAAGCAAACATTTAATACAAAGCAAATAAAGTTGGAGCTCCTGGTACAGCTGTACCAGAACAACTACATCGGCTATGGCTGCAAGTCATGACAGTGTGAATAAATTGTCAATATTTGCTTGAGATTGTGCTTGCAGTTCTGGAGGGACTCTTGATTTTTTGCATCTCATAGACTTAGCAGCATGGGGATTGGGTTAACCAGTTAAAATTCATGAGTAAACCAGGTTTTTTTAAAAAAATCTGAAACATTTCGGGGGGGGGGGGGGTTTGAACCCCTAACCCCCCCCTGCTCCTGAGGCAACTTGGCAAAGCCTTTGGCCACGCCCCCTTCGCTTCCCATTGGGCGGGAGGGAGGCGGTGACGTCACCCAGGCCCCGCCCCCTTCACTGCCGCCGCCATTTTTTCCAGGAAGGAAGGAAGATCAAGAAGGTGAGGCGGGGTAGGCTTGGGTGGGGCGAAAGAAAAGGGGCGAGGCCTCCCCACAAACAGATCTCCACCCGGGACCCATTCCGGATCTGGACAGGGAAACCAGGGAAGGCAAGAAGTGGGGGAGGCCTTCCTTTCCCTCTTTCCTGAGGGATTCCCTCCCTCAGTAGCTTGATAGAGGCCTGGGCAAACTTGGGCCCTCCCTCCAGGCGTTTTGGACTTCGACTCCCACAATCCCTAACAGCCTCAGGCTTAAGCAGCTGAGGGGGACAAGGCAAGGGCCCGAGGCTGAAAGGAATTGTGGGAGTTGAAGTCCAAAACAGTTAAGAGGGTTTGCCCATCCTTGGCATAAGTATTATTTACAGTATTTATATTCCGCCCTTCTCACCTCATAGGGGACTCAGGGCAGATTACAATGTACATATACAGGCATGCTCAGAGGTTGTGGCGTCTGTTGGAAGTAGGAAAATTGGGTTAATATATCTGTGGCATGATCAGGGTGGGACAAAGAGCTCTTGTCTGTGCAAAGATACAGAATGGGTGACAATGCCTGGCTCGAGAGCAGTACGTGTGAAAAAGATCTTGGAGTCCTCATGGACAACAAGTTAAACATGAGCCAGGAATGTGATGTGGCGGCAAAAAAAGCCAATGGGATTTTGGCCTGCATCAATAGGAGCATCGTGTCTAGATCTAGGGAAGTAATGCTCCCCATGCTCTATTCTGCTTTGGTTAGACCACACCTGGAATATTGTGTCCAATTCTGAGCACCACAATTCAAGAGAGATATTGACAAGCTGGAATGTGTCCAGAGGAGGGCGACTAAAATGATCAAGGGTCTGGAGAACAAGCCCTATGAGGAGCGGCTTAGGGAACTGGGCATGTTTAGCCTGAAGAAGAGAAGGCTGAGAGGAGATATGATAGCCATGTATAAATATGTGAGAGGAAGTCACAGGGAGGAGGGAGCAAGCTTGTTTTCTGCTTCCCTGGAGACTACAAGAGAGAAGATTCCATCTGAACATTAGGAAGAACTTCCTGACTGTGAGAGCCGTTCAGCAGTGGAACTCTCTGCCCCGGAGTGTGGTGGAGGCTCCTTCTTTGGAAGCTTTTAAGCAGAGGCTGGATGGCCATTTGTCAGGGGTGATTTGAATGCAATATTCCTGCTTCTTGGCAGGGGGTTGGACTGGATGGCCCATGAGGTCTCTTCCAACTCTTTGATTCTATGATTCTATGTTGTCTGTGAGTCACACCTAGTTCCAACAGATAAGAGTTCTTTGTCCCACCCTGGTATATTTATTTTATTTATCGTGTCATCAGCAACCATACCATTGTATTACATTTCTAACAGAACAAAACAAACAAACAGATTTTAAAAAAACACAGATTTTGCAAACACAAAAACACAGATTTTGCACAGATTTTGCAAGCTTGGTAGTTGATTAAATGTCCTTTGACCAGTCTCTGGCCACTTGGAGTGCCTCTGGTGTTGCTGCATTGTGCATGTGGCAGGGCTCAGGTTGCATTGCACCAGGTGGTCAGTGGTTTGCTCTTCTCCACACTCGCATGTCATGGATTCCACTTTGTGGCCCCATTACTTAAGGTTGGCTCTGTATCTGGTGGTGCCAGAGCGCAGTCTGTTCAGCGCCTTCCAAGTTGCCCAGTCCTCTGTGTGCCCAGGGGGGAGTCTCTCATCTGGTCTCTCATCTCCACCCTGGTCATTCCACAGATATATAAACCCAATTTTCCTACTTCCAACGGACTTCACAACCTCTGAGGATGCTTGCCATAGATGCAGGTGAAACGTCAGGAGAGAATGCTTCTAGAACATGGCCATATAGCCCAAAAAACCTGCAACAACCCAGTGATTCCAGCCTTGAAAGCCTTTGACAATACATTACATATACATGGCAAACATTCAGTGCCATAGATACACAACATACAGGTTGAGGCAGCATAACTTCCTTTTTTCAAAACTTAATAAAACCCATTGTATGAATCAGATTTTTTTTTATAATGTAGGTGCATACCTAAAGTTTTGTTTTATGAAATTAGGTAGGTGACGTCTCCCATTCTCCATTCTCCATACACTGAGTAAACTGATTTCTGGGGTTTGTCATGACTCTTGCCAGCATAGCAGGTGTTATGTTGGCAATTTCTTCCTGGATGTTGGTCTTCAAATCTTGTAGGGTTCTTGGACGGTTCACATAAACACAGGATTTCAAAAAACCCCATAGAAAAAAATTACAGGGGGCCAGATCTGGAGAGTGGGCCTGCCACTTCAAATCCGCTCAAAAAGTAGGCCTCAACGGCAAAAGCATGCTCCTCACTGTTCCAACGCATGATGGTGACTGAACTGTGTCAGGACAAAACTTTAGACTCCCGCTTCTTAAACAAGACCATGTTTAAGCACCAAAACATCATGTTTTGCAACAAACGAGACATCTTCAACCGACTGAATGGCACGCATTTTTAAAAAGGAAGTTATGCTGCCTCACCCTGTATATAGACAGACACACAGAGGCTAGCTAACATTCCAGCTTCATGAGGGTATTCTGGCCACCAGGGGAGCTGTTGCTTCACTGTCCATTTGTGACAGGGATGGAGTACTTCCTCATTCTTTTGCAAGCTTGCTGGAGATGTTAGGGTGTCGTGAATTAGTTAAATTAGCCTCCCCGCATAAGCGGTGCTTAAATTTCCTATTTGACAGATGCAACTCTCTGTCGGTCTGCAAAGAGTTGACAGCAAGCTACACAATGTATTGTCGAAGGCTTTCATGGCTGGAATCACTAGGTTCTTGTGGGTTTTTTCGGGCTATAGGGCCATGTTCTAGAGGCATTTCTCCTGACGTTTCGCCTGCATCTATGGCAAGCATCCTCAGAGGTTGAGAAGGTCTGTTGGAAGTAGGAAAAATGGGTTTATATATCTGTGGAATGGCTGGGGTGGGGCAAAGAGCTCTTCTCTGCTAGAGCTAGGTGTGAATGTTTCAGCTGATCACCTTCATTAGCATTTGAAGGCCTGCCTGAGCCTGGGAAAACCTTTTGTTGAGAGGTGTTAAGATGTGCCTGGTTGTTTCCTCTCTGCTGTTTTGCTGTTGTAATTTTTGAGTTTTTTAATACTGGTAGCCAGATTTTGTTCATTTTCATGGTCTCTTCCTTTCTGTTGAAATTGTCTGCATGCTTGTGGATTTCAATGGCTTCTCTGTGTAGTCTGACATGGTGGTTGTTGGTGTGGTCCAGCATAGAACACCCTCCCCAAAGATCTTAGACAGGCCCATACATTGGCAGTCTTTAGAATGAACTTGAAGACCTGACTGTTCCGATGTGCCTTTCCAGAATAGGAATCTCCAATAACAAGTCCTTGAAGCACTTTTAGTAGAACTAAGATTATTGCACACCGCACACTGCACTTGCCTTATAATCCTCGTAAGCCACCTGCCACATCAGCACTTTTAATCCTGTACCCATTACTCTGGCCCGGCCCAGTTTTTATTGTGTCTTGATGTACTGTTTATTGCATGTCGTCAATATTGCTTTAACTGTTTTTAATTTTGCTTTTGGTGTTATATTGTTGTGTTGTGTTTTGAGGCCCTGGCCTTTGTAAGCCGCATCGAGTCCTTCGGGAGATGCTAGCGGGGTACAAATAAAGATAATAATAATAATAATCATCATCATCATCATCCACATGTGGTGGCAATGCAAATATGTACAGAGGTTCTGGGGTAAGTTATAGTAGAAAAAGAAAGTATTATGAATAAAAAAATTAATATAAATCCAGCGACTATACTGTTATCTATTTACAATACAGATGAATGGAAGGAAAGTGAAAAGAATCTGATAACAATGTTGTTAACGGCTGCAAGGCAGCTAATAGCAAAATATTGGAAAGTGGAGGTAGAAATTAAGATACAAAAATGGTACAAGGAAATTTGGCAATTAGCAATAAACGATAAATTAACATGCAGTCGAAAGGTAAAAAAGGCCCAAGGAAGGATAATGATTTTGAAAATATATGGAAAATATTTATTGAGGAAACATTAAGGAAAGACGATGGTAACCAACGCCCACCAGAAAAAATGAGGTTCTGGTGGGAGCATAAAGAAAACATGAACTCCAGAGATGGGGAGCACAAGGGGTAGCACAACGGGGGAAAGGAAAAGAAGTAATTATATGAATTATAGAGATCGTTAGGTTCTTGTGGGTTTTTTCGGGCTATAGAGCCATGTTCTAGAGGCATTTCTCCTGACGTTTCGCCTGCATCAATGGCAAGCATCCTCAGAGGTTGTGAGGTCTGTTGGAGGTAGGAAAAATGGGTTTATATATCTGTGGAATGGCTGGGGTGGGGCAAGGAGCTCTTCCCTGCTGCAGTTAGATGTGAATGTTTGGCTGATCACCTTCATTAGCATTTGAAGGCCTGCCTGAGCCTGGGAAAATCTGTTGCTGGGAGGTGTTAATCTGTGCCTGGTTTTTTCCTCTCTGTTGTTTAGCTGTTATAATTTTAGAGTTTTTTAATACTGGTAGCCAGATTTTGTTCATTTTCATGGTCTCTTCCTTTCTGTTGAAATTGTCCACATGCCTCTTGTGGATTTCAATGGCTTCTCTGTGTAGTCTGACATGGTGGTTGTTGGTGTGGTCCAGCATTTCTGTGTTCTCAAATAAAATGCTGTGTCCAGGCTGGTTCATCAGGTGCTCTGCTATGGCTGACTTCTCTGGTTGAAGGAGTCTGCAGTGCCTTTCATGATCCTTGATTCGTGTTTGGTGGTCCCTATGTAGACTTGTTCACAGCTGCAGAGAGCAAGTTGAATCGCTGTAAAGAATCTGCCTTAAAGAAAAGAATGAAGTAGTTTTTCTTAAGACTTAGACATCTTTATTTCCTACTTTTCTTTCACTATATTGTTCCACACCTCTTTTTATGTATATAGCATTTCTTTTATGGTTAATAAAAATTATTCTAAAAAAACAAAATAAAAACCCAGCCCCCTCTGTTTATCTCTCAGTTTTTCTCTCATCACTTAAAGTCTCTTATTTTGTTTCAAATCTCAGTTGGGGCTTAATCAGGCTTATTGCTTCTATTGTTTTTAATCCAGCTCTCTGTTTATTCGGTTGTTTTATCAGCTCATTAAAGTTGTTTCCACTGTATTTCTGTGCTCAGTAATGGCAATCGTAATTCTCTCTATTTTTGTTTTCAACACTCAAGCAGCACTCATAAATCTTAATCTTATCTTACCTCTTTTGAGGATATATATCTTTTTTTTCCTCATTAGCTTCCTCTCAACTTCTCCCTTGTATTTCGATCAGGGTGCCTTGAATGTGATTCCTGCCTCTTGGCAGGGGGTTGGATTGGTTGGTCCACGGGATCTCCTCTAACTCAATGATTCTATGATACTAAATCATAGAATCAAAGAGTTGGAAGAGACCTCATGGGCCATCCAGTCCAACCTCCTGCCAAGAAGCAGGAATATTGCATTCAAAGCATCCCTGACAGATGGCCATCCAGCCTCTGTTTAAAAGCTTCCAAAGAAGGAGCCTCCACCACACTCCGGGGCAGAGAGTTCCACTGCTGAACAGCTCTCACAGTCAGGAAGTTCTTCCTCGTGTTCAGATGGAATCTCCTCTCTTGTAGTTTGAAGCCGTTGTTCCCTTGCGTCCTAGTCTCCAGGGAAGCAGAAAGGAAGCTTGCTCCCTCCTCCCTGTGGCTTCCTCTCACATATTTATACATGTTCTTTCATATCTCCTCTCCGCCTTCTCTTCTTCAGGCTAAACATGCCCAGCTCCTTAAGCCGCTCCTCATAGGGCTTGTTCTCCAGACCCTTGACCATTTGAGTCGCCCCCTCTGGACACATTCCAGCTTGTCAATATCTCTCTTGAATTGTGGTGCCCAGAATTGGACACAGTATTCCAGATGTGGTCTAACCAAAGCAGAATAGAGGGGTAGCTTGACTTCCTTAGATCTAGACACTATGCTCCTATTGATGCAGGCCAAAATCCCATTGGCTTTTTTTGCCGCCACATCACATTGTTGGCTCATGTTTAACTTGTTGTCCACGAGGACTCCAAGATCTTTTTCACACGTGCCGCTCTCGAGCCAGGCATTGTCCCCCATTCTGTATCTTTGCATTTCGTTTTTCCTGCCAAAGTGGAGTATCTTGCATTTGTCACCGTTGAGTCTGTCCAGTTTTCTTTAATGGTTCATTTTCACGTCTTATTTATTTATTTATTTTATGCTCTCGAGGTGGTAAAACATGACTCTTTAGTCCGCGTCCGCCCCCCAAATGTTTAAAGATATATTTCTACCTTAGCTGCCAACTGTTAAAAGCTGAAAGCCTGTTGAACCAAAGTGTGTACCGGTGTGGGCAAACTCCCTTCAGCTGTTTTGGACTTCCAGTAGGCTGCTAGGAATTGTGGGATTTATAGTCCAAAACACCTGAAGGGCTAAATTCAGACTTTGCCTACTGTAGGATTGTGTTTGATACCACGTTAACCTCCATGGTTCAATGCTCTGCAAATCATGGCAATTGTGGTTTCACAAGCCTTCTCTGAAACACAACTCCTAGGCACTCCAGAGCAGGAATTCTCAAACTTTGCTTCGCCCCCTTCCCCCCCTACTCGCCCTGCCTATGAATCATGCGGCCTAAGGAGCTCTGTGGGGCCTCTCCACGGTCGCCAAAGGCATCACCTGTGGGGCATCCCCACCACCACAGCCTGCAACTTTGACTGCTTTTCCTGCATGGCAGAAACAGGTCTTGTTGTTGTTGTTGTTGTTGTTGTTGTTATTATTGCAAAGGCTGGATGGCCCCTGAGGTGTTCCACTGAAATATTGTTAATTTTATGCTGGTTAAATATTTTACATATTTTCTTTCTGGATTTTTTTTTTAAATTACAAGCAAGACGTGTGCAGTGTGCATAGGAATTTGTTCATTTTTTCAATTAGTTTAAACAAACATTCTCCATCCATTTTCCAATGACTCAACCCATTTGTCAAATTTGAAAATGCAATGCAACTTTATTGGGGCTCCACAGGAAACTTTTCCTTCAAAAAGGGCACTGTGGTTTAAAAGTTTGAGAACCCCTGAACTAGAGCATTGAACCATGGAGGTTGAGATGGAATCAGTTTGCACTCATTCCATAGTGAAGATGTGCCACAGGTAGAATCATAGAATCATAGAATCAAAGAGTTGGAAGAGACCTCATGGGCCATCCAGCCCAACCCCATTCTGCCAAGAAGCAGGAACATTGCATTCAAATCACCCCTGACAAATGGCCATCCAGCCTCTGCTTAAAAGCTTCCAAAGAAGGAGCCTCCACCACACTCTGGGGCAGAGAGTTCCACTGCTGAACAGCTCTCACAGTCAGGAAGTTCTTCCTCGTGTTCAGATGGAATCTCCTCTCTTGTAGTTTGAAGCCATTGTTCCGCGTCCTAGTCTCCAAGGAAGCAGAAAACAAGCTTGCTCCCTCCTCCCTGTGGCTTCCTCTCACATATTTATACATGGCTATCATATCTCCTCTCAGCCTTCTCTTCTTCAGGTTAAACATGCCCAGCTCGTTAAGCCGCTCCTCATAGGGCTTGTTCTCCAGACCCTTGATCATTTTAGTCGCCCTCCTCTGGACACATTCCAGCTTGTCAATATCTCTCTTGAATTGTGGTAAGGAAAGCCTTTGAGAAGCTGAGAATATTTGGGACCTTTTGGTGACCACTTGAAACCATCTTCCAAAAGAAATCCAGAGAAGACTTTCCCCACCAAAAACCTTTAGTTTTCTTAGGATTTCCTTTTGAGAGGCCAGACTTATAGACCCATGTTTTTATATAATACACGAGGGAAGACCTGCTGATCTGTTCCCCCCCCCCCCCCCCCCCCACTTTCCAGGCTCCATGTTCTTACTTAATGTACTAGGGAAGACTTCCTCCCTTTCCATGCTGTTTTATCCATGCTTGGTAAGGCATTTATGAGGCGGCTTCTATGGGAGGGTTGCTCAGAGTAGATGCGCGTTCTTCCCTGGGTCGGGATCTATTGTGTTGGTCACAGCAGAGACATTCCTAGGAAAGCCTGTATGGCTTTCAAGAATTATCTTTTGCTTCTTTCTTCACCAGGGAAATGAGGATTGTATGGAGCCACCTCTTGGGTGCCCTAAGGAAACCAATAATATCGGAAGAAGAAATCCTCTCAAGGTTATGATCTTGCTGAATTCTTGACAGCACTTACAGTTAGGAAACAAAAAAGGAAGAGCCAAGGATCTGAATTGCAATTTAACACCCATATCACTGTTGGCATGAATGAGAAAGAATCTCAATGGCAGGAGTATGGAAAGAGTTTCACTTGGAGAGATCATCTGAAGGAACATGAAAGAACTGACACTGGGGAGAAGCCATATAAATGCTTTGAATATGTACAGAGCTTCACTCAGAGTGCACATCTATATTCACATCAAAGGACGCATACTGGGGAGATTCCATATGAATGCCTGGAGTGTGGACAGAGCTTCAACCATAATTCAGGTCTATGTTTCCATCAAAGGACTCACTCTGGGGAGAAACCCTATAAATGCCTGGAGTGTGGACAGAGCTTCACTGTCAGTAGAAATCTACGGTCACATCAAAGGATTCACACTGGGGAGAAACTCTATGATTGCCTGGAGTGTGGAAAAAGCTTCACTTATATTTCAGGTCTACGTTCACATCAAAAAACTCACACAGGGGAGAAACCCTATACATGCCTAGAGTGTGGACAGAGCTTCACTCATAATTCAAGTCTACGTAGACATCAGAGGACTCACACTGGGGAGAAACCCTATATTTGCCTAGATTGCGGACAGAGCTTCACTCAGAATGGAACTCTACGTTTACATCAGAGGACTCACACTGGGGAGAAAGCCTACAAATGCTTGGAGTGTGGACAAAGCTTCACTCGGAATGGAAGTCTACGTTCACATAAAAGGACTCATACTGGGGAAAAACTCTATAAATGCTTGGAATGTGGACAGAGCTTCACTGAGAATGGAAGTCTACATAAACATCAAAGGATTCACACTGGGGAGAAACCCTATATTTGCCTAGATTGCGGACAGAGCTTCACTCAGAATGGAACTCTACGTTTACATCAGAGGACTCACACTGGGGAGAAAGCCTACAAATGCTTGGAGTGTGGACAAAGCTTCACTCGGAATGGAAGTCTACGTTCACATAAAAGGACTCATACTGGGGAAAAACTCTATAAATGCTTGGAATGTGGACAGAGCTTCACTGAGAATGGAAGTCTACATAAACATCAAAGGATTCACACTGGGGAGAAACCCTATAAATGCTTGGAGTGTGGACAGAGTTTCAGTCAGAGTTCAGGTCTACGGTCACATCAATGGACTCACACTGGAGAGAATCCCTATAGATGCTTAGAGTGTGGAAAGAGCTTCACTCAGAATGGAAGTCTACGTTCACATCAAAGGATTCACACTGGGGAGAAACCCTATACATGCCTGCAGTGTGGACAGAGCTTCATGTATAATTCAGGTCTGCGTTCACATCAAAGGATTCACACTGGGGAGACACCCTATATATGCCTCGAGTGTGGAAAGAGCTTCTCTCACAGTGGAAATCTACGCTTGCATCAAAGGACTCATACTGGGGAAAAACCGTATACATGCGTGGAGTGTGGAAAGAGCTTTGCTAAGAATGTCAATCTACGTTTACATCAAAGGACTCACACTGGGGAGAAACCCTATACATGCCTGGAATGTGGACAGAGCTTCACTCAGAGTTCAGGTCTACGTTCACATCAAAGGACTCACACTGGGGAGAAACCCTATACATGCTTGGAGTGTGGAAAGAGCTTCAGTAGGAATATCAATCTAAGTTCACATCAAAGAACTCACACTGGGGAGAAACCCTATATGTGCCTGGAATGTGGACAGAGCTTCACTAATAATTCTGGTCTACATTCACATGAACGGACTCACACTGGGGAGAAACCCTACACATGCCTGGAGTGTGGACAGAAGTTCACTCATAATGGAAGTCTACGTTCACATCAAAGGACTCACACTGGAGAGTAACTCTATGCATGCCTGGAGTGAGAATTCAACTATACATAGACATGGAATTCACATTAGAGAGGACAGCTGGCCCTCCATATTTGCATGTGTAGTTTTTATGGTGGTGATGATGATGGTAATATTTTTATTTCTTACCCTCCTCTTCCTGTGGCTCTAGGCTGCTTACAACACAACTAAAAACACATGATTACCTAAAATATTATATAATATGCAGTAATCTTTCATACGGCATTGTTATAATCAAAGTACGGTATATTATATTATATTATATTATATTATATTATATTATATTATATTATATTAGCAGTCCCCTGCCATGTGTTGTTGTGGCCCAGTCTAGTGATCTGGAAAATAAAGTAATGTGAAAGTGTTGGTTTCTAATATATGTAATGTCTTTATGCTTGTGGGTAAACAGTATTTCTTGCTGTTTCTTTGTTAGTGTTGATGTGGAGATTGTCTGGTTTGCCTACTCTGGAACATGCAACACATCATTGTCCTTCTTTAGGGGTCCCTTTCAAATGTTTGATACTGCATCTGTCATATACGTGTGTGTGTGTGTGTGTGTGTGTGTGTGTGTGTGTGTGAATGGCTGGATGGCCCTTTGTCAGGAGGGCTTTGATTATGTTTTCTTGCCCTGGTGAAGGGAGTTGGACTGGATGGCCTTAAGGCAGCATTTCTCAACCTAGAAAGTTAAGACCCTGGGGGGAGGTCACCAAAGACCACCAGAAAACACAGTATTTTATGTTGGTCATGGGGGTTCTGTGTGGGATGTTTGGCCCAATCCCATCGTTGGTGGGGTTTGGAATGCTCTTTGATTGTAGGTGAACTATACATCCTAGTAACTACAACTCCCAAATGTCAAGGTCTATTTCCCCCAAACTCCATCTGTGTTCACATTTGGGCATATTGAGTATTCCTGTCAAGTTTGGTCCAGATCCATCTGTTTGAGTCCACAGTGCTCTCTGGATTCCAAAATTCAAGGTCAGTGCCCACCAAACCTTTCCAATATTTTCTGTTGGTCATGGGAGACCTGTGTGCCAAGTTGGTTCAATTCCATTGTTGGTGAAGTTCAGAATGCTCTTTGATTATAGGTGAACTATAAATCCCAGCAACAACAACTCCCAAATTACAAAATCATAATTTTTTGAGTGATGGTCATTCCTTGTGTTGTGAGACGTTTTGTTGCCAAATTTG
Source organism: Anolis sagrei (assembly GCF_037176765.1). Lineage (NCBI taxonomy): Eukaryota > Metazoa > Chordata > Lepidosauria > Squamata > Anolidae > Anolis > Anolis sagrei. The sequence goes on along the minus strand of NC_090021.1, from coordinate 4,686,975 downwards.
GTGCGGTTTCGTTCATTGGTTCTTTTGTTTTTAAGGTACTCATTACGCACAGAGCATTTATATATATATAGAAGATAGATTATAAAGTGTGTGCATTAACAGATTACAATCAAAATATTATAATACTATGTAAGAAAATTTGAAAGAAAAATCTGGTCCTGGTTTGAAAGTGTTACTTCCTGTTTAATTGTGTGGTCCTTGTCTTGAAATTAGTTGTTATAATCCAGGAACTTCGTGTTGGTGGCTGCCACCAACTATGTTGGATTGACTCAAAAAAATGAGATATTCACTGCAAAACTATAGCATTGTGGTTCTCAACCTTCCTAATGCTGCAACCCCTTAATACAGTTCCTCATGTTGTAGCGACACCCAACCATAGAATTGTTTTCACTAATACTTCATAACTGTAATTTTGCTACTGTTGTGAATTGTAATGTAAATATCTGATATGCAGGATGTATTTTCATTCAGTGGACCAAATTTGGAACAAATACCCAATACGCCCACATTTGAATACTGGTGGGTTGGAGGGATTGATTTTGTCTTTTGGGAGTTGTAGTTGCTGGGATTTATAGTTCACCTACAATCAAAGAGCATTGCGAACACCACCAACAATGGAATTGAACCAAACTTGGCGCCAAACTCCCACGAGAAACAGAAAATACTGGAAGGGTTTGGTGGGCATTGACCTTGAGTTTTGGAGTTGCAGTTCACCTACATCCAGAGATCACTGTAGACCAGTGGTTCTCAACCTGGGGCCCCCAGATGTTTTTGGCCTTCAACTCCCAGAAATCCTAACAGCTGGTAAACTGACTGGGATTTCTGGGAGTTGTAGGCAAAAAACATCTGGGGACCCCAGGTTGAGAACCACTGCTGTAGACTCAAACAACAATAGATCTGGACCAAACTTGGCATGAATACTCAATGTGCCCAAATGTGAACACTGGTGGAGTTTGGAGAAAAGAGACCTTGACATTTGGGAGTTGTAGTTCCCACATAGACCCCCCCCCCCCGGCCTTGAAGGGACTTACTGGTGCGAGACTCCCGACTGCCTTGCATGCTCTCCCTCGCCCGCACATGCACACCATACTGCCATGTGCCAAGCACACCTGCTCTTCCTTCCCCACTTCTTGTCTCAGAAACAGCCCTCTCCTTGGCTGAGAAGCCGGCCAGTTACAGCAGAGGAGGGCTTTTGGTGGGAGAATTAGCTGTCTGTTTCCAAAAAGGAAGAGAAAAACAGGCGAAGAGATCTTCAACTTTATCTGCAAAAGGGGTTTCTAAGACTATCAGAAATATGTTTTCTGATGGTCTTTGATGACCCCTCTGAAACCCACTGACGACACCCCCAGGGGTCCTGATACCCAGGTTGAGAAATGTTGCTATATTAGAATGTGCTGCAGAATGTCCCTGCAGCAGGAACAAAGTTTTTGCAGTTTTAAAAACTTTTTTTTGATGTTTTTGTGATCAAACCAATTAGGAAATCACATTTACAACCCAGAAACAAACATAGTGTTACATACACATTAGATCTGGTTTTCTGCCAGGGATGGGAGAAAGGTGGTGGGATAGAGGAGTTAACCATCTCTACGTTGCCATGGACCAACCACTACCTGATCAAGTTTAGACTCACTCCGCCTCCTAATCTCTGCAGGGGTGGAGGACCTATTAAAAAGGTCCACTTAAGGATCCGGATGGATTCCTGACAGCTCTTGGGGAATTTCCCCCCACCTCAGTAGGTGATGCTCTGGTCACACTCCAGAATAGGGAGATGGCTGGGGCAGTAGACACGATTGCTCCGGAACATCCCCTCTCAAGTACCTGAGCTAAACCATCTCCTTGGTTCAATGAGATGGCAGCAATGAAGCAAATGAAGAGGGGACTAGAGTGCATGTGGCATTCAAGGCCAAGTGAGTCAAACTGAACACAACTATATGCCTACTTACGGGCATACGCCTTGGCAATAAAAGCTGCACAGAAATCTTTCTTTGCAGCCAAGATTGCGTCTGCAAGGAATCATCCGATGGAGCTTTTTCGAATAGTCAGAGGGTTGCTAAATCCCATCTCCCAAGACGGGGTCCCTGACAACTTGGCAGGCCGCTGTGTAGCATTTGCTCGGTTCTTTGCAGACAAAGTTGCTTTCATCCGTTCTGAGCTTGACACCATGTTAAAGGCAGTCTCAGAGGATGTAGCATTGGCACCTGCTTGTCCGCCAAAAACCATCAGAAAACATATATTTCAGATGGTCTTTGATTCAATTGGTGCAGCTAGAGGATTTGAACACGATATTTGGAGAGGCAAGAGCAACCACATGCATCCTAGACCCCTGCCCATCTTGGTTGATAAAGGAAGCCAGAGGGGGTTTGACAAAGTGGGTGAAGGTGGTGGTCAATGCCTCCTTACAGGAAGGCAACATTCCAGCCAGCTTAAAACAAGCTGTAATAAAACCGCTGTTGAAAAAACTATCACTGGACCCCACTCAATTCATCAACTTTCGGCCATCTTCCAATCTCCCCTTCTTAGGCAAAGTTGCAGAACGTCTGCTGGCCTCACAATTCCAGGTATTCTAGGAAGACATGGATTATCTAGATCCGGCATAGTTTGGCTTCAGGCTGGGACATGGTACCGAGACTACCATGGATCACCTTAGTGCAGCATTTCTCAACCTGGGGGTCGGGACCCTTATGGGAGTCACAAGGAGGTTTTAGAGGGATTGCCAAAATCCATAGGAAAAAACATATTTTAGATGGTCTCTTTGATTGTAGGTGAACTATAAATCCCAGCAACAACTCCCAAATGTCAAGGTCTATTTTGCTCAAACTCCACCAGTGTTCACATTTGGGCACATTGAGTATTCGTGCCAAGTTTGCTCCAGCTCTATCATTGTTTGAGTCCACAGTACTCTCTGGATGTAGGTAAACTACAACTTCAAAACTCAAGGTCAATGTCTACCAAACCCTTCCAATATTTTTCTGTTGTTCATGGGAGTTCTGTGTTCCAAGTTTAGTTCAATTCCATCATTGGTGGAGTTCAGAATGCTCTTTGATTGTAGATGAACTATAAATCCCAGCAACTACAACTCCCAAATGACAAAATCAATCCTTCCAATCCATCAGTATTCAAATGTGGGCGTATTGGGTATTTGTGCCAAATTTGGTCTAGTGAATGAAAATACATCCTGCATGTCAGATATTTACATTACGATTCATAACAGTAGCAAAATTACAGTTATGGAACAGCAATGAAAATAATTTTATGATTGGGGGTCACCACAACATGAGGAACTGTATTAAGGGGTCACTGCATTAGGAAGGTTGAGAAACACTGCCTTTAGTGGATGATCTACGCTTGGAACTAGATAGGGTGTGTGTGTCCTACTGACCTCTCAGCGGCCTTCGATACCATAGACTACAGTATCCTTCTGGATCACCTTGCGGGAATGGGCCTTGGAGGTACTGTTTTACAGTGGCTCCAATCCTTCCTAGAGGGCTGTTCCCAGAAGGTGTTCTTGGGGGACACCTGCTTGGCCCCACAAGCATTGTCTTATGAGGTTCCACAGGGGTCAATAATGTCTTCAATGTTATTTAACATCTACATGAAGCCACTGGGAGTGATCGGAGTTTTGGAATTCAATGTCATCTGTACGCAGATGACATTCAACTCTTATCACTCCTTTCCACCTACTACTAAGGAGGCTGTTCAGGTCCTGAACCGGTGCTTGGCAGCTGTGATGATCTGGATGAGGGCAAACAAATCGAAATTGAATCCAGGCAAGACGGAGGTACTCCTGGTCAGTCGTAAGGCCGAACAGGGCATAGGGTTACAGCTTGTGTTGGATGGGGTTACACTCCCACTGAAGAGACAGGTTCACAGCTTGGGAATGATCCTGGATTCATCACTGAGCCTGGAACCCCTGGTGTCAGTGGTGGCCAGGGGAGCATTCACACAAATAAAACTTGTGCAGTAGCTGTACCTGTACCTTGGGAGATTTGACTTGGCCATGGAAGTTTAAAGGACATGGACTAGAATGACAATACTAGTGTATTGAATATAGGAACATGGAACAACGGATTATGAGATTGGATCTTGATTCTACCTATGAGACGCTAATGAGAAGTTATAGTTATGTTTAACTGATTGTTTATTATATCATTGTTTTAACTGGTTTTTTAAAAACTCTTTTTACGATGTTGAGCATTGAATTTTGCTATTGTTAATCCCTTTGAGTCACCCAAGGGCTGAGAAAAGCGGTATATAAATGAAGTAAGTAAGTAAAAAAATAAGTCTATGTTCTGGCTACATCCCAAGTAGAGTACTGCAATGTGCTCTATGTAGGGTTGCCTTTGAAGACTGTTTGGATGGTTCTAATGGTCCAATGGGTGGCAACCATATTGCTCACCGGAGTGGTGTTCAGGGATCATACTACCCAGGCCTGTAGCCAGGGGGAGGGGGGGGGGACCTAAAGGGCTTCAGCCCCCCCCCCCCCGAAATCCTTAGGGTGGTCCATGAGAAGGCCTTACTGGTACATTATTTAAACTGTTATGTCTATTCATATCATGATCTGATCACTATGCTCAATATATCCCATATGCATGAAGGTATTGGGACAATGATACAAAAGTGGGTTGTTATAGGATTTTCCAGGCTATATGGCCATGTTCTGGAGGCAATTTTTCTCCTGACGTTTCTCCTGCATCTATGGCAAGCATCCTCAGAGGTAGTGAGGTCTGTTGGAACAGACCCCACTACCTCTGAGGATGCTTGCCATAGATGCAGGCGAAACATCAGGAGAAAAATTGCCTCCAGAACATGGCCATATAGCCCGGAAAAACCTACAACCCAGTGATTCCGGCCATGGAAGTCTTCGACAATACAATGATACAAAAGGTTTGCTAGGGTAGCTTCCCCCCCCCCCCCCCCAAATCAAAATCCTGGCAACGGGCCTGATACTACCCCTCTGTTACGCCAACTCCACTGGCTGCCAGTTTTCTACCAGTGACAATTCAAAAGGCTGGCTTTAGCCTATAAAGCCCAAACAGTTCTGGCCCAGCTTACCTGTCCGAATGTATTTCTCCCTATGAACCATTTAGGAGTTTAAGATCGTCTGCGGAGGCCCTGCTCTCAGTCCTGTCTTCTTTACAGGTGCGACTTGTGCGAATGAGAGACAAGGCTTTCTCAGTGGTGGTCCCTCAGTTGTGGGATGCCCTCCCCAGTGGTATTAGATTAGTCCCCTCTCTCTTGACTTTCCAGGAAAAAAGTGAAAACATGGCTATTTGAACAAGTCTTTGTAATCTAACGCAACAGTCAAACACGGTATTAGACAAAAGTGAACATTGGAACTGCTCACATGACGATTTATGGACAATTTGGGACTAACATTGGTTTTATATGTTTTATTGTATATATTTTTAATTCTCTTAATTGTATATTGTTGGGCATCAAATTGCTGCCAGGTTGTAAGCTCCCTTGAGTCACCTTCGAGTTTGAGAAAGGTGGGATAGAAATATTGTAAATAAATAAATAAATAGTGTAACAGGAGCACATTCATTAAGAGATTAACTTATACCCTCTTTAAATATGAATGGACATTCTTGAGAAAATTGAAATAATTATTTGATGCAGCCTAGTTGGTGTGTTATACTTTGAATTAAGTCATGGGAGGCCACAGCCACAGCTCCCAGCATCCCCTAGACCAGGCCCTTTAGGAGAGGAGGAGGATCCAAATGCACTGCTTCCAAGCTGCAAGCTTTCTTCTCCTTGGATCTCTTTGAAAGCATCCCAATCCCCGCATATTTCCAATTTCCTATTCCTGGACTGCAACTCCCAGCAATCATCCAGAAAGATAGATTAGATAGTGATAGATAGGTAGATAGGTAGATAGATGGATCAAGAGGACTGCTAGGAGTTGCAGTACAAGAATAGGTAGAGAAGGAAGAACAGGGAGAAAGAGGAAGGGAAAGAAAAGAGGGGGAGGAAGGGAAGAGGAGAAGGAAGGAAAGGAGAGAAGAAAAGAAAAAAAGGGAAGCAAGGAAAGAGGGAAGGAGAGAAAGAGGTTGGCTGCAGCAACACGTGGCGGGTATAGCTAGTACATTATAATAATACATAATTGTTGTTGTTGTTCATTCGTTCAGTCGTCTCCGACTCTTCGTGACCTCATGGACCAGCCCACGCCAGAGCTCCCTGTCGGCCGTTACCACCCACAGCTCCCTCAAGGTCAGTCCAGTCACTTCAAGGATGCCATCCATCCATCTTGCCCTTGGTCGGCCCCTCTTCCTTTTGCCTTCCACTTTCCCCAGCATAATTGTCTTCTCTAGGCTTTCCTGTCTCCTCATGATGTGGCCAAAGGACTTCCACTTTGTCTCTAGTATCTTTCCCTCCAGTGAGCAGTTGGGCTTTATTTCCTGGAGGATGGACTGGTTGGATCTTCTCGCAGTCCAAGGCACTCTCAGGACTTTCCTCCAACACCACAGCTCAAAAGCATCGATCTTCCTTCGCTCAGCCTTCCCGAAGGTCCAGCTCTCACATCCGTAGGTGACTACAGGGAATACCATGGCTTTGACTAGGCGGATCTTTGTTGCCAGTCTGATGTCTCTACTCTTGACTATTTTATCGAGACTGGACATTGCTCTCCTCCCAAGAAGTAAGCGTCTTCTGATTTCCTGGCCACAGTCTGCATCTGCAGTCATCTTTGCACCTAGAAATACAAAGTCTGTCACGGCCTCCACGGTTTCTCCCTCTATTTTCCAGTTGTCAACCATTCTTGTTGCCATAATCTTGGTTTTTTTGACGTTTAGCTGCAACCCGGCTTTTGCGCTTTCTTCTTTCACCTTGATTAGAAGGCTCCTCAGCTCCTCCTCGCTTTCGGCCATCAGAGTGGTGTCATCTGCATATCTGAGGTTGTTAATGTTTCTTCCAGCAATTTTCACCCCAGCTTTGCATTCATCCATAATACATAATAACAATACACTTTGTTGCTGTGAGTTTTCCAGGCTGTATGACCATGTTCCAGAAGCATTCTCTTCTGATGTTTTTCCCACATCTATGGTAGGCATCCTCAGAGGCTGCGAGATCTGTTGGAAACTAGGCAAGTTAGGTTTATACATCTGTGGAGTGTCCAGAGTGGGAGAAAGAACTCTGTTTGCTGGAGGCAAATGTGTGTTGCAATTGGCCACCTTGATTAGAATTGAATGGCTTTGCAGCTTCAAAGCCTGGTTGATTCCTGCCTGGAGGAATCCTTTGTTGGGAGGTGTTAGCTGTCTGGAATATTCCTGTTTTTTGACTGGTGTTTTTTTCTTTACTGTCTTGATTCTGGTGTTTTTTAATACTGGTAGCCAGCCTTTGTTCGTTTTCATGGTTTCCTATTTCTGTTGAAATTGTCCACATGCTTGTGGATTTCATTGTCTTCTCTGTGTAGTCTGACATGGTGGTTGTGAGACTGGTCCAGCATTTCCGTGTTCTCAAATAATAATACGCTGTGTGTCCAGGCTGGTTCATCAGGTGCTCTGCTATGGCTGACTTCTCTGGTTGAAGGAGTCTGCAGTGCCTTTCATGTTCCTTGATCCGTGTCTGGGCAATGCTGCTGCGTTTGATGGTCCCTATGTAGACTTGTCCACAGCTGCATGGGATACGGGAGACTCCTGCAGAGGAGTCTCCTATATACTTTATTTACAGTATTTATATTCTGCCCTTCCCACCCCGCAGGGGACTCAGGGTGGATTACAATGTACACATATATGGCAAACATTCAATGCCAAAGACACACAACAGATTAAGACAGACAGTCAGAGGCTATTTAACTTTTTTGGCTGCCAGGGGAGCCGTCGCTTTCATGGTCCATCTAGGATACTGATGAAGTACTTCCGTATTCCCCGCATGCTTTTGCTGGAGTACTTTGCTGGAGTCCTTTTTATGGCCTCATAAATTAGTTAAATTAGTCTTTCCACAAATAGGTGGTACCTAATTTTCCTACTTGACAGATGCAACTGTCTTTCAGGTTGCAAAGGTTGACAACAAGCTACACAATTGGTCAGAAGCTCACTCCGACCTGGGCTGGCTTCGAACTCATGACCTTCTTTGGAAGCTTTTAAAAAGAGGCTGGATGGCCACCTGTCGGGGGTGATTTGAATGCAATATTCCTGCTTCTTGGCAGAATGGGGTTGGACTGGGTGGCCCAGGAGGTCTCTTCTAACACTTTGATTCTATGATTCTGTGATTCTTCAATGTCAATATCCTTCCAATAATAATAGAGTAAAATAATAAATGTAATAAAAATAGAGTAAAATAATGGAAATGTAATAATAGTAGTAATGATAGAGTAAAAAAGTACATGTAATAATAATAATAACAATAATAAATAGAGTAAAATTATAAATGTAACAACAATAATAAAGTAAAATAATAAATGTAATAATGATAGAGTAAAATAATAAATGTAATAGTGATATTTTGGAGCACAATACTCCTGACCTCATGATCGTGTTAAAAAACCAAGTATGGATCGTCAGTGCTGCAATCCCAAGCGACAGCAGTATTGAAAAGAAACAACCTATACTTGTCCCGTGATGTTTGGATTGATGTTGTTCACCGCTTTGAGTTGCCTGAGGGCTGAGAAAAGTGGTATATAAATAAAGTAAATAAATAAATAAAAGCTGACACAATACGAGGATTTAAAGATCGAACTGCAAAGACTCTGGCACAAGCCAGTCAAGGTGGTCCCAGTGGTGATCGGCACACTGGGTACAGTGCCTAAAGACCTTGGCCTGCACTCAAACACAATTGGCGCTGACAAAATTACCATCTGCCAGCTGCAAAAGTCCACCTTATTGGGATCTGCATGCATTAAACGCCGATACATCACACAGTCCTAGACATTTGGTAAGTGTCCAACGTGTGATCCAGTACAACAAATCAGGACATATGGGACTTTCAGTCATTGGAAGCATCCATGAAAATTTGATTTAAAACTACATCTTTCTCAATATTAGATTTGGAAGAGACTTCAAAGGTCATCTAGTCTGACCCTACTTTCCTGCCATGCAGGAATCTACAATTTAAGCCTTCCAATCCAATGCTCACTCCAAGGTGCTGAGTCCTATACTCCTGCAAAGGCTGAAATTAAATCTATTCAAATAAAATATTGATCCATCTGCCTATACTTGTATTTTTCTAGATGGCCCCCACCCCTGTCCCCATTAAGGATTAGTGTTGTTTGGGAGGACAATGGGAGTTATAGTTCACCCAAATACAAAGAGCACAATGAACCCTCCTGGAAACAGATCTGGAATAAACTTGGGACACAGACCCACCTTGACCCACTTTAAATACTGGTGTGTTTTGGGGAGGAAATGCTTTGGATGGTGGGAGATGTAGTTCACCCACATTCCCATCTATTTCCTAATGGGTCCATTCATAGAACCCAGAATCAGACATAACCATGTTTATCCTTCCAAGATACTTAACTTGGGCATTGCAGGTTGTTGGGTGAGTGGGCATCATGAAAAAGACCCCTCCTTATAAATGTATAGAATCCTAGAGTTGGAAGCAACCTCGTGGGCCATCCAGTCCAACCCCATTCTGCCAAGAAGCAGGAAAATCTCATTGAAAGCACCTCCGACAGATGGCCACCCAGCCTCTGTTTAAAAGCCTCCAAAGAAGGAGCCTCCACCACACTCCAGGGCAGAGAGTTCCACTGCTGAATGGCTCTCACAGTCAGGAAGTTCTTCCTAATGTTCAGATGGAGCAACACATTAGCAATAACACATTAGCAGCAGCCCAAAGGGGTAAAAAAACAAACAAACCCAAAAACACACAAGCCAATGTTATTTCTTTCATAGGAGGCTTTTCTATGTAGTAAAAGAATACAGTGGATTGTTGTGTGTTTTCTGGGCTGTCTCGCCATGTCCTAGAAGCATTCTCTCCTGAAGTTTCACCTTCATTTATGGCAGGCATCCTCAGAGGTTGTGAGGTCCTCTAAGGATGCCAGTCATAGATGCAGGCGAAACATCAGGAGAGAATGCTTCTGGAACATGGCCATACAGCCCAGAAAACACACAACAACCCTGTGATTCTGGCCACAAAAGACAATTCATTAAGGTAATATAGTTGCACTATTTACAACAAGGTTTCCATAACACAAATAAATATATTGTAGCTTTATACATACAGCAGCCTTTATGCTGGAGCTTTACACACGAGGCTTCTCTCATACTTGGCCTTCTCATACAGTATGAGCCCTACCTCACAGAGAAGCCTCACACTGACTGAGGAGTTCCCTCACTAAGGCAAACCTAACACTAACAGGCTTTGGCTTACTCACGCTCCTCAGGGCGACGCTAGCTTTGGCCCACTAACTCTAACAGGCTTCGGGCTACTAACTTTTTCAGTCCTTGACTCACACTTTGGTCATCAAAAAATACCTAGTTAATATGTGTCATCTTTCTGACACATAATAATAATAATAATAATAATAATAATAATAATAATAACAACTTTTATTTATATCCCGCCACCATCTCCCCCAAAGGGGACTTGGGGCAGCTTACATGAGGTCAAGACCAAACAGTAAATTACAGTACAGTAAATTACAATAAAAAACAAAACAAAACGCAAGCATTAACACAGTAAAATACAAAAACATTATGAATACAATAAGCAATGAACACAAAACATAAGAATGCAATGAAGAATCACAGTAACAGTGAGCGGGCCGCATCTATATAAATAAAAATGTAATGTTCAGGTTGTTGTAGGTTTTTCGGGCTGTATGGCCATGTTCTGGAGGCAATTTTTCTCCTGACGTTTCGCCTGCATCTATGGAAAGCATCCTCAGAGGTAGTGAGGTCTGTTGGAAGTAGGGAAAATGGGTTTATATATCTGTGGAATGACCAGGGTGGGACAAAGGATTCTTGTCTGCTGGAGGATGCTTGCCATAGATGCAGGTGAAACGTCAGGAGAAAAATTGCCTCCAGAATATGGCCATATAGCCCAGAAAAACCTACAACAACCCAGTGATTCCGGCCATGAAAGCCTTCGACAATACAATGTAATGTTCGTTTGTGGGATTAACAGAACTCAAAAACCACTGGGCGAATTGCCACCAAATTTGGACACAAGACACCTATCAGGCCAACAAATGTCCATCACTCATAAAAACATTGAAAAACACAGCAGAAGAGACTTTAAAAGCCAAAAAAATGCATTACAACACATACGCAAAACCACATATATACACAAACACACACATATATGCACACACAAAAATATATACACATATATATACACAATATACTCACACAAAACATATACACAGACTGGGCCACAGCACACGTGCTCAAAACCACATATATACACAAACACACATATATACACATATACACAAATATATACACACATATATATACACACACAAAGCACAAAGCACATATACACAGACTGCCTTGCGTTGCTGTGGCCCATTCATAGTATCATAGAATCAAAGAGTTGGAAGAGACCTTATGGGCCATCCAGTCCAACCCCATTCTGCCAAGAAGCAGGAATATTGCATTCAAATCACCCCCGACAGATGGCCATCCAGCCTCTGTTTAAAGCAGTGGTTCTCAACCTTCCTAGTGCCGCGACCCCTTAGTACATGTCCTCACATTGTATGACTCCCAACCATAACGTTATTTTCGTTGCTACTTTTTAAATTTTGCTACTGTTATGAATCGTAATATAAATATCTAATATGCAGGATGTATTTTCATTCACTGGACCAAATTTGGCACAAATACCTTAAACGCCCAAATTTGAATACTGGTGAGGTTGGAAGGGGTTGATTTTGTCATTTGGGAATGTTGGAGTTGCTGGGATTTATAATTCACCTACAATCAAAGAGCCTTTTGAACTCCACCAATGATGGAATTGAATCAAACTTGGCACACAGAATTCCCATGTCCAAGAGAAATACTGGTAGAGTCAGATGGACACTGACCTTGAGTTTTTGGAGATGTAGTTCACCTAAATCCAGAGAACACTGTGGACTCAAACAGTGATGGATCTGGATCAAACTTGGCTCAGATACTCAATATGCCCAAATGTGAACACTGGTAGAGTTTGGAGAAAATAGACCTTGCCATTTGGGAGTTGTGGTTGTTGGGATTCATAGTTCAGCCACAATGAAATAGCATTGTGGACCCCACCAATGATAGAATTGGACCAAACTTCCCACACAGAACACCCATGACAAAGAGAAAATACTATGTTTTCTGATGGTCTTTGGTGACCCCTCTGACACCCCCTCGCGACTCCCACAGGGGTCCTGACCCCCAGGTTGAGAAACACTGGTTTAAAAGAAGGAGCCTCCACCGGGCCACAGCACACGTTTGTAGATTGTTTGTATGTTGTGTTTCCTCATCAGCTTCCCTATGCGGTCTACAAACCCACCAAGAAAATCCAACAAATGCTACGTTCAGCAAAGGACAAGAGGGATCCCCTCGCCTCTGCAGGTGTCTCCCGTATACCATGCAGCTGTGGACAAGTCTACATAGGGACCACCAAACACAGCAGCAGCGTTGCCCAAACACGAATCAAGGAACATGAAAGGCACTGCAGACTGCTTCAACCAGAGAAGTCAGCCAGAGCAGAGCACCTGAGGAACCAACCTGGACACAGCATATTATCTGAGAACACAGAAATGCTGGACCACACCAACAGCCACCATGTCAGGCTACAGAGAGAAGCCATTGAAATCCACAAGAAGCATGTGGACAATTTCAACAGAAAGGAAGAAACCATGAAAATGAACAAAATCTGGCTACCAGTATTAAAAAACTCTAAAATTACAACAGCAAAACAGCAGAGAGGAAACAATCAGGCACATCTTAACACCTCTCAACAGGGGATTTTCCCAGGCTCAGCCAAGCCTTCAAATGCTAATGAAGGTGATCAGTTGAAACATTCAAACCTAGCTCCAGCAGACAAGAGTCCTTTGCCCCACCCCAGCCATTCCACAGATATATAAACCCATTGTCCTAATTCCAGCAGACTTCACAACCTCTGAGGATGCTTGCCATAGATGCAGGCGAAACGTCAGGAGAAAATGCCTCTAGAACATGGCCATATAGCCTGAAAAAACCCACAAGAACCTAATAATAATAATAATGCTTCTGGAATATGGCCAGACAGCCCGGAAAACACACAACAACCGGTTTCTAAAAATGCAGACTTGGTGGAACTTCCCTCCTGCCTCTTCTGCTCCATTCTCCCCAGTTGAGGATAAGCCCCGCCCCCTTTTTTCCCGGCGCGGGAGGGAGGGGCCCCTCCCCTTTGGCGAGCCCCGTGGCCACGCCCCCTTGGCTGCTGCCCATTGGTGGAAAGGAGGCGCTGACGTCACTCTTGTCCCTCTCGCTTCACCGGCGCCGCCGCCGCCATTTTCAGTGAGGAAGGACAGAGAGAAGGAGGTGAGTGAAGGGCGTCCGGGGGTGTGATCTCTCCTCAAACAGATCTCCACCCGGGACCCATTGCGGTCTCTTCCAACTCGAGAAATATATATTGAGATGGGCCTCTTGGCCTCCTTTGTGCTTCAGGCAGGTTTGGACCACGAGGGGGGGGGGGAGGCCTTTTCTCTCAGCCGCAGCCTCCTCTTTCCTGAGGGATTTCTTCCCTCGAGGCCAGGCCTTGAGAGAGAGACAGAGGCCCAGACCCTTCTGGAGTGGGTCTCCTTGCAGAGGCTGCATTCAGCTTCCCATCCCGTTTTGAGCATGGATTTTAAACGTTATGCCTTGTGTTTTAGTCTCTTTTCTCTGAATTATAATATATGCATTTTATAAAAACATGTTTTAATGTGCATCTTTTGTATAAAATACAATTGATATATATCTAGAAGGCAGAATCCTAGAATCAAAGAGTTGGAAGAGACCTCATGGGCCATCCAGTCCAACCCCATTCTGCCAAGAAGCAGGAATATTGCATTCAAATCACCCCTGACAGAGGGCCATCCAGCCTCTGTTTAAAAGCTTCCAAAGAAGGAGCCTCCATCACACTCCCTCCGGGGCAGAGAGTTCCACTGCTGAACGGCTCTCACAGTCAGGAAGTTCTTAGAATCATAGAATCCTAGAGTTGGAGGAGACCTCATGGGCCATCATCCAGTCCAACCCCATTCTGCCAAGAAGCAGGAATCTTGCATTCAAATCACCCCTGACAGATGGCCATCCAGCCCCTGTTTAAAAGCTTCCAAAGAAGGAGCCTCCACCACACTCCGGGGCAGAGAGTTCCACTGCTGAACGGCTCTCACAGTCAGGAAGTTCTTCCTCATGTTCAGGTGGAATCTCTTGTAGTTTGAAGCCATTGTTCCATTTATTTATTTATTTACGACATTTATATGCCGCCCTTCTCACCTCGAAGGGGACTCAGAGCGGCTTACAAGGTATATATACATACAACATATTATCAACATAGTACAATATCAGTTTTAAATATTGCTATATTGCACTATATCAATTATACTGTAATATTATTAGTAATATTACATGTAATATAAATATATAATTATAATATCTTATTATTATTATTAGTATTATATTGCATTACATTACAATATTATAAATAAATTGCGTCCTAGTCTCCAAGGAAGCAGAAAACAAGCTTGCTCCCTCCTCCCTGTGGCTTCCTCTCACATATTTATACATAATAATAATAAAACTTTATTTATACCCCGCTACCATTTCCCCCTTGGGACTCGGTGCGGCTTACATGAGGCTGAGCCCACAATACAAGCAATACAAACAATAACAGATACAATACAAAGCAATTAAAATAAATCTCATACACAAAAGCATAAACATTAAACAGAATACAGTGCACATTTAAAATCTATGGCTGGGCCAAATGTAATTAAAGTTTAAAAAATAATGCTAGGCATGAACAAGATAAAGGAGGTGGGGCGTTGATTTTTTTTTTGTTGTTGTTGTGTCAGGAGCGACTTTAGAAACTGGAAGTCGCTTCTGGTGTGAGAGAATTGGCCATGTGCAAGGACGTTGCCCAGGGGACGCCTGGATGAATTGATGTTTTTATCATCCTTGTGGGAGGCTTCTCTCATGTCCCCGCATGTGTAGCTGGAGTTGATAGAAGGAGCTCATCCGCCTCTCCCCGGGTTCAAACCTGCAACCTGTCCGTCTTCAGTCCTGCCGGCACAGGGGTTTAACCCACTGCGCCACCTGGGACTCCGGGCCGTTGATAGAGACATATAAGCAGTCCTAAATCGATATAATGTGCTTTTTTGGGGGGACATAATGCTAAGGGTTCGTTATTCTGGGAAGGCACACTGGAACAACCACATCTTCAAGCTCCTCCTGAAGACTGCCAGAGATGGGGCATGCCTGATGCCCTTAGGGAGTGAGTTCCAGAGTCGAGGGGCCACCACCGAGAAGGCCCTCTCCCTCGTCCCCACCAATAGTGCTTGCGATGCAGGTGGGAGCGCAAGCAGGGTCTCTCCAGATGATCAAAGAGATCGTGTGGGTTCATATACAGAAATACGGTCACGCGGGTGGGCAGGTCCCAAACTGTTCAGGGCTTTGTAGGTAAGAACCTGCATGGGCAATCCATGGTTCTAAAGTACTGACAAAATGAGAACAAGCTGGTGCTTTGCTTCCACAGTGTTGCTAAAGTTCTGGTGGTGAAAATTTCAGAATTCTAACAAAACTTTCAAAATTTCGTCATAAATGGCAGTTCCTAATTGGTTCTGTCATAAAAATTGCCAATAACAAAATAGTAATGAAATTTTGAAAGTTTTATTAGAGTTCTGAAACACCTCAGAAACAAATCATCAGCGCGCCCTCTAGTTTTTGCCCATGTCCAGCATTATTTTAAATACATTTTCGCCTACCCATAGTTTTTTAAGTGTGTTGTCCTATTGTTATTGTTTTATTGTTATGTTGTTTTTAAATTGCTGTTTTGTTGTTATTGCTTGTATTGTATTTTGGGCTCTGCCTCATGTAAGCCGCACCGTCCCCTGGGGAGATGGTAGCGGGGTATAAATAAAGTGTTATTATTATTATTATTTTGTAAGTACTTTAGAACCATTTAGAACAGGGGTTCTCAAACTAAGGGCTGAGTGCGGCCCTCCAAGGTCATTTACCTTACCTTTGCTCAGGTTCAACCTAAGTCTGAAACAACTTGAAAGCACACAACAACAACAACAACAACCCTATCTCATCAGCCAAAAGCAGGACCACACTTCCCATTGAAATACTAATACGTTTATATTTGTTAAAGTATAAATTTGATAAAATATAAATTTGTTAAAAACCCATTTTCCTATTTCCAACAGACCTCACTACCTGAGGATGCTTGCCATAGGTGCAGGCGAAACGTCAGGAGAAAATGCCTCTAGAACTTGGCCATATAGCCCAGAAAAACCTACAACAACCCACTGTTAAAATTGTGCTTCATTTTAATTATTGTATTGTTCTAAGGTGTTTTTTTGCACTACAAATAAGATATGTGCAGTGTGCATAGGAATTCATTCATGTTTTTTTTCTTCAAATTATAATCCGGCCCTCCAGTAGTTTGAGGGACTGTGACCTGGCCCTTTGTGTAAAAAGTTTGAGGACCCTTCTTTTAGAACAATGGATTGCCCATGCCTAATAACTAGCCTTTCCCTGACATGCGTTGCTGTGGCCCAGTCTGGTGATCTCGAATATAAAGTAATGAGAAAGTGTTGGCTTCTAATATAAGTAATTTCTTTATACTTGTGGGTAAACAGTATTTCTTGCTGTTTCTTTGTTGGTGTTGATGTGGAGGTTGTCTGGTTTGCCTACTCAGGAACATGCAACATATTGTCCTTCTTTAGGGGTCCCTTTCAAATCTATGATGCTATATCTGTGTGTGTATGAATCATATATATCTATCTGTATCTAAGGTTGCTGTTTGTCAGGAGGGCTTTGATCACGTTTTCTTGCCCTGATGAAGGGAGTTGGACTGGATGGACTCAAGGCAGCATTTCTCCACCTGGTGTTAGGGAGCCCTGTGGGGGTTGCGAGGGGGTGTCAGAAGGGTTGCCAAAGACCACCAGAAAACACAGTATTTTCTGTTGGGAATGTGGGTACTGTGTGGAAATTCTATCCTTGATGGGGTTCAGAATGCTCTTTGATTGTAGGTGAACTATAAATCCCAGTAACTACGACTCCCAAATGTCATCTATTTCCCTCAAACACTATCTGTATTCATATTTGGGCATATTGAGTATTCATGCCAAGTTTGGTCCAGATCCATCATTGTTTGAGTCCACAGTGATCTCTGGATGTAGTTGAGCTCCAACTCCCAAACTCTGGATGGCCTCAAGGCAGCATTTCTCAACCTGGGGATCGGGACCCCTGTGGGGGTTGTGAGAGTGTGTCAGAAAGGTTGCCAAAGTCCACCAGAAAACACAGTATTTTCTGTTGGTCATGAGGGTTCTGTGTGGGAAGTTTGGCCCAATTGTATCCTTGGTGGGATTCAGAATGCTCTTTGTGGGTGAACTATCAATCCCAGCAACTACAACTCCCAGATGTCAAGATCTGTTTTCACCTACCTACACCTGTGTCCCTATTTGGGCATATGGAGTTTTCGTGCCATATTTGGTCCTTCATTGTTTGAGTCCACATTGCTCTCTGGATGTAAGTGAACTACAACTTAAAAACTCAAGATCAGTGCCCACCAAACCCTTCTAGTGTTTTCTGTTGGTCATGGGAGTTCTGTGAGCCAAGTTTGGTTCAATTCCATCGTTGGTGGAGTTCAGAGTGCTCTTTGATTGTAGGTGAACTATAAATCCCAACAACTGCAACTCCCTAATGGCAAAATCAATTTTTGAGTGATGGTCACTCCTTGGGTTAGTAGGTGTCTTGTGGCCAGATTTGGCAAAAATTCATCCAGCAGATTTTGAGTTATGTTGTCACTCAAAATTAACAGAGTATTTATATGTGTGTGTATGTGTGTTTTAGTTATGCTCTAACCCAGGTATGGGCAAACTTGGGCTCTCCAGGTGTTTCGAACTACAACTCCCATAATTCCTCACAGCCTCAGGACCCTTCCTTTTCCCCATCAGCTGCTCAAGTGGAAGGGGCCCGAGGCTGTGATGAATTGTGGGAGTTGTAGTCCAATACATCTGGAGGGCCCGAGTTTGCCCATGCCTGCTCTAACCCGCCTTGAGACACAGGGAGAGGCGGGTAAGAAATGAAATTATTGTTATTATTGTTGTATTGTCAAAGGCTTTCATAGCTAGAATCACTGGGTTGCTGTGAGTTTTTCAGGCTGTATGGTGGAGGTGTTCCAACAGCATTATCTTCTATTTATGTATTTATGCATTTATTTATTTATCGATTCAGAAGCGCATTCAGGGCACAGTTATAATATCTTTAAAACACACATACGAAGTTAAAAATAGGCATTATACTAATGTTCTTTGACCAGACGCTGGCCACTTGGAGTGTCTCTGGCGTCTCTGTGAGAAGGTCCTCCATTGTGCATGAGGCTCAGGGTGCGTTGTAAGTGGTCTGTGGTTTGCTCTTCTCCGCACTCGCATGTTGTGGACTCCACTTTGTAGCCTCATTTCTGAAGATTGGCTCTGCATCTAAGATCTACAGAGATAATTCTGAAGAGCATTTTCTCCTGATGTTTCGCCTGCATCTGTGGCTAGTATCTTCAGAGGATGTAATGGTGGGGAAGCAAGTGGAGTGTGTGTATGTGTGTGTAATAATCTCCGAATAATTATTGCCGAATAATGCATGCAGATCTCAGTAAGGTGGCTTTCTGCAGCTGGCAAATGGTAATTTTGTCAGCACCAGTTGTGTTTAAGTGCAGGCCAAGGTCTTTAGGCTCTGCACCCAGTGTGCTGATCACCACTGGGACCACCTTTACTGGTTTGTGCCAGAGTCTTTGCAGTTCGATCTTTAAATCCTGATATCGTTTCATATTTTCCAGTTGTTTCTCTTTAATCGTGCTGCCACCCGGGATTGCAACATTGACAATCCATACTTTGTTTTTTAACACGATCGTGAGATCAGGAGTCTTGTGCTCCAAAACTCTGTCTGTCTGAATCCAGAAGTCCCAGAGTATCTTGATGTGTTCATTTCTCTGTAACCTTTTTCGGCTTGTAATCCCACCAGCTCTTTTTTGTCGCAGGCAGATGGTATTTGTGGCACAAGTTCCAATGAATCATCTGAGCAACTGTGTTATGCCTCTGCTTGTAGTCTGTCTGAGCGATAGTCTTGCAGCAGCTAAGGATGTGATCTATTGTTTCATCTTCTTCTTGTTATTATTATTATTAAACAAGCTTGAATAGCATTGAGTAGCTATGAAACTGTTTAGGAGGCATTAACTGGTTCTTGATTACCTGTTGTCTGGAGTTCTCCTGCTTCTGAGTGTTGTTCCTTATTCAGTATCTTGATTCTAGCGTTTTTCAATACTGATAACCAGATTTTGTTCATTTTCATTGTTTTCTCCTTTCTGTTGAAATTGTCCACCTGCTTGTGGATTTCAATGGCTTCTCTGTGTTGTCAGAGTGGTCTAGAATTCCTGTGTTCTCAAATAATATTCTGTGGCATTTGCAGATGGTGTTTGCACAGTCTACCACGGCTTCAACTGTGCGTCTTCTTGACCTATTCAATGGTTGGAGTTTTTATATAGGTGTCTACCAGTGTCTGTAAGTTTGCAGATGACTAGGATAGCTAAAAATGGTAGTTTTCTTTTTCTGTGGTAAATGTGATGTTTGGAGGGACATTGTTGATGTGGTCCAGGAATTTGTTTAGTTCTTCTCCATGACTCCAAATGGTGAAAGTGTCACTCACATATTGGAACCATATTGTGGGATTTTTGGTGCTATTTCCAGGACTTTCCAGGACTCAAAATGTTCCATTTATTTATTTATTTATCATGTCAGGAGCAGACCAAACAGTTGTGTTGCATTTTTAAACAAACAGACAAACAAAACAGAAAGTTTGCAAGTTTAGTAGTTGATTAGATGCCCTTTGACCAGTAGCTGGCCACTTGGAGTGCCTCTGGTGTTGCTGCAAGAAGGTCTTCCATTGTGCATGTGGCAGGGCTCAGGGTGCATTGCAGCAGGTGGTCAGTGGTTTGCTCTTCTTCTCCACACTCGCATGTCATAGATTCCACTTTGTAGCCCCGTTTTTTAAGGTTGGCTCTGCATCTCGTGGTTTTCTATGTGCCCAGGAGGGAGTCTCCCATCTGGTATCAGCCATGGGTTGAGGTTCTGGGTTTGAGCCTGCCACTTTTGGATTCTCGCTTGCTGAGATGTTCCATCGAGTGTCTCTATAGATCTTAGAAAACTATTCCTTGATTTAAGTCGTTGATGTGCTGGCTGATATCTAAACAGGGGATGAGCTGGAGATGTCACTGTTTTGGTCCTTTCACTTTTGGTTGCTACTTCCCAGCAGATGCCAGGTGGTGCAATATTGGCTAAACGGTGTAATTTCTCCAGTGGTGTAGGGCTCAGACACCCCATGATAATGCAGAATGTCTCATTAAGAGCCACATCTACTGTTTTAGCGTGGTGAGATGTGTTCCACACTGGGCATGCATTCTCAGCAGCAGAGTAGCATAGCGCAAGGGCAGATGTCTTCACTGTGTCTGGTTGTAATCCCCAGGTTGTGCCAGTCAGCTTTCGTATGATATTGTTTCTAGCGCCCACTTTTTGCTTGATATTCAGGCAATGCTTCTTGTAGATCAGGGCACGGTCCAGATTTACTCCCAGATATTTGGGTGTGCTTCCCAGGTAATCCTCAGAGCTCTGGATGCTTGTCTGTTCTTAAGGTGAAAAGCACATGTCTGTGTATTAGATGGATTAGTGTTCCATTTAAAAATGTGCATTGACTGGGCTAAGAGGGCTCCCCATGGCTACCCCATCTTTCTGTTAATAGAATTCATTGTCCTACTGGAAGTAGCTTGTAGTAAGGCAATTTTGAAACAGGACTGAGTTGGATATGATTCTATTGATTAATTTATCGTGTCAGGAGCAAACCAAACAGTTGTATTGCATTTTTTTAACAAACAAACAAAACACAACGTTTGCAAGCTCGGTAGGTAATTAAATATCCTATGACCAGTAGCTGGCCACTTGGAGAGCCTCTGGTGTTGCTATAAGAAGGTCCTCCATGGTGCACGTAGCAGGGCTCAGGTTGCATTGCGGCAGGTGGTCTGTAGTTTGCTCTTCTCCACACTCGCATGTCGTGGATTCCACTTTGTAGCCCCATTTCTTAAGGTTGGCTCTGCATCTCGTGGTGCCAGAACACAGAGCGCAGGACTGTGATGTCTTCTTGGAAATTCTGGTTAATGAGTACGATGATGTCTGCTATGGAGACCTTGATAAAAAGAGAGACCACATCAAAGCTGATCAGTTTGTCATTGGTCCTAAGTTTGCTGGTTTTTTTCTATGAAGAGGGCTGAATCCATAATGTAGTGAGCAACAGTATGGGTTTGTAGTTGTGCAGCCATAAATTTTGACAAGTCGTATGTAGGGAAATCCAGTGGCGCTCACAGTACGTCTGACCAGAGTGAAGTCCTTATGGATTTTTGGGAGTCTGTAAAGCCTAGGAGGGGAGGCTTCTGATTTGCAAATATGTTTGCATATGTTAAGATCAGTTGAGGAGTTCTGAATCAAAGTGTTTGTTTTTCTTGTGATTTTGTTGGTTGGGTCCTGAAGATGCCAGCCACAGATGCAGACAAAACGTTAGAAGAGAATGCTGCTGGAACATGGCCATGATCTTTTGACAATATATGAGATTATTATTTTTGTATTGTTCGTTTTTCTTTTTTGTGTGTGCCTGTTTTCATTATTTTCCTTTCAATTTGCTGGATTCAACCTTGAAAAATTCATTGGCTTTTGGATACCTGGCCTGCCAGGTATTCATTCATTCTTTCTTCCCCTCCCACTCATAGCTTTCCCCCTTTCATTTCCACTAGTTTTCTTCCTTCCCTCTCCCTCCCTGCCTTCCCCTTTCTTTCCCTTCTTTTTTTCCTTACTTCCTTCCCCTCTTTCCTTCTCCTCATACACGTCACCTTTCCTAATGACATCAAAGAGGGCCACTTCACCTGGCACCAGTCTTTGTGTAACACATTGACATACATGCATACTTTAACTTCCAAGCACAATTTAAAGTGCTGGTCTTAACCTACAAAAATTCTATATGGCTCTGGCCCAGTTTACCTGTCTGAACGTATTCTCCCCTATGAATAATCAAGACTGTTAATTTATTTATTTATTTATTTATTTACTTTGCTTCTATACGGCTGTATCTCAAGCCCGAAGGCGACTCACAGCGGTTCACAAACAGTAAAAACAGTAGAAACAGCCGTGGTTCCATACAACATATAACAATTGACTTAACACATTATCCATAAATTACCAATAAGCAATTACAATGCACAATTATTACAAAAAACAACCGTACCCAATCTTCTCATCACCCAAGCGTAGTCCAGGTTCGTCGTCCATTGTTCCATTCCTATGTTCCATTACCAGATTGTACTAAATTACTCAAACGCCTGCACAAACATCCAGGTCTTCACCTTTTTGCGGAATACCATTAGAGATGGTGCCAGTCTAATGTCCGCAGGAAGGGCATTCCACAGCCGAGGAGCCACCACCGAGAAGGCCCTATCTCTCGTCCCCTCCAGCCGAGCTTGAGAAGCAGGCGGGATCGAGAGCAGGGTCTCCCCGGAAGATCTCAAAGTCCTGGTGGGTTCATAGGCAGAGATGCGGTCAGATAGGTAGCTTCTGGAGAGACCCTGCTCTCGGTCCCACCACTTTCGCAATTGCATCTGGTGGGGACGAGAGACAGGGCCTTTTCCGTGGTGGCCCCTCGGCTATGGAACTCTCTCCCAAATGAGATTAGAGCTGCCCCCTCCCTCCTAACCTTCAGGAAGCTAGTGAAATCTTGGCTATGGAATGGAGCATTCCTAGAACAATGGCTGAGACTGGTAACAGGCTGCAGTGACTGACCTATGCGGACTGTGTTGGATATGATTCTATTTGATGAACTGGCTTATATGTACTTTATTTTATATGTATTTTAATCTATTGTCGCTGTATGATGTTTTAGACTGTATTGTGGCCTTGAATCCTTGCTGTTAGCCGGCCTGAGTCCCTCCGAGGAGATTGAGCAGATCGGGATATAAAAGTTTTAAATAAATAAATAGAAATACTTTGATTTTTATATCTGTAGATATACTAGTTTTCTGCCCAATGTACAAACAAACCTATACACCTGATTTCAACCAATTCCTACTGCAAGAAGCTGACTTAAATTGCTTTAGAAAGGGTTGGCCCAAATGGGGAAAGTTGGGAGAGACAATCGTAAAAGGTTCCTTTCGCCCAGTGCTTTGGAAGTGCTGACCTGCAGCTTTTGGGTGAAAGGGAGATAAGTCAGATCTTCCCAGTTTCCTATTGACTTGTGAGATTGGTAAGGTTTTTACTTAGGCTAGAAGCAATCTGGGGCTCCTTGGTGGCCTCCCATCCAAGTCCAAATCGGGGCTGGCCTTTCTTAGACAGAATCTGTTGTCTTTGGGGAACTGAGGCCAAGTAGTCAGAATATATTATTTATTATTTGTTATTGCTATTGTAGTTATTAGTAATAGTAGTACCAAAAGAAATAGTGGTGGTGCAATTATTATTGTTATAGTATTATCATTACTATTAATATTGTCTATTAATGTTATTACTGTTTTGCTGTCACTACTCCTACTATTATTAATAAATTATTCATCATGCCACTCTGGCCCCTTCTACGCTGTTATGGTTTGACGATGCATGCAGATCCAGCAGAAGCTTCGTCCTTTTGTTTATTCAAAAATGAGCCACTCAAGGACATGCTGCATGGAGGCCCCTTCCCCTTTCTCTCCCTCTCCCCTCCCTCAAAAGGGGTCTCTATAGATCTGCCTCTTCCTTTCCCTCCTCCTGCTCTGATTTCCATCTGGGACCAATTTTGGTATCTTTCAAATCGACAAATGCAGATTGAGATTGTCCAGCTATTCCTGTGCTGCCACTGCTTTGTGCTGCAGGCAGATCTGGAACACGAAGCCAGAAAGGCATCCAGGGAAGGAAGATTGATTCCTTTGATTACTCCTTCCTCCTCTCATGAAGGCTCTCCCTATGCTCTTTATTTCCTCCTCCCAAAATGGCATAGGGGAGGTTCCTGCTCTACTACTATTAGCGATCACTCCTGGCCTGTAAATCTGGTTGTCTTCCAAGGTTAGTGTCTTGGTGATTGGTCCACAAATGACTGTAGAGACCTGTTATTCTGGATCTACATGGTCTTTCTTTCACAAGGGACATACATTTCCAGATGGAAAGCGGTCCCAACAAGGATTTTCTTATAGGCACCTTCTTCTGTTCAAGCTGTTTCTCCCTCCATCCATGCCTCTTTGAAATCCATAACACTGTTGGCCACAGCTGACTTCCAGTTGCAACGCTTCAGGGCTAGAACTTCCCACTTGTATCTTGGTGTTTATACCACATTTTAAAAGATTAGCTTCAAGCCCTTCTTTAAATCTCTTTTTGTGTTCACCAACGTTATTTTAAAATGTGCTTTGTTTAAAAAGATGCATTTGTAGCCCAGCTTCTGGTTGAAGGTCTGCTAAATAATGAAAATTTGAAAGGTGAGGCTGTGAGAAGCATGGGCAAACTTTGGCCCTTCCTCTGGGTGTTTTGGACTTCCAATTCCCACAATTCCTAATAGCCTAACATGTGCTTGATACCACATTAACCTCTGTGGCTCAATGCTCTGAAAATCATGGGAATTGTGGTTTTGCAAGGTCTTTAGCCTTCTCTGAAACAGAACTCTAGACGTTCCAGAACAGCAGTTCTCAATCTGTGCTCCCCCCAGTCTCCTGCCTACAAAGCATGCAGCCTGTGGAGCCCCACTTCCCCCAGCACAATCTACGAGGCTTCTCTGCTATCGCCAGTAGCACGGCCTATGGGGCCTCCCCACCACAGCCATTGCCATGGCCTGCAAGGCCTTCCTCCCTTGGCTTTGATTGTACTTTCCCTGCATAGCAGATAAAGCTTGGCCTCAGGGGTTGCCTCTATTTATTTATTTATTTGGTAGTTTTGTATACCGGTCTTCTCACCTCCATTCGAGGGACTCGGGCCGGTTTCTAACATCAATATTACAGACCGTCATTAAAACATCAAATTTCTAAATCACACTAAAACATTGAAACAATTAAAATGGCAAAAATACAATCATATGATTACAGTGTTCAGTCGTCATCAAAGTCATTATTCGTCGTCATCGATCCATATCACAGGATCATGGCTCATTCGTTGAGTGCCAATCCCCAAAGCCAGGTTTTTACCTGTTTCCTGAACGTTAAGATTGAAGGGGCAGTTCTGATCTCCAGTGGAAGGGAGTTCCAGAGTCGAGGGGCCATCATCATTATTGCAAAGGCTGGATGGCCATCTGTTGTGTGTGTTTTGACTATGCCTTTCTTGCAAGGCAGAAAAAGAGTTGACTGGGTGGCCTCTGGGGTTGCTTCTGTTGTTGTTGTTGTAGCAAAGGCTGGATGGCCTCTGGGGTTAAAATTGTTCTTCATGTTATTGTTGTTTATTTGTTCAGTCACTTCTGACTCTTTGTGACCTCATGGACCAGCCCACGCCAGAGCTCCGTGTCGGCCGTCACCTCCCCCAGCTCCTTCAGAGTCAAGCCAGTCCTTTAAGGATACCATCCATCTACCTTGCCCTTGGTCCTTTTCCTTTTTCCTTCCTTTTTCCCAAGCATCATTGTCTTTCCCAAGCTTTCCTGTTTTCTCGTTATGTGGTCAAAGTGCTTCATCTTTGCCTCTAATATCCTTCCCTCCCTTTGGATTTTTTTTTTTTTTGCACTACAAACAAGATATGTGCAGTGTGCATAGTAATGTGTTCATTTCTTTTCAGTTACTTCACACAAGCATTTTCCATTCATTTGCCACTGGACCAGCCCATCTGACAAATTTTCAAAGGCAGTTTGGCCCCTGTGTACAGCTATTTCTTCCTTCAGAAGCTTGCATGGCTCAGTGCTCTGGAAATCATAGGAATTGTTGTTTCACAAGGACTTTAGCCTTTGCTGAAACACAACTCCAGACATTACTATTTGATACATAACAAGATTAGTACACAGCAAACAGGATCACTATGCTGTCTTTTGTATTCAGTCACACATCTGATACTTCCCAAGTGTTTAGGACTGTGTGATGTATCGGCAAATAATGTGTGCAATTCTGAGTAAGGTGGCCTTTTGCAGCTGACAGATGATAATTTTGTCAGTGCCAATTGTTTTCAAGTGCAGGCCAAGGTCTTTAGGCACTGCACCCAGTGTGCCAATCACCACTGGGACCACCTTTACTGGCTTGTGCCACAGTCTTTGCAGTTCGATCTTTAAATCATCATACCGTGTAAGCTTTTCCAGTTGTTTCTTGCCAATTGTGCTGTCATCTGTGATAGCAACATCGATGATCCATACTTGGTTTTTTAACACGATTGTGATGTCGGGAGTATTGTGTTCCAAAACTCTGTCAGTCTGAATTCGGAAGTTCCAGAGTAGTTTGACGTGTTCATTTTGTGTAACTTTTTCAGGCTTGAGATCCCACCAGTTTTGTGTCTCAGGCAGATGGCATTTGTGGCACAAGTTCCAACTGATCATCTGAACAACAGTATTATGCCTCTGCTTATAGTCAGTCTGTGCGATCTTCACTTCACTTTTTCACTTCACTTTATTTCTTAATTAGTCGCTCTCCACCAAGGTGCTCGGAGCGACTTACAATTTAAAATAGCATTTCACAATATAAAACATTCAACATAAAAACCTTTAGCAGTGACTATTTGGCAATTTGATCTGATTACTTAAATGCACAACCAAACAGCCAAGTCTTGAGCGCCTTTACAAAAGGTCGCAACTCCGACATTGCTCTAACATATGGAGGCAATGAGTTCCACAGATTGGAGCATAGATCGAAAAAGCTCTACGCCTTGTAGCTTTCAGGTGTACCTCCCTAGGGCCCAGTATGTATAGGAGATTTTCCTGGGTGGGTTGAGGTGACCACTGACGGAGAAAAGGAATAAGGTGGTCCCAAAGATATAACGGTCCTTGGCCATTTTGAGCTCTAAATGTCAGGATCAGTATCTTGTAAGAGATCTGATGTTCTATTGGTAGCCAATGTAGTTGTTGCAGAATCGGTGTAATATGGGATCTTATAGATGACCCCGCTAGCAGCCTAGCCGCCGCATTTTGGACCATCTGGCGTGTGGTGGAGGCTCCTTCTTTGGAGGCTTTTAAACAGAGGCTGGATAGCCATCTGTCAGGGGTGCTTTGAATGCAATATTCCTGCTTCTTGGCAGGGGGTTGGACTGGATGGCCCAGGAGGTCTCTTCCAACTCTTTGATTCTATGATTCTGGGTTGTTGACTTCAGAAGGCCGGCACTAGGTTGCAATAGTCCAACCTCGTGGTGATTGTTGTGTGGATTATCATTGCCAATGCTTCTACTGAAAGGTAAGATGCCAATTTCCTTGCCTGGTGAAGATGAAAAAAGGCCTGCTTACTTATGGCAGTGATTTGGGCCTCCATCGTCGGCTTTGAGTCCAACACAACCCCAAGGCTTTTAACAGTGGTAGACGAAACCAGAACTTCCCCATCAAAATCAGGCAGAGACTGGATTAATTCTGGCAGCTGGCTGGGCCAGAGTATCTCAGTTGTTGCAGTATTCACTTTTAGTCTGCTTGCTCGCAGCCAACTCATCACTGCTTCCAAACACAGCTTAAAGTTTCAGGAATCGCAGTGGTTGTCCCAGGTTTGAGTCGCAAGAGTAGCTGGGTATCATCTGCATACTGGTAGCAATCTATGCCAAAGCTCCGCACCAGTCCAGCAAGTGGTCGGACGTAGATGTTAAATAACAGGGGCGAAAGGATAGTACCCTGGGGAACTCCACGACAGCTCAGATGTGATCCAGTGTTTCAACTGCTTCCTTGCAGAGTCTACACTTAGATTCTGTCATCAACTTTTCAATACTGTCTTCGATAGCATTTGTTTTAATTTCTTGTTCTTGGGCTGCAAGAATCAGACCTTCTGTCTCCTTTTCCAAGTTCCATTTGTGAGCCACATCCATGTTTTTTCTTTGTCAGTTTTGCTCTCAATGTTTCCCAGGAACTGAGCCTTCTTTTGCCAGTTTTCTCTTCTGCTCTGCATTGTATTTTTACGATATTCCCTCTTTGTCTTTTGCACTTTAAGCAATTTTCTACTATTGACCTCTATCAATGTTGTTTCTTGACTCTCTTTCACAAAATCTGCCAGTGCATGTTTCTCTTCTTCTACCTTTTGTTTCACTTGCCGAAGCCCTCTTTTGGCCTCCTGATTTTATGGACAGGCAAAGTCTTGTTGACATCACTACATGGGTGTAAGGAATAGTGGATAATGATGATGATGATAATAATAATAATAATAATAATAATAGCAACAAAAATAACAACACCACTGCAGCAAAGACTGGATGGCCCCTGGGGTACTGTTAAGGTTATGCTGGTTCAAATTGTTCTTCATTTTAAATATTTCACATATTTTATGTCTTTTTAAAACTACAAACAAGATATGTGCAGTGTGCATAGGAATGTGTTCATTTTTCATTTAGTTCACACAAACATTCTCCATCCATTTGCCACTGACTCTGCCCATCTGTCCTATTTTAAAAATTTGTTAAAAACTTTCTTGGGGTTCCACAGGAAACTTTTCCTTCAAAAATGGCACTGTGGTTTTAAAAGTTTGAGAACCCCTGTACCAGGGCATTGAACTATGGCGGTTGAGGTGGAATCAGTTTGCATCCATTCCAAGGTGAACATGTGCCACAGGTCAGGAAAGCCTTTCAGAAGCGGAGAGTATTTGGGACCTTTGGGAGACTACTTGAAACTGTCTTCCAAAAGGCATCCAGGGAAAACTTTTCCCACCAACTGCCTTCAGTTTTCTTAGGATTTTCTTTTGGGAGGCCAGACTTATAGGTCCATGTTCTTACTTAATGCACAAGGGAAGACTTCCTTTCCATGCTGTTTTGCCCATGCTTAGTAAGGCATTTCTGAGGTGGCATTTATAGGAGGATTGCTCAGAGTAGATGTCCATTCTTCCCTAGGTCAGGATCTATTGTGTTGATCCTGACCCAGAGATCAATACAATAGACATTCCTAGGAAAGACCAGTATGAAAAGCCTGTATATTTCTCTAGCTCTCCTTCGGCTGTTGAAAATCCTTCCCTGGACAGAGGACACTGAAAGGAAGTGGGAAAAGGCCAAGTGGGAAAAGGCATTGTGGATGGAGCTGCATTTGTCTTTGTATCTGAGGGAATGAATGGAGAGGCTCATTTTGTGAACATCCCAACAAGCCTCAATGTGGTTTTGAATAAGATGGATGAGGAGGCAGGGTCATGGTTTGCTGTGAAATTCCTTTGGAAAAGGAGAGGAAATTTGGTGGCAGCAGGCGTCTAATTTGGGATGCTCAGAAAGTGCACCTGGGACCCATTGTGGGATAGGAGACAGCCCAGTAATCTTTGTGTTCCTCAGCACCGGGACTGTGGCGTAACTGGCTGAGTGTCAGCTGCATTACGATCACTTCTGACCACAAGGTCATGAGTTTGAAGCCAGCTCAGGTCGGAGTGAGCTTCCAACCAATTGTGAAGCTTGTTGTCGACCTTTGCAACCCGAAAGACAGTTGCGTCTGCCAAGTAGGAAAATTAGGTACCACCTATGTGTGGGGAGGCTAATTTAACAAAATTTAGAAGATCATAAAAAAGACTCTAGCAAAAGGTATGCGGGGAATGCAGAAGTACTTCATCAGTGTCCTAGATGGACGATGAAAGCGACAGCTCCCCTGGCGGCCAGAAAAAGTTAAATAGCCTCTGACTGTTAGTCTCTATCTGTTGTGTGTCTTGGCATTGAATGTTTGCCATATATGTGTACATTGTAATCTGCCCTGAGTCCCCTGCGGGGTGAGAATGGCAGAATATAAATACTGTAAATAAATAAATAAATAAATAAATTTAGAACACTCTAGTAATTCAGTGGATATTCATTATCCACTGAATATTGGAATGAATCATTTTTTTCTGCCTGTCTTTAGTTCCTTTAGCCATATTTGTCTTCAACCCAATGATGTTCCAATATTAGAATGAGCCCCCTTTTTTCCTTTTATCATTCATTATTATTTAAGAATCAGTGATTGCCTTTGCTGGCATCTGTGTATGCACTTGAGACCCTGATGTCTGCATTTCTTGATATTTCCATTTTCAATATGATCCATCAAGGAAAAGGGGGGGAAATCTTGCAGGTAAAGAAGGTTTCTGGCTTTCATCACTGATCTTTTGCTTCTTTCTTCCCCAGGGAAATGAGGATTCTATGGAGCAATCTCTTGTGTGCAGTAAGGAAAACAATGATATAGGAAGAAGAAGAAATCCTCTCAAGGTGATGATCTTGCCAAATTCTTGACCTCACCTACAGATAAGAAAGGAAAAAAGCAAGAGTCAAGTATCTGTATTGCAATTCAACACCCATATCACCGTTGACATGGTTGACATGGAGGAGAAATCTTCTAAAGACCTGGAGTATGGAAACAGCTTAACTCTAAGGGATCATCTGCAGCAACATAAAAGTACTCATACTGGGAAGAAGCAACATGAATGCATGGTGTGCGGAAAAAACTTCACTCAGATTGGAAGTCTACACAGACATCAAAAAATTCACACTGGGGAGAAACCCTATCCATGCCTGGAATGTGGACAGAGCTTCACTCAGAGTTCAGATCTACGTTCGCATCAAAGGACTCACACTGGAGAGAGACCCTTTAAATGCCTAGAATGTGGACAGAGCTTCACTCGTAATGCACATCTACGGTCACATGAAATGACTCACACTGGAGTGAAACCCTATACCTGCCTGGAGTGTGGACAGAGCTTCACTCATAGTTCAGGTCTACGTTCGCATCAAAGGACTCACACTGGGGAGAAACCTTATACATGCGTGGAGTGTGGACAGAGCTTTGCTCAGAGTTCAAGTCTTCTTTCACATCTAAGGACTCACACTGGGGAGAAACCCTATACATGTCTGGAGTGTGGTCAGAGCTTCACTAAGAGTGGAAATCTACGTTTGCATGAAAGGACTCACATGGGGGGGAAACCCTATACATGCTTGCAGTGTGGACAGAGCTTCACTCAGAGTTCAGATCTGTGTGCACATCAAAGATCTCACACTGGGGAGAAACCGTATACATGCCTGGAGTGTGGAAAGAGCTTCACTCGCAGTTCTGATCTACGTTCACATGAAAGGACTCACACTGGGGAGAAACCCTTTACATGCCTGGAGTGTGGACAGAGCTTCTCTCGGAGTTCAGATCTACATTCACATGAAAGGATTCACACTGGGGAGAAACCCTATCAATGCCTGGAGTGTGGACAGAGCTTCACTAAGAATGGAAATCTACGTTCACATCAAAGGATTCACACTGGAGAGAAACCCTATACCTGTCTGGAGTGTGGACAGAGCTTCAGTCAGAGTTCAGATCTACGCTCACATCAAAGGACTCACACTGGGGAGAAGCCCTATACATGCCTGGAGTGTGGAAAGTGCTTCACTCAGAGTTCAGGTCTACGTTCACATCAAAGGACTCACACTGGGGTGAAAGCCTATATGTGCCTGGTGTGTGGACAGAGCTTCACTCATAGTTCAGGTCTACGTTCACATGAAAGGGGTCACACTGGGGAGAAACCTTATACGTGCTTGCAGTGTGGACAAAGCTTCACTAGGAGTTCACATCTACGTTCACATGAAAGGATTCACACTGGGGAGAAACCTTATACATGCCTGGAGTGTGGAAAGAGTTTCACTGAGAGTGGACATCTGCGTTCACATGAAAGGACTCACACTGGAGAGAAACCCTATATGTGCCTGGAGTGTGGAATGTGCTTCTCTCGTAATTCAGGTCTACGTTTGCATGAAAGGATCCACACTAGAGAGCAACTCTAAAAATGCATGGAGTGTGGAAAGAGCTTCTCTGATCATTCAAATCTATATCGACATACAATTCATATTGGAATGAACAGTAGTATTTGACCCCAGAGCGACTCCCTAAAACAGAGCTTTCTAAACTGTTCATGTTGGTGAAACACGTTTTATTATTATTATTTATTTCAAACATTTTTACCTCGCCCTTCTCAACCCCTGGGGGGACTCAGGGTGGCTTACAATTGGCAACAATTCAATGCCGCTTCATAAAATACAAATAGCAAAAATAACAATTAAAACCATGAACATTAAAATAAAAATTAAACAGTATACTTACAATCCATTTAGCTATTGCCAATCTGGTGGCTATTTATCTAGCCATATACTAATGATTACTCCGCTTCACTTATCCAAATCCACTTCCAAGCCATAGTCAAATATTATCCATTGTCCTTTAACCTGATTGCCCGAAGGCCTGGTCCCACAATCATGATTTTACCTTCTTTCTGAAGGTGAGGAGGGATGAAGATGATCTAATTTTCCCGGGGAGAATATTCCACAGGCGGGGGGTTACCACTGAGAAGGCCCTGTCCCTCGTCCCTGCCAAACATGTTTGAGACAAAGGCGGGGCCGAGAGCAGGACCTCCCCAGAGGATCTTAAGCTTCAAGGTGGGACGTAGAAGGAGATACTTCAGACAGGTACACTGGACCGGAGCCGTATAGGGTTTTATAGGTCAAAACCAGCACTTTGAATTGTGCTCAGAATTGGATCGGCAGCCAGTGGAACTGACACAACAGGGGGGTGGTATGCTCCCTGTGTGACGCTCCAGTGAGTAATCTAGCTGCCACCCGTTGGACTAATTGCAGTTTCCGAACAGTCTTCAAAGGCAACCCCACATAGAGCACGTTGCAGTAATCTATTTGGGATGTGTCAAGGACGTGGACCACCATAGCCAGATTCGACTTCCCAAGGTACAGGCGCAGCTGGCGCACAAGTTTTAGTTGTGCAAAAGCTCTCCCGGCCACCGCCGGGACCTGGGGCTCCAGGCTCAGCGATGAGTCCAGGATCACTCCCAAGCTGCGAACCTGCACCTTCAAGGGGATTGTAACCCCATCCAACACAGGCTGCAACCCTATGCCCTGTTTGGCCTTACACTGACCAGTAGGACCTCTGTCTTGTCTGGATTCAGTTTTTAGACATGCATCCTTTCACAATATGGCAATTCAGTTGAACTATTAACCAGAGATTTTGAATATAATATAATAATAGAGATTTGTTTCATATCATCTTTATTGCATAAACAATTGTGTAGTTTCCTCTATAGCTGATCCAGATTTTATTTTATCAACAGATTATATTTTCTTAATTCTGGTAATTAATTCTGGCAAATAACAAAAGTTGTAACAGAACCTACACTTGAACATACCTGGGCCTTCCTTCCAGAGTGATGAAACTTCTCTGAATATTTTTAAACAGAAGCTGCATAGCCTTCCATGAGTGCATTGATTGTGTCTTCTTGGCTGGTTGAAGAGGGAAGGACTAGATAACCTTTGGGGGATTTCTTCCAATCCTAGTGAAATATAGACTGCTTAGGAGTCTGGAGTCTCCTCTGGAGTAGTTTGAGCTGAGGTTGCATGGCAGTCTGTTGGGAGGGCTTTGACTGTGACTTTCTGCCTGGCTAAAGAGGGTTGGACTAGATGCCCTTTGTGGGTCTTTTCCAGTGAGGGTCAGGATGCTCTTTTTTCATGTGACGCACCTGTGGACTACAGCCGACACACTAATGTGTCATGGCACACAGTTTGGAAAGCTCTGATCTAAGACATACAAAGTCAATGTTCGTTAATGCAGAAAAATGAGAGCGCATTGTTGGGATATATTTCTGCTTTTGCAGAAAGGCCTGAAAATATTGGACTCAAATGCATACGATGCTGGATGAAAATTAGAAAATTTAGATTTACAATGAGGCACGAGGAATGCTGGACAGTCATCTAGATACAACATTTGGAAGATTCCTAGAGTATGGGATAACTGCAGCAAGCATCATCTGCCGAACCAGCCACCCAGTGAGAAACCGATGTCACAAAAACTTGCCACTCTTATCCTGCAATAATAAATTCCTCTTGTGACTACTCTGAAATCTAATTTTATCTTCTTTTCTAGATATCCAAATGTAAGTCTCCATTTCGTAACTAAATCTTACTTGTTTCCTCCTCGTTTGCCATTGGATAGCTTGGTCATTGGGATATATTCTGATATTGTTTTGTCTCCAGTCCTTTAGCAACAGCTTTTTTTCTGGGTTGTTGTAGGTTTTTCCGGGCTATATGGCCATGTTCTAGAGGAATTTTCTCCTGATGTTTCGCCTGCATCTATGGCAAGCATCCTCAGAGGTAGTGAGCTCTTTTTCTCCTTTTCCGAGCCATATGGCCATGTTCTAGAGGCATTTTCTCCTGATGTTTCGCCTGCATCTATGGCAAGCATCCTCAGAGGTAGTGAGCTCTTTGTCTCCTTTATAATATTTTGCTATTATTCTCACTGCACCAAAACATATTCCTACATTTTTTACTGATTTTTTCCCATGAAATAGGCTTAAGAAGCACATCTCTGGATTTTTTCTAACCTTTTTAGTGATCATATTTGTTCAATTGCTTTTTCTCCAAAAAAAAGTTTGTTCCAACTTACAGGTTCACCAGGCATGAAAAAAGTACCCTTCTGTATTTTACATCTCCAACAATTCTCCAAGTGTTGTTGTTCATTCGTTCAGTTGTCTCCGATTCTTCGTGACCTCATGGACCAGCCCACGCCAGAGCTGTCGACCTGTCGACCGTCACCACCCCCAGCTCCTTCAAGGTCAGTCCAGTCCCTTCAAGGATGCCATCCATCCATCTTGCCCTTGGTCGGCCCCTCTTCCTTTTGCCTTCCACTTTCCCCAGCATCATTGTCTTCTCTAGGCTTTGCTGTCTCCTCATGATGTGGCCAAAGGACTTCAACTTTGTCTCTAGTATCCTTCCTTCCAGTGAGCAGTCAGGCTTTATTTCCTGGAGGATGGACTCCAAGTGAGATTTGTCTATTTTAGCTATGATTTTAAGTGTTACATAGCTTCTATAAAACATTGTGTACATGTTCTCTCTAATGCAGCAGTTCTCAACCTGGAGGTTGCGACCCCCAGAGGGGTCACTTGGCCGAATCCTTCAGCCCCAGCTCCTCCGCCTCTCCAGAATGGCTACCGGGTACCCTCCTTTTCTTTCCTATCCCTTTAATGCTCCGCTGGACCTTGAGCCAGATAGGAGCAGGAGGAGTCCTCTCTGCCACTGCACTGCCCGTGTTTGTGCCGGCACTGTCACAGTGACACTGTCTGGGTCAGGCAGGCCCGGCCTCATCCAGAAAGTAGCTTTTCCTTTTTCTTTCTTTCGGGGCAGAGACAGATAGAGGGGAAGGTTCTGGCTGCAAAAGAAAGGAAGGGAAACAAGGAGGAGGCTTGTGGCAGCACATAGCACGAGGTCAGAGCAGTGTCACAATGAGGCCTTGGGGCTAGGTTCTCGTGGGTTTTTTCGGGCTATATAGCCATGTTCTAGAGACATTTCTCCTGACGTTTCACCTGCATCTATGGCAAGCATCCTCAGAGATAGTGAGGTCTGTTGGAATTAGGACAATGGGTTTATATATCTGTGGAATGGCTAGGGTGGGGCAAGGGGCTCTTCCCTGCTGGAGCTAAGTGTGAATGTTTCAGCTGATCACCTTCATTAGCATTTGAAGGCCTGCTTGAGCCTGGGAAAATCTCTTGCTGAGAGGTGTTAATCTGTGCCTGGTTGTTTCCTCTCTGTTGTTTTGCTGTTGTAATTTTAGAGTTTTTTAATACTGGTAGCCAGATTTTGTTCATTTTCATGGTCTCTTCCTTTCTGTTGAAATTGTCCACATGCTTGTGGATTTCAATGGCCTTGGGGCTGCTCCGCTCCTGTTCCTCCTCCCTGGCTCAAGGCCCAGTGGGTCAGCCCCAAGACCTCCTTGCAACACTGCTCAGCTGGGCCCCAAGAGGGTGCAATGCAAGAGTAGCCTCAGCATGAGGCGCTCCAGCTCCTCCGATGACAAGGCCTGCTCACCTGAGCCCACCAAGGCCGCCCTGATGCAGGGTGTAGCGCAGTCAGATCTGTTGCGTGGCAGGAGGGATCTTATTTTTCTATTTATTTATTTACTACGCCTCTATACCGCCATTCTCAGCCCGAGGGCGACTCATGGCGGTTTACAAAACGGCACAATTCGATGCCCACAACAGTACAAAAATATTGTCGAAGGCTTTCATGGCTGGAATCACTAGGTTCTTGTGGGTTTTTTCGGGCTATAGGGCCATGTTCTAGAGGCATTTCTCCTGACGTTTCGCCTGCATCTATGGCAAGCTTCCTCAGAGGTAGTGAGGTCTGTTGGAAATAGGAATATGGGTTTATATATCTGTGGAATGGCTGGGGTGGGGCAAAGAGCTCTTCTCTGCTGGAACTAGATGTGAATGTTTCAGCTGACCACCTTCATTAGCATTTGAAGGCCTGCCTGAGCCTGGGAAAATCTGTTGCTGGGAGCAGGGAAGAGCTCCTTGCCCCACCCCAGCCATTCCACAGATATATAAACCCGTTTTTCCTACTTCCAACAGACCTCACAACCTCTGAGGAAGCTTGCCATAGATGCAGGCGAAACGTCAGGAGAAATGCCTCTAGAACATGGCTCTATAGCCCGAAAAAACCCACAAGAACCTAGTACAAAAATAGTTTAAACATTAAAAACATTTAACATAGATTTAAAAATTCATTACAATTAACATCAATAAGCATAATTAAAAAACCATAAGTCCGCCGCATTTCATTAATCAGTCATTGTCCAACCGTTCCGAGATCAGAGTTTCATAGCTACACTGCGTTTGGGAAGGCCTGCTCATATAGCCAGGTTTTAACTTGTTTGCAAAACGTTAAGAGGGTGGGGGCTGATCTAATGTCCCTGGGGAGGGCATTCCACAACCGAGGGGCCACCGCTGAGAAGGCCCTATCCCTCATCCCCGCCAATTGAGTCTGTGGAGATGGCAGGGTCTCCCCGGAAAATCTTAAATTCCTAGAGGGTTCGTAAGGAGAGATACGTTCGATAGGTAAGCAGGGCCAGAACCGTTTAGTAGGGCTGGGCGGTTTCGTTTCATAATGTTGTAATTCGTTAAAAATTCGTTATTTTTTTTTGTTACGAAGCGATAACGAACCATTCAGGAGCATCTAAAAAACGAAACGAATTTTTCAATTCGTTTCATAATTGCTTCGTATTCGTTTTGTATTCGTTTCGAAATCGTTTTGAAATCATTTCGTTATTATTTCCGCATGTCTGGGGCAAATTTTATAGCTGTTGTTTGTTTAATCAGTGAAAAAAAATAATAAATATCACACCAACAGTCAACAACAGGGGGAGAGGGAAGCTTCAGAAGTTCCCCCTGTCCCATATGGAGGTTTTTTAGCGTATTGCGAAGTCGCGTCCGCCATTAACGAATCGATTCGTATTCGTTTCGTATTCGTTTTGTAATTTTACGAAATTTCGTAAATATCGAACTTTTTTAAAGAAAAATTTCGGAATTCTTTTAAATATCGAAACGCAAAAAACCCCAAAAAACGAATCGAGTTTAGAAACAAATTTTTCCGTGGTTGCCCAGCCCGACCTCACACCTCTGAAGATGCTTGCCATAGATGCAGGCGAAACGTCAGGAGAAATGCCTCTAGATCATGGCTCTATAGCCCGAAAAAACCCACAAGAACCTAATGCTAGTTTCCTCATTTATATAAATTTAGTCAAATCCTTCCTTCATTGTTCAAAAATTCTCACTCCATTAAATATTAGTAGATTTTTGAATAAAAATTACATTTTGAATAAGATCTTCGTTTTGCCACCGCTATTCTCCCCACCCAAGTTAATTGAATTCTTTGCCATCTTTCCAAATTTTCTTTAATCTCCTTCCAATTATAATTTTTTCATAATTATTTTGAAAGAAGTTATTTTTGTTGCTTAGTCATAATCCTCGATATGTTACTTTCGAGGCTACCTTACCAGCTGATAAATTCTTTAATCTATCGACATTGATTTTTGACAGATTTTCAGTTAAGAACATTGACTTCCCTTTATTCATTTTCAATCCTGCCACATTCCCATACTCATTAATCATTTTCATCAAGCTTTGAATACTTTTCAATGGCTCTTCTAGAATGCGTACCATATCATCAGCATATGCTTTAACTTTGAATTTTTTCCTTTTGTTTTCACCCCTTTTAATACAGCTGTCTTTCTTACAGCCCGGCCCATACATGATTTACCAGCTGTACTAAAGCCTGGCCCACAGCTTTAGCACAGCTGGTCAATCACCAGCAATAATAAGACCCACCAAGCTCCGGATTGGCGTAAGCTCCTGACTGTCAGCTGGTAAATCACCAGCAATAATAAGACCTACCAAGCCCCGGGTCGGCATAAGCTCCTGACTCAACTGGTAAATCACCAGCAATAATAAGATCTACCAAGCCCCGGGTCGGCATAAGCTCCTGACTCAACTGGTAAATCACCAGCAATAATAAGACCTACCAAGCCCTGGGTCGGCATAAGCTCCTGACTCAACTGGTAAATCACCAGCAATAATAAGACCTACCAAGCCCCGGGTCGGCATAAGCTCCTGACTCAACTGGTAAATCACCAGCAATAATAAGATCTACCAAGCCCCGGGTCGGCATAAGCTCCTGACTCAACTGGTAAATCACCAGCAATAATAAGACCTACCAAGCCCTGGGTCGGCATAAGCTCCTGACTCAACTGGTAAATCACCAGCAATAATAAGACCTACCAAGCCCCGGGTCGGCATAAGCTCCTGACTCAACTGGTAAATCACCAGCAATAATAAGACCTACCAAGCCCCGGGTCGGCATAAGCTCCTGACTGTCAGCCCAACAACCAAAAGGATGGAGAAAATGTTGATGGCTCTTTGTCATAGAGAATGGAGTGACAGCACCCACCTGTGGCTGGATTCGAGCACAACCTCCAAGGCGCCAAAAAAGCTGGACGTCGACACAACATACCTCCTTTCTGTTCTGTCTGTCTCTCTGTCATGTTTATCCAAAACGACATTGAATGTTTGCTGTGAATGTGTACTGTGATCCCGCCCTGAGTCCCCTTGGGGAGATAGGGCAGAATATAAATAAAGTATTATTATTACTATTATTATAATTCTAATGTTTAATATTTCTAATATCCATATGAAAAGCAAAGGTGACGAAGGGCATATTGCTTTCCATCGTATGTCGATCACATGGCTCCGGGTTTGGTTTTTAATTTTATGCTTCAATTAGTAAATATATAATGTTTTGATCTATTGCTTTTTTGGGTATGACTTTAGTTGCACATCTGAATCCAGCATTTCAGTATAGCTGTCCCCCCATATTTGCAGGTGTAATGTTCAATAATGATGCTATTTTTGTTTCCTACTACCCTCTCCTTGAGGATTTGTTACAACATAGCTAAAAATAATCTAAAATGTTCTATAAAACACGGGAGTAATAATAATAATTCGTATATGCATTAACAGATTAGCTAAAGATTATGAATAATAATGTATATGGAACCATTATAATCAAAGTGTTCCTGGTTTGAAAGTGCTACTTCCTGTTTAATTGTGTGGTCCTTCCTTTGAAAGTAGTTGATATACTTCAGAAACTTGGTTTTTAAGGATGCCATGAACTGTGTTGAATTAGTTGAAACCCTTTGTTCATTGCAAAACTATAGCAAAATGTGCTGCAGGATGTCTGTATTCGAATTTCAGTGTATCGGGTATTTGTGCCAAATTTGGTCTGGAATCGTTGTTTGGGTTCACAGTGCTCTCTGGATGTAGGTTTTTGTTGTTTTTTGGTCGTGTCAGGACCGACTTGAGAAACTGCAAGTCGCTTCTGGTGTGGGAGAATTGGCTGTCTGCAAGGATGTTGCCCAGGGGACGCCCAGATGTTTTGATGTTTTAACATCCTTGTGGAAGGCTTCTCTCATATCCCCGCATGGAGCTGGAGCTGATAGAGGGAGCTCATCTGTGCTCTCCCCGGATTCGAATCTGCAACCTGTCGGTCTTCAGTCCTGCCGGTGCAGGGGTTTAACCCACTGCGCCACCGGGGGGCTCCTGATACGTAGGTGAACTATATCTGGATATCTGGATGTAGGTGAACTACATCTCCCAAACTTCCCAAACTAGTTGTGCTTCACCATCAATAACCACAAACACTAGCTTTAGCTAATCTTAACCAGTAGCTTGAGCTAACTTTCGCCAATTATACCTCCAACCAGCTTGGTACAGAGTGCTCTCTGAGTGTTGGTGAACTACAATGCCCAGAATTCTAGAACGGCACCCCCAACAGCACGGGTATACAATATCGGCCAAGTAGGTAGAGTGCCAAGCTTTATATGTATTTTTCAAGCTGGCTCCACCATCCAGAGAGTCCTGTGATGGATCTGGACCAAACTTG
Source organism: Anolis sagrei (assembly GCF_037176765.1). Lineage (NCBI taxonomy): Eukaryota > Metazoa > Chordata > Lepidosauria > Squamata > Anolidae > Anolis > Anolis sagrei. The sequence continues at coordinate 4,646,498 of NC_090021.1, read as the reverse complement.
GCACACAGACACTGGAATACTGGAAGGGTTTGGGAGAGATTGACCCTGGACAATGGGAGTTGTAGTCCACCCACAACCAGAGCTTTGTGAGCCCAACCAATGATGGATCTGGACCAAACTGGGCACCTAGACTGAATGAACATGGTCACCTTTACATACAGATGAATTGAGGGGCGGGGAGTTGTAGTTCACCCACAATGAAAAAGCACTCTGAAATCCACTGAAGATTCTGGACCAAACTAGACACCCAGACCCATCGTGACCTACTTGAAGTACTGGTGGGGTTTTAGAGCAATGACCACACACAATGCTTCACCGTCCACTTGTGACACCAATGGAGTACTTCCTCATTTTTTGCACACTTGGTGGAGATTTTATGGCATTGTAAATTAGTTAAATTAGCCTCCTTGCATAAGCGGTACGTAAATTTCCTACTTGACAGATGCAACTGTCTTTCGGGCTGCATAGGTCAACAGCAAGCTACACAATGATCGGAAGCTCACTCCAACCAGGGCTGGCTTCAAACTCATGACCTTTTGGTCAGTATGTAGTAATCTTAGTGCAACTGACTCGCAGCCAGCTGCGCCACAGTCCTGGTGCGTAAATAATTAAATTAAATAATTAGCATTGAATAGCCTTGCTGTTTCAATGTGTGGCTGCTTCCTGCCTGGGGGAATAATTTGTTGGGAGGTGATTAACTGGCCCTGATTGATTGTTGTCTGGAATCCCCCTGTTTTGGGGTGTTGTTTGAAATGCAAACAAAATATCATATGGCTAATGGTTCCTGAAAGTATAGACTTTGTGGAACACCTGACATGCAGTGTCACCGCCCTATCCGTGGTGGAGAATTTCCTGGGAAAGGAAGCCGTGGATGAGAGTGGAACTACAACTCCCACGACTCTGTTGCACTGGGAGCCTTGGCAGCGAAAGCAGCATGGAAGTGCATTCTTTCTGCAGTTGGGAAGCCAGACTGGGTCTCTGGAGCAGGGGTCCTCAAACTAAGGCCTGGGGGCTGGATGCAGCCGTCCGAGGTCATTTACCCAGCCCTCGCTCAGGGTCAACCTAAGTCTGAAATGACTTGAAAGCACACAACAACAACACCAACAATCCTATCTCAACAGCCAAAATTATTATTATTATTAATTATTTATTATTATTATTATTATTATTATTATTAAACTTTATTTGTACCCCGCTAGCATCTCCCGAAGGACTCGATGCGGCTTACAAAGGCCAAGGCCTCAACACACAAATATAACAATACAAAACCCAAGGCAAATTAAAAACAATTAAAGCAATATAAACAACAAGCAATCAACAATACACTAAGACACAATAAAACTGTGTCGGGTCAGAGTAATGGGTACAGGATTAAAAGTGCTGATGTGACAGGTGGTGTATAAGACTTATAGGCTAAGTGCAGTGTGCGGTGTCCAGCAATCTTAGTTCTAATAAAGTGCTTATGGGACTTGGTATTGGAGATTTCCTAATCTGGGAAGGCGCATCGGAACAGTCAGGTCTTCAAGTTCTTTCTGAAGACTGCCAGGGTAGGGGCCTGTCTAAGATCTTTGGGGAGGGTGTTCCAGAGTCAGGGGGCCACCACAAAAAAGGCTCTGTCTTGTGTCCCCACCAACCGCGCTTGCGACGCAGGCGGGATCACGGGCAGGGCCTCTCCAGATGACCGAAATAAATCTACTGCCTTGCTGGTAGGTCCACTTGGCGTTCGAGACGCAGTTCGACCCGGTAGCGGAGCCCACATCAGTATGGGTTAGATTACAGTCAGCCTGGGAGAAGTTAAAACGAGGATTTTCCTTTAAGGAAGAATTTATTGAAGACAGTTGCCTGTCCTTCGTGAGCAAGATTAGGAAGTCACCAGTTGCCCAAAAGCTTGGAATCATTTGCTTAACTTTACTGAAGACGAGAAGTTTCTGTTTGATTGTTCATTCATAAAAGACTTTGTTGTACTTCTCGAGTCATCTAAAGACTGTTTGTGGTGGAAACCTCTGAGAACTTCTCTTTAGGCCCCCTGGCTTCCCGCTGAGCAAAGGTTGCACATCCTGTTCTAAAGACAATTATTTACACGCCCAGCGTGCGACAGAACAGTAGTGAATCAACCAAGTTGGGGGGGGGGGGGAGACGTTGAATGCTCTCATTAAGGAGGCCAGACTTGGTGGAGGTGGTTGACAAGGGCGGAGCTGCAGGCTATTGAAGGCTGCTCTGCCCCCTGCTGTGCTCTTTGCTTCAGCGTGAGCTAGGAGGCAGGTTTCAACCCCCCCCCCCATGAAATTTTCAACCCCCCCCCCCGAAAATTTCAACCCCTCCCGAAATTTTTTTCTGGCTACGGCCCTGCAGGGCAGGCAGAAGACTGGGCGACTTGGAAGGCGCTGAACAGACTGCGTTCTGCACCACGAGATGCAGAGCCAACCTTAAGAAATGGGGCCACAAAGTGGAATCCTCAACATGTGAGTGTGGAGAAGAGCAAACCACTGACCACCTGCTGCAATGCACCCTGAGCCTTGCCACATGCACAATGGGGACCTTCTTGCAGCAACACCAGAAGCACTCCAAGGGGCCAGATACTGGTCAAAGGACATTTAACCAACTACCAAGCTTAGAATCATAGAATCAAAGAGTTGGAAGAGACCTCCTGGGCCATCCAGTCCAACCCCATTCTGCCAAGAAGCAGGAATATTGCATTCAAATCACCCCTGACAGATGGCCATCCAGCCTCTGCTTAAAAGCTTCCAAAGAAGGAGCCTCCACCACACTCCGGGGCAGAGAGTTCCACTGCTGAACGGCTCTCACAGTCAGGAAGTTCTTCCTAATTCTTCCACAGAGCTTGCAAACTCTGTGTTTTGTCTGCTTGTTTGTTTTGTTCTGTTAGAATGTAATACAATGGACTGGTTGCCCCTGACAACACAAATAAAAATAGCAGGGCTTCTCCTCCAGGGAGTCCTTTGCAAAGGCCTTGACCACGCCCCCTTCGCTTCCCATTGGGCGGGAGGGAGGCGCCGACGTCACCCAGGCCCCGCCCCCTTCTCAGTCCCTGCCGCCATTTTGGCGAGGAAGGAAAAGAGGAAGAAGAAGAAGGAGGTGAGTGAGGGCTGTCTTGGGGGGGAGGCCTCCCCTCAAGCAGATCTCCATCCGGGACTCATTTCGGATCTGGAGCAGGAGGACCAAAGGCAGCCAGGGAAGGCAGGCAGGGAGGGAAAGAGGCCTTTCCTAACTCAGCCGCGGCCTCCTCTTTCCTGAGGGACTTCCTCAGGAATGTTTCAGGGTGGGACAAAGGACTGTTGTCTGCTGGAGCTAGGTGTGAATGTTTCAAGTGACCACCTTGATTAGCATATAATGACCTGGCAGTGCCCGGAGCAATCTTTTGTTGAGAGGTGATTAGATGTCCCAGATTGTTTCCTCTCTGTTGTTTTGCTGTTTTAATTTTTTTAGTTTTTTTTAATACTGGTACCCAGATTTAGCACATATTTGCCTTATTGATAAATAGTACATATACATGCAATAGTTAGCAGATAGGTTCTTGTGGGTTTTTTTCGGGCTATAGAGCCATGTTCTAGAGGCATTTCTCCTGACGTTTCGCCTACATCTATGGCAAGCATCCTCAGAGGTTGTGAGGCCTGTTGGAAGTAGGAAAAATTGGTTTATATATCTGTGGAATGGCTGGGGTGGGGCAAAGAGCTCTTCCCTGCTGCAGTTAGGTGTGAATGTTTAGCTGATCACCTTCATTAGCATTTGAAGGCCTGCCTGAGCCTGGGAAAATCTGTTCCTGGGAGGTGTTAATCTGTGCCTGGCTTTTTCCTCTCTGTTGTTTAGCTGTTATAATTTTAGAGTTTTTTAATACTGGTAGCCAGATTTTGTTCATTTTCATGGTCTCTTCCTTTCTGTTGAAATTGTCCACATGCTTGTTGGGTATTTCAGTGGCTTCTCTGTGTCGTCGGACATGGTGGTTGTGAGAGTGGTCCAGCATTTCTGTGCTCTCAAATAATATGCTGTGTCCAGGTTGGTTCATCAGGTGCTCTGCTGTGGCTGATTTCTCTGGTTGGCTACCAGTATTAAAAAATTCTAAAATTACAACAACAGAGAGGAAACAATCTGGGACATCTAATCACCTCTCAACAAAAGTTTGCTGCAGGCACTGTCAGGCCATTATATGCTAATCAAGGTGGTCAGTTGAAACATTCACACCTAGCTCCAGCAGACAAGAGTCCTTTGTCCCACCCTGGTCGTTCCACAGATATATAAACCCCTTTTTCCTAGTTCCAGTAGACCTCACAACCTCTGAGGATGCTTGCCATAGATGCAGGCGAAACGTCAGGAGAGAATGCCTCTAGACCAGTGGTTGTCAACCTGGGGTCCCCAGATGTTTTTGGCCTACATTTCCCAGAAATCCTAACAGCTGGTAAACTGGCTGGGATTTCTGGGATTTGTAGGCCAAAAACATCTGGGGACCCCAGGTTGAGAACCACTGCTCTAGACCATGGCCATATAGCCCGAAAAAACCTACAACAACCCAGTGATTCCGGCCATGAAAGCCTTCGATAATACATTTTGCATAATGTTTATGTGTTATGATTTTGTGTAACTTGCTCTCCAGACACAAGGAGGGGCGGGTAAGGAATGGCAGCATTATTATTGTACTCTCGGAGGCTTTCATGGCCGGGATCACTGGGTTGCTGTGAGTTTTTCGGTTTGTATGGTGAGGGTGTTCCAGCAGCATTTTCTCCTGATGTTTGGCCTGCATCTGTGGCTGGCATCTTCAGGGAATCTGATGGTGATCAAGCAAGTGGGCTGTGAACATTTATATGTCTTCCTGTGGGGTGTTCCAAGCCCACTCCCTGCTCTGGAGGCTTCGGTGGTGCGGAGGAGCCTGAGAACGTGGTTGTTCCAGTGTGCCTTCCCAGAATAAGGAAACTCCCAGCAATATGTCCCTGAATGTACTTTATTAGAGATCTAGGATTGTCTGCACGCCCCATCCCTCTCCGAAAACTCTATCCTAGTCATATCTCATATGTTCATGCTCAGCATTATTTTTTAAATTTTTAAATTACATTTGGCCCAGCCATAGGTTTTTAAACGTCGTTGTGTTACTGTTAATGTTTATTGTTTATCTTCTGTTATGAGTTTTATTTTATTGTATTGTCAAAGGCTTTCATGGCTGGAATCACTAGGTTCTTGTGGGTTTTTTCGGGCTATAGGGCCATGTTATTTTATTGTTTTGTGTTACTGTTGTTTTATTTTATTGTTTTGTGTTACTGTTGTTACTGTGCCTTGCGGGAGTTATCAGCTTTCCTCAGGGCTTGTTGTTGTTGTTGTTCATTCGTTCAGTCGTCTCCGACTCTTCGTGACCTCATGGACCAGTCCACGCCAGAGCTCCCTGTCGGCCGTCACCACCCCTAGCTCCTTCAAGGTCAGTCCAGTCGCTTCAAGGATGCCATCCATCCATCTTGCCCTTGGTCGGCCCCTCTTCCTTTTGTCTTCCACTTTCCCCAGCATCATTGTCTTCTCTAGGCTTTCCTGTCTCCTCATGATGTGGCCAAAGGACTTCATTCCTCAGGGCATGTAAGACATATTTATTTCGATAGGCCTTTGATCTTGCTGTTTTTAAATGGTTTTTAATTGTTTTTAAATTGTGTTAGATTTTAGCCTGTTCTTGTAAGCCGCTCCAAGCCCCAGGGGAGTGGCGGCGTATAAGCTTGAATAATAAATAAATAAATAAATTACAGATGTATTGTGGGCTCGGCCTCATGTAAGCCGCACCGAGTCCCTTGGGGAGATGGTAGCAGGGTATAAATAAAGTTATTATTATTATTATTATTTTTCCAGCAGACCTCACCTCTGAGGATGCTTGCCATAGATGGAGGCGAAATGTCAGGAGAAATGCCTCTAGAACATGGCCATATAGCCCGAAAAAACCCACAAGAACTGAGGATTATTATTATTATTCACTCCCCATACCCAAGCCCCTCCCTGTCCACGCTTCCCTCCACACAAGCTGCATTCCTCACACCCAGGTTGCCCTCCCTCCCCACCCCCTACACTCAAACCGCCCACTCCCCACACACAAGCCCCCAAAATTTGCCACTCCCCCCACCCAAGATCCTCTCTGCCATGTTATGCCCCCTCCCTGCCCCTTCCCCATGTGGAAGCCGCCCTCCCTGCCCACTTCCAATGCCCAAGCCACCCTCAAATCCCACTCTCTCTGCCCTCTCCCCACTCCCAAGCTGTCCTTTCCTGCCCATGCCCTTGCACCCAAGACCCCTCCCTGCCCACGCTTCCCTCCCTGCACACAAGCCACATTCCCCACCTCAAGCTCGTTCTCTCTGCCCACTCCCCACACGCAAGGTGCGCTCCCTGCCCAATCTCCACCCCGAAGACCTCCTTATTTCCCCCTCCCCACACCCAAGACTCTCCCCACAAATGAGCCTTCCTTTCCTGACCACTCCCCACATCCAAAGCCCCTCTAATTTCCCACACGCACACCCAAGCTGCCCTCTCTGCCCACTCCCATGCCCCGCTAACTTTCCCCGTGCAAGCTGCCCTCCCAGCCCACTCCCCACACCTTAGCCCCCTCAGCCCTCCTTGCCCACTCCCCACACCCTCCTCACTTCCTCTGCACAAGCTGCCCCCCTAGAATCATAGAATCATAGAATCAAAGAGTTGGAAGAGACCTCATGGGCCATCCAGTCCAACCCCCTGCCAAGAAGCAGGAATATTGCATTCAAATCACCCCTGACAAATGGCCATCCAGCCTCTGTTTAAAAGCTTCCAAAGAAGGAGCCTCCACCACACTCCGGGGCAGAGAGTTCCACTGCTGAACGGCTCTCACAGTCAGGAAGTTCTTCCTAATGTTCAGATGGAATCTCCTCTCTTGTAGTTTGAAGCCATTGTTCCGCGTCCTAGTCTCCAAGGAAGCAGAAAACAAGCTTGCTCCCTCCTCCCTGTGGCTTCCTCTCACATATTTATACATGGCTATCATATCTCCTCTCAGCCTTCTCTTCTTCAGGCTAAACATGCCCAGTTCCCTAAGCCGCTCCTCATAGGGCTTGTTCTCCAGACCCTTGATCATTTTAGTCGCCCTCCTCTGGACACATTCCAGCTTGTCAATATCCCTCTTGAATTGTGGCGCCCAGAATTGGACACAATATTCCACAATATCCCTGCCCAGTCCCCTCACTTCCCCCTTTCTGCCCACACCCTAGCCCCGCTCAGCCCTCTTTACCCACTCCCCACACCCAAGCACTTCTCACTTCCCCCACGCAAGCTGCCTTCTCTACCCACTCCCTATACCCAAGCCCCAGTTACTTCCCCCACGCAAGTGGGCCCACTCCCCACACCCAAGCTCCCCTCACTTCCCCCACACAAGCTGCCTCCTCCCACTCCCAAGCCCCCCTCACTTCCCATGCGCAAGCTGCCTCCTGCCCACTCCTCACACTCAAGTGCCCCTCACTTCTGCCGTGCAAGCTGCCTTCTCTGCCCACTCCCCACACCCAAGTGCCCCTCACTTCCCCCAGGGAAGTTGTCCTCTCTGCCCACTCCTCACGCTTAAGCCCACTCCCAAGCTTCCCTTCCCCACATCCTGATACCTCTCCCTCCCCACCACCTAAGCTCAAGCTGCCTTCCATGCCCAAGCCCCCCCTTCCCACGTGCAATCTGCCCCCCTGCCCACTCCCCACACCCAAGCCCGCCTCACTTCCCCCAGGGAAGCTTTTTTTTTTTAATAATTTTTAAATTTTCAACTATTACATCTGGCCTGGCCATAGGTTTTTAAATCCTTGCATGTTATTGTTTATATATGATTTATTTAATTGTATTGTTATTTTTTGTTTATTGCTTTCTTGTTTATTGATGTGTTGTTGGGCTTGGACTCATGTAAGCCGCTCCGAGTCCCTTGGGGAGATGGAGACGGGGTATAAATAAAGTATTATTATTATTATTATTATTATTATTATTATTATTATTATTAAGCTGCCCTCTCTGACCACACCCAAGCCCCCCTCACTTCCCCCACGCAAGCTGCCCCCCTCCCACTCTTCACACCCAAGTGCCCCTCACTTCCCACTCCTTTCCGCAAGCTGCCCTCCCAGCCCACTCCCCACACCGAAGCGCCCTAATTTCTCCTCCCACCCAAGCCCCTCCTTGCCCTAGCCCCATTCACAAGCCTCCCTTTCCTGATCACTCCCCACACGCAAGCCCCCTCCCTGCCCACTCCCCACTCGCAAGCTACCCTCCCTGCCGATTTCCCACACCCAAGCCCCCCTCATTTCCCACTCCCCATGCCCAAGCCACCCTCCCTGCCCACTCCCCATGCCCAAGCCTCCCTCAGTTCCCACTCCCCACATCCAAGCCCCTTCTTGCCCTGTCCCCACTCCCAAGCTGCACTTTCCTGCCCACTCCCCACACCCCAGCTGCCCCCCCACTTCCCATGCCCAAGCCCCCCTCCCTGCCCACTCCCCACACCCAACCCCCTCTCTGCCTACTCCCTGGCCCCAGGCTGACCTTTCTTGCCTACTCCACACATCCAAGTGCCCCACTTCCCACTCCGCCCACCCAAGCTGCCCTCCCTGCCCACTCCCCACACCCAAGCTGACCTCCCTGCCCACTCCCGTTGCCCAAGCCGTCCTTTCTGCCCACTCCCCACACCCAAGCTGCCCTCCCTGTCCACTCCCGAAAACCCAACTGCCCTTTCTGTCCACTCCTCCCACCCAAGTCGCCCTCCCTCTGCTCAAGCTGCACTTCCCAAACTGCCCTCCCCATGCCTGGGTCACCATGGCTTGCAAAAGCCTCTTTGAATGTGGATTTACTGCATGGCAGAAGCTGGTGGCCCGTGCGATTGCTTCTGTTGTTGTTGTTGTTGTTGTTGTTGTTGTTGTTGTTGTTGTTATTGTTTGGCTATCTGTTTGGGTGCTTTGACTTGTGCTTTTCCTGCATGGCAGAAGGAGGTTTAGCTGGGTGGCCCCTGGGTTATTCCTATCATTAACATTATTAATATTATTTGAAAGGCTGGGTGGCCATTTGTTGGGGATGACTGTGCTTTTCATAGAATCATAGAGTTGGAAGAGACCTCATGGACCATCCAGTCCAATCCCCTGCCAAGAAATAGGAACATTGCACTCAAATCACCCCTGACAGATGGCCATCCAGCCTCTGCTTAAAAGCCTCCAAAGGAGGAGCCTCCACCACACTCTGGGGCAGAGAGTTCCACTGCTGAACAGCTCTCACAGTCAGGAAGTGCCTCCTCATGTTCAGGTGGAATCTCCTTTCCTGTAGTTTGAAGCCATTACTCTGTGTCCTAGCCTCCAGGGCAGAAGAAAACAAGCCTGCTCCCTCCTCCCTATGAGTTCTTCTCACATATTTATACACCGCCATCATGTCTCCTCTCATCCTTCTCTTCTTCAGGCTAAACATGCCCAGCTCTTTAAGCCGCTCCTCATAGAACTTGTTCTACAAACCCTTCATCATTTTAGTCACCCTTCTCTGGACACATTCCAGTTTGTCAACATCTCTCTTCAATTGAGACACAATATTCCAGGTGTGGTCTAACCAAGGCAGAATAGCACATGGGGAGCATGACTTCCCTGGATCTAGACACTAGACTCCTATTGATGCAGGCCAAAATCCCATTGGCTCTTTTTGCCACCACATGACATCGTTGCATGGCAGAAGGGGGTTGGACTGGGTGGCCCCTGGGTTGCTCCTGTTCTTGTTGTTATTTGAAAATGCCATATGGCCAGTTTATTGTCGAAGGTTTTCGTGGCTGGAATCACTGGGTTGTTGTAGGTTTTTTCGGGCTATATGGCCATGGTCTAGAGGCATTCTCTCCTGACGTTTCGCCTGCATCTATGGCAAGCTTCCTCAGAGGTAGTGAGGTCTGTTGGTACTAGGGGAAAGGGTTTATATATCTGTGGAATGACCAGGGTGGGACAAAGGACTCTTGTCTGCTGGAGCTAGGTGTGAATGTTTCAACTGACCACCTTGATTAGTATACAATGGCCTGACTGTGCCTGGGGCAAACTTTTGTTGAGAGGTAATTTGATGTCCCTGCCTGTTTCCTCTTTGTTGTTGTGCTGTTGCAATTTCAGAGTTTTTTTTAATACTGGTAGCCAGATTTTGTTCATTTTCATGGTTTCCTCTTTTCTGTTGAAGTTGTCCACCTGCTTCTTGTGGATTTCAATGCCTTCTCTGTGTAATCTGACATGGTGGTTGTGAGAGCGGTCCAGCATTTCTGTGTTCTCAAATAAAATGCTGTGTCCAGGTTGGTTCATCAGGTGCTCTGCTATGGCTGATTTCTCTGAAGGAGTCTGCAGTGCCTTTCATGTTCCTTGATTCATGTTTGGGCCAATTGTTGGGGGTGCTTTGACTGTGCCTTCATTGCATGGCAGAAGGGGTTTGGACTGAGTGGCACATGGGATCCTTCATTGAAGTTTGTTTTGGCTAAAATTGTTCTTCCTTTCAAATATTGTATTGTTCTTTCTTTCCATCCTTTTGCTCTACAGACAAGATATGTGCAGTGATCATAGGAATTTTTTATGTTATTTTCAATTTGTTTTACACAAATATTCTCCATCTGTGTTGCCGAAGGCTTTAATGGCCAGAATCACAGGGTTGTGAGTAGAACAAAAACCCAGTTGGCCTGTAGAGCCTGGTTTAGGTGGCTCCGTTCACCTTGGATGGTCAAACATCTGTGCGACGCATGGGGAACAGCCTTGGAGATGGCGTATTGTCTCACTCCAGAAGCGACTTGTAGTATCTCTAGGTTTGGGAGACATGAGGTCCCCATAAATGGACAGTATGATTTAATTTTAATAGAATGTCTTCATTAGTGGTTCTAAACGTTTTTAATGCCACTGCCCCTTGAAACAGTTCATCATGTTGTGGTGACCCCCAACCGTAATACTATTTTCATTGCTACTTCATAACTGTAATTTTGCTACTGTTCTGAATAGTAATGTAAATATCTTGTATTCAAGATGTATTTCTGTTGTTGTAAATTGAACATAATTAAAGCATACTGATTAATCACAAAAACAATAGGTTTGGGGGAGTATGGACAACGGATGTTGGGATTCGGAGTACCTTCAACTGATTCAGCTCAGACTTCCACAGACCACTAAGACCCCCATGAATGACAGATCAGAACCTCCATGACCAACAGAAGGTACTGGAGGGGGTTGGGAGGAATTCAGAGTAACAGGATCCTCGTGTTGCAAGAGACCTCCAAGCTCCATCCAGTCCAACCTGCTTCTGCCATAAGGGAAAAACACAATCAAAGCACTTCTAACAGATTACCATACTTTGCTTAATATATTGTTGTTGTTATTATTATTATTATTAATAATAATAATAATAATAATAATAATAATAGAATCCTAGAGTAGGAAGACACCTCCAAGGGCCATCCAGTCCAACCTCTTTCTGGCATAAGGGAAAAGCACAATCAAAACACTCCTGATAGATGGCCATTTAGACTCTCCGTAATAATAATCATAATAATAATAATATCCTGGGGAAGGAAGAGACCTCCCAAGAGCCATCCACTCCAACCTCCTTCTGCCATAAGGAAAAAGCACAATCAAAGCACTCCTGACAGATGTCCATTCAGACTATCCTTAATAATAATAGAATCCTGGGTTAGTCTGGTGGTATGGAAAATAAAGTAATGAGAAGCAGCCAGGGTTTGAAGCTGCAAGGTTTCCAGTGATATTCATGCTAGCCAAAGCACTAAAAAAAAAGCCTCTTTGAAACAAAGCATGGGTGGCCATCTGTCGGGGGTGCTTTGAATGTGATTTTCCTGCTTCTTGACAGAATGGGGTTGGCCAGGATGGCCCACCAGGTGTCTTCCAACTCTAGGACTCTCTGATTCTGTATTCTTCTCTTCCCTTCACCAGTTTCCTCCTTCCTTTCTTCCTTCCTCCCTCCCTCCCTCCCTTTCATCTTCCATTCCTTTCCTCTCCCATTCCTGCCTCCTTCCCTTCCTTCCACTTTCTCTCCACCTTTCCTTTCAATCATATTATTCTCTTCTCTTCACCAATCCTTTTCTTTCTTTCTTCTGTCCTTTCCCTTTATTTCCCTTCCGTCCATCCGTCCATCCTTCCTTCTGGGGCAGTTTGTAAGGGTTTTTAAGGCAGGGGCATTTGGGGGGATGGAAGAGGAAATGTGGAGCCCAAGTGGGGGAGTTGCTGGTCTTCCCATAGTTCGCATTCTCCCTTCACCCAATGGGTCCGGGGTGGGGAGGGGGGGCAGCCTCTCGTACAGTCAGGCTTGCCTTGCAATCCTTTGGTCTTGGGGGAGGGGTTGCCTGGTGGCCACATGGGCCTCATGGAGTGTCTGCGGTGGCTCCAGCTGCTGCTGGGGTTTGCCTTGCCAAGCCCCCCACGGCTGCCGAAGGGCCAGGCCTTCTCCTTCCTTCCCTCATTCCTTTCCTCAATCCCTTCCCTCTCCAAAAGAAAGAGGAATGTGCCTTCCTGCATGGAAAGGAACTCCATAGCTAGGCTTCTCTTCCCTCACAATGGTAGGTGCTTAATTCTTGCTTGCTTGGGCAGGGGGTGCTTTTGCGCATGCTCTGTAAGGTATTCTTTTTTGGGGGAGTTTTAAGTTATTCCCCCTTCATTTTTGAAGGTTTTTTGATTGAAGGACATAGATTGGATTGGTATGTGTTCTGCTGCCAAGTTTGGTGACATTTGGTCCAGTAATTTTGTTGCTTTTAATGTCCTACAAATGGAGCACACACACATATACATACATACATACATACATACATATATATATGTATAATGTTCGTTTGTGGGATTAACATAACGCCAAAAACCACTGGACAAATTGCAACCAAATTTGGACAAAAGACACCTATTAACCCAAGGAGCGACCATCACTAAAAAAAAAATTAATTTTGTCATTTGGGAGTTGTAGTTGCTGGGATTTATAGTACACCTACAATGAAAGAGCATTCTGAACTCCACCAATGATGGAATTGAACCAAACGTGGCACACACAGGACCCATGACCCATAGAAAACACTAGAAGGGTTTGGTGTGCATTGACCTTGAGTTTGGGAGTTGCAGTTCACCTACATCCAGAGAGCACTTTGGACTCAGACAATGATGGATCTGGACCAAACTGGGCACGAATATTCCATATGCCCAAATATGAACACAGATGGAGTTTGGGAAAAATAGACATTGACATTTGGGAGTTATAGTTACTGGGATTTATAGTTCACCTACAATCAAAGTGACTGCAGTGACCTTGAAGGAGCTGGGGGTGGTGATGGCCGACAGGGAGCTCTGACGTGGGCTGGTCCATGAAGTCACGAACAGTCAGAAACGACTGAACGAATGAACAACAACAGAACAAAGAGCATTCTGAACCCCACCAATGACAGAACTGGGTAAACTTCCCACACAGAACCCCCATGACCGTCAGAAAATACTTAAGGCCATCCAGTCCAACTCCCTTCATGAGGGCAAGAAAACTTAATCAAAGCCCTCCTGACAAAGAGGGCTCCTGACAACTCCCAAACTCAAGGTCAATGCCCACTAAACCCTTCTAGTTATTCTGTTCGTCATGGGAGTCCTCCGTGCCACGTTTAGTTCAATTCCATCATTGGTGGAGTTCAGAATGCTCTTGGATTGTAGATAAACTATAAATCCCAGCAACTACAACTCCCAAATGACAAAATCGATTTTTTGAGTGAAAGTCACTCCTTGGGTTAGTAAATGTCTTGTGGCCAAATTTGGTGGCAATTCGTCCAATTGTTTTTGAGTTACGTTAATCCCACAAACGAACATTACATTTTTATTTATATAGACTAGCTGTACCCGGCCACACATTGCTGTGGCCCATTGTGGAGAAATGGGAAAGAAAGAAAAGAGGAAGAGCTGGTTTCTAAGCTATCAATACACAACTGAAGTGGCAAAGTGTCAACCTAATATAGGCCCATTTCAGTCTCCTCGAGGCCAAAAGGTTATATGGATTTGTGGAAGGGCTCTGGGTTACCTGAGTCCATACTGCCATAGTTGTTTGGGTCGTCCTTTTTTCCCTTCTTGAAGATTGGGACCACATTGGCCCTCCTCCAATCTGCTGGAACTTCTCCCGTTCTCCAAGAACTCTCAAAGTTGGCAACCATCTTTGAGAGTTCTTGGAGAACGGGAGAAGTTCCAGCAGATTGGAGGAGGGCCAATGTGGTCCCAATCTTCAAGAAGGGAAAAAGGGATGACCCAAACAACTACCGTCCGGTCAGCCTCACGTCGATACCGGGCAAGATTCTGGAAAAGATTCTTAAGGAAGCGGTCTGCAAACACTTAGAAACAAATGCAGTCATCGCTAATAGTCAACATGGATTTATCAAAAACAAGTCATGCCAGACTCATCTGATCTCTTTCTTCGATAGAGCTACAAGCTGGGTAGATGCGGGAAATGATGCCGTGGATGGAGCGTACCTAGATTTCAGGAAGGCCTTCGACAAGGTCCCCCATGACCTTCTGGCAAGGAAACTAGTCCAATGTGGGCTAGGCAAAACTACGGTGAGGTGGATCTGTAATTGGTTAAGTGGACGAACACAGAGAGTGCTCACTAATGCTTCCTCTTCATCTTGGAAAGAAGTGACAAGTGGAGTGCCACAAGCAGGGTTCCGTCCTGGGCCCGGTCCTGTTCAACATCTTTATTAACGACTTAGATGAAGGGCTAGAAGGCAGGATCATCAAGTTTGCAGACGACACCAAATTGGGAGGGATAGCCAATAGTCCAGAGGACAGGAGCAGGATTCAAAACGATCTTGACAGATTAGAGAGATGGGCCAAAACTAACAAAATGAAGTTCAACAGTGACAAATGCAAGATACTCCACTTTGGCAGAAAAAATGAAATGCAAAGATACAGAATGGGGGACAATGCCTGGCTCGAGAGCTGGACGTGTGAAAAAGATCTTGGAGTCCTCGTGGACAACAAGTTAAACATGAGCCAACAATGAGATGTGGCGGCAAAAAAAGCCAATGGGATTTTGGCCTGCATCAATAGGAGCATAGTGTCTAGATCTAAGGAAGTAATGCTACCCCTCCTTTCTGCTTTGGTGGAGGCTCCTTCTTTGGAAGCTTTTAAACAGAGGCTGGATGGCCATTTGTCAGGGGTGATTTGAATGCAATATTCCTGCTTCTTGGCAGAATGGGGTTGGACTGGATGGCCCATGAGGTCTCTTCCAACTCTTTGATTCTATGATTCTATATAACCCAGTTCAAAGTTATTATATAGGTATTATTATTATTATTATTATTATTATTATTATAGATGTATAGATATTATAGGCATGTAGATATTATTATTATGGACACAGATATTAAAGACATATAGGTATTATTATATATGTTATTTATTTATTTATTTACTTCCTATAAAAAGCATTGCATAAATTAGTCTAAAACTGATAATAAAAATAGAAGGAGCACAAGGGCTAAATATCTTTTGAGCAAAAACGGGCAACAGATGTATGAATGTTATTACAGACGTAGAATCATAGAATCATAGAATTAAAGAGTTGGAAGAGACCTCATGGGCCATCCAGTCCAACCCCCTGCCAAGAAGCAGGAATATTGCATTCAAATCACCCCTGACAGATGGCCATCCAGCCTCTGCTTAAAAGCTTCCAAAGAAGGAGCCTCCACCACACTCCGGGGCAGAGAGTTCCACTGCTGAACGGCTCTCACAGTCAGGAAGTTCTTCCTAATGTTCAGATGGAATCTCCTCTCTTGTAGTTTGAAGCCATTGTTCCGCATCCTAGTCTCCAAGGAAGCAGAAAACAAGCTTGCTCCCTCCTCCCTGTGGCTTCCTCTCACATATTTATACATGGCTATCATATCTCCTCTCAGCCTTCTCTTCTTCAGGCTAAACATGCCCAGTTCCCTAAGCCGCTCCTCATAGGGCTTGTTCTCCAGACCCTTGATCATTTTAGTCGCCCTCCTCTGGACACATTCCAGCTTGTCAATATCTCTCTTGAATTGTGGTGCCCAGAATTGGACACAATATTCCAGGTGTGGTCTAACCAAAGCAGAATAGAGGGGTAGCATTACTTCCTTAGATCTAGACACTATGCTCCTCTTGATGCAGGCCAAAATCCCATTGGCTTTTTTTGCCGCCACGTCACATTGTTGGCTCATGTTTAACTTGTTGTCCACGAGGACTCCAAGATCTTTTTCACACGTACTGCTCTCGAGCCGGGCGTCACCCATTCTGTATCTTTGCATTTCGTTTTTTCTGCCAAAGTGGAGCATCTTGCATTTGTCGCTGTTGAACTTCATTTTGTTCAACATCTCTCTAATCTGTCAAGATCGTTTTGAATTCTGCTCCTGTCCTCTGGACTATTGGCTATCCCTCCCAATCTGGTGTCGTCTGCAAACTTGATGATCATGCCTTCTAGCCCTTCATCTAAGTCATTAATAAAGATGTTGAACAGGACCGGGCCCAGGACGGAACCCTGCGGCACTCCACTTGTCACTTCTTTCCAAGATGAAGAGGAAGCATTAGTGAGCACTCTCTGTGTTCGTCCACTTAACCAATTACAGATCCACCTCACCGTAGTTTTGCCTAGCCCACATTGGACAAGTTTCCTTGCCAGAAGGTCATGGGGGACCTTGTCGAAGGCCTTACTGAAATCCAGGTACGCTACATCCACGGCATTCCCCGCATCTACCCAGCTTGTAGCTCTATCGAAGAAAGAGATCAGATTAGTCTGGCATGACTTGTTTTTGATAAATCCATGTTGACTATTAGCGATGACTGCATTTGTTTCTAAGTGTTTGCAGACCACTTCCTTAACAATCTTTTCCAGAATCTTGCCCGGTATCGACGTGAGGCTGACCGGACGGTAGTTGTTTGGGTCATCCTTTTTTCCCTTCTTGAAGATTGGGACCACATTGGCCCTCCTCCAATCTGCTGGAACTTCTCCCGTTCTCCAAGAACTCTCAAAGATGGTTGCCAATGGTTCCGAAATGACTTCCGCTAGTTCCTTCAATACTCTGGGGTGTAGTTGATCTGGCCCTGAAAGGGGACTTGAACTCATTAAGAGCGGCCAGGTATTCCTGGACGACTTCTTTCCCAATTTGGGGTTGGATGTCCTCCAAACCCTCATCCACTCCATCTTGCTGAGGTTGAAAACTCTCTTTTTGTGAGAAGACCGAGGCAAAGAAGGCATTAAGTAGTTCTGCCTTTTCCCTATCCCCTGTCAGCATTGCCCCATCTTCTCCTCGAAGAGGTCCTATCGCCTCCTTGTTTTTCCTTTTTCTACTGACATAAGAATAGAAGCCCTTTTTATTGTTTTTAATGTCCCTGGCAAGTCTGAGCTCGTTTTTTGCTTTAGCCTTGCGGACCTTTTCCCTACAGGTGTTGGCTATTTGTTTGAATTCTTCTTTGGTGATTTCTCCCTTTTTCCACTTCTTGTGCATGTCTCTTTTGTGTCTTAGCACAGTTAGAAGTTCTTTGGACATCCATTCTGGCTTCTTTGCACTTGTCCTATTTTTTCTCTTTGTTGGCACAGTTTGCAATTGCGCCTTGAGTATTTCACTCTTGAGAAATTCCCATCCATCCGTAACTCCCTTGTCTTTTAGTATCTGTGTCCACGGAATGCTGCTCAGCGTTTCCTTCATTTTTTGGAAATCAGCTCTCCTAAAGTCCAAAATGCGGGTTTGACTTGTCTTAGTTTCGGCCTTCCTTTGTACCTCAAATTGCAGGAGCACATGGTCACTTGCCCCTAAGGATCCTACCACTTCGACCGCATCGATCAGGTCCTCCGCATTTGTTAAGATGAGATCAAGAGTAGTCAATCCCCTTGTTGCTTCTTCTACCTTCTGGACCATGAAATTGTCTGCAAGGCAAGCGAGGAATTTGTTGGACCTTGTACTCTTGGCCGAGTTTGTTTTCCAGCAAATATCGGGATAGTTGAAGTCGCCCATGACTACTACATCTCTTCTCTGTGCATGTTTGGTCAACTGTTGGCAGAAGACTTCATCAAGTTCTTCCTCCTGGCTTGGGGGTCTGTAGTAGACGCCTACAACGACATCTTTTTGAGTCCCAGTTCCCTTGATTCTTATCCAGATGATTTCAAGCTGGTTTCCCAGATTGCTGTCTTGAGTCTCTTCTGTAGCATAAGAGTTTTTGACATATAAGGCTACTCCGCCTCCTCTCCCCTTTGTTCGGTCTCTGTGAAAGAGGTTATACCCCAATAGATATATATAGATATTATTATAGGCATATAGATGATATTATTATTATTATTGTAATAGACATATATTATTATAACCATATAGGTATTATTATCATTATAGATGTATAGATATTATTAACATACAGGCTTCCTCTGTCAACTCCAGCTCCCTATGCGGGGACATGAGAGAAGCCTCCCACAAGTATAGGAAAACAACAAAACATTCAGGCAACGTCCCCTGGGCAACGCCCTTGCAGACGGCCAATTCTCTCAAACCAGAAGCGACTTGCAGTTTCTCAAGTCACTCCTGAGATGAAAAAAAAATTACAGAGGTATAGATATTTTCATTCGTATTTATTTATTTATTTGTCGTGTCAGAGCAACCAGTCCATTATATTACATTTCTAACAGAACAAAGCAAGCAAACAGAAAAATACAAAACTTGTGAGTTTGGTAGTTGGTTAAGTGTCCTTTGACCAGTATCTGGCCACTTGGAGTGCTTCTGGTGTTGCTGCAAGGTGGTCCTCCATTGTGCATGTGGCAAGGCTCAGGTTGCATTGCAGCAGGTGGTCAGTGGTTTGCTCTTCTCCACACTCGCATGTCGAGGATTCCACTTTGTAGCCCCATTTCTGAAGGTTGGCTCTGCATCTCGTGGTGCCAGAGCGCAGTCTGTTCACTGCCTTCCAAGTCGCCCAGTCTTCTGTGTGCCCAGGAGGGAGTCTCTCATTTGGTATCAGCCATTGGTTGAGGTTCTGGGTTTGAGCCTGCCACTTTTGGACTCCCGCTTGCTGAGGTGTTCCAGTGAGTGTCTCTGTAGATCTTAGAAAACTATGTCTAGATTTAAGTTGTTGATGTGCTGGCTGATACCCAAATAGGGGATGAGCTGGAGATGTCTCTACCTTGGTCCTTTCACTAGTATTGACATTAGTATTGACATAGATATTCTTATAGGCATATAGATATTATTATTATTGATATGATATTGCTATTATTATTACAGAGGTATAGATATTTTATTATTATAGACGTAGATATTATTATAGTCATATAGGTATTATTATAGATATATAGATATTATTGACAGACAGATATTATTATTAGAGACCTATAGATATTATTAGAGGCATCTAGACATTAGTATTACAGTTTTGCAGCTATTATTATAGACATGTAGATATTATTGTTATAGACATATAGATATTATTACAATAGACCTATAGATATTATTATTACAGATATAGATATTAATATTAAAGACTAATAGATATTATTATGATAGATATATAGATATTATTATTGTAGATATTGTAGCCTAGGGTTGCTATAAAGTAAAAATGGATGGCCATCCATCGGGAGATCTTTGATTGTGCCTTCCTGGACAGCCTTTCCTAAGTTACAGAGCATGTGTTTCCTGTTTCGTCCTTTCTTTGAGTACTGGACTTCATTTCCCAGAATTCTTTCCCATAACTCAATATGGGAGAGCTTTTTGAGAGCTGAAGTGTGTAGAGATATGTGTGTGTTTACACACATATACACACACATACAGAATCCCTCTGCTGCGAGTTCCCAGCAGCCCAATGGAGGCGACTCCATGCTGCCGACCCAGAGCCCCAAGTCTCAGGCAGCTATGAGTTCTGTTAATCCCACAAACAAACAAATTGTGTCCAATTCTGGGCACCACAATTCAAGAGAGATATTGACAAGCTGGAATGTGTCCAGAGGAGGGCGACTAAAATGATCAAGGGTCTGGACAACAAGCCCTATGAGGAGCGGCTTAAGGAGCTGGGCATGTTTAGCCTGAAGAAGAGAAGGCTGAGAGGAGATATGATGAGGGCCATGGATAAATATGTGAGAGGAAGCCACAGGGAGGAGGAGGGAGCAAGCTTGTTTTCTGCTTCCCTGGAGACTAGGACGCAATGGAACAATGGCTTCAAACTCCAAGAAAGGAGATTCCATCTGAACACGAGGAAGAACCTGACTGTGAGAGCCATTCAGCAGTGGAACTTTCTGCCCCAAAGTGTGGTGGAGGCTCCTTCTTTGGAAGCTTTTAAACAGAGGCTGGGTGACCATCTATCAGGGGTGATTTGAATGCAATATGTTGTCCGGATGCCCGACCACCGTCTCCCAAAACAGCTGCTCTACTCCGAACTCAAGAATGGAAAACGGAATGTTGGAGGGCAAGAAAAGAGATTTAAAGATGGGCTCAAAGCCAACCTTAAAAACTCTGGCATCGACACTGAGTACTGGGAAGCCCTGGCCCTTGACCGCTCCAGCTGGAGGTCAGCTGTGACCAGCAGTGCTGCAGAATTTGAGGAGGCACGAGTGGAAGGTGAACGAGAGAAACGTGCCAAGAGGAAGGCGCGTCAAGCCAACCCCGTCCGAGACCGCCTTCCACCTGGAAACCAATGCCCTCACTGCGGAAGAAGATGCAGAGCAAGAATAGGGCTCCACAGCCACATACGGACCCACAACATACATACATACATACATACACACACACACACACACACATATATATAATAAAGCATAAAGAAATTAAACATATACAAACAAAGGGGTCCCAAGGATAGTGGTAGAGTT
This sequence comes from Anolis sagrei, assembly GCF_037176765.1. NCBI lineage: Eukaryota > Metazoa > Chordata > Lepidosauria > Squamata > Anolidae > Anolis > Anolis sagrei. Next base: position 4,625,720 of record NC_090021.1, on the reverse strand, counting down.
GATCCCACAGAGACCTACCACGTGACTTGGGCACCCACAGAGCAAGAAAGGTGAAATAAAGGCAAAAAGCAAGGTCATCATGCACATGAGGGTCCCGTGGGGGTAAGGTAGTGCAGACATTAGACAGGCTGACCCGTGAGTGTCGAGGGAGATCCTCTGGACCCCCATATTCACAGGGGGTTGGGTTGACATGGATAATGGGTTATAGGGTTAGGCGCAAGGGAAGGCATTATGGGGTAGGTTTGTTGAGAGATGAAAGAGGTACAGATCTGCGGATAAGTGAATGTCAGTAAATGGCAAGGGTAAAAGGTGGGTTGGTTGCCTTCTGGTGCTCCTGGATTGTTTGGGAGGCAGCGATGGGGTATTTGTGGGGTAGCATCTGGCATACAAGGTTATGAACTGTCTCTGTCCCGAGAGTCCTGGAGAGTCCTGGAGGGCGGTAATCCATGTGGCCTGAGCTGTTGCCGGCAGTGTGGAGGAATGTGGAAGTGAGGGGAAAGAAAAGATTTCATGCAGCAAAGAAGATGGAGAAGCAAAAGTTAAGGATAACTTCATTTTATTAAGGGGTTTTAGACCATAGCAGGGTTAAGAGGTGTTCTCTGGACTGGTGGCTGCTGCTGGATTTCCCCAGACCTCTGGATGTTCACAGCATTCATTTAGATAAAAATAAAATCCACGTTAACCCACAAAATGCTCCGCAATGGTACCAAGGCCATAAATTTGATAATTTGATTTGGGGGGGTGTCACCATGCTCGATATCATCTCCCTCCTTCCTTTTTCTTCTTTCTTTCTGGATTCATTCCCTTTTTAAAGAATCAGTGATTTCCTTTGCTGGTATCTGTGTAAGTGCTTGAGACGTTGTCTGCATTTCTTGGTGTTTCTCTTTCAGCATAGCTCATGAAGGGAAATGGTTGGGGGGGGGATCTTGGAGGTAAAGTAGGTTTCTGACTCATTATTGATCTTTTGCTTCTATCTTGACTAGGGGAACGAGAATCCTATGAAGCTACCTCTTGCCTGCGGTAAGGAAACCAATAATACAGGAAGAAGGAGCAATCTTTTCAAGGTGGTGATCTTGTTCAATTCTTGACGTCACTTACAAAGAAGAAAGGAACCAAGAAGAGCCAACTATCTGTATTGTAATTTGGCACCAAGCCACTGTTGACATGAAGGGAAAAGCAGTGAAATGCCTTGAGTGTGGAAAGAGTTTCACTCGGAGGTATCATCTCCAGAATCATAAAAGGACTCACACTGGGGAGAAACCCTATAAATGCCTGGAGTGTGGAAAGAGTTTCACTCAGAAGTATCTACTGCAGCAACATGAAGGTACTCACACTGGGGAGAAGCCCTATGAATGCCTAGAATGTGGAAAGAGCTTCACTTTTTCTTCAACTCTACATTCTCATAAAAAAACTCACACTGGGGAGAAGTCCTATGAATGCTTGAAGTGTGGAAAGAGTTTCTCTCGGAGGGAACATCTCCAGAATCATGAAAGGACTCACACTGGGGAGAAACCCTATAAATGCCTGGAGTGTGGAAAGGGTTTTGCTCGAAGAGAATCTCTGAAGAAACATGAAATGATTCACACCGGGGAGAAACCCTATAAATGCCTGGAGTGTGGAAAGAGCTTCAATCAGAACCAAAATCTATGTTCACATCAAAGGATTCATAATATGGAGAAACCGTATAAATGCCTAGAATGTGGAAAGAGCTTCACTCAGAGTTCAGGACTACGTGCGCATCAAAGGATTCACACTGGAGAGAAACCCAACACATGCCTGGAGTGTGGGAAGAGTTTCACTCAGAGTGCAAATCTATATTTACATCAAAGAACTCACAATATGGAGAAACCTTATACGTGCCTGGAATGTGGACAGAGCTTCAATCAGCGTTCATGTCTACTTTCACATCAAATGAATCACACTGGGGAGAAACCATATAAATGCCTGGAATGTGGAAAAAGCTTCAATCGGAGTTCAAGTCTACATTCACATCAAAGGACACATACTGGAGAGAAACCCTACAAATGCCTTGAGTGTGGACAGAGCTTCACTGTTAATTCAAGTCTACATAGACATCGAAGGATTCATACTGGGGAGAAACCCTATACATGTCTGGAGTGTGGAAAGAGCTTCCCCCAAAAATCAAATCTACGTTATCATCAAAGAATCCACACTGGGGAGAAACCTTATAAATGCTTTGAGTGTGGAAAGAGCTTCACCCATACTTCAGGTCTACATAATCATCAAAGGACCCACACTGGGGAGATTCCGTATAAATGCCTGGAGTGTGGACAGAGCTTCACTCGGAGTTCAGGTCTACGTTCACACCAAAAGACACACTGGTGAGAAACCCTATAAAAGCCTGGACTGTGAACTGAGCTTGAGAGTGGAAATTTAGATTCGCATCAAAGGACTCACACTGGGGAGAAACCCTATATATGCCTGGTGTGTGGACAAAACTTCACTCATCAATCAAGTCTAGGTTCACACCAAAGAACTCACACTGGGGAGAAACCCTTTAAATGTCTGGAGTGTGGACACAGCTTCACTCGGAGTTCAGGTCTAGGTTCACATCAAAGGACTCATACTGGAGAGAAACCCTACAAGTGCCTTGAGTGTGGACAGAGCTTCACTGTTAATTCAAGTCTACATAGACATCGAAGGACTCACACTGGGGAGAAACCCTATACATGTCTAGAGTGTGGGCAGAACTTCTCAATTAAATCAAGTCTAGGTTCACATCAAAGAACTCACACTAGGGAGAAACCCTATAAGTGCCTGGGGTGTGGACAGAGCTGCACTCAGAGTTCAGGTCTACATTCACACCAAAAGACCCACACTGGGGAGAAACCCTGAAAATGCCTGGAGTGTGGACTGAGCTTCACTTTGAGTACCGTATATTCTGGCATATAAGACTACTTTTTAACCCAAGAAAATCTTCTCAAAAGTCAGGGGTCATCCAATACGTGGGAGTTGTCTTATACACGGGAGTCGTCTTATACGCTGGAGTAGCCCTATGCATGGGAGTCATCTTATATTCGGGGGTAGTTTTATACACTGGAAGTCGTCTTATAGAGCGGATGCTGAAACTTCCAATCCGGATTGGAGAATCTGTGGTTGTTGCATATTGTGGGGAATCTCAAAAATGGGAGTGGCTTTGCCCCCGCCGTATGCAGCGACTGTATGAAAGCATAAAGGGCGATGCTGTACAAGTATGGTAGAAGAAAATCCATTCATCAGGATTCGTGGACTTAATGCGGTCCTGGTGGTGAGGTGAAGGGGCGCCTCACTGGGAAGGTGTAAGTGAAGGGCGGAGCAAGCTGTAGGCATCCGGGGTGCCTGGGGTATGGAAAAAAGAGACAGAGTGGCTCTGGGCCCAGAAAAACACACCTCTTTTACCTGTCTGGCCTGCCCATGTATCCTATTACAGTACCTCCTCCTCTGCCTCTCAGATCTCGCACATGAAAACTGCAGTGAAGTAGTTTGCATGTGTAAGATCTGAGAGGAAGAGAAGGCGGTACAATAATAGGAAAATTACCATATTGAAATAAAATCTGATTTTAAAATTTTTATTTGGTTTGTGTTGGAAGAGGGGTAGTCTTATATGGCAAGTATATCCCAAACTCTATATGTTACCTGGAAAAGTTGAGGTTCGTCTTATGCGCCCAGTCATCTTATATGCTGGAATATTCGGTAATTTATGTTTGCCTCAAAGGATTCACACTGGGGAGAAACCCTATTCATGCCGGCAGTGTGGACAGAACTTCACTCATCAGTCAAGTCTAGGTTCACATCAAAGAACTCATACTGAGGAGAAACCTTATAAGTGCCTTGAGTGTGGACAGAGCTTCACTCTTAATTCAAGTCTACATAGACATTGAAAGACTCACACTGGGGAGAAGCCCTAGAAACATATGTTGTTTGGAAAGCGCTTCTTTGTTCAAATTTACATAGACATAAAATTCGCATTGGAGAAAGTAGTGGTAGTTGACCTCAGAGAGACTCTTTACACAGCCTTTCCACACAGCCTGGTAATGCAGAATATCAAGGCAGAAAATCCCACCATATCTGCTTTGAACTGGACTATCCAAGTCCACACTGCCAGTTTGGAAGATGCCTAGAATATCCGATAACTGCAGCAAGCAGCATTTATCCTCAGACTGGAGGAAATTATTATCCCACACAAGAAGATGACTGAGGAAAATCCGTGAATGGTCAGAGATAGACAAAGTGACTCTGCTGATTAAAAAGTTATCTTGGAGAAACTTCAAGAAAGCTTGGGACTTCTTTATCACTTTTTCGCAACAACAGGGGCAAATTTTCACTTGTCAGGTTTATGAATTAGAAGAGTGTTGTCTTTTGAAACCTAATAAGGATCCTACAAACCCTGGATCGTATAGTCACATGTTGTTAATCAATCAACATGCCAAAATTTTAACTGCAATTATGGCAAAAATAATGAATGTATATATAAATATATCTATGAAGATCACTGTGGCTTCATATCAGGGAGACCAGAGTCAAATTTAATGGGCAGGATACTAAATGTAATTTGTACTCTAAAAAGAAAAAAAATGGCAGCAGGTTGTACTAGTTCTGTATATGTAAAAGGCTTTTGATTGTGTCTCTTGGTCTGCCTTAAACCTGGTATTGGAGAAATTTGGATTTGGAGAAATCTTTAGAGCAGTGGTTCTCTACCCGTGGGTCCCCAGATGTTTTGGCCTTCAACTCCCAGAAATCCTAACAGCTGGTAAACTGGCTGGGATTTCTGGGAGTTGTAGGCCAAAACACCTGGGGACCCTCAGGTTGAGAACCACTGCTTTAGAGGCTTAACTGATAAATTACAATCTAGGAGTTATGCCTCAGTAATAGTCAATTAGGGCCTAACAGGGGGGAAAATAAGCATAACCCGAGGTACAAGACAAGGTTGTCTCCTTTCCCCAATTCTGTTTGCAATAGTAATGGGAATTCTAACTAATGTAATTAAAGAGTATAAAAGGAAAAGGACTAAAAGTAAAAGATAAAATTAATATATTTGCAGATGACACCCTTTTATCAGTGGAAAACCCAAGAAAACAGGGACGGGGGGAATGAAGATTACCTAACAGGATTTGGAAAAATAACAGGTCTACAAATCAAATGGAACAAGTCAGAAATGTTTTTATTTAACTATCAGGGGACAACCACTGCTTTAGAGGCTTAACTGATAAATTATAATCCAGGAGTTACGCCTCAGTAATAGTTAATTAGGTTAAATAGTTAACAGAAAAAAATAAGCATAACCAAAGGTACAAGACAAGGTTGTCTCCTTTCCCCAATTCTGTTTGCAATAGTATTGGGAAGTCTAACTAATGCAATTAGAGAGTATAAAAGGAAAAGAACTAAAAGAAAAAGATAAAATCTATTTATTTGCAGATGACACCCTTTTAATAATAATAATATAAACTTTATTTGTACCCTGCTACCATCTCCCCAAGGGACTCGGTGCGGCTTACATGAGGCCAAGCCCAGAGTACATCACTAAAAACAATAACAGCAGTAATACACAACAATAAAATAAAACTCATAAACAGAAAATAAGCAGTAAACATTAACAATAACGCAACAACGTTTAAAAACCTATGGCTGGGCCAAATGTAACAATTAAAGTTTTAAAAATAATGCTGAGTGTGACCAGGTGAAATATATCAGTGGAAAACCCAAGAAAACGGGGGGGGGGGGGGGGGTGAAGATTACCTAACAGGATTTGGGAAAATAATAGGTCTACAAATCAGTTGGAACAAGTAAGAAATGTTTTTATTTATCAGGAAGAAGAGATAACAAATAAAGCAGGAGGGGAAAATAAAAAATAAAGAGTCAGTCACAAATATTGGGAATAAATATATGTAAATAATTAGATAATTTAGAGACAAAGAGTCTTACTAAGCTAAGAAAGGAAATTATTGGTGCAATGGGTTAAACCCTTGTGCTGCTGACCTGAAGGTTGGCTGAACTAGTGACCTAAACGTTGGCAGTTTGAATCTGCGAGATGAGGTGAGCTGTCGTCTGTCAGTTCCAGCTCTTGCCAAGCTAGCAATTTAAAAAGTATAATGGGGCAGAGATCATACAAAATTTGAGAGAATGGCAACCCAAAGAGAGAATAAAGAAAATGAACCAATAAGAGGAATGATAAGTGTTCTTTATAAATTATTGTTAGAAGATGGCCAGAAATAAGACCATCTTAGAGAACGTTGAGCGGAGGAGGCCCTCCTCTCAGTCCCACCTCTGTCTCAAGCACGGCTGGTGGGAATGAGAGAAGGGGCCTTCTCCATGATCAATCTCCACCTCTGGAAATCCCTAAAAAACTGAAAACTGCCGCTTCTCTCTCTCAAGAAGCTCTTAAAAACTTACTTATGTACTTAAACATACCGGGGGGGGGGGGGGGAGGATTAGCACTTTATTTCAATTGTGACTCAGCTGAAGGAGATTGACCTTTGTCCGGGTGTCCTATTGTTAACCATACGATGTGCTTTAAATGTGTTTAAAACTAGAGAAATGTGTCCCAATGATTTTACTCTCTATCTTTAAATTTCTCATGTGCTATTTTGAGTTTTTTATAAGTAGATTTTTATGTTTTATATTTGATAGTTTATTATATAAAGTGTTTTATTATGTATATTTTCTAGGCATTGAATGTTTACTGATTCTTTGTTGTACACCACCCTGAGTCCCTTTTGGGAGACAGAGTGGGATTTTTATTTTTATTTTTGTTGTGTCAGGAGCGACTTGAGAAACTGCAAGTCGCTTCTGGTGCGAGAGAATTGGCCGTCTGCAAGGAAGTTGCCCAGGGGACGCCTGGATGATTTGATGTTTTTATCATCCTTGTGGGAGGCTTCTCTCATGTCTCCGCATGAGGAGCTGGAGCTGATAGAGGGAGCTCATCCACCTCTCCCCGGATTTGAACCTGCAACCTGTCGGTCTTCAGTCCTGCCGGCACAGGGGTTTAACCCACTGCGCCACCGGAGGCTCCATAGAGTGGGATAGAAATAAATTTTTGTTGTTGTTATTACTATAAGAACTAGATTTAGGAAAAAATAGAATATTCAAGAGTGGACAAGAATATGGAAATATTTCTATAAGAACTAAGGAAAATTATTATAAAAAATTATAGAGGTGGTATTTAACTCTAGTTAGAGTAAATCTAGTTAGAGCGCCCGGTGGCGCAGTGGGTTAAAGCACTGAGCTGCTGAACTTGTTGATCGAAAGGTCGCAGGTTCGATTCCGGGGAGCGGCGTGAGCTTCCGCTGTCAGCCCTAGCTTCTGCCAACCTAGCAGTTCGAAAACATGCAAATGTGAGTAGATCAATAGGTACCGCTCCGGTGGGAAGGTAACAGCGCTCCATGCAGTCATGCCGGCCACATTACCTTGGAGGTGTCTACGGACAACGCCGGCTCTTCGGCTTAGAAATGGAGATGAGCACCACACCCCAGAGTCAGACATGACTGGACTTAATGTCAGGGGACTACCTTTACCTAGAGTAAATCAGAGAGACAATAAATATTCAAACCAATGTTGGAGAGGTTGCCAGGAAGTAGGTTCATACATTCAAATGTGGTGGCCCTGTGAATTTATATTAAAAGTATTTAAAGAAATAAGGACAGTAATATGAAATAGAGCTAAGATTACACCAATATGATAAGATGATGATATTACAAGAAGAGAAATAATAATAATAAAAAAATATTTTAACTCTTTTAACTATTTGAATAAATAATAATAATAATAATAATAATAATAATAATAATATAATAACTCAACCTCCCTCCCTAAAGGGACTCAGGGCGGCTTCCAAAAACAAAATGGCACACATTCAATGCCATTTGTAGTGTCAAAATAAGCAAAATAGAAGGAAAACAATTAAAATTAACAGGTTTTTTTATTTATTGTATCAGAGGCGAATCGAGGGGACAGTTGTAATGTATTTAAAAACACAATCAAAGATTACTAAATGCCCTTTGACCAGTTCCTCTGGTGTTGCTATAAGAAGAAGGTCCTCCATTGTGCATGTGGCAGGGCTCAATAAGGCCGCATAAATAACACATTAAGCAGTTAAAATCTATATAAAAATATGGCTTTCCTATAAGTTAAGGTTATCAATGTCAGCATGGTCAGTCGAGGTAGAGTCAAACGGTCACCTTCCTCTCCGTAGGCTAATGTGCAAAAGTAGGCTTTTCGTTGTTTCTTAAAGGAGAGGAGTGAGGAGGCTGTTCTAATTTCCGTAGGGGAAATTAGAATTTATAAATGTATTTATAAACTCAATAAATAGGCCTCTAGTTCATTAATGGCTGCGAAATTGATAGTTACACAGAACTGGAAAGGTAAAAGGGAAGTCCATTTAGAAGAAGAGAGAACAAGAGAGAACAAGCCCTATGAGGAGCGGCTTAGGGAACTGGGCATGTTTAGCCTGAAGAAGAGAAGGCTGAGAGGAGACATGATAGCCATGTATAAATATGTGAGAGGAAGCCACGGGGAGGAGGGAGCAAGCTTGTTTTCTGCTTCCTTGGAGACTAGGACGCGGAACAATGGCTTCAAACTACAAGAGAGGAGATTCCATCTGAACATGAGGAAGAAGTTCCTGACTGTGAGAGCCGTTCAGCAGTGGAACTCTCTGCCCCGGAGTGTGGTGGAGGCTCCTTCTTTGGAAGCTTTTAAGCAGAGGCTGGATGGCCATCTGTCAGGGGTGATTTGAATGCAATATTCCTGCTTCTTGGCAGAATGGGGTTGGACTGGATGGCCCAGGAGGTCTCTACCAACTCAAAGATTCTATGAGGCTGGATGGCCATCTGTCGGGGGTGCTTTGAATGCAATATTCCTGCTTCTTGGCAGAATGGGGTTGGACTGGATGATGGCCCAGGAGGTCTCTTCCAACTCAAAGATTCTATGAGGCTGGATGGCCATCTGTCGGGGGTGCTTTGAATGCAATATTCCTGCTTCTTGGCAGAATGGGGTTGGACTGGATGGCCCATGAGGTCTCTACCAACTCAAAGATTCTATGAGGCTGGATGGCCATCTGTCGGGGGTGCTTTGAATGCAATATTCCTGCTTCTTGGCAGAATGGGGTTGGACTGGATGGCCCATGAGGTCTCTACCAACTCAAAGATTCTATGAGGCTGGATGGCCATCTGTCGGGGGTGCTTTGAATGCAATATTCCTGTTTCTTGGCAGAATGGGGTTGGACTGGATGGCCCATGAGGTCTCTTCCAACTCAAAGATTCTATGAGGCTTGATGGCCATCTGTCGGGGGTGATTTGAATGCAATATTCCTGCTTCTTGGCAAAATGGGGTTGGACTGGATGGCCCATGAGGTCTCTTCCAACTCTTTGATTCTATGATTCTAATGGTATATAGCGATCAATGATAAACTGACTTGTGACATAAAAGTTTAAAAAGGGTATATGGAAACAAACGGATTTCTGGGATGTACGGGGTAAATGTATTGAGTTTATATTCATGGAAGGAAAGGGGAACAAACCTGCAACAGAAACAATGAAATTTTGGGATTAAAAGATAAGTTGAGTTGGTCCAGGTGGAGGTGGTACAAGAAAAGGGTGTGGGATATAAAGTAGTAGCAGTAGTAGTAAGGATACTAGAGACAAAGTTGAAGTACTTTGGCCATATCATGAGGAGACAGCAAAGCCTAGAGAAGACAATGATGCTGGGGAAAGTGGAAGGCAAAAGGAAGAGGGGCCGACCAAGGGCAAGATGGATGGATGGCATCCTTGAAGTGACTGGACTGACCTTGAAGGAGCTGGGGGTGGTGACGGCCGACAGGGAGCTCTGGCGTGGGCTGGTCCATGAGGTCACGAAGAGTCGGAGACGACTGAACGAATGAACAACAACAGTAGTAGTAGTAGTAGTAATAATAACAACAATAATAAGGATAAGTAGTTTGTAAGCAGCTTTGAGTCCCCTGTGGGGTGAGAAGGGTGGGGTAGAAATATAGTAAATAAATAAATAAAAAACAAAATATAGTTAAATAGATAGAAAATTGTAATATAGTCACAAGCATAACATGTTTCAAGCAGATAAAGTTCAAAACTAGATAGGAAACATTTTATTATGTTTATTGTTATTTTAGATTTCTATTCAAAATGTTAATATGCTCAATGATTTTATGTATAAGCTGTTTTAAGATATGAAGATTATTTTTTTTACTTTTTACATATTGTGTACTTTGGGGAGATGATGGTGGGATACAAGAATCATAGAATCATAGAATCAAAGAGTTGGAAGAGACCTCATGGGCCATCCAGTCCAACCCCCTGCCAAGAAGCAGGAATATTGCATTCAAATCACCCCTGACAAATGGCCATCCAGCCTCTGCTTAAAAGCCTCCAAAGAAGGAGCCTCCACCACACTCCAGGGCAGAGAGTTCCACTGCTGAACGGCTCTCACAGTCAGGAAGTTCTTCCTAATGTTCAGATGGAATCTCCTCTCTTGTAGTTTGAAGCCATTGTTCCGCGTCCTAGTCTCCAAGGAAGCAGAAAACAAGCTTGCTCCCTCCTCCCTGTGGCTTCCTCTCACATATTTATACATGGCTCTCATATCTCCTCTCAGCCTTCTCTTCTTCAGGCTAAACATGCCCAGTTCCCTAAGCCGCTCCTCATAGGGCTTGTTCTCCAGACTCTGGTTCATTTTAGTCGCCCTCCTCTGGACACATTCCAGCTTGTCAATATCTCTCTTGAATTGTGGTGCCCAGAATTGGACACAATATTCCAGATGTGGTCTAACCAAAGCAGAATAGAGGGGTAGCATGACTTCCCTAGATCTAGACACTAGGCTCCTATTGATGCAGGCCAAAATCCCATTGGCTTTTTTTGCCGCCACATCACATTGTTGGCTCATGTTTAACTTGTTGTCCACGAGGACTCCAAGATCTTTTTCAAAGTTGTTGTGATGATGATGATGATGATGATGATGATGATGATGATGATGATGATGATGATGATGATTGGTCGCTGTCCACTCAGTCGCTTTGAAGAAAAGGTAACGATTTCTTAACAGGACTTGGGCCTCACTCCACCCTGGCACTCGCTTGATTTCCCCACAACCAAGTTAATATTCAAAACTTGAAAGGTAACTTAAGGATTCTAAAACTTCCAGATGTGGATTTTCCTGAGGAGTATAAATGGCAGTTCTCCTTGCTCTCGGTCTGTGGTGTATGAGGCCTCTAATGCACCCAAAACCCAAGGCGATAAGCAGTTGTGTAACTAATAGATTGAAGTATTTGTTGTATAGTAGCTGGTTGATGCTGAAGCACAACTGGTTAAGTTAAAGCTACTGGCTGTAGTTACTGATGGTAAGCTCAGCTGGTTATGTTAAATTGATTCGAAATGGCTTTTCCAAACCTGAATTTCTGGGACCGACTGAAGACGTGTCTTGTCTCAAGGATTCCCGGGTGGTCTGTGCTATAAAATGGCTCCTTTACCTCAGAAAAGGGGCGTGGCCAACCAACTCACAAAGGGCTCCTTTTTCCTCAGGCAAAAGGGGGCGTGGCCAATACACTGACACAAAATGGCTCCCTTTTCCTCAGACAAAAGGGCAAACACAATGGTGGACACAAGCCTGGAAGTGTTTTGCTAAGCTCCACCCTAAAAAAAACTACCAACAACAGTAACTGCTCTAAAACTATGGGCGAGAAACAGGGGCGGCTCAACCACTATGCAAAGTAAGCATTTACGGTATACTGCATTTTGCCCAGGGGCGCTCTTGAGGCACCTCCGTAAATGCCCCAGGCCTACTTGCACAGCGGTGGTTAGCAGAACTTCGCACTGATGTCGACCCCCACAATAAGGGATAGTGACTTATAGTTCTGCCAAGGGCAAGGGCACTAGACTGCACAGTGGAGGTTAAGTCTTGGTCACATTGCCAAGGCACTAACAACAACAAGGACCCCACGAGGCTTTTATGAAATGGCTGGATCTTGGAACTTCTGCCCCTCGCGAGAGTTGTAGTTTTTCAAGGACCCAAGCCAGGGTCACCCAGCAGCCCTACCAATGATCCATCTACGGGCTTCCCCATCACCAAGGGCTCTCCTTTTACCCATTTCTCAAACTTGGAAAACAGTTTCTCTCATGAACTTCCTCAGAACATGGAATGCTCAGACTCTTTTGAATAAAGCTTGAATCTTTTATTAAATCTTCTCGGAGGGAGGGATCGCGGTGGGACTTTTATTAATGCATGCTGCTTATGATTTTGATGTATGTGTGCCCCTTATGGAATATCCTCTGTACCCTTTAACTTTGCCCCACAAAGCTATGAAGCAAAAGACTGAAGCGTGCATAGCTGCCCCGAGGGGTCATTTGCCCCACAATGGAACTCATAATTGCTCATCCCTTGCATGGACAATAGTTCAGGAAGTTTCGTCACTTGTCTTCGGAGCAGGGCCAACAAGTGATATTCTTCCTCCGGTCAGAAACTAATTTACCAAGGACAAGAAGGGTGAGACTGCCCAGCAGGGGGTCCTGTGCCCAAACCCTGATCATATCACTTGAAACTCTTCACTGAACTCAGCTGACCTGGCTTTGACAGGAAAAGTCAGATTGATTCAATCACCCACCCATTGACTCAAACAATAGCTGTCTTCACAGCTGGCCCAATTTTGCCCCGGCCGCATGGAGATTCCTGGTCAAGATTGTCATAATCCTTCCCCTCCATCCTTGCTCCTGATTCGCTAGCCCCTCGAAGTGGCCGGACGATCCTGATTCGTCCATCCTTGGAAGCAAGGGAGCTCGGTGATTGGCTGAGCACGGGGGAGGTTCGGCAAGCCTCCTCCCAGCTGTTTGGCCATCCACCAATCACCGACAAGCCGGGGGGGGGGGGAGGTGGGCGGGAATTTAAACTGTACTTTTGCTATAAAAATGCTTCCTGGTCTCTGTATGCTTATGCTTGTATGTGAATTATCACTACAACTGCATCCTTTTCAGCTGAATCGCAAATAAAAGCCTCGATTGCCGCTTCTTCAACTTCTGGGCGAGAGGATCTATTCGTCTATCGTCGGTCATAGAATCATAGAATCATAGAATCAAACAGTTGGAAGAGACCTCATGGGCCATCCAGTCCAACCCCCTGCCAAGAAGCAGGAATATTGCATTCAAATCACCCCTGACAGATGGCCATCCAGCCTCTGATTAAAAGCTTCCAAAGAAGGAGTCTCCACCACACTCCGGGGCAGAGAGTTCCACTGCTGAACAGCTCTCACAGTCAGGAAGTTCTTCCTCGTGTTCAGATGGAATCTCCTCTCTTGTAGTTTGAAGCCATTGTTCTGCGTCCTAGTCTCCAAGGAAGCAGAAAACAAGCTTGCTCCCTCCTCCTCCCTGTGGCTTCCTCTCACATATTTATACATGGCTATCATATCTCCTCTCAGCCTTCTCTTCTTCAGGCTGAACATTCCCAGCTCCTTAAGCCGCTCCTCATAGGGCTTGTTCTCCAGACCTTTGATCATTTGAGTCGCCCTCCTCTGGACACATTCCAGCCTGTCAATATCTTTCTTGAATTGTGGTGGCCAGAATTGGACACAATATTCCAGTTGTGGTCTAACCAAAGCAGAATAGAGGGGTAGCATTACTTCCCTAGATCTAGACACTATGCTCCTATTGATGCAGGCCAAAATTGCATTGGCTTTTTTTGCCGCCACATCACATTGTTGGCTCATGTTTAACTTGTTGTTCATGAGGACTCCAAGATCTTTTTCACACGTACTGCTCTCGAGCCAGGCATTGTCCCCCATTTTGTATCTTTGCATTTCGTTTTTCCTGCCAAAGTGGAGTGTCTTGCAGGAAGCTAAGTAATGACAATCTCATCAGATGAGCAAAATAGACATTTTTAGATTGCCCTTTTCTCTTACCTAGAGGTTAACCTCCTTATAAAGAAAACTGGATAATTTGAACCCACGGCTAGACTCAATGTAGCAACTCTATTTATATGAATCAGCACAAGTGCCTGAATTTTTGGATATTCCTTGTGTATAGCAATGGAGTTTGTCATAATGAATTTCTGCACTTTAAAATGTTTCCCTAAGCTACTGGTTCTGGGTTCTGGCCGGGGGTCTTTTGACAATATGAATCATTCGCTGGCTTTATGATTCTCATATACCAACTTAATACCAACAGACTGGGATGCAATCCTGATTTGGAAGGAAATTGCTCTATTGTTTTCTTGGAACTTGCTTCTGTCTTGACTGCCTGCCAGAGCTAAGGCTGGCTGCCCAATCTCACATCATTCTACACTGGGAAGTGAGGTTCATTCACAATAAAAGGCAGAAGACATGCTAGTGAAGCATGAGACATTGATAGATTGCAGTTGGTCTTGGCAATCTGTTTTAGCACATTAAAAAACTATGATTATTTCTTGCTCTTGCTGTACCTGGTCAATATTTCTTCTAATTAACCCAGAGCTCTTATACCTTTGAATTGGCTTCCCTTTAAGTCTCGCCAAGAAGGTAGCAGGACTCTCTTTGGTGCAGTCTTAGGGATCTCCTCGCCTGGGGAGACCCTCCTAAAAGCAGCTCGATATCAGCACCGTGGACTTGCTTCCAAAGGAGAAGAAGCAGCGGCAGCACAAAGAGGGGAGTCGCCATGTTGCCGCCGCCTCCTCCGTGGACCTAACCAGAACTCTCCATCCCCGCCACCTCCTTCACCTCGCCTTAGCCTCAGGAGGAGGAAGCGCCGCTGCTGAGAGACATGGTCCACCGGGAGGAGGAGGAGGAGGAGGAGGGCAGGAGGAGGACCATGTGTCCTGGCGGCACTGCTTCCTCCTGAGGCAAAGGTGAGGCGGAGGATGTGGCCGGGAAGGAGGCCGCCGGTTAGACCCTTGGAGGAGGAGGCGGCGACATGGCGGCTGCTGCTGTTTCTTCTCCGTTGGTGATGTTGAGCACCCCCCCCCCCAAATAAGGGATAGTGACTTATAGTTCTGCAAAGGGCAAGGGCACCAGACTACACAACAAGGGTCAAGTCTTGGTCACCTTGCCCAAGCACTGACAACAACAAGGACCCCACAAGGCTTTTGGGAAACGGCTGGATCTTGGGACTTCTGCCCTCCATGAGAGTTGTAGTTTCCCAGGGACCAGCTTCGATCCCAGCGTGGCAGCTCTGCCTAATGTTTTGGACTCACAAGGACATCTTTCCCGCTCATGGACTCACATTGCTTGAAAATAATTTCTTTATTAAGTTTCTCTGGTGGGTGCGATGGAGACGGGGTGATTGATCTATATACTTTCCTTCTATGTATTTCCTTCACAAGTCTGACCCAGCCATGAACTCTTTTGCCCTTTGGGAGGCTGATCTATTCTGCTTTGGTTAGACCACATCTGGAATATTGTGTCCAATTCTGGGCACCACAATTCAAGAGAGATATTGACAAGCTGGAATGTGTCCAGAGGAGGGCAACTAAAATGATCAAGGGTCTGGAGAACAAGCCCTATGAGGAGCGGCTTAGGGAACTGGGCATGTTTAGCCTGAAGAAGAGAAGGCTGAGCGGAGATATGATAGCCATGGATAAATATGTGAGAGGGAGTCACAGGGAGGAGGAGGGAGCAAGCTTGTTTTCTGCTTCCTTGGAGACTAGGACGCGGAACAATGGCTTCAAACTACAAGAGAGGAGATTCCATCTGAACATTAGGAAGAACTTCCTGAGTGTGAGAGCCGTTCAGCAGTGGAACTCTCTGCCCTGGAGTGTGGTGGAGGCTCCTTCTTTGGAAGCTTTTAAGCAGAGGCTGGATGGCCATTTGTCAGGGGTGCTTTGAATGCAATATTCCTGCTTCTTGGCAGAATGGGGTTGGACTGGATGGCCCATGAGGTCTCTTCCAACTCTTTGATTCTATGATTCTATCAGGGAGCGGCCCGCTGGGCCGAAAAGGCAATCGGGAATCACAAAAACACCTATTTACTTGGAACTCACATCTGAACAATGGGACCTGGAGTTACTATTTGACTTTAGGAGGGGGTCATCAGACTGTGATTTCCTCTGCCAAGTTTCCCTTCACAACAAACACCCTTCTCAGCCTCACCTTTTACCTTATCTGATCTTGGAAGGGGAAAACCTGAATCAAATGATTATCCCTAATCACTGATCCATCACAAGAACCAAAAAAACTAGTTTCCTTGGCTGGCTGATTCCCCGGGCACAGGACATTCGGGCACAGGACAATAGAATGTCGTCATCCTCTCTGGACACAATGCCCTTCTTTCGTCCTGCCTCCCTCTCCCTGATTTGCTAAGGAGCCAAAGAGTTTTGAAATGTTTTCCTGTATTTTGCCTATAAAAATGCCTGTAAATTCTGTATTCATTGATTGGTTGGGGGGGGGGGGCAAAATACTGTTTGCTTATACTTGAAAATTACCCAGGGCCGGCCGGCCCTGGCGAGAAAGCCAAACAAAGGGATCTGGAACTGGTGTAGTTCCAGGACACTCCTTCTCGTCTTCCTCCCTCCACTTCGCAGTCCTCCTCCTCTTCCTTCTGTCATTGAATATGAGGACCCCTGCTTTCAAACTGATCTATTCCTCCTCTTTCTCCTCCTTTTCATCTTCATCGTATTCCTCTTCCTCCTCTTCCTCCTTCTTTTTCTCTCTCCTTTTCATTCCCTTTTCCTCCCTTCTCCTTTTCTTCCTCCTTTCTCCTCCTTCATCCTCCTCTTCATCCTCCTATTCCCCTTTCCTCTTCCTCCTTTTCCCCACACGCCTATTTTTCCTTTCTCCTCTTCCTTTTCATCTCCTTCCTCCTCTTTCTCCTCTTCTTCCGCCTCCTATTCCTCTTTCTCCCCCTTTTCCTCTTCCTCCACTTTCTCCTTCATCCCCTTTCTCCTCTTCCTACTCCTCCTCTTCATCCTATTCCTCTTCTCCTCTTCCTTCCTCCTTCATCCCCTTTCTCTTCTTCTTCCCTCCTCTTCCTCCTCTGTTCCTCCTCCCCTTCCTTTCTCCTTATTTTCCTATTCCTCCTTCCTCCCCTTTCTCTTCCTCTTCTTCCCTCCTCCTCCTCTGTTCCTCCTCCCCTTCCTTTCTCCTTCTTTTCCTCTTCCTCCTTCCTCCCCTTTCTCTTTCTCTTCTTCCCCCCTTCTCCTCTGTTCCTCCTCCCCTTCCTTTCTCCTTCTTTTCCTCTTCCTCCTTCCTCCCCTTTCTCTTCCTCTTCCTCCCTCCTCCTCCTCTGTTCCTCCTCCCCTTCCTTTCTCCTTCTTTTCCTCTTCCTCCTTCCTCCCCTTTCTCTTTCTCTTCTTCCCTCCTTCTCCTCTGTTCCTCCTCCCCTTCCTTTCTCCTTCTTTTCCTCTTCCTCCTTCCTCCCCTTTCTCTTTCTCTTCTTCCCTCCTTCTCCTCTGTTCCTCCTCCCCTTCCTTTCTCCTTCTTTTCCTCTTCCTCCTTCCTCCCCTTTCTCTTCCTCTTCTTCCCTCCTCCTCCTCTGTTCCTCCTCCCCTTTCTTTCTCCTTCTTTTCCTCTTCCTCCTTCCTCCCCTTTCTCTTCCTCTTCCTCCCTCCTCCTCCTCTGTTCCTCCTCCCCTTCCTTTCTCCTTCTTTTCCACTTCCTCCTTCCTCCCCTTTCTCTTCCTCTTCCTCCCTCCTCCTCCTCTGTTCCTCCTCCCCTTCCTTTCTCCTTCTTTTCCTCTTCCTCCTTCCTCCCCTTTCTCTTTCTCTTCTTCCCTCCTTCTCCTCTGTTCCTCCTCCCCTTCCTTTCTCCTTCTTTTCCTCTTCCTCCTTCCTCCCCTTTCTCTTCCTCTTCTTCCCTCCTCCTCCTCTGTTCCTCCTCCCCTTTCTTTCTCCTTCTTTTCCTCTTCCTCCTTCCTCCCCTTTCTCTTCCTCTTCCTCCCTCCTCCTCCTCTGTTCCTCCTCCCCTTCCTTTCTCCTTCTTTTCCACTTCCTCCTTCCTCCCCTTTCTCTTCCTCTTCCTCCCTCCTCCTCCTCTGTTCCTCCTCCCCTTCCTTTCTCCTTCTTTTCCTCTTCCTCCTTCCTCCCCTTTCTCTTTCTCTTCTTCCCTCCTTCTCCTCTGTTCCTCCTCCCCTTCCTTTCTCCTTCTTTTCCTCTTCCTCCTTCCTCCCCTTTCTCTTCCTCTTCTTCCCTCCTCCTCCTCTGTTCCTCCTCCCCTTTCTTTCTCCTTCTTTTCCTCTTCCTCCTTCCTCCCCTTTCTCTTCCTCTTGTCCCTACTCCTCCTCTATTCCTCCTTCCCTTCCTTTCTCCTTTTCCTCTTCCTCCTTCCTCCCCTTTCTCTTTCTCTTCTTCCCTCCTTCTCCTCTGTTCCTCCTCCCCTTCCTTTCTCCTTCTTTTCCTCTTCCTCCTCCATCCCCTTCCTCTTCTTCCCTCCACCTCCTCTGCCTTTCTCCTCCTTTTTCTCTTCCTTCTTCATCTCCTTTCTCCTCCACTTCCTCCTTCTCCTCCACTTCCTCCTCCTCCTCTTCTGCATCCCTTGAAGGCCAGGTGAAGGTGTCACAATGGAAGCTGCAGCAACCACCAACAGAGCAACTAGGGAAGGATGCCAGGATGAGCTGCACCTCCAAGTGTCAAGTACTTTCCCCTGGGAGATGTAGAACTCTTGGAAACTGGCACCCCGAAACACCCCTGAGAAGCTGCTAAGGCGTCATGAAGTATGAGTGGCTCCAAGAAAGGAGGAAAAGGAAGAAAAGGCAATAGGGACACATGGGAGTGGCATAGAAACCTGGAGGTGGGGGAGACCTCCCCCAAAGGCCATCTAGTCTGACCCCTCCTGCCAGGGAAGACACACAATCCAAGTCTGGCCAGCTGGCGTCCATTCAGCCTCTGTTTCACAGGCCTCCAGAGAAGGAGACTCCACCTGACTCCAGGCTGTCTAGAATAGATTTGGAGAGGGACCTCAAAGGCCATCTAGTCTGACCCCTTCTGCTAGGCAGGAAGACACACAATCCAACCCTGCCCAATAAATGGCCATCCAGCCTCTGTTTCACAGAGTAGAAGAATCTGCCAGACTCTCAATCAGTCTACAGACTTCAAAGGCCATCTAGTCTGACCCCTTTTGCTAGGTGAAAAGATGCACAGTCCAAGCCTGCCCAGCAGATGGGCATGCAGCCTCTCTTTCACAGACCTCTGGAGAAGGAGACTCCACCTGAACCTAAACCATGATGGATCTGGATCAAACATGATACACAAACGCAGTGCAACCAACTTCGAATACTGGCAGGGTTTTGGGGGCCAATTGAGTGGGGATGTTGGGAGTGGTAGTTCACCCTGCATCCAGAGAACACTGTGAACCCAACCGACGATCAATCTGGACCCAACCAAGCACACAGACCCATCATGACCAACTCCACATACTGGGGAGGAAAGTCTCTGGATGAAAGGAGTTGTAGTTCAAGCACATTCCTATGCATTTTCTAACAGGTCCATTCATAAAACCCAGAATCACACAATGAGTCCTTCAGGTGCTTATCCTTCCGAGATATTTAACCTGGGCATTGCAGGGGACTGAAGCTAGTTCAGAATAATACCCCAAAGCCATTGTTTCCTCCAAACCATTTTGAAATACAAACAAAAGTCACATGGTTAATGAGTCCTGAAAGATGTGTTTTCAAAGGCTTTCGTGGCTGGAATCGTTGGCTTGCTGTGAGTGTTCCAGGCTGTCTGGCCATGTTCCAGCACCATTCTCTCCTGATGTTTTGCCCACATTATGGCAGGCATCCTGAGAGATTGTGAAGTCTGTTGGAAAAAACAAGGCAAGTGAGGTTTATATATCTGGAATGATGTCCAGAGTGGGAGAAAGAACTCTTGTCTGCTGGAGGCAAGTGTGAATGCTGCAACTGATCAACTTGATGAGCATTGAAAAGCCTTGCAGCTTCAAGGCTTGGCTGCTGCCTGCCTAGGGGAACCCTTTGTTGGGAGGGGATTAGCTGGCTCTGGTTGATTCTTGTCTGGAATTCCCCTGTTTTGAGTGTTGTTTGAAATACAAACAAAACATCACATGGCTCATGGTTCCTAAAAATATACACTTTGTGAAACTCTTCCCCTGGGAGGCCTTCCTGACATGCAGGGCCATCTCTCCTTCTGTGGCGGATAATTTCCTGGGAAAAGAAGCCGTCCACGGGAGTGAAACTACAACTCCCATGATTCCGTTGCACTGTGAGCCATGGCAGTGGAGGCAGCATGGAAGTGCATCCATTCTGCTCTTCAGATGCACCCTGGGAAGCCAGACTGGGTCTCTGGGGGCTTGATGGGGCAGTACTTGTGTGTGGGGGTAATGAGGGGCAAGGCAGGCCCAATGGGATTTTGGCCTGCATCAATAGGAGCCTAGTGTCTAGGTCCAGGGAAGTGATGCTCCCCATGCTCTATTCCGCCTTGGTTAGACCACACCTGGAATATTGTGTCCAATTCTGGGCACCACATCAATAGGAGCCTAGTGTCTAGGTCCAGGGAAGTGATGCTATCCCTCTATTCTGCTTTGGTTAGACCACACCTGGAATATTGTGTCCAATTCTGGGCACCACAATTCAAGAGAGATATTGACTCTAAGCTGGAATGTGTCCAGAGGAGGGCGACTAAAATGATCAAGTGTCTGGAGAACAAGCCCTATGAGGAGCGGCTTAGGGAACTGGGCATGTTTAGCCTGAAGAAGAGAAGGCTGAAAGGAGATATGATGTTGTTGTTGTTCATTCGTTCAGTTGTCTCCGACTCTTCGTGACCTCATCGACCAGCCCACGCCAGAGCTCCCTGTCGGCCGTCACCACCCCCAGCTCCTTCAAGGTCAGTCCAGTCACTTCAAGGATGCCATCCATCCATCTTGCCCTTGGTCGGCCCCTCTTCCTTTTACCTTCCACTTTCCCCAGCATAATTGTCTTCTCTAAGCTTTGCTGTCTCCTCATGATGTGGCCAAAGGACTTCCACTTTCCCTCTCGTCTCCTTCCCTCCAGTGAGCAGCCGGGCTTTATTTCCTGGAGGATGGACTGGTTGGATCTTCTCGCAGTCCAAGGCACTCTCAGAACTTCTCTCCAACACCACAGCTCAAAAGCATCTCTCTTCCTTCACTCAGCCTTCCCTAAGGTCCAGCTCTCACATCCGTAGGTGACTACAGGGAAGACCATGGCTTGGACTAGGCAATGGATCTTCATTGTCAGTGTGATGTCTCTACTCTTCACTATTTTATCGAGATTGGACATTGCTCTCCTCCCAAGAAGTAGATATGATAGCCATGTATAAATATGTGAGAGAAAGCCACAGGGAGGAGGAGGGAGCAAGCTTGTCTTCTGCTTCCCTGCAGACTAGGACGCAAGGGAACAATGGCTTCAAACTACAAGAGAGGAGATTCCATCTGAACATGAGGAAGAACTTCCTGACTGTGAGAGCCGTTCAGCAGTGGAACTCTCTGCCCCGGAGGGAGTGTGGTGGAGGCTCCTTCTTTGGAAGCTTTTAAGCAGAGGCTGGATGGCCATCTGTCAGGGGTGCTTTGAATGCAATATTCCTGCTTCTTGGCAGAATGGGGTTGGACTGGATGATGGCCCATGAGGTCTCTCCCAACTCTTTGATTCTAGGATTCTATGAGGCTGGATGGCCATCTGTCGGGGGTGCTTTGAATGCAATATTCCTGCTTCTTGGCAGAATGGGGTTGGACTGGATGATGGCCCAGGAGGTCTCTTCCAACTCTAGGATTCTATGACTGTGAAAGCTGTTCAGCAGTGGAACTCTCTGCCCCAGGGGGAGTGTGGTGGAGGCTCCTTCTTTGGAAGCTTTTAGACAGAGGCTGGATGGCCATCTGTCAGGGGTGATTTGAATGCAATATTCCTGCTTCTTGGCAGAATGGGGTTTCACTGGATGATGGCCCAGGAGGTCTCTTCCAACTCTAGGATTCTATGACTGTGAGAGCCGTTCAGCAGTGGAACTCTCTGCTCCGGAGTGTGGTGGAGGCTCCTTCTTTGGAAGCTTTTAAACAGAGGCTGGATGGCCATCTGTCAGGGGTGATTTGAATGCAATATTCCTGCTTCTTGGCAGAATGGGGTTGGACTGGATGGCCCAGGAGGTCTCTTCCAACTCTTTGATTCTATGATTCTATGATTCTTGTCTAGAATTGCTCTGTTTTTGAGTGTTGTTTGAAATGGAAACACACCATGACATGGCTCCTGATTCCTAAAAGTCGAGACTTTGTGAAACTTTTCCTCCGGGAGGAATTCCTGACATGCAGGGCCATCTCCCTATCTCTCCTGGGAGTAAAACTACAACTCCCATGATTCCGTTGCACTGTGAGCCAGGGCATGGAAGAAGTGCCTCCATTCTCCTTGGCAAAGCCGTTGGCCACGCCCTCTTCGCTTCCCATTGGTCGGGAGGGAGGGAGGCGCCGACGTCACCCAGGCCCCGCCCCCTTGTCAGTCCCCGCCGCCATTTCTGCGAGGAAGGAAAGGAGGAAGAAGAAGGAGGTGAGAGAGAGGTCATCTTGGGGGAGGGGGCGAGGAGGAGGAGGTCACCATCCGGGACCCATTTCTGATCTCAAGCAGGAGGCCCAAAGCCAGCAGCCAGGGAAGGAAGGCAGGCAGGGAATGAGGGAGGCCTTCCTTCCTTTCCCAACTCAGCCGCGGCCTCCTCTTCCCTGAGGGAATTCCTCCTTCGAGGCCAGGCCCAGAGAGAGAGACAGACACAGAGAGACACCCAGGCCCTTGGGGAGTGAGTCTCCTTGCAGAGCCTGCATTCAGCTTCCCATCCAGTCTGAAGCGTGGACTTTAAACTCTGCTTCTTGTTCTTGTGGGTTTTTTCGGGCTACATGGCCATGGTCTGGAGGCATTCTCTCCTGACGTTTCGCCTGCATCTATGGCAAGCATTCTCAGAGGTGTTCCAGAACACCTCAGCAAGCGAGAGTCCAAAAGTGGCAGGCCCAAACCCAGAACCTCAACCAATGGCTGATACCCAATGAGAGACTCCCTCCTGGGCACACAGAGGACTGGGCGACCTGGAAGGCACTGAACAGACTGCGCTCTGGCACCATGAGATGCAGAGCCAACCTTCAGAAATGGGGCCACAAAGTGGAATCCTCGACATGCGAGTCTGGAGAGGAGCAAACCACTGACCACCTGCTGCAATGCACCCTGAGCCCTGCCACATGCACAATGGAGGACCTCCTTGCAGCAACACCAGAGGCACTCCAAGTGGCCAGATACTGGTCAAAGGACATTTAATCAACTCTCATACACACAAATTCTGTAATCTGCTTGTTTGCTTTGTTTCTGTTAGAAATGTAATATAATTTGACTGGTTGTTCTGACACGACAAATAAATCCTCAGAGGTAGTGAGGTCTGTTGGAACTAGGAAAAAGGGGTTTATATATCTGTGGGATGACCAGGGTGGGACAAAGGACTCTTATCTGCTGCAGCTGTTAAGGCTGGAATTGGATCTTCCCTCACTTAAGGCCAGAATGCATAAGTTTAACATCTTATATGGGAAGAGGCTCCTGGGAATGGAGGACGAGAGTATAACAAAGCAATGCATGATGGAGCAGTATAAGCAGGGAGGATGGGCACAATACTGGCAAGCCTTGCTCCTTCAGTACTTTGATGGGTCAACAAATAGCCTAATGCATCTGGACAAGAAGGCGATTAGAGACAAAATCTTTGAGAGGGATGCAGCTGACAACTTGCAGATTAGCAAACTGCAAGGTTTCTCTACCTGGTATCCTCGGCTAAAAAGTGACCAATATCGTCAACAATATCTTCAAGACCTAACGTCAGCGGTCCTGAGGAAAGCATTGACAGCCCTGTGATTCCAAACACAGCCATCAAACTGGCTAGAGGGAAGATACAGAGGGATCCCCCATGCCCAACGACTCTGCATTTGTGGCACAGGGGAAATAGAAGACCGAACACACTATTTGCTACACTGCCCCTTGTACAATGACCCTAGGAAAAGTCTCCTAGGATCACTCTTGGAAGAAAGAGCATCATGGCAACAATCTGCGGTGATCTGTGACTTGCTAGCAGATCATTCTAAAAATATAACAGTAAAGGTTGCCACATTCGCAATCGCAGCCCAAAAGATCAGAGCCAAAGTAGCAAAATCCATACTGGGGGTCAGAAGTGGAAACGGTTTGGAATGACACAAAGCAGACACTGTTATTGTCATGTTTCTGCTTTCATAATTTTAAAGAACTTGTTTTAGTTTTAATTCTTGTTACGTTTTAAGGTTTATATTGGAAAGTGTTTGTAAAGTTAGTATTTTACTGATGTCATGGCCTATGGCTAGTACAATAAACAATTCATTCAATTCATTGTTGCTGCAGCTAGGTGTGAATCTTTCAACTGACCACCTTGATTAGCATACAATGGGCTGACTGTGCCTGGAGCAAACTCTTCTTGAAAGGTGATTAGATGTCCCTGCCTGTTTTTCTCTCTGCTGTTTTTGCTGTTGCAATTTTAGAGTTTTTTAATACTGGTAGCCAGGATTTGTTCATTTTCATGGTTTCCTCCTGTCTGTTGAAATTGTCCACATGCTTCTTGTGGATTTCAATGGCTTCTCTGTGTCATCTGACATGGTGGTTGTGAGAGTGGTCCAGCATTTCTGTGTTCTCAAATAATATGCTGTGTCCAGGCTGGTTCCTTGGACTGCGAGAAGATCCAGCCAGTCCATCCTCCAGGAAATAAAGCCCGGCTGCTCACTGGAGGGAAGGATACTAGAGACAAAGTTGAAGTCCTTTGGCCACATCATGAGGAGACAGCAAAGCCTAGAGAAGACAATTATGCTGGGTAAAGTGGAAGGAAAAAGGAAGAGGGGCCGACCAAGGGCAAGATGGATGGATGGCATCCTTGAAGTGACTGGACTGACCTTGAGGGAGCTGAGGGTGGTAACGGCCGACAGGGAGCTCTGGCGTGGGCTGGTCCATGAGGTCACGAAGAGTCGGAGATGACTGAACGAATGAACAAGGCTGGTTCCTCAGGTGCTCTGCTATGGCTGACTTCTCTGGTTGGAGTAGTCTGCAGTGCCTTTCATGTTCCTTGATTCGTTTGTTGGGCAATGCTCCTGCGTTTGGTGGTCCATGTGTAGACTTGTCCACAGCTGCATGGTACACAGTAGACTCCTGCAGAGGTGAGAGGATCCCTCTTGTCCTTTGCTGAACGTAGCATTTGCTGGATTTTCTTAGTAGGTCTGTAGATTGTTTGTATGTTGTGTTTCCTCATCAGCTTCCCTCTGCGGTCAGTGGTTCCCTTGATGTATGGCAGGAACACTTTTCCTCTGGGTGGATCTTCATCTTGACTCTCGTGGCTTGTTCTTGGTCTTGAAGCTCTTCTGATGTCTGAGGTGGCTGGACCACTCTCACAACCACCATGTCAGGCTACACAGAGAAGCCATTGAAATCCTCAAACATGTGGAAAATTTCAACAGAAAGGAGGAAACCATGAAAATGGACAAAATCTGGCTACCAGTATTAAAAAATTCTAAAATTGCAACAGCAAAAACAGCAGAGAGAAAAACAGGCAGGGACAGCTAATCACCTTTCAAGAAGAGTTTGCTCCAGGCACAGTCAGCCCATTGTATGCTAATCAAGGTGGTCAGTTGAAAAGATTCACACCTAGCCCAACTTACAAAAGTCCTTTGTCTCACCCTGGTCATTCCACAGATATATAAACCCCTTTCCCAGTTACCAAACAGACCTCACTACCTCTGAGGATGCTTGCCATAGATGCAGGCGAAACCCAAGCCCCCTAGAATCATAGAATCTTTGAGTTGGAAGAGACCTCCTGGGCCATCCAGTCCAACCCCATTCTGCCAAGAAGCAGGAATATTGCATTCAAAGCACCCCCGAGAGATGGCCATCCAGCCTCATAGAATCATAGAATCTTTGAGTTGGAAGAGACCTCCTGGGCCATCCAGTCCAACCCCATTCTGCCAAGAAGCAGGAATATTGCATTCAAAGCACCCCCGAGAGATGGCCATCCAGCCTCATAGAATCATAGAATCTTTGAGTTGGAAGAGACCTCCTGGGCCATCCAGTCCAACCCCATTCTGCCAAGAAGCAGGAATATTGCATTCAAATCACCCCTGACAGATGGCTGGGGAGCAGGGAGTGGGCAAAGTGAGGGTTGAGTGTGGGGAGTGGGAAATGAGAGGGGGGGGTTGGGTGTGGGGAGTGGGCAGGAAAGGGCGGCTGGAGAGCAGGGAGTGGGCAAAGTGAGGCTGCCCTACCTGCCCACTCAACGCCCTCCCTGCCCTCCCCCCACTCCCAAGCCACCCTTTCCTGCCTACTCCCCACACCCAACCCCCCTCATTCCCCACTCCCCACACTCAACCCTCACTTTGCCCACTCCCTGCTCCCCAGCTGCCCTACCTGCCCACTCCCCACACCCAAGCCCCTCCCTGCCCTCTCCCCATTCCCAAGCCACCCTTTCCTGCCCACTCCCCACACCCAACCCCCCCTCATTCCCCACTCCCCACACTCAACCCTCACTTTGCCCACTCCCTGCTCCCCAGCCACCCTCCCTGCCCACTCCCCACACCCAAGCCCCTCCCTGCCCTCCCCCCACTCCCAAGCCACCCTTTCCTGCCTACTCCCCACACCCAACCCCCCCTCATTCCCCCCTCCCCACACTCAACCCTCACTTTGCCCACTCCCTGCTCCCCAGCCACCCTCCCTGCCCACTCCCCACACCCAAGCCCCTCCCTGCCCTCCCCCCACTCCCAAGCCACCCTTTCCTGCCTACTCCCCACACCCAACCCCCCTCATTCCCCACTCCCCACACTCAACCCTCACTTTGCCCACTCCCTGCTCCCCAGCTGCCCTACCTGCCCACTCCCCACACCCAAGCCCCTCCCTGCCCTCTCCCCATTCCCAAGCCACCCTTTCCTGCCCACTCCCCACACCCAACCCCCCCTCATTCCCCACTCCCCACACTCAACCCTCACTTTGCCCACTCCCTGCTCCCCAGCCACCCTCCCTGCCCACTCCCCACACCCAAGCCCCTCCCTGCCCTCCCCCCACTCCCAAGCCACCCTTTCCTGCCTACTCCCCACACCCAACCCCCCCTCATTCCCCCCTCCCCACACTCAACCCTCACTTTGCCCACTCCCTGCTCCCCAGCCACCCTCCCTGCCCACTCCCCACACCCAAGCCCCTCCCTGCCCTCTCCCCACTCCCAAGCCACCCTTTCCTGCCTACTCCCCACACCCAACCCCCCCTCATTCCCCCCTCCCCACACTCAACCCTCACTTTGCCCACTCCCTGCTCCCCAGCCACCCTCCCTGCCCACTCCCCACACCCAAGCCCCTCCCTGCCCTCTCCCCACCCCCAAGCCCCTCCCTGCCCACTCCCCACACCCAAGCCCCTCCCTGCCCTCTCCCCACCCCCAAGCCACCCTTTCCTGCCTACCCCCCACACCCAACCCCCCCTCATTCCCCACTCCCCACACTCAACCCTCACTTTGCCCACTCCCTGCTCCCCAGCCACCCTCCCTGCCCACTCCCCACACCCAAGCCCCTCCCTGCCCTCTCCCCACTCCCAAGCCACCCTTTCCTGCCCACTCCCCACACCCAACCCCCCCTCATTCCCCCCTCCCCACACTCAACCCTCACTTTGCCCACTCCCTGCTCCCCAGCCACCCTCCCTGCCCACTCCCCACACCCAAGCCCCTCCCTGCCCTCTCCCCACCCCCAAGCCCCTCCCTGCCCACTCCCCACACCCAAGCCCCTCCCTGCCCTCTCCCCACCCCCAAGCCACCCTTTCCTGCCTACCCCCCACACCCAACCCCCCCTCATTCCCCACTCCCCACACTCAACCCTCACTTTGCCCACTCCCTGCTCCCCAGCCACCCTCCCTGCCCACTCCCCACACCCAAGCCCCTCCCTGCCCTCCCCCCACTCCCAAGCCGCCCTTTCCTGCCCACTCCCCACACCCAACCCCCCCTCATTCCCCCCTCCCCACACTCAACCCTCACTTTGCCCACTCCCTGCTCCCCAGCCACCCTCCCTGCCCACTCCCCACACCCAAGCCCCTCCCTGCCCTCTCCCCACCCCCAAGCCCCTCCCTGCCCACTCCCCACACCCAAGCCCCTCCCTGCCCTCTCCCCACCCCCAAGCCACCCTTTCCTGCCTACCCCCCACACCCAACCCCCCCTCATTCCCCACTCCCCACACTCAACCCTCACTTTGCCCACTCCCTGCTCCCCAGCCACCCTCCCTGCCCACTCCCCACACCCAAGCCCCTCCCTGCCCTCCCCCCACTCCCAAGCCGCCCTTTCCTGCCCACTCCCCACACCCAACCCCCCCTCATTCCCCCCTCCCCACACTCAACCCTCACTTTGCCCACTCCCTGCTCCCCAGCCACCCTCCCTGCCCACTCCCCACACCCAAGCCCCTCCCTGCCCTCTCCCCACTCCCAAGCCACCCTTTCCTGCCCACTCCCCACACCCAACCCCCCCTCATTCCCCACTCCCCACACTCAACCCTCACTTTGCCCACTCCCTGCTCCCCAGCTGCCCTACCTGCCCACTCCCCACACCCAAGCCCCTCCCTGCCCTCTCCCCACTCCCAAGCCACCCTTTCCTGCCCACTCCCCACACCCAACCCCCCCTCATTCCCCCCTCCCCACACTCAACCCTCACTTTGCCCATTCCCTGCTCCCCAGCCACCCTCCCTGCCCACTCCCCACACCCAAGCCCCTCCCTGCCCTCTCCCCACTCCCAAGCCACCCTTTCCTGCCCACTCCCCACACCCAACCCCCCCCTCATTCCCCACTCCCCACACTCAACCCTCACTTTGCCCACTCCCTGCTCCCCAGCTGCCCTACCTGCCCACTCCCCACACTCAACGCCCTCCCTGCCCTCTCCCCACTCCCAAGCCGCCCTTTCCTGCCCACTCCCCACACCCAACCCCCCCTCATTCCCCACTCCCCACACTCAACCCTCACTTTGCCCACTCCCTGCTCCCCAGCCACCCTCCCTGCCCACTCCCCACACCCAAGCCCCTCCCTGCCCTCTCCCCACTCCCAAGCCACCCTTTCCTGCCCACTCCCCACACCCAACCCCCCCTCATTCCCCACTCAACGCCCTCCCTGCCCTCTCCCCACTCCCAAGCCACCCTTTCCTGCCCACTCCCCACACCCAACCCCCCCTCATTCCCCACTCCCCACACTCAACCCTCACTTTGCCCACTCCCTGCTCCCCAGCTGCCCTACCTGCCCACTCCCCACACTCAACGCCCTCCCTGCCCTCTCCCCACTCCCAAGCCACCCTTTCCTGCCCACTCCCCACACCCAACCCCCCCTCATTCCCCACTCCCCGCACTCAACCCTCACTTTGCCCACTCCCTGCTCCCCAGCCACCCTCCCTGCCCACTCCCCACACCCAAGCCCCTCCCTGCCCTCTCCCCACTCCCAAGCCACCCTTTCCTGCCCACTCCCCACACCCAACCCCCCCTCATTCCCCACTCCCCACACTCAACCCTCACTTTGCCCACTCCCTGCTCCCCAGCCACCCTCCCTGCCCACTCCCCACACCCAAGCCCCTCCCTGCCCTCTCCCCACTCCCAAGCCGCCCTTTCCTGCCTACTCCCCACACCCAACCCCCCCTCATTCCCCACTCCCCACACTCAACCCTCACTTTGCCCACTCCCTGCTCCCCAGCTGCCCTACCTGCCCACTCCCCACACTCAACGCCCTCCCTGCCCTCTCCCCACTCCCAAACCGCCCTTTCCTGCCCACTCCCCACACCCAACCCCCCCTCATTCTCCACTCCCCACACTCAACCCTCACTTTGCCCACTCCCTGCTCCCCAGCTGCCCTACCTGCCCACTCCCCACACTCAACGCCCTCCCTGCCCTCTCCCCATTCCCAAGTCGCCCTTTCCTGCCCACTCCCCACACCCAACCCCCCCTCATTTCCCACTCCCCACACTCAACCCTCCCTTTGCCCACTCCCTGCTCCCCAGCCGCCCTTCCTGCCCACTTCCCGCACTCAATGCCCCCTCCCTGGCCACTCCCTAAACCCAAACTCTCTCATTTCCTATTCCCTGCCTACTCCCCATGCTCAAGCCCCCCTCATTTCTCACCCCCCACATCTGAGCCCCTTCCCTGCCCACTCCCCATCCCCAAGCCCCCTACCTGCACACTCTCCCTGCCCAAGCCATCCTCTCTGCCGTTCTCCACACCCAAGCTGCTTTCCCTGCCTATTCCCCACACCTAAGCTGCCCTCCCTTCACACTCCCCACAACCAAGCCACTCTGATTCTCTGCTGTCCACACCCAAGCCATCCTCCCTGCCCACTCCCCCCACCCAGCACCCTCCCTGTTCTCGAGCTGCCCTTTCCACACTGCTCTCCCCTAGGCTAACATTGCCATGGCCTGCAAGACCTCTTGGAATGTGTTTTTACTGCATGGCAGAAACAATATTCTATTGTTCTTTCTTTCTATCTTTTTGCACTACAAACAACTTTTCTGCAGTGAGCATAGGGATTTGTTTATGTTATTTTCAATTAGTTCATACAAACATTCACCATCTACGTTGTCGAAGGCTTTCGTGGCTGGAATCACTGCGTTGCTGTGAGTTTTTCTGGCTGTATGGCCATGTCCCACCATCTGCCACTGCTCCAGCCCCACTGTCAAATTTTAAAATGCAATGTGGCCCCTGTGTCCAGAAGTTTTTTGGGACTGCACAAGAAACTTTTCCTTCAAATAGGGATCTACAGCCTTAAAATGTTGAGAACTCCTGTGTTAGAGGATCCCTCCTATTTTTTGCGGAACGTAGCATTTGTTGAATTTTCTTGGTGGGTCTGTGGGTTGTTTGTAGGTTGTGTTTCTTTATCAGCTTCCCTGTGCGGGCAGTGGTTCGCTTGGTGTATGGTAAGAAAATATGGGTGGTTTGTTCTTGGTCTTGTAGCTCTTCTTCTTCTTCTTCCTCCTCCTCCCCCCTCTTCTTCTTCTTCCTCCTCCTCCTCTTCTTCTTCCTCTTCCTCCTCTTCTTCCTTTTCCTCCTCCTCCTCTTCTTCCTTTTCCTCCTCCTCCTCTTCTTCCTCTTCCTCTTCTTCCTCTTCCTCCTCTTCTTCCTCTTCCTCCTCCACTTCTTCCTCTTCCTCCTCTTCTTCTTCCACCTCCACTTCTTCCTCTTCCTCCTCTTCTTCTTCCTTTTCCTCCTCCTCCTCTTCTTCCTCTTCTTCCTCTTCTTCTTCCTCTTCCTCCTCCACTTCTTCCTCTTCCACCTCCACTTCTTCCTCTTCCTCTTCCTTTTCCTCCTCCTCCTCTTCTTCCTCTTCCTCCTCCTCCTCCACTACTTCCTCTTCCTCCTCTTCTTCTTCCTCTTCCTCCTCTTCTTCTTCCTCTTCCTCCTCCTCTACTTCTTCCTCTTCCTCCTCTTCTTCTTCCTCCTCCTCCTCCTCTTCTTCCTCCTCCTCCTCCTCCACTTCTTCCACTTCCACCTCCTCCTCCTCCACTTCTTCCTTTTCCTCCTCTTCTTCTTCCTCTTCCTCCTCCTCCTCCTCTTCTTCTTCTTCTTCCTCTTCCTCCTCCACTTCTTCCTCCTCCTCTTCCTCCACTTCTTCCTCTTCCTCCTCCTCCACCTCCACTTCTTCCTCTTCTTCTTCCTTTTCCTCCTCCTCCTCTTCCTCTTCTTCCTCCTCCTCCTCCTCCTCCACTTCTTCCTCTTCCTCCTCTTCTTCTTCCTCTTTCTCCTCCTCCTCTTCTTCCTCTTCCTCCTCTTCTTCTTCTTCCTCCTCTTCCTCTTCTTCTTCCTCCTCCTCCTCCACTTTTTCCTCCTCCTCCTCCTCCTCTTCCTCCACTTCTTCCTCTTCCTCCTCCTCCACCTCCACTTCTTCCTCTTCCTCTTCTTCTTCCTTTTGGGAACACGGAGGTGCTGGGCCACTCTCGCGGCCGCCGTGTCGGACTGCACGGAGAAGCCATTGAAGCCAAATGCTAGTCAGGGTGGTCAGTTGAAGGATCCACACCCAGCCCAACTTACAAAAGCCTTTTGTCTCACCCTGGTCATTCCACAGATATATAAACCCCCTTTTTTCCCAGCTCCAGCAGACCTCACCTCTGAGGATGCTTGCCATAGATGCAGGCGAAACGTCAGGAGAAATGCTTCTAGAACATGGCCATATAGCCCAAAAAAACCCACAAGAACTGAGTGATTCCAGCCATGAAAGCCTTCGACAATACATAAAACAATGATGTTTATTTAAGAGAACTGGAACAATTCAGGTATAAAGCTTAGCTGTTTCAAACTATTGACTTTAAAAGCATGTGGTTACTTTGAGCAGTTCAGACTTAGTTATACAGGAACACTTAGAATCATAGAATCAAAGAGTTGGAAGAGACCTCATGGGCCATCCAGTCCAACCCCATTCTGCCAAGAAGCAGGAATATTGCATTCAAATCACCCCTGACAAATGGCCATCCAGCCTCTGTTTAAAAGCTTCCAAAGAAGGAGCCTCCACCACCCTCCGGGGCAGAGAGTTCCACTGCTGAACGGCTCTCGCAGTCAGGAAGTTCTTCCTCATGTTCAGATGGAATCTCCTCTCTTGTAGTTTGAAGCCATTGTTCCATTGCGTCCTAGTCTCCAGGGAAGCAGAAAACAAGCTTGCTCCCTCCTCCCTGTGGCTTCCTCTCACATATTTATACATGGCTATCATATCCCCTCTCAGCCTTCTCTTCTTCTCTCTCCCTCCACATAATTTACTAACAGGATTGCTTCTCTGAACGTAATTCTAATCTACACCACAGATAGTCCTATGCTGGATCTATGTCTTCACTCCTCCACCAGCTATCTCTCTTAACAGCTGTAAAAATCCTCCCACTAGCTATCTCTGCTAGCCAACAGACCAATTTCAGGCCTCTCTCTCTAACCCAGGGGTCCCCAAACTAAGGCCCGGGGGCCGGATCCGGCCCCCCGAGGGCATTTATCCGGCCCGCAGGGTGTGGAGAAGGTGGGGGAGGCGGCGGGCGAAGCAGCTTCGGAGCCGCTTCGTCCTCCTCCTCTTCCCTGGGCCAAGCCAGCTTTTCTGCCTTTGGGAAGGGGCCACGAGCTGTGTGCATCCGCAGAGCAAAGCCAGGCGGAGCAGCAGCCGCGTCCCGGGCAAGGTGCGCTTCCCGAGCCTCTGCCTGTCAGGGCGGGGACTCCATGGGCTTCCTTGCAAGGCAAGGAGCAGAGGGAGGGGGTCAGTGCGGAGGGAGCGAGCGAGGGAGGGAGGGGTCTCCTTCCACCAGGGAAGCACCCGCCAAGACCCTCCTCCTCCTCCTCTTCCTCCTCCTCCTCTGCTGGGCAAGAACCCCCTCCCTTCACACACACACACACACACACACACAGACATCATCTTTGATTTTGGGCTGTATGACTGTGTTCCAGAATCATTCTCTCCTGATGTTCTCTCTTTGGTTCCATCCTTCCTTGTCTCTTTCCTTCCCTCCCACCCTCTTTCTCTTTTTCGTTCCTTCTCTCCTTCTTTCTCTACCTTTCTTTCTTTCCTTTTCTCCTTCCCTCCTTCTTTCCTTCTCTCTCCCTCCTTCTCTCCTTCCTTCAATCTCTACCTTTCTTTCTTTCTTTCTTTCTTTCTCTCCTTCCCTCCTTTTCCCCCTTCTTTCCCTTTTTTCTCTTTCTCTCCCTCCTTCTCTCCTTCCTTCGTTTTCTACCCTTCTTTCTTTCTTTCCTTCCCTCCTTCTTTCCCTCTTTCCTTCTCTCCTTCCCTCCTTCTCTACCTTTCTTTCTTTCTTTCTTTCTTTCTTTCTTTCTTTCTTTCTTTCCTCCCCCTTTTCCCCCTCTTTCACTTTTTCTTGCTCTTTCTCTCCCTCCTTCTCCCCTTCCTTCATTCTCTACCCTTCTTTGTTTCCTTCCCTCCTTCTTCCCTTCTTCTTTCCCTCTTTCCTTGTCTCCTTCCTTCCTTCTCTATCCTTCTTTCTTTCCTTCTTTCTCTCCTTCCCCTTTCTTTCTTTCCCTCTTTCCCTCTTTCTTTCTCTCTTTCTCTCCCTCCTTCTCCCCTTCCTTCATTCTCTACCCTTCTTTCTTTCCTTCCCTCCTTCTTCCCTTCTTCTTTCCCTCTTTATTTCTCTCCTTTCTTCTCTACCCTTCTTTCTCTCCTTCCCCCTTCTTTCCCTCTTTCTTTCTCTTTTTCTCCCTCCTTCTCGCCTTCCTTCTCTACCCTTCTTTCTTTCCTTCTTTCTCTCCTTCCCTCCTTCTTTGCCTCCTTCTCTCCCTCCTTCTTTCTTTCCTTCCTTCTTTCCCCCTTTCTGTGTATGCGTTTTGTGTGTGTATATGCATAGATGTGTGTGTTTGTGTATATATATATGGTTTTGCGCATGTATTGTAATGTATTTTTGGGGGAATGTTGCTTTTTAAGTCTCTTCCGCTGTGTTTTTCAGTGTTTTTATGAGTGAAAGTCACTTGTTGGCCTGATAGATGTATTTTGTCCAAATTTGGTGTCAATTCGTCCAGTGGTTTTTGAATTCTGTTAATCCCACAAACGAACATTACATTTTTATTTATATAGATTTTTCAAATTATAATCTGGCCCTCCAACAGTTTGAGGGACCGTGACCCGGCCCTCTGTTTAAAAAGTTTGAGGACCCCTGCTCTAACCCTTCACCACTAACTCTCCCAGCTCCTCCTTCTTTGACACCCACAGTCAATCTCCCTGACAGGGTTTTTAAAAGGTCCCTTTAAAGTCATTTTCCCCCTATTTCCAAGTTAGGCTCTGCCCACTCTCAGCCAGTTACAGTCTTCCCTCATTTCCCGCCAAAGCTGCTTGTGATGTCTCAGCCTGTTTATTTCTCAGTTGGACTGTTCCATTTTGCCAAGTTTAGGGGAGAGCTTAGGTTCCCCCTAGAGGCCGAGTTCGGTTGGTGCAGCCCATTCTGACTCAGAGCCAGAATGGGCTGGTTATAGAACTTCGTTTCCCATTCTTTGTTGGTCTTAGCTTGTTGACAGTTGCCAGATAGTGTCTGGTCTGGCCTAGCAATTTGAACAGGCCATCCTAATCACGTATTTGCCTTAGAGTTTATAGATAGATAGTTTGTATTTGCCCTATAGATAGATAGTTATAGATAGATAGTTTAGATAGTACATACCCCAGAGTTTATAGAGTATTTACCTCATAGAAATTATAGTTTTTTACCTCAGATTCACACCTTTGTACATTGTTGTAATTCACCTTGATTATTTAGTAAACAATGGTTAAACTTAATCTTGTTTGTAGAGTTTTATTTTGGGGGAATTATAGTAATTAGGGCATATCGATGGTCACTGGGAAAATAGCCAGACACATTTAGGTTTCACATTAGATCTTCCTGGTGTGCCATCACACTGCTCTTTCTAAACACGCCTCCTTCAGGAAATGGGTAACTAAAATGGATTCCCCCGGCACCCTTTCCAAAATGGCTGCCGAACTGCTTGGGCCTACTTTTCTAGGCTTTTCCTAGCCTAACAGGGAGGGAATTCACTACCTCAGTGTTCTTGGAAATGAGTGCGATGGCGTCTCCTTTAGGGACCTTGGTGAATAGAGACACCACATTGAAGTGGATCAGCTTGTCTTACTTACTTACTTACTTACTTAGGCGATCCCTCGTTGGACGAGTAAGATGGTCTTCCATTATGGGTTTCCTTGTGGGTCCGCATGTGGCTGTGGAGCCCTATTCTTGCTCTGCATCTTCTTCCGCAGTGAGGGCATTCATTGGTTTCCAGGTGGAAGGCGGTCCTGGTCTCTTTCACCCTCCACTCGTGCCTCCTCGAATTCTGCAGCACTGCTGGTCACAGCTGACCTCCAGCTGGAGCGGTCAAGGGCCAGGGCTTCCCAGTTCTCAGTGTCTATGCCAGAGTTTTTAAGGTTGGCTTTGAGGCCATCTTTAAATCTCTTTTCCTGTCCTCCAACATTCTGTTTTCCGTTCTTGAGTTCAGAGTAGAGCAACTGCTTTGGGAGACGGTGGTCAGGCATCCGGACAATGTGGCCGGCCCAGCGGAGTTGATGTTGGAGGACCATCGCTTCAATGCTGGTGGTCTTTGCTTCTTCCAGCACGCTGATGTTTGTCCGCTTGTCTTCCCAGGAGATTTGCAGGATTTTCT
Organism: Anolis sagrei; assembly: GCF_037176765.1. Taxonomy (NCBI): domain Eukaryota; kingdom Metazoa; phylum Chordata; class Lepidosauria; order Squamata; family Anolidae; genus Anolis; species Anolis sagrei. Next base: position 4,589,731 of record NC_090021.1, on the reverse strand, counting down.
GGAGGCAGCGCTGATGGAATCGTTCCAGGAGTTGCATGTGACGTCTGTAGACAGTCCATGTTTCGCAGGCATATAGCAGGGTTGGGAGGACAATAGCTTTATAGACAAGCACCTGTCCCGGTCCTCAAACACTCTCTGCTTCATTCGGGAAAATGCTGCACTTGCAGAGTTCAGATGGTGTTGTATTTCGGCGTCGATGTTGACTTTGGTGGAGAGGTGGCTGCCAAGGTAGCGGAAACGGTCCACATTTTCTAATGTTACACCATTAAGCTGTATCTCTGTCATTGGGGAGGGGATGGCTGGTGACTGCTGGAACAGCACTTTGGTTTTCTCGATGTTCAGTGACAGGCCAAGCTTCGTGTATGCTTCTGCGAAGGTGTTTAGAGTGGCTTGTAGATCTTCTTCTGTATGCGCACAGACAACATTGTCATCAGCATACTGGAGTTATATATATATATATATATATATATATATATATAGGTTTGAAGTTGTGTGGCCAGAAATTTTGTCAGATTATATGTGGAAGATCCAGATCTGACCAGAGTGGAGTCCTATGGATTTTTGGGAGTCCATAAAGCCTATGAGGGAGGGCTTCCGATTTGCATATATGTTTGCATATGCTAAGATTAATCAAAGTGCTTGTTTTCCTTGTTATCTTGTTGTTTGGGTTCTGAAGATGCCAGCCAGAAATGCAGGTGAAATGTTAGGAGAGAATGCTGCTGGAACATGGCCATAAAGCCTTTGACAATATATGGGATTATTATTTATATATTGTTTGTTTTTCTATCTTTACTTCTGTTCTCATTATTTTCCTTTCATTTTGCTGGATTCAATTCATAAGGTAAAAAAGTTGAAATAAAGCAAAGGTGCGACTCTCAGTCTCCAGGTGGAGAACATTGGTTTTTGCATATTTGGCCTGCCATGCATTCTCCCTGCGCCGCCACCCCCCCCCCCCCCCCCGCAATAGCTTTCCTCTTTTCATTTCCCTCCCTTCCCCCCTTCACTTCCTTTCCTTCCTTTTCCTCATACACATGTCAACTTTCTTTCCCAGTGACATCACAGAGGGCCACTTCACCTAACAACAGCCTTTGTGTTACAAACGAACACATACACACATATAGCCATTGTACTGTGGAGTCCCGCGGGGTTCAGTATTGTTCCCTATGTTGTTTAACATCTACATGAAGCCGCTGGGTGAGATCATCCGGAGTTTCGGGGTGCGGTATCATCTGTACGCAGATGATGTCCAGCTCCGTCACTCCTTCCCACCTGCTACTAAGGAGGCTGCTCAGGTCCTGAACTGGTGCTTGGCCGCTGTAACGGACTGGATGTGAGCGAATAAATTTAAACTTAATCCTACTGGTCAGTCGCAAGGCCGAACAGGGCATAGGGTTACAGCCTGTGCTTGAAGGGGTTACACTCCCCCTGAAGATGCAGGTTTGCAGCTTGGGAGTGATCCTGGACTCATCACTGAGCCTGGGACCCCAGGTCTCAGCGGTGACCGGGAGAGCATTTGCACAGTTAAAATATGTGCGCCAGCTCCACCCGTACTTTGGGAAGCCTGACTTGGCCACAGTGGTCCACGCTCTGGTTACATCCTGAATAGATTACAACGCACTCTACGTGGGGTTGCCTCTGAAGACTGCCCGGAAGGTAGTCCAACCTTCAGCAGCCAGGCTGCTCACTGGGACTGGGTACAGGGAGCGCACAACGCCCTTCTTACACCAGCTCCACTGGCTGCTTATCAGCTTCCGAGCACAATTCAAAGTGCTGGCTTTGGCCCATAAAGCCCTTAATAGTTCTGGCCCAGTTTACTTATCCGAATGTATCTCCTGCTACGATCCACCCAGGGCCCTAAGATGATCTGAGGAGACCCTGTTCATTGTCCCCCTATTGTCACAATCGCGGCTGGCGGGGACAAGGGACAGGGCCTTTTCTGTGGTGGTCCCCCAGCTATGAAACTCCTTCCCAAGTGAAATTAGATCTGCTGCATCACTCTTGACCTAATGGACTGCCCTTGGATAATCATAGAATCAAAGAGTTGGAAGAGACCTCATGGGCCATCCAGTCCAACTCCCTGCCAAGAAGCAGGAACATTGCATTCAAATCACCCCTGACAGATGGCCATCCAGCCTCTGTTTAAAAGCTTCCAAAGAAGGAGCCTCCACCACACTCCGGGGCAGAGAGTTCCACTGCTGAACGGCTCTCACAGTCAGGAAGTTCTTCCTCATGTTCAGATGGAATCTCCTCTCTTGTAGTTTGAAGCCATTGTTCCATTGCGTCCTAGTCTCCAGGGAAGCAGAAAACAAGCTTGCTCCCTCCTCCTCCCTGTGGCTTCCTCTCACATATTTATACATGGCTATCATATCCCCTCTCAGCCTTCTTTTCTTCAGGCTAAACATGCCCAGCTCGTTAAGCCGCTCCTCATAGGGCTTGTTCTCCAAACCTTTTATCATTTTAGTTGCTCTCCTCTGGACACATTCCAGCTTGTCAATATCTCTCTTGAATTGTGCTGCCCAGAACTGGACATAATATTCCAGATGTGGTCTAACCAAAACAGAATAGAGGGGTAGCATTACTTCCCTAGATCTAGACACTATGCTCCTATTGATGCAGGCCAAAATCCCATTGGCTTTTTTTGCCGCCACATCACATTGTTGGCTCATGTTTAACTTGTTTTCCACGAGGACTCCAAGATCTTTTTCACACGTACTGCTCTCAAGCCAGGCGTCACCCATTCTGTATCTTTGCATTTCATTTTTTCTGCCAAAGTGGAGTATCTTGCATTTGTCACTGTTGAACTTCATTTTGTTAGTTTTGGCCCATCTCTCTAATCTATCAAGATCGTTTTGAATCCTGCTCCTGTCCTCTGGAGTATTGGCTATCCCTCCCAATTTGGTGTTGTCTGACTTAAATCGGTGACCGCTGACTATTTCTTGTCTGTATTGTCAAAGGCTTTCATGGCCAGAATCACTGGGTTGTTGTAGGTTTTTCCGGGCTATATGGCCATGTTCTAGAGGCATTCTCTCCTGACGTTTCGCCTGCATCTATGGCAAGCATCCTCAGAGGTAATGAGGTCTGTTGGAACTAGGAAAATGGGTTTATATATTCCTGCTTCTTGGCAGAATGGGGTTGGACTGGATGGCCCATGAGGTCTCTTCCAACTCTTTGATTCTATGATTCTATATCTGTGGAAGGACCAGGGTGGGACATTCTGTCCTGTCTATCCTGACATGGTTGTGGAGACAGGCTTTCGATGAATGAGACAGCACCCTAGGTTTGTGGATGGAAGATGAGGTATACTTGTTTTTAATATGACGACTGACCACTGTAGTTTTGAATATAGTTGTTATTTTAAATGTGTTATTGTAATTATGAACTATGATATTTTACTGATTGTATGTTTTTATGGTTGTAAACCGGGCTGAGTCCCTCTAAGAGGTGAGAAGCTCGGTATAGAAAACTTTGAAATAAAATAAATAAATAAATAAATAAAGGACTCTTGTCTGCTGGAACTAGGTGTGAATGTTTCTTTTATATATATATATATATATATATATATATATATATATATATATATATAATTGTGTGTTTTGTTTTACAATAAAAAGTGGGTGAACAGTTAAATAGCTAAAATTATACAGCTAAAATTATAACAGCTAAACAACAGAGAGGAAAAAACCAGGCACAGATTAACACCTCCCAGCAACAGATTTTCCCAGGCTCAGGCAGGCCTTCAAATGCTAATGAAGGTGATCAGCTAAACATTCACACCTAACTGCAGCAGGGAAGAGCTCCTTGCCCCACCCCAGCCATTCCACAGATATATAAACCCATTTTTCCTACTTCCAACAGACTTCACAACCTCTGAGGATTCTTGCCATAGATGCAGGCGAAACGTCAGGAGAAATGCCTCTAGAACATGGCCCTATAGCCCGAAAAAACCCACAAGAACCTAGTGATTCCAGCCATGAAAGCCTTCGACAATACAGTTAAATAGGATAGTAAGAAATAAGAGAGGAGAATTGGAGGGGGGAGGCGAGAGAGAGATAGAAAAAACAAAATAAACAGAAAACAAACAAAAAATTACATATATACAGAACTCTAACAAAACTCTCAAAATTTCATAATAAATGGCAGTTCCTAATTGGTTCTGTCATTAAAATCACCAATAATGAAATAATAATTAAAAGTTTTTGAAAGTTTTGTTAAGAGTTCTGAAATTTTCACCACCATAACTTTAGTTTTGTAAGTACTTTAGAACCATTTAGAACCATGGATTGCCCAAGCGCCTAATATAGACATGATACACATTTATATATATATATATATATATATATATATATACACACACACACACACACACACACACACACACACATACATATATACATATATGCATACACATACACATACATATACATATATATACATACACACACACACACATATATAGAAGAAGGGGGGAGGTTTGACTTCCATTCTTGTTCGTGGCAGTTCATCTATTTTGTATGTTCCTATGTTGTTCTTTATATGATAAGATATATGTATAAATACTCCTCTTCTTTCTTTCCCTTTTCTTCCTCTTTTTCTTTTCTTTTCTTTTTTCTCTCCTTCTTTGTCTTTAAGAGTATAGTCTTTCTTTATCTCTATCCCTTGGTTGTATATTCTCTCTTAATCTTTTTTCAGTTCTTCTTTGAGGTATTCTTCGAAAAGTTTCCATTCTGTTTGCTTTATACACTTTCCTGTAGTTTTCTTTAAAAAGAAAGTTAGCTAGGTGTGAATGTTTTAACTGACCACCTTGATTAGCATTTGATGGCCTGGCAGTGCCCGGAGCAATCTTTTGTTGAGAGGTGATTAGATGTGCCTGGTTGTTTCCTCTCTGTTGTTTTGCTGTTGTAATTTTAGAGTTTTTTTTAATACTGGTAGCCAGATTTTGTTCATTTTCATGGTTTCCTCTTTTCTGTTGAAATTGTCCACATGCTTCTTGTGGATTTCAGTGGCTTCTCTGTGTAGTCTGACATGGTGGTTGTGAGAGTGGTCCAGCATTTCTGTGTTCTCAAATAATATGCTGTGTCCAGGCTGGTTCATCAGGTGCTCTGCTATGGCTGACTTCTCTGGTTGGAGTAGTCTGCAGTGCCTTTCGTGTTCCTTGATGCATGTTTGGGCAATGCTGCTGCATTTAGTGGTCCCTAAGTAGACTTGTCCACAGCTGCATGGTATACGGTAGACTCCTGCAGAAGTGAGAGGATCCCTCTTGTCCTTTGCTGAACGTAGCAAAACAAGGACATCTAATCACCTCTCAACAAAAGATTGCCCCAGGCACTGCCCGGCCATCAAATGCTAATCAAGGTGGTCAGTTGAAACATTCACACCTAGCTCCAACAGACAAGAGTCTTTTGTCCCACCCTGGTCATTCCACAGATATATAAACCCATTTTCCTAGTTCCAAGAGACCTCACTACCTCTGAGGATGCTTGCCATAGATGCAGGCGAAACGTCGGGAGAGAATGCCTCTAGAACATGGCCATATAGCCCAAAAAAACCCACAACAACCTAGTATTTGTTGTCTGTTTTTATATTGTTTATACGGTTTTATACTGTTTATACTGGTTTATATTGTTGTTATTATTACATTGCTGTTAATTGTCTATTTATGTTTTGATGTGGACGCCATGGGGTGCCACTTTGTCAGCCGTCCTGAGTCCCTCTGCGGAGGTTGAGAAAGGACGGGATATAAAAGCCCTAAATAAATAGATAGATAGATAGATAGATAGATAGATAGATAGATAGATGATAGACAGATAGATAGATGATAGACAGATAGATAGATGATAGATAGATAGATGATAGATAGATAGATAGATAGATAGATAGATAGATAGATGATAGATAGATAGATGATAGATAGATAGATAGATAGATAGATAGATAGATAGATGATAGATAGATAGATGGATGGATGGATGGATGGATGGATGGATGGATGGATAGATAGATAGATAGATAGATGCTAGTTTTCTGCCTCATGTACAAACAATCTGTAACCTGTTTTCCGCGCTAATTTCCACTGCAAGAAGCTGTCTGTTAAATGGTCTTTGAAAGGAGTGGTCCCAGTCTGGGATACTGGGAGTGACAATCCAAAAGGGCCCCCTTTACCCCATTGCTTTGAAAGTTCTTGCCTGCAGCATTTGGGGGGAAAAGGTGGATGCTTCTGGTTTCCTATTGACTTATGAGTCTTGAAGGGTTTTTCTTAGGCTGGAAGCAATCGGGTTCTTGGTGCTCTCCCATCCAAGACTGAACCAGGGTTGGCCCTGCTTAGGTAGGATCTGTGGCCTTTAGGCCCAAAATAAAAGCTGCGTTAACCCACAGAATGTTCTGCAATGGTACCAAGTCCATAAATTTGATAATTTGATTTGGGGGGGGGGGGAGGATCGCCGTGCTTGATATCGTTTCCCTCCTTTCTTCTTTCTTTCTTTCTTTCTTTCGTTCTTTCTTTCTTTCTTTCTTTCTTTCTTTCTTTCTTTCTTTCTTTCTGGATTCATTCCCTTTTTAAAGAATCAGTTATTTCCTTTGTTGGTATCTGTGTATGTGCTTGAGATGATGTCTGCATTTCTTAGTGTTTCTCTTTCAGCATGACTCATGAAGGGAAACGGTTGGGGGGGATCTTGGAGGTAAAGTAGGTTTCTGACTCATTATTGATCTTTTGCTTCTTTCTTCACTAGGGGAACGAGAATTCTATGAAGCTACCTCTTGGGTGCAGTAAGGAAACCAATAATACAGGAAGAAGGAGCAATCTTTTCAAGGTGGTGATCTTGTTCAATTCTTGACGTCACTTACAAAGAAGAAAGGAACCAAGAAGAGCCAACTATCTGTATTGCAATTGGGCACCCAAGCCACTCCTGACATGAAGGGGAAAGCATTGAAATGCCTTGAGTGCGGAAAGAGTTTCACTGAGAAGCATCAGCTCCAGAAGCATGAAAGGACTCACACTGGGGAGAAACCCTATAAATGCCTGGAGTGCGGAAAGAGTTTCACTCAGAAGCATCAGCTCCAAAAGCATGAAAGGACTCACACTGAGGAGAAACCCTATAAATGCCTTGAGTGTGGAAAGAGTTTCATTGAGAAGCATCAGCTCCAGAAGCATGAAAGGACTCACACTGGGGAGAAACCCTACAAATGCCTGGAGTGCGGAAAGAGTTTCACTCAGAAGCATCAGCTCCAAAAGCATGAAAGGACTCACACTGAGGAGAAACCCTATAAATGCCTTGAGTGTGGAAAGAGTTTCATTGAGAAGCATCAGCTCCAGAAGCATGAAAGGACTCACACTGGGGAGAAACCCTACAAATGCCTGGAGTGCGGAAAGAGTTTCACTCAGAAGCATCTACTGCGCGAACATGAAGGTACTCACACTGGGGAGAAGCCCTATGAATGCCTAGAATGTGGAAAGAGCTTCACTTTTTCTTCAACTCTACATTCTCATAAAAAAACTCACACTGGGGAGAAGCCCTATGAATGCTTGAAGTGTGGAAAGAGGTTCTCTCGGAAGGAACATCAGCAGCGACATGAAATGACTCACACTGGGGAGAAGCTCTATGAATGCCTGGAGTGTGGAAAGGGTTTTCCTCGAAGAGAATCTCTGAAGAGACATGAAATGATTCACACTGGGAAGAAACCCTATAAATGCCTGGAGTGTGGACAGTGCTTCACTCAGAGTTCAAATCTATGTGCACATCAAAGGATTCACACTGGGGAGAAACCATATACATGCCTAGAATGTGGAGAGAGATTCACTCAGAGTGCAAATCTATGTGCACATCAAAGCACACACACTGGGGAGAAACCCTATAATTGCCTGGAGTGCGGAAAGAGCTTCTCTCATAGTTCAGGTCTACGTTTACATCAAAGGATTCACACTGGGGAGAAACCCTATAAGTGCCTGGAGTGTGGACAGAGCTTCTCTCATAGTTCAGGTCTACGTTCACATCAAAGGATTCACACTGGGGAGAAACCCTATAAATGCCTGGAGTGTGGACAGAGCTTCTCTCATAGTTCAGGTCTACGTTCACATCAAAGCATACACACTGGGGAGAAACCCTATAAGTGCCTGGAGTGTGGACAGAGCTTCTCTCATATTTCAGGTCTACGTTCACATCAAAGTACACACACTGGGGAGAAACCCTATAAATGCCTGGAGTGCGGAAAGAGCTTCTCTCATAGTTCAGGTCTACATTCACATCAATGGATTCACACTGGGGAGAAACCCTATAAATGTGTGGAGTGTGGACAGAGCTTCTCTCGTAGTTCAGGTCTACATTCACATCAATGGATTCACACTGGGGAGAAACCCTATAAATGTGTGGAGTGTGGACAGAGCTTCTCTCGTAGTTCAGGTCTACGTTCGCATCAAAGCACACACACTGGGGAGAAACCCTATAAATGCCTGGAGTGTGGAAAGTGCTTCTCTCATAGTTCAACTCTACGTTCACATCATAAGATTCACGCTGGGAAGAAACCCTATAAATGCCTGGAGTGTGGACAGAGCTTCAGTCGTAATTCAAGTCTACATAGACATCAAAGGACTCACACTGAGGAGAATCCCTAGAAACACATGTTGTGTGGAAAGAGCTTCTTTGAGTGTTCAAATCTACATAGACATAGAATCCACATTGGAGAAAACCGTGGTATTTGACCCCAGAGAGACTCCACACAGCCCTTCCACACAGCCATATAACGCAGAATTTCAAGGCAGAAAATCCCAGAATATCTGCTTTGATTTGGGTTAACTGAGTCCACACTGCCATATATTCCATTTCAAAGCAGATAATGTGGGATTTCATTCAGCTGTGTGGAAGGGGCCCAAGACAGAAATTTCCAGACTTTTCATGTTAGTGACACTTATTACGACATTCATCCTTTCTTGACATAGTAATTCAGTTTAACTAGCAAAAAAGGGATTAACCCAACCTCTTATAAAATTTTGCATATAATATGATCTGATATGATATCAGTTATATATACACATGCACACACACGCTTCAGGAGCCCCCAGTGGCGCGGTTTTAAAGTCAGACATCCTATCTGCAAGCCCTGTGTGTCTAAATCCAATCCTGACTGAACAGAAAAAACTGCACCCATCCCGGTGTAAATGTATCACAACTCCCATCAGCTCTAGTCATGGTGTCTAATAATGAGTAATACAAGAGTTGGAGTCCAACATCTGGAGGGCCACATAAAGTGGCATAGAGAGCCAGATACGGCCTTTGAGCCTTGAGTTTGAGACATGTCTCTTAAAACGCACTGAATGCACTTCAGTGGCATGTGTAGTAAAACCACTGCTTTCAAGCTGCATTACATGTCCAGTGTAGATGAGCCCAACATGGTAGGACTTTGTGCAAGCAGAGCAAAAGGGAGGGGTTTGAAAACGATGTGTCTCTTGGTCTCACCCGCACAACGTAGACACGAACCAAGACGTTGACATCCTGGTCAGTCGTAAGGCCGAACAGGGCATAGGGTTACAGCCTGGGTTGGATGAAGTTACACTCCCCCTGAAGACGCAGGTTCGCAGCTTGGGTGTGATCCTGGATTCATCGCTGAGCCTGGAACCTCAGGTTTCGGCGGTGACCAGGGGAGCATTTGCACAGTTAAAACTTGTGCGCCGGCTGCACCCGTACCTTGGGAAGTCTGACTTGGCCGCAGTAGTCCATGCTCTGGTTACATCCCGTATAGACTACTGCAATGCTCTCTACGTGGAGTTGCCTTTGAAGACAGTCCAGAAGCTTCAGTTAGTCCAACGAACAGCAGCCAGATTGCTAACAGGAGCGGTGCTCAGGGAGCATACAACCCCCTTGTTGTGCCAGGTTTGGTACTGGGCCCAATTCAATGTTCTGGCTTTGGCCTACAAAGCCCTAAAAAACGGTTCTGGCCCAACGTACCTGTCCAAACATGTCTCCCCTTACGAACCAATGAGGACTTTTAAGATCATCTGGAGAGGCCCTGCTCTCGGTCCTGCCTTCATCTCAAGTACGTTTGGCGGGGACAAGAGACAGGGCCTTCTCAGTGGTGGCCCCTCGGCTATGGAACACCCTCCATAGGGGGATTAGATCTGCTCTCTCCCTCTTAACATTTGGAGGCAAGTTAAAACATTGCTTTCCGAGCAAGCATTTACAAATGCAGAGTAGCTAATATAGGAAATCGAATGATTTGACAATGGAACTGGACAATGCTTGATAATAATGAGACGCTAATGATGTTGTTTTTATTGCTTTTGTGGTGTTTTATATTGTTTAATGTTTTTATCTGCATTATGTTTTTATATGTACTGATTTGTTGGAAACCGCCTTGAGTCGCTGATTGGCTGAGAAAGGCGGTATAAAAATACAATACAATAAATAAATAATATTATAGGACATATGTAGGCAAAGCAAGTAAAAGTAGCAAAACAATAAAAATCCACAATCGAAGATTATCCAGGAACATAGCAAAAGACCAGGTCCATGAATACATTGGAGCCCCTGATGGTGCTGTGGGTTAAAGCTCTGAGCTGCTGAACTTGCATACCAAAAGGTCACAGGTTTGAATCCGGGGAGCGGCATGAGCTCCCGATGTTAGCCCCAGCTTAATGTCAGTGGAAAACCTTTAGCTTTACCTGTATACATTTCATATAATCTCCACTGTATAAACAGTTCTTACATAGTTTCCTTTATAGCTGATCCATGTGGTTAATCAACAGATTTTATTTTTGTAATTGGAAACTTATCCATATATTGGTAATTAATGCAACTCAATCAACAAATTGGCAAATAACAACAGTTATAATAGAACAGGGGTCCTCAAACTTTTTGAAACAGAGGGCCAGATCACAGTCCTCAAACTGCTGGAGGGCCGGATTATAATTTGAAAAAAACAAGAACCATGAATGAATTCCTATGCACACTGCACATATCTTATGTGTAGTGCAAAAAACCACTTAAAAGCAATACGATAATTAAAATGAAGAACAATTTAACAAATATAAACTTACTAGCTGTCCCCTGCCACGCGTTGCTGTGGCCCAGTCTGTTGATCTGGAAAATAAAGTAATGAGAAAGTGGTGGTTTCTAATATATGTAATGTCTTTCTGCTTGTGAGTAAAGAGTATTTGTTGCTGTTTCTTTGTCCGTGTTGATGTGGAGAGTGTCTGGTTTGCCCACCCTGGAACATGCAACATATCATTGTCCTTCGTCAGGGGTCCCTTTCAAATCTATGATACTATATCTCTCTGTGTGTGAATCTATCTATCTATATCTATGGCTGGATGGCTCTTTGTCAGGAGGACTTTGATTACGTTTTCTTGCCCTGATGAAGGAAGTTGGATTGGATGGCCTTAAGTATTTTTTGTTGGTCATGGGAGTTCTGTGTGGGAAGTTTGCCCCGATTCTGTCGTTTGTGGGGTTCAGAATGCTCTTTGATTGTATGTGAACTGTGAATCCCAGAGACTACAACTCCCAAATGTCAAGGTCTGTTTTCCCCAAACTCCATCTGTGTTCATATTTGGGCGTATTGAGTGCTTGTGCCAAGTTTGGTCCAGATCCATCATTGTTTGAGTCCACAGTGCTCTCTGGATGTAGGTGAACTACAACTCCAAAACTCAAGGTCAATGCCCACCTGTGGTGAAGTGTGAATGTTAACCTACAGCCATGTATAATTGTAGGTAGGTGTTTAAAGGGGTAAGTATTTAAAATAGCCTAACTGGGGCCAGCTCAGCTCACTCTGAGATGGGTTGTCATGGTAAAAGGGGAGGAGCCAACTGCCACTTGGCAAGAGCAGGCATTTTAAATAGGCAGTCTGTGGTCAGAGAACCGCAGGGAAAACTGGTTCTACTGTGTTGAGAATCAGGAAGGTTTAGGCTTTTAGCCTGTGTGGTTTAGATAGGTCAAGTTGACTTATTTAGATTAGTAGTTAGGGTTTAAGTAAAAAGGGGAAGAGAACCCCAGTAAGAATCTTTACTGTAACAGAGATAACAGAGGGAAAGAATAGTCTAGTACTTGGAGTGATCTGTTAAGGAAAGAAACACATTTTGAAGGAAATAAGTTTAAAATCTGTCTAGTGGAAAGAACAGTCCTCTTAAGAGTTGTTTTATGAAAGGTTATAAATGTAACCACTAAAGGAATGTACCTCTAGGAGTTAAGAAACATTGAAACCATTAAGCTTCTATACTTCAATAAACTTATTACAGTTTCTCGTAAATCCAATTCCATCGTTGATAGAGTTCAGAATGCTTTTTGATTGTAGGTGAATTATAAATCTCAGCAACTGCAACTCCCAAATGACAAAAGCATTTTTTTGAGTGGTGGTCACTCCTTGTGTTGTGAGACATTTTGTTGCCAAATTTGGTGTGATTTCGTTCATTGGTTCTTTTGTTTTTAAGGTACACATTGTGCACAGCGCATTTTTATATCTATAGATTAGTATTTCAATGGTAAGTGTGGGCCAGTTTTTGGCTGATGAGATAGGATTGTTGTTGTTGTGTGCTTTCAGACTTAAGTTGACACTGAGCGAGGGCCGGGTAAATCACCTTGGAGGGCCGTACCCAGCCCTTGGGCCTTAGTTTGAGGACCACTGTAATAGAACCTACACTTGAACACACGGGCACTCCCCTTTTGTCGTGATTAAGCCTCTCTGAATGTTTTTAAACAGAGGCTGGATCGCCCTCTATGAGTGCTTTGACTGTGTCTTCCTGGCTGGTTGAAGGGGGCTGGACGTCAGGACCATGGGCCAAGAAGAGGGGGGCGGGTTGCCTCCCAGTAGCCGAAGCAGAATCTGTGGATGAGAAACAGTTGGACCTACCCGAGAAGGATACTGCTGTACAGGAGCTGATTTCTGTTGGGGCAATGAGAGTAAACTCGATCCAGCTATGCTGGTGAAAGAGATTGTCTCAACAGAGGGAAGACCAGATGTAGAGAGATTAGAAAGGCAGCATAAAGGAAGGATGCTGAGAACAGAAGATTGCTGTGAGCAATAGTTGCAATAGATGCCTTCAGCCAGTGACTTGGATCCCTGGCCCTTCATTCTGCTATGTGGAGTTTTGACCCGAGACTGCATTCTTGGATAATGTGTTCTGCCTGATACTGTGTTTGGGTTGCCTTTTGTGATTGACATTGGACTGCTTTTGGGTTTGTTGGTGAACTTCCTGTATCTTGACCTCGGACTACTTTTGGCATTCTTGCTGCTTTAGATATCCTAAGAGACTCTTTCTGTGCCTGACTGTACGCTGTCTTCCTACTGTGACGAGTCACTGAAGCAGCGTCTTGACACTGGACTAGATACCCTTTGGCGGTCTCTTCTAACCCAAATCTATATAAATAAAAATGTAATGTTTGTTTGTGGTATTCACATAACTCAAAAACCCCTGGACGAATTGACACCAAATTTGGACACAAGACACCTAACAACCCAATGTATGTCCTTCACTCAAAAAATTGATTTTGTCATTTGGGCGTTGTAGTTGCTGGGATTTATAGTTCACCTACAATCAAAGAGCATTCTGAACCCCACCAACGATGGAATTGAACCAAACTTGGCACACAGTTCTCCCATGACCAACAGAAAATACTGGAAGGGTTTGGTGGGCAGTGTCCTTTGGTTTTGGAGTTGTAGCTCACCTACATCCAGAGAGCTCTGCGGACTCAAACAATGATGGATCTGGAGTAAAATCTACACAAATACTCAACATGCCCAAATGTGAACACTGGTGGAGTTTGGGGAAAATAGAATCTTGACATTTGGGAGTTGTAGTTGTTGGGATTTATAGTTCACCTACAATCACAGAGCATTCTGAACCCCTCCAACAATGGAATTGAACCAAACTTAGCACATAGAACCCCCATGACCACTAGAGTGGGCCACAGCAATGTGTGGCAGGGGACGGCTAGTGAAGTATAAACTGCCTGGATCTAGATTTACTATGAGACCAGACTTTTTTTTAATAGGAATGTTGGACAGTCATCTAGAAACAAAGTTTGAAAGTAGGTTCTTGTGGGTTTTTTCGGGCTATAGGGCCATGTTCTAGAGGCATTTCTCCTGACGTTTCGCCTGCATCTATGGCAAGCATCCTCAGAGGTAGTGAGGTCTGTTGGAATTAGGACAATGGGTTTATATATCTGTGGAATGGCTGGGGTGGGACAAAGAGCTCTTCTCTGCTGGAGCTAGGTGTGAATGTTTCAACTGACCACCTTCATTAGCATTTGAAGGCCTGGCTGAGCCTGGGAAAATCTTTTGTTGAGAGGTGTTAAGATGTGCCTGGTTGTTTCCTCTCTGCTGTTTTGCTGTTGTAATTTTAGAGTTTTTTAATACTGGTAGCCAGATTTTGTTCATTTTCATGGTCTCTTCCTTTCTGTTGAAAATGTCCACATGCTTCTTGTGGATTTCAATGGCTTCTCTGTGTAGTCTGACATGGTGGTTGTTGGTGTGGTCCAGCATTTCTGTCTTCTCAAATAATATGCTGTGTCCAGGATGGTTCATCAGGTGCTCTGCTATGGCTGACTTCTCTGGTTGAAGTAGAATGCAGTGCCTTTCATGTTCCTTGATTCAGGCGCTGCGTTTGGTGGTCCCTCTGTAGACTTGTTCACAGCTGCATGGTATATGGTAGACATGGTATATGGTATATGAACATTAGGAAGAACTTCCTGACTGTGAGAGCCATTCGGCAGTGGAACTCTCTGCCCCGGAGTATGGTGGAGGCTCCTTCCTTGGAAGCTTTTAAACAGAGGCTGGATGGCCATCTGTCAGGGGTGATTTGAATGCAATATTCCTGCTTCTTGGCAGAATGGGGTTGGACTGGATGATGGCCCATGAGGTCTCTTCCAAATCTTTGATTCTATGATTCGATTCCTGCAGAGGTGAGAGGATCCCTCTTGTTTTTATTTATTTATCGTGTCAGAGCAACCAAACAGTTGTATTACATTTTTAACAAAGCAAACAGACAGACAAAACACAAAGTTTGCAAGCTTGGTAGTTGAATAAATGTCTTTTCATCGGTATCTGGCCACTTGGATGATGATGATGATGATGATGATGATGATGATGATGATAAACAGAATGTACTTAAACAGATTTATTTATTTGTCGTGTCAGAACAACCAGTCTAACAGAACAAAGCAAACAAACAGAAAAATACACAACTTGTGAGTTTGGTAGCTGGTTAAATGTCCTTTGACCAGTATCTGGCCACTTGGAGTGCTTCCGGTGTTGACGCAAGAAGGTCCTCCATTGTGCATGTGGCAGGGCTCAGGTTGCATTGCAGCAGGTGGTCAGTGGTGTGTTCTTCTTCACACTCGCATGTCGAGGATTCTACTTTGTAGCCCCATTTCTGAAGGTTGGCTCTGCATCTCGTGGTGCCAGAGCGCAGTCTGTTCAATGCCTTCCAAGTCGCCCAGTCTTCTGTGTGCCCAGGAAAGAGTCTCTCATTTGGTATCAGCCATTGGTTGAGGTGCTGGGTTTGAGCCTGCCACTTTTGGACTCTCGCTTGCTGAGGTGTTCCAGTGAGTGTCTCTGTAGATCTTAGAAAACTATGTCTAGATTGAAGTCGTTGGCGTGCTGGCTGATACCCAAACAGGGGATGAGCTGGAGA
The DNA here is from genome assembly GCF_037176765.1 of Anolis sagrei. Classification (NCBI taxonomy): domain Eukaryota; kingdom Metazoa; phylum Chordata; class Lepidosauria; order Squamata; family Anolidae; genus Anolis; species Anolis sagrei. Next base: position 4,574,121 of record NC_090021.1, on the reverse strand, counting down.
TGTCTCTGCCTTGGTCCTTTCACTATTGGCTGCTACTTCCCAGCGGATGCCAGGTGGTGCAATACCGGCTAGACAGTGTAATTTCTCCAGTGGTGTAGGGCGCAGACACCCCGTGATAATGCGGCATGTCTCATTAAGAGCCACATCCACTGTTTTAGTATGGTGAGATGTGTTCCACACTGGGCATGCATACTCAGCAGCAGAGTAGCACAGCACAAGGGCAGATGTCTTCACTGTATCTGGTTGTGATCCCCAGGTTGTGCCAGTCAGCTTTCATATGATATTGTTTCTAGCGCCCACTTTTTGCTTGATGTTCAGGCAGTGCTTCTTGTAGGTCAGAGCACGGTCCAGAGTGACTCCCAGGTATTTGGGTGCGCTGCAATGCTCCAGTGGGATTCCTTCCCAGGTGATCTTCAGAGCTCGGGAATAATGACCAGCCACTGTCAGAAGGGACAGAGAGCTTCATCTATGCTGATGATCGTGCCATCACTGCTCAAGCAGGGAGCTTTGAGACTGTAGAACAGAAGCTCTCCGAAGCTCTAGGTGCTCTTACTGCCTACTACAGGGAAAACCAGCTGATCCCCAACCCATCTAAAACACAGACATGTGCCTTTCATCTCAAGAACAGAGATGCATCCTGAGCTCTGAAGCGACTTAAACAGATAGAAAATTGTAATAAAATGATAAGCATAACATGTTTCAATCAGGGAAAGTTGAAAACTACATGGGAAGCATTTTATCATGTTTATTGTTGTTTTAGATGGATTATTATGCCAAATGTTAACAAGCTCGATGATTTTATGTATAAATTGCATTAAGACATCAGACATGTACATTCCCAATTTGATGTGATTAATTGTATATTCTGTTAAATAATCAAATAAACAAATAAATAAAAGTTTTGCCAAAAGCAGATGTGTACTCACAGAGTATTATCTGATACAGTGGTTCTCAAGCTTCTTAATGCTGAGACCCCTTAATACAGTTCCTCATGTTGTGGTGACCCCCAACCATAAAACTACTTTCATTGCTACTTCATAACTGTAATGTACATGTCTGATATGCAGAATGCATTTTGTATTGTCGAAGGCTTTCATGGCTGGAATCACTAAGTTCTTGTGGGTTTTTTCGGGCTATATGGCCATGTTCTAGAGGCATTTCTCCTGACATTTCGCCTGCATCTATGGCAAGCATCCACCTCTGAGGATGCTTGCCATAGATGCAGGCGAAACGTCAGGAGAAATGCCTCTAGAACATGGCCATATAGCCTGAAAAAACCCACAAGAACTTAGAATGCATTTTCATTCACTGGGCCAAATTTGGCACAAATACCCGATACACCCAAATTTGAATACTGGTGAGGTTGGGGGGGGGGGGGGGAATTGATTTGAACTCCCATGGCCAACAGAAAATACTGGAAGGGTTTGGTGGGTGCTGACCTTGAGTTTTGGATTTGTAGTTCACCTACATCCAGAGAGCACTGTGGACTCAAACAATGATGGATCTGGATCTCATGATGGATCTCATTACCTCTGAGGATGCTTGCCATAGATGCAGGTGAAACGTCAGGAGAAAAATTGCCTCCAGAACATGGCCATATAGCCCGGAAAAACCTACAACCCAATGATGGATCTGGACCAAACTTGGCACGGATGCTCAGTATGCCCAAATGTGAACAACTGGTGGAGTTTGGGGAAAATAGACCTTGACATTTGGGAGTTGTAGTTACTGGGATTTATAATTCTCCTACAATCAAAGAGCATTCTGAACCCCACCAATAGTATAATTGGGCCAAACTTCCCACATGGACTCCACATGACCCTCTGACACTCCCTCTCGAAACCCCCCCCCCCCAGGGATCCCGACTCCCAGGTTGAAAAATACTGATCTAAAGGGAGTACTTCTACTTAGCTGATCCCTCATTGTCTGAGTAAGATTGTCCTCCAAGTGTGGTGTCCTGGTGGTGCGTACGCAGGTGTCTGTGGAGCCCTATTCTTGATCCGCGAGTTTTCCTGCAGTGAAGACATAGGTTTCCAGGTGGAAGGCAGTTCTTAACAGGGTTGGCATGACGTACCTTGATCTTGGCATGTTTCTCCCTTTCGTCCTCTATTCGTGCCTCTTCACATTCTTCAGCACCGGGCATTCGGACAACGTGGCTGGTCCAGCGGAGTTGATGGAGAAAGAGCATCACTTCAATACCAGTGGTTTTTTCCAGCACTCTTAACATTTGTCTGCTTGTCCTTCTAAGAGATTTGCACATTTTCCGGAGGCAGCACTGAGGCAGCAATGCAAAGCAAACAAAATTGGAGCTCCTGGTGCAGTTGTACCCGCACACTCCCCCCTCCCTGTGGCTTCCTCTCACATATTTCTACATGGCTATCATATCTCAGGAGCCCCCGGTGGCGCAGTGGGTTAAAGCACTGAGCTGCTGAGCTTGTTGATCGAAAGGTCGCAGGTTCGATTCCGGGGAGCGGCGTGAGCTTCCGCTGTCAGCCCTAGCTTCTGCCAACTTGTTGTTCATTCGTTCAGTTGTCTCCAACTCTTCGTGACCTCATGGACCAGCCCACGCCAGAGCTCCCTGTCGGCCGTCACCACCCCCAGCTCCTTCAAGGTCAGTCCAGTCACTTCAAGGATGCCATCCATCCATCTTGCCCTTGGTCGGCCCCTCTTCCTTTTTCCTTCCTCTTTCCCCAGCATCATTGTCTTCTCTAGGCTTTGCTGTCTCCTCATGATGTGGCCAAAGGACTTCAACTTTGTCTCTAGTCTCCTTCCCTCCAATGAGCAGCCGGGCTTTATTTCCTGGAGGATGGACTGGTTGGATCTTCTCGCCGTCCAAGGCACTCTCAGAACTTTCCTCCAACACCACAGCTCAAAAGCATCGATCTTCCTTCGCTCAGCCTTCCCTAAGGTCCAGATCTCACATCTAGCCAACCTAGCAGTTCGAAAACATGCAAATGTGAGTAGATCAATAGGTACCGCTCCGGCTGGAAGGTAAGGGCGCGCCATGCAGTCATGCCGGCCACATGATGTTGGAGGTGTCTATGGACAACGCTGGCTCTTTGGCTTAGAAATGGTATGCCGTCACGCCTGGGGCTATAGAGAAAGAGGCATGGACGTGACTTCTTTCCCCAGGGGATTGCTTCTTACCCTCCTTTAGGGAAACTGAAATTCCCAAGGACCAGAACACAACAAGTAACTCGAAATGGTGTATATTGTTGACAATTAGTTCTCTTTCTTAGGCACAAACTTGATGTTCCAACAGGGAAAATTACTTTATAAACTCTAAAGTCCAGGGTCCTAGGAGTTATAAGCTGAGAAGCTTTTCCTGTCCCCTCTCTCTCTATGGTTGTGAATGGCGGAGCAAACCACAACCCCAGTTCACTGGCCTAAGTTGAAGGGCAAGACCTTCCTATGGTGCCACAGAACCAGAATGAAGGCGCCTGAGGTCTTCACAATTTCGTTCAGGAGGTTTGAACATAAAGAATAAGACTCAGGGGTCAAATCCTAAGAGTTGGTAGTAAAAAATGCCTTGACCAGGGGCTTTGGGCCAAGCTTTGCACACGTCCATCCAATGAGTCTTTTTCTGAGGTAAAAAAGGTGAGAGAGATACCTTTCCTTTCTCCCTTGGAAGGGGCGGAGCCTAAACAAATGAACTGGGAAAACAAGCCAATTGGCGCACAACAACAATAAATTGACAGCTATAATAACCAATGAAATTTAACTATACATATACAAGGTAGACAGGAATAAAATGGCAGTTTAAATCCTGCAACTAACAGTTCTAAATATATGTGGCGCCACACGCGCCGTCACAAATGGAGATGAGCACCACACCCCAGAGTCAGTCATGACTGGACTTAATGTCAGGGGACTACCTTTACCTTTATCATATCTCAGTATGGCAATGCTGAGATATGATAAAGCTGAAGATCAATCCCGACAAGACAGAGGTCCTTCTGGTCGATTGTAAACCTGACCGGGGTATAGGGTGGCAACCTGTGCTGGACGGGGTTACACTCCCCCTGAAGTCACAGGTCCAAAGTTTGGGAGTCCTCTTAGATTCAACGCTTACGCTTGAGGCTCAGGCGTCGGCAGTGTCTGGGAGGGCTTTTGCACAACTGAGACTCGTGCGCCAACTGCGACCGTACCTCCCGAAGGCGGATCTGGCCGGGGTGGTCCATGCCTTGGCCACCTCCAGACTGGACTACTGCAATGCGCTCTATGTGGGGCTGCCCTTGAAGACGGCTCAGAAGCTCCAACTGGTCCAACGGGCAGCGGCCAGGATGCTAACTGGGGCCCCTTACAGAGAGAGGTCAACCCTCCTGTTCAAGGAGCTCCACTGGCTGCCATTTATATTCCGAGCCCAATTTAAGGTGCAGGTGCTTACCTACAAAGCCCTGAACGGTTTGGGACCAGCCTACCTGCGTGACCACATTTCCATCTACGAATCCACGCACTCACTTCAGTCATCTGGAGAGGCCCTGCTTGTGATCCCACCGGCGTCGCAAGTGCGCTTGGCGGGGATGCGGGACAGGGCCTTTTCTGTGGTGGCCCCCTGACTCTGGAACACCCTCCCCAAAGACCTTAGACAGGGCCCTACATTGACTATCTTCAGAAAGAACTTGAAGACTTGGCTTTTCCGATGCGCCTTCCCAGAGTAGGAAATCCCCACCACCAAGTCCCATAAGCACTTTATCAGAACCAATGATCACTGCACATCGCATATTGCACTTGCCCTGGAAGCCCCATATACACCTCCTGTCACACCAGCACTTTTAATCTTTGTACCCATTACTCTGTCCCAGCTCAGTTTTATTGTGTCTCAGTGTATTGTGCCTGTTGTTTATTTTGCTTATTCTGTTTTTAATTGTTTGATTTGCTTAGATTGTACTGTTGTGTTGTGTGTTGAGGCCTCGGCCTGTGTACGCCGCATCGAATCCTTCGGGAGATGCTAGCGGGGTACAAATAAAGTTTAATAATAATAATGCATTAATGTATTGTCGAAGGCTTTCATGGCTGGAATCACTAGGTTCTTGTGGGTTTTTTCGGGCTATAGGGCCATGTTCTAGAGGCATTTCTCCTGATGTTTCGCCTGCATCTATGGCAAGCATCCTCAGAGGTAGTGAGGTCCGTTGGAATTAGGACAATGGGTTTATATATCTGTGGAATGGCTGGGGTGGGACAAAGGACTCTTGTCTGCTGGAGCTAGGTGTGAATGTTTCAACTGATCACCTTCATTAGCATTTGAAGGCTTGGCTGAGCCTGGGTAAATCCCCTGTTGAGAGGTGTTAAGATGTGCCTGATTATTTCCTCTCTGCTGTTTTGCTGTTGTAATTTTAGAGTTTTTTAAATACTGGTAGCCAGATTTTGTTCATTTTCATGGTCTCTTCCTTTCTGTTGAAATTGTCCACATGCTAATTATTACGAAGCCTGTCAACTGGCTAGGTTACTTGAATTAGATATCGGTGAGCCCAAAAGATGGGTTAGGTTAGAGAAATTAACAAACGGGTGGGAATATGGATCTTGCATTATGGGGAAAATTGGGGGAAAAGAACTAAAAAACATAAAAGGAGGCCCCTTGTTATTAACAATGACTTGTTGGGGAAAATGGCAAAATAAACTCCCACTAAATAAAATAGACAAGCTCCCAATAGGTTCCTTAGGCAACAGAAAACCCCAGCTATATCGCAATATGCTAAAGAAATTGAAACAGAATGGAATAACAAAGATTGAGGACTTACTAAAACCAGACGGGACTGTAATTCAATGGGAGGAAATGAGCCCGAGCGTGGCAGGGAGCCCCGCCTTCACATTGGTGTGAACCGCAGCGGAGAGTTCCGCAGTTCCTGGGTCAAGTTTTGGGGACCAACAGATGAAATGTGCCCCAGCAGCCAGCTCAAAACCAAGAATGCCTACAACTTCCCGTTGCTTTCCCCTTCTCCCTACTTTGTATCATTTCCCTAATAAAGGTACTTGAAACTTGCAACTTTTTATCCCTCCGCTTGATACTTTTGTATCTTTCCTGACTCAAACTATAACAACACTAAAATAAACCTTTTTCCGGGCTCCGCAGAGCCGTGAGCCCGCGGGAGGTGCCTCTGGGCGCCTCCGGGACCCCGAATCTGCGTCTGTTCAAACCGCGGATACGGAAACCGCCATTTCAGACCCCCTTATCCGCGAAAAATCACAAAATGGCGGATCGCCACCGTTTCAATTTTATATTTTTCTGTTACTAATCCTAAGCCTAACTGCTATCTCCCTTTTCTCATTTTGGGAATAAATTGTTTTGTTCCAAGTATTTTACTTTGACAGAAATCAGCTGTTTGTCAATTTGGCCGGGTTCTTCCCAGACAGTTCGTTCCTCCTCAGCGGTGCTCACTCCTGCCTGGATCCAGCAACCGGGGACCCACTGCAGCCACCCACAGGAGACCCCGGGAAGGCAGCCAGGCATGGGTCCCGGTCTCTGACCTAGGAGACATAGTTTTCCAAAGGACAAACAAGGACCCTGCTCCACCATTGCAACCCGGAAATCCTCCTTGGACTCTTTTTGCCCTCTCCTATTGACTTTCTGCTCCACGTCCCGGACTGTTTCCAGCCATATCTTTGGACATGAACTTTCAGACCAGGCTTGCCCTGAAGGGCAGGCAGCCTCCGTTTCCGCGCGCCTTCATCGAGGAACCATGAAATTCCCATTTTTCTTAATAAAGATCAAATAATTTTTAATAAACTTTACTTGGGGTGGGGATGGGATTTCCATATGGAATATATGAAATGTATGGAATATATGAAATATCATTTAGAATGTACTGTGTTTCCCCTTCCCGCCTTTCCCTTTGACCCTTGCCCCATAAAGATGTGACCTGGGGATTACTGTCGTGAGGAGGAACTCCTTTGTCCTCCCAAAACTCTCCTTAATTGTTTCATTTGCATGGGCTGTACTGTTGATCCCCTGACCCTAGCCGTCGGAGCAGACCAGCGAGGGGAGGGGGTCAGCAGAAACTCGGAAACAAAGACTGATTTAATCAACCAGGTATTGTTGATCCCCCTTTGAGGTCCGATATCGAAAAAAGCCTTTTCATATTTCCTCCCAAATCCCATCAACAGACCAGGAAACTCATTGTCCCCCTATCTGACACCCCGCCAAGTGAGGACAAAGCCTCGCATTCCAGCTGGCGGATGCCCTTAAGGCTGTCATTTCCTCAGTCTTTGTCAGGCTTCGTCCCGCCTCCTAGCTGCCGATTGGTCCATCTTCCGAGGCGCTAGGAAGGCGCTGATTGGCCTCCCAGAGGCGGCGGAGCTCGCTGATTGGACCAGAGGCGAGGCGTGCCGCCAAGCCTCCTCCCAGCTGTTCCGCGGCCAGCCAATCAGGGCGAAGCCGGCCGGCAGAGGGCGGGCGGGATTTTTGAAACTGTTTCCCTTTGTCTGAACCCTATAAAATGCTTGGAAAATTCTGTAAAATCATGCTTGTATGTGAATGATCACTACAATCGCATCCTTTTCAGCTGAATCGCAGAATAAATGCCTCGGTCACTGAACCTCTTCCGCCTCCGGTGAGATTAATTTTTAAAATATTTTCGCCTTCTTTGGATTGGCTTCGCTGGCCTCACCGAGGTTCGAGGACCCTTTTGGACGGTCCTAAGGGATCTCTCCCGCTGGGAGACCCCCACAAAAGAGCTCGATATCAGAAATAAAAGATAAATGCGGGCTTGGAAATTGGTTACAATGGGGAGGGCTGTCTAAAAAAGCTAACAGAATTGAAGAATAAGGAAACCTCAGAAACAAATCTCGACAAAATAATAAAATGGAAAGTAGAGAGGGAGAAAGGAATCATGGGATTTATATATAACACAATCACAGAAATACAATACAACACAAAATCTACCCTAATAGAAGTCTGGAAGGAGGAATTAAGTTGCAGTGAGAGAGAAATAGACAATTGGATGAATTCAATCAATAAAATAAAACACCTAGAGATTAAAGAAATGCAACAAAAATACTGACAAAATGGTACAGAACTCCTGTGCAACTGGTGCATATCACAAAAACGTGCCCAAAATTATGTTGGCACAACTGTGGTAAAATAGGAACATATGCCCACATGTGGTGGGAATGTGAAAAAATCCAAAAGTTCCAAGAAATAATCAGGAAGGAAATGGAGGAGCTATTAGGGATTAAGATAGAATGGAATAAGGCCCAATTTTTCACTCAGAAATTCGAAAGTAAAGAGGAATATAAGGAAAGTGAGGAAATAATAAAACATATGATAGAGGGAATTAAAGCCTCAATGGCCCTGGGCTGGAAAGACCATAAGAAATGGGACACAAAAACGTGGTATAAATATTTAGCAGATTACCTTCTTCAAGATTATATTAGCGAAAGGAAAAGTTACTATTTGTTGGGTCAAAGCAAAAAGACATGGAAAGCAAAATGGAAGGGTCTCATATATAGAATAAAGGGGAAAGATAAATATACGGTGTTGAACAAAACTATTCTCATGATTGAACAATTGTAATAAACACAACTAAAGTACTTATTTGTTCCGGGGGGGGGGGGGGCTTGTGGTGGTGGCGGGATTGGGGAAAATACTGGTATTTTGAATGCTACTTTCAAAGATGGTATGTTTCCATGTATTATACAATAATAATAATAATAATAATAATAATAAAATGTAAACCAAAAAAAAAAAAAAACAGTACACCAAAACACAATAAAACTGGGCCGGGCCAGAGTAATGGGTACAGGATTAAAAGTGCTGATGTGACAGGTGGTATATAAGGATTATAGGGTAAGTGCAATGTGCAGTGTGCGGCAATCTTAGTTCTAATAAAGAGCTTCTGGGGAAAAAAAATCAACGCTTTGGGACTAAAAAAAAAAAAGAAATTGTCCACATGCTTGTGTATTTCACTGGCTTCTCTGTGTAGCCTGACATGGTGGTTGTTGGTGTGGTTCAGCACTTCTGTGTTCTCAAACAATATGCTGTGTCCAGGTTGGGTTCACCAGGTGCTCTGCTATGGCTGACTTCTCTAGTTGAAGTAGTCTGCAGTGCCTTCCATGTTCCTTGATTCGTGTGTTGGGAAATGCTGCGTTTGGTGGTCCCTATGTAGACTTCTTGTCCACAGCTGCATGGTATACGGTAGACTCCTGCAGAGGTGAGAGGATCCCTCTTGTCCTTTGCTGAACGTAGCATTTGTTGGATTTTTTTGGTGGGTCTGTAGGTGGTTTGTATGTTGTGTTTCCTCATCAGCTTCCCTATGCGATCAGTGGTTCCCTTGATGTATGGCAGGAACACTTTTCCTCTGGGTGGATCTTCATCTTGACTCTCGTGGCTTCTTCTCGGTTGTCTTGCAGCTCTTCTGATGTCTGAGGTGGAGTCTCCATTGGCCTGGAGAGCCCAGTTGAGGTGGTTCAGTTCATCTTGGAGGAGGTGGGCTTCGCAGATTCTTTTTCCACGGTCTGCCAAGGCTTTAATGGGGCTTCTTTTTTGACTTGGGTGATGTTTGGAGTTTTTATGTAGATATCTATCTGTGTGTGTGAGGTGGTTCAGTTCATCTTGGATGAATTAATGCATTAATTCTGCAGTTCAAACGCAGCCGGGAAGCCAGACTGGGACTCTGGAGGCTTTGAGGGTGCGATGCTTGCACTTGGGGGAAATGAGGGGCAAGGCAGGCCCTCCTCTGGCTTCCCACCCACTTCTGAGTCCTGGGGGGATTCCCTTCCTTTTGCAGGGAGCTGCAGGCCTTCCCTCCTGAGGCAACTTGGCCAAGCCTCTGGCCACGCCCACTTCGCTTCCCATTGGGCGGGAGGGAGGCGGCGACGTCACCCAGGCCCCGCCCCCCGTCCCGACGCCGACGCCATTTCTGTGAGGAAAGAAAGACGGACAAGAAGGTGAGGCCTTGGGCGGGGGGGAGAGGGGGGGTGTCATGGAGGGGAGGGGGCGAGGCCTCCCCCAAACACATCTCCATCCGGGACCCATTTCGGATCTCGGCCAGGAGGCCAAAGGGCAGCCAGGGAAGGCAGGGAAAGAGGGAGGCCTTTCCCTCAGGAAAAAGGAGGCTCCAGCTGAGGGCAAGGCCTCCCTCTTTCCCTGTCTTCCCTGTCTTCCCTTTGGCCTCCTGGTCGAGATCCCAAATGGGATTCCCTGAGGAAACCTCTGAGGGAGAGAGAGAGAGGCCCAGGCCCGACTGGGGTCTTCTTGCATTCAGAGAGAGACCAAGTGGAGCATTTTCTCCTGACATTACGCCTCCACCTGTGGCCACTGGCATACATGCGAAACACACACACACAAAGTGAGCTGGGCAAAGAGAAATCCCTGATGGACCCGCGTAGCCACAGGGGGGAGGTGTAATGTCAGGAGAAAATGCTGCAGGAGCCATGCTCCATCTGTGGCTACTGGCATACATGCGAAATACACACACACCAAGTGAGCTGGGCGAAGAGAAATCCCTGATGGACCCCCGTAGCCACAGGTGGAGGCGTAATGTCAGGAGAAAATGCTGCAGGAGCCATGCTCCATCTGTGGCTACTGGCATACATGCGAAATACACACACACCAAGTGAGCTGGGCGAAGAGAAATCCCTGATGGACCCCCGTAGCCACAGGTGGAGGCGTAATGTCAGGAGAAAATGCTGCAGGAGCCATGCTCCATCTGTGGCTACTGGCATACATGCGAAATACACACACACCAAGTGAGCTGGGCGAAGAGAAATCCCTGATGGACCCCCGTAGCCACAGGTGGAGGCGTAATGTCAGGAGAAAATGCTGCAGGAGCCATGCTCCATCTGTGGCTACTGGCATACATGCGAAACACACACACCAAGTGAGCTGGGCGAAGAGAAATCCCTGATGGACCCATATGCAATAGGGAACAATACACACACAGAGACAAAGTAGCATCATTGCTGAAGGCTTTCATGACCGGAATCACTGGGTTGTTGTGATTTGTGTGTTCCAGAAGCATTCTCTCCTGACATTTCGCCTGCATCTCTGGCAGGCATCCTCAGAGGTTGGAAACAAGGCAAGTAGAGTTTATATATCTGTGGAATAATGTCCAGGGTGGGAGAAAGATCTCTTGCCTGTCGGAGGAAATTGATTGCCTTGCTTAGCATTGAATAGCCTTGCAGCTTCAAAGCTTGGCTGCTTCCTGCCTGGAGGAATCCTTTGTTGGGAGAAACCCCACTTGCCTAGTTTAAAAACAGACCTCTCAACCTCTGATGGTGCCTGCCATAGGTGAAGCATGGATTTTACACTCCGTGTCTTGTGTTTACTGTCTTTTCTGAGAACGTTGGGGGGGGGGGGGTGGATGACAGGAAAGGAGGGGGAAAGGGTTTCCCTCCTTCAACCCCTTCCCCCTTGTGAAAGGAACTGTCCTTCTTGTCTTCTGCACTGTGCTTATAATATAATATTGATATTGGGTTGTTGTAGGTTTTTTCGGGCTATATGGCCATGTTCTAGAGGCATTCTCTCCTGACGTTTCACCTGCATCTATGGCAAGCATCCTCAGAGGTAGTGAGGTCTGTTGGAAGTAGGAAAAAGGGTTTATATATCTGTGGAAAGTCCATGGTGAGACAAAGGACTCTTGTCTGCTGGAGCTAGGTGTGAATGTTTCAACCGACCACCTTGATTAGCATTTGATGGCCTGGCAGTGCCCGGGGCAATCTTTTGTTGAGAGGTGATTAGATGTCCCAGATTAGATGTCCCAAAATATTGATATTATAATGTCATGGAGGGGAGGGGCGAGGCCTCCCCCAGACACATCTCCATCCGGGACCTCTTTCGGATCTCGGCCAGGAGGCCAAAGGGCAGCCAGGGAAGGCAGGGAAAGAGGGAGGCCTTTCCCTCAGGAAAAAGGAGGCTCCAGCTGAGGGCAAGGCCTCCCTCCTTCCCTGTCTTCCCTGTCTTCCCTTTGGCCTCCTGGTCGAGATCTCAAATGGGATTCCCGGAGGAAACCTCTGAGGGAAAGGCCTGGCCTAGAGAGAGAGAGAGGCCCAGGCCCGACTGGGGTCTTCTTGCATTCAGAGAGATACCAAGTGAGCTGGGCAAAGAGAAATCCTTGATGGACCCACGTGCCATAGGGAACAGAGTAAGCCGGACTGTTGTGTGGCTCCTGCAGCATTTTCTCCTGACATTACGCCTCCACCTGTGGCTACTGGCATACATGCGAAACACACACACAAAGTGAGCTGGGCAAAGAGAAATCCCTGATGGACCCGCATGCCATAGGGAACAGAGTAAGCTGGAGTGTTGTGTGGCTCTTGCAGCATTTTCTCCTGACATTACACCTCCATCTGTGGCTACACGCTCTCTTCGGTCATCTGGAGAGGCCCTGCTCGTGATCCCGCCCGCGTCGCAAGCGCGCTTGGTGGGGACACGAGACAGGGCCTTCTCTGTGGTGGCCCCCCGACTTTGGAACTCCCTCCCCAAAGATCTTAGACAGGCCCCTACATTGGCTGTCTTTAGAAAGAACTTGAAGACCTGGCTGTTCCGCTGTGCCTTCCCAGATTAGGAATCTCCAATACCAAGTCCCAGAAGCACTTTAGTAGAACTAAGATGGCTGCACACCGCACACTGCACTTACTTTATAATCCTACATACCTTCTGCCACATCAGCACTTTTAATCTTGTACCCACTACTCTGGCCAGTATTGTTACTGTTGTTGTTTATTCTGCTTAACTGTTTTTAATTTGCTTTAGGTGTTGTATTGTTGTGTTGTGTTGTGTTTTGAGGCCTTGGCCTATGTAAGCCGCATCGAGTCCTTCGGGAGATGCTAGAGGGGTACAAATAAAGTAATAATATAATAATAATAATACTGGCATACATGCGAAACACACACACCAAGTGAGCTGGGCGAAGAGAAATCCCTGATGGACCCACGTGCCATAGGGAACAGAGTAAGCTGGAGTGTTGTGTGGCCCTTGCAGCATTTTCTCCTGACATTACGCCTCCATCTGTGGCTTCTGGCATACATGCGAAACACACACACCAAGTGAGCTGGGCGAAGAGAAATCCTTGATGGACCCACGTGCCAGAGGGAACAGAGTAAGCCGGAGTGTTGTGTGGCCCTTGCAGCATTTTCTCCTGACATTACGCCTCCATCTGTGGCTTCTGGCATACATGCGAAACACACACACACCAAGTGAGCTGGGCGAAGAGAAATCCTTGATGGACCCGCGTGCCATAGGGAACAGAGTAAGCAGGACTGTTGTGTGGCTCTTGCAGCATTTTCTCCTGACATTACGCCTCCATCTGTGGCTTCTGGCATACATGCAAAACACACACACCAAGTGAACTGGGCAAAGAGAAATCCGTGATGAACCCGCGTGCCAGAGGGAACAGAGTAAGCTGGAGTGTTGTGTGACTCCTGCAGCATTTTCTCCTGACATTTCGCCTGCATCTATGGCTACTGGTTTATATATGCGAAACACACACACGCAAAGTGAGCTGGGCGAAGAGAAATCCCTGATGGACCCACATGCAATAGGGAACAATACACACAGAGAGAGACAAAGTAGCATCATTGCTGAAGGCTTTCATGACCAGAATCACTGGGTTGTTGTGAGTTGTGTGTTCCAGAAGCATTCTCTCCTGACATTTCGCCTGCATCTCTGGCAGGCATCCTCAGAAGTTGGAAACAAGGCAAGTAGAGTTTATATATCTGTGGAATAATGTCCAGGGTGCCTGTTGGAGGAAATTGATTGCCTTGATTAGCATTGAATAGCCTTGCAGCTTCAAAGCTTGGCTGCTTCCTGCCTGGGGGAATCCTTTGTTGGGAGAAACCCCACTTGCCTAGTTTAAAAACAGACCTCTCAACCTCTCATGGTGCCTGCCATAGGTGAAGCATGGATTTTACACTCTGGGTCTTGTGTTTACTGTCTTTTTGAGAACATTGGGGGGGGGGGGGGTGGATGACAGGAAATTAGGGGGAAAGGGTTTCCCTCCTTCAACCCCTTCCCCCTTGTAAAAGGAACTGTCCTTCTTGTCTTCTGCACTGTGCTTATAATATAATATTGATATTGGGTTGTTGTAGGTTTTTCCGGGCTCTATGGCCATGTTCTAGAGGCATTCACTCCTGACGTTTCGCCTGCATCTATGGCAAGCATCCTCAGAGGTCTGTTGGAAGTAGGAAAATGGGTTTAAATATCTGTGGAAAGTCCAGGGTGAGACAAAGGACTCTTGTCTGCTGGAGCTAGGTGGGAATGTTTCAACTGGCCACCTTGATTAGCATTTGACGGCCTGCCCAAGCCTGGGGCAATAATAATAATAATAATAATAATAATAATAATAATAATAATAATAATAATAATAAACCTTGTATTGTCGAAGGCTTTCATGGCCGGAATCACTGGGTTGTTGTAAGTTTTTCTGGGCTGTATGGCCATGTTCTAGAGGCATTTTCGAGAGGCGATAATGCCTCTAGAACATGGCCATATAGCCCAAAAAAACCCACAACAACCTAGTATTTGTTGTCTGTTTTTATATTGTTTTTATATGGTTTTATACTGTTTATACTGTTTTATATTGTTGTTATTATTACATTGCTGTTAATTGTATATGTATGTTTTGATGTGGACGCCATGGGGTGCCACTTTGTCAGCCGTCCTGAGTCCCTCTGCGGAGGTTGAGAAAGGACGGGATATAAAAGCCCTAAATAAATAGATAGATAGAAAGATAGATAGATAGATGCTAGTTTTCTGCCTCATGTACAAACAATCTGTAACCTGTTTTCCGCGCTAATTTCCACTGCAAGAAGCTGTCTGTTAAATGGTCTTTGAAAGGAGTGGTCCCAGTCTGGGATACTGGGAGTGACAATCCAAAAGGGCCCCCTTTACCCCATTGCTTTGAAAGTTCTTGCCTACAGCATTTGGGGAAAAAAGGCGGACCCTTCTGGTTTCTTATTGACTTATGAGTCTGGAAGGGTTTTTCTTAGGCTGGAAGCAATCGGGTTCTTGGTGCTCTCCCATCCAAGACTGAACCAGGGTTGGCCCTGCTTAGGTAGGATCTGTGGCCTTTAGGCCAAAAATAAAAGCTGCGTTAACCCACAGAATGTTCTGCAATGGTACCAAGTCCATAAATTTGATAATTTGATTGGGGGGGGGGGGATATCACCGTGCTTGATATCGTTTCCCTCCTTTCTTTTTCTTCTTTCTTTCTTTCTTTCTTTCTTTCTTTCTTTCTGAATTCATTCCCTTTTTAAAGAATCAGTGATTTCCTTTGCTGGTATCTGTGTAAGTGCTTGAGACGTCTGCATTTCTTGGTGTTTCTCTTTCAGCATGACTCATGAAGGGAAACGGGGGGAAATCTTGGAGGTTTCTGACTCGTTATTGATCTTTTGCTTCTTTCTTCACTAGGGGAACGGGAATCCTATGAAGCTACCTCTTGGGTGCAGTAAGGAAGCCAATAATACAGGAAGAAGGAGCAATCTTTTCAAGGTGGTGATCTTGTTCAATTCTTGACGTCACTTACAAATAAGAAAGGAACCAAGAAGAGCCAACTATCTGTATTGCAATTTGGCACCCATGCCACTGCTGACATGAAGGGGAAAGCATTGAAATGCCTTGAGTGCGGAAAGAGTTTCACTGAGAAGCATCAGCTCCAGAAGCATGAAAGGACTCACACTGGGGAGAAACCCTATAAATGCCTGGAGTGTGGAAAGAGTTTCACTCAGAAGCATCAGCTCCAGAAGCATGAAAGGACTCACACTGAGGAGAAACCCTATAAATGCCTTGAGTGTGGAAAGAGTTTCATTGAGAAGCATCAGCTCCAGAAGCATGAAAGGACTCACACTGGGGAGAAACCCTATAAATGCCTGGAGTGCGGAAAGACTTTCCGACAGAAGCATCTACTGCGCGAACATGAAGGTACTCACACTGGGGAGAAGCCCTATGAATGCCTAGAATGTGGAAAGAGCTTCACTTATTCTTCAGCTCTACATTCTCATAAAAAAACTCACACTGGGGAGAAGCCCTATGAATGCTTGAAGTGTGGAAAGAGGTTCTCTCGGAGGGAACATCAGCAGCGACATGAAATGACTCACACTGGGGAGAAGCTCTATGAATGCCTGGAGTGTGGAAAGGGTTTTGCTCGAAGAGAATCTCTGAAGAGACATGAAATGATTCACACCGGGGAGAAACTCTATAAATGCCTGGAGTATGGACAGAGCTTCACTCAGAGTGCAAATCTATGTGCACATCAAAGCACACACACTGGGGAGAAACCCTATAAATGCCTGGAGTGCGGAAAGAGCTTCTCTCATAGTTCAGGTCTACGTTTACATCAAAGGATTCACACTGGGGAGAAACCTTATAAGTGCCTGGAGTGTGGACAGAGCTTCTCTCATAGTTCAGGTCTACGTTCACATCAAAGGATTCACACTGGGGAGAAACCCTATAAATGCCTGGAGTGTGGACAGAGCTTCTCTCATAGTTCAGGTCTACGTTCACATCAAAGGATTCACACTGGGGAGAAACCCTATAAATGCCTGGAGTGTGGACAGAGCTTCTCTCATAGTTCAGGTCTACGTTCACATCATCGCATACACACTGGGGAGAAACCCTATAAGTGCCTGGAGTGTGGACAGAGCTTCTCTCATAGTTCAGGTCTACGTTCACATCAAAGCACACACACTGGTGAGAAACCCTATAAATGCCTAGAGTGTGGACAGAACTTCACTGAAAGAGAAAAACTACGTTCACATCAATGGATTCACACTGGTGAGAAACCCTATAAATGTGTGGAGTGTGGACAGAGCTTCTCTCGTAGTTCAGGTCTACGTTCGCATCAAAACACACACACTGGGGAGAAACCCTATAAATGCCTGGAGTGTGGAAAGTGCTTCTCTCATTGTTCAACTCTACGTTCACATCATAAGATTCACACTGGGGAGAAACCCTATAAATGCCTGGCGTGTGGACAGAGCTTCAGTCGTAATTCAAGTCTACATAGACATCAAAGGACTCACACTGAGGAGAATCCCTAGAAACACATGTTGTGTGGAAAGAGCTTCTTTGAGTGTTCAAATCTACATAGACATAGAATTCACATTGGAGAAAACCGTGGTATTTGACCCCAGAGAGACTCTCCACACAGCCCTTCCATACAGCCATATAATGCAGAAAATCCCAGAATATCTGCTTTGATTTGGGTTAACTGAGTCCACACTGCCATATATTCCAGTTCAAAGCAGATAATGTGGGATTTCATTCAGCTGTGTGGAAGGGGCCCAAGACAGAAATTTCCAGACTTTTCATGTTAGTGACACTTATTACGACATTAATCCTTTCTTGACATAGTAATTCAGTTTAACTAGCAAAAAAGGGATTAACCCAACCTCTTATAAAAGTTTGCATATAATATGATCTGATATGATATCAGTTATATATACACATGCACACACACGCTTCAGGAGCCCCCAGTGGCGCGGTTTTAAAGTCAGACATCCTATCTGCAAGCCCTGTGTGTCCAAATCCAATCCTGACTGAACAGAAAAAACTGCACCCATCCCGGTGTAAATGTATCACAACTCCCATCAGCTCTAGTCATGGTGTCTAATGATGAGTAATACAAGAGTTGGAGTCCAACATCTGGAGGGCCACATAAAGTGGCATAGAGAGCCAGATACGGCCTTTGAGCCTTGAGTTTGAGACATGTCTCTTAAAACGCACTGAATGCACTTCAGTGGCATGTGTAGTAAAGCCACTGCTTTCAGGCTACATTACATGTCCAGTGTAGATGAGCCCAACATGGTAGGACTTTGTGCAAGCAGAGCAAAAGGGAGGGGTTTGAAAACGATGTGTCTCTTGGTCTCACCCGCACAACGTAGACACGAACCAAGACGTTGACATCCTGGTCAGTCGTAAGGCCGAACAGGGCATAGGGTTACAGCCTGGGTTGGATGAAGTTACACTCCCCCTGAAGACGCAGGTTCGCAGCTTGGGTGTGATCCTGGATTCATCGCTGAGCCTGGAACCTCAGGTTTCGGCGGTGACCAGGGGAGCATTTGCACAGTTAAAACTTGTGCGCCGGCTGCACCCGTACCTTGGGAAGTCTGACTTGGCCACAGTAGTCCATGCTCTGGTTACATCCCGTATAGACTACTGCAATGCTCTCTACGTGGGGTTGCCTTTGAAGACGGTCCAGAAGCTTCAGTTAGTCCAACGAACAGCAGCCAGATTGTTAACAGGAGCGGTGCTCAGGGAGCATACAATCCCCTTGTTGTGCCAGGTTTGGTACTGGGCCCAATTCAATGTTCTGGCTTTGGCCTACAAAGCCCTAAAAAACGGTTCTGGCCCAACGTACCTGTCCAAACATGTCTCCCCTTACGAACCAACGAGGACTTTTAAGATCATCTGGGGAGGCCCTGCTCTCGGTCCCGCCTTCGTCTCAAGTATGTTTGGCGGGGACAAGAGACAGGGCTTCTCAGTGGTGGCCCCTCGGCTATGGAACACCCTCCATAGGGAGATCAGATCTGCTCTCTCCCTCTTAACATTTGGAGGCAAGTTAAAACATTGCTGTCCGAGCAAGCGTTTACAAATGCAGAGTAGCTAATATAGGAAATTGAATGATTTGACAATGGAACTGGACAATGCTTGATAATAATGAGACGCTAATGATGTTGTTTTTATTGCTTTTGTGGTGTTTTATATTGTTTAATGTTTTTATCTGCATTATGTTTTTATATATACTGATTTGTTGGAAACTGCCTTGAGTCGCTGATTGGCTGAGAAAGGCGGTATACAAATACAATACAATAAATAAATAATATTATAGGACATATGTAGGCAAAGCAAGTAAAAGTAGCAAAACAATAAAAATCCACAATCGAAAATAATCCAGGAACAGCAAAAGACCAGGTCCATGAATACATTGGAGCCCCTGATGGTGCTGTGGGTTAAAGCTCTGAGCTGCTGAACTTGCATACCAAAAGGTCACAGGTTTGAATCCGGGGAGTGGCATGAGCTCCCGATGTTAGCCCCAGCTTAATGTCAGGGGAAAACCTTTAGCTTTACCTATATACATTTCATATAATCTCCACTGTATAAACAGTTCTTATATAGTACTATGAGTATGCGCCCACAACTGAGATTACAACTGCTGGAAATGGAGGGAACTTCCCCGAGGGGGGTGGGGCTGTGGGTGGAGGGGCCGCCATAGAGGTGGTGACTGGGAGAGGGAGATACGGGAAAGGGAGTATAAAACATTCATTTCGGCCCAAAATTCTCAATAACAAATTGGCAACCTCCAAAGATCTTAGAAATCAAAGACAAAAGCAAATTCGACCCAAAATTCTAAATAGGACATTGACAACTCCAAAAATTAATGTTACTATTCGGCCCGAAATTAATAATGATAATTTGACAACCCCAAAACTCATTCCTGACAATATACAACTGAGGTGCCAGGATGGTGGCCCCTCCAAGCTAAAGGTGGTGGTGTTCAATGCCAGGTCGGTAAATGGAAAATCTTCTATCATTCAAGATCTAATCCAAGAAGAACGAGCCGACCTGGCTTGTATAACGGAGACCTGGTTGGACGAGGGGGGAGGGGTCAATCTCTCCCAACTCTGTCCACCAGGTTATTCCGTTCAGCACCAACCAAGGCTTGGAGGGCGGGGAGGCGGAGTCGCAGTGGTCTATAAGGACTTTATTCCACTGATCAGGTGTCCCATCCCACAATCATCTTCCTTTGAATGTGCCGGCTTTAGGATAGGTGACCGGGACAGGATAGGGATTCTGTTAGTGTACTGACCACCCCGCTGCACTACAGTCTCCCTACCTGAGCTAGCGGGAGTGGTCTTGGACATGGCGTTGAGCTTCCAACGGCTCTTGGTCTTGGGAGATTTCAACGTCCATGCCGAGGCCCCTCTTTCTGGTGCGGCTCAGGACTTCATGGCCGCCATGGCAACCATGGGCCTGTCCAAATTAATATCTGGTCCCACCCATAGTGCCGGGCACACTTTAGATTTGGTTTTTGCCCAGGGATGGGATGAAGGTGACGGGATGGAGGAGCCGACCATCGCCCCATTGCCATGGACCGATCACCACCTGATCAGTTTTAGACTAACTGGGCCTCCTAACCTCCGCTGGGGTGGTGGACCCATTAGAATGGTCCGCCCCAGGAGACTTATGGATCCAAATGGACTCCTGACGGCTCTTGGGGATCTTTCCACCTCCTTGGCTAGTGATACTGTCGATGCTCTGGTCTCTCGTTGGAATAATGAGTTGACCAGGGCAATTGACACTATCGCTCCGGAACGCCCCCTCTCGAGTAACCGAGCTAAACCAGCCTCTTGGTTTACCGAGGAGCTGCCAGCGATGAAGCGAAAGAAGAGGAGGTTAGAGTGCGTGTGGCGCCAGAATCCCACCAATCCAGCCCAAACACACCTGAATGCCTTTCTAAGGTCCTACGGTGTGGCAATAGCGGCAGCTCAGAAAACATTCATCACAGCCAATATTGCATCAGCGAAGAATCGTCCAGCGGAGCTTTTCCGAGTTGTCAGGGGCCTGTTAAATCCGCCAAAAAGCGAGGCCTCGGACAACTCGGTGGCTCGCTGTGAAGCATTTGCTCGATCCTTCGCGGATAAAATTGAGCGGATCCGGTCGGGTTTTGGCGTCATGTTAACGGCAGTCTCTGGGGATGTAACGAGAGCATCTGCTTGTCCAGTTTTGTTGGATTCGTTTCAATTGGTTCAGCTTGAGGATGTGGACAGGATCCTTGGAGAGGTGCGACCCACCACATGCATCCTAGACCCCTGCCCTTCCTGGCTGATCAAGGAAGCCAGAGGGGGTTTGGCAGAGTGGGTGAAGGTGATGGTTAATACCTCCTTACAGGAAGGAAAATTTCCAGCGAGCTTAAAACAAGCTATTATAAAACCGCTGTTGAAGAAACCATCACTGGATCCCACTCAATTTGACAACTATCGGCCTGTTTCCAATCTCCCCTACTTGGGCAAAGTCATGGAACGTGTGGTGGCAACACAACTCCAGGGGTTTCTGGTAGACACTGATTATCTAGACCCGGCACAGTCTGGCTTTAGGCCGGGACATGGAACTGAGACAGCCTTGGTCGCCTTGGTAGATGATCTGCGCAGGGAACTGGACAGGGGGAGTGTGTCCCTGTTAGTTCTGCTGGACCTCTCAGCAGCCTTCGATACCGTCGATCACGGTATCCTTCTGGGCCGCCTCATGGATATGGGGCTCGGAGGCACTGCTCTGCGGTGGCTTCGATCCTTCCTTGAGGGACGGACCCAGAAGGTGTTACTGGGTGACACCTGTTCGGCCCCACAACCGTTGTTGTGTGGAGTCCCACAGGGTTCTATCTTGTCCCCAATGTTATTTAACATCTACATGAAGCCGCTGGGAGAGATCATTCGGAGTTTCGGACTAAGATGCTATCTCTATGCAGATGACGTCCAAATCTGTCACTCCTTCTCACCTGTCACCAAGGAGGCTGTCCAGACCTTGAACCGGTGTTTAGCCGCTGTATCGGACTGGATGAGAGCTAACAAATTGAAATTGAATCCAAAGACAGAGGTCCTACTGGTCAGTCGGAAGGCCGAACAGGGTATAGGGTTACAGCCTGTGTTAGATGGGATTACACTCCCCCTGAAGACACAGGTTCGCAGCTTGGGAGTGATCCTGGACTCATCGCTGAGCCTGGAGCCCCAGGTCTCAGCGGTGGCCGGGAGAGCTTTCGCACAATTAAAACATTGAAACCATTAAGCTTCTATACTACAATAAACTTATTACAGTTTCTCGTAAATCCAATTCCATCGTTGATAGAGTTCAGAATGCTTTTTGATTGTAGGTGAACTATAAATCCCAGCAACTACAACTCCCAAAGGACAAAAGCAATTTTTTTTAGTGATGGTCACTCCTTGTGTTGTGAGACGTTTTGTTGTCGAATTTGGTGTGATTTCGTTCATTGGTTCTTTTGTTTTTAAAATACTCATTATGCACAGAGCATTTATATATATATAGATAGATTAGTATTTCAATGGGAAGTGTGAGCCAGTTTTTGGCTGATGAGATAGGATTGTTGTTGTTGTGTGCTTTCAGACTTAAGTTGACACTGAGCGAGGGCCGGGTAAATGACCTTGGAGGGCCGTACCTGGCCCTTGGGCCTTAGTTTGAGGACCCCTATAATAGAACGTACACTTGAACACACGGGCACTCCCCTTCTGTCATGATTAAATGAGAAACAGTTGGACCTACCCGAGAAGGATACTGCTGTACAGGAGCTGATTTCTGTTGGGGCAATGAGAGTAAACTCGATCCAGCTATGCTGGTGAAAGAGATTGTCTCAACAGAGGGAAGACCAGTTGTAGAGAGATTAGAAAGGCAGCATAAAGGAAGGATGCTGAGAACAGAAGATTGCTGTAAGCAATAGTTGCAATAGATGCCTTCAGCCAGTGACTTGGATCCCTGGCCCTTCATTCTGCTATGTGGAGTTTTGACCCGAGACTGCATTCTTGGATAATGTGTTCTGCCTGATACTGTGTTTGGGTTGCCTTTTGTGAATGACATTGGGCTGCTTTTGGATTTGTTGGTGAACTTCCTGTATCTTGACCTCGGACTACTTTTGGCATTCTTGCTGCTTTAGATATCCTAAGAGACTCTTTCTGTGTCTAACTGTACGCTGTCTTCTGTACGAGTCACTGAAGCAGCGTCTTGACACTGGACTAGATACCCTTTGGGGGTCTCTTCTAACCCCAAGCTATATAAATAAAAATGTAATGTTCGTTTGTGGTATTCACAGAACACAAAAAAACCCTGGACGAATTGGCACCAAATTTGGACACAAGACACCTAACAACTCAATGTATATCCTTCACTCAAAAAATTTGATTTTGTCATTTGGGCGTTGTAGTTGCTGGGATTTATAGTTCACCTACAATCAAAGACCATTCTGAACCCCACCAACGATGGAATTGAACCAAACTTGGCACACAGTTCTCCCATGACCAACAGAAAATACTGGAAGGGTTTGGTGGGCAGTGTCCTTTGGTTTTGGAGTTGTAGCTCACCTACATCCAGAGAGCTCTGCGGACTCAAACAATGATGGATCTGAAGTAAAATCTACACAAATACTCAACATGCCCAAATGTGAACACTGGTGGAGTTTGGGGAAAATAGAATCTTGACATTTGGGAGTTGTAATTGCTGGGATTTATAGTTCACCTACAATCACAGAGCATTCTGAATCCCTCCAACGATGGAATTGAACCAAACTTAGCATATAGAACCCCCATGACCACTAGAGTGGGCCACAGCAATGTGTGGCAGGGGACGGCTAGTGAAGTATAAACTGCCTGGATCTAGATTTACTATGAGACCAGATTTTCTTTTAATAGGAATGTTGGACAGTCATCTAGAAACAAAGTTTGAAAGTAGGTTCTTGTGGGTTTTTTCGGGCTATAGGGCCATGTTCTAGAGGCATTTCTCCTGACGTTTCGCCTGCATCTATGGCAAGCATCCTCAGAGGTAGTGAGGTCTGTTGGAATTAGGACAATGGGTTTATATATCTGTGGAATGGCTGGGGTGGGGCAAAGAGCTCTTCTCTGCTGGAGCTAGGTGTGAATGTTTCAACTGACCAGCTTCATTAGCATTTGAAGGCCTGGCTGAGCCTGGGAAAATCTTTTGTTGAGAGGTGTTAATCTGTGCCTGATTGTTTCCTCTCTGCTGTTTTGCTGTTGTAATTTTAGAGTTTTTTTAATACTGGTAGCCAGATTTGGTTCATTTTTATGGTCTCCTCCTTTCTGTTGAAATTGTCCACATGCTTGTGGATTTCAATGGCTTCTCTGTGTAGCCTGACATGGTGGTTGTTGGTGTGGTCCAGCATTTCTGTGTTCTCAAATAATATGCTGTGTCCAGGCTGGTTCATCAGGTGCTCTGTTATGGCTGACTTCTCAGGTTGAAGTAGTCTGCAGTGCCTTTCATGTTCCTTGATCCGTGTCTGGGCAATGCTGCTGCGTTTGGTGGTCCCTCTGTAGACTTGTCCACAGCTGCATGGTATATGGTAGACATGGTATATGGTATATGAACATTAGGAAGAACTTCCTGACTGTGAGAGCCGTTCAGCAGTGGAACTCTCTGCCCCGGAGTGTGGTGGAGGCTCCTTCCTTGGAAGCTTTTAAACAGAGGCTGGATGGCCATCTGTCAGGGGTGATTTGAATGCAATATTCCTGCTTCTTGGCCGAATGGGGTTGGACTGGATGGCCCATGAGGTCTCTTCCAACTCTTTGATTCTATGATTCTATGATTCTATTCCTGCAGGGGTGAGGGGATCCCTCTTGTTTTTATTTATTTATCGTGTCAGAGCAACCAAACAGTTGTATTACATTTTTAACAAAACAAACAGACAGAGAAAACACAAAGTTTGCAAGCTTGGTAGTTGAATAAATGTCCTTTGATCAGTATCTGGCCACTTGGATGATGATGATGATGATGATGATGATGATGATAAACAGAATGTACTTAAACAGATAGAAAATTGTAATAAAATTAGAAGCATAACATGTTTCAAGCAGGGAAAGTTGAAAACTACATGGGAAGCATTTTATCATGTTTATTGTTATTTTAGATGGATTATTATGCAAAATGTTAGCATGCTCGATGATTTTATGTATAAATTGCATTAAGACATCAGACATGTACATTCCCAATTTGATGTGATTAATTGTATATTCTGTTAAATAATCAAATAAACAAATAAATAAAAGTGTTGCCAAAAGCAGATGTGTACTCACATAGTATTATCTGAAGCAGTGGTTCTCAAGCTTCCTAATGCCGTGACCCCTTAATACAGTTCCTCATGTTGTGGTGACCCCCAACCATCAAACTATTTCCATTACTACTTCATAACTGTAATGTACATATCTGATATGCAGAATGCATTTTGTATTGTCGAAGGCTTTCATGGCTGGAATCACTAAGTTCTTGTGGGTTTTTTCGGGCTATAGGGCCATGTTCTACGGGCATTTCTCCTGACGTTTCGCCTGCATCTATGGCAAGCATCCACCTCTGAGGATGCTTGCCATAGATGCAGGCGAAACGTCAGGAGAAATGCCTCTAGAACATGGCAATATAGCCCGAAAAAACCCACAAGAACTTAGAATGCATTTTCATTCACTGGACCAAATTTGGCACAAATACCCGATACACCCAAATTTGAATACTGGTGAGGTTGGGGGGGGGGAGAGAATTGATTTGAACTCCCATGGCCAACAGAAAATACTGGAAGTGTTTGGTGGGTGCTGACCTTGTGTTTTGGATTTGTAGTTCACCTACATCCAGGAAGCACTGTGGACTCAAACAATGATGGATCTGGATCTCATGATGGATCTCATTACCTCTGAGGATGCTTGCCATAGATGCAGGCGAAACGTCAGGAGAAAAATTGCCTCCAGAACATGGCCATATAGCCCGGAAAAACCTACAACCCAATGATGGATCTGGACCAAACTTGGCACGGATGCTCAGTATGCCCAAATGTGAACAACTGGTGGAGTTTGGGGAAAATAGACCTTGACATTTGGGAGTTGTAGTTACTGGGATTTATAGTTCTCCTACAATCAAAGAGCATTCTGAACCGCACCAATAGTATAATTGGGCCAAACTTCCCACATGGACTCCACATGACACTCTGACACCCCCTCTCGATACCCCCCAGGGTTCCCGACTCCCAGGTTAAAAAACACTGATCTAAAGGGAGTACTTCTACTTAGCTGATCCCTCATTGTCTGAGTAAGATTGTCCTCCAAGCGTGGTGTCCTGGTGGTGGGTACGCAGGTGTCTGTGGAACCCTATTCTTGATCCGCGTGTTTTCCTGCAGTGAAGACATAGGTTTCCAGCTGGAAGGCAGTTCTTAACAGGGTTGGCATGACGTACCTTGATCTTGGCATGTTTCTCCCTTTCGTCCTCTATTCATGCCTCTTCAAATTCTTCAGCACCGGGCATTCGAACAACGTGGCTGGTCCAGCGGAGTTGATGGAGGAAGAGCATCCCTTCAATACTGGTGGTTTTTTCCAGCATTCTAACATTTGTCTGCTTGTCTTCCTAAGAGATTTGCACATTTTCCGGAGGCAGCACTGAGGCAGCAATGCAAAGCAAACAAAATTGGAGCTCCTGGTGCAGTTGTACCCGCACACTCCCTCCTCCCTGTGGCTTCCTCTCACATATTTCTACATGGCTATCATATCTCAGGAGCCCCCGGTGGGGCAGTGGGTTAAAGCACTGAGCTGCTGAGCTTGTTGATCGAAAGGTCCCAGGTTCGATTCCGGGGAGCGGCGTGAGCTTCCGCTGTCAGCCCTAGCTTCTGCCAACCTAGCAGTTCGAAAACATGCAGATGTGAGTAGATCAATAGGTACTGCTCCGGCGGGAAGGTAACGGCACTCCATGCAGCCATGCCGGCCACATGACCTTGGAGGTTTTATTTATCGTGTCATCAGCAACCATACCATTGTATTACAATTCTAACAGAGCAAAACAAACACAGAGATTAAAAAGAAAAAGAAAAGAAAAAAACACACAAATTTGGTAGTTGGTTAAATGTCCTTTGACCAGTATCTGTCCCCTTGGAGTGCCTCTGGTGTTGCCGCAAGAAGGTCCTCCATTGTGCATGTGGCAGGGCTCAGGGTGCATTGAAGCAGGTGGTCTGTGATTTGCTCTTCTCCACACTCGCATGCCGAGGATTCCACCCTGTAGCCCCATTTCTTGAGGTTGGTTCTGCATCTCGTGGTGCCAGAGCACAGTCTGTTCAGCGCCTTCCAAGTCGCCCAGTCCTCTGTGTGCCCAGGGGGGAGTCTCTCATCTGGTATCACCCATGGATTGAGGTGCTGGGTTTGGGCCTGCCACTTTTGGACTCTCGCTTGCTGGGGTGTTCCAGTAAGTGTCTCTGTAGATCTAAGAAAACTATGTCTTGATTTAAGTCGTTGACGTGCTGGCTGATACCCAAACGGGATGAGCTGGAGATGTCTCTGTCTTGGTCCTTTCACTATTGGCTGCTACTTCCCGGCGGATGTCAAGTGGTGCAATACCGGCTAAGCAGTGTAATTTCTCCAGTGGTGTGGGGCGCAGACACCCTGTGATAATGCGGCATGTCTCATTAAGAGCCACATCCACTGTTTTAGTGTGGTGAGATGTGTTCCACACTGGGCATGCATACTCAGCAGCAGAGTAGCATAGCGCAAGGGCAGATGTCTTAACTGTGTCTGGTTGTGATCCCCAGGTTGTGCCAGTCAGCTTTCGTATGATGTTGTTTCTAGCGCCCACTTTTTGCTTGATGTTCAGGCAGTGCTTCTTGTAGGCCAGAGCACAGTCCAGAGTGACTCCCAGATATTTGGGTGTGCGCTGCAATGCTCCAGTGGGATTCCTTCCCAGGTAATCCTCAGAGTTCGGGATGCTTGTCTGTTCTGAAGGAGAAAGGCACATGTCTGTGTTTTAGATGGATTAGGGATCAGTTGGTTTTCCCTGTAATAGGCAGTAAGAGCACCTAGAGCAGCAGTCCTCAAACTTTTTAAACAGAGGGCCAGGTCACAGTCCCTCAAACTGTTGGTGGGCCGGATTATAATTTGAAAAAAAAATGAATGAATTCCTATGCACACTGCACATATCTTATTTGTAGTGCAAAAAACACTTAGAAACAATACAATAATTAAAATGAAGAACAATTTCAACAAATATAAAATTATTAGTATTTCAATGGGAAATGTGGGCCTACTTGGCTGATGAGATAGGATTGTTGTTGTTGTTTTTGTTGTGTGCTTTCAAGTCGTTTCAGACTTAGTCTAACTCTGAGAGAGGGCCGGGTAAATGACCTTGGAGGGCCGCATCCGGCCCCCGGGCCTTAGTTTGAGGACCCCTGACCTAGAGCTTCGGAGAGCTTCTGTTCTACCATCTTGGAGGTGTCTACGGACAACGCTGGCTCTTTGGCTTAGAAATGGAGATGAGCACCACACCCCAGAGTCAGACATGACTGGACTTAATGTCAGGGGACTACCTTTACCTTTACCTTTATCATATCTCAGTATGGCAATGCATTCATTCTGCGGTTCAGACGCAGCCCGGGAAGCCAGACTGGGACTCTGGAGGCTCTGAGGGTGCGGTGCTTGCCCCTGGGGGAAAGGGAGGCCAGGCAGAGAGGAGATTCCATCTGAACATGAGGAAGAGCTTCCTGACTGTGAGAGCTGTTCAGCAGTGGAACTCTCTGCCCTGGAGCGTGGTAGAGGCTCCTTCTTTGGAAGCTTTTAAACAGAGGCGGGATGGCCATCTGTCAGGGGTGATTTGAATGCAATATTCCTGCTTCTTGGCAGAATGGGGTTGGACTGGATGATGGCCCAGGAGGTCTCTTCCAACTCTAGGATTCTATGATTCCTGGTGCAGTTGTACCCGCACATTCCCTCCTCCCTGTGGCTTCCTCTCACATATTTCTACATGGCTATCATATCATAACGTATCTCGGCCTATCAGCCCGCCAGGACCCCAAGATCTTCTGGGGAGGCCCTGCTCTCTATCTCGCCTGCTTCACAGGTGTGGCTGGCGGGGACGAGAGACAGGGCCTTTTCTGTGGTGGCCCCTCAGCTTTGGAACGCCCTTCCCATGGAGGTAAGATCAGCCCCCTCGCTGATGGTGTTCCGAAGGAGATCAAAAACTTGGATGTTTGAACAGGCATTTGGTTAATCAGTGCAATGAATGTGACGATTACAGGAATGGAAATATGGACGACGAATTTGGATCACGACTCTAGTTATGAGATGCATTGTGTTGTCTATTGTTGTATCAATATTGTATATTGTGCTCTAATGGTTTTAAATTGTATATCGTTGATTGATCTTATCCTTGTTGTAAACCGCGTTGAGTCGCCTGTTGGGCTGAGAAACTGCGGTATACAAGTAAAGTAAAGTAAATAAATAAATAAATCTCAGTATGGCAACCGGGGAAGCCAGACTGGGATGGTGTAGTGCTTGCAACTGTGGGAAAGGGAGGCCAGGCAGGCTCTCCTCTGGCTTCCCACCCACTTCTGAGTCCAGGAGGGATGCCCTTCCTTTTGCTGGGAGCTGCAGGCCTTCCCTCCTGGGGCAAAGCCTTTGACCACGCCCCCTTCGCTTCCCATTGGGCGGGAGGGAGGGAAGCTTCCCTCCTGAGGCAACGTGGCGAAGCCTGTGGCCACGCCCCCTTCGCTTCCCATTGGGCGGGAGCGAGGCGCCGACGTCACCCAGGCCCCGCCCCCCATCCCGACGCCGACGCCATTTCTGTGAGGAAAGAAAGACGGACAAGAAGGTGAGGCTTTGGGCGGGGGGGGGGGGTGTCATGGAGGGGAGGGGGCGAGGCCTCCCCCAAACACATCTCCATCCGGGACCTCTTTCGGATCTCGGCCAGGAGGCCAAAGGACAGCCAGGGAAGGCAGGGAAAGAGGGAGGCCTGTCCCTCAGGAAAAAGGAGGCTCCAGCTGAGGGGAAGGCCTCCCTCTTTCCCTGGCTGCCCTTTGGCCTCCTGGTCGAGATCCCAAATGGGATTCCCTGAGGAAACCTCTGAGGGAGAGAGAGAGAGAGAGAGAGGCCCAGGCCCGACTCAGCATTCAGAGAGAGACCAAGTGGAGCATTTTCTCCTGACATTACGCCTCCACCTGTGGCTACTGGCATACATGCGAAACACACACACACACAAAGTGAGCTGGGCAAAGAGAAATCCCTGATGGACCCGCGTAGCCACAGGTGGAGGCGTAATGTCAGGAGAAAATGCTGCAGGAGCCATGCTGTAAGCCCCTCCAGCTTACTCTTACTCAGCATGGCTCCTGCAGCATTATCTCCTGACATTACGCCTCCCATCTGTGGCTACTGGCATACATGCGAAACACACACACACACCAAGTGAGCTGGGCGAAGAGAAATCCCAGATGGACCCGCGTAGCCACAGGTGGAGGCGTAATGTCAGGAGAAAATGCTGCAGGAGCCATGCTGTAAGCCCCTCCAGCTTACTCTTACTCAGCATGGCTCCTGCAGCATTATCTCCTGACATTACGCCTCCCATCTGTGGCTACTGGCATACATGCGAAACACACACACACCAAGTGAGCTGGGCGAAGAGAAATCCCTGATGGACCCGCGTAGCCACAGGTGGAGGCGTAATGTCAGGAGAAAATGCTGCAGGAGCCATGCTGTAAGCCCCTCCAGCTTACTCTTACTCAGCATGGCTCCTGCAGCATTATCTCCTGACATTACGCCTCCCATCTGTGGCTACTGGCATACATGCGAAACACACACACACCAAGTGAGCTGGGCGAAGAGAAATCCCTGATGGACCCGCGTGCCATAGGGAACAGAGTAAGCCGGAGTGTTGTGTGGCTCCTGCAGCATTTTCTCCTGACATTACGCCTCCATCTATGGCTACTGGTTTATATATGCGAAACACACACACGCAAAGTGAGCTGGGCGAAGAGAAATCCCTGATGGACCCGCGTGCCATAGGGAACAGAATAAGCTGGAGTGTTGTGTTGCTCCTGCAGCATTTTCTCCTGACATTACGCCTCCACCTGTGGCTACTGGCATACATGCGAAACACACACACACGCCAAGTGAGCTGGGCGAAGAGAAATCCCTGATGGACCCACGTGCCATAGGGAACAGAGTAAGCTGGAGTGTTGTGTGGCTCTTGCAGCATTTTCTCCTGACATTACGCCTCAACCTGTGGCTACTGGCATACATGCGAAACATACACACACCAAGTGAGCTGGGCAAAGAGAAATCCCTGATGGACCCGCGTGCCATAGGGAACAGAGTAAGCCGGAGTGTTGTGTGGCTCTTGCAGCATTTTCTCCTGACATTATGCCTCCATCTGTGGCTACTGGTTTATATATGCGAAACACACACACGCAAAGTGAGCTGGGCAAAGAGAAATCCCTGATGGACCCGCGTGCCATAGGGAACAGAGTAAGCCGGAGTGCTGTGTGGCTCTTGCAGCATTTTCTCCTGACATTACGCCTCCACCTGTGGCTACTGGTTTATAAATGCGAAACACACACACGCAAAGTGAGCTGGGTGAAGAGAAATCCCTGATGGACCCGCGTGCCATAGGGAACAGAATAAGCTGGAGTGTTGTGTGGCTCCTGCAGCATTTTCTCCTGACATTACGCCTCCACCTGTGGCTACTGGCATACATGCGAAACACACACACGCCAAGTGAGCTGGGCGAAGAGAAATCCCTGATGGACCCACGTGCCATAGGGAACAGAGTAAGCTGGAGTGTTGTGTGGCTCCTGCAGCATTTTCTCCTGACATTACGCCTCCACCTGTGGCTACTGGCATACATGCGAAACACACACACCAAGTGAGCTGGGCGAAGAGAAATCCTTGATGGACCCGCATGCCATAGGGAACAGAATAAGCCGGAGTGTTGTGTGGCTCCTGCAGCATTTTCTCCTGACATTTTGCCTGCATCTATGGCTACTGGTTTATATATGCGAAACACACACACGCAAAGTGAGCTGGGCAAAGAGAAATCCCTGATGGACCCTCGTGCCATAGGGAACAGAGTAAGCTGGAGTGTTGTGTGGCTCTTGCAGCATTTTCTCCTGACATTACGCCTCCACCTGTGGCTACTGGCATACATGCGAAACACACACACACAAAGTGAGCTGGGCAAAGAGAAATCCCTGATGGACCCACGTGCCATAGGGAACAGAGTAAGCCAGAGTGTTGTGTGGCTCCTGCAGCATTTTCTCCTGACATTTCGCCTGCATCTATGGCTACTGGTTTATATATACACACACACAAAGTGAGCTGGGCGAAGAGAAATCCCTGATGCACCCACATGCAATAGGGAACAATACACACAGAGAGAGACAAAGTAGCATCATTGCTGAAGGCTTTCATGACCAGAATCACTCGGTTGTTGTGAGTTGTGTGTTCCAGAAGCATTCTCTCCTGACATTTCGCCTGCATCTCTGGCAGGCATCCTCAGAGGTTGGAAACAAGGCAAGTAGAGTTTATATATCTGTGGAATAATGTCCAGGGTGGGAGAAAGATCTCTTGTCCTCTGTCGGAGGAAATTGATTGCCTTGCTTAGCATTGAATAGCCTTGCAGCTTCAAAGCTTGGCTGCTTCCTGCCTGGGGGAATCCTTTGTTGGGAGAAACCCCACTTGCCTAGTTTAAAAACAGACCTCTCAATCTCTGATGGTGCCTGCCATAGGTGAAGCATGGATTTTACACTCTGGGTCTTGTGTTTACTGTCTTTTCTGAGAACATTGGGGGGGGGGGGGATGACAGGAAAGGAGGGGGAAAGGGTTTCCCTCCTTCAACCCCTTCCCCCTTGTAAAAGGAACTGTCCTTCTTGCCTTCTGCACTGTGCTTGTAATATAATATTGATATTGGGTTGTTGTAGGTTTTTTCAGCCTATATGGCCATGTTCTAGAGGCATTCTCTCCTGACGTTTCGCCTGCATCTATGGCAAGCACCCTCAGAGGTAGTGAGGTCTGTTGGAAGTAGGAAAATGGGTTTATATATCTGTGGAAAGTCCAGGGTGAGACAAAGGACTCTTGTCTGCTGGAGCTAGGTGTGAATGTTTCAACTGACCACCTTGATTAGCATTTGATGGCCTGGCAGTGCCCGGGGCAATCTTTTGGTGAGAGGTGATTAGATGTCCCAGATTAGATGTCCCAAAATATTGATATTATAATGTCAGGGAGGGGAGGGGCGAGGCCTCCCCCAGACACATCTCCATCCGGGACCTCTTTCGGATCTCGGCCAGGAGGCCAAAGGGCAGCCAGGGAAGGCAGGAAAAGAGGGAGGCCTTTCCCTCAGGAAAAAGGAGGCTCCAGCTGAGGGCGAGGCCTCCCTCTTTCCCTGTCTTCCCTGGCTGCCCTTTGGCCTCCTGGTTGAGATCTCAAATGGGATTCCCTGAGGAAACCTCTGAGGGAAAGGCCTGGCCTAGAGAGAGAGAGAGGCCCAGGCCCGACTGGGGTCTTCTTGCATTCAGAGAGAGACCAAGTGAGCTGGGCAAAGAGAAATCCGTGATGGACCCGCGTGCCATAGGGAACAGAGTAAGCCGGAGTGTTGTGTGGCTCCTGCAGCATTTTCTCCTGACATTACGCCTCCCATCTGTGGCTACTGGCATACATGCGAAACACACACACAAAGTGAGCTGGGCAAAGAGAAGAACTTCCTGACTGTGAGAGCCGTTCAGCAGTGGAACTCTCTGCCCCGGAGTGTGGTGGAGGCTCCTTCTTTGGAATCTTTTAAGCAGAGGCTGGATGGCCATTTGTCAGGGGTGATTTGAATGCAATATTCCTGCTTCTTGGAAGAATGGGGTTGGACTGGATGGCCCAGGAGGTCTCTTCCAACTCTTTGATTCTGTGATTCTATGAAATCCCTGATGGACCCGCATGCCATAGGGAACAGAGTAAGCTGGAGTGTTGTGCGGCTCTTACAGCATTTTCTCCTGACATTACACCTCCATCTGTGGCTACACGCTCTCTTCGGTCATCTGGAGAGGCCCTGCTCGTGATCCCGCCCGCGTCGCAAGCACGCTTGGTGGGGACACGAGACAGGGCCTTCTCTGTGGTGGCCCCCCGACTTTGGAACGCCCTCCCCAAAAATCTTAGACAGGCCCCTACATTGGCAGTCTTCAGAAAGAACTTGAAGACCTGGCTGTTCCGCTGTGCCTTCCCAGAATAGGAATCTCCAATACCAAGTCCCAGAAGCACTTTAGTAGAACTAAGA
The DNA here is from genome assembly GCF_037176765.1 of Anolis sagrei. Taxonomy (NCBI): domain Eukaryota; kingdom Metazoa; phylum Chordata; class Lepidosauria; order Squamata; family Anolidae; genus Anolis; species Anolis sagrei. Next base: position 4,540,412 of record NC_090021.1, on the reverse strand, counting down.
TTGCTGCACACCGCACACTGCACTTACTTTATAATCCTACATACCTCCTGCCACATCAGCACTTTTAATCTTGTACCCACTACTCTGGCCAGTATTGTTACTGTTGTTGTTTATTCTGCTTAACTGTTTTTAATTTGCTTTAGGTGTTGTATTGTTGTGTTGTGTTGTGTTTTGAGGCCTTGGCCTATGTAAGCCGCATCGAATCCTTCGGGAGATGCTAGCGGAGTACAAATAAAGTAATAATATAATAATAATAATAATAATACTGGCATACATGCGAAACACACACACCAAGTGAGCTGGGCGAAGAGAAATCCCTGATGGACCCACGTGCCATAGGGAACAGAGTAAGCTGGAGTGTTGTGTGGCCCTTGCAGCATTTTCTCCTGACATTACGCCTCCATCTGTGGCTTCTGGCATACATGCGAAACACACACACACCAAGTGAGCTGGGCGAAGAGAAATCCTTGATGGACCCACGTACCATAGGGAACAGAGTAAGCTGGAGTGTTGTGTGGCTCCTGCAGCATTTTCTCCTGACATTTCTCCTGCATCTGTGGCTACTGGTTTATATATGCGAAACACACACACACACACACAAAGTGAGCTGGGCGAAGAGAAATCCCCGATGCACCCACATGTAATAGGGAACAATACACACAGAGAGAGACAAAGTAGCATCATTGCTGAAGGCTTTCATGACCAGAATCACTGGGTTGTTGTGAGTTGTGTGTTCCAGAAGCATTCTCTCCTGACATTTCGCCTGCATCTCTGGCAGGCATCCTCAGAAGTTGGAAACAAGGCAAGTAGAGTTTATATATCTGTGGAATAATGTCCAGGGTGCCTGTTGGAGGAAATTGATTGCCTTGATTAGCATTGAATAGCCTTGCAGCTTCAAAGCTTGGCTGCTTCCTGCCTGGGGGAATCCTTTGTTGGGAGAAACCCCACTTGCCTAGTTTAAAAACAGACCTCTCAACCTCTCATGGTGCCTGCCATAGGTGAGGCATTCACTCCTGACGTTTCGGCTTCATCTATGGCAAGCATCCTCAGAGGTCTGTTGGAACTAGGAAAATGGGTTTATATATCTGTGGAAAGTCCAGGGTGGGACAAAGGACTCTTGTCTGCTGGAGCTAGGTGGGAATGTTTCAACTGGCCACCTTGATTAGCATTTGACGGCCTGCCCAAGCCTGGGGCAATAATAATAATAATAATAATAATAATAATAATAATAATAATAATAATAAACCTTGTATTGTCGAAGGCTTTCATGGCCGGAATCACTGGGTTGTTGTAAGTTTTTCCGGGCTGTATGGCCATGTTCTAGAGGCATTTTCGAGAGGCGAGAATGCCTCTAGAACATGGCCATATAGCCCAAAAAAACCCACAACAACCTAGTATTTGTTGTCTGTTTTTATATTGTTTTTATATGGTTTTATACTGTTTATACTGTTTTATATTGTTGTTATTATTACATTGCTGTTAATTGTATATGTATGTTTTGATGTGGACGCCATGGGGTGCCACTTTGTCAGCCGTCCTGAGTCCCTCTGCGGAGGTTGAGAAAGGACGGGATATAAAAGCCCTAAATAAATAGATAGATAGAAAGATAGATAGATAGATGCTAGTTTTCTGCCTCATGTACAAACAATCTGTAACCTGTTTTCAGCGCTAATTTCCACTGCAAGAAGCTGTCTGTTAAATGGTCTTTGAAAGGAGTGGTCCCAGTCTGGGATACTGGGAGTGACAATCCAAAAGGGCCCCCTTTACCCCATTGCTTTGAAAATTCTTGCCTGCAGCATTTGGGGGGAAAAGGCGGACCCTTCTGGTTTCCTATTGACTTATGAGTCTGGAAGGGTTTTTCTTAGGCTGGAAGCAATCGGGTTCTTGGTGCTCTCCCATCCAAGACTGAACCAGGGTTGGCCCTGCTTAGGTAGGATCTGTGGCCTTTAGGCCAAAAATAAAAGCTGCGTTAACCCACAGAATGTTCTGCAATGGTACCAAGTCCATAAATTTGATAATTTGATTGGGGGGGGGGGATATCACCGTGCTTGATATCGTTTCCCTCCTTTCTTTTTCTTCTTTCTTTCTTTCTTTCTTTCTTTCTTTCTTTCTGAATTCATTCCCTTTTTAAAGAATCAGTGATTTCCTTTGCTGGTATCTGTGTAAGTGCTTGAGACGTTGTCTGCATTTCTTGGTGTTTCTCTTTCAGCATGACTCATGAAGGGAAACGGGGGGAAATCTTGGAGGTTTCTGACTCGTTATTGATCTTTTGCTTCTTTCTTCACTAGGGGAACGGGAATCCTATGAAGCTACCTCTTGGGTGCAGTAAGGAAACCAATAATACAGGAAGAAGGAGCAATCTTTTCAAGGTGGTGATCTTGTTCAATTCTTGACGTCACTTACAAATAAGAAAGGAACCAAGAAGAGCCAACTATCTGTATTGCAATTTGGCACCCATGCCACTGCTGACATGAAGGGGAAAGCATTGAAATGCCTTGAGTGCGGAAAGAGTTTCACTGAGAAGCATCAGCTCCAGAAGCATGAAAGGACTCACACTGGGGAGAAACCCTATAAATGCCTGGAGTGTGGAAAGAGTTTCACTCAGAAGCATCAGCTCCAGAAGCATGAAAGGACTCACACTGAGGAGAAACCCTATAAATGCCTTGAGTGTGGAAAGAGTTTCATTGAGAAGCATCAGCTCCAGAAGCATGAAAGGACTCACACTGGGGAGAAACCCTATAAATGCCTGGAGTGCGGAAAGAGTTTCCGACAGAAGCATCTACTGCGCGAACATGAAGGTACTCACACTGGGGAGAAGCCCTATGAATGCCTAGAATGTGGAAAGAGCTTCACTTTTTCTTCAGCTCTACATTCTCATAAAAAAACTCACACTGGGGAGAAGCCCTATGAATGCTTGAAGTGTGGAAAGAGGTTCTCTCGGAGGGAACATCAGCAGCGACATGAAATGACTCACACTGGGGAGAAGCTCTATGAATGCCTGGAGTGTGGAAAGGGTTTTGCTCGAAGAGAATCTCTGAAGAGACATGAAATGATTCACACCGGGGAGAAACTCTATAAATGCCTGGAGTATGGACAGAGCTTCACTCAGAGTGCAAATCTATGTGCACATCAAAGCACACACACTGGGGAGAAACCCTATAAATGCCTGGAGTGCGGAAAGAGCTTCTCTCATAGTTCAGGTCTACGTTTACATCAAAGGATTCACACTGGGGAGAAACCCTATAAGTGCCTGGAGTGTGGACAGAGCTTCTCTCATAGTTCAGGTCTACGTTCACATCAAAGGATTCACACTGGGGAGAAACCCTATAAATGCCTGGAGTGTGGACAGAGCTTCTCTCATAGTTCAGGTCTACGTTCACATCATCGCATACACACTGGGGAGAAACCCTATAAGTGCCTGGAGTGTGGACAGAGCTTCTCTCATAGTTCAGGTCTACGTTCACATCAAAGCACACACACTGGTGAGAAACCCTATAAATGCCTGGAGTGTGGACAGAACTTCACTGAAAGAGAAAAACTACGTTCACATCAATGGATTCACACTGGTGAGAAACCCTATAAATGTGTGGAGTGTGGACAGAGCTTCTCTCGTAGTTCAGGTCTACGTTCGCATCAAAGCACACACACTGGGGAGAAACCCTATAAATGCCTGGAGTGTGGAAAGTGCTTCTCTCATTGTTCAACTCTACGTTCACATCATAAGATTCACACTGGGGAGAAACCCTATAAATGCCTGGAGTGTGGACAGAGCTTCAGTCGTAATTCAAGTCTACATAGACATCAAAGGACTCACACTGAGGAGAATCCCTAGAAACACATGTTGTGTGGAAAGAGCTTCTTTGAGTGTTCAAATCTACATAGACATAGAATTCACATTGGAGAAAACCGTGGTATTTGACCCCAGAGAGACTCTCCACACAGCCCTTCCATACAGCCATATAATGCAGAAAATCCCAGAATATCTGCTTTGATTTGGGTTAACTGAGTCCACACTGCCATATATTCCATTTCAAAGCAGATAATGTGGGATTTCATTCAGCTGTGTGGAAGGGGCCCAAGACAGAAATTTCCAGTCTTTTCATGTTAGTGACACTTATTACGACATTCATCCTTTCTTGACATAGTAATTCAGTTTAACTAGCAAAAAAGGGATTAACCCAACCTCTTATAAAAGTTTGCATATAATATGATCTGATATGATATCAGTTATATATACACATGCACACACACGCTTCAGGAGCCCCCAGTGGCGCGGTTTTAAAGTCAGACATCCTATCTGCAAGCCCTGTGTGTCCAAATCCAATCCTGACTGAACAGAAAAAACTGCACCCATCCCGGTGTAAATGTATCACAACTCCCATCAGCTCTAGTCATGGTGTCTAATAATGAGTAATACAAGAGTTGGAGTCCAACATCTGGAGGGCCACATAAAGTGGCATAGAGAGCCAGATACGGCCTTTGAGCCTTGAGTTTGAGACATGTCTCTTAAAACGCACTGAATGCACTTCAATGGCATGTGTAGTAAAGCCACTGCTTTCAGGCTACATTACATGTCCAGTGTAGATGAGCCCAACATGGTAGGACTTGTGCAAGCAGAGCAAAAGGGAGGGGTTTGAAAACGATGTGTCTCTTGGTCTCACCCGCACAACGTAGACACGAACCAAGACGTTGACATCCTGGTCAGTCGTAAGGCCGAACAGGGCATAGGGTTACAGCCTGGGTTGGATGAAGTTACACTCCCCCTGAAGACGCAGGTTCGCAGCTTGGGTGTGATCCTGGATTCATCGCTGAGCCTGGAACCTCAGGTTTCGGCGGTGACCAGGGGAGCATTTATACAGTTAAAACTTGTGCGCCGGCTGCACCCGTACCTTGGGAAGTCTGACTTGGCCACAGTAGTCCACGCTCTGGTTACATCCCGTATAGACTACTGCAATGCTCTCTACGTAGGGTTGCCTTTGAAGACGGTCCAGAAGCTTCAGTTAGTCCAACGAACAGCAGCCAGATTGCTAACATGAGCGGTGCTCAGGGAGCATACACCCCCTTATTGTGCCAGGTTTGGTACTGGGTCCAATTCAATGTTCTGGCTTTGGCCTACAAAGCCCTAAAAAACGGTTCTGGCCCAACGTACCTGTCCGAACTTGTCTCCCCTTACGAACCAACGAGGACTTTTAAGATCATCTGGGGAGACCCTGCTCTTGGTCCCGCCTTCGTCTCAAGTATGTTTGGCGGGGACAAGAGACAGGGCCTTCTCAGTGGTGGCCCCTCGGCTATGGAACAACCTCCCTAGGGTGATTAGATCTGCTCCCTTCCTCTTAACGTTTGGAGGCAAGTTAAAACATTGCTGTCCAAGCAAGCATTTACAAATGCAGAGTAGCTAATATAGGAAATCGAATGATTTGACAATGGAACTGGACAATGCTTGATAATAATGAGACGCTAATGATGTTGTTTTTATTGCTTTTGTGGTGTTTTATATTGTTTAATGTTTTTATCTGCATTATGTTTTTATATGTACTGATTTGTTGGAATCCGCCTTGAGTCGCTGATTGGCTGAGAAAGGCGGTATACAAATACAATACAATAAATAAATAATATTATAGGACATATGTAGGCAAAGCAAGTAAAAGTAGCAAAACAATAAAAATCCACAATCGAAGATTATCCAGGAACATAGCAAAAGACCAGGTCCATGAATACATTGGAGCCCCTGATGGTGCTGTGGGTTAAAGCTCTGAGCTGCTGAACTTGCATACCAAAAGGTCACAGGTTTGAATCCGGGGAGCGGCATGAGCTCCCGATGTTAGCCCCAGCTTAATGTCAGTGGAAAACCTTTAGCTTTACCTGTATACATTTCATATAATCTCCACTGTATAAACAGTTCTTACATAGTTTCCTTTATAGCTGATCTATGTGGTTAATCAACAGATTTTATTTTTGTAATTGGAAACTTATCCATATATTGGTAATTAATGCAACTCAATCAACAAATTGGCAAATAACAACAGTTATAATAGAACAGGGGTCCTCAAACTTTTTGAAACAGGGCCAGATCACAGTCCTCAAACTGCTGGAGGGCCGGATTATAATTTGAAAAAAACAAGAACCATGAATGAATTCCTATGCACACTGCACATATCTTATGTGTAGTGCAAAAAACCACTTAAAAGCAATACGATAATTAAAATGAAGAACAATTTAACAAATATAAACTTACTAGCTGTCCCCTGCCACGCGTTGCTGTGGCCCAGTCTGTTGATCTGGAAAATAAAGTAATGAGAAAGTGGTGGTTTCTAATATATGTAATGTCTTTCTGCTTGTGAGTAAAGAGTATTTGTTGCTGTTTCTTTGTCCGTGTTGATGTGGAGAGTGTCTGGTTTGCCCACCCTGGGACATGCAACATATCATTGTCCTTCGTCAGGGGTCCCTTTCAAATCTATGATACTATATCTCTGTGTGTGTGAAACATATCTATCTATATCTATGGCTGGATGGCACTTTGTCAGGAAGACTTTGATTACGTTTTCTTGCCCTGGTGAAGGGAGTTGGATTGGATGGCCTTAAGTATTTTTTGTTGGTCATGGGAGTTCTGTGTGGGAAGTTTGCCCGGATTCTGTCGTTCGTGGGGTTCAGAATGCTCTTTGATTGTATGTGAACTGTGAATCCCAGTGACTACAACTCCCAAATGCCAAGGTCTGTTTCCCCCAAACTCCATCTGTGTTCATATTTGGGCGTATTGAGTGCTTGTGCCAAGTTTGGTCCAGATCTATCATTGTTTGAGTCCACAGTGCTCTCTGGATGTAGGTGAACTACAACTCCAAAAAACTCAAGGTCAATGCCCACCTGTGGTGAAGTGTGAATGTTAACCTACAGCCATGTATAATTGTAGGTAGGTGTTTAAAGGGGTAAGTATTTAAAATAGCCTAACTGGGGCCAGCTCAGCTCACTCTGAGATGGGTTGTCATGGTAAAAGGGGAGGAGCCAACTGCCACTTGGCAAGAGCAGGCATTTTAAATAGGCAGTCTGTGGTCAGAGAACCGCAGGGAAAACTGGTTCTACTGTGTTGAGAATCAGGAACGTTTAGGCTTTTAGCCTGTGTGGTTTAGATAGGTCAATTGACTTATTTAGATTAGTAGTTAGGGTTTAAGTAAAAAGGGGAAGAGAACCCCAGTAAGAATCTTTACTGTAACAGAGATAACAGAGGGAAATAATAGTCTAGTACTTGGAGTGATCTGTTAAGGAAAGAAACACATTTTGAAGGAAATAAGTTTAAAATCTGTCTAGTGGAAAGAACAGTCCTCTTAAGAGTTGTTTTATGAAAGGTTATAAATGTAACCACTAAAGGAATGTACCTCTAGGAGTTAAGAAACATTGAAACCATTAAGCTTCTATACTTCAATAAACTTATTACAGTTTCTCGTAAATCCAATTCCATCGTTGATAGAGTTCAGAATGCTTTTTGATTGTAGGTGAACTATAAATCCCAGCAACTACAACTCCCAAAGGACAAAAGCAATTTTTTTTGAGTGATGGTCACCCCTTGTGTTGTGAGACGTTTTGTTGCCGAATTTGGTGTGATTTCGTTCATTGGTTCTTTTGTTTTTAAGGTACACATTATGCACAGCGCATTTTTATATCTATAGATTAGTATTTCAATGGTAAGTGTGGGCCAGTTTTTGGCTGATAAGATAGGATTGTTGTTGTGTGCTTTCAGACTTAGGTTGACACTGAGCGAGGGCCGGGTAAATGACCTTGGAGGGCCGTACCCGGCCCTTGGGCCTTAGTTTTTGGACCCCTGTAATAGAGCCTACACTTGAACACACGGGCACTCCCCTTCTGTCATGATTAAATGAGAAACAGTTGGACCTACCCGAGAAGGATACTGCTGTGCAGGAGCTGATTTCTGTTGGGGCAATGAGAGTAAACTCGATCCAGCTATGCTGGTGAAAGAGAATGTCTCAACAGAAGGAAGACCAGTTGTAGAGAGATTAGAAAGGCAGCATAAAGGAAGGATGCTGAGAACAGAAGATTGCTGTAAGCAATAGTTGCAATAGATGCCTTCAGCCAGTGACTTGGATCCCTGGCCCTTCATTCTGCTATGTGGAGTTTTGACCCGAGACTGCATTCTTGGATAATGTGTTCTGCCTGATACTGTGTTTGGGTTGCCTTTTGTGAATGACATTGGACTGCTTTTGGATTTGTTGGTGAACTTCCTGTATCTTGACCTCGGACTACTTTTGGCATTCTTGCTGCTTTAGATATCCTAAGAGACTCTTTCTGTGTCTGGCTGTACGCTGTCTTCCTACTGTGACGAGTCACTGAAGCAGCCTCTTGACACTGGACTAGATACCCTTTGGGGGTCTCTTCTAACCCCAGTCTATATAAATAAAAACGTAATGTTTGTTTGTGGTATTCACAGAACTCAAAAACCCCTGGACGAATTGACACCAAATTTGGACACAAGACACCTAACAACCCAATGTATGTCCTTCACTCAAAAAAATTGATTTTGTCATTTGGGCGTTATAGTTGCTGGGATTTATAGTTCGCCTACAATCAAAGACCATTCTGAACCCCACCAACGATGGAATTGAACCGAACTTGGCACACAGTTCTCCCATGACCAACAGAAAATACTCGAAGGGTTTGGTGGGCAGTGTCCTTTGGTTTTGGAGTTGTAGCTCACCTACATCCAGAGAGATCTGCGGACTCAAATGATGGATCTGGACTAAAATCTACACAAATACTCAACATGCCCAAATGTGAACACTGGTGGAGTTTGGGGAAAATAGAATCTTGACATTTGGGAGTTGTAATTGCTGGGATTTATAGTTCACCTACAATCACAGAGCATTCTGAATCCCTCCAACGATGGAATTGAACCAAACTTAGCATATAGAACCCCCATGACCACTAGAGTGGGCCACAGCAATGTGTGGCAGGGGACGACTAGTGAAGTATAAACTGCCTGGATCTAGATTTACTATGAGACCAGATTTTCTTTTAATAGGAATGTTGGACAGTCATCTAGAAACAAAGTTTGAAAGTAGGTTCTTGTGGGTTTTTTCGGGCTATAGGGCCATGTTCTAGAGGCATTTCTCCTGACGTTTCGCCTGCATCTATGGCAAGCATCCTCAGAGGTAGTGAGGTCTGTTGGAATTAGGACAATGGGTTTATATATCTGTGGAATGGTTGGGGTGGGGCAAAGAGCTCTTCCCTGCTGGAGCTAGGTGTGAATGTTTCAACTGACCACCTTCATTAGCATTTGAAGGCCTGGCTGAGCCTGGGAAAATCTTTTGTTGAGAGGTGTTAATCTGTGCCTGGTTGTTTCCTCTCTGCTGTTTTGCTGTTGTAATTTTAGAGTTTTTTAATACTGGTAGCCAGATTTGGTTCATTTTTATGGTCTCCTCCTTTCTGTTGAAATTGTCCACATGCTTGTGGATTTCAATGGCTTCTCTGTGTAGTCTGACATGGTGGTTGTTGGTGTGGTCCAGCATTTCTGTGTTCTCAAATAATATGCTGTGTCCAGGCTGGTTCATCAGGTGCTCTGCTATGGCTGACTTCTCTGGTGAAGTAGTCTGCAGTGCCTTTCATGTTCCTTGATTCGTGTTTGGGCAGTGCTGCGTTTGGTGGTCCCTATGTAGACTTGTTCACAGCTACATGGTATATGGTAGACATAGTATATGGTATATGAACATGAGGAAGAACTTCCTGACTGTGAGAGCCATTCGGCAGTGGACTCTTTGCCCCGGAGTATGGTGGAGGCTCCTTCCTTGGAAGCTTTTAAACAGAGGCTGGATGGCCATCTGTCATAGAATCATAGAATCAAAGAGTTGGAAGAGACCTCATGGGCCATCCAGTCCAACCCCATTCTGCCAAGAAGCAGGAATATTGCATTCAAATCACCCCTGACAGATGGCCATCCAGCCTCTGCTTAAAAGCTTCCAAAGAAGGAGCCTCCAACACACTCCGGGGCAGAGAGTTCCACTGCTGAACGGCTCTCACAGTCAGGAAGTTCTTCCTCATGTTCAGATGGAATCTCCTCTCTTGTAGTTTGAAGCCATTGTTCCGCGTCCTAGTCTCCAGGGAAGCAGAAAACAAGCTTGCTCCCTCCCCCCTGTGGCTTCCTCTCACATATTTATACATGGCTATCATATCTCCTCTCAGCCTTCTCTTCTTCAGGCTAAACATACCCAGTTCCCTAAGCCGCTCCTCATAGGGCTTGTTCTCCAGACCCTTGATCATTTTAGTCGCCCTCCTCTGGACACATTCCAGCTTGTCAATATCTCTCTTGAATTGTGGTGCCCAGAATTGGACACAATATTCCAGATGTGTCAGGGGTGATTTGAATACAATATTCCTGCTTCTTGGCAGAATGGGGTTGGACTGGATGGCCCATGAGGTCTCTTCCAACTCTTTGATTCTATGATTCTATGATTCTATTCCTGCAGAGGTGAGAGGATCCCTCTTGTTTTTATTTATTTATCGTGTCAGAGCAACCAAACAGTTGTATTACATTTTTAACAAAACAAACAGACAGACAAAACACAAAGTTTGCAAGCTTGGTAGTTGAATAAATGTCCTTTGATCAGTATCTGGCCACTTGGATGATGATGATGATAAATAGAATGTACTTAAACAGATAGAATATTGTAATAAAATTATAAGCATAACATGTTTCAAGCAGGGAAACTTGAAAACTACATGGGAAGCATTTTATCATGTTTATTGTTGTTTTAGATGGATTATTATGCAAAATGTTAACATGCTCAATGATTTTATGTATAAATTTCATTAAGACATCAGACATGTACATTCCCAATTTGATGTGATTAATTGTATATTCTGTTAAATAATCAAATAAACAAATAAATAAAAGTGTTGCCAAAAGCAGATGTGTACTCACATAGTATTCTCTGAAGCAGTGGCTCTCAAGCTTCCTAATGCCGTGACCCCTTAATACAGTTCCTCATGTTGTGGTGACCCCCAACCATCAAACTACTTTCATTGCTACTTCATAACTGTAATGTAAATATCTGATATGCAGAATGCATTTTCATTCACTGATACACCCAAATTTGAATACTGGTGAGGTTGGGGGGGGGGGGGGGGAGAGAATTGATTTGAACTCCCATGGCCAACAGAAAATACTGGAAGTGTTTGGTGGGTGCTGACCTTGTGTTTTGGATTTGTAGTTCACCTACATCCAGAGAGCACTGTGGACTCAAACAATGATGGATCTGGATCTCATGATGGATCTCATTACCTCTGAGGATGCTTGCCATAGATGCAGGCGAAACGTCAGGAGAAAAATTGCCTCCAGAACATGGCCATATAGCCCGGAAAAATCTACAACCCAATGATGGATCTGGACCAAACTTGGCACGGATGCTCAATATGCCCAAATGTGAACAACTGGTGGAGTTTGGGGAAAATAGACCTTGACATTTGGGAGTTGTAGTTACTGGGATTTATAGTTCTCCTACAATCAAAGAGCATTCTGAACCCCACCAATAGTATAATTGGGCCAAACTTCCCACATGGACTCCACATGACACTCTGACACCCCCTCTCGATACCCCCCAGGGTTCCCGACCCCCAGGTTAAAAAACACTGATCTAAAGGGAGTACTTCTACTTAGCTGATCCCTCATTGTCTGAGTAAGATTGTCCTCCAAGTGTGGTATCCTGGTGGTGGGTACGCAGGTGTCTGTGGAGCCCTATTCTTGATCCGCGTGTTTTCCTGCAGTGAAGACATAGGTTTCCAGGTGGAAGGCAGTTCTTAACAGGGTTGGCATGACGTACCTTGATCTTGGCATGTTTCTCCCTTTCGTCCTCTATTCGTGCCTCTTCACATTCTTCAGCACCGGGCATTCGAACAACGTGGCTGGTCCAGCGGAGTTGATGGAGGAAGAGCATCGCTTCAATACCGGTGGTTTTTTCCAGCATTCTAATATTTGTCTGCTTGTCTTCCTAAGAGATTTGCATATTTTCCGGAGGCAGCACTGAGGTAGCAATGCAAAGCAAACAAAATTGGAGCTAGGTTCTTGTGGTTTTTTTCGGGCTATAGGGCCATGTTCTAGAGGCATTTTTTCCTGACGTTTTGCCTGCATCTATGGCAAGCATCCTCAGAGGTAGTGAGGTCTGTTGGAATTAGGACAATGGGTTTATATATCTGTGGAATGGCTGGGGTGGGGCAATGAGCTCTTCTCTGCTGGAGCTGGGTGTGAATGTTTCAACTGACCACCTTCATTAGCATTTGAAGGCCTGGCTGAGCCTGGGAAAATCTTTTGTTGAGAGGTGTTAAGATGTGCCTGGTTGTTTCCTCTCTGCTGTTTTGCTGTTGTAATTTTAGAGTTTTTTAATACTGGTAGCCAGATTTTGTTCATTTTCATGGTCTCTTCCTTTCTGTTGAAATTGTCCACATGCTTGTGGATTTCAATGGCTTCTCTGTGTAGCCTGACATGGTGGTTGTTGGTGTGGTCCAGCATTTCTGTGTTCTCAAATAATATGCTGTGTCCAGGCTGGTTCATCAGGTGCTCTGCTATGGCTGATTTCTCTGGTTGGAGTAGTTTGCAGTGCCTTTCATGTTCCTTGATGCGTGTCTGGGCAATGCTGCGTTTGGTGGTCCCTCTGTAGACTTGTCCACAGCTGCATGGTACACGGTAGACTCCTGCATAGGGACCACCAAACGCAGCGCCCAAACAAGAATCAAGGAACATGAAAGGCACTGCAGACTACTGCAGCCAGAGAAGTCAGCCATAGCAGAGCACCTGACGAACCAACCACCATGTCAGACTACACAGAGAAGCCATTGAAATCCACAAACATGTGGACAATTTCAACAGAAAGGAGGAAACCATGAAAATGAACAAAATCTGGCTACCAGTATTAAAAAATTCTAAAATTGCAACAGCAAAAACAGCAGAGAGGAAACAGGCAGGGACATCTAATTATTACCTTTCAAGAAGAGTTTGCTCCAGGCACAATCAGACCATTGTATGCTAATCAAGGTGGTCAGTTGAAAAGATTCACACCTAGCCCAACTGACAAAAGTGCTTTGTCCCACCCCGGTCATTCCACAGATATATAAACCCATTTTTCCCAGTTCCAACAGACCTCACTCCCTCTGAGGATGCTTGCCATAGATGCAGGCGAAACATCAGGAGAAAAATTGCCTCCAGAACATGGCCATATAGCCCGGAAAAACCCACAAGAACCCAAAATTGGAGCTCCTGGTGCAGTTGTACCTGCACACTCCCTCCTCCCTGTGGCTTCCTCTCATATGTATACATGGCTATCATCCCCCATGACCTTCTGGCAAGGAAACTAGTCCAATGTGGGCGAGGCAAAACTACGGTGAGGTGGATCTGTAATTGGTTAAGTGGACGAACACAGAGAGTGCTCACTAATGCTTCCTCTTCATCTTGGAAAGAAGTGACAAGTGGAGTGCCGCAGGGTTCCGTCCTGGGCCCGGTCCTGTTCAACATCTTTATTAATGACTTAGATGAAGGGCTAGAAGGCAGGATCATCAAGTTTGCAGATGACACCAAATTGGGAGGGAGAGCCAATAGTCCAGAGGACAGGAGCAGGATTCAAAACGATCTTGACAGATTAGAGAGATGAAGGGCCAAAACTCACACAATGAAGTTCAACAGTGACAAATGCAAGATACTCCACTTTGGCAGAAAAAATGAAATGCAAAGATACAGAATGGGGGACGATGCCTGGCTCGAGAGCAGTACGTGTGAAAAAGACCTTGGAGTCCTCGTGGACAACAAGTTAAACATGAGCCAACAGTGTGATGTGGCGGCAAAAAAAGCCAATGGGATTTTGGCCTGCATCAAGAGGAGCATAGTGTCTAGATCTAAGGAAGTAATGCTACCCCTCTATTCTGCTTTGGTTAGACCACACCTGGAATATTGTGTCCAATTCTGGGCACCACAATTCAAGAGAGATATTGGCAAGCTGGAATGTGTCCAGAGGAGGGCGACTAAAATGATCAAGGGTCTGGAGAACAAGCCCTATGAGGAGCGGCTTAGGGAACTGGGCATGTTTAGCCTGAAGAAGAGAAGGCTGAGAGGAGATAGGATAGCCATGTATAAATATGTGAGGAAGCCACAGGGAGGAGGGAGCAAGCTTGTTTTCTGCTTCCTTGGAGACTAGGACGCAATGGAACAATGGCTTCAAACTACAAGAGAGGAGATTCCATCTGAACATGAGGAAGAACTTCCTGACTGTGAGAGCCGTTCAGCAGTGGAACTCTCTGCCCCGGAGTGTGGTGGAGGCTCCTTCTTTGGAAGCTTTTAAGCAGAGGCTGGATGGCCATCTGTCAGGGGTGAATTGAATGCAATATTCCTGCTTCTTGGCAGAATGGGGTTGGACTGGATGGCCCAGGAGGTCTCTTCCAACTCTTTGATTCTATGATTCTATATCTCAGTATGGCAATGCATTAATTCTGCGGTTCAGACACAGCCCGGGAAGCCAGGCTGGGGCTCTGGAGGCTTGGAGGGTGCGGTGCTTGCAATTGTGGGAAAGGGAGGCCAGGCAGAGGCCCTCCTCTGGCTTCCCACCACTTCTGAGTCCTGGAAGGATTCCCTTCCTTTTGCTGGGAGCAGCAGGCCTTCCCTCCTGAGGCAAAGCCGTTGACCACGCCCCCTTCGCTTCCCATTGGGCGGGAGGGAGGCGCCGACGTCACCCAGGCCCCGCCCCCCGTCCCGACGCCGACGCCATTTCTGTGAGGAAAGAAAGACGGACAAGAAGGTGAGGCCTTGGGCGGGGGGGGGGTGTCATGGAGGGGAGGGGGCGAGGCCTCCCCCGAAGAGATCTCCATCCGGGACCTCTTTCGGATCTCGGCCAGGAGGCCAAAGGGCAGCCAGGGAAGGCAGGGAAAGAGGGAGGCCTTTCCCTCAGGAAAAAGGAGGCTCCAGCTGAGGGCAAGGCCTCCCTCTTTCCCTGGCTGCCCTTTGGCCTCCTGGTCGAGATTCCCTGAGGAAACCTCTGAGGGAAAGGCCTGGCCTAGAGAGAGAGAGAGGCCCAGGCCCGACTGGGGTCTTCTTGCATTCAGAGAGATACCAAGTGAGCTGGGCAAAGAGAAATCCCTGATGGACCCGCGTAGCCACAGGTGGAGGCGTAATGTCAGGAGAAAATGCTGCAGGGGCCATGCTGTAAGCCCCTCCAGCTTCTGTGTTTTGCATGTATGCCAGTAGCCACAGGTGGAGGCGTAATGTCAGGAGAAAATGCTGCAGGAGCCATGCTGTAAGCCCCTCCAGCTAAGCTGGAGGGGCTTACAGCATGGCTCTTGCAGCATTTTCTCCTGACATTACGCCTCCATCTGTGGCTACTGGCATACATGCAAAACACACACACACAAAGTGAGCTGGGCAAAGAGAAATCCCTGATGGACCCGCGTGCCATAGGGAACAGAGTAAGCCGGAGTGTTGTGTGGCTCTTGCAGCATTTTCTCCTGACATTACGCCTCCTTCTCTGGCTACTGGTTTATATATGCGAAACACACACACAAAGTGAGCTGGGCAAAGAGAAATCCCTGATGGACCCGCGTGCCATAGGGAACAGAGTAAGCCGGAGTGCTGTGTGGCTCTTGCAGCATTTTCTCCTGACATTATGCCTCCATCTGTGGCTTCTGGCATACATGCAAAACACACACAGAAAGTGAACTGGGCAAAGAGAAATCCCTGATGGACCCACGTGCAATAGGGAACAATACACACAGAGAGAGACAAAGTAGCATCATTGCTGAAGGCTTTCATGACCGGAATCACTGGGTTGTGAGTTGTGTGTTCCAGAAGCATTCTCTCCTGACATTTCGCCTGCATCTCTGGCAGGCATCCTCAGAAGTTGGAAACAAGGCAAGTAGAGTTTATATATCTGAGAGACAGAGAGAGAGGCACAGGCCCTTCTGGGGTCTTCTTGCATTCAGATTCCCATCCAGTTAGAAGCATGGGTTTTGCACTCTAGGTCTTGTGTTTTCATTGGGAGGGGGGTGGATGACAGGAAAGTAGGGGGAAAGGGTTTCCCTCCTTCAACCCCTTCCCCCTTCTAAAAGGAACTGTCCTTCTTGACTTCTGCACTGTGCTTATAATATAATATTTATTTATTATTATTTATTTACTTTGCTTCTCTACCGCTGTATCTCAAGCCCGAAGGCAACTCACGGCGGTTCACAAACAGTAAAAACAGTAGAAACAGCAGTGGTTCCATACAACATATAACAATTGACTTAACACATTATCCATAAATTACCAATAAGCAATTACAATGCACAATTATTACAAAAAACAACCGTACCCAATCTTCTCATCATCCAAGCGTAGTCCAGGTTCGTCGTCCATTGTTCCATTCCTATGTTCCATTACCAGATTGCACTAAATTACTCAAACGCCTGCACAAACATCCAGGTCTTCACCTTTTTGCGGAATACCATTAGAGATGGTGCTAGTCTAATGTCCGCAGGAAGGGCGTTCCACAGCCGAGGAGCCACCACCGAGAAGGCCCTCTCTCTCGTCCCCGCCAGCCGAGCTTGAGAAGCAGGCGGGATCGAGAGCAGGGTCTCCCCGGAAGATCTCAAAGTCCTGGTGGGTTCATAGGCAGAGATGCGGTCAGATAGGTAGCTTGAGCCGGAACCGTTTAGGGCTTTAAAGGCCAACGCCAGCACTTTGAATTCAGCCCGGTAGCAGATCGGTAGCCAGTGGAGTTGGCGCAACAGGGGGTTTGTATGCTCCCTGCGCTCCGCTCCTGTTAAAATCATGGCTGCCGAGCGTTGGACTAGTTGGAGCTTCCGAGCTGTCTTCAAAGGCAACCCCACGTAGAGAGAGTTGCAGTAGTCTAAACGGGATGTAACCAGAGCGTGGACCGTGGCCAAGTCAGACTTCCCAAGGTACGGGCGCAGCTGGCGCACAAGCTTTAGCTGTGCAAATGCTCCCCTGGTCACCGCCGAAACCTGGGGTTCCAGGCTCAGCGATGAGTCCAGGGTCACACCCAAGCTGCGAACCTGCGTCTTCAGGGGGAGTGCGGCCCCATCCAACACAGGCTGTAACCCTATACCCTGTTCGGCCTTGCGACTGACCAGGAGTACCTCTGTCTTGTCTGGATTCAATTTCAATTTGTTCGCCCTCATCCAGACCGTCACAGCGGTCAAGCACCGGTTCAGGACCTGGACAGCCTCCTTAGTAGCAGGTGGGAAGGAGTGACAGAGTTGGACATCATCCGCGTACAGATGACACCGTACCCCGAAACTCCGGATGATCTCCCCCAGCGGCTTCATGTAGATGTTAAACAACATGGGAGATAATATTGAGCCCTGAGGAACCCCACAAGACAATGGTTGATGTCTTAATATTGATAATAATAATAATGCCATTCCTTATCCGCCTCTCCTTTTGTCACGAGACTAGGTTTAGGATAATTATAACACATAAAAATTATAAAAGTAAGAAGCACATATAAAATGGCCTATAAAGCCCTAAACGGTTCAGGCCCAAGTTACCTATCCGACTGCATCTCCACCTATGAACCCACCAGGACTTTGAGATCTTCCGGGGAGGCCCTGCTCTCGATCCCGCCTGCATCACAGGCGCGGCTGGCGGGGACGAGAGACAGGGCCTTCTTGGTGGTGGCCCCTCGGCTGCGGAACGCCCTGCCCACGGACATCAGATTGGCTCCCTCATTGATGGTATTCCGGAGAAGAGTGAAGACTTGGTTATTCGAACAGGCGTTTGAATAAAAAGTGCAATGCATTTCAGGAAATGGAACTACGACTGACGAGTTTGGATCATGATTCTAGTTATGAGACGCCAATTGATTGACTGTCTATTATTGTTAATTGCTTAACTTGTTTCTGTGTTAACTGTTTTTAAGTACCTGTTGATACCGCATTGAATTTTTGCCTTGATTGTTCGCTTTGTTTGTGCTTGATTGTTGTAAACCACTATGAGTCGCCTTAGGGCTGAGAATGGCGGTATACAAGTGAAGTAAATAAATAAATAAATAAAATATTACACGGCTGTTCCATGATCTGGGCAGAGACCAAAAGGGAGCATTAGACAGAGAATTTATTCATTTATTAATTTATGATATTTATATGCTGCCCTTCTCACCCCAAAGGGGATTCAGAGTGGCTTACAAGTAAAAAGTAAATACAATATATTATATTATCATAGCACAATATTAATATTATATATCACATTGTACTATAACAAAATACTGTAATATTATTAGTAATATTACATTTAATATAAAATATATAATTATAATATTATTATTATTTGTTGTTGTTGTTCATTCGTTCAGTCGTCTCCGACTCTTCATGACCTCATGGACCAGCCCACGCCAGAGCTCCCTGTCGGCCGTCACCACCCCCAGCTCCCTCAATTATTAGTAGTATATTGTATTACATTATAATATCAATATTTTGTTGAAGGCTTTCATGGCTGGAATCACTGGGTTGTTGTAAGTTTTTCCAGGCTGTATGGCCATGTTCTAGAGGCATTTTCTCCTGACGTTTCGCTTGCATCTATGGCAAGCATCCTCAGAGGTAGTGAGGTCTCTTGGAAGTAGGAAAATGGGTTTATATATCTGTGGAATGACCAGGGTGAGACAAAGGACTCTTGTCTGCTGGAGCTAGGTGTGAATGTTTCAACTGGCCACCTTGATTAGCATTTGATGGCCTGCCCAAGCCTGGGGCAACAATAATAATAATAATAATAATAATAATAATAATAATAATAAACCTTGTATTGTCGAAGGCTTTCATGGCCGGAATCACTGGGCTGTTGTAGGTTTTTCCGGGCTATATGGCCATGTTCTAGAGGCATTCTCTCCTGACATTTCGCCTGCATCTATGGCAAGCATCCTCAGAGGTAGTGAGGTCTGTTGGAACTAGGAAAATGGGTTTATATATCTGTGGAAAGTCCAGGGTGAGACAAAGGACTCTTGTCTGCTGGAGCTAGGTGGGAATGTTTCAACTGGCCACCTTGATTAGCATTTGATGGCCTGGCAGTGCCCGTGGCAATCTTTTGGTGAGAGGTGATTAGATGTCTCAGTTTGTTTCCTCTCTGTTGTTTTGCTGTTGTAGTTTTAGAAGCCATTGAAATCCACAATAAGCATGTGGACTATTTTAACAGAAAGGAGAAAATCATGAAAATGAACAAAATCTGGCTACCAGTATTTAAAAACTCTAAAATTGCAACAGGAAAACAACAGAGATGGGGTGTATATATATCTGTGGAATGTCCCAAGCCCCCTCCCTGCACCCAAGCCCCTCTTCTTTCCTACTCCCCACACCCAAGCAGCCCTCACTACCCACTCCCCTTCCCCAAGCCACCGTCTTTTCCTACTCCCCACACCTAATCCCCTCCCAGAGAGGAAACAATCTGGGACATCTAATCAACTCTCAACAAAAGATTGCCCCAGGCACTGCCAGGCCATCACATGCTAATCAAAGTGGTCAGTTGAAACATTCACACCTAGCTCCAGCAGACAAGAGTTCTTTGTCCTACCCTGGTCATTCCACAGATATATAAACCCTTTTTCCTAGTTCCAACAGACCTCACTACCTCTGAGGATGCTTGCCATAGTTGCAGGCGAAACGTCAGGAGAGAATGCCTCTAGACCATGGCCATATAGCCCGAAAAAACCTAGAACAACCCAGTTATTTTGGCCATGAAAGCCTTCAACAAAACATTGATATTATAATGTAATACAATATACTACTACTACTAATAATAATATGATATTATAATTATATATTTTATATTAAATGTAATATTACTAATAATATTACAGTATTTTGTTATAGTTCAATGTAATATATACTATTAATGTTGTGCTATGATAATATAATATATTGTATTTACTTTTTACTTGTAAGCCACTCTGAATTCCCTTTGGGGTGAGAAGGGCAGCATATAAATATCATAAATTAATAAATGAATAAATTCTCTGTCTAATGCCCCCTTTTGGTCTCTGCCCAGATCATGGAACAGCCGTGTAATATTTTATATGTGCGTCTTACTTTTATAATTTTTATGTGTTATAATTATCCTAAAACTGGTCTCGTGAGAAAAGGAGAGGCGGATAAGGAATGAAATTATTATTATTATTATCATTATTATTATTACTAATAATAATGACAATATATTGTCGAAGGCTTTCATGGCCGGAATGAATGGGTTGCTGTGAAGTTTTTGGGCTGTATTGCGAAGGTGTTCCAGCAGCATTTTCTTCTGGTGTTTGGCCTGCATCTGTGGCTGGCATCTTCAGAGAATCTGATGGTGGTCAAGCAAGTGGGGTGTATATATACCTGTGGAATGTCCCAAGCCCCCTCCCTGCACCCAAGCCCCTCTCCTTTCCTATTCCCCACACCCAAGCAGCCCTCCCTACCCACTCCCCATCCCCAAGCCACCTTCTTTTCCTACTCCTCACACCCAATCCCCTCCCAGCCCACTCCCTGTGCCCCCCCCCAAACACTCAAGCTCTCCTCGTTTCCCACACCTCACCACCAAGCGGTCCTTCCTGTCCACTCCTCACAACCAAGCCCCCCTCATTTCTCACTCTGCACACCCAAGCGGCCCTCCCTGCCCATTCCCCATACCCAAGCCCCCCTCATTTCCCACTCCGTGCATCCAAGCCTCCTTCCCTGCACACTCCCCACATCCAAGCCACTCCCCCTGCCCACTCCTCACAGCCAACCCCTTCCCTGCCCACTCTCCCCTCCCAAGTTATTATTATTATTATTATTATTATTATTATTATTATTAACTTTATTTGTACCCCGCTAGCATCTCTCGAAGGACTCGATGTGGCTTACACGGGCCGAAGCCTCAAAACACAATACAATAGAAAACATAACACAACAATAAACAAAGCAAATCAAAACAATTAAGCCAAATAACAACAATGACAATACATCAATACATCAAGACACTATTAAAACTGGTTCGGCCGGCGCAATGGGGTACAGGGTTAAAAGTGCTGAGATGGCAGGAGGAACGTAGGATTAAAAGTGCGGTGTGCAGCAACATTGGTTGTGCTAAAGTGCTTCTAGGACTTGGGATGGGGATTCCTAATCTGCGAAGGCACATCGGAACAGCCAGGTTTTTAGGTTCCTTCTGAAAACTGCTAAAGTGGGGGCCTGTCAGAGATCTTTTGGAAGGGCATTCCAAAGTCGGGGGGCCGCCACAGAGAAGGCCCTGTCCCGTGTCCCCACCAAGCGCGCTTGCGACGTGGGTGGGATCACGAGCAGGGCCTCCCCAGATGATCGGAGTGAGCGTGTGGGTTCGTAGATGGAGATGCGGTCATGCAGGTAGGGTGGTCCCAAACCGTTCAGGGCTTTGTAGGTGAGCACCTGCACCTTGAATTGGGCTCGGAAAATAAATGGCAGCCAGTGGAGCTCCTTAAACAGAGGGGTAGACCTCTCTTGATAATGAGCTCCAGTTAGCATCCTGGCTGCTGCCCGCTGGACCAATTGAAGTTTCTGAGCCGTCTTCAAGGGCAGCCCTACGTAGAGCGCATTGCAGTAATCCATTCTAGAGGTGACCAAGGCGTGGACCACCCCGGCCAGATCTGCCTTCACGAGGTACGGTCGCAGCTGGCGCACAAGTCTCAGTTGTGCAAAGGCCCTCCCGGATACCGCCGACACCTTACGTGCCCACACCCAAGTCCCCCCTCATTTCTCATTTTCCATTCCCCACACCCAATCCCTTCTCCCAACCGTGCCCACTCCCCACTCCCTCCCTGCCGGCCCACCCCCACACACAAGCCCTCTCCAGCCCACACTGTCCTCTCTGCCATTCCACACACCAAGCCTCCCTCATTTCACATTGCTCAGACCCAAGCCACACTCCTTGCCCACTCCTGTAACTAAGTTGCTCCCTGCACCTAAGCTGCACTCCCCACACCCAAGCGGTCCTCCATGCCCACTCCCCGCTACCAGACCCCCTCTCATTTCACACTGCCCACACCCAATCCGTCTTCCCTGCCCACTCCCACTCCCAAGTTGCCCTCCCTGCACCTAAGCTGCAATCCCCACACCCAAGTTTATTTACAGTAGGTTCTTGTGGGTTTTTTCGGGCTATAGAGCCATGTTCTAGAGGCATTTCTCCTGACGTTTCGCCTGCATCTATGGCAAGCATCATCAGAGGTAGTGAATACTTTATTTACAGTATGTAAATACTTTATTTACAGTATTTATATACCGCCCTTCTCACCCCGCAGGGGACTCAGGGCAGAGTATAATGAACACATATATGGCAAACATTCAATGCCAATTTTGACATGCAACGTATACAGACACACACAGAGGCTATTTAACTTTTTCTGGCCACCAGGGGAGCTGTTGCTTTCATCGTCCATCTGCGACACTGATGAAGTACTTCCGCATTCCCTGCATTGCTGGAGTGCTTTGCTGGAGTCTTTTTTATGGCCTCATAAATTAGTTAATTTAGCCTCCCCACACAAGGTGGTACCTAATTTTCCTACTTGACAGATGCAAATGTCTTTCGGGTTGCAAAGGTTGACAACAGGCTACACAATTGGTCAGAAGCCCACTCCAACCCGGGCTGGCTTCGAACTCATGACCTTTTGGTCAGAGTGATCTTAATGCAGCTGACACTCAGACAGCTGATAGAGGGAGCTCTCTATTAGGCTTGGGCAATCCATGGTTCTAAATGGTTCTAAAGTACTTACAAAACTAAAGTTCTGGTGGTGAAAATTTCAGAACTCTAACAAAACTTTCAAAATGTAATTATTATTTCATTATTGGCGATTTTTATGAGAGAACTAATGAGGAACTGCCACTTATAATGAAATTTTGAGAGTTTTGTTAGAGTTTTGAAATTTTCATCACCAGAACTTTAGTTTTGTAAGTACTTTAGAACCATTTAGAACCATGGATTGCCCAAGCCTACTCTCTATGCCACTCTCTGCTACCAAGCCCTTCTCATTTCTCTCTGCCCACTCCCTACTCCCAAGCCGCCCTCCCTGCTCTCTCCCTACAACCAAGCATCACTCCCCACACCCAAGTCATCCTCCCTGCCCACTCCCAAGTTGCCCTTCCTGCCCTCTTCCCACAATCAAGCGCCTCTCCTCCTGCCCAAGCCACCCTTTCTACCCACTTCCTGTGCCCAAACTCTCCTCCCTGCCCAGTCCCCACACCCAAGCCCCCACATATCACACTCCCCACACCCAAGCTGCCCTCCCTGCCCACTTTCCACACCCAAGCCTCCATCAGTTTCCACTCCCAACGCCCAAGCCACCCTTCCTGGCCACTCTCCCTGCCCACTCATCTCACCCAGGTCGGCCTCCCTGCCCCCACACCCAATCCCCCCTCATTTCCCACTCCTCGCACCCAAGCCGCTCTTCCTGCTTACTCCCCACACGCTCATCACCCTAATTTCCCAATCCCTTCGCCCAAATGGCCCTCGCTGTCCACTCCCAAGCCGCCGTCCCTTTGCCCAAGCTACCCTCCATGTCCACTTCCTGCATCCAAGCTGACCTCCCTGCCTACTCCCCACGCCCAAGCCATCCTCCCTATTCCCGAGGCGCACTCCCTGCCCACTACCCATACCCAAGCTTCCCTCATTTTCCACTCCCCACACTTAGGGCCCCTTGCTGCCTACTCCCCACATCCAAGCCTTCCTCGTTACCCACAACCCACACCCAACCCCCTCCTTGCACATTCATCATGCCCAAGCCACCCTCCCTGCCCACCCCAAGCCCCAACCCTGCCTATTGCCCACATCCAAGCATCTCTCCCTGCCCACTCCTCACGGCCAGGCCACCCTCCCTGCCCACCCACCCCTGTCATGTGCAGCAGTTGATGGTGGTTTGAATTCCTAGCAGTTGGGGTGGATAGTATACAGAAGGTTTGGCATGATAATGACTCATCCGGGTGTTCATTATTCAGAAGGTACAGAAGGGGTTAATGTTCCTAGTTTAAAAGGGCAGAGTAATCTGTAGTTAATGGGTGGAGGCTTGCAAGAGAACCTAGCAGAGACTGCTCTTTGGGAGAAAAGTATCTGCCACACTTGGCTGTGCATCCTGGTGGTGTTTCCTCCAGGTTGGTGGATTACGGTATCCAGACCTGTGTCATCAACTGTTGTCTTCTCTCTCTTCTTCTCTCTCTTGGGCGATCCCTCGTTGGACGAGTAAGATGGTCTTCCATCATGGGTTTCCCTGTGGGTCCGTATGTGGCTGTGGAGCCCTATTCTTGCTCTGCATCTTTTCCGCAGTGAGGGCATTGGTTTCCAGGTGGAAGGCGGTCCCAGTTGGGGTTGGCTTGATGCGCCTTCCTCCTGGCACGTTTCTCTCTTTCACCCTCCACTCGTGCCTCCTCGAATTCTGCGGCACTGCTGGTCACAGCTGACCTCCAGCTGGAGCGCTCAAGGGCCAGGGCTTCCCAGTTCAACTGTTGTAAGCCTTGTGGAACCTTGAACCAAGAAGATGTTTGTGTTGGGGAATCGCATTGCCTTTGTACTCAGCTGTGGACTTTGATGAACTGCAAATCCCTACATTGACCTTTGATTACTGTGTTTGGACTACCCTTAAATTTTGGCTTCTCTGGCTCAACCAATGGAAAAATGACTACGTTTTAGACTCTTGCTCCTTGGATATTTATTGACCCTCTGTGTTTGTAGTACGCTTGTTGTTGTAAGACTTTGTTTTATATTCTTCGGTGGTAAGCTATCTTTCTCTTTTGAACTGGGACCTTGAAACAGCCAAAGTGTTTAACTTAATGTTTCAAGTAAAATAGCTTTGACCCAAACCTGGTTGTTTTGTTAACCTCTGCTGCAGACCCCTCATTTTCTACTCCCCAGGCCCGAGTTTGGTCTAGGTCTTTCATCAGTGGAGCTCACCGTTTCTCTGATTGTGGGTGAACTACAACTCCCAAAAAGAAAGGCCAGTCCCCCCAAACCCCTTCAGTAATCAAATTTCGGCATATCAGGTATGCGTGCCAAGTTTGGTCCAGATCCAGCTTTGGTGGAATTCAGAGTGCTCATTGATTGCAGGTCAACTATAAATCCAAGTACCTACAACTAACAAATGCCCAGGCCAATTCCACCCCAAACCTACTAGTATTCAAAATTTGGCATATCTGTATGCATGCCAAATTTGATGCAGATCCATCATTGTTGGTGCTCTCTTGATGTAGGTGAATTATAATTCCTATCAATCAAAGCCCTCCTGCATTTTTGTTGGCCAGGGCCATAGTTGGTAGAGTCTAGAGTATATTATACTCTGAACTATAAATCCCAGTACCTATAATGGCTATAAATCAAGGTGAATTCCCCCCAAACCAGCGCTCTAACTTGATGTAGGGTGAACCACAACTTCCATCATGTGGAGTCAATCCTTCAAAGTCCTCCAGCATATGTTGTTGCTGATTAGTTCTTCTCTGTTTGTTGTACAAAGTTGAAAAGAGTAGGAAAGGGTTAAGGGAGAGGCGGTGGGGAGGACCATGCAAATTCAGCTGTGGAACTCTCTACCCAGTGACATTAGATTGCCCCCCCCCCTTGTCTTTTAGAATGAAACCCAAACCTGGTTTTGGGACCAAGGGTTCAATCAGTAGAAGAAGCAATTTAGAATGGGACCCAATTTGTGTGAATGACAATAGACTGACCTGAACTATGATTTCAAACCTGTGTGACTTAAACAATGTTTTAGTAATTTTAAAGCATTAACGAATTGTTTAGTTGCTTTTATCATTTATTAATGTTGTTGGTGGCGCAGTGGGTTAAAGCGCTGAGCTGCTGAGCTTGTTGACCAAAAGGTCACAGGTTCGATTCTGGAGAGCGACGTGAGCTTCCGCTGTCAGCTCTAGCTTCTGTCAACCTAGCAGTTCGAAAACATGCAAAAAAATTTTTTGTCGTGTCAGGAGTGACTTGAGAAACTGCAAGTCACTTCTGTTGTGAGAGAATTGGCCGTCTGCAAGGACTTTGCCCAGGGGATGCCTGGATGTTTTGATGTTTTATCATCCTTCTGGGAGGCTTCTCTCATGTCCCCGCATGAGGAGCTGGAGCTGATAGAGGGAGCTCATCTGCCTCTCCCCGGATTCGAACCTGCGACCTGTCGGTCTTCAGTCCTGCCGACACAGGGGTTTAACCCACTGCGCCACCAGGGGCTCCATAACATGCAAATGTGAGTAGATCAATAGGCGGGGAGGTAAGGGCGCTCCATGCAGTCATGCCGGCCACATGACCTTGGAGGTGTCTATGGACAACGCCGGCTCTTCAGCTTAGAAATGGAGATGAGCACCATACCCCAGAGTCAGACATGATTGGACTTAATGTCAGGGGACAACCTTTACCTTTTATGGCATTGAATGAATGCCTGTTGTGATGCCGCCCTGAGTCCCCATCCTCAAGTGAGAAAAACAAGATACAAGTAGATGAAATAAATAAATAAATAAATCCACACTAATGGAGAGAGTCAGAAACACTGAAATGTCTTTTTGGTGGAGGAAACATGTAAAATCTAGGATGAACTTGTCCCTGAATGAAAGCATTCCTTGGGTGGTGGGCAATATAGTATTTGCATGAATTGCATTATCCTTGTTGCAAGAGAGGACGAGATCCACATCGAATTGCAGAAACAAAAGAGCTATGATAATATAATACTAATATAATATTAATAATAATAATGTGATATTATAATTAAATATTTATATTACATGTAATATTACTAATAATATTATAATATAATTGGTATAGTACAATATAGCAATATTTAAAACTGATATTGTACTATGCTAATAATATAATATATTGCATGAATATATACCTTGTAAGCCACTCTGAGTCCCCTTCGGGGTGAGAAGTGCAGCATATAAATGGTGTAAATAAATAAATAAATAAATAAGTTGAGGAGCACATTGGCAGGGGCTGGGCTCCATGCTCCATATTCATAGTGCTCGCTTTAACCTGAAATATCATTGGCCTTTGGTGGTTCCTCAGCACGGTGAGTTAAAGCTGTTTGTGGAAGCGGGAACCTTTCTGTGGAAGTGGGCACCCCAGCCACATACGCACGTACATATTTTCATTTGTATTAGGTAGATAGATTATTATTTCAAAGTCTGGATGGCTGTCTGTTGGGGTGCTTTGACTTGTGCTTTTCCTGCACGGCAGAAGCAGGGTTAACTGGGCGGCCCCTGGGTTGCTCCTGTTGTTGTGGTGGTGGTTATTTCAAAGGCTGTGTGGCTGTCTGTTGGGGTGCTTTGACTTGTGCTTTTCCTGCAGGGCAGAAGCAGATTTAACTGGGTGGCCCCTGGGTTGCTCCTGTTGTTGTTGTTGTTGTTATTTCAAAGGCTGGGTGGCTGTCTGTTGGGGTGCTTTGACTTGTGCTTTTCCTGCAGGGCAGAAGCAGGTTTAACTGGGCGGCCCCTGGGTTGCTCCTGTTGTTGTTGTTGCTGCTGTTGTTGTTATTTCAAAAGCTGGGTGGCTGTCTGTTGGGGTGCTTTGACTTGTGGTTTTCCTGCAGGGCAGAAGCAGGTTTAACTGGGTGGCCCCTGGGTTGCTCCTGTTGTTGTTGTTGGTGCTGTTGTTATTTCAAAGGCTGGGTGGCTGTCTGTTGGGGTGCTTTGACTTGTGCTTTTCCTGCAGAGCAGAAGCAAATAGACTGGGTGCCCCCCAGTCTATATTATTATTATTATTATTATTATTATTATTATTATTATTTGAAACACAAAATGAATACATAGCAAACAAAGTCACTCTGCTGGCTATTGTTGTACTGGATCACACGTCGGACACTTCCCAAGTGTCTAGGACTGTGTGATGTATCTGTGAATAATGCATGAAGATCCCAGTAGGTGGCCTTTTCCAGGTGACAGATGGTAATTTTGTCAGCGCCAATTGTTTTTAAGTGCAGGCCAAGGTCTTTAGGCACTGCACCCAGTGTGCCCATCACCACTGGGACCACCTTGACTGGCTTGTGCCAGAGTCTTTGCAGTTTGATCTTTAAATCCTCATATTGTGTCAGCTTTTCCAGTTCTTTCTCTTCAATCCTGTTGTCGCCTGGGATTGCAACATCAACGATCCATATTTGGTTTTTTAACACGATTGTGAGGTCAGGAATCTTGTGCTCCAAAACTCTGTCAGTCTGAATTTCGAAGTCCCAGAGTAGTTTGACGTCTTCATTTTCTGTAACTTTTTTAGGCTTGTGATCCCACCAGTTCTTTGTCGCAGGTATTTGTGACCCAAGTTCGAATGAATCATCTGATCAACGGCGATCTTCTTGCAGCACTTGAGGATGTGACCTATTGTTTCATCTGCTTCCTTGCAGAGTCTACACTTGGGATCTGTTGTCAACTTCAATTTTGGCTTTGATGGCATTTGTTCTAATGGCTTGTTCCTGGGCTGCCAGAATTAGCATTCGGTCTCCTTTTTCAGAGTTCCGTTTGTGAGCCACATCCATGTTTATTTGTCAATTTTGCTCTCAGTTTTCCCAGGAACTGTCCACGGAGAGCCTTCTTTTGCCACTTTTCTCTTCTGCTCTGCATTGTGTTTTTACGGTATTCCCTCTTTGTCTTTTGCACTTTCAGCAGATTATTATTATTATTATTGTTTCAAAGGCTGGATGTTCGGGTGCTTTGATTTGTGCTTTTCCTGCATGGCAGGAGGCGGTTGATCTGGGTGCCCCCTGGGTTGCTCCTGTTGTTGTTTGTTTCTTTGTGGCGTGGAGTGCAGAGGTAGCGTGTCAGAGAGAGCAACAGCGAAAAAGAGAGAGTGCGATGGGTCAGAGAATGGAGAAACAGAGACCCAGCCAGCCTAGCAGCAAGAATAAAAAAGCTGTTTCACACTGGGTAGCGACTTGGCTCTGTGACACTGGCGTGTGCCGTGATAGCACATGAGAGTTGAGGTAGTTTGCTTTGAATTTTGGGAAAGAAAGAGACTCTCCTTTAAACTGGGGAAAACAGAAAGGAAATAATTGTCAGCGTTTTAACTTTACATGTGTTCGGATTGTCGGTCATGTAATGATGATTATTACATTTTAGATTCCCTGTTATAAAGTGCTTTGTGCTGTTGGTTTGCTTGTTGTAGTGTATTTGTATGTATGGTTTCATTCAGGCCTTGAATGTTTGCCTTTTATCTGTTGGAATCCACACAAAAAATTATAACTTAAGTTCCAAAGCTAACATTGAGCCAGCCTGCCATGCCACTGACTCACTCTAGATCCAGGTAGCCCAGGTGTGGAAGGCTGACTTTCAGGAACAACAGTTTTTCTATTGTCCCAGAGTTTAGCTGGCTGCGTCGTTGGCTGACTACATCTCCGACCATGCTGAACAGCCTCTCGTTTGCCACAATGGTGGGTGGGCAGCTGTGGTACTTCCTGGCCACCATGGCCAGATCCGACCACCTCTGTTTCTGAGACGCCCAGTAGGACACTAGGTTGAACAGATAGAATCATAGAATCAAAGAGTTGGAAGAGACCTCCTGGGCCATCCAGTCCAACCCCATTCTG
Organism: Anolis sagrei; assembly: GCF_037176765.1. Lineage (NCBI taxonomy): Eukaryota > Metazoa > Chordata > Lepidosauria > Squamata > Anolidae > Anolis > Anolis sagrei. Next base: position 4,510,920 of record NC_090021.1, on the reverse strand, counting down.
CCAAGAAGCAGGAATATTGCATTCAAATCACCCCTGACAGATGGCCATCCAGCCTCTGCTTAAAAGCTTCCAAAGAAGGAGCCTCCACCACACTCCGGGGCAGAGAGTTCCACTGCTGAACGGCTCTCACAGTCAGGAAGTTCTTCCTCATGTTCAGATGGAATCTCCTCTTCCAAAAGCTTGTCCAGGTACTGCTGTGCTGAAGTACCAAGGTCTGTCCTTTGTTGTTGGCTGCTGGTCATGGCCTCAGGCCCAAACTTTCTGCCCTCAGGCTCCCACAGGTGCCAGCCTTCCTGCCTGCAGTGCTGCAGGTTGTGCTTGAAGTCGCCGATTGAGAAAGCTATTTATTTATTATTTATTTATTTACTTTATTTGTATACTGCTGTTCTCAGCCCTTAGGCGACTCACAGCGGTTCATAACAAGAACAGCAGAAATTCCATGCTACCATAACACAGTATAACAAACAGTTAACATCATAACATATTATAGAAAAGTATACAATTAACAACAATATACAGTTAACACCAATAGTCATTCACTAGCGTCTCATCACTAAAAACATGATCCAGATCCGTCATCCATTGTTCCATTCCTATGTTCATTACATTCATTGCACTATTTGAACGCCTGCTCAAACAACCAGGTTTTCACTTTTTTGCGGAATGCCATTAAGGATGGAGCTAGTCTAATGCCCGTGGGAAGGGCGTTCCATAGCCGCGGGGCCACCACCGAGAAGGCCCTATCTCTCATCCCCGCCAGCCGTGCCTGTGAGGCAGGCGGGATCAAGAGCAGGGCCTCCCCGGAAGATCTCAAAGTCCTGGTGGGTTCATAGGCAGAGATGCGGTCGGATAGGTAGCTTGGGCCGGAACCGTATCCATATTCTGAGATGTTTGCGGAACATGATTGTGATTGCTGTGCTAGCCCTCCCTCTCTTGTGGCCCGCAGTTGGTTAGCATCCTTCATGGCAGACAAGAGCTTGGCCTTCCACCCCTCTACCTTACACATGACTGCCAATATGTGTTCCATGCTGGACAGGAAGGGGTGGAGGCATCTGCCCATGGATTCTGTCAAGCAATTCACCACCTCCCAGACCTCTGGTGTCAGGTATTGGCCACCAGCTACCGCCACTGCTGGCTTAGAGGTGTGTTTCTGCCCCCCCCCCCCATCCCTTCCAGGTATTCCTTTATCCCCATCACCAGAGGAACTACCAGGCTCAACAGGACAGCTTCCGTACTAACGGCCTTGGTAGCCTCCAGGAAAGGATGGAGTATGAAGACCATCTGGGCCATGATGTCCCACTGCAGCTTTGTCAGCTGGCACATGTTGTAGCGGATACTTTCCAGGGACAGACTGTGGATGACTTTCTTCTGCTCCATGTTGCAGCATGAGGAAAGTGGAGTTCCAACGGATGATGACATCCTGAGTGAGTTTGTGTTTGGGGACCCCCTCCTCGGCCTGCTTCTTCTTCAGGAGTCTTCCACAGTTCACGCTGTGGTGGAAGTAGCCCAATATTTTGTGTCACTTCTCGATCAATGGTCTGATCTGCTGGATGAAGGGTGAGAGCTTGTGAACGTCCTTTGGTGCCACAGACAGGCCTAGCCCATCACATACCACAAGGTGTAGTCTGTGCAGGGCCGTAGCCAGAAAAAAAAATTCGGGGGGGGGGGGTATGAAAATTTAAGTGGGGGTTGAAACCTGCCTCCTAGCTCACGCTGAAGCAAAGAGCACAGCAGGGGGCAGAGCAGCCTTCATTAGCCTGCAGCTCCGCTCCTGTCAACCACCTCCACCAAGTCTGGCCTCCTTAATGAGAGCCTTACACACACACACACCCCAACTTGGTTGCTTCGCTACATCGACTATTGCTGCAAAGTAATGACAGTGTGAATAAATTGTCAATATTTGCTTGAGATAGTGCTTGCAGTTCTGGAGGGACTCTTAGAGCCGTCGCAAACTAGCCTCCTGCGGGAGCAAACTGTGTGAGCACGTCCTTGACGTCATGAGACTGCGCCTCTCTCCCCGCCCCTTTCTCCACATCTTTCTCCGTGCCAGAGTGGTTTTTCCTTTGCTAGGGCAGTATTGCCAGCGTACTCTCTCAGTTGGCAGAATTCAACTGAGAGAATACGCTGGCAATGCTGCCCTAGCAAAGGAAAAACCACTCTGGCACGGAGAAAGAGGCGGAGAAAGGGGTGGTCAAGGATGTGCTCGCACAGTTTGCTCCCGCAGGAGGCTAGTTTGCAACGGGTCTTAATTTTTTGCATCTCATAGACTTAGCATGGGGATTTGGTTAACCAGTTAAAACCAGGTTTTTTTTAACCTGAAAATTTTCGGGGGGTGGGGGTGGGGTTGAAAGTGAACGTTGATGATAAGTGTTATACAGTGTGGAAAATAGGCAAAGTGTGTGCAAGAGGGAAACTAATCAACAAAGTTTAGGTGTTAAATGATAAAGAGAATGTTTTGAATTTATCAAGGACCAGTAACCAACCACTACACCAGGACTGCGTGTACTACATACACCATGTACTTGGGCATTGTAGTTTTCCTTATTTACAGAAATTAGCAAATGTAACGGATTTAATTTTAAAGCAATGCAATACAAGTTTGGATTGTGCAGTTTGCTCAAAGTCTTAAGTTAAAAGCATTTCCTATTGCAAAAAAAAAGTTATAGGATTACCAAGAGACCTTTTGAGCTGATTCATGCAGACCTTGCAGGACCATTTTCTCTAAGTGAGGGAGGGACCAGGTACATTTTATAATTGTGGATGATCGCACCAGATTTACTTATTGTTTATTATTAAAGTTGAAACATCAAGTTTTTGTTAAATTCAAAGAATGGTTGGCAGTGATTGAAAGGAAGTTTCCTTTTAAGTTTTCTTGTATTAGAACAGATTGGCCGGGGGGGGGGGGGGGAGTTTATGACTAATCAATTTCAAAATTGGTTGAAAGAAAATGGAATCTCACATCAGAGAATTTATTGCGGTTTATTGCGGTTGCTTATACCCCGCCCTTCTCACCCGGGGGGACTCAGGGCGGCTTACACACACAAGGCACAATTCGATGCCTGTATTACAAAAACATAATATCAAAAACATAACATCAGTAACAACAGTAATTATAACACTGATAACAATTAACGTAAACAATCAATATTATCGGCAGGAATAGCCCTAAACCCGTAAAAACAATTAAAACAATAAAAACAATACAAACCTCATTGCTGGTCAGTGTTTAACCGACTCATAGTTAGGTTCTACTTTCCACACATTGTTGGTCCTATCATTCTGGTTCCATGTCTAATTGTCAGGGTGCCCAAAGGTCTGGTCCCAGAGCCACGTCTTTACCTTCCTCCTGAAGGCAAGGAGGGAAGTTGAAGCCCTGATTTCCCCCCGGAGTGAGTTCCACAGATGGGGGCCCACAACTGAGAAGGCCCTGCTCCTCGTCCCCACCAGCCTCACTTGTGATAGCGGTGGGGTCGTGAGCAGGGCCTCCCCAGATGATCTCAGATTCCGAGATGGGACGTAGAGGGAGATACGTTCGGACAGATATGCTGGACCGGAACCGTAAAGGGTTTTGTAGGTCAAAACCAGCACCTTGAATTGTGCTCGGAACTGAATCGGCAGCCAGTGGAGCTGACATAACAGGGAGGTGGTGTGTTCCCTGTATGTCGCTCCAGTAAGCAGTCTAGCTGCCGCTCGTTGGACCAGTTGGAGTTTCCGAACAGTCTTCAAGGGCAACCCCACGTAGAGTGCATTGCAGTAGTCTATACGGGATGTGACAAGAGCGTGGACCACTGTGGCCAGATCAGACTTCCCGAGGTACGGGCGCAACTGGTGCACAAGTTTTAGTTGTGCAAAAGCTCTCCCGGCCACCGCTGAGACCTGGGGTTCCAGGCTCAGCGATGAGTCCAGGATCACTCCCAAGCTGCGAACCTGCGACTTCAGGGGGAGTGTAACCCCATCCAGTACAGGCTGTAACCCTATACCCTGTTCGGCCTTACGACTGACCAATAGGACCTCCGTCTTGTCTGGATTCAATTTCAATTTGTTAGCTCTCATCCAGTCCGACACAGCAGCTAAACACCGATTCAAGGTCTGGACAGCCTCCTTGGTGACAGGTGGAAAGGAGTGACAGATCTGAACATCATCCAAATAGAGATAACATTTCAGTCCGAAACTCCGAATGATCTCCCCCAGCAGCTTCATGTAGATGTTAAACAACATTGAGAACAAATCCCTACTCTCCTGCTGGGAATGGAGTAACAGATTAAAAAATAGGAGTGTTAAAAACAATGAAAGATAGCATTATGGATGATGCTAAAGCCGCAATTAGGTTATGGATAGAGGCAATTTTATCATCAACATATGTAATTAATAGAACGTGGAGTTCTTGTGTCAATGACACCCCTTTCTACATGTTGTATCACAAAAAGCCCAACCTAAAATATCTGAGAATTTTTGATAGCTTTGCAAATGTATTAATTCCCAGGCAGGCCAGAAGAAAGGGGCAAAAAAGTGGCAGAGGTTATGTTTAATTGGATATGAAGAAAAATCTAAGGTTTATCGTTTTTACATAGGGTATAATAAGGTGGCAATATCCAGAAGTGCTAATTTTGAAAAACATTCAGGATGGGAACACATACATTAAAACAGTGAAATATTATCTTCTGTTGATAATTACAGGATGCCTCCAGGAGAAACGAAGAAAGGTACTGAAGTATTTTTTTACCAGTAGACAATGTAAAAGAGGAAAATAATCCAAAAGAGAGTAATCTGGAGAGTGAAAGAATATCAGTTCCTGAACCTAGTATACCAGAACTCACACAAGAGCAGGAACAAAATTTATTTTATTTATTTATCGGGTCAGGGGCAACCAGACGATTGTATTGCATTTCTAACAGAACAAGACAAACAAACAGACAAAACACAAAATTTGCAAGCTTGGTAGTTGATTAAAGGTCCTTTGACCAGTATCTGGCCACTTGGAGTGCCTCTGGTGTTTCTGCAAGGACGTCCTCCCTTGTGCATGTGTCAGGGCTCAGGTGGCATTGCAGCAGGTGGTCAGTGGTTTGCTCTCCTCCACACTCGCATGTCGTGGATTCCACTTTGTGGCCCCATTTCTGAAGGTTGGCTCTGCATCTCGTGGTACCAAAGCGCAGTCTGTTCCAAGTCGCCCAGTCTTCTGTGTTCCCAGGGGGAAGTCTCTCATTTGGTATCAGCCATTGGTTGAGGTTCTGAGTTTGAGCCTGCCACTTTTGGACTCTCGCTTGCTGAGGTGTTCCAACGAGTGTCTCTGTAGATCTTAGAAAACTATTTCTTGATTTAATGCATTGGCATACTGGCTGATATCTGAACAAGGGATGAGCTGGAGATGTCTCTGCCTTGGTCCTTTCACTATTGGCTGCTACTTCCCTGGCGGATGTCAGGTGGTGAAATACTGGCTGAACAGTGTAATTTCTCCAGTGGTGTAAGGTGCAGACACCCCATGATAATGCGGCATGTCTCATTAAGAGCCACATCCACTGTTTTAGCGTGGTGAGATGTGTTCCACACTGGGCATGCATACTCAGCAGCAGAGTAGCATAGCGCAAGGGCAGATGTCTTCACTGTGTCTGGTTGTGATCCCCAGGTTGTGCCTGTCAGCTTTCGTATTATATTGTTTCTAGCACTCACTTTTTGCTTGATATTCAGGCAGTGCTTCTTGTAGGTCAGAGCACGGTCCAGAGTGACTCCCAGATATGTGGGTGTGCTGCAATGCTCCAGTGGGATTGCTTCCCAGGTAATAATCCTCAGAGCTCCAGTGGGATTCCTTCCCAGATAATCCTCAGATGTATTTTTATGTTCAAATGAATGTATGTAAATCTGTATGCTGATGTTATGTTTTGTGATATAATTGTTTGATTGGGGATTGTTAGGGGTGTTAGAATTTTTTATCATTTCTTAAGCTTCAACGGTCCAATGGACGGCAGCCAGGTTGCTAACTGGAGCGGCTCTCAGGGAGCATACAACTCCCCTGTTGCGCCAACTCCACTTGCTGCCAGTCCGGTAGCAGCCCAATTCAAAGTGCTGGCTTTAGCCTATAAAGCCCGAAACGGTTCTGGCCCAACTTCCTGTCTGAATGAATCTCCCCTTATGAACCTGTGAGGACTTTTAAGATCATCTGGAGAGGCCCTGCTCTCGGTCCCGCCATCATCACAAGCACGACTGGCGGGGACGAGAGACAGAACCTTCTCAGTGTTGGCCCCTGGGTTATGAACACCCTTCCTAGGGAGATCAGATTGGCTTCTTTGCTCTTAGTATTTCGGAAGAAACTTAAGACATGGCTATTTGAGCAGGCATTTGCAAATACTGAGTAATGGACATAAGAACGGAACAACTACATGACGGGACTAGACATTGTATTAATGAGTATTTATTGAATTATGTTTTATTACAGTGTTATGATTTTATTGATGTTATTTATTTATCGTGTCATCAGCAACCATACCATTGTATTACATTTCTAACAGAACAAAACAAACAACAGATTTAAAAAAAACAACAACAACAAAAGATTTTGCAAACTTGGTAGTTGGTTAAATGTCCTTTGACCAGTATCTGGCCCCTTGGAGTGCCTCTGGTGTTGCTGCAAGGAGGTCCTCCATGGTGCATGTGGCAGGGCTCAGGGTGCATTGCAGCAGGTGGTCAGTGGTTTGTTCTTCTCCGCACTCACATGCCGTGGATTCCACTTTGTAGCCCCATTTCTTAAGATTGGCTCTGCATCTCGTGGTGCCAAAGCACAGTCTATTCAGCGCCTTCCAAGTCGCCCAGTCTTCTGTGTGCCCAGGGGGGAGTCTCTCATCTGGTATCACCCATGGATTGAGGTGCTGGGTTTGGGCCTGCCACTTTTGGACTCTCGCTTGCTGGGGTGTTCCAGCGAGTGTCTCTGTAGATCTTAGAAAACTATGTCTTGATTTAAGTCGTTGGCGTGCTGGCTGATACCCAAACAGGGAATGAGCTGGAGATGTCTCTGCCTTGGTCCTTTCACTATTGGCTGCTACTTCCTGGCGGATGTCAGGTGGTGCAATACCGGCTAAGCAGTGTAATTTCTCCAGTGGTGTAGGGCGCAGACACCTCGTGATAATGCGGCATGTCTCATTAAGAGCCACATCTACTGTTTTAGTGTGGTGAGATGTGTTCCACACTGGGCTTGCATACTCACCAGCAGAGTAGCATAGCGCAAGGGCAGATGTCTTCACTGTGTCTGGTTGTGATCCCCAGGTTGTGCCAGTCAGCTTTCGTATGATGTTGTTTCTAGCGCCTACTTTTTGCTTGATGTTGACATTTTATATTGTAATTGTGTTCTTGGTGGCATTGAAATTTGCCTCGAGTCGCCGGACATCTGAGAGGGGCGGTATACAAATATAGTAAATAAATAAATAAAGCACAAGTAGTGCAAGGATCGGGGTGGCAGGCAGTGGGAGCCAAACCACCTGGCTAACATTGTGTGGCTCCAGCCAGAGTGGGGCAGCTGCTGGGGGAATAAAGGAGAAAAATAGCTACTCATTGTGTTGGTGGTGTTGGAAGGAGTTGGGAGGTGATGGCAGGAGTTGAGAGGTTTTGGTGGTATCAGAAGGAGTTGGAAGGTTGGAGGTTTTGCAGAGGTGTTTGGGAGTTGGAGTTCTGATACTTAATCAATTGTCTATAGTCTTTAAGTATAGCTGTACTCACTGAAGTCCAGAAGTCATCCTTCTCTACTAAAGTCCAAACAGCAACATGCATCCACCTCCACGGAGGTCTGATGCAAAACTGAATACAAAATGGAGTCCTGTGTCTGAAATGCCTCCCACACCAAAGAGGTACAGTCAAACTGGCAAACCAAAATGTACATGCAATATAGGTTAACAATTATACACATTTACAAACAGTTAGTGAAGGCTTGGAAGGTTGCTATTTCCAACAGAAAAACTGACTAATCTGCTTCCCTGCTTTCCAGGCTGTTTTGTTCATGCTTATTTAGGCGTATGTCAGGTGGCTTCTATGGGAGGATTGCTCAGAGTAGATGCCCGTTCTTCCCCAGGTCGGGATTTATGTATTGAATTCTATGCTGCCTTGTACTTCCTGGTTTTCTTGTATTCCTGTGCCTGGATGTCCTGTTGCTTTGGGATCTTTGGTTTCTCTTGTACCTTGAACTTTGTGGACTACTTTATATGTGTAGACTTTGAGGTTTTTCCTGTTTTTGCTGAAATGTTTTTTATATAATCTTTGATAAACTGCTTTGGTCACTGCAAATATATTCCTAGGACCACTGCAAATATATTCCTAGGACCCTGTATGAAAAGCCTGTGTTTCTCTAGCTCTCCTTTAGCTGCTGAAAATCTTTCCTTGGACAGCGGACGAGGAAGTTAAGGGGGAAGTGGGCAAAGGTCAAAGAGGTTGGCAGGGGGAAAAAGGCGGCGTTGATGGAGTTGCTCTGGTCCTTGCATCTGAAGGAGTGAATGGTCCAAAGGGGTCTTTCTTCAACAGAGACTCATTTTGTGAACATCCCAACAAGTCACAATGTGCAATGTGGTTTTGAATTACAAGAGAGGAGATTCCATCTGAACATTAGGAAGAACTTCCTGACTGTGAGAGCCGTTCAGCAGTGGAACTCTCTGCCCCAGAGTGTGGTGGAGGCTCCTTCTTTGGAAGCTTTTAAGCAGAGGCTGGATGGCCATTTGTCAGGGGTGATTTGAATGCAATATTCCTGCTTCTTGGCAGAATGGGGTTGGACTGGATGGCCCATGAGGTCTCTTCCAACTCTTTGATTCTACATGGGTGGGGAGGCAGGGTCATGCTCGGCTGTAGGATTCCTTTGGAAAAAGGCAGGAATTTTGATGGCAGCAAATTTGGGATGTTCAAGACGCGGACCTGGGACCCATCGTGGGATAGGAGGCAGCCCAGTAATCTTTATCTCCCTCAGCATTTAGCCCATCTTGGTAATTCAGGGAAACCCATTATCCAGTGAGTGACACCCTTTGATACTGGTTACGTCCTTTTATGGTGGAAAGAACTGTCACTTTCTGCCTGCCTGCCTTCACTTCAAACTACAGGAAAGGAGATTGCACCTGAACATTAGGAAGAACTTCCTGATTGTGAGAGCTGTTCAGCCATGGAACTCGCTGCCCTGGAGTGTGGTGGAGGCTCCTTCTTTGGAGGCTTTTAATCAGAGACTGGATGGCCATCTATCGGGGGTGTTTTGAACGCGATTTTCCTGCTTCTTGCCAGGAGGTTGGACTGGATAGCCCAAGAGGTCTCTTCCAACTCTATGATCCTATGATTCTATACTTCCTTTAGCCATATTTGTGTACGACCCAATGAAATAAATGTGATGCTCCAGTATTAAAAGGAGTTGCTTTTCTTTCCTTCCATCATTCACTCTTTACTTCCTCTCTTCCCCTCTTTCTTTTTCTTCTTTCCTTCTGGATTCATTCCCTTCTTTTTTAAGAACCAGTGATTGTCTTTGCTGGTATCTCTGTAGGCCCTTGAGACCCTGATGTCTGCATTCTTGATACTTCCGTTTTCAACGGGACCCTCAAGGGAAAGGGGGAAAATCTTGGAAGTAAAGAGGTTTCTGGCTTTCATTATTGATCTTTTGCTTCTTTCTTAACCAGGGAAATGAGAATTCTATGAAGCTACCTCTTGGGTGCAGTAAGGACACCAATAATATAGGAAAGAGAAGAAATCCTCTCAAGGTGATGATCCTGCTGAATCCTTGCTCTCACAAATAAGAAAGGAAAAAAGAAGAGTCAGATATATGCATTTTCCAAAGGAATCCTACACCCATATGACTGTTGACATGAAGAAAAATGCATCTAAATGTCTTAAGTGTGGAAAGAGTTTTTCTCGGAGGGATTATCTGCAGCAACATGAAAGGACTCATACAGGGGAGAAACCCTATAAATGCCTAGAGTGTGGACAGAGCTTCACTCAGTGTGCGAACTTACATAGACATCAAAGGACTCACACAGGGGAGAAGTCCTATGAATGCCTCGAGTGTGGAAAGAGCTTCACTGACAGTGGATATCTACGTAAACATCAAAGGACTCACACAGGGGAGAAGCCCTATGAATGCCTGGAGTGTGGACAGAGCTTCACTCAGAGTGCACAATTACATTCACATCAAAGAACCCACACTGGGGAGAAACCCTATACCTGCTTGAAGTGTGGACAGAGCTTCGCTCGGAAGTCATATCTATGTTTACATCAAAGGACTCACACTGGGGAGAAACTCTATACATGCCTGCAGTGTGGAAAGAGGTTCACTCATAATTCCAGTCTACGTTCGCATCAGAGGAATCACACTGGGGAGAAACCCTATGAATGCTTGGAGTGTGGTCAGAGCTTCACTAAGAATGGAAGTCTACTTTCACATCAAAAGACTCACACTGGGGAGAAACCCTATAAATGCTTGGAGTGTGGGCAAAGCTTCACTAGAAGTACAAATCTACGTTTGCATCAAAGGACTCACACTGGGGAGAAACCCTATAAATGCCTGGAGTGTGGGCAAAGCTTCCCTGGGAATGCAAATCTACGTTCACATCAAAGGACTCACACTGGGGAGAAACCCTATAAATGCTTGGAGTGTGGACAGAGTTTCACTCATAGCTCAGGTCTACATAGACATCAAAGGACTCACACTGGGGAGAAACCCTATAAATGCTTGGAGTGTGGACAGAGCTTTGCTCAGAATGAAGTTCTACGTTCACATCAAAGGACTCACACTGGGGAGAAACCCTATACATGCCTGGAGTGTGGAAAGAGATTCACTCGTAATTCAAGTCTACATAGACATCAAAGGACTCACACTGGGGAGAAACCCTATAGATGCCTGGAGTGTGGACAGAGTTTCACTCATAATTCAGGTCTATATTCCCATCAAAGGACTCACACTGGGGAGAAGCCCTATAAATGCCTTGAGTGTGGAAAGAGCTTCACTCAGCATGGAAGTCTACATTCACATCAAAGGACTCACACTGGGGAGAAACCCTTTAAATGCTTGGAGTGTGGACAGAGCTTCACTCATTGTTCAGGCCTACATTCACATCACAGAACTCACACTGGGGAGAAACCCTAACGTGTCTGGAGTGTGGACAGAGCTTCAGTAAAAATGTCAATCTATGTACACATCAAGAAACCGTATACATTTCTGTAGTGTGGAAAGAGCTTTTCTGAGAGTTCAAATCTACATAGCCATAGAATTCACATTAGAAAGGGCAGTGGTGCTTGACCCCAAAAAGACTCTCTAAGACAGAGCTTTCTGAGCTTTTCATGTTTGTGATACATGTTTTAGACATTAATCCTTTCATTAATTTATTTATTTGCTTCATTTATACTCACCCACGTGGGTGGCTTACAACCCCAGGAAGATTCAATGCCATTTAAAACATAATCATAAAACATATCCTGTCCACTAAACAGACCTAACAACCTGAGGATGCTTGCCATAGATGCAGGCCAAACGTCAGGAGAAATGCCTCTAGAACATGGCTCTATAGCCCGAAAAAACCCACAAGAACCTAACATATTTATTTATTTATTTATCGTGTCGGAAGCGAACCAAGGGTACAGTTGTAAGGTATTTTAAAAACACAAAGTTTAAAAACTTGGCATTATACGAAATGTCATTTGACCAGTAGCTGGCCACTTGGGAGTGCCTATGGTGTTTCTGTAAGGAGTGCAGGTAGCAGGGCTCAGACTGCATTGTAATAGGTGGTCTGTTTTTTGCTCTTCTTCACACTCACAGGTCGTGGACTCTGCTTTGTGGCCCGATTTCTTAAGGTTGGCTTCAGTATCAGCCATGGATTGAGATTCTTGGTTTTTGCCTGCCACTTTTGAACTCTCAATTGCTTAGGTGTTCCTGCAAGTATCTCTGTAGATCTTAGAAAACTATTTCTTGATTTAATGCGTTGGCATACTGGCTGATATCCGAGCAGGGGATGGACTGAAGCAGTCGCTGCCTTGGTCCTTTCATTGTTGGCTGCTACTTCCCGGCGGTTGTCAGGCGGTGAAATACTGGAAGTGAACCGAGGGCACAGTTGTAATGTATTTTTAAAAACACAGAGTTTAAAAACATTATACTAAATGTCCTTTGACCAGTAGCTGGCTACTTGGAGTTTCTCTGGTATTGCTATAAGAAGGTCCTCCATTATGCATGTGGCAGGGCTGAGGCCGCATTGTAGTAGGTGGTCTGTGGTATGCTCTTCTCCACACTTGCATGTCGTGGACTCCACTTTGTGGCCACATTTCTTAAGGTTGGTTCTGCATCTCGTGGTGCCAGAGCGCAGTCTGTTCAGCGCCTTCCAAGTCGCCCAGTCTTCATTTGGTATCAGCCATTGGTTCTGGGTTTGAGCCTGCCACTTTTGGACTCTCGCTTGCTGAGGTGTTCCTGCAAGTATCTCTGTAGATCTTGGAAAACTATTTCTTGATTTAAGGCATTAGCATGCTGGCTGATATCAAAACGGGATTGATCTTTTCATTATTGGCTGCTACTTCGTGGCAGTTGTCAGGTTGTGCAATACCGGCTAAACAGCATAATTTCTCCAGTGTTATAGGGCGTAGACATCCTGTGATAATGCAGCATGTCTCATTAAGAGTCATATCCACTGTTTTAGCGTGGTGAGATGTGTGCCATGCGTACTCAGCACTACAAGCCACCAGAATAACAGATTTAAAACATATGAAGTGCATTATTCATCCATAATCCTTGCTCGTAATCCTTATTCACACTTGTCGAAATTGTAATAGCTTATTTTTCAGCTGCTTGAGTACAGAGCCATGTCTTTAACTTCTTTCTGAAAACCCAAAGAAACGGGGCCTGCCTAATTATTGTAGTTCAGCCTATGACTGTGGCTGATATCGATGTAAATGGGAAAGTGGATCATGGGAACTCTGGGCCGGTGAACAAACATGAGATTTTAAGTCCTAAAAATGATTAGTCTGTGTCTCCAGCAGTTAGTGAAGGGCAAAACTACGGTGAGGTGGATCTGTAATTGGTTAAATGGACGAACCCAGAGGGTGCTCACTAATGCTTCCTCTTCATCCTGGAAAGAAGTGGCGAGCGGAGTGCCACAGGGTTCCGTCCTGGGCCCGGTCCTGATCAGGATCCTTCATTCATGACTTAGATGAAGGGTTAGAAGGCAGGATCATCAAGTTTGCAGACCACACCAAATTGGGAGGGATAGCCAATACTCCAGAGGACAGGAGCAGGATTCAAAACGATCTTGACAGATTAGAGAGATGAATGGCCAAAACTAACAAAATGAAGTTCAACAGTGACAAATGCAAGATACTCCACTTAGGCAGGAAAAATGAAATGCAAAGATACAGAATGGGGGATGATGCCTGGCTCGAGAGCAGTACGTGTGAAAAAGATCTTGGAGTCCTCGTGGACAACAAGTTAAACATGAGCCAACAATGTGATGTGGCGGCAAAAAAAGCCAATGGGATTTTGGCCTGCATCAATAGGAGCCTAGTGTCTAGGTCCAGGGAAGTAATGCTACCCCTCTATTCCGCTTTGGTTAGACCACATCTGGAATATTGTGTCCAGTTCTGGGCCACACAATTGAAGAGAGATATTGACAAGCTGGAATGTGTCCAGAGGAGAGCGACTAAAATGATAAAAGGTCTGGAGAACAAGCCCTATGAGGAGCGGCTTAACGAGCTGGGCATGTTTAGCCTGAAGAAGAGAAGGCTGAGAGGGGATATGATAGCCATGTATAAATATGTGAGAGGAGGCCACAGGGAGGAGGAGGGAGCAAGCTTGTTTTCTGCTTCCCTGGAGACTAGGACGCGGAACAATGGCTTCAAACTACAAGAGAGGAGATTCCATCTGAACATGAGGAAGAACTTCCTGACTGTGAGAGCCGTTCAGCAGTGGAACTCTCTGCCCCGGAGTGTGGTGGAGGCTCCTTCTTTGGAAGCTTTTAAACAGAGTCTGGATGGCCATCTGTCGGGTGATTTGAATGCAATATTCCTGCTTCTTGGCAGGGGGTTGGACTGGATGGCCCATGAGGTCTCTTCCAACTTTTTGATTCTATGATTCTACGTTCCAGAGAGATGCCAAGGTTGGTGCAGAAGACACGTTCTCCAGGGAAACGAGTTCAGAGACTGAAATCCCGGGTGGAGAGAATAATGAGTTGCAAGATACTGAGCTGGTTGATAGGACACTCAGTTTTTGTCAACTTTGTGCTGCCCAACAGAATCTCCGAAGGTCACAGCGCTTGATAGGGAAGAGACCCATATCAGGAGGTCATGGGAAGAGGCATGATTTCATGTGTATATTAGAGAGGCCGGGGGGATTTTCCAGCCAGTCTGGTCAACGTTGGTAATTGAGGCAACTATTGTTGCCAATTCCTAGTCAAGCTTTCTGTGGGAATTCTAATTCCATGTCTTTGTACCTGCTTCATGCTTCCAAGTTTGAAGGATTGTTCCTGGATTTTTGTATTGGATTCTATGCTGCCTTGTACTTCCTGGTTTTCTTGTATTCCTGTGCCTGGGTGTCCTGTTGCTTTGGGATCTTGGATTACTCTTGTACCTTGAACTTTGTGGACTACTTTATATGTATAGACTTTGAAGTTTTTTCCTGTTTTTGCTGAAATGTTTTTTTTTTTATATAATCTTTGATAAACTGCTTTGGTAATTTAATTTGGACTGGAGTGTGGTGCTTAAGTGCAGAGCTGTTTCCTGGCCTGGAGTGCAACACTGATGTTGCTGGGGAAGGAATTCCACAGCCAGGGGGCCACCACTGAAAAGGCCCTTTCTCTTGTTTATTTATTTATTTACTTTACTTTACTTGTATACCGCAGTTTCTCAGCCCAACAGGCGACTCAACGCGGTTTACAACAAGGATAAGAATCAATCAACGATATACAATTTAAAACTATAAAAGCATAATATACAATATTGATACAACAATAGACAACACAAAGCATCTCATAACTAGAGTCGTGATCCAATCCGTCGTCCAAATTTCCATTCCTGTAATCATCACATTCATTGCACTGTTTAACCGAATGCCCGTTCGAACAGCCAAGTTTTTAATCTTCTTTGGAACACCATTAGCGAGGGGGCTGATCTTACCTCCATAGGAAGGGCGTTCCACAGCCGTTCCCACCAGTCCCACTTGCAAAGGTGGTGGGACTGAGAGCAGGGCCTCCCCAGGCTATCTTAAAGCTCTTGTTGGCTCATAGAAAGAAGAGATGCATTCGGACAGCTAAGTTGGACCAGAACCATTTAGGGCTTTATAGGCCAAGGCCAGCACTTTAAATTGGGCTCAGTAGTAAATTGACAGCCAGTGGAGCTGATGCCACAGAGGAGTAGTATGCTCCCTGTACACCGCCCCAGTTAGGAATCTGGCTACTGCCCATTGGACTAAGTGAAGCTTCTGGGCTGTCTTCAAAGGCAACCCCACACAGAGCATGTTGCAGTAGCCTATATGAGATGTAACAGGAGCATCAACACCAAGGCCAAGTCTGACTTCCCAAGTTTATAAGGGACTAGCTGACCCTGCCATGCGTTGCTGTGGCCCAGTCTGTTGATCTGGAAAATAAAGTAATGAGAAAGTGTTGTTCTAATATATACAATTTCTTTCTGCTTGTGGGTAAACAGTGTTTCTTGCTTTGTCTTTGTCAGTGTTGAAGTCGAGAGTGTCTGGTTTGCCCACCCTGGAACATGCAACATATCATTGCCCTTCTTTAAGGGTCCCTTTCAAATCTATGATACTGTATGTCTTGTGTGAATGATATCTATCTATGTATCTATCTATCTATGGCTGGATGGCTATTAGTGAGGAGGAGTTTGATTTCATGTTCTTGCCCTGATGAAGGGAGGTGGATTGGATGGGCTTAAGTATGTTCTGTTGGTCATGGGGGTTCTGTGTGGGAAGTTTTCCGCGATTCTGTGATTCGTGGGGTTGAGTATGCTCTTTGATTGGAGAAGGGTGAGGAGTGAAGGATTGGGTCAGGGCGGGAAGGGGCGGGCTGGCGAAGGGAGGGGGCGTGGCTTGCGCGGAGGGGGAGGGGGAGGAGCGAAGGATTGGGTCAGGGCGGGAAGGGGCGGGCTGGCGAAGGGAGGGGGCGTGGGTGGAGGAGGAGGGGGAGGAGTGAAGGATTGGGTCAGGGCGGGAAGGGGTGGGCTGGCGTGGCTTGCACGGAGGGGGCGTGGTCCGGCCATGTGCACGTGCCGGGCGAGCCGCACCATGCAGCTTCTTCCCCTCCCAGTGCTGTGGCAGTTTCGCCGCGCAACAGATCCGCGCCTGGCCTCAGGCGGCGGGTTCAGCGCCAGGCTGGCCCCAGTGGTGGCCATCATGGAGAAAGGGAACCTCAGTCTCAGGGCTGCATCCTCCTCCTCCTCCTCATCAGCCATCCAAGAGAAGGAGAAGGAACATGTGGAGGGGGGAGGAGAGCGAGAGCCAGGCCTCCCAGGACACTTCTGCGCACGCTCTGTGTTGTTTCGAAATTGTGAGTTTGTTGTGATGTGTATCGGAATTGTGATGATTGTTGGTCATACCTTGGGGTATGAGGAATGTGTACGGCAAGTTTGGTGAGTTTTCCTCCGGGGGTTTTCCCGTTTTTGGGCGCCTAAGGACACCCTTTACAGATTTATATATATAGATTAGTTTAAGGGATTGGTTTAACCTCCAGTTTGTTAGCAAACTGGAAGTTAAACTAAACCCTTATAAAAAAAAACCCTTATAAAATTTAATATATATAATATAATAATATAGAGAGATACGTTTCATATAATCTTTACTGTATAAATAATTTTCGTGTAGTTTGGGTTCCTGTGAGTTTTCTGAACTGTGTGGCCATGTTCCAGAAGGAATCTCACTGATGTTTCGCCCACATCTATGGCAGGCACCCTCAGAGCTTGTGAGGTCAGTTGAAAACTAGGCAAGTGAGGTTTATATTTCTGTGGAATGTCCAGGATGGGAGTAAGAACTCTTGTCTTCTTGAGGCAAATGTTAATGTTGCAATTGGTCAACTTGATTAGCATTTAATGGCCTTGTAACTTCAAAGTCTGACTGGTTGCTGCCTGGGGAATCCTTTGTTTGGAGGTGTTAGTTGGCCCTGATTGATTCTTGTCTGGAATTCTTTATTTATTGTCCCGATTTTAGAGTTTTTTTTAATCCTAGTAGCCAGATTTTGTTCATTTTCATGGTCTCCTCCTTTCTGTTGAAATTGTCCACATGCTTGTGGATTTCAATGGCTTCTCTGTGTAGTCTGACATGGTGGTTGTTGGTGTGGTCCAGCGTTTCTGTGTTCCCAAATTTGTGTAGTTTTCTCTATAGCTGCTCCATGTGATTCATCACAAACGTTTTTACCAACAAACTATATTTTCTTAATTAGAAACCTATTCATTTAGCTGTAATTACTGCAAATCAATCAACAAATTGTGCAAATAAAAGTTATAATGGAACCTAAACTTGAACACACTAACCCTCTTCTTCTTTTTTTTTGTTTAGAATTTTAGTAAAGGTATTGTCGAAGGCTTTCATGGCTGGAATCACTAGGTACTTGTGGGGTTTTTTTGGGCTATAGGGCCATGTTCTAGAGGCATATTCTCATGACGTTTCGCCTGCATCTATGGCAAGCATCCTCAGAGGTAGTGAGGTGAGGATGCAGGCGAAACGTCATGAGAATATGCCTCTAGAACATGGCCCTATAGCCCGAAAAAACCCACAAGAACTTAGTAAAGGTAATCAGGAATAACAGGGGAGAGGTCAGGGAAATACACACACACACACACACACACACACGTAAAGTGGGAGAACATTAATGAAATAGGATAGTAGGAAATGGATAGTAAAAAATGGGTAAGAAAAAAGGGTCCTGGTGACTTCCATCTAGTCCTTTGCGGTTTTGTCTTTGTCTATACTAAAATATTCTATATTTGAGGGTGATAAAAGAACAAAATTCTTCATCTTTGATTAAAATAATAAAAAAGAGATAGTGAAGGTAGAGAAAGATCGGCTCTTATTTCTTCATTGAAAAGTAATGTCTTTTAGTGTTTCTTTCATTTTCTAATTTTTTTCATATTTCTCTATCTTGGACCAGTCTGTATATTTTATTGGATTTCCCAAGGTTTTCTTTAATAAAAAAGTTAATTTGCCCATATCTTTATTCTCTTTGACTTTCAGTAACCCTTCATCTAAATCTGGTGTTCCTTTTGCTTCCAATGTTGAGCATAGCTAATTCTGTCGGCTGTAGTGAAAGTCCCAAATGCACCTTGTTAGAGACTCAGGATTATCTGCACATTGCACCTACCTCCAACACCCTTCACATTTTACCTGTCAAGCTCAGCACTTTTAATTTTGTCCATTACATTTGGCCTGGCCTTTGGTTTTAATTGTGTCACGATGTTATTATTTATTGTCTTATTGTCTTGCTTGATGTTTTATTATTTGCTTATGAGTTTATTGTGTATTGTATGCTGTGTTGTCAGCGGCCTTGGCCTTTGTAAGCTGCATCGAGTCCTTTGGGAGATTTTGCGGGGTATAAATAAAAATAATTTATTTATTTATTTATTTATTTATTTATTTATTTGCTGCATTTGTTGACCGCCGTTCTCAGCCCTAGGGCGACTCACGGCGGTGTACAACATATAAAAAGATGAATTTACAATAAAGCAATAACACAACGAAATATCATCATAACTATCAATAATACAACAATAATATAATTACACTAAATAATCCGCTCCGTCTCATCGTAGAATCATAACCAATCTCGTAATCCATATTCCGTTCCAGTCGTCATTGCCAATTATTGTAGCACTTAGTTAAATGCCTTCTCGAATAACCATGTCTTTAGGCTCTTACGGAATGACATAAGGGAGGGCGCCTGTCTGATGTCTACAGGGAGGGTGTTCCACAGCCGGGGGGCCACCACCGAGAAGCCCCTCTCTCTCGTCCCCGCCAGACGTGCCTGTGAAGCAGGCGGGATCGAGAGAAGGGCCTCCCCAGACGATCTCAAGGCCCTCATGGGCTCATAGGCCGAGATGCGGTCAGAAAGGTATTTTGGGCCGGAACAGTTTAGGGCTTTGTAGGCCAACACCAGCACCTTAAATTGGGCCCGGTAGCAGATAGGCAGCCAGTGGAGCTGGAACAACAAGGGCGTTGTGTGCTCCCTGCGTCCCGCTCCTGTTAGTAACATGGCTGCCGAGCGCTGGACTAGCTGAAGCTTCCGGGCTGTCTTCAAGGGCAGCCCCACGTAGAGAGCATTGCAGTAGTCAAGGCAGGATGTGACCAGAGCATGTACCACCGTGGCCAAGTCAGACTTCCCGAGGTACGGGCGCAGCTGGCGCACGAGCCTGAGCTGTGCAAATGCTCCCCATAATAATAATAATAATAATAATAATAATAATAATAATAATAATATGTAAACAAAATGTCATCATTAGAATTTAGTGGTATATCCAAATCTGTTATGCCCAATAGGTAAATTAAACCTTTTTTGATGTTTTAAAATAGAGCTTTGGACTTTCTTCTCCTGGCTGGCTGAAAGGGTCTAGACTGGATGCCCCTTTATTGGAAATGACAACCTTCATGGAGCCTTCTATAGCAATCTGTTGTTGTTGCTTACTGTTTCCTGTATGTACGTTCTGGTGTGCAGCTTCCTTTATGGTTTCTGAGAAGTTATAAAAGGATCTTCCGATACCTCCCCTCCAATACAGTCGATGGGAGAGCATGGCATCTTGCCAGGGTAAAACCCCCTTGACGTTCAGACACCTCCAAGTCTGTTAGGCATGCCATGGGGAGAGGGGGGGGTGAGGTATCTTTTAGCTTCACTAACAATAAAGGCTGGGGAGCAGGCTAAGTCCGTTTGGCGCTCTATGCCCAGGATCTGTTGCTAAGTGAGATCCTTGCCTTTGTCTCATTTCATGCTTAGCTATTCTTCTTGGGAGAAACCTAGTGTTGTGATCTTTACAGCCACTGCTTTAGTCCATGAGGAGTGGAAGTCGCCCCATATGGTTAGAGGGGCAAGAGCCCGTGGGGAGAATGATAGGCATAGCCAGTAGTTGAGGATAGGTGTTCATACTCTCGCCTCCACTTTCACGAAGCCTGTCTCCAATCGCAGGCTTGCATTAGAGACACCTCTGGGAGCCTGTAGAGCTGATCTTAGAAATTCTGATTGACCACACTCTAGTGGGGCAGAATTTGACAAGGAGCCACACTGAGCTCCATACAGCATTTGGTCAATTGGTTTCGCTTCAAAAAGTATTGTTGGTATAAAGTGGCCTCCTCCTGTCTTGCGGTATCTTAAGATGGCGGGCGAGCTCTTTTGAGCTGTTTCAGCTGCATACTCTGTGTGGGCTTTCCTGCTGTTAGTGCAGTGGTGGAGTACTCGCAGGCATTTGGTATCAGGCATTGATTGAGGTTCTGTGTTGGAGCCTGCCACTTTTGGACTCTCGCTTGCTGAGGTGTTCCTGCAAGTATCTCTGTAGATCTTAGAAAACTATTTCTTGATTTAAGGCATTAGCATGCTGGCTGATATCAAAACGGGATTGAACTTTTCATTATTGGCTGCTACTTCCTGGCAGTTGTCAGGTTGTGCAATACTGGCTAAACAGTATAACAGTATAATTTCTCCAGTGTTGTAGAGCGTAGACATCCTATGATAATGAAGCATGTCTCATTAAGAGCCACATCCACTTTAGCATGGTGAGATGTGTTCCACACTAAGCACGCATACTTAGCAGCAAAGCGCAAAGGCAAATGTCTTCACTGTATCTCCAGGTTGTGCCAGTCAGCTTTTGTATAATAATGTTTCTAGCACCCACTTTTTGCTTGATATTCAGGCAGTGCTTCTTGCAGGTCAGAGCATGGTCCAGGGTCACTCTCAGGTAGTTGGGTGTGCTGCAATGCTCCACAGACAAGCTTGAGATGCTTGTCTGTTCTTAAGATGGAAAGCACATGTCTGTATTTTAGATGGATTCAGAATCAGCTGGTTTTCCCTGTAATAGACAGTAAGAGCACCTAAAGCTTCTGAAAGCTTCTGTTCAATCATTTGAACCCCTCTATTCTGCTTTGGTTAGACCACACCTGGAATATTGTGTCCAATTCTGGGCACCACAATTCAAGAGAGATATTGACAAGCTGGAATGTGTCCAGAGGAGGGCGACTAAAATGATCAAGGGTCTGGAGAACAAGCCCTATGAGGAGCGGCTTAAGGAGCTGGGCATGTTTAGCCTGAAGAAGAGAAGGCTGAGAGGGGATATGATAGCCATGTATAAATATGTGATAGGAAGCCACAGGGAGGAGGAGGGTTGAGCAAGCTTGTTTTCTGCTTCCCTGGAGACTAGGACGCGGAGCAATGGCTTCAAACTACAAGAGAGGAGATTCCATCTGAACATGAGGAAGAACTTCCTGACTGTGAGAGCCGTTCAGCAGTGGAACTCTCTGCCCCGGAGTGTGGTGGAGGCTCCTTCTTTGGAAGCTTTTGAACAGAGGCTGGATGGCCATCTGTCAGGGGTGATTTGAATGCAATATTCCTGCTTCTTGGCAGAATGGGGTTGGACTGGATGGCCCATGAGGTCTCTTCCAACTCTTTGATTCTATGATTTCAGAGCACCCTGCTTGGGCGGTGATGGCACAATCGTCAGCATAAATGAAACTCTGTCCCTTCCTTCTGACAGTGTCTGGTCATTTGTGTAAATGTTATCCAATGCATGATGCCCTTTAATACTGGAAATAACCTTTTCTTGCTGCCTGCCTGCCTTCCGTTCTTTTAGCCATATTTGTGTTTGACCCAATGAAATCAATGTGATGCTCCAGTATTAGAAGGAGGTCCCCTCCCTCCTCCCTCCCTCCATCATTCATTCATTCATTCATTCATTTCTCCCTCTCCTCTTTTCTTTTTCTTCTTTCTTTCTGTATTCATTCCCTTTCTTAAAAGAACCAATTACTCCCTTTGCTGGTATCTACGTAAGCACTTGAGGACCTTATGTATGCATTTCTTGTCATTTCCATTTTCAACATGACCCATCAAGGGAAAGGGGGAAAATCTTGCAGGTAAGAAAGTTTCTGGCTTTCATCCTTGATCTTTTGCTTCTCTCTTGACCAGGGACATGAGGATTCTATGGAGCCAACTCTTGGGTGCATTCAGAAAACTAATAACATAGGAAGAAGAAGAAATCATCTCAACATAATGTTCTTGATGAATTATTGACCTTATTTACAGATAAGAAAGAAAAGAACAAGAGCCAACTATCTATATTGCAATTCAGCACCCGTATCTCTGTTGACATGGAGGAGAGAGTATCTATATGCCTTGTGTGTGGAAAGAATTTCACTCGGAGGAATGATCTGCAGCAACATGAAAGGACTCACACTGGGGAGAAGCCCTATGCATGCCTGGAGTGTGGACAGAGATTTTCTTATAGTTCAAGTTTACATAGACATCAAAGGACTCACACTGGGGAGAAACCCTTTACATGCCCGGAGTGTGGACAGAGCTTCAGTCACAGCTCAAGTTTACATACACATCAAAGGATTCACACTGGGGAAAAACCCTATACATGCTTGGAGTGTGGACAGAGATTTCCTCATAGTTCAGGTCTATATAGACATCAAAGAACTCACACTGGGGAGAAACCATATACATGTCTGGAGTGTGGACAGAGCTTCACTCAGAGTGCAAATCTCCATGCGCATCAAAGGACTCACACTGGGGAGAAACCCTATACATGCCTGGAGTGTGGACAGAGCTTCACTCAGAGTGCAAATCTACATTCACATCTAAGGATTCACACTGGGGAGAAACCCTATAAATGTCTGGAGTGCGGACAGAGCTTCACGCAGAGTTCAGGTCTACGTTCACATCAAAGGATTCACACTGGGGAGAAACCCTATATGTGTCTTTGGTGTGGACAGTGCTTTATTGAGAGCGGAAGTCTACGTTCACATCAAAGGACTCACACTGGGGAGAGACCCTATACATGCCTGGAGTGTGGACAGAGTTTCACTCAGAGTTCAGGTCTACGTTCACATCAAAGGACTCACACTGGGGAGAAACCCTATATATGTCTTTGGTGTGGACAGAGCTTTACTAAGAATTGCAGTTTACGTTCACATCAAAGGATTCACACTGGGGAGAAACCCTATATGTGCCTGGAATGTGGACAGAGCTTCAGTCAGAGTTCAGGTCTGCGTTCGCATCAAAGGATTCACACTGGGGAGAAACCCTATATGTGCCTGGAGTGTGGACAGAGCTTCAGTCAGAGTTCAGATCTACGTTCGCATCAAAGGATTCACACTGGGGAGCAACCCTAGAAACTCATGGATGTGGAAAGAGCTTCACTGAGTGTTCAAATCTGCGTAGACATAGAATTCACATTGGAGAGAACAGTTGGATTTGACCCCAGGGAGATCTCTAAGTCAGAGCTTTCCGGATATTTCATCTTAGTGACATACATTTTTATTTTATTAATTAGAAAGGTAATTACTGCAACTCAATCAACAAATATAACAAAAGTTGTAACAGAACCTACACTTGAACACACCAGCACTACTGTTCTGTAGTGATACACCCTTCTGGGTGTTTTTAAGCAGATGTTTTGACTGTGTCTTCATGGCTGGCTGAAGTGGGCTGGGCTCAATACCCTCGATCTCCATTTTAATTCTAATCTATAGTTAGTTTAGGAATAGGCTGAGGGCATCCCTTCCCACCCGACTCCTGAATGACTATTGGAATGCATTTGTTCTCTCCTCTTTCTTTCTTCTCTCATTCTGATTGGTTACGTGGAATGGATTCTTTTCAGGTGCATGCCTTTGTTCAGACTTCTGCTTTTGACACCCTAGAGCAGTGTTTCTCAACCTGGGGGTCGGGACCCCTGAGGGGGTCGTGAGAGGGTGTCAAAGGGGTCGCCAAAGACCATCAGAAAACACAGTATTTTCTAGGTTCTTGTGGGTTTTTTCAGGCTATAGAGCCATGTTCTAGAGGCATTTCTCCTGACGTTTCGCCTGCATCTATGGCAAGCATCCTCAGAGGTTGTGAGGTCCTCACAACCTCTGAGGATGCTTGCCATAGATGCAGGCGAAACGTCAGGAGAAATGCCTCTAGAACATGGCTCTATAGCCCGAAAAAACCCACAAGAACCTAGTGATTCCAGCCATGAAAGCCTTCGACAATACACAGTATTTTCTGTTGGTCATGGGGCTTCTGTGTGGAAAGTTTGACCCAATTCTATTGTTGGTCGAGTTCAGAAGGCTCTTTGATTGTAGGTGAACTATAAATCCCAACAACTACAACTCCCAAATGTCAAGGTCTATTTTCCCCAGACTCCACCAGTGTTCACATTTGGGCATATTGAGTATTTGTGCCAAGCTTGGTCCAGATCCATCATTGCATGAATCCACAGCACTCCTCTGGATGTAGGTGAACTACAACTCCCAAACTCAAGGTCAATGCCCACCAAACCCTTCCAGTGTTTTCGAATAGTCGTGGGAGTTCTGTGTGCCAAGTTCAGTTTAAATCCATCGCTGGTCTAGTTTAGAATGCTCTTTGATTATAGGTGAAGTATAAATCCCAGCAACTACAACTCCCAAATTACAAAATCAATCCTCCCCTCGACCTCACTAGCATTCACATTGGGGCATATTGGGTATTTGTGCTCAATTTAGTCCAGTGAATGAAAACCCACCCTGCATATCAGATATTTACATTACGATTTATAACAGTAGTAAAATGACAAGTATCAAGTAGCAACGAAAACAATATAATGGTTGGGGGTCACCACAACATATGGAACTGCATTAAGGGGTCACGGCATTAGCAAGGTTGAGAACCACTCTCAACGTGTGGGTCCTCAGGTGTTTTGGCCTACAACTCCCAGAAATCCCGGCCAGTTTACCAGCGGTTAGGATTTCTAGGAGTTGAAGGCCAAAACATCTGGGGACCCACATGTTGAGAACCACTGCCCTAGAGTGTATTGAGACCTGCCTCTACTTCAGTGGTTCTCAATGTTCGTAATGCCGTGACCCCTTAATACAGTTCCTCATGTTGTGGTGACCCCCAGCCATTAAATTATTTTCGTTGCTACTTCATAATTGTAATTTTGCTACTGTTATGAATCGTTATGTAAATATCTGATATGCAGGGTGTATTCTCATTCACTGGACCAAATTTGGCACAAATACCCAATATGCCCAAATTTGAATACTGGTGAGGTTGGGATGGGAGGGTTGATTTTGTCATTTGGGAGTTGTAGTTGCTGGGATTTATAGTTCACCTACATTCAAAGAGCATTCTGAACTACACCAATGGACTTGAACCAAACTTGGCACTCAGAACTCCCATGGCCAACAGAAAATACTGGAAGGGTTTGGTGGGCATTGACCTTGGGTTTTAGAGTTGTAGTTCGCTTACATCCAGAGAGCACTGTGGACTCAAACAATGATAGATGTGGATCAAACTTGGCACGAATATTCAATATGCCCAAATGTGAACACTGGTGAAGTTCAGGAAAAATAGACCTTGACATTTGGGAGTTGTAGTTGCTGGGATTTATAGTTCACCTACATTCAAAGAGCATTCTGAACTACACCAACAATGGACTTGAACCAAACTTGGCACTCAGAACTCCCATGACCAACAGAAAATACTGGAAGGGTTTGGTGGGCATTGACCTTGGGTTTTAGAGTTGTAGTTCGCTTACATCCTGAGAGCACTGTGGACTCAAACAATGATAGATGTGGATCAAACTTGGCACGAATATTCAATATGCCCAAATGTGAACACTGGTGAAGTTCAGGAAAAATAGACCTTGACATTTGGGAGTTGTAGTTGCTGGGATTTATAGTTCACCTACTACCAAAGAGCATTCTGAAGCCCACCAACGATAGAATTAGGCCAAACTTCCCACACAGAACTCCCATGACTAACAGAAAATACTGTCTGTGATGGTCTTTGGCGACCCCTCCGACACCCCCTCACGACCCCTTCAGGGGTCCCGACCCCCAGCTTGAGAACCACTGCTCTACTTGTATGTGTCAGGAGAAATGTAGTGCTTGAAGATTTCCCCCTCTTTTTTGAACCCTAAAAGAGATAGTAGTTCATTACTATTTTTCATGTCAGGAGTGACTTGGGAAACTATTAAGAAATGTGGTTATTATTCTTATAAATAAACCTTGTGTAAGTATTAAATTTATTTATTATTTATTTCGAGTGCTTATACCCCGCCCTTCTCAACCCCCTAGCGGGGACTCAGCGCAGCTTACAAAAGGCACAATTCGATGCCCAACAGTTCCAAAATACAATACACAAAATACAGTATAACAACAACAATTATAACTAGTTAAAACAATCAAAGACAGAACTCTGCATAAGTGGTTAATTTATGTTATTAGTACAAATAGGTTTATTCAATTATTCATATTTGGTCCTCGTTTTGGTATTAATTTCTCTTTTGACACAAATTTACGGTTATTATTTTTGTATTATTTGGTTTATCTTTAAATGTGTTTGAGTTGGGCATTGAATGTTTGCACCCTTTTTGCGTGTAAACTGCCCCGAGTCCCCTTGGGTTTAGAAATATATTATTATTATTATTATTATTATTATTATTATTATTATTATTACCTCTGCTTCTTAAGCTCTACATTATTTTCCAGTCACATTTATTTATTTATTTATTTGCTCCATTTTTATACCGCTCTTCTCAGCCCTCAGGGCGACTCAGAGCGGTTCACAACCACAATCCAATACATAAAACATGATAAAAACAGTTAAGAAGCATTTAAAAGGATAACACTTATAACATCACTTCACGCTCTGCTTGCTGTGAGCTGAATGCTCAATTGTTAAGTATCCTGTTAAGTATCCTATTTGTATTTTGGATGCTCTGCTGTTTTGGGGATTTTTCCCTAACACTCCCTTTTCTCTGCTTTTGCTTTCAATGTCTTCTCCCTTGACTCTCCTTCCTAAGTATCCTGTTAAGTATCCTATTTGTATTTTGGATGCTCTGCTGTTTTGGGGATTTTTCCCTAACACTCCCTTTTCTCTGCTTTTGCTTTCAATGTCTTCTCCCTTGACTCTCCTTCCTAAGTCTCCTGTTAAGTATCCTATTTGTATTTTGGATGCTCTGCTGTTTCTGGGATTTTCCCCTAACACTCCCTTTTCTCTGCTTTTGCTTTCAATGTCTTCTCCCTTGACTCTCCTTCCTAAGTCTCCTGTTAAGTATCCTATTTGTATTTTGGATGCTCTGCTTTTTTGGGGATTTTTCCCTAACACTCCCTTTCTCTGCTTTTGTTTTTAATATCTTCTCCCTTGACTCTCCTTCCTAAGTATCCTGTTAAGTATCCTATTTGTATTTTGGATGCTCTGCTGTTTTTGGGATTTTTTCCCTAACACTCCCTTTCTCTGTTTTTGCTTTCAATGTCTTCTCCCTGGACTCTCCTTCCTAAGTATCCTGTTAAGTATCCTATTTGTATTTTGGATGCTCTGCTGTTTTTGGGATTTTTTCCCTAACACTCCCTTTCTCTGTTTTTGCTTTCAATGTCTTCTCCCTTGACTCTCCTTCCTAAGTATCCTGTTAAGTATCCTATTTGTATTTTGGATGCTCTGCTATTTTTGGGATTTTCCCCTAACACTCTCTTTCTCTGCCCTTGCTTTCAATGTCTTCTCCCTTGACTCTCCTTCCTAAGTATCCTGTTAAGTATCCTATTTGTATTTTGGATGCTCTGCTGTTTTTGGGATTTTTTTCCCTAACACTCCCTTTCTCTGTTTTTGCTTTCAATGTCTTCTCCCTTGACTCTCCTTCCTAAGTATCCTGTTAAGTATCCTATTTGTATTTTGGATGCTCTGCTATTTTTGGGGTTTTCCCCTAACACTCTCTTTCTCTGCCCTTGCTTTCAATGTCTTCTCCCTTGACTCTCCTTCCTAAGTATCCTGTTAAGTATCCTATTTGTATTTTGGATGCTCTGCTTTTTTGGGGATTTTTCCCTAACACTCCCTTTCTCTGCTTTTGTTTTTAATATCTTCTCCCTTGACTCTCCTTCCTAAGTATCCTGTTAAGTATCCTATTTGTATTTTGGATGCTCTGCTATTTTTGGGATTTTCCCCTAACACTCTCTTTCTCTGTTTTTGCTTTCAATGTCTTCTCCCTTGACTCTCCTTCCTAAGTATCCTGTTAAGTATCCTATTTGTATTTTGGATGCTCTGCTTTTTTGGGGATTTTTCCCTAACACTCCCTTTCTCTGCTTTTGTTTTTAATATCTTCTCCCTTGACTCTCCTTCCTAAGTATCCTGTTAAGTATCCTATTTGTATTTTGGATGCTCTGCTATTTTTGGGATTTTCCCCTAACACTCTCTTTCTCTGTTTTTGCTTTCAATGTCTTCTCCCTTGACTCTCCTTCCTAAGTATCCTGTTAAGTATCCTATTTGTATTTTGGATGCTCTGCTGTTTTTGGGATTTTTTCCCTAACACTCCCTTTCTCTGTTTTTGCTTTCAATGTCTTCTCCCTTGACTCTCCTTCCTAAGTATCCTGTTAAGTATCCTATTTGTATTTTGGATGCTCTGCTTTTTTGGGGATTTTTCCCTAACACTCCCTTTCTCTGCTTTTGTTTTTAATATCTTCTCCCTTGACTCTCCTTCCTAAGTATCCTGTTAAGTATCCTATTTGTATTTTGGATGCTCTGCTGTTTTTGGGATTTTTTCCCTAACACTCCCTTTCTCTGTTTTTGCTTTCAATGTCTTCTCCCTTGACTCTCCTTCCTAAGTATCCTGTTAAGTATCCTATTTGTATTTTGGATGCTCTGCTGTTTTTGGGATTTTTTCCCTAACACTCCCTTTCTCTGTTTTTGCTTTCAATGTCTTCTCCCTTGACTCTCCTTCCTAAGTATCCTGTTAAGTATCCTATTTGTATTTTGGATGCTCTGCTATTTTTGGGATTTTCCCCTAACACTCCCTTTCTCTGCCCTTGCTTTCAATGTCTTCTCCCTTGACTCTCCTTCCTAAGTATCCTGTTAAGTATCCTATTTGTATTTTGGATGCTCTGCTTTTTGGGGGATTTTTCCCTAACACTCCCTTTCTCTGCTTTGCTTTCAATGTCTTCTCCCTTGACTCTCCTTCCTAAGTATCCTGTTAAGTATCCTATTTGTATTTTGGATGCTCTGCTATTTTTGGGATTTTCCCCTAACACTCCCTTTCTCTGCCCTTGCTTTCAATGTCTTCTCCCTTGACTCTCCTTCCTAAGTATCCTGTTAAGTATCCTATTTGTATTTTGGATGCTCTGCTTTTTGGGGGATTTTTCCCTAACACTCCCTTTCTCTGCTTTGCTTTCAATGTCTTCTCCCTTGACTCTCCTTCCTAAGTATCCTGTTAAGTATCCTATTTGTATTTTGGATGCTCTGCTGTTTTGGGGATTTTTTCCCTAACACTCCCTTTCTCTGTTTTTGCTTTCAATGTCTTCTCCCTTGACTCTCCTTCCTAAGTATCCTGTTAAGTATCCTATTTGTATTTTGGATGCTCTGCTATTTTTGGGATTTTCCCCTAACACTCCCTTTCTCTGCCCTTGCTTTCAATGTCTTCTCCCTTGACTCTCCTTCCTAAGTATCCTGTTAAGTATCCTATTTGTATTTTGGATGCTCTGCTTTTTTGGGGATTTTTCCCTAACACTCCCTTTCTCTGCTTTGCTTTCAATGTCTTCTCCCTTGACTCTCCTTCCTAAGTATCCTGTTAAGTATCCTATTTGTATTTTGGATGCTCTGCTGTTTTTGGGATTTTTTCCCTAACACTCCCTTTCTCTGTTTTTGCTTTCAATGTCTTCTCCCTTGACTCTCCTTCCTAAGTATCCTGTTAAGTATCCTATTTGTATTTTGGATGCTCTGCTGTTTTTGGGATTTTCCCCTAATGCTCCCTTTCTCTGCTTTTGCTTTCAGTGTCTTCTCCCTTGACTCTCCTTCCTAAGTATCCTGTTAAGTATCCTGTTTGTATTTTGGATGCTCTGCTGTTTTTGGGATTTTCCCCTAACACTCCCTTTCTCTGCTTTGCTTTCAATGTCTTCTCCCTTGACTCTCCTTCCTAAGTATCCTGTTAAGTATCCTATTTGTATTTTGGATGCTCTGCTGTTTTTGGGATTTTTTCCCTAACACTCCCTTTCTCTGTTTTTGCTTTCAATGTCTTCTCCCTTGACTCTCCTTCCTAAGTATCCTGTTAAGTATCCTATTTGTATTTTGGATGCTCTGCTATTTTTGGGATTTTCCCCTAACACTCTCTTTCTCTGCCCTTGCTTTCAATGTCTTCTCCCTTGACTCTCCTTCCTAAGTATCCTGTTAAGTATCCTATTTGTATTTTGGATGCTCTGCTGTTTTTGGGATTTTTTCCCTAACACTCCCTTTCTCTGTTTTTGCTTTCAATGTCTTCTCCCTTGACTCTCCTTCCTAAGTATCCTGTTAAGTATCCTATTTGTATTTTGGATGCTCTGCTGTTTTTGGGATTTTCCCCTAACGCTCCCTTTCTCTGCTTTTGCTTTCAGTGTCTTCTCCCTTGACTCTCCTTCCTAAGTATCCTGTTAAGTATCCTGTTTGTATTTTGGATGCTCTGCTGTTTTTGGGATTTTCCCCTAACACTCCCTTTCTCTGTTTTTGCTTTCAATGTCTTCTCCCTTGACTCTCCTTCCTAAGTATCCTGTTAAGTATCCTATTTGTATTTTGGATGCTCTGCTGTTTTTGGGATTTTCCCCTAACGCTCCCTTTCTCTGCTTTTGCTTTCAGTGTCTTCTCCCTTGACTCTCCTTCCTAAGTATCCTGTTAAGTATCCTGTTTGTATTTTGGATGCTCTGCTGTTTTTGGGATTTTCCCCTAACACTCCCTTTCTCTGCTTTTGCTTTCAATGTCTTCTCCCTTGAATCTCCTTCCTTGTTTTCTCAGCTCCGGGTGAGGTAACCTTCTCCTTCCCTCTGAGCAGAAATCCATTTTCCCAGCTCCTTTGGCTTCATTTCCATCTTTCTTTCTCTCCTTCCATAAATTCATTGAATCCTAGAGATGGAAGGGGATCCCAAAGGACCAACCAGTCCAGCCGCCTTGGGCCAGGCAGGAAGACACAATCCAAGCCTTCTGAACAGAGGGTGTAACTAAATGTCTAATTAGAATGTAGGTTTTGCATACATTTACTGATATTATGATATGGGTTTTTACATATGTTTGTTGATATTGTGATGTAGGTGCAGACCAGCTGATGGGTGGCCTGAGCTAGGGCGTTGCCAGAGCGACATAACCCTCCAGGTAGAAGGGGAGAAGGAGGAACTCATTGCCACTTGATGAGCTAAGGCAGTGGTTCTCAACCTTCCTAATGCCGCGACCCCTTAATACAGTTCCTCATGTTTTGATGACCCCCAACCATAAAACTACTTTAGTTGCTATGTCATAACGGTAATTTTGCTACGGTTATGAATCATAATGTAAATATCGGATGTGCAGGATGCATTTTCATTCAGTCGACCAAACTGGGCACAAATACTCAATATGCCCAATTCTGAATACTGGTGGGTTTGGGGGTGGGGGGGATTGATTTGGGAGTTGTAGTTGCTGGGATTTATAGTTCACCTACAACCAAAGAGCATCCTGAACTCCATCAGTGATGGAATTGAACCAAATTTGGCACACAGAACTCCCATGACCAACAGAAAATACTGGAAGGGTTTGGTGGGTATTGACCTTGAGTTTAGGAGTTGTAGTTCACCTACATCCAGAGATCACTGTGTTTCCAAACAATGGTGGATCTGGACCAAACTTGTGGAGTTTGGGGAAAATAGACCTTGACCTTTGGGAGTTGTAGTTACTGGGATTTATAGTTCACCTACCATCAAAGAGTATTTTGAACTCCACTAAAAATAGAATTGGGCCAAACTTGGCACACAGAACCCCCATGGCCAACAGAAAATACTGTATTGTCGAAGGCTTTCATGGCTGGAATTGCTAGGTTCTTGTGGGTTTTTTCGGGCTATAGAGCCATGTTCTAGAGGCATTTCTCCTGATGTTTCGCCTGCATCTATGGCAAGCATCCTCAGAGGTATGTGGACAATTTCAACAGAAAGGAAGAGACCATGAAAATGAACAAAATCTGGCTGCCAGTATTAAAAAACTCTAAAATTATAACAGCAAAACAACAGAGAGGAAACAACCAGGCACAGATTAACACCTCACAGCAAGAGATTTTCCCAGGCTCAGGCAGGCCTTCAAATGCTAATGAAGGTGATCAGCTGAACATTCACACCTAACTGCAGCAGGGAAGAGCTCCTTGCCCCACCCCAACCATTCCACAGATATATAAACCCATTTTTCCTACTTCCAACAGACCTCACTACCTCTGAGGATGCTTGCCATAGATGCAGGCGAAACGTCAGGAGAAATGCCTCTAAAACATGGCTCTATAGCCCGAAAAAACCCACAAGAACCTAGAAAATACTGTGTTTTCTGATGGTCTTTGGTGACCCCTCTGACACCCCCTTGCGACCCCCTCAGGGGTCCCGACCCCCAGGTTGAGAAACGCTGAGCTAAGGGATTCTCAGTTCGAGTTATGTAGACCTAGACCAAGTAGTTTAAGTCTCTGGCAGGTAGTCAGAAGAAAAAGGTGGCTCCAGGTGATGAGCCAGGTGTTTAATCTTCAGTGTCGAGCAATAAAAGAGTGGAAGTATTTAACTCTATCGTATGATCTATCCCGGTTGCTAGAAGAAAGAGGTTCTCGGTCGTTTTATTTATGACTTCCGAAGCAATAGAAGTGGGACTAAGAAACTAAGTCTTAAAAGAAAGGAAATGGCAAACACTAAGGAGAGAGAAGATAAGCCATTGTTAAAAGTTTAACAGCAACAGTTTTATGTTTTCTGAAGAACCAAGAGTTAAGTGTAGCTACGATAAGGATGTCTTATGTAACCATCAAACTTATGTGAACCTGAGAAACCTTTGAAATAAATATTGTTTCTGTTCAGTTCAGAATACTGAGGGTTGTGACTACTTTTTAAAGAGAAGGTTCCCCAGGAAAGCGAAGTCTGGAGATCTGGTGGAGCTGAAGACAGTGTTATTTATTTATTAATTAATGATTTAAACTTATATGCCGCCACTCCCCTGGGGCTCGGAGCGGCTTACAAGACTAGCTAAAATCTAACAAAATTTAAAAGCAATTTAAAACAATTTAAAAACAACACTATCAAACATTAAAAGCCTGTCGAAACAGGTATGTCTTCCATGCCCTGCGGAAAGCTGGTAAGTCCCGCAAGGCACGGACTTCAGGTGGCAGAGTATTCCAGAGTGATGGTGCCACTGCTGTGAAGGCTCTGCGTCTGGTTGCTGTTAGACGCAAGGTCTTGACACTGGGGACTTCCAATAGATCTTGGTCCTCAGAACGGAGGGATCTCTGGGGTTGGGAGGGGGTGAGGCGGTCCCTCAGGTACATCGGCCCCAGACCATGCAAGGCCTTCAAGGTGAGTACCGTCCATCACTTTGAAAGTGATCCAGTGCTCAATGGGTAACCAATGCAGCTGCAGTCAGATTGGGGTGATGTGGCATCTCATCGGAATTCCCGCCAGAAGCCGAGCAGCTGCATTTTGTACCAACTTGAGCTTCTGGATCACCAACAGAGGAAGGCCAATGTAGAGGGTGTTACAGTAGTCCAGTCTTGAGATGACCGTGGCCTGGATCACCGTAGCTAGGTCGTCCCTGGACAGGGAGGGGGGCCAGCTGTCTAGCCTGCTGCAGATGGAAAAAGGCGGTTCTGCTAACAGCGGAGACCTGGGCTTCCATCGTCAGCAGAGGGTCCAAAAGGACTCCCAGACTCTTGACCAATGATGACGGGCATAGCGCCTCGCCATCCAGGGTAGGCAGCTGGATGTCCCCACTGCCCGGTTGACCCAGACATAGGATCTCCGTCTTTGCTGGATTCACCCTCAACCTGCTGGCACGCAGCCATCCAGTCACGGCCTCGAGGCACTGATGGAAACAATTGGGTACGGAGTCCGGTCGGCCTTCCATCTTCAGCACCAGCTGAGTGTCATCGGCGTACTGATAACACTCAAGCCCAAAACCTCGAACCAGCTGAGCAAGTGGTCGCATAGAGATGTTAAATAACAGAGGGGAGAGAATAGCCTCCAGAGGAACTCCACAAGATAGAGGGGACCTCTCAGAGACCAGGCCTCCCCTCTCCACTCGCTGTCCACGGTTGTGAAGAAAGGAGGACAGCCAGTTTAAAGCTCTCCCCCTGACTCCAGCAACAGCAAGGCGGTGGTTATGATACTGGGTTGCACACATTGGATAAAAGTCATCTCTCATACAATTCTCAACCAAGCCTCATCCGTTACACAATTAGTGGCAGCGGTGGGATAGAAAAATATTTATTTATTTATTTATTTATTTCGGGTACTTCTACCCCACCTTTCTCAACCCCCGAGGGGGACTCAGGGTGGCTTCCAACCGGCATATGTTGATGCCTACAATTCACACAATAAAATACACAGTAATAATAATCATAACAATTAAAACATTACATTAATACAATAAAAAGCCAGCCTGTTGGATTTTCTTGGTGGGTCTGTAAATAGTTTGTATGTTGTGTTTTAAAAAACTCTAAAATTGCAACAGCACAACAACAGAGAGGAAACAAACAAAGGACTCTTGTCTGCTGGAGCCAGGTGTGAATGTTTCAACTGATCACCTTGATTAGCATTTGATTGCCTGGCAGTGCCTGAAACAATCCTTTGTTGAGAGGTGATTAAATGTCCTTGTTTGTTTCCTCTCTGTTGTTGTGCTGTTCTAATTTTAGAGCCATTGTAATCCACAAGCATGTGGACAATTTCAACAGAAAGGCGGAAACCATGAAAATGAACAAAATCTGGCTACCAGTATTTAAAAAAACCCTCTAAAATTACAACAGCTAAACAACAGAGAGGAAACAAACAAGGACATCTAATCACCTCTCAACAAAAGATTGCTCCAGGCACTTCCAGGCCATCAAATGCTAATCAATGTGGTCAGTTGAAACATTCACACCTAGCTCCAGCAGACAAGAGTCCTTTGTCCCACCCTGGTCATTCCACAGATATATAAACCCACTTTCCTAGTTCCAACAGACCTCACTACCTCTGAGGATGCTTGCCATAAATGCAGGCGAAACGTCAGGAGGGAATGCCTTTAGACCATGGCCATATAGCCCGAAAAAACCTACAACAACCCAGTTCTATATTAGATTTCGAAGAGATTTCAAATATCATCCAGTCTGACCCTCACACTCTTCTTGTCATGCATGAATATACAAGTGAAGCCTTCCCAACCAATGACTACCCAGCCTCTGTTTCATAGACCTCTAGAGAAGGAGATACCACCAGACTCCTAGACAGTCTATATTAGATTTGGAAGGGACCTCAAAGGCCATCTAGTCTGCCCCCCTTCAGCAGGCACGAAGACACTCAAGCCAAGTCTGTCCAACAGATGGCCGTTCAGCCTTTAAAAAACATTCACACCTAGCTCCAGCAGACAAGAGTTCTTTGTCCCACTCTGGTCATTCCACAGATTTATAAACCCAATTTTCCTAGTTCCAACAGACCTCACTACCTCTGAGGATGCTTGCCATAGATGCAGGTGAAACGTCAGGAGGGAATGCCTGTAGACCATGGCCATATAGCCCGAAAAAACCTACAACAACCCAGTTCGATATTAGATTTTGAAGAGATTTCAAAGATCATTCAGTCTGGCCCTCCCGCTCTTCTTGTCATGCATGAATATGCAAGTTTAGTCTGAAGAAGAGAAGGCTGAGAGGGGATATGATAGCCATGTATAAATATGTGAGAGGAAGCCACAGGGAGGAGGAGGGAGCAAGCTTGTTTTCTCCTTCCCTGGAGACTAGGACGCAATGGAGCCATGGCTTCAAACTACAAGAGAGGAGATTCCATCTGAACATGAGGAAGAACTTCCTGACTGTGAGAGCCGTTCAGCAGTGGAACTCTCTGCCCCGGAGGGAGTGTGGTGGAGGCTCCTTCTTTGGAAGCTTTTGAACAGGGGCTGGATGGCCATCTGTCAGGGGTGCCTTGAATGCAATATTCCTGCTTCTTGGCAGAATGGGGTTGGACTGGATGATGGCCCAGGAGGTCTCTTCCAACTCTTTGATTCTATGATTCTATGATTCTAAGTGAAGCCTTCCCAACCAATGGCTACCCAGCCTCTGTTTCATAGACCTCTAGAAAAGGAGATACCACAAGACTCCCAGACAGTCTATATTAGATTTGGAAGGGACCTCAAAGGCCATCTAGTCTGCCCCCCTTCAGCAGGCACGAAGAAACTCAAGCCAAGTCTGTCCAACAGATGGCCGTTCAGCCTTTAAAAAACATTCACACCTAGCTCCAGCAGACAAGAGTTCTTTGTCCCACCCTGGTCATTCCACAGATTTATAAACCCAATTTTCCTAGTTCCAACAGACCTCACAACCTCTGAGGATGCTTGCCATAGATGCAGGCGAAACGTCAGGAGAGAATGCCTCTAGAACATGGCCATATAGCCCGAAAAGAAAAGAAGCAAGGACAACAAGGAGGTGAGGAAGGGAGGGGTGGGTAAGAAATGAAATTGAAATTATTATTATTATTATTATTATTATTATTATTATTATTATTGTTGTTGTATTGTTGAATGCTTTCATGGCTAGAATCACTGGGTTGCTGTGAGTTTTCTGGGCTGTATGGAGAAGGTTTTCCAGAAGCATTTTCTCCTGATGTTTCATTTATTTATTTCAAAGTTTTATATACCGAGCTTCTCACCTCATAAGAGGGACTCAGCCCGGTTTCCAACCATAAAAACACATACAATCGGTAAAATATCAAAATACACATTACAATAAAACATTAAAAAAGCACATATATTTAAAACTACAGTGGTCAGTCGTCATACTAAAATCGAATATACACCGTCTTCCATCCAAATCATTGTCTCATTCTTCGAAAGCCTGTCTCCATAACCACGACTTCACCTGTTTCCCGAATGTCAGGATTGTTGGGGCGGTTCTAATCTCTGGCGGGAGAGAGTTCCAGAGTCGTGGGGCCACCACCAAGAAGGCCCTGTCCCTCGTCCCCACCAGCCGCGCTTGTGAGACTGGTGGGACCGAGAGCAGGGCCCCTCCAGACGATCTTAGTAATCTAGATGGTTCGTAGGGGAGAATACGTTCGGAGAGGTAAACAGGGCCGGAGTCGTTTAGGGCTTTATAGGTTAACACTGGCACCTGCATCTGTGGCTGACATCTTCAGAGGATCTAATGATGGTCAAGCAAGTGGGGTGTATATATACCGTATATACTCGAGTATAAGCCGACCCGAATATAAGCCGAGGCTCCTAATTTTACCACAAAAAACAGAAAACATATTGACTCGAGTATAAGCCGGGGATGGGAAATGCAACTGCTACTGGTAAATTTCAAAATAAAAATAGATACCAATAAAATTACATTAATTGAGGCATCCGTTGGTTAAATGTTTTGAATATTTACAAAAATGGTAATTTAAGATAAGACTGTCCAACTCTGATTAAATGATTATTTACCTTCTTCGATGTAAATGTGCATACGTATCCTTCCAATAATAATAAAGAGAGTAACACAATAAATGTAGTAACTCCTGGTTAGTCGTAAGGCCGAACAGGGTATAAGGTTACAGCCTGTGTTGGATGGGGTCGCACTCCCCCTGAAGACGCAGGTTCGCAGTTTGGGTGTGACCCTGGACTCATCGCTGAGCCTGGAACCTCAGGTTTCGGCGGTGACCAGGGGAGCATTTGCACAGTTAAAACTCGTGCGCCAACTGCGCCCGTACCTTGGGAAGTCTGACTTGGCCACGGTAGTCCACGCTCTGGTTACATCCCGTTTAGACTACTGCAACGCTCTCTACGTGGGGTTGCCTTTGAAGACGGCTCGGAAGCTCCAGCTAGTCCAACGCTCGGCAGCCATGATACTAACAGGAGCGGAGCGCAGGGAGCATACAACTCCTCTGCTGCACCAGCTCCACTGGCTGCTGATTTGCTACCGGGCTCAATTCAAAGTGCTGGCGTTGGCCTATAAAGCCCTAAACGGTTCTGGCCCAACCTACCTATCCGAACGTATCTCTGCCTATCAGCCTGCCAGGACCCTAAGATATTCTGGGGAGGCCCTGCTCTCTATCCCACCTGCTTCACAGGTGCGGCTGGCGGGGACGAGAGACACGGCCTTTTCTGCGGTGGCCCCCCAGCTGTGGAACGCCCTTCCCATGGAGGTAAGATCACCCCCCTCGCTAATGGTGTTCCGAAGAAGATTAAAAACTTGGATGTTTGAACGGGCATTCGGTTAAACAGTGCAATGAATGCGATGATTACAGGAATGGAAATTTGGACGACGGATTGGATCACGACTCTAGTTATGAGATGCATTGTGTTGTCTATTGTCGTGTCAATATTGTATATTATGCTTTTATGGTTTTAAATTGTATATCGTTGATTGATTCTTATCCTTGTTGTAAACCGCGTTGAGTCGCCTGTTGGGCTGAAAAACTGCGGTATACAAGTAAAGTAAATAAATAAATAAATAAATAAACGATAATAAAAAGAATAAAATAATGAATGTAGCAATAACAACAAAAATAACAATTCTGCAGTAAAATAATAAATGTATAATAGAGTAAAATGATAAATGTAATAATAATAAACAGTTCCAACAGACCTCACTACCTCTGAGGATGCTTGCCATAGATGCAGGCGAAACGTCAGGAGAAATGCCTCTAGAACATGGCCCTATAGCCCGAAAAAACCCACAAGAACTTAATAATAAATAGAATAAAATAATAAATGAAATGAAAATATAATAATAATAACAACAGAGTAAAATAATAAATAACCTTGACTCGAGTATAAGCCAAGAGGGACTTTTTCAGCCTACAAAAAGGGCTGAAAAACTAGGCTTATACTCGAGTATATACAGTATTTAACTCTATACTCTAGACTGCCCAACTCTGATTAAATCATTATTCTAACCTTCTTCAATGTAAATGTACTTATGTATCCTTCCAGCAATAATAAGGTGAGTAAAATAATAAATGTAATAATAATAATAATAATAAAGTAAAATAATGGAAATGCAATAATAACAGTAATAATAGAGAAAATAATAAATGTAATAATAGAGTAAAATAATAAATGTAATAATAATCATAAATAGGGTAAAATAATAAATGTAATAGTAATAATAATAGGGTAATTTATTTATTTATTTATTTATTTCATCTAGTTATACCCCGCCCTTCTCACCCCGGGGGGGACTCAGGGCGGCTTACAGGAAAGGCACAATTAGATGCCCAAAACACACAACAAACAATACAAAATATAACAATTCAACAATTAAAATAAAACATCAATACCTAATAAAATCATAAAAACTATCTCATGTCAGAGTCCATATATCAGAGTCCATATATCCATTCCATTCCATTGTCCTTGTCTATCGACAGGTCCTTTAGTTAGTTGTCAGCATGGCCAAAAGCTTGGTCCCACATCCAGGTCTTTAGTTTTTTCCTAAACGCTAGAAGGGAAGTCGTCGATCTGATCTCCCCGGGGAGTGAGTTCCACAGGTGAGGGGCCACCACTGAGAAGGCCCTGCTCCTCGTCCCCGCCAGCCTCACTTGTGCCACTGGCGGGGTCGAGAGCAGGGCCTCCCCAGAAGATCTTAAACTTCGAAGTGGGATGTAGAGGGAGATCCGTTTGGACAGATACACTGGGCCGGAACCGTATAGGGTTTTGTAGGACAAAACCAACACTTTGAATTGTGCTCGGAATTGGATCGGCAGCTGTAAATGTAATAATAACTGTAAATGTAATAATAATAAAGAGAGTAAAATAATATATGAAATAAAAATAATACTAATAACAGAGTAAAATAATAAATAACCTTGACTCGAGTATAAGCCGAGGAGAGCGTTTTCAGCCTAAAAAAGGGGCTGAAAAATTAGGCTTATACTTGAGTATATACAGTATATACACACATATATAAATACACCTGTGGAAAGTCCCTCACTCCCCATGCCCAAGCCCCCTTCTTTCCCACTCCTCAGATCCAAGCCTCCCTCTCTTCCCACTCCTCACACCCAAGACTCCCTCCCCACACTCTCCCTTGCAGACAAAGGCCGGCCATGGTTTGCAGGCCTCCCCACCCGTGCTTTGAATGTGTTTTTACTGCATGGCAGTAGCAGGTTGAACTGGGTGGCCCGTGGCATTGATTCTGTTGTCGTCATCATCATCATCATCAATAATAATAATAATAATAATAATATTTCAAAGACTGGATGGCCATCTGTTGGGGTGCTTTGATTTCTGCTTTTCCTCCATATCAGAAGGAGATCGGATGGGGTGGCCAATGGGTTATTTATTTATTTATCGTGTCATCCGCAACCAGAACACTGTACCACATTTCTAACAGAACAAAGCAAACAAACAGATAAAAAAACACACATTTTGCAAACTTGGTAGCTGATTAAATGTCCTTTGACCAGTATCTGGTCACTTGGAGTGCCTCTGGTGTTGCCGCAAGAAGGTCCTCCATCGTGCATGTGGCAGGGCTCAGGTTGCATTGCAGCAGGTGGTCAGTGGTGTGCTCTTCTCCACACTCGCATGTCGAGGATTCCACTTTGTGGCCCCATTTCTTAAGATTGGCTCTGCATCTCGTGGTGCCAGAGCGCAGTCTGTTCAGCGCCTTCCAAGTCGCCCAGTCTTCTGTGTGCCCAGGGGGGAGTCTCTCATCTGGTATCACCCACGGATTGAGGTGCTGGGTTTGAGCCTGCCACTTTTGAACTCTCGCTTGCTGAGGTGTTCCAGCGAGTGTCTCTGTAGACCTAAGAAAACTATTTCTTGATTTAAGTTGTTGGCGTGCTGGCTGATACCCAAACAGGGGATGAGCTGGGGATGTCTTTGCCTTGGTCCTTTCACTATTGGCTGCCACTTCCTGGCGGATGTCAGGTGGTGCAATACCGGCTAAACAGTGTAATTTCTCCAGTGGTCTGGGGCGCAGACACCCTGTGATAATGCGGCATGTCTCATTAAGAGCCACATCCACTGTTTTAGTGTGGTGAGATGTGTTCCACACTGGGCATGCGTACTCAGCAGCAGAGTAGCAAAGCGCAAGGGCAGAACCAATGGGTTAATCCTATTATTATTATTATTATTATTATTATTATTATTATTACAAGGCTGGATGGCCATCTACTAAGGGTGTTTTGACGTCTTCCACTGAAATAGAGTTAAGTTTTTTTTTGATATGATTGGTCTTCATTTTAAATATTGTATTACTCCTTTCTTTCTTTTTGCATTACAAACAAGATATGTTTTTTTCCCCAATTAGTTTACACAACTGTCATTGGCCCAGACCCTCTGTCAAATTTTAAAGTGCAATGCAGACCCTATGTCTCCTTGGGGCTGCAGGAGAAACATTTCCATCAGAAAGGGCTGCATGGCTTTAAAAGGTCGAGAACCCCTGGGTTAGAGGATCCCTCTTATCCTTTGCTCAACATAGCATTTGTTGAATTTCCTTGGTAGGTCTGTAGGTTGTTTGTAGGTTGCGTTTCTTCCCCAAGTCGGAATCTATTGTGTTGGTCATTGCAAAAAAATCCTAGGAAGGACGCTGTGTAAAAAGCCTGTGTTTCTCTAGCTCATCTTCAGCTGCTGAAAATCTTTCCCTGGACAGAGGACAAGGAAGGAAAGGGGGGAGTGGGCAAAGGTCAAAGAGGTTCGCATGGAAAAAACATGAGGAAGAACTTCCTGACTGTGAGAGCCGTTCAGCAGTGGAACTCTCTGCCCCAGAGTGTGGTGGAGGCTCCTTCTTTGGAAGCTTTTAAGCAGAGGCTGGATGGCCATCTGTCAGGCGTGATTTGAATGCAATATTCCTGCTTCTTGGCAGAATGGGGTTGGACTGGATGGCCCATGAGGTCTCTTCCAACTCTTTGATTCTATGATTCTATGAAAAGGCATTGTGGATGGAGCTGCACTTATCTTTGCATCTGAGAGAGTGAATGACCCAAAGAGAGCTTTGTTCAGCAGATACTCGTTTTGTGAACACCCCACAAGTCTCAATGTATTGACCCAAATTGTTTCCATTTCCACTTGTATCATCCGCAATTGACTTTACAAATTTAGCTGGGATTTGGCAATTTAGCAACTGCAAATGTGGCAACCTTTAATGTTATATTTTTGGAATAATCTGCTAACACGTCACAGATAACTGCTGACTGTCCTTTCTTCCAGAAGGTCTCCTAGGAGAATGTTTTTGGGGTCATTATACAAAGGGCAATTATTTATTTACGCTATTTCTACTCCGCCCATATCAGCCCGAAGGCGACTCAGAGTGGCGAACAAGTCGGTGCAATTCGATGCCATATATAAATACATACATTACCAAAAGTAAAAACATCATGAAGCATTTAAAGCCATAAAAACAATAAACAATAGAAATTATAAAACTATTATAAAACTATGTCTTCATGTTCAGTCCTCATCCGTTCCATCGTTCCTAGGTCATTTTCCGATTCAAATTTATCTAAATTATACTGAGGTTCCAAAGGCTTGATCAAAAAGCCAAGTTTTCAGTTTTTTTCAGGTCAGGAGGGTGGGGGCAATCTAACACCCCTAGGTAGGGAGTTCCATAGCTGAGAGGTCACCACAGAGAAGGCCCTGTCTCTCGTCCCCTCCAGACGTGCAGGATCGAGAGAAGGGCCTCCCTACGATCTCAAGTAATGTAACGGATAGTATATTAAATCTTCTCTTTCCACTGATCCACAAATACAAAGTCTTTGATCATGCCGCAGGGTTCCGTCCTGGGCCCGGTCCTGTTCAACATCTTTATTAATGACTTAGATGAAGGGTTAGAAGGCAGGATCATCAAGTTTGCAGATGACACCAAATTGGGAAGGATAGCCAATACTCCAGAGGACAGGAGCAGGATTCAAAACGATCTTGACAGATTAGAGAGATGAATGGCCAAAACTAACAAAATGAAGTTCAACAGTGACAAATGCAAGATACTCCACTTAAGCAGAAAAAACGAAATGCTAAAATACAGAATAGGGAATGCCTGGCTTGAGAGCAGTGCGTGTGAAAAAGATCTTGGAGTCCTTGTGGACAACAAGTTAAACATGAGCCAACAATGTGATGTGGCGGCAAAAAAAGCCAATGGGATTTTGGCCTGCATCAATAGGAGCATAGTGTCTAGATCTAAGGAAGTA
Organism: Anolis sagrei; assembly: GCF_037176765.1. Lineage (NCBI taxonomy): Eukaryota > Metazoa > Chordata > Lepidosauria > Squamata > Anolidae > Anolis > Anolis sagrei. Next base: position 4,467,710 of record NC_090021.1, on the reverse strand, counting down.
ATGCTACCCCTCCATTCTGCTTTGGTGAGACCACACCTGGAATATTATGTCCAGTTCTGGGCACCACAATTCAAGAGAGATATTGACAAGCTGGAATGTGTCCATTGGAGGGCGACTAAAATGATCAAGGGTCTGGAGAACAAGCCCTATGAGGAGTGGCTTAAGGAGCTGGGCATGTTTAGCCTGAAGAAGAGAAGGCTGAGAGGAGATATGATAGCCATATATAAATATGTGAGAGGAAGTCATATGGAGGAGGGAGCAAGCTTGTTTTCTGCTTCCCTGGAGACTAGGATGCGGAACAATGGCTTCAAACTACAAGAAAGGAGATTCCATCTGAACATTAGGAAGAACTTCCTGACTGTGAGAGCCGTTCAGCAGTAGAACTCTCTGCCCCGGAGTGTGGTGGAGGCTCCTTCTTTGGAAGCTTTTAAACAGAGGCTGGACGGCCATCTGTCAGGGGTGATTTGAATGCAATATTCCTGCTTCTTGGCAGAATGGGGTTGGACTGGATGGCCCATGAGGTCTCTTCCAACTCTATGATTCTATGATTCTATCCCTCTGTACCTCCCCTCTAGCCAGCCTGATGGCTTTGTCTGGAAGCACAGGGCTGTAAATGCTTTCCTGAGGACTACAGACGTTAAGTCTTGAAGATATTGTTGACAGTATTGGTTGTTACACTAAGTCCTTGCAGGACTATATAAGCATGTATAAAGAAAAACCTTATTGTATGTAATTATCTTGTTCAACTGGCTAAGTAGGTCAACTAGCAATCTTGTACCACACCCAAGGGATTATAACTGTTTGAGTTTTTTGAATACATTGTGGTGGGTGCTGGACTTCTGGTGGGCTGTTGCTGGAGTTCTGTTTCACCAGCGTGGAGTTTCAGCAGGGGATGCTGATGGTGAAATAGCGTTTTACTTCAGGTTGATTTCCCATTTGCTGCATGATGAAGATGCTTTATTTTATGTTTATTACAAAGACTGTAAATATGTTGCAATGCTGATTTTCATATGCAACAATGCCAGTTTTGCTTCATCTCTGCAAAGTAAAGATTTTCTGTTCACTTTGACTATTGGTCTGAGAGCTTTTGCATTTGGGTTTTGGGCGCTGGGACGTTGGGTTAAAACATGTGCTGCGTAACATTGGTCACCCTTTATTAGGAGATACCAAGTAGCGAAACCCTGCTGTTTACTAGCCCGCAAGTTGTCAGATGCATCCATCTCAAAGATTTTATCTCTAACCGTCTTTTTATTCTACTGAAATAGGGATTTGTTGACCCGTCAAAATACTGATGGCGCAGAGCAACCAGTATTGAGCCCATCCTCCCTGCTTGTATTGCTCCATCAAGCATGGCTGTGTTATACTCTCATCCTCCGTTTCCAAAAGTCTTCTCCTTTATGAGATATTGAGCTTATGTATTCTAGACTTAAGTGAGGAAAAATCCAATTCAAGCCATAATAAGGCAAATGGTATCCTGGGGAAAGGGCTAAAAGAGTTCTTACAAACTTACTCTGAATACACTCAACCTGCTTTGCGTTACCCTGTCCCCATATTTCCACTCCATATAGTAATTGTGGTAGAATTTTAGTGGTAAAGATTTTAATTGTGGGACATACCAGAGAGCCCCCCCCCCTCTTGTTTTCTCAAAGGCTAGAGTTGATTTTACTGACCTCCAAGTGGATATTTTGGCTGCTTCTATATGTCCTTTTCAGTTACCATTTGCGAAGATGCTACACCTCTGACACCAAATTTGCGAAACCTCTGCTCGCACCAGTTGTACAATTGTGCTAATTGCAAAGGTGCTGCAATTCCAACAACAGACAGGGTATAGGGTATTTAACTTTAAAGAACCCACCCTCTGTCACCAATTGCACAGTCTGTTCTTAAATTCTGCCACCAATTATACAGGTGTGGATGATTATAGATGTAATTAAGGTAACTGCCACCAATGTGAGGTATTGCCAATGAGAACTGGTTCCCCAGACGCAGATTAATGGAGATGACACGGTCTTCAACAAAAGTTAATAAGTTTATTTTGTACAAAGCGTATGGTTGCAGGCTGTTAAATAACTTGGAATAACTTATAGAACTTTGAATGTAACTTGGTTTGCAATACAGTTCACTCTTCTCGATGACACAACTTGTGATTGACTTTTACTGTGGTGAAGCACTTTATTAAACAATGTTTCCTAATGTGAATAGCCTTCCAATTTGATCTCTTCTTGATCAAATCCTAGATCTCTAGTTCTTTCCTAACTAGTGATCTAAACAAGCTTCCCTTAGTCCTCTCTGACTAAAGAAACTATTTAGGTTTTCCCCTTCAGCCTTCCTAGACTGAAGAAACCTCTGGCTATTCGCACACACTGCTTCTCCACTCTCCACTCTCCTCTCTCAACTGCTAACTCTGACTGCTAACTCCCAACTGAACTGCTTCTTTTCAAAACGCAGATAACATTTTCTTGCTAGGCTCCTCCCACTTCTCACTCTCTTGCCTGGTCTCCTTGGCAACGCCACCGTGGATACAACCAGTTAGCTCTAGCTTCAGCTACTGTTACCAACACGAATATATTCTAACAGTTAAACATATACAGTATCAATAACTTCTGCACACTGTTATATGAGAAGTGTTCGACCAGGTATTTAAAGCTGAATGTGGTTTTGAATTAGACGAGTGGGGAGGCAGAGTCATGGTTGACTGCAAGATTCCTTTGGAAAAAGACAGGAGTTTTGATGGCATCAGGCGTCTAATTTGGGATGCTCAGGAAGCAGTCCTGGGACTCATTGTTGGGTGGGGGACAGCACCGTAATCTTGATGTCCCTCAGCATTTAGTACCTCCTGGTAATTCAGAGAAACCCATTATACAGTGAGTGACTCTCTTTAATATTAGAAAGCATCGTTTATTTATTTTATTTACAGTATTTATATTCCACCCTTCTCATCCTGAAGGGGACTTAGGTCGGATCACAGAACACATATATAGCAAACACATATAGCCCTCCTCTGGAATGTGTCCAGAGGAGGGCGACTAAAATGATCAAGGGTCTGGAGAACAAGCCCTATGAGGAGCGGCTTAGGGAACTGGGCATGTTTAGCCTGAAGAAGAGAAGGCTGAGAGGAGATATGATAGCCATGTATAAATATGTGAGAGGAAGCCACAGGGAGGAGGGAGCAAGCTTGTTTTCTGCTTCCTTGGAGACTAGGACGCGGAGCAATGGCTTCAAACTACAAGAGAGGAGATTCCACCTGAACATTAGGAAGAACTTCCTGACTGTGAGAGCCGTTCAGCAGTGGAACTCTCTGCCCCGGAGTGTGGTGGAGGCTCCTTCTTTGGAAGCTTTTAAGCAGAGGCTGGATGGCCATTTGTCAGGGGTGATTTGAATGCAATATTCCTGCTTCTTGGCAGAATGGGGTTGGACTGGATGGCCCATGAGGTCTCTTCCAACTCTTTGATTCTATTATTCTATGAAACATTCAACGCTGATTATACAATGAGAAGACAGACAACAGATAGAGATATTATATAGGCTTTCCCCCCAGCTGCAGCTGCAATAAATCTTGCCAACCGAAAGGTTGACAGTTCAAAGCCCAGCTCCCCGCCCACCTAGAGGATCAAAGACAGCAATGTGAGTAGATAAAATAGGAACCACATTAAGCAGGGAGGTATTTTAGTCACGGCGTTTCGATCAGAAATTGGAGGAAAGTTTACGAACAAAGAAAGTTCTTCAGTAAAGCGATGGAGCAACATCACCCCCTGTGGCCGGAACTGAGCACAGCCTCCAAAGATGCCGAAAGATGGGATTAATCTGCTGTGCTAAAGCCATGTTCAACCCCATGAAATCAGTGTGATCCTCCAGTATTAGAAGGAGTTCCCATTCTTCCATCATTTTTTTCTTTTTCCGTCCCTCCTTTCTTTTTATTCTATTTTTTTCTGAATCCATCCCCTTCTTCTTTAAGAATCAGTGATTGCCTTTGCTGGCATCTGTGTATGTGCTTGAGACCATGATGTCTGCATTACTTGGTATTCCCATTTTCAACATGACCCATCAAGGGAAAGGGGGGGGCAGTTTGCAGGTAAAGAACATTTATGACTTTAACCTTTGTTCTTTTGCTTCTTTTTCTTAACCAGGAAAATGAGGATTCAGTGGAGTCAACTCTTGGGTGCAATGAGGAAACCAATAATATAGGAAGTAGAACTCCTCTCAAGGTAATGATTTTGCTGAAGTCTTGACCTCACTGACAGATAAGAAAGGAAAAAAGAAAAGCCAAGTATCTTTACTGCAATTCAACACGGAGGAGAAATTCAACATGTCGGAGAAAGCATCTAAATGCCTGGAGTGTGGACAGAGCTTCACTTATAGTTCAGGTCTACATTCACATCAAAGGACTCACACTGGGGAGAAACCTTACGCATGCCTGGAGTGTGGACAGAGTTTCACTCGGAGTTCAACTCTATATTTACATCAAAGGATTCACACTGGGGAAAAACCCTATACTTGCTTGGAGTGTGGACAGAGCTTCACTTGGAGTTCAGATCTATGTTCACATCAAAGGACTCATACTGGGGAGAAGCCCTATACATGCCTGGAATGTGGACAGAACTTCACTCGGAGTTCAAGTCTACATTCACATCAAAGGATTCACACTGGGGAGAAACCCTTTACATGCCTGGAGTGTGGAAAGAGTTTCACCGAGAGAGGAAATCTGCGTTCACATCAAAGGACTCACACTGGGGAGAAACCCTATATGTGTCTAGAATGTGGAAAGGGCTTCACTCATAGTTCAGGTCTACATAGACATCAAAGGACTCACACTGGGGAGAAACCCTATAAATGCTTGGAGTGTGGACAGAGCTTCACTGAGAATGGAAGTCTACGTTCGCATCAAAGGATTCACACTGGAGAGAGACCCTATACATGCCTGGAGTGTGGACAAAGCTTCACTTCGAGTTCAGAATTACATTCACATCAAAGGACTCATACTGGGGAGAAACCCTATACATGCCTGGAGTGTGAACAGAGCTTCACTCGCAGCTCAGAACTACGTTCACATCAAAGGATTCATACAGGAGAGAAACCCTATACCTGTCTAGAATGTGGTAAGAGCTTCACTCGCAGTTCATATCTACGTTCACATCAAAGGACTCACACTGGGGAGAAACCCTATACCTGCCTAGAATGCAGAAAAAGTTTTACTAAGAGTTCATATCTACGCACACATGAAAGGACTCACACTGGGGAGAAACCTTATACATGCTTGGAGTGTGGAAAGAGCTTCAAACAGAATGCACACTTCCATTCGCATCAAAGGACTCACACTGGGGAGAAACCCTATAAATGCTTTGAGTGTGGACAGACCTTCACTAAGAATGGAAGTTTACATTTGCATCAAAGGATTCACACAGGGGAGAAACCCTATACATGCCTGGAGTGTGGACAGTGCTTCACTCGAAGTTCTGATCTACGTTCACATCAAAGGACACACACTGGGGAGAGACCCTATAAATGCATGGAGTGTGGACAGAGCTTCACTATGAATGGAAATCTACATATACATCAAAGGACTCACACTGGGGAGAAACCCTATACATGCCTGGAGTGTGGAAAGAGCTTCACTATGAATGGAAATCTACGTATTCATCAAAGGACTCACACTGGGGAGAAACCCTATACATGCCTGGAGTGTGGAAAGAGCTTCACTATGAATAGAAATCTACATATACATCAAAGGACTCACAGTGGGGAGAAACCCTATACATGCCTGGAGTGTGGAAAGAGTTTCACTACGAATGAAAGTCTACATTCACATCAAAGAACTCACACTGGAGAGAAACCTTATACATGCCTGGAGTGTGGAAAGAGCTTCACTCATAATGGAAGTCTACGTTCACATCAAAGGACTCACACTGGAGAGAAACCTTATACATGCCTGGAATGTGGAAAGAGCTTCACTCATAATGGAAGTCTACGTTCACATCAAAGGACTCATACTGGGGAGAAACCCTATAAATGCTTGGAATGTGGAAAGGGCTTTACTAAGAGTTCACATCTACATAGACATCATAGAATTCACACTAAGGATTAACCCTATACATGCCTGGAGTGTGGACAAAGCTTCACCGAGAATGGATGTCTACATTCATTTTTGATTTGATGTGATTTTTCAAGTGGTTTTATGGCAATAATAGGAAACCCACTACACTGACCGGAGCCAGCATGGTGTTTTGAGATGGTTTTAAACAAGTGATTTTAAAGTAGATGTAACTGATTTTTGTGTTTGTGTATACAAATTGGTACCAGGCTCATAGACAATTCATAGAATCATAGAATCATTGAGTTGGAAGAGACATCATGGGCCATCCAGTCCAACCACCTGTTAAGAAGAATTCCTTCCCGGTGAAAGGGCACTCAGGGACAAACTCTGATCTACGTTCACATCAAAGGACTCACACTGGGGAGAGACCCTATAAATGCATGGAGTGTGGACAGAGCTTCACTATGAATGGAAATCTACATATACATCAAAGGACTCACACTGGGGAGAAACCCTACACATGCCTGGAGTGTGGAAAGAGCTTCACTATGAATGGAAATCTACATATTCATCAAAGGACTCACACTGGGGAGAAACCCTATACATGCCTGGAGTGTGGAAAGAGCTTCACTATGAACAGAAATCTACATATACATCAAAGGACTCACACTGGGTTGTCAACATCATGATGTTTATTCATGTAAAAACGTTCCGGATGTGCCAAGGTTCACAATGTATTTACATGACTTCTTGTGTGCAACCATCCAGCATACCTTCCTCAAAGGCATCTGTATTATTTCACTTACTGTTGGCCTCAGGGCCTTGTAATGGTTGTTTTTCTGTATAATAATCAAATGCTTGCTGATCTTCTGCACTGTCAGGAAGAATTAATGTGTAAACAGTTTGTTTTTTCCATTACCACTAATGGCTGTCTGTTGATAACAGTCGAGTTTCCTATGAAGTTGCACTTCAAGATTCTCAATATGTCTCCTATTGCTAATGTGCAATAAACATAATGTCTTTGGCTTACATACAGCTGTCAGTTTGATGTCTATCCCGCCATCTGTAGTCACAGCTTGCTAGTCTCCACAAGTGTGTATTCACAGAGACCTTGTAGAAGGGAGACAGGGTGCATACTTGTAACTGTATTTCTTTGAGTGGTTCTCTGTGAATTCACACAATCCTGCCCGTCCTCCCCACAATATCAAACCTCCCCCTTTCAAGCTGCTACTGTGGCTTAGGATAATGACAACAAAAAAGACATCTGGGAATTTCACCAGCACACCAGGAGCATTCATAGACATGTACTATTGAAAGAACTTCTCGATATGCCTGTCGATTAGTTCATCAAACGTTGCTCTCCATGCTCTCGCGACAATTGATGTTCCAATGACATAGGAAAGAATCAGGTTCCAGCCAGTGATGAATGCCCACAGCTCACCAATAGTTACATAACTTTAGAGATATGCTGATCCGGTCTCTGGAACTCTAGCACCAAATTCCCCCTAGCAAAGTCCAGCCAGCACAGAGGCCAGTGCAGCAATCAGAAAGGAGATGACAATGGCAGGCCCTGAGTTTTCTTGAGCAGCTGCCCCAGCAAGAACGTAAACTCCTGCCTCAAGTGTACTGCCGACACCAAGAGCCACCAAGTCAAAGGTGTTGAGGCATCGTGAGAGCCGGCTCTCTTGTGCAGTCTACCACTTTCCGACGAAACGGCTGTTGTCCAAATCCAAGAAGTCCCTTGCAAGACATCTCAATGAATATGTATTGTCAAAGGCTTTCATGGCCGGAATCACTGGGTTGTTGTAGGTTTTTCCGGGCTATATGGCCATATTCTAGAGGCATTTTCTCCCGACGTTTCGCCTGCATCTATGGCAAGCATCCTGAGGGGTAGTGAGGTCTGTTGGAAGTAGGAAAATGGGTTTATATATCTGTGGAATGACCAGGGTGGGACAAAGGACTTTTGTCTGCCGCAGCGCCTTGCGCTTGGGGGCGATCTTGAGAGCCATCGTTGATCGGAATCGCCTGTGGTTGGTCCAGCAGTCGTCAGCACCTGTCATGGCTCTTGTGAGGAGCACGTCACGGCGGTCTCTGGCGCGTGTGATTACATAGTCTAAGAGGTGCCAGTGCTTTGACCGGGGGTGCTTCCATTATGTCTTGAACTTGTTTTTCTGGCGGAAGAGTGTGTTGGTGATGACAAGGTTGTGTTCCGCACATTTGGTGAGAAGCAGGATGCCATTCGAGTTGCTGTTTCCAACCCCGTCTTTTCCTATGGTCCTTGGCCACAGGTCGAAGTCTCGCCCGACTCTTGCATTAAAGTCCCCCAGGAGGATGATTTTGTCCTCCTTAGGTATCCCCGATAGGACGGTGTCCAGCTGACAGCATAATTTCTCCTTGATGTCTTCATCAACATCTAGTGTTGGTGCATAGGCACTTATGATGGTTGCCTGTTGGTTTTTAGCAAGATTAATTCAGAGGGTTGAGAGTCGTTCATTGATGCCAGTGGGTGCTTTGGTCAGATGTTTCACCAGATCATTTCTGATAGCAAAGCCAACTCCGTGCATTCTTTGGTCTTCTTCAGGCAGTCCCTTCCAGAAGAAGGTGTAGCCTCCTTTTTCTTCCTTCCGCTGTCCCTCTCCTGCTCTCCGGGTCTCCTGAAGGGCTGCTATGTCGATGTTGAAGCGTCCCAGCTCCCTTGCAATGATGGCAGTTCTGCGTTCGGGGTGTTCACTGTCACTGTTGCCCATCAGTGTCCGTACATTCCATGTACCGAAGTTCATTTTTCTTTTTTGGCCGCAGGGTGGTGACCCCACTGGACGCGGCAGTCCAGTCAGGGATGAGAGAGGCAGACTATGTTTAGGGCACCTTTTCTAGCCCCCTCCCCATGTGGGGTGAGCAGAGTGGATCCTCAAAAGGGCTGCTCAGTCGCGGATACAGCTGCCGAACTACTCAACTGCCTCGGACCTTGAGGTAGAACGACTGAGTCCGTACCCACCGCCCATGTGCCAGTCTGTGACTAGGGGCTTCCAGATTTCACAGTCCTGCCCCCGTCGCCACTCGCTGATCGCCATGGGACTTTGGTTGGTTTGTTTTTATTTTCTTTGGAAGACGCCTGTGCGTGAGTTTTTTTAATGTGTGGAGGTCAGTGCATAGCTGATCAACACACAGTCTTCACAGAGTGGTGTAGTTTAACACAATGACCGTGGCTTCTCAATCAGTTGCAGCCTTCTTCTGCCTTCACAGCCGTTGTAACATGTACCATGTTATCCTCCGCCTGCTCCGCCGTTGAGGTCTTTGGGTCTTCGGACTGTGCTTGGTCTGGAACCTCAACCGCGGCCACTCCTGGGAGTGCATGACTCCAGTTGTTGTGCCTACAGGTTCATCTGAACACACAAGCTCCCTCACCACGACAAGGTGACAGTCCATCGAGGGGGCACAAGTATAGCACTAAGAGAGAGAGGGAGGAGCAACAAGCATGGCACTGAGAGAGAAGGGAGGAGCTATTACATCACATCTAGTGTTGCGGAATATACATTACCCGAGATCATTTAGAGCACAATCAGGAAGGAAAAGAACGGAGACAGCAGTCGATTTCAGGCTTTACTCTCAAGCAAGATAGGGTGTACAGATCACAATGTCTGCCACAAGTTGGAAGTCAGACTTGCTTCAGTATTTATAGCATAAAGTCACTGATTTACACATGCGCAGAAATGACCTGACATTTACACAGTACAATCATTAACAGCTGTTCTTCATGTACAGTTGCCAAGGACACTCTTTTGGCAAGGCCATTATGACCCCAAACATTTGCCCACTTTATATAACTATTAACCTTTTACCCCTTATTTCCAGATGCCATGTTCAATTGGTCTTAATTTCCTTGATCTCTTAATGATTTATAGTTTTATATATTTATAACATAAGATTTGATCAAGGCAATCTCCTTTTAGCTAAATTCAGCCTCAATTATTTAGTTGTTAATATGAAAACCAAAGAAACTTGTTTAAAATAAAAAAAAATTCTGAAATTGCCTGCTATTTACATTAAATAGGAGATGGCGCTCTCTCACTATATGACCTTAGATGTTCCAGTCTCGGATCAATATTTATTGATCTATGTGTTTGCCAGTTCTCTGGTTTCTTTATTCAGCTTAAACATTCGGCTTGTGTAAACATGTCCTTTTGAACAGTTATCTTGACCTCATTATCGATTTATACCATCTGTTGATTCTTTCCCTTACTCTGCAAAATCTCCTCTGAACCGGGTGAATTTAAGTAAGACCATCTGTTCATTTTAAATTATGATTATTATTTTATTTTTCTCCTAACGGCTGCCACACTAGGAATACAGAAAGCCAAGAGGGTCAAACTATCAAGGCAAACACAGTATTGCAGATGCCTGGGGCATAACATTCCCCGCCTGAAATCTTTAGATTTCACTAAAACAAACATTAAAATATTGTCCTTCAGATGTCCATAAGGTCTTTCCAAACCTGAAACAAGGGGGAACATGTGTAATAAACAATACTCAACATTTAATCCAAACTTGCAACGAAAGTTCTGAAGTTGTTGGCCACAAGTCCTCACGTAGGATCCAAATAAACCAATCTTCGGGCAGGGAAACCGTAATTTTGCCAACACTTGCACCTATCCACATGGTAATCCATGAGAATATGTCAGAAGTTTGACACAGTTTTAGTTCATGGAGGTATGCTCCCTGCTATGAGATGTGGTGTCCTCTTCCTTATGAGGCATCTTTTTGATGATGGGCAGGAGCTGCAAGTCCAAAGACATTCCTAGGAAGGACCCTGCATGAAAAGCCTATGTTTCTCTAGCTCTCCTTCAGCTGCTGAAAATCTCCCTGAACAGAGGACAAGGAAGGAAAAGGGGAAGTGGACAAAGGTCAAAGAGGTTAGCGGGGGGGGGGGGGGCTTCGTGGATGGAGCTGCACTTGTCTTTGCACCTGAGAGAGTGAATGGCTCCTTGAAGGGAGCTTTGTTCCGCAGAGGCTTGTTTTGAGAACATCCCAGCAAGTCACAATATGGTTTTGAATTAGACATTTGAGGAGGAAGGGTCATGGCTGACTGTAGGATTCCTTTGGAAAAAGAAAGGAATTTTGGTGGCAGCAGGTGTCTAATTTGGAATTCTCAGGAAGCAGGCCTGGGACCCATTGTGCGAAAGGGGGCAGCCCAGTATTCTTTGTGTCCTTCAGCATTTAGCACATCCTGATAATTCAGGGAAGCCCATTATCCAGTGAGTGAGAGCCGTTCAGCAGTGGAACTCTCTGCCTCAGTGTGGTGGAGGCTCCTTCTTTGGAAGCTTTTAAACAGAGGCTGGACAGCCATCTGTCAGGGGTGATTTGAATGCAATATTCCTGCTTCTTGGCAGAGGGTTGGACTGGATGGCCCATGAGGTCTCTTCCAACTCTTTGATTCTATGATTCTATGAGTGACGCCCTTTAATATTGGAAAGCACAATTTCTTTCTGCCTGTCTGCCTTCACTGCTTTAGTGTTCGACCAAGGAAATCAAAGTGATGCTCCAGTTACCTTTCCTTCCATCATTCATTCTTTACTTCTTCCCTCCCCCTTTTCTTTTTCTTCTTTTTTTCTAAATTCATCCCCTTCTTGTTTGAGAGTCTGTGATTGCATGTGCTGGCATCTGTGTATGTGCTTGAGACTGCATTACTTGGTATTCCCATTTCCAACATGACCCATCAAGGGAAAGGGGGGGGGGCAGTTTGCAGGTAAAGAACATTTCTGGCTTTCACCTTTGTTCTTTTGCTTCTTTTTCTTAACCAGGAAAATGAGGATTCTATGGAGCCATCTCTTGGGTGCAATGAGGAAATCAATAATATAGGAAGTAGAACTCCTCTCAAGGTGATGATTTTTCTGAAATCTTGGCCTCACTGACAGATAAGAAAGGAAAAAAAGAAGAGCCAAGTATTTTTACTGTAATTCAACATGGAGGAGAAATTCAACATGGAGGAGAAAGCACATAAATACCTGGAGTGTGGACAGAGCTTCACTCGGAGTTCAAGTCTACATTCACATCAAAAGACTCACACTGGGGAGAAACCCTATAAATGCCTGGAGTGTGGAAAGAGCTTCACTAATAGTTCGGGTCTACATAGGCATCAAAGGACTCATACTGGGGAGAAACCCTACACATGCCTGGAGTGTGGACAGAGCTTCACTCGGATTTCAAGTCTACATTCACATCAAAGGACTCACACTGGGGAGAAACCCTATACATGTCTAGAATGTGGAAAGAGCTTCACTAATAGTTCGGGTCTACATAGGCATCAAAGGACTCATACTGGGGAGAAACCCTACACGTGCCTGGAGTGTGGACAGAGCTTCACTCTGAGTTCAAATCTACGTTCACATCAAAGGATTCACACGGGGGAGAAACCCTATACCTGCCTAGAATGTGGAAAGAGCTTCACTCGGAGTTCGGATCTACGTTCACATCAAAGGACTCACACTGGGGAGAAACCGTATACCTGCCTAGAATGCAGAAAGAGCTTTACTAAGCGTTCAGATCTATGTTCACATGAAAGGACTCACACTGGGGAGAAACCGTATACATGCCAGGAGTGTGGAAAGAGCTTCACTCAGAGTGCACACTTAGGTTTGCATCAAAGGACTCACACTGGGGAGAAACCGTATAAATGCTTGGAGTGTGGACAGAGCTTCATTCATAGTTCAGGTTTACGTTCGCATCAAAGGATTCACATTGGGGAAAAACCCTATACATGCCTGGAGTGTGGACAGAGCTTCACTCGAAGTCCAGACCTACGTTCACATCAAAGGACTCATACTGGAGAGAAACCTTATAAATACATGGAGTGTGGACGTAGCTTCTCTCGTAATGGAAACCTACATATACATCAAAGGATTCACACAGGAGAGAAACCCTACACATGCCTAGAATGTGGGAAGAGCTTCACTCGGAGTGCAGATCTACGTTCACATCAAAGGACTCACACTGGGGAGAAACCCTATAAATGCTTGGAGTGTGGAAAGAGCTTTACTGTGAATGAAAGTCTACGTTCGCATCAAAGGACTCACACTGGGGAGAAACCCTATAAATGCTTGGAGTGTGGACAGAGCTTCACTCATAGTTCAGGTTTACGTTCACATCGAAGGATTCACACTGGGGAAAAACCCTATACATGCCTGGAGTGTGGACGGAGCTTCACTCGAAGTTCAGATCTACGTTCACATCAAAGGACTCACTCTGGGGAGAAACCCTATAAATGCTTTGAGTGTGGAAAGAGCTTCACTGACAGTGGACATCTACGTTCTCATCAAAGGACTCACACTGGGGAGAAACCCTATAAATGCTTGGAGTGTGGACAGAGCTTCACTGTGAATGGAAGTCTACGTTCGCATCAAAGGACTCACACTGGGGAGAAACCCTATACATGCCTGGAGTGTGGACAGAGCTTCATGTATAATTCAGGTCTGCGTTCACATCAAAGGACTCACACTGGGGAGAAACCCTATAAATGCTTGGAGTGTTTAAAGAGTTTCACTCATAATGGAAGTCTACATTCATATCAAAGGACTCACACTGGAGAGAAACCCTATACATGCCTGGAGTGTGGACAGAGCTTCACTCATAATGGTAGTCTACTTTTTCATTAAAGGACTCACACTGGAGAGAAACCCTATAAATACTTGGATTTGACAGAGATTCACTCATAATTCAGGTCTACATTCTCATTTAAGGACTTACACTGGGAAGAAACCCTATAAATGGAGTGTGGACAGACCTTCACTCAGAGTTGAAGTCTATGATCACATGAAAAGAATCACACCAGGGAGAAACCCTATACATGTCTGGAATGTGGAAAGGTTTTTGCTGATTGTACACAATTATATTCACTTTAATGGACTCTCACTGGGGAGAAGCCCTATAATTGCTGGACTGTGGACAGTGCTTCAAGCAAGAGTTCAGGTCTTTTTTTGCATGAAAGGACTCACATTGTGGAGAAACAGAGCGTCACTCATAATTCAAGTCAACTTTCACATCTGAGGAGACAACTGGGGAGAAACCCTATACATGCCTGGAGTGTGGAAAAAGCTTCACTCATAATTTAAGCCTATGTTCGCATCAAAGGACACACACTAGGAATTAACCTTTCTCTGTGATGGCCCCCCACCTCTGGAACTCCCTCCCTAAGGAAATAAAGCTGACCCCCCTTCTCTCCTTCAAAAAACAGCTGAAAACCTATTTTTGCTCACTAGCATATGGAGAGTAGGAGGATTAGATGAAGAGAGACTTCTACTAGACTTCCAATTGGAAATTATTACTGTATTTGGGCCTTGTTATACCATATTAGCCCATTTAACATCATTGACCATGCAATCATGTCAGGTTTTAATTTGATGCTATGTTTTAATGTTATTTTCCTATGTGGGGTTTTCCTGGGATTTTATGACAGTATTGTTTTATGTTTTGCATTGAATGTTTGACATTGTTATGTTGTAATCCATCCTGAGTCCCCTCAAGGAGATAGGGCGGAATACAAATGAAGTGTTATTGTTATTGTTATCAACACACACATCTTTGAACCTTGGTTGGCTTTTATTTATTTATTTATTTATTTATTTATTTATTATTACACTTGTATACCGCTAATATCTCAGCCTAAGTCGGCGACTCATTGCGGTTTACAACATCTAAAAACAACAATATTCAATTTAAAAACATAGAAACACATATAAAATACAGAATTATTGCGCCACCAATAACAATCCAAGTACATCTCGTAACTGGGATCACAATCCAAATTCGTCGTCCGTAATTACCAGTCCTTAATCGTCAAGGTTCGTTTCGTCGGGTTATCCAAATGCTTGTTCAAACATCCATGTCTTAAGTTTTTTCCGAAACACCATCAGCGAAGGGGCTGACCTTATCTCTATAGGGAGGGTGTTCCAAAGCCGGGGGGCCACCACAGAAAAGGCCCTATCTCTCGTTCCCGCCAGCCGCACCTGTGAAGCCGGCGGGATAGAGAGCAGGGCCTCCCCAGAAGATCTTAGGGTCCTGGCGGGCTGATAGGCTGAGATACGTTCGGATAGATAAGTTGGGCCAGAACCGTTTAGGGCTTTAAAGGCCAATGCCAGCACTTTGAATTGAGCCCGGTAGCAGATCGGCAGCCAGTGGAGCTGGTACAGCAGAGGAGTTGTGCGCTCCCTGGTACAGCAGAGGAGTTGTGCGCTAATTAGCTTTTAAAAACTAATTCAGATATTTTCTGTGTCATGAATAACTTTTGAATAAGCATAGGTTCTTTGATTGCAATTTCCAGTGCGAGGAAGTATATCAACTATTACAGAACTTTTACCCTTTTACACAAAGGACGACATTAGACATAAGATTCTATGCAACTACATTGAATTCGTAATTGCATGGCTAACAAAGGGGAATTACATTTTTACTCAGCATTCGTTCACATGTCCATATGCATTCATCACCATGCATCCAAATATTACCATAGATCAAGAACAAGCCACGAGAGCAAAGATGATCCACCCAGAGGAAAAGTGTTCCTGCCATACATCAAGGGAACCACTGACCGCAGAGGGAAGCTGATGAGGAAACACAACATACAAACCATCTACAAACCCACCAAGAAAATCCAACAAATGCTACGTTCAGCAAAGGACAAGAGGGATCCTCTCACCTCTGCAGGAGTCTACCGTATACCATGCAGCTGTGGACAAGTCTACATAGGGACCACCAAATGTAGCGCCCAGACACGCATCAAGGAACATGAAAGGCACTGCAGACTCCTTCAACCAGAGAAGTCAGCCATAGCAGAGCACCTGATGAACCAGCCTGGACACAGCATATTATTTGAGAACACAGAAATGCTGGACCACACCAACAACCACCATGTCAGACTACACAGAGAAGCCATTGAAATCCACAAGCATGTGGACAATTTCAACAGAAAGGAAGAGACCATGAAAATGAACAAAATCTGGCTACCAGTATTAAAAACCTCTAAAATTACAACAGCTAAACAACAGAGAGGAAAAAACCAGGCACAGATTAACACCTCCCAGCAACAGATTTCCCAGGCTCAGGCAGGCCTTCAAATGCTAATGAAGGTGATCAGCTAAACATTCACACCTAACTGCAGCAGGGAAGAGCTCCTTGCCCCACCCCAGCCATTCCACAGATATATAAACCCATTGTTCTAATTCCAACAGACCTCACACCTCTGAGGATGCTTGCCATAGATGCAGGCGAAACGTCAGGAGAAATGCCTCTAGAACATGGCTCTATAGCCCGAAAAAACCCACAAGAACCTATTACCATATCCCTTTCTCCCTCCTTGGAGCAGCACACCTGTTAGGCCAGACCTTGCTTGCCTGCAGCCTGCCAACTCATAGTTCCAAAACTTCCATAACTCCATAATTTCAAAATGCTAAGGATTGGATCCCTGTTTTCCATACAGCACTACCTGACTTCCTGCACAAAATCTCAGACTCCAAAACACACTTCTTCCTCTTCCCTTGAAAACGAAGGCCAAAGTGACCAGACTGCTCCCGTGCAAATCTGCCACTCTCCATAACCCATCTCTCTCCATCTCCATTTCCTGGCCAGATGTCGATTCTTCTTGATTGGTGTTAGCCTTGTGTTGACTTCCTTCTTAACACTGTAAATATTTCTGTTATCACTGTCACAGTTCTATCACAATTTACTATTTCAGTTCTCATTAGCAAGTTTTAATTACAGTTTCAGCAAGCAGGTTTAGTCATTGCAAGCCATAACAGTTTACTGGTGTTTCCAAAATTATCAACTCTCATTCATTCATTCTTCCATTCTTCCGTACATACCCACATATCATATCAAATCCACATTTATCAAATCTGCATATTAAAATTTTGTGATATTTGTTCATGTTTTATGTTATATTTTTGATAGATTATTTTTTAAAAGTTATAGCTATTATGTTCAAGTTTAACAAAAGCTTTCCAAACTCCGTATTTTTAATGTATTGTCGAAGGCTTTCATGGCCGGAATCACTGGGTTGTTGTAGGTTTTTCCGGGCTATATGGCCATGTTCTGGAGGCAATTTTTCTCCTGACGTTTCGCCTGCATCTGTGGCAAGCATCCTCAGAGGTAGTGAGGTCTGTTGGAAGTAGGGAAAATGGTCATTCCACCCTAGTCATTCCATAGATATATAAACCCATTTTCCCTACTTCCAACAGACCTCACTACCTCTGAGGATGCTTGCCATAGATGCAGGCGAAACGTCAGGAGAAAACTTGCCTCCAGAACATGGCCATATAGCCCGGAAAAACCTACAACAACTCTGTATTTTTAATTTTGGGCAGTAACCCCACCCACTACTCCCTGGGGCAGAAAAGGCACCTTAGCCCAGTTCTCCCCAGTTCCTGAGCCGCAGTAGCAGCTAGAAAGGGGGAGGTTTGATGTTGTGGGGTTGACCGGCAGGATTGTGTGAATTCACAGAGAACCACTGAAAGAAATACAGTTACAAGTAAGCATCCTGTCCTTCTTCGAAGTCTTTGTGAATGCACACTTGTGGAGACTAGCCAGATATGGCAACTGCTGGCAGAATAGATAACACTGTTCTACAAATTTTCAGTTTTTCTCAGTTACGGAAACGAAATGTGCCGTTTCTTAATAAATGTAACATGCTGAATTCAAATATAATAATTGAATGTGTTAATTGGCTCTGGTTTTTATGCAACAGCTATTTCAATTTTCTCCACAATAGGTAACTCGTTAATATTATGATAATGCGCCTAACCTTACTGCATGTATATAAACCGTGAATATTTACTAAATTTTAGTCAAATTATATTGCCAATAGTTTATACATGAGAAATATTTATTTAATGAGTCTATTGTTTATGTTTGTGCAGCAAGAAACTATATTAGTAGGCCTAATGCAGTTGAAAAGTCTGAAAGTTTAAATGTCGCTTTAATCGTGACTTTAGTTTATATCCTGTTTGCTTCTCTTGACTTTTCTTTTGTATTCAAGGAAAGGATTATCTCTTTCAAGGCTCCAGCAGGAGTCTGACAGCATTGACGGAGTCCATTGGCCTTGATCTCTTTTTTCCATAGTGCTTTATTTACACACGTGCGAGGAGGCATCACTACAGTCAAAAGAACAATGTAAAATGATGTTTAATGATACTGTCGCAGTCTTCAACTGACTGACCCTCACCGTTCAAAAGTCTGGCCTTATAGAGGGCTTTCTGGCTTTTGCACACGCCACACAGCACTAATACTGCGTCATCAAACTTTCTAGAAAATTCTAGAGTCTTCCATAGTGTAAGTCGCAACATGCATTTTTTCAACCATACATGATCACGTGATTGCTTTTATCATAAAAACTAGAGCCAATATACATTTTTAAATGTCATTTTCGTTTTCAGCACCCCAAAATCATAAAAGAACAACTATTTTCAGGCCCGCAACTTTTTCTCCGTTGAACAGTGTAATCAAACCTACACCAGTATACAAACTAAACACATTAGGTTTATTTCACATTAGCAACAGGAGCCATATTGAGAATCTTGAAGCGCAACTTCATAGTAAACACCAGACTGTTATGAACAGCTATGAATAGTAATTAAAAAAACAAACTGTTTCCACATTAACTCTTCCTGGCAGTGCAGAAGGTCAGCAAGCATTTGATTGTTGTACAGAAAAACAACCATTACAAGGTCCTGAGGCCGACAGTAAGTGAAATAATACAGATGCCTTCAAGGAAGGTATGCTGGATGGTTGCACACAAGAAATCATGTAAATACATTTTGAACTTTGCCAAAAACCTTTTACATAATTAAACATCATGACACTGATAACCGTGAGTTTGTCTCTGAGTGTCCTTTCATCGGGAAGGAATAGCCTATGAGCCCGGTACCATTGAGGGCTGGGTTCCTGAAATGCTAGAGGCCGAACTGACCAGCCAAAGGCTGTGTCCTGATGGGATCTCACATCTAGTCTATAGTGTGAGACAAATGTCATTGGGTTGGCCCAAATGACTGCCCTACATATAGCGTCCAGTGGGATTCTGGGAAGGAAGGCTGTGAATGCAGCTCCCCCCCCCCCCCATCACTTGAGGTCGGATCAAAGAGGGTGGAGAGCGGTGTGCTGCACTTTGGTGCAGCTGGCTGGGTATCAGCTGCATTAAAATCACTACTGACCGAAAGGTCATGAGTTCGAAGTCAGCCTGGGTTGGAGTGAGCTTCCGATCAATTGTGTAGCTTGTTGTCGACCTTTGCAACCCGAAAGACAGTTGCATCTCTCAAGTAGGAAATTTAGGTACCACCTATGTGTGGGGAGACTAATTTAACTAATTTACGAGGAGATACAAAATCTCCAGCAAAAGCATGCGGGGAATGCGGAAAGTGCTTCATCAGTGTCGCAGGTGGACGGTGAAGCGACAGCTCCCCTGGTGGCCAGAAATTTGGAATGTTAAATAGCCTCTGACTGTCTGTCTATATGTGTTGTGTGTCTATGGCATTGAATGTTTGCCATGTATGTATACATTGTAATCTGCCCTGAGTCTCCTCCAGGGTGAGAAGGGTGGAAGATAAATACTGTAAATAAATAAATACATAAATACAAGAGTGTGGCACATGTGCAAGGGCTACACAGTCGATTTGGAAACCAATGGGATTATTCCAGTCCATGGCTAACTTGCAGGCTTGTAGGTTTAAGGTTTCAACCTGCCCTATCTCCCTGAGGGGACTCATGACTTACTCATGAATTGGTTAACCCACCACCACCACCACCACCAGGCTACAGGCCTGTTAATCCTTTTAGAACATGGAAACAGATTGCAATGGACTTCATTGTGGATTTGCCTGATAAGAAAGGGTTCACCACTATCTTGACTATCATAGACTTGTTCTCTAAACAGGCTCACTTTGTGCTGCTGAAACAGATCCTGAGTGCACCGCAACTGGCGAAGCTGTTAATACAACATGTTAATCACCTTCTTCATCTTCCCCTGAGAAAGAAGCCTGAAAGTGACCAGACTGCTCCCTTGCAGATCTGCCACTCTCCAAATACACCATCTCTGTCCTTCCCATGGAGCAGAGCATGGCGGGTGAACAGCGTCTCTGTCTGTCACAATTTGAGCATTATTAGACGGAGTCTTTTATAGTAATATTCTGTTGATGTAGTCCCAAAGTTGCAAATTAATGATAGACGTTTTCCATCCTGGATCCATCTCAGTGTTGATCTTCTTGATTGGTGTTAACAAGCACAAGGCTTGTGTTGACTTCCTTCTTAACATAAGGAAGGTTGCAAACATTTCCTTTATCACTGTCCCGTTCTTATGAGAGTTTACTCTTCAGATCTCATTAACAGGTTTTAATCACAAAACAGCAAGCAGGTAGTTAGTCATTGCAAGCCTTAATATTACACTGGTGTTTCCAAAATTATTAACTCCATCCATACATCCTTCCATTCATTCACACACATTCTTATTAAATTCACATTTATCAAATTTGCATTTCTTATTACACAAATATGAACACAGATGGAGTTTGGGGAAAATAGACCTTGATATTTGGGAGTTGTAGTTGCTGGGATTTATAGTTCACCTACAATCAAAGAGCATTCTGAACCCCACCAACAACAGAATTGGGGCAAACTTCCCACACAGAACCCCCATGAACAACAGAAAATACTTAAGGCCATCCAGTCCACCTCCCTTTACCAGGGCAAGAAAACATAATCCAAGCCCTCTTGACAAAGAGTCATCCAGCCATAGATATAGATAAATCTTGAAAAGAAGCAAGGGAGCGGAGGGATGATTTATTGTTGCCACCAATTTGAAAGGAACCAGTATTCAGGAGATTTTACCCCAGTTCCAAATTTTAAAAATAACTGGCCGATTTGCAATGGAGGTTGCCGATTAGGAACCAAATTTACCATCAAGTTAGAAGGGAGGCTGTTCAATTGCACCTCCTCCTTTATTAAGAAAGTAATAACTTAGTAGTAATTACACTGTATATACTGTAGCGTGACTGGAGAGAAGAATGTAGATTTATTTGGTTACTTTTCCCTGCGTTTCTGCCACCACGTGAGGTAAGTTGTAATATTGTGAGAAATGGCACTTTGGACACAGAATAGATGGAGCTGAGGCAATCTTCAAATAAAAGTTAACAATTTTATTAAGTACACAGCGTGTGGTTGCATGACATAACTTTTCCTTGTTGCACTTGGAATAATACTTGTAACTTTAACAGTTCATTCTTTCAAGTAACACAGTATCTTTCTGACGTAGAGCACTTGTTTCAGACAAAGTTTCAATACAGGGATTTTTCCCTTATTTGATCCTCCCTAAACCAAATACTAAGTAAACTATTCTTTAGCCTCTCCTTAGACTAAAAGAATACCAGCTCTGTTTCACCATTTGGCTGCACTAGCCTGAGAAACTTCCAATAGCCAAACCCAGCTTTTCAAAGCCTCAAAGCTTTGCTTCAAAAGTCACTCCGCTACTCCTCACTCCTCTGAACCTAACTCCTGACTGCTCACTCTTCTAAACCTAAACCCTAACTGATTTTTAACTGTCGTTTTTTCAAACTCTCCCCTCTAAGCTCCTCCCACTTCCCTCTCTCCTGCATCGGTCTCCATGGCAACGCACATGCAGGACTCCTCTGACTTAGGCCGCTCCAGCATTACTGCAGCCAATCTAAACACAAATACAGTTAAAATCATACAATTTATAATCAACTCCTGTACAATGTGATTCACACAGAGAGAGATATAGTATCATGATTTGAAAGGGACCCCTAAAGAAGGACAGTTATATGTTGCATGTTCCAGAGTAGGCAAACCAGACAGTCTCCACAACAACACTGACAAGGAAACAACAAGAAATACCGTTTACCTACAAGCAGAAAGAAATTACATATATTTGAGGCCAACACTTTTTAATTACTTTATTTTCCAGATCACTAGACTGGGCCACAGCAACGCGTGGTAGAGGACAGCTAGTAAATAAATAAATACATTTGTGATGCCTTGGTAGATGCTAAGGGGTGTTTCAGGGGTGCCAGTTTCAACAGCCCTACATCTCCCAGGGGAAGTGCTTGGCACCTGGAGCTGCAGCTCATCCTGGCATCCTTCCCGACTTAATCTGCTGGTGTCTGCTACTGCTTCTTCCATTGTGACACGTTCCCCTGACATGTAAGGGATGTGGAGGAGGAGGAGGAAGGGGCACCTACCGAGAACTGGCATCTTCAAGGCTGACTGTAGTGAAATCTACCTTTAAGGCGTCCAGGCCGAAGCCTGAGTGTCAGTAGCTGTCATCTTGAAAGACAGGCAGAAGCAGGAGGAGGAGTCAAGCCGACTCCTGATTGGTCAGAGCAATTAGGGGAGGAGTCGGTTGAGAGAGGAAAAGAGGCTGTCAGCTTTTGACAGGGAGAGAAGTGTCTTGACATCAGACACAGAAGGAAGGGATTTTTAGGAGACGAAGCTAGATAGAGTTCTTTCAGGGAAAGAAAGCTTTAAAGTGAGCCTTAAGGATAGGGAATAAGGTTGAGACAAGGGCTAGGGTTTTACTGTGTTGAGAGGGCCAGTAAAAGAAAGACTTGTCTTCTTATACTAAGGGAAAGTATAAGAGAGCTTATTGCCCTGTGTGTGAGACAGATAGGGGTCTGTTCTCCAGTAGATACTGTTTCTAAGAATAGAGCAGTGTGTTTAAGGAAACTCACAGTTTTAAAGGCTTTATTCTCAGTGGAACTACTTGTTAACCCAACTAAGTCTCTATAACTAAATTACGCTTCTGTACCGCTCATTTTATGAGTAGATATTTGTTTAAAGTTTAATAAACCTTTTCTAGTTCACTTTTAACTGGTGAATGCCTCAGTCTGTCAATCTCCTCAGAACCAAGTCAAGTCAATAATAGAAACCTCTTTAAAGTCCAGTCAGCCAGTGAAGAAGCAATAGAAGAACCAAGGGCAAACACACCTTACCTACAACATATTCACACCTTTGGTTCCTCACACCAATAAAAACTGAGGTGGTGGCAGTCATATCTACCAAAAACATCAGTCATTGATATATTTAATCCATGGTCAGCTGCTAATTATTTCACAGTGGTGACAGCGGTGGAATTCTTTGTTCCCCCCTGCCCCAGGTATCTTTGATCTACGTTACAGTGGTGGCAGCGGTGGGATTGAAAAGTCTTCCCCCCTGCCAAAGTCAAAAAGGTCAACGCTAATTTCGTTATACTGACCTTCCCTGCTGAGACCCTGCTAGGCACTGTGTATGTTGTATTTACTCAAGTCTAGTATGCCATAGAATCTAAAGTGCCCCTCCATTTACAAAGCCCTGAAACTAAAAAAGAAAAAGAAAAAAGGATTTCCTGCTGAATGTAATCTACAGTGGCGGAACGTGCCCTCTTTTTGTCACTTGGCCATTGCACTTGCTGCCTGCTGAGAATCCCTTCTTTCAACACAAAAGTGTTGGAGCACCAAAGCTTCCAGAATTGGAAATTCCATAACCGATTCGAAATAAGTGCGCCATAACCTTATCGAAAAGGTTAAAATGATATCACATCAGTTCTGCAAGTGTGAAACTTCATGAACATGCGGAGCCCACCTTTTGAAAACCACTAGTCAAGAAAAGCATGACCTTGTTAGAAGTCAACTCTTCAAACAAGTGATATTCATAAACATTCATGGAATGGCACACGGGTAACTCATCTGTTAGGGAAGATCATAAAGTTGCAAACAAACAGTGAATAGATGGAAATATTCTTTCTTTCTTTTAGTTACAGAGATAATCTTTTTCTCCAAGTGGCAGATAAGATTCTGGAATCTTAACACCCTAACTTCAAGCTGTTGTGGTTTAGAAAGAAGCAGGTTCCTTCCCTATCTATAACTGAAAGTTAGTTCATGAAACAAAGGGTGAAAACTCTCTCTCTATAACTATATAACTCAGTACACAATATGCTATCTATATACTAACTCAGTATAGCTTAATACTTATCTATAGTTTAGTTTTTGCAATGGTTTTTCCAGAGCTAGCTGCTTAGCCTTCAGCACGCCTGAGATCCTTCCTCAAACTGAAAAGGACAGGAAGGATTCCAAAATGGAGGTCTGGCCTGGTAGAAGGGGCGGGCTCAAAGGGCTGCTCCCTAGACCAATCATTGCAAAGAAGGCCTGCAGACTGGCTTTGCACACTCTGATACTAGTATCCTTTAGGGCAGTGTTTCTCAACCTGCGGGTCGGGACCCCTGGGGGGGGGGGTCGCGAGAGGGTGTCCAAGGGGTCGCCAAAGACCATAAGAAAAAACAGTATTTTCTCTTGGTCATCTGGGTTACGTGTGAAAAGTTAGGTCCAATTCTATTGTTGGTGGGGTTCAGAATGCTCTTTGATTGTAGGTGAACTATAAATTCCAGCAACTACAACTCCCAAATGCCAAGGTCTATTTCCCCCAAACTCCACTAGTGTTCACATTTGTGCCAAATTTGGTTCTGAATCCATCATTGTTTGAGTCCACAGATGTAGGTGAACTACAACTCCCAAACTCAAGATCCATGCCCACCAAACCCTGCTAGTGTTTCATGTTGGTCATGGGAGTCCTGTGTGCCAAGATTGGTTCAGTTCCATCATTGGTGGAGATCACAATGCTCTTTGATTGTAGATGAACTATAAATCCCAGCAAGTACAACTCTCAAATGATAAAACCAGTCCCTTCCCCAACCTCACTAGTATCCAAATTTGGGCATAGTGGGTATTTGTGCCAAATTTGGTCCAGTGAATGAAAATACATCCTGCATACCGGATATTTACATTACGATTCATAACGATCCTCAAACTTTTTAAACTGGGGGCCGGGTCACAGTCCCTCAAACTGTTGGAGGGCCGGATTATAATTTGAAAAAAAATGAATGAATTCCTATGAACATGGCACATCTTGCTGGCATCTAAAACACAGACATGTGCCTTTCATCTCAAGAACAGAGAAGCATCCTGAGCTCTGAAGATCACCTGGGAAGGAATCCCACTGGAGCATTGCAGCGCACCCAAATACCTGGGAGTCACTCTGGACCGTGCTCTGACCTACAAGAAGCACGGCCTGAACATCAAGCAAAAAGTGGGTGCTAGAAACAATATCATACAAAAGCTGACTGGCACAACCTGGGGATCACAACCAGATACAGTGAAGACATCTGCCCTTGCGCTGTGCTACTCTGCTGCTGAGTATGCATGCCCAGTGTGGAACACATCTCACTACACTAAAACAGTGGATGTGGTTCTTAATGAGACATGCCGCATTATCACGGGGTGTCTGCGCCCTACACCACTGGAGAAATTACACTGCTTAGCCGGTACTGCACCACCTGGCATCCGCCAGGAAGTAGCAGCCAATAGTGAAAGGACCAAGGCAGAGACATCTCCAGCTCATCCCGTTTGGGTATCAGCCAGCACGCCAACAACTTAAATCTAGACATAGTTTTCTAAGATCTACAGAGACCCTCGCTGGAACACCCCAGCAAGCGAGAGTCCAAAAGTGGCAGGCTCAAACCCAGCACCTCAACCAATGGCTGATACCAAATGAGAGACTCCCTCCTGGGCACACAGAGGACTGGGCGACTTGGAAGGCATTGAACAGACTGCGCTCTGGCACCACGAGATGCAGAGCCAACCTTCAGAAATGGGGCTACAAAGTAGAATCCTCGACATGCGAGTGTGGAGAAGAACAAACCACTGACCACCTGCTGCAATGCACCCTGAGTCCTGCCACATGCACAATGGAGGACCTTCTTGCAGCAACACCGGAAGCACTCCAAGTGGCCAGATACTGGTCAAAGGACATTTAACCAGCTACCAAACTCACAAGCTGTGTATTTTTCTGTTTGTTTGCTTTGTTCTGTTAGACTGGTTATTCTGACACGACAAAAAAAAAAAAAAACCAAACATGGCACATATCTTATGTGTAATTCAAAAAACACTTAAAAACAATACAATAATTAAAATGAAGAACCATTTTAACAAATATAAACTTATTCGTATTTCAATAGGAAGTGTGGGCCTGCTTTTGGCTGATGAGATAGGATTGTTGTTGTTGTTGTTGTGTGCTTTCAAGTCGTTTCAGACTTAGTTTGACCCTAAGCGAGGTCCGGGTAAATGACCTTGGAGGGCTGCATCCGGCCCCCGGGCCATAGTTTGAGGACCCCTGCTTTAGGGCCTTTGCAAACTGCAGCATCCCTGGAAAGAGTGCAAAGGAAGAACCTTAAGCAGCTGAGAGGTAAGGCAAACAGGATCCTGGAGGACGGAACATGCACTGTTTGTTTTTTGTATGCAACATTGCAAGTTTGTATTTCATCTCTGCTATTAAGAGTAAAGATTTTCTTTCCCTGTTCATTTCTACTCTTGTCTGTGAGTCTTGTGCATGGGACGTGGCTAAGATCCGCTTGTGTTGCAATCCAGAGCAGGGAACGAGGCCCTAAGGTAACTATCCACCACACTTGGCTGTGAAAAACAATCCTTTTTTATCGAAGAAAAATGGTTACAAAATAAAGGAAAAATGCAAGTCAAAAGCCACAGCAAAATCAGCAAACATGAATTTAAATGGACAAAGCAAAACCAAAAGCCTCACTGGGAAATGTGAGAGAGGAAGCCACAGGGAGGAGGGAGCAAGCTTGTTTTCTGCTTCCTTGGAGACTAGGACGCAAAGGAACAATGGCTTCAAACTACAAGAGAGGAGATTCCATCTGAACATGAGGAAGAACTTCCTGACTGTGAGAGCCGTTCAGCAGTGGAACTCTCTGCCCCAGAGGGAGTGTGGTGGAGGCTCCTTCTTTGGAAGCTTTGAAACAGAGGCTGGATGGCCATCTGTCAGGGGTGATTTGAATGCAATATTCCTGCTTCTTGGCAGAATGGGGTTGGACTGGATGGCCCATGGGGTCTCTTTGATTCTATGATTCTATGAAATACTGGAACCTGTTAGCAATCCACTAACCGTACTTGATATCCTAGAAATCTTCCCAAACTATGGCCAGGGAACCGGGAGAACTGCCAAGGTCTTCATCAATTCTGAAACGATGCCTGAACTGAGACAGTCAGCCCGGCGTAAGGCAATTAAAGCTCAAGAATTGGTTCCGTGAACCGCCCTTCTTCTTTGAAGCCAATGTTTTTAATTCTTGAATTCGGGAGGATCGACGCAAACTGAGTCATTTACTTCTGTCTTCCCAAATTTGGCCCCTTCTGTTGTCATTACAGTTATCAGGTGCAGAAGGGAGGGAAAGGTCATGGCTTCCCTCTGAAACATTCTCATGAACACTGGTACTTTCATTTTCCAAATCTACAGAAGTTTCTTCCTCACTAATTTCAGGAGCATTGGCATCAAAAGGTACATTTCCACTAGCATCAGTAAATATACTTTCATTAGCATCAGGAGGAACAACCAGAGAATCAGGTTCAAGTTCAAACTCAGGCTGAACCCCAACAGCTTGCTGCGCGACACCCTTTGGATATTTTCCCTATCAATTTCCATATTAATGCTCCATGTTTGGAATAGTTCCTCTATTATTTCTTCTTTTACTGTTATAATGTGTTCGTACAAGTCTCCTGCCATTTTTTCTCCCCTCTCAAACATTTCCTCATCACCTTCTCAAATGGGCCGTCTCTCCCCGTCTATAAATATTTTGTCTTACAGTCCGTCCAACTTTGGATCCAATTTCCTGCTCCTACCCAATTCTGAATTTCTTTTTGCTCTAATGCAGTGGTTCTCAACCTGGGGTCCCCAGATGTTTTTGGCCTACAATTCCCAGAAATCCTAACAGCTGGTAAACTGGCTGGGATTTCTGGGAGTTGTAGGCCAAAAACATCTGGGGACCCAAGGCTGAGAACCACTGCTCTAAAGGATTCCCATCTTCTGTGTACAACTCATCAACTGATCTTTTCCCTCTTCTTTCAATGCTTTACCTACATTTACGTCTTTGTTGTGATTAATTTACCATATTGTTACCAGATTGTTCTCTTTCTTCCACACTCTTATTGTTCCTTTAAACAGTTTCTTACATTTTGTTTCTTCTCTCCTATTCCATTATTTGAATATTATTTCTTTTTCTTTAATTTTCCCCCCATATTTACCCATTTTTTCTTAGTATACTGTATTTCTAACAGTGCTTGTGTTGTAACTCAGCGTGTGCCTTCAGTAACTACTAATGCTAGTAGGAGGAAACGAGGCTTGGAAGAGGAAGACGCTCAGCAACAGCTGAAGCGCATTAGGGACATTTTCCTTGAGACTACTGATGAGGAGGATTTTCAGGGGTTTACTCGTGAGGAGATGGAAACGGAGGATTACCGTGGTGTAAAGCGAGTAGCACGCAGTTCTGAGAGCGATGAGGAATCTATTTCCAAGCGTCTTAAAGACATAGCAGACTGCTAAAAATCTGACAGTGAAGATGAAGAGCTGGACTGGACTAGGATTCAGGAAGTCCAGGATGTGCTTAATGCTCCAACCTCCAGTGTTGAGTTCCAAGGGTTCACAGACTCATGGGTTTCAGATACTGCTTCGCAGGATGCAGCCCGGAGTGCAGACTGGCAACTATGGAGAGAACGATATTCACCTGTGGAAATGGATGCACCTGAAGCTGAATCTAGTGATTCTGATGAGATTTAAGGAGTAGCCTTGGAGCAGTCTTGTTGCAGAGTTCAAAGTGTCGTGTACCTGTGTATCCTGCTGCTAACTCTCGCCTTGAGTCTTTGTTTCCAGAACCGTGTCTTCGTGATCGTGCTGCTGACCTTGCCTGGCTTGGAATCGTGAGTCTTTCTCCTGCCCTGACCCTGGAACGTCTTGACCACTCTACGCTTCTGCCTGTCTCCTATCTGGACCTCGAGCCGCTCCTCATGCTGATTTTGTGTTAGGACTCCTGTACTGACTGTGTTTTGTTGCTGACTTCAAGCCCTTTTTTGCCTGCCTTATTCTTGCTTTCCTTTTGCTGAAGAGATTGCCTGGACTCTTGTTTGTTTACATTCTTGCAAGCGGCAGGCTCCTTTTGTGTTTTGCTCTGCAGATAAGAGCCCTTTTGAGTTGTTAATTACTATTAAACACCATTTGTTAACCCTTAAGCGGCTGTTTTGCCTGGGTCTTGACACCTTGAATGTGAAAGGCCTGGTGGTATGTTTCTAAGCTTGGTATTTCCCAGCCTCCTTCTTCATTTTTGCGTTTGGCCATTTATCTCTTATTCTGGGTCTTTTCCCGCCAACTGCCCATTTTTGTATTCTTCCATCCCATACCTTTAACATCCCCTTTTCTACTGTATTTGGTAATGTTTGGAACAAATATAAGTTTTTGGTATTATGAACATTTTTAAGGCCCTGATTTTATCCACTCTTGTTAATGTTTTTCCTTTCCATTTCTTGAATTATTTTCCATATTATCTTATAATTCCCCTTAACTATACTCTTTGGGTTTTTGTATATCCATATTCCTAAGTATCTTAACTTCTTTAATCCTCATCTCAATCCTGAGATTTTCCTAATCTACAATTGTTCCTTTGGTGGGATATTAAGACTTACTTAGGCGATCCCTCGCTTTCCGAGGATGATTGTCTTCCAATATTCTTGTGGGTCCGTAGGTGGCTGTGGAGCCCTATTCTTGCTCTGCATCTTCTTCCGCAGTGAGGGCATTGGTTTCCAGGTGGAAGGCGGTCTCAGTCAGGGTTGGCTTGACGCGCCTTACTCTTGGCACGTTTCTCTTTTTCACCCTCCACTCGTGCCTCCTCAAATTCTGCAGCACTGCTGGTCACAGCTGACCTCCAGCAGGAGCGGTCAAGGGCCAGGGCTTCCCAGTTCTCAGTGTCTATGCCAGAGTTTTTAAGGTTGGCTTTGAGCCCGTCTTTCAATCTCTTTTCCTGTCCACCAACATTCCATTTTCCGTTCTTGAGCTCGGAGTAGAGCAGCTGCTTTGGGAGACAGTGGTCGGGCATCCGGACAACATGGCCGGTCCAGCGGAGTTGGTGGCAGAGGACCATTGCTTCAATGCTGGTGGTCTTTGCTTCTTCCAGCACGCTGACGTTTCTCCGCTTGTCTTCCCAAGAGATTTGCAGGTTTTTCCGGAGGCAGCGCTGATGGAATCGCTCCAGGAGTTGCATGTGACGTCTGTAGACAGTCCACGTCTCACAGGCATAGAGCAGGGTTGGGAAGACAATAGCTTTATAAACAAGCACCTTGGTATCCCTACGGACATCCCGGTCCTCAAACACTCTCTGCTTCATTCGGAAAAATGCTGCGCTTGCAGAGCTCAGGTGGTGTTGTATTTCGGCGTCGATGTTGACTTTGGTGGAGAGGTGGCTGCCAAGGTAGCAGAAATGATCAACATTTTCTAATGTTACACTGTTAAGCTGTATCACTGGCATTGGAGAGGGGTTGGCTGGTTCCTGCTGGAAAAGCACCTTGGTTTTTTCAATGTTCAATGACAAGCCGAGCTTCTCGTATGCATATTAAGACATAGTATCTCTGATTTAATAATGTTTATATATAATCCTGATAAATTATTGAATTCCTCCAATTTTAAAACAAATATTTTACCATAGATCAGCGGTTCTCAACCTGAGGGTTGTTTGGCCATTACGGAGGGGTCACGAGGCAGCCTCCGAGAAGGCCCTGTCTCTCATCCCTACCAGTCGCGCCTGCCACAATGGCGGGACAGAGAGCAGGGCGTCCCCGGAGGATCTTAATCTCTGCGATGGTTCATAGAGGGAGATGCATTTGGACAAGTAAATTGGGCCGGGGCCATTTAGGGCTTTATACGCCAAAGCCAGCACTTTATATAGTGCCTGGCAGCAAACTGGCAGCCAGTGGAGCTGGCGTAAAACGGGAGTTGTATGCTCCCTGTATGCCGCCCCAGTTATTGACCTGGCTGCCTCTCGTTGGACTATTTGAAGCTTCTGAGTAGTCTTCAAAGGCAACCCTACGTAGAGAGCGTTGCAGTAGTCTATCCTGGATGTAACGAGAACGTGGACCACTGTGGCCAAGTCATATTGTATTCCTTATGATTAACCTTCTGTTGTTTCTCTGCCTTGTGCAAATTTATCCACCATTCTAAATACCTGTTTTAATTGTTGTTTGGGGCGTATATACAGACCAGAGTAATTCTACTTTTTCCTATTTTTCTTTATATCATTACCCACCACCCCTCTGAATCCTTTTTTACATTTTCCACCTGGAAATCTTTTGTATTTTTTAATTAAAATCGCCACACCATGTGCTCTATTTGAACCTCGATTCATAAACCTGACTTCAAATCCTATCATTAAATAATAGAGTCCTGTTCCCCATTCTCTTGTGAGATTCTTGCAAAAATAAAATGTCTACCTTTTATTATTATTATTATTATTATTATTATTATTACTATTATTATTATTAAACTCGCTAGAAACAACATCATACGAAAGCTGACTGGCACAACCTGGGGATCACAACCAGACACAGTGAAGACATCTGCCCTTGCGCTATGCTACTCTGCTGCCGAGTATGCATGCCCAGTGTGGAACACATCTCACCACGCTAAAACAGACGTGGCTCTTAATGAGACATGCCGCATTATCACTGGGTGTGCCCCACACCACTAGAGAAATTACACTGGTATTTCTACTACTACTTAGCTGGTATTGCACCACCTGACATCCGCCGGGAAGTAGCAGCCAATAGTGAAAGGACCAAGGCAGAGACATCTCCAGCTCATCCCCTGTTTGGGTATCAGCCAGCACGTCAACGACTTAAATCAAGACATAGTTTTCTTAGATCTACAGAGACACTCGCTGGAACACCCCAGCAAGCGAGAGTCCAAAAGTGGCAGGCTCAAACCCAGCACCTCAATCCATGGGTGATACCAGATGAGAGACTCCCCCCTGGACACACAGAAGACTGGGCGACTTGGAAGGCGCTGAACAGACTGCGCTCTGGCACCACGAGATGCAGAGCCAACCTTCAGAAATGGGGCTACAGGGTGGAATCCTCGGCATGTGAGTGTGGAGAAGAGCATACCACTGACCACCTGCTGCAATGCACCCTGAGCCCTGCCACATGCACAATGGAGGACCTTCTTGCGGTAACACCAGAGGCACTCCAAGTGGCCAGATACTGGTCAAAGGACATTTAACCAACTACCAAGTTTGCCAAATCTGTGTGTTTTTTTTCTTTTTAATCTGTGTGTTTGTTTTGTTCTGTTAGAATTGTAACACAATGGTATGGTTGCTGATGACACGATTAAATAAATAAATAAATAAATAAACTTTATTTGTACCCCGCTAGCATCTCCCAAACGACTCGATGCGGCTTACAAAGGCCAAGGCCTCGACACACAGTATGGCAATACAATATAACAATACAATATAACAATACAACAGTACAATACCTAAGCAAATTATCACAATTAAGCAAAATAAACACAGGCAATAAACAATACACTAAAACACAATCTTTAACCATTTTCATAACTTTTGATCTTTGTTGTGGAGTAAATAAACCATTGCAATGATGCTACATCGTTACTACTTCACACATATATTATTTGCATTTACCCTCCTGTAGTTTCTTTTCGCTGTCTGCTTGTCTTCCCATTCTTCCCCTCCGAGTCCAGACCTCTCCCTCCTTCCCTCAGAGGGAGACCTGAAAGAGTTTTCCCTTTGTTCTCTTTCATCCCCAGACTCTCCCTTGGGGACTGTGCTGCCCTTCCCGGTTCTCCTCTCTTGCAACTTCTTCCACCCATTTAACCCCATTTGTCCACATTTCATTATTCCACACTTCTTAGGCTGTTCATTCCTATGTCTCTGTACTGGATCTTGTTTCAATTCTTCTATTCTCCTCTCTTATTTTCTGTCTTTTAAGATCTTGTGATTGCTTCTCAATATTTTTAATTTTTTCCAAGTCAAAATCCATGTCCTTCAAGTTCCTTGAGATTCTTTTTTCTTCCATATCTTTTGGATTTCCCATAGGAAATCATCTCTGAGGTAAGCCTGTCCCTGCAGCTTCCAGGTCTTTCAGTGCATTTTGTCCAGCTGGCTTGTCCTTGGTCTTATCTGGATCTTCACGAGCGGTCTTCAAGGTCACCAACGTTTTGAAGGAGATTTCGATTTAAGTTTTTCAAAGCCATCAATTCATCTTCTTATCTTCTCAGCTTGGCTTCTGTCTCTTTGAAATTTTCTTGGCATTCTTCTACCTTAGTTACTATTAAAAAAATGTAATACAATTGTTTGGTTGCTACTGACACGATAAAATAAATAAATAAATACTATTAGCCCAAGACAATTATAAATTTGTGCAATTTGTTCTCTTCTCTGCTCGTTTCCCTGTCTTAAACTCTCCATGTTTAATTTAAGATATTCCAATGCGGTTATAATCTTGTTCACTCTTCCCCTTTCTATCAGCCATACTTACTATCGCCCGGTCTTCTGTTTGTATTCAGAGATTTATGGCTTTGGTAACCTTCAGTCATGACCGCTCAGCCTCCTCTCTTCTCTCTTCTGATCTGGAACCCAGTTAGGGAGAGATTTATGACACTTTATGGGCTTTTTGAGGTTTTAATTGTGCTTGTAGTTAGGAGAGAAATTAGGCACGTCTACTCTTGTTGACGCATGCACAGTCTCCACTGTTAATGAAGTTGTGTCCACACTCTAAGCATTTATTGGGTATCTCCCTAGTGTGAGTCCTTTGATGCACACATAGCTTTCCACTCTGAGTGAAGCTGTGTCCACACTCTGAGCATTTGTAGGGTTTCTCCCCAGTGTGAGTCCTTTGATGCACACGTAGATGTGAACTCTGAGTGAAGCTCTGTCCACACTCCAGGTACTTGTAGGGTATCTCCCCAGTGTGAATCCTTTGATGCACACGTAGACTTCCATTTTCAGTGAAGCTGTGTCCACAATCCAAGCATTTAAATGGTTTCTCCCCAGTGTGAATCCTTTGATGGACACGTAGATTTTCATTCCGAGTGAAGCTCTGTCCACACTCCAAGCATTTAAACGGTTTCTCCCCAGTGTGAGTCCTTTGATGTGAACGTAGATCTGAACTCTGAGTGAAGCTCTTTCCACACTCCAAGCATTTAAACGGTTTCTCCCCAGTGTGAGTCCTTTGATGCACACGTAGACTTCCATTTTCAGTGAAGCTCTGTCCACACCACAAGCATTTAAACGGTTTCTCCCCAGTGTGAGTCCTTTGATGTCTATGTAGATTTGAACAAGTCAATATTTTTCCACACTCCAGGCATGTATAGGGTTTCTCCCCAGTGTGACTCCTTTGATGTGAATGTGGATATGTTCTCTGAGTGAAGCTCTGTCCACACTACAGGCATTTATAGGGTTTTTTCCCAGTGTGAATCTTTTGATGTCTATGTAGATTTGAAATATGAGTGAAGCTCAATCCACACTCCAGACATTTATAGGGTTTCTCCCCAGTGTGAATCCTTTGATGTGAACATAGACCTGAACTCTGAGTGAAGCTCTGACCACACTCCAGGCATTTGTAGCGTTTCTCCCCAGTGTGAATCCTTTGATGGATACGTAGACTTCCATTCCGAGTGAAGCTCTGTCCACACCCCAAGCATTTAAACGGTTTCTCCCCAGTGTGAATCCTTTGATGTGAACGTAGATCTGAACTCTGAGTGTAGCTCTGTCCACACTCCAGGCATTTGTAGGGTTTCTCCCCAGTGTGAATTCTCTGATGCACACGTAGACTTCCATTTGCAGTGAAGCTCTGTCCACACTCCAAGCATTTGAACGGTTTCTCCCCAGTGTGAATCCTTTGATGGACACGTAGATCTGTACTCTGAGTGAAGCTCTGTCCACACTCCAGGCATTTATAGGGTTTCTCCCCAGTGTGGATCTTTTGATGTCTATGTAGATTTGAAATATGAGTGAAGCTCAATCCACACTCCAGACATTTATAGGGTTTCTCCCCAGTGTGAATCCTTTGATGTGAACGTAGATCTGTACTCTGAGTGAAGCTCTGTCCACACTCCAGGCATTTGTAGGGTTTCTCCCCAGTGTGAATTCTTTGATGCACACGTAGACTTCCATTTGCAGTGAAGCTCTGTCCACACTCCAGGCATTTGTAGGGTTTCTCCCCAGTGTGAATTCTCTGATGCACACGTAGACTTCCATTTGCAGTGAAGCTCTGTCCACACTCCAAGCATTTAAACGGTTTCTCCCCAGTGTGAATCCTTTGATGGACACGTAGATCTGTACTCTGAGTGAAGCTCTGCCCACACTCCAGGCATTTGTAGGGTTTCTCCCCAGTGTGAATCCTTTGATGGACACGTAGATCTGTACTCTGAGTGAAGCTCTGCCCACACTCCAGGCATTTATAGGGTTTCTCCCCAGTGTGGATCTTTTGATGTCTATGTAGATTTGAAATACGAGTGAAGCTCAATCCACACTCCAGACATTTATAGGGTTTCTCCCCAGTGTGAATCCTTTGATGTGAACGTAGATCTGTACTCTGAGTGAAGCTCTGTCCACACTCCAGGCATTTGTAGGGTTTCTCCCCAGTGTGAATTCTTTGATGCACATGTAGACTTCCATTTGCAGTGAAGCTCTGTCCACACTCCAAGCATTTAAACGGTTTCTCCCCAGTGTGAATCCTTTGATGGACACGTAGATCTGTACTCTGAGTGAAGCTCTGCCCACACTCCAGGCATTTGTAGGGTTTCTCCCCAGTGTGAATCCTTTGATGGACACGTAGATCTGTACTCTGAGTGAAGCTCTGCCCACACTCCAGGCATTTATAGGGTTTCTCCCCAGTGTGAATCTTTTGATGTCTATGTAGATTTGAAATATGAGTGAAGCTGAATCCACACTCCAGACATTTATAGGGTTTCTCCCCAGTGTGAATCCTTTGATGTGAACGTAGACCTGAACTCTGAGTGAAGCTCTGTCCACACTCCAGGCATTTGTAGGGTTTCTCCCCAGTGTGAATTCTTTGATGCACACGTAGACTTCCATTTTCAGTGAAGCTCTGTCCACACTCCAAGCATTTAAATGGTTTCTCCCCAGTGTGAATCCTTTGATGGACACGTAGATCTGTACTCTGAGTGAAGCTCTGTCCACACTCCAGGCATTTATAGGGTTTCTCCCCAGTGTGAATCTTTTGATGTGAATGTAGATTTGAAATAAGAGTGAAGCTGAATCCACACTCCAGACATTTATAGGGTTTCTCCCCAGTGTGAGTTCCTTGATGTCTATGTAGACTTGCATTATAAGTGAAGCTGTTTCCATACTCCAGGCATTTATAGGGTTCCTCCCCAGTGTGAGTGCTTTGATGTGAAGGTAGCACTGAATTTTGAGTGTAGCTCTGTATACACTCCAGGCACTTATAGGGTTTCTCCCCAGTGTGAGTCCTTCCTTGTTGCTGAAGATGAACCTTCTGAGTAAAACTCTTTCCGCACTCCAGGCATTTAAATGCTTTCTCTTCCATGTCAACAGTGATATGGTTGTTGAATGGCAATATGGATACTTGGCCCTATTTCCCTTTCTTATCTTAATTGAACTCAAGAATTCAGCAAGACCATCACCTTGGGAAGATTTCTTCTTCTTCTTCCAATATTATTGGTCTCCTAAGTGTACCCAAGAGATGGCTCCATAGAATCTTCCTTTCCCTGGTGAAGAAAGAAGCAAAAGATCAGTGAGGACAGGCAGCAACCTTTCCCTGCAAGACTTTCCCCCTTTCCCTTCATGGGTCATGTTGAAAATGGGAATACCAAGAAATGAAGACATCAGGGTCTCAAGCACGTACACAAATGCTAGCAAAGCAATCACTGATTCTTAAACAAGAAGGGAATGAATCCAGAAAGAAAAAAGGGATGGAGAACAAAAAGAATGAATGATAGAAGGAAGAAAGGGGAACCCCTTCTAATATTTATCTCCTAGGCTTGGGCAATCAAGAAAAAAATTGGTTCTAAACTCGTTTTGTTTCTAGTGTGCGCTAGCGTTTCGAAATTCTGAGGACTTCCGAAATTCCAAGATTTCGAAATTTCGAAAATTACGAATCGATCCGTTAATGGCGGACGCGATTGCGCAATATGCTAAAAAAAACCTCCAAATGGGACAGGGGGAACAACAACTATATTATATTATAATTATATTATTATATTATATATTATTATTATAATATAATATATATATATAATATAATAATTTATTATATTATATTATATTATATATATTATATTATAGTATTATTATATATTATATTATATCTTATATATTATTATATTATATTATAATATACAATTCTAATATAATAATATAGTAATTGTTGTTGTTGTTCATTCGTTCAGTCGTCTCCGACTCTTCGTGACCTCATGGACCAGCCCACGCCAGAGCTCCCTGTCGGCCGTTACCACCCCCAGCTCCCTCAAGGGCAGTCCAGTCACTTCAAGGATGCCATCCATCCATCTTGCCCTTGGTCGGCCCCTCTTCCTTTTGCCTTCCACTTTCCCCAGCATAATTGTCTTCTCTAGGCTTTCCTGTCTCCTCATGATGTGGCCAAAGGACTTCCACTTTGTCTCTAGTATCTTTCCCTCCAGTGAGCAGTCGGGCTTTATTTCCTGGAGGATGGACTGGTTGGATCTTCTCACAGTCCAAGGCACTCTCAGAACCTTCCTCCAACACCACAGCTCAAAAGCATCGATCTTCCTTCGCTCAGCCTTCCCTAAGGTCCAATTTATTATAATATAGTAATATAATATATAATATATAGTAATATAATATAATATACAATATATATACAATATAATGCACCAGACATACGAAAATAATTACGAAATAATTACGAAAATAGAGGAAAAAATCGATTCTTAATTACTCCTCACAATATTCCTGCATGGCTCGATATTGGGTCGTAAGCTAATTTAAATACGAATCAATAACGAATAACAAAATTAACGAACTGGATCGCCCAAGCCTATTATCTCCCTTCGGGGAGATAAAGCGGCATACAAATACTACTACTACTACTAATAATATATTTATAACCCATCCTCTCTCCTAGAGGAGACTCAGGGCAGTTTCCAGGGAATAATAAAAATTGGAAACATTCAAATGCCAAGAGGGAAGGGGGAATGGACAAGGGGCATAAGGGTAACGGGACTAAGGGGAAGTGGGATGAGAAACACTGTGTGGAGTTCACAAGTTAACAACATATGGTATAAAAATGACAGATAAAATAAAAGTGGCAACGCTTAATACAAGATGTCTTGGGAGTTGGTATAAAAGAATAGAATTGAAGGATTGTTTTTAAAAATGCTGCACATGTTTATTTTCTCCAAGAAACTCATCAAAAACAGGAAGATGTAAATGAACTAAAGTTAAACTGGGTGAAATATTATGAGAAACCATATGGCAACTCTAAATCTAGAGGTGGAGCCGTAATTGCAGCAAAGTAATGTAATTTTGTGAAAACTGAGGTACTGAAAGACTAAGAAGGTAGATTTATAATAATGGAAGGAGAAATTGGACAAGACAAATGTGTACTAGTGAATGTTTATGCCCCCAATGAAAAGAAAGAAGAATTTTACAATAAAGTGTTAAAGAAAATAACTAACTGGCAAGAAAAATATATAATTTTTGGAGGGGATATGAATATGGTAATGGATACAGTAGAAGATAAATCTAACCCAACAGCTAGAGATGAAAGTAACAATAAGACAAAGTTAAGTAGGACTATGGGCAAATGGAGATTGAGAGATGTTTGGAGATTACTAAACGGAGATGAGACAAGGTATACATATTTTTCAGAAGTGCATAAAACATACAAAAGAATGGACTATATGTCTATTACAAAAAAAAATTGTTAGATAATAATAATAATAATAATAATATAACTTTATTTTTATATCCCGCCAACCAGGGGCGGCTTACAAAGGACACGCCCAAAATTACAATTAAAACACATATGTAAAACACTTAACCAATTAAAACATCAGATAAAAACAAATAACAGCACAATATAAAAACAATACGGCTGAAAGAAACACAGCTGAGGTATAGATTCAATGAATGCAATACATTTTATAGGAGCGCAGGAAAGTGCAACTGATGGGAGCCATGAACCAAAGTGACTCCATTTTGAATACTGTCTATCTTAATATGTATCAGAAAGAGCATATTTCCAACTTCTTAATCTAAAGAGCAAACTTTGCCTCTCTGCCCTCTGGAAGCAGGTGTTGCAATAGTGTCAGCTTGTTCCAAGAGACCGTTTGTGGTCAGCCAATGTGGTTAGCTAGTTACTGTTAAGAAATGTATGCAATAGGTTTTGCTATATTTAATGTATATGGGGGGATGTTGACAGAGAGAGGGTCTTGCTAAATATGGAAGGTTTGTGGTGGCCCAATTCCCCGAACTGTTGACGCAGGAGGAATGGGTTGCCCAACCTAAAACTGTCGATAGGAGAAAAGGGGAACGTCTTCTTCGTAAACAGCCCTATTATAAAAGCCCCAGGACCAGAGGGTCTGGGGCAGACAGAACTTGGACTGCCATGTGATGTACATGACTTCTCTGCCTGTCTCCTATTGCGCAATAGAGAATAAAGGCTTGTGCTTGCTTGCTAGACTCTTGGACTCCTGTTTTGGATTCATAGCAAACTGGTAAGAACCTTGGGAAACTACGTTTTCCGCTACACAACAATACAGTAAACTGGGCAGGAAATACTCTTATAACGCATATTGTGGTAGAACGTATGCCAGTGTAAAGTGCGGAACTTCAAGTAGGGACAAGAAAGTTACTGGTGAGCTGCTTAGTCAAAAGCGCACCAGAACATCCAGGTTTTTAGTTGACTACGAAAGGAGGACAAGGTGGGAGCCCATCTGATCTCCCTAGGGAGGGAGTTCCAGAGCCAGGGGGCCACCACCGAGAAGGCTCTCTCCCTCGTCCCCATCAACTGTGCATGTGACGGCGGGGGAGAGAGGGCAGTGCCTCCCCAGAAGATCTCAAGGTACGCGCTGGTTCATAGGGGAAGATGCGATCGCGAAGATAAGCAGGTCCCGAACCGTTGAGGGCTTTATAGGTGATGACCTGCACCTTGAATTGGGAATGGAAACTTATTGGAAGCTAGTGGAGCTGTTTAAACAGGAGGGTTGACCGCTCTCTGTAATCAGCTCCCGTGAGTAGTTTGGCTGCAGATCTCTGGACCAACTGTAGTTTCCGGGTCATCTTTAAGGGCAACCCTACGTAGAGCGCATTGCAGTAATCCAACCAAGAGGTGACTAGGGCATGGAGCACCATGGCCAGATCAGATTTCATGAGGTACGGGAGCAAGTGGCGCACGAGTTTTAACTGTGCAAAGGCCCTCCCAGCCATTGCCGACACCTGAGCATCAAGCGTCAAAGTTACAAATACCGAAAAAGGAAATATAAGGATTACTGATCATGCTCTAGTCCAGGAGTCCTCACACTTTTTAAACAGAAGGCCAGGTCACAGTCCCTCAAAGTGTTGGAGGGCCGGATTATAATTTGAAGGAAAAAAAGAATGAATTCCTATGCACACTGCACATATCTTATTTGTAGTGCAAAAAAACATAAAAACACTACAATAATTAAAATGAAGAACAATTTTAAACATATTAATTGATTCGTATTTCAATGGGAAGTGTGGGCCTGCTTTGGTTGATGAGATAGGGTTGTTGTTGTTGTTTGCTTTCAAGTCATTACAGACTTAGTTTGACCCTAAGCGAGGTCCGGGTAAACGACCTTGGAGGGCCGCATTAGTTTGAGGACCCCTGCTCTAGTCAGTATAGAAATTTAAATTAAGCAAGGTTACAGTCAGATAAAAAGATGGAGATATAATCCTAGAATACTAAAACAGGAGGCAACTGTAAATGAATTAGCAAAACAGTGAGAAGAAATCTGGGACTGAAACAATAAAGAAATATCAAGAGCCTTATTATGATGAAAGCAATGATGAGAGGGCTGATAATAAAAGAAGCATCAAAGGTAAGAAAGAAGCAGGAAGAAAGGAATATTTTGAAAGAAAAAGGGATAGGAAAATGGCAAAATCAGTAGAATATAAAAAGAACCAAGTTTATATCCAATGAATTAAGGGCAAGAAAAGAAGAAATGAACAAAATGGAGATGGATCAGCTGGAAAAAAAATGATATATCTAAGGAGAGAATTCTTTGAATATAGTAACAGAAATTCAAGAATGTTGGCAAGGTCAGAATGTTGGCAAGGAAAGATATGTAGATTAATGAAAAAAAGGTTTAAAATATTCGAGGAATTCTACTCAGAGCTACATCAAATACGAGAACACTCAATTGATAAAATAAATGAATATGTGGAAGGAAATTGGAATATAAAATTAAGGGAGGAGGATAGGAAATTGTTAGAAGCCCCAATAAGCGAGAAAACAATAGAGAAAGTAAAATCGAAATTGAAGAATGGTAAAGCCCCAGGGTGGGATGGATTTGGACCAGAATATTATAAATTATTTCGGGGGAAAACAAATCCAAAATTAATAGTTATATAATGCAATATTAAATGGAGAAAAATTCCAGAATGACCAGCCACTGCCAGAAGGGACAGAGAGTTTCATCTATGCTGATGATCGTGCCATTACTGCTCAAGCAGGGAGCTTTGAGATGGTTGAACAGAAGCTCTCCAAAGCTCTAGGTGCCCTTACTGCCTATTACAGGGAAAACCAACTGATCCCTAATCCATCTAAAACACAGACATGTGCCTTTCACCTTAAGAACAGACAAGCATCCCGAGTCTGAAGATTACCTGGGAAGGAATCCCACTGGAGCATTGCAGTGCACCCAAATACCTGGGAGTCACTCTGGACCGTCCTCTGACCTACAAGAAGCACTGCCTGAACGTCAAGAAAAAGTGGGCGCTAGAAACAATATCATACGAAAGCTGACTGGCACAACCTGGGGATCACAACCAGACACAGTGAAGACATCTGCCCTTGCGCTATGCTACTCTGCTGCTGAGTACGCATGCCCAGTGTGGAACACATCTCACCACACTAAAACAGTGGATGTGGCTCTTAATGAGACATGCCGCATTATCACAGGGTGTGTGTGCCCTACACCACTGGAGAAATTACACTGTCTAGCTCAGGGGTCATCAAACTAAGGCCCAGGGGCCAGATGCGGCCCTCCGAGGTGATTTACCCGGCCCTCGCTTAGGGTCAACCTAAGTCTGAAGCGACTTCAAATCACACAATAACAACAACAATCCTTTCTCATCAGCCAAAAGCAGGGCCACACGTTCCATTGAAATACTAATAAGTTTATATTTGTTAAAATTGTATTGTTTTAAAATGTTTTTTGCACTACAAATAAGATATTTGCAGTGTGCATGATTTTTTTGAATTAAGATCCGGCCTGCCAACAGTCTGAGGGATTGTGACCTGGCCCTCTGTTTAAAAAGTTCGTGAAACCCTGGTCTAGCTGGTATTGCACCACCTGACATCCGCCGGGAAGTAGCAGCCAATAGTGAAAGGACCAAGGCAGTGACATCTCCAGCTCATCCCCTGTTTGGGTATCAGCCAGCATGCCAATGACTTAAACCAAGAAATAGTTTTCTAAGATCTACAGAGACACTCGCTGGAACACCTCAGCAAGTGAGAGTCCAAAAGTGGCAGGCTCAAACCCAGCACCTCAATCCGTGGGTGATACCATACGAGAGACTCCCCCCTGGGCACACAGAAGACTGGGCGACTTGGAAGGCACTGGACAGACTGCGCTCTGGCACCACGAGATGCAGAGCCAACCTTAAGAAATGGGGCCACAAAGTGAAATCCACAACATGTGAGTGTGGAGAAGAGCACACCACAGACCACCTGCTTCAATGCAACCTGAGCCCTGCCACATGCACCATGGAGGACCTCCTTGAGGCAACACCAGAGGCACTCCAAGTGGCCAGATACTGGTCAAAGGACATTTAATCAACTACCAAGTTTGCAAAATTTGTGTTTTTTATCCGTTTGTTTGTTTTGTTCTGTTAGAACTATACAATACATGTAATACAATGGCATGGTTGCTGATGACACAATAAATAAATAAATTAGTTAAATTAGCCTTCCCGCATAAGCGGTACTTAAATTTCTTACTTGACAGATCCAACTGTATTTCGGGCTGGAAAGGTTGACAGCAAGCAAGACAAATGGCCGGAAGCTCACTCCGACCCGGGCTGGCTTCCAACTCATGACCTCTTGGTCAGTAGAGATTTTTTAATGTAGTTGACTACATTTTGGCAAAATGTCTGGCCTCACAATTACAAACCAGTATTGGACTCACTACACACTACATTAAGGACTCTGCCCACTTCATAGAAAAAAAATCAGCTATTGCAAACTCAACACCAATGACAAAAGGACCAGCTTGGATGTGGTGTCCCTATTCACCAAGGGCCCCCCAGCAGACACCATCAT
Organism: Anolis sagrei; assembly: GCF_037176765.1. Lineage (NCBI taxonomy): Eukaryota > Metazoa > Chordata > Lepidosauria > Squamata > Anolidae > Anolis > Anolis sagrei. The sequence goes on along the minus strand of NC_090021.1, from coordinate 4,424,288 downwards.
ACTCATTAACTGGAATTTCCCAGAAGACATCACTGCCCTATTTCAACATTGCCTACTGACAGGCTACGTCCAGTGGGAGAAAGAATTATATGAACTCAAAGGTTGGGCTGGGGGCTGGGGAGGGGGCTGGGTATGAGGAGTGGGAAAGGAGGGGGGCTGGGTGTGAGGAGTGGAAATGAGGGTGCCTTGGGTGTAGGAAATGGGCAGGAAGGGTGGCTTGGGTGTGGGCAGGGAGGGCAGCTTGGGTGGGAGGAATGGCAAGGATGGGACTTTGGGTATGGACAAGTGGGTGGGAAGGGCAGCTTGGGAATGCAGCTTGGATGTGGGGAGTAGGCAGGGAGTCTGCCTTGGGCATGGGGAGGGAGGGTAGCATGGGTGAGAGAAGTAGGCAGGGAGGGCACCTTGGGAGTGAGGCTTTGGAGTGGGGAGTGGGCACGGAAGGCCCTTTGTGTGTGGGCAGGGAGGGCGACGGGTGTGAGGAGCGGGTAGGGAGGGCAGCTTGGCATTGCAGCTTGTGTGTGGGGAATGAGCAGGGAGGGCAGCATGGGTGAGACAAGTAGGCATGGAGGGCACCTTTGGAGTGAGGCTTCGGTGTGGGGAGTGGGCAGGGAGGGCGACTTGGGTGTGAAGAGCGGGTACGGAGGGCAGTTTTGGTGGGGAGTGGGCAGGGAGGGTGGCTTGGGCATGGGGAATGGGCAGGGAGGGCAGCTTGGGAATGCAGCTTGTGTGTGGGGAGTGGGCAGGGAGTCCGCCTTGGACATGGGGAGGGAGGGCAGCATGGGTGAGACAAGTAGGCAGGGAGGGCACCTTCGGAGTGAGGTTTCGGTGTGGGGAGTGGGGCAGGGAAGGCCCTTTATGTGTGGGCAGGGAGGGTGACCTGGGTGTGAGGAGTGGGTAGGGAGGGCAGCTAGGGATTGTGGTCAGGCGATGGGAGGGCAGTTTTGGTGTGGGTAGTGGGCAGGGTGGGTGGCTAGGGCGTGGGGCGTGGGCCCCAATGCTGCAACATTCACAACTCCTTGAAACAAGGGTTCTTTCCACTGACCCTGGACATCCTGCAGATATTCTGCACACCCCACTTGCTTGACCTCCAACTGAACCGCTGAAGATGCAGCAGGCAAAACGTCAGGAGGGAGTGCTGTAGGAACATGTTTGCCACACAGCTTGAAAAACTCACAGCAACCCAGTGATTCCGGCCATGAAAGCCTTCGACAAGACAATAACAATAATTGTGTTTCTAACCCGCCTCCCCTCGTGTCTCAAGGCGGGTTACAGCAGAACTAAACACATTGTAAGCAATATAAAAAACCATAAAATACAAATACTGAATTTTAAAAAATGCACCATTAAAGCCTTGGCAGACCATGCAAAAAGAATCTGCGAAGCCCACCTCCTCCAAGATGAACTGAACCACCTCAACTGGGCTCTCCAGGCCAATGGAGACTCCACCTCAGACATCAGAAGAGCTGCAAGACAACCGAGAACAAGCCACGAGAATAAAGACGAAGATCCACCCAGAGGAAAAGTGTTCCTGCCAGACATCAAGGGAACCACTGATCGCATAGGGAAGCTGATGAGGAAACACAACATACAAATCTACAGACCCACCAAGAAAATCCAACAAATGCTACGTTCAACAAAGGACAAGAGGGATCCTCTTGCCTCTGCAGGAGTCTACCGTGTACCATGCAGCTGTGGACAAGTCTACACAGGGACCACCAAACGCAGCAGTATTGCCCAGACACACATCAAGGAACATGAAAGGCACTGCAGACTACTTCAACCAGAGAAGTCAGCCATAGCAGAGCACCTGATGAACCAACCTGGACACAGCATTTTTTTTGAGAACACAGAATCATAGAATCCAAGAGTTGGAAGAGACCCCCTGGGCCATCATCCAGTCCAACCCCATTCTGCCAAGAAGCAGGAATATTGCATTCAAATCACCCCTGACAGATGGCCATCCAGCCTCTGTTTCAAAGCTTCCAAAGAAGGAGCCTCCACCACACTCCGGGGCAGAGAGTTCCACTGCTGAACGGCTCTCATAGTCAGGAAGTTCTTCCTCATGTTCAGATGGAATCTCCTCTCCTGTAGTTTGAAGCCATTGTTCCATTGTGTCCTAGTCTCCAAATAAGCAGAAAACAAGCTTGCTCCCTCCTCCCTGTGGCTTCCTCTCACATAATGATACATGGCTATCATATCCCCTCTCAGCCTTCTCTTCTTCAGGCTAAACATGCCCAGCTCCTTAAGCCGCTCCTCATAAGGCTTGTTCTCCAGACCTTTGATCATTTTAGTCGCCCTCCTCTGGACACATTCCAGCTTGTCAATATCTCTCTTGAATTGTGGTGCCCAGAATTGGACACAATATTCCAGGTGTGATCTAACCAAAGCAGAATAGAGGGGTAGCATGACTTCCTTAGATCTAGACACTATGCTCCTATTGATGCAGGCCAAAATCCCATTGGCTTTTTTTGCCGCCACATCACATTGTTGGCTAATGTTAACTTGTTGTCCACGAGGACTCCAAGATCTTTTTCACACGTCCTGCTCTCACGCCAAGCGTTGTTCCCCATTCTGTATCTTTGCATTTTGTTTTTCCTGCCAAAGTGGAGTTGAAACATTCACACCTACCTCCAGCAGAGAAGAGTCCTTTGCCCCACCCCAGCCATTCCACAGATATATAAACCCTTTTTCCTACTTCCAACAGACCTCACTCCCTCTGAGGATGCTTGCCATAGATGCAGGCGAAACGTCAGGAGAGAATGCCTCTAGAACATGGCCCTATAGCCCGAAAAAACCCACAAGAACCGACTGAACTGTATTTCTACAAAAGACGAACACTGAAACGTGTTTCTATAAAATACAGATTGAAACGCACAGGACAGAGATCAAAACACAAGGCAGAGAGTTGAAAACCCGTGCTGAGAACGGGAAGGGAAGCTGAAGGCGGGCTCTGCGAGGAGGAGGAGGCTCCCTCCAGAAGGGCCCCCGGGTGTCTCTCCCTCTCTCTCTCTTTCAAGGCCTGGCCTCCAGGGAGGGAGGAAGGAAGGAAGGAATCCCTCAGGGAAGAGGAGGAGGCCGCGGCTGAGTCGGGAAAGGAAGGAAGGAAGGCCTCCCTCCCTCGCTCCTCCCTCCCCAAATGAGCCCCGGTTGGAAAACAGGGAAGGGGGGAAAGGAGGGAGGAAGAGAGAGAGAGAGACTGGGCCCAATCCCCTCACCTCCTCCTCCTCCTCCTTCTCTTTCCTTCCTTCCTTGTTGTCTTCCTCGCAGAAATGGCGGCGGCGAAGGGGGCGTGGCCTGGTTGACGCACGCGCCTCTATGACGTACAGGGGGCGTGGCCACGGGGCTTACAAAAGGGGGCAAGGCTGGATGACCTGTGGGGGCCCCTCCCTCCCTCCTTCCTTCCCTCCCTCCTTCCTTCCCTCCCTTCCTCCTTCCCTCCCTCCTTCCTTCCTCCCTCCCTCCTTCCTTCCTTACTTCCTCCCTCCCTCTTCCTTCCTTCTTTCCCTCCCTCCTTCCTTCCTCCCTCCTTCCTTCCTTCTCTCCTTCCCTCTTTCCTTCCTTACTTCCTCCCTCCCTCGTTCCTTACTTCCTCCTTCCCTCCCTCCTTCCCTCCCTCCCTCCTTCATTCCTTACTTCCTCCCTCCCTCCCTCTTCCTTCCTTCCTCCCTCCCTCCTTCCTTCATCCCTCCTTCCTTCTTTCTTCTTCCTTCCTCCCTCCCTCCTTCCTTCCTCCCTCCCTCTTCCTTCCCTCCCTCTTCCTTCCTTCCTTCTCTCCTTCCTTCCTTCTTTCTTCTTCCTCCCTCCCTCCCTCCTTCCTTCCTTCATCCCTCCTTCCTTCTTTCTTCTTCCTTCCTCCCTCCCTCCCTCTTCCTTCCTCCCTCCTTCCTTCTCTCCTTCCTTCCTTCCCTCCTTCCTTCCTCCCTCCTTCCTTCCCTCCTCCCTCCCTCTTCCTTCCTTCCCTCCCTCCCTCCTTCCTTACTTCCTCCTTCCCTCCCTCCCTCTTCCTTCCTTCCCTCCCTCCTTCATTCCTTACTTCCTCATTCCCTCCCTCCTTCCCTTCCTTCCTCCCTCCCTTCTTCCTTCCTTCCCTCCCTCCCTCCCTTCTCCCTCCCTCCCTCCCTTCTTCCTTCCTTCCCTCCCTCCTTCCCTCCCTCCCTCCCTCCTTCCTTCCTTCCTCCTTCCTTCCTTCTACCTTCCTTCCCTCCTTCCTCCCTCCCTTCTTCCTTCCCTCCCTCCCTCCCTCCTTCCTTCCTTCCTTCCCTCCCTCCCTCCCCCTCCCTCCTTCCTTCTTTCTTCTTCCTCCCTCCCTCCCTCCTTCCTTCCTTCATCCCTCCTTCCTTCTTTCTTCTTCCTTCCTCCCTCCCTCCCTCCCTCTTCCTTCCTCCCTCCCTCCCTCCTTCCTTCCTTCCTCCTTCCTTCCTTCTACCTTCCTTCCCTCCCTCCTTCCCTCCTTCCTCCCTCCCTTCTTCCTTCCTTCCCTCCCTCCCCCTCCCTCTCTCCTTCCTTCCTTCTTTCTTCTTCCTCCCTCCCTCTCTCCTTCCTTCCTTCTTTCTTCTTCCTCCCTCCCTCCCTCCTTCCTTCCTTCATCCCTCCTTCCTTCTTTCTTCTTCCTTCCTCCCTCCCTCCCTCTTCCTTCCTCCCTCCTTCCTTCTCTCCTTCGCTCCTTCCTTCCTTCCCTCCTTCCTTCCTCCCTCCTTCCTTCCCTCCCTCCTCCCTTCCTCTTCCTTCCTTCCCTCCCTCCCTCCTTCCTTACTTCCTCCTTCCCTCCCTCCCTCCTTCCCTCCCTCCTTCATTCCTTCCTTCCTCATTCCCTCCCTCCTTCCCTTCCTTCCTCCCTCCCTTCTTCCTTCCCTCCCTCCCTCCCTTCTTCCTCCCTCCCTTCTTCCTTCCTTCCCTCCCTCCTTCCCTCCCTCCCTCCTTCCTTCCTTCTACCTTCCTTCCCTCCCTCCTTCCCTCCTTCCTCCCTCCCTTCTTCCTTCCTTCCTTCCCTCCCTCCCTCCCTCCCTCCTTCTTTCCTTCCTTCCTCCCCTCCCTCCCTCCCCCTCCCTCCCTCCTTCCTTCCCTCCCTTCCTCCCTCCTTCCTTCCTTCTTCCTTCCTTCCTTCCCTCCTTCCTTCCTTACTTCCTCCTTCCCTTCCTCCCTCCCTCCTTCTCTCCCTCTTCCTTGCTTCCTTCCTCCCTCCTTCCTTCCCTCCTCCCTCCCTCACTCCTTCCTTCCTTCCCTCCTCCCTCCCTCCCTCCCTCCCTCCTTCCTTCCTTCCTCCTTCCTCCTTCCTTCCCAAGGGTTGCCAGGCTGTCTTGGCTGCAGGGAAGGTGCTGCCACCTCTTCTCCCTTGTGAGGATCCATCAGCTCAGAAGCCCAGACTAGGGATCATTCCCAGGCTGCACCCTCTGCCTGAACATCAAGCAAAAAATATTATAATTCTTTGATTGTTTTAGAATGTTTTAATGTATTTAATTTTGATTTTAATTCAAATGTATTTTAATAATATATTGCTGTTAAGGCATTTAATTTTTGCTTAACACTAAGACATCTTTAGTCAACTCCAGAGTAGAGAAAGACGGGATAATGTATTGTCGAAGGCTTTCATGGCTGGAATCACTAGGTTCTTGTGGGTTTTTTCGGGCTATAGGGCCATGTTCTAGAGGCATTTTTCCTGACGTTTCACCTGCATCTATGGCAAGCACCCTCAGAGGTAGTGAGGTCTGTTGGAACTAGGAAAACGGGTTTATATATCTGTGGAAAGACCAGGGTGGGACAAAGGACTCTTGTCTGCTGGAGCTAGGTGTGAATGTTTCAGCTGACCACCTTCATTAACATTTGAAGGCCTGGCAGAGCCTGGGAAAATGTTTTGTTGAGAGGTGTTAAGATGTGCCTGGTTGTTTCCTCTCTGCTGTTTTGCTGTTGTAATTTTAGAGTTTTTTAATACTGGTAGCCAGATTTTGTTCAAAGACGGGATATACCGTATATACTCGAGTACAGGAGAAGTTCCAGCAGATTGGAGGAGGGCCAATGTGGTCCCAATCTTCAAGAAGAGAAAAAAGGACGACCCAAACAACTACCGTCCGGTCAGCCTCACGTCGATACCGGGCAAGATTCTGGAAAAGATTGTTAAGGAAGTGGTCTGCAAACACTTAGAAACAAATGCGGTCATCGCTAATAGTCAACATGGATTTATCAAAAACAAGTCATGCCAGACTCATCTGATCTCTTTTTTTGATAGAGCTACAAGCTGGGTAGATGCGGGGAATGCCGTGGATGTGACGTACCTGGACTTCAGGAAGGTCTTCTTTGACAAGGTCCCCCATGACCTTCTGGCAAGGAAACTAGTCCAATGTGGGCGAGGCAAAACTACGGTGCGGTGGATCTGTAATTGGTTAAATGGACGAACCCAGAGGGTGATTTTCACCAATGCTTCCTCTTCATCCTGGAAAGAAGTGACAAGTGGAGTGCCACAAGCAGGGTTCCGTCCTAGGCCCGGTCCTGTTCAAAATCTTTATTAATGACTTAGATGAAGGGCTAGAAGGCAGGATCATCAAGTTTGCAGACGACACCAAATTGGGAGGGATAGCCAATACTCCAGAGGACAGGAACAGGATTCAAAACGATCTTGACAGATTAGAGAGATGATGGGCCAAAACTAACAAAATGAAGTTCAACAGGGACAAATGCAAGATACTCCACTTTGGCAGGAAAAATGAAATGCAAAGATACAGAATGAGGGACAATGCCTGGCTCGAGAGCAGTACGTGTGAAAAAGATCTTGGAGTCCTCGTGGACAAGAAGTTAAACATGAACCAACAATGGGATGTGGCGGCCAAAAAGGCCAATGGGATTTTGGCCTGCATCAAGAGGAGCCTAGTGTCTAGATCCAGGGAAGTCATGCTCCCCATGCTCTATTCTGCCTTGGTTAGACCACACCTGGAATGTTGTGTCCAATTCTGGGCACCACAATTCAAGAGAGATATTGACAAGCTGGAATGTGTCCAGAGGAGAGCGACTAAAATGATCAAGGGTCTGGAGAACAAGCCCTATGAGGAGCGGCTTAGGGAACTGGGCATGTTTAGCCTGAAGAAGAGAAGGCTGAGAGGAGATATGATAGCCTGTCACTGAACATCGAGAAAACCAAAGTGCTGTTCCAGCAGTCACCAGCCATCCCCCGCCCTCCTCACACGCAGGTCACCCTCCCTGTTGATCATTTCCGCTACCTTGGCAGCCACCTCTCCACCAAAGTCAACATCAACACCGAAATACAACACCGCCTGAGCTCTGCGAGCGCAGCATTTTCCCGAATGAAGTAGAGAGTGTTTGAGGACCGGGACATCCGTAGGGATACCAAGGTGCTTGTCTATAAAGCTATTCCCCTCCCAACCCTGCTCTATGCCTATGAAACGTGGACTGTCTACAGACATCACATGCAACTCCTGGAACGATTCCATCAGCGCTGCCTCCGGAAAATTCTGCAAATCTCTTGGGAAGACAAGCGGAAAAAGTCAGCGTGCTGGAAGAAGCAAAGACCACCAGCATTGAAGCGATGGTCCTCCGCCACCAACTCCGCTGGACCGGCCACATTGTCCGGATGCCCGATCACCATCTCCCAAAGCAGTTGCTCTACTCCGAACTCAAGAACGGAAAACGGAATGTTGGTGGACAGGAAAAGAGATTTAAAGACGGGCTCAAAGCCAACCTTAAAAACTCTGGCATAGACACTGAGAACTGGGAAGCCCTGGCTCTTGACCGCTCCAGCTGGAGGTCAGCTGTGACCAGCATTGCTGCAGAATTTGAAGAGGCACGAATGGAGGGCGAAAGAGAGAAGCGTGCCAAGAGGAAGACACGTCAAGCCAACCCCAACCGAGACCGCCTTCCACCTGGAAACCAATGCCCTCACTGCGGAAGAAGATGCAGAGCAAGAATAGGGCTCCACAGCCACATACGGACCCACAAGAATGTTGGAAGACAATCATCCTCGGAAAACGAGGGATCGCCTAAGTAAGTAAGTACAGTAAAGACATCTGCCCTTGTGCTATGCTACTCTGCTGCTGAGTATGCATGCCCAGTGTGTAACACATCTCACACTAAAACAGTGGATGTGGCTCTTAATGAGACATGCCGCATTATCACGGGGTGTCTGCGCTCTACACCACTGGAGAAATTACACTGTCTCGCTCAGTGGTTCTCAACCTGTGGGTCCCCAGGTGTTTTGGCCTACAACTCCCAGAAATCCCAGCCAGTTTACCAGCTGTTAGGATTTCTGGGAGTTGAAGGCCAAAAACATATGGGGACCCCAGGTTCAGAATCACTGGTCTAGCTGGTATTGCACCACCTGACATCCGCCGGGAAGTAGGAGCCAATAGTGAAAGGACCAAGGCAGTGACATCTCCAGCTCATCCCCTGTTTGGGTATCAGCCAGCACGTCAACAACTTAAATCAAGAAATAGTTTTCTAAGATCTATAGAGACACTCGCTGGAACACCCCAGCAAGCAAGAGTCCAAAAGTGGCAGGCTCAAACCCAGAACCTCAATCCATGGCTGATACCAGATGAGACTCTCCCCTGGGCACACAGAAGACTGGGCGACTTGGAAGGTGCTGAACAGACTGCGCTCTGGCACCACGAGATGCAGAGCCAATCTTAAGAAATGGGGCCACAAAGTGGAATCCTTGACATGCGAGTGCGGAGAAGAACAAACCACTGACCACCTGCTGCAATGCACCCTGAGCCCTGCCACACGCACAATGGAGGACCTTCTTGCGGCAACCTCAGAAGCACTCCAAGTGGCCAGATACTGGTCAAAGGACATTTAACCAACTACCAAGTTTGCAAAATCTGTGTTTTTTTTCTTTTTAATCTGTGTGTTTGTTTTGTTCTGTTAGAATTGTAACACAATGGTATGGTTGCTGATGACACGATAAAATAAATAAATAAATAAACAAACTTTATTTGTGCCCCGCTAGCATCTCCCGAACGACTCGATGCGGCTTACAAAGGCCAAGGCCTTGACACACAGTATAGCAATACAATATAACAATACAATATAACAATACAACAATACAAAACCTAAGCAAATTACCACAATTAAGCAAAATAAACACAGGCAATAAACAATATACTAAAACACAATCTTTAACCATTTTCATAACTTTTGATCTTTGTTGTGGAGTAAATAAACCATTGCAATGATGCTACATCGTTACTACTTCACACATATATTATTTGCATTTACCCTCCTGTACTTTCATTTCGCTGCCTGCTTGTCTTCCCATTCTTCCCCTCAGAGTCCAGACCTCTCCCTCCTTCCCTCAGAGGGAGACCTGAAAGAGTTTTCCCTTTGTTCTCTTTCATCCCCAGACTCTCCCTTGGGGACTGTGTTGCCCTTCCCCGGTTCTCCTCTCTTGCAACTTCTTTCACCCATTTAACCTCATTTGTCCAAATTTCATTATTCCACACTTCTTAGGCTGTTCATTCCTATGTCTCTGTACTGGATCTTGTTTCAATTCTTCTATTCTCCTCTCTTATTTTCTGTCTTTTAAGATCTTGTGATTGCTTCTCAATATTTTTAATTTTTTCCAAGTCGAAATCCATGTCCTTCAAGTTCCTTGAGATTCTTTTTTCTTCCATATCTTTTGGATTTCCCATAGGAAATAATCTCTGAGGTAAGCCTGTCCCTGCAGCTTCCAGGTCTTTCAGTGCTTTTTGTCCAGCTGGCTTGTCCTTGGTCTTATCTGGATCTTCACGAGCGGTCTTCCACATCACCAACTTTTTGAAGGAGATTTCGATTTAAGTTTTTCAAAGCCATCAATTCATCTTCTTATCTTCTCAGCTTGGCTTCTGTCTCTTTGAAAATTTCTTGGCATTCTTCTACCTTAGTTACTATTAATAAAATGTAATGAGACATGCCGCATTATCACAGGGTGCCTGCGCCCTACACCACTGGAAAAATTACACTGTCTAGCCGGTATTGCACCACCTGACATCCGCCAGGAAGTAGCAGCCACCAGTGAAAGGACCAAGGCAGAGACATCTCCAGCCCATCCCCTGTTTGGGTATCAGCCAGCACGTCAACGACTTAAATCTAGAAATAGTTTTCTAAGATCTACAGAGACACTCACTGGAACACCTCAGCAAGCGAGAGTCCAAAACTGGCAGGCCCAAACCCAGTACCTCAACCAATGGCTGATACCCAATGAGAGACTCCCCCCTGGGCACACAGAGGACTGGGCGACCTGGAAGGCACTGAACAGACTGCGCTCTGGCACCACGAGATGCAGAGCCAACCTTCAGAAATGGGGCTACAAAGTGGAATCCTCGACATGTGAGTGTGGAGAGGAGCAAACCACTGACCACCTGCTGCAATGCACCCTGAGCCCTGCCACATGCACAATGGAGGACCTTCTTGCAGCAACACCAGAGGCACTCCAAGTGGCCAGATACTGGTCAAAGGACATTTAATCAACTCTCAAATTTTGTAATCTGCTTGTTTGCTTTGCTCTGTTAGAAATGTAATATAATTTGACTGGTTGTTCTGACACGACAAATAAATAAATAAATAAATAATAAAATGTAATACAATTGTCTGGTTGCTACTGATACGATAAAATAAATAAATAAATAAATCCTATTAGCCCAAGACAATTATAAATTTGTGTAATTTGTTCTCTTCTCTGCTCATTTCCCTGTCTTAAACTCTCCATGTTTAATTTAAGATATTCCAATGTGGTTATAATCTTGTTCAATTTTTCTACTCCTCCTCACTCTTCCCCTTTCTATCAGAGATTTATGGCTTTGGTAACCTTCAGTCATGACCGCTCAGCCTCCTCTCTTTTCTCTTTTGATCTGGAACCCAGTTAGGGAGAGATTTATGATACTTTATGGGCTTTTTGAGGTTTTAATTGTGCTTGTAGTTAGGAGAGAAATTAGGCACGTCTACTCCTGTTGACGCATGCACAGTCTCCACTGTTAATGAAGCTGTGTCCACACTCCAAGCATTTGTAGGGTTTCTCCCCAGTGTGAGTCCTTTGATGCACACGTAGATGTGAACTCTGAGTGAAGCTCTGTCCACACTCCAAGCATTTGTAGGGTTTCTCCCCAGTGTGAATCCTTTGATGCACACGTAGACTTCCATTTTCAGTGAAGCTCTGTCCACACTCCAAGCATTTAAATGGTTTCTCCCCAGTGTGAATCCTTTGATGGACACGTAGATTTCCATTCCGAGTGAAGCTCTGTCCACACTCCAAGCATTTAAACGGTTTCTCCCCAGTGTGAATCCTTTGATGTGAACGTAGATCTGAACTCTGAGTGTAGCTCTGTCCACACTCCAGGCATTTGTAGGGTTTCTCCCCAGTGTGAATCCTTTGATGCACACGTAGACTTCCATTTTCAGTGAAGCTCTGTCCACACTCCAAGCATTTAAATGGTTTCTCCCCAGTGTGAATCCTTTGATGGACACGTAGACTTCCATTCCGAGTGAAGCTCTGTCCACACTCCAGGCATGTATAGGGTTTCTCCCCAGTGTGACTCCTTTGATGTGAACGCAGATATGTACTCCGAGTGAAGCTCTGTCCACACTCCAGGCATTTGTAGGGTTTCTCCCCAGTGTGAATCCTTTGATGCACACGTAGACTTCCATTTTCAGTGAAGCTCTGTCCACACTCCAAGCATTTAAACGGTTTCTCCCCAGTGTGAGTCCTTTGATGTCTATGTAGATTTGAACAAGTCAATATTTTTCCACACTCCAGGCATGTGTAGGGTTTCTCCCCAGTGTGACTCCTTTGATGTGAATATAGATATGTACTCCGAGTGAAGCTCTGTCCACACTCCAGGCATTTGTAGGGTTTCTCCCCAGTGTGAATTCTTTGATGCACACGTAGACTTCCATTTGCAGTGAAGCTCTGTCCACACTCCAAGCATTTAAACGGTTTCTCCCCAGTGTGAATCCTTTGATGGACACGTAGATCTGTACTCTGAGTGAAGCTCTGTCCACACTCCAGGCATTTATAGGGTTTCCCCCCAGTGTGAATTTTTTGATGTCTATGTAGATTTGAAATATGAGTGAAGCTCAATCCACACTCCAGACATTTATAGGGTTTCTCCCCAGTGTGAATCCTTTGATGTGAACGTAGACCTGTACTCTGAGTGAAGCTCTGTCCACACTCCAGGCATTTGTAGGGTTTCTCCCCAGTGTGAATTCTTTGATGCACACGTAGACTTCCATTTGCAGTGAAGCTCTGTCCACACTCCAAGCATTTAAACGGTTTCTCCCCAGTGTGAATCCTTTGATGGACACGTAGATCTGTACTCTGAGTGAAGCTCTGTCCACACTCCAGGCATTTATAGGGTTTCTCCCCAGTGTGAGTCTTTTGATGTCTAGGGAGATTTGAAATATGAATGAAGCTCAATCCACACTCCAGACATTTATAGGGTTCCTCCCCAGTGTGAGTGCTTTGATGTGAAGGTAGCACTGAATTTTGAGTGTAACTGTGTATACACTCCAGGCACTTATAGGGTTTCTCCCCAGTGTGAGTCCTTCCTCGTTGCTGAAGATGAATCTTCTGAGTAAAACTCTTTCCGCACTCCAGGCATTTAAATGCTTTCTCTTCCATGTCAACAGTGATATGGTTGTTGAATGGCAATATGGATACTTGGCCCTATTTCCCTTTCTTATCTTAATTGAACTCAAGAATTCAGCAAGAGCATCACCTTGGGAATATTTCTTCTTCTTCCAATATTATTGGTCTCCTAACTGTACCCAAGAGATGGCTCCATAGAATCTTCCTTTCCCTGGTGAAGAAAGAAGCAAAAGATCAGTGAGGACAGGCAGAAACCTTCTTTACCTGCAAGACTTTCCCCCTTTCCCTTCATGGGTCATGTTGAAAATGGGAATACCAAGAAATGAAGACATCAGGGTCTCAAGCTCGTACACAAATGCTAGCAAAGCAATCACTGATTCTTAAACAAGAAGGGAATGAATCCAGAAAGAAAAAAGGGATGGAGAACAAAAAGAATGAGTGATAGAAGGAAGAAAGGGAGACTCCTTCTAATATTTATCCTTCTAATATTTATCTCCAAGAGGGGAGAGGGAATGAACAAGGGACATAAGGATAATAGAACTAAGGGGAAGTGGGATGAGAAGCACTGCATAGAATCATAGAGTTGGAAGAGACCTCATGGGCCATGCAGTCCAACCCCCTGCCAAGAAGCAGGAATATTGCATTCAAATCACCCCTGACAAATGGCCATCCAGCCTCTGCTTAAAAGCTTCCAAAGAAGGAGCCTCCACCACACTCCGGGGCAGAGAGTTCCACTGCTGAACGGCTCTCACAGTCAGGAAGTTCTTCCTCATGTTCAGATGGAATCTCCTCTCTTGTTGTTTGAAGCCATTGTTCCGTGTCCTAGTCTCCAGGGAAGCAGAAAACAAGCTTACTCCCTCCTCCTCCCTGTGGCTTCCTCTCACATATTTATACATGGCTATCATATCTCCTCTCAGCCTTCTCTTCTTCAGGCTAAACATGCCCAGCTCCTTAAGCCGCTCCTCATAGGGCTTGTTCTCCAGACCCTTGATCATTTTAGTCGCTCTCCTCTGGACACATTCCAGCTTGTCAATATCTCTCTTGAATTGTGGTGCCCAGAACTGGACACAATATTCCAGATGTGGTCTAACCAAAACAGAATAGAGGGGTAGCATTACTTCCTTAGATCTAGACACTATGCTCCCATTGATGTAGGCCAAAATCCCATTGGCTTTTTTTGCCGCCACATCACATTGTTGGCTCATGTTTAACTTGTTGTCCACGAGGACTCCAAGATCTTTTTCACACGTATTATTTATTTATTTATTAACTTTATTTGTACCCCGCTAGCATCTCCCGGAGGACTCGATGCACACGTACTGCTCTGGAGCCAGGCATTGTCCCCCATTCTGTATCTTTGCATTTCATTTTTTCTGCCAAAGTGGAGTATCTTGCATTTGTCACTGTTGAACTTCATTTTGTTAGTTTTGGCCAATCATCTCTCTAATCTGTCAAGATCGTTTTGAATTCTGCTCCTGTCCTCTGGACTATTGGCTATCCCTCCCAAGTTCACAAGTTAACAATGGAGTTCACAAGTTTGGTATAAAAATGACAGGTAAACTAAAAGTGGCAACGCTTAATACAAGACGTCTTGGGAGTTGGTATAAAAGAATAGAATTGAAGGTTTGTTTGTTTTTTTAAAAAAATGCTGCACATGTTTATTTTCTCCAAGAAGCTAATCAAAAACAGGAAGATGTAAATGAACTAAAGTTAAACTGGGTGAAAAATTATGAGAAACCATATGGCAACTCTAAATCTAGAGGTGGAGCCGTAATTGTAGCAAAGTAATGTAATTTTGTGAAAACTGGGGTACTGAAAGACTAAGAAGGTAGATTTATAAGGATGGAAGGAGAAATTGGACAAGACAACTGTGTACTTGTGTGAATGTTTATGCCCCCAATGAAAAGAAAGAAGAATTTTACAAGAAAGTGTTAAAGAAAATAACTAACTGGCAAGAAAAATATATAATTTTTGGAGAGGATATGAATATGGTAATGGATACAGTAAAAGATAAATCCAACCCAACAGCTAGAGCTAAAAATAACAATATGGCAAAGTTAAGTAGGACTATGGGCAAATGGAGATTGAGAGATGTTTGGAGATTACTAAACGGAGATGAGACAAGGTATGCATATTTTCCAGAAGTGCATAAAACATACAAAAGAATAGACTATATGTCTATTACAAAAAAAACATTGTTAGATAATAATAATAATAATAATAATAATAATAATAAAATAACTTTTAATCAGTTAATCAGTAATCAGTTCCCGTGAGTAGTCTGGCTCCAGATCTCTGGACCAACTGTAGTTTCCAGGCCATCTTTAAGGGCAACCCTACGTAGAGCGCATTGCAGTAATCCAACCAAGAGGTGACTAGGGCATGGACCACCATGGCCAGATCAGATTTCATGAGGTACGGGAGCAAGTGGCGCACGAGTTTTAACTGTGCAAAGGTCCTCCCAGCCACTGCCGACACCTGACACCCGACAGCAACCCAGTGATTCCGGCCATGAAAGCCTTCGACAAGACAATAACAATAATTGTGTTTCTAACCCGCCTCCCCTCATGTCTCAAAGCGGGTTACAGCAGATCTAAACACATTGTAAGTAATATAAAAAACCATAACATACAAATACTGAACTAAAAAAAAAAGCCCCATTAAAGCCTTGGCAGACCGTGCAAAAAGGATCTGCGAAGCCCACCTCCTCCAAGATGAACTGAGGCACCTCAACTGGGCTCTCCAGGCCAATGGAGACTCCACCTCAGACATCAGAAGAGCTGCAAGACCAAGAACAAGCCACGAGAGTAAAGACGAAGATCCACCCAGAGGAAACGGGTTCTTGCCATACATCAAGGGAACCACTGACCGCAGAGGGAAGATGATGAGGAAACACAACATACAAACAATCTGCAAACCCACCAAGAAAATCCAACAAATGCTACGTTCAGCAAAGGACAAGAGGGATCCTCTCACCTCTGCAGGAGTCTACCATGAACCACGCAGCTGTGCACAAGTCTCCATAGGGACCACCAAACGCAGCATTGCCCCCACACACATCA
This sequence comes from Anolis sagrei, assembly GCF_037176765.1. NCBI lineage: Eukaryota > Metazoa > Chordata > Lepidosauria > Squamata > Anolidae > Anolis > Anolis sagrei. Next base: position 4,408,661 of record NC_090021.1, on the reverse strand, counting down.
AGGAAGATACTCCACTTTGGCAGGAAGAACGAAATGCAAAGATACAGAATGGGGGACAATGCCTGGCTCAAGAGCAGTACATGAAAAAGATCTTGGAGTCCTCGTGGACAACAAGTTAAACATGAGCCAGGAATGGGATGTGGCGGCAAAAAAAGCCAATAGGATTTTGGCCTGCATTAATAGGAGCCTAGTGTTTGGATCTAGGGAAGTCATGCTCCCCATGCTCTATTCTGCTTTGGTCAGACCATACCTGGAATATTGTGTCCAATTCTGGGCACCACAATTCAAGAGATATATTGACAAGTTGGAATGTGTCCAGAGGAGGGTGACTAAAATGATCAAGGGTCTGGAGAACAAGCCCTATGAGGAGCGGCTCAAGGAGCTGGGCATGTTTAGCCTGAAGAAGAGAAGGCTGAGAGGAGATATGAGAGCCATGTATAAATATCCAGTCCAACCCCATTCTGCCAAGAAGCAGGAACATTGCACTCAAATCACCCCTGACAGATGGCCATCCAGCCCCTGTTTAAAAGCTTCCAAAGGAGCCTCCACCACACTCCGGGGCAGAGAGTTCCACTGCTGAACGGCTCTCACAGTCAGGAAGTTCTTCCTCATGTTCAGATGGAATCTCCTCTCTTGTAGTTTGAAGCCATTGTTCCATTGTGTCCTAGTCTCCAAGTAAGCAGAAAACAAGCTTGCTCCCTCCTCCCTGTGGCTTCCTGTCACATATTTATACATGGCTCTCATGTCTCCTCTCAGCCTTGTCTTCTTCAAGCTAAACATGCCCAGCTCCTTAAGCTGCTCCTCATAGGGCTTGTTATCCAGACTCTTGATCATTTTAGTCCCCCTCCTCTGGACACATTCCAGCTTGTCAATAGAAATGCTGGACCACACCAAGCACCACTATGTCAGACTACACAGAGAAGCCATTGAAATCCACAAGAAGCATGCAGACAATTTCAACAGAAAGGAGGAGACCATGAAAATGAACAAAATCTGGCTACCAGTATTAAAAAAACTCAAAAATTACAACAGCAAAACACCAGAGAGGAAACAACCAAGCACAGCTTAACACCTCTCAACAAAAGATTCTCCCAGGCTCAGCCAGGCCTTCAAATGCTAACGAAGGTGGTCAGTTGAAACATTCACACCTAGCTCCAGCAGAGAAGAGTCCTTTGTCCCACCCTGGTCATTCCACAGATATATAAACCCATTGTCCTACTTCCAACAGACATCACTCCCTCTGAGGATGCTTGCTATAGATGCAGGCGAAATGTCAGGAGAGAATGCCTCTAGAACATGGCCATATAGCCCGAAAAAACCCACAAGAACCTACTGAACTGTATGTCTACAAAAGACGCACACTGGAACGTGTTTCCACAAAATACAGATTGAAATGCACAGAACAGAGATCAAAACACAAGAAGCAAGAGTTTGAAACCCGTGCTGGAAAAGGGATGGGAAGCTGAAGGCAGGCTCTGCGAGGAGGAGACTCCCTCCAGAAGGGCCCGGATGTCTCCCTCTCTCTCTCTCTAAGGCAGTGTTTCTCAACCTGGGGGTTGGGACCCCTTTGGGGGTCACAAGGGGATGTCAGAGGGGTCGCCAAAGACCATCAGAAAACAGTATTTTCTGTTGGTCATGGGGGTTCTGTGTGGAAAGTTTGGTCCAATTCTATCATCGGTGGGGTTCAGAATGCAATGTGGGTGAACTATAAATCCCAGCATCTACAACGCCCAAATGGCAAGGTCTATTTTCTCCAAACTCTACCAGTGTTCACATTTGGGCATATGAAATATCCATGCCAAGTTTGATCCTGATCCATCATTGCTTGAGTCCACAGTGTTCTCTGGATGTAGGTGAACTACAACTCCAAAACTCAAGGTCAATGTCCACCAGACCTTCCCAGTATTTTCTCTTGGTCATGGGAATTCTGTGTGCCATGTTTGATTCAATTCCATCATTGGTGGAGTTCAGAAGGCTCTTTGATTTAAGGTGAACTATAAATCCCAGCAACTCCAGCATTACCAAATGACAAAATCAATCACCCCCAACCCCACCAGTATTCCAATTTTGGGCGTATCGGGTATTTGTGCCAAATTTGGTCCAGTGACTGAAAATACATCCTGCATATTTATTATTTATTTATTTCATCTACTTATACCCCGCCCTTTTCACCCTGGGGGGGGGGGGGGACTCAGGGCGGCTTACAGGGAAGACACAATTAGATGCCCAAATCACACAACAAACAATACAAAATATAACAATTCAACAATTAAAATAAAACATCAATACCTAATAAAATCATAGAAACAATCTCATGCCAGAGTCCATATATCAGAGTCCATATATCCATTCCATTCCATTGTCCTTGTCTATTGACAGGTCCTTTAGTTAGTTGTCAGCATGACCAAAAGTTTGGTCCCACATCCAGGTCTTTAGTTTTTTCCTAAATGCTAGAAGGGGAATGTATTGTCGAAGGCTTTCATGGCCGGAATCACTCAGTTCTTGTGGGTTTTTTCGGGCTATATGGCCATGTTCTAGAGGCATTTCTCCTGACGTTTCGCCTGCATCTATGGCAAGCTTCCTCAGAGGGTGAGGAAGGTTGCCATAGATGCAGGTGAAACGTCGCTAGAAGGGAAGTCGCCGATCTGATCTCCCCGGGGAGTGAGTTCCACAGGTGGGGGGCCACCACTGAGAAGGCCCTGCTCCTCGTCCCCGCCAGCCTCACTTGTGCCACTGGCGGGGTCGAGAGCAGGGCCTCCCCAGAAGATCTTAAACTTCGAGATGGGATGTAGAGGGAGATCCGTTCGGACAAATACACTGGGCCGGAACCGTATAGGGTTTTGTAGGTCAAAACCAGCACTTTGAATTGTGCTCGGAATTGGATTGGCAGCCAGTGGAGTTGGCGCAACAGGGGGGTGGTGTGCTCCCTGTACGCCGCTCCGGTGAGCAATCTGGCTGCTTCTCGCTGGACTAGTTGAAGTTTCCGAGCAGTCTTCAAAGGCAACCCCACGTAAAGTGCGTTGCAGTAATCCAACCGGGATGTGACAAGAGCGTGGACCACCGTGGCCAGATCCGACTTCCCAAGATACGGGTGCAGCTGACGCACAAGTTTTAGTTGTGCAAAAGCTCTCCCGGCCACCGCCGAGACCTGGGCTTCCAGGCTCAGCGATGAGTCCAGGATCACTCCCAAGCTGCCAACCTGCGTCTTCAGGGGGAGTGTAACCCCGTCTAACACAGGCTGTAACCCTATGCCCTGTTCGGCCTTACGACTGACCAGAAGGACCTCTGTCTTGTCTGGATATATATCAGATATTTACATTACAAAATTACAGTTATGAAGTAGCAACAAAAATAACATTATGGTGGGGGGTCAGCACATCCTGAAGACCTGTACTAAGGGGTCACGGCATTAGGAAGGTTGAGAACCACTGCTGTAAGGCCTGTCCTCCCGGGAGGAAGGAAGGAATCCCTCAGGAAAGAGGAGGCGGCCGCGGATGAGCTGGGAAAGGAAAGAAGGCCTCCCTCCCTCTCTCTTCCCTCCCTCCCCAAATGAGTCCCGGATGGAAAACAGAGGAGGGGGAAAAGGAGGGAGGAAGCGAGAGAGGGAGACTCAGTCCAAACTCCTCACCTTCTCCTCCTTCTTCTCTTTCCTTCCTTCCTTGTTTACTTCCTCGCAGAAATGGCGGCGGCGAAGGGGGCGTGGCCTGGTTGACGCACGCGCCTCTATGACGCAAAAGGGGGCGTGGCCTGGTTGACGCACGCTCCTTTATGACGCAAAGGGGGCGTGGCCATGGGACTTACAAAAGGGGGCGTGGCTGGATGGCCTTTGAGGCCCCTCCCTCTCTGGGCTTCCCTCCTTCCTTCCTTCCTTCCTTCCTTCTCTCTCCTGCCAGGCTTTCTTGGCTGCAGGGAAGGTGCTGCCATCTCTTCTCCATTGTGAGGATCAAGCAGCTCCAAAGCCCAGACTAGTAGGGATCATTCCCAGGCTGCACCCTCTGCCTGAACATCAAGCAAAAACTGGGTGCCAGAAACAGTATCATACGAAACCTGACTGGCACAACCTGGGGATCACAACCAGACACAGTGAAGACATTGTTACAGGATATGGAGTTGTAAGTTTTGACAAGAATCATCTCTTCAGTATATGTGTGTGTTGAGGAAGAACCACTCCTCTCTGCCTATGAACCCACCAGGAGTTTGAGATCTTCCGGGGAGACCCCGCTCTCGATCCCGCCTGCTTCTCAAGCTCGGCTGGCGGGGACGAGAGATAGCGCCTTCTCGGTGGTGGCTCCTCGGCTGTGGAACGCCCTTCCTACGGACGTTAGACTAGCACCATCTCTAATGGTATTCCGCAAAAAGGTGAAGACCTGGATGTTTGTGCAGGCGTTTGAGTAATTTAGTGCAATCTGGTAATGGAACATAGGAATGGAACAATGGACGAGGAACCTGGACTACGCTTGGATGATGAGAAGATTGGGTACGGTTGTTTTTTGTAATAACTGTGCATTGTAATTGCTTATTGGTAATTTATGGATAATGTGTTAAGTCAATTGTTATATGTTGTATGGAACCACGGCTGTTTCTACTGTTTTTACTGTTTGTGAACCGCTGTGAGTCGCCTTCGGGCTTGAGATACAGCGGTATAGAAGCAAAGTAAATAAATACATAAATAAATAATAATTAATTAGGATGTATATCAGGTGAAGTTTTCTTGATGCAGGTAGTGGGTGAAATGAAGTAATCAGAGATGGAACTACACTACAAGGTTTGCTGGAAAGAAGCAGATTAATGCATTCTTTTGTAAGTGTTTTTTTCTTCAGCAATAGACAATGTGTTTGTCAAGGCTACTGTATTTTTCCTTTATAAAATACATGTGTTGACTACTCAAGAGTAAAGACATTTTTCTTTTACACTCTGTGTACTTCAACTTGGGGCCTGGAGCTGGGAAGACTGCTGTGTAATTTCAATATAAAAACTAACAAACCGCAACAGACATCTGCCCTTGCGCTCCCAAAGTCACCCATTTAAGGTGGAATCAGGCATCAAACAGGGATGTGTTATTGCCCCAACTCTATTCTCCATCTTCATCGCTATGATACTTCACCTTGTTGATGCGAAGCTTCCCACCGGAGTGGAAATCATCTACCGGACGGATGGCAAGCTATTCAACCTCAGCAGATTGAAATCCAAAACCAAGGTTACAACAACATCTGTTATAGAACTCCAGTATGCTGATGACAACGTCGTCTGTGCGCATTCAGAAGAAGAGCTACAAGCCACTCTAAACACTTTTGCAGAAGCATAGAATCATAGAATCAAAGAGTTGGAAGAGACCTCCTGGGCCACCCAGTCCAACCCCATTCTGCCAAGAAGCAGGAATATTGCATTCAAAGAATCATAGAATCAAAGAGTTGGAAGAGACCTCATGGGCCATCCAGTCCAACCCCATTCTGCCAAGAAGCAGGAATATTGCATTCAAATCACCCCTGACAGATGGCCACCCAGCCTCTGCTTAAAAGCTTCCAAAGAAGGAGCCTCCACCACACTCCGGGGCAGAGAGTTCCACTGCTGAACGGCTCTCACAGTCAGGAAGTTCTTCCTCATGTTCAGATGAAATCTCCTCTCTTGTAGTTTGAAGCCATTGTTTCGCGTCCTAGTCTCCAGGGAAGCGGAAAACAAGCTTGCTCCCTCCTCCTCCCTGTAGCTTCCTCTCACATATTTATACATGGCTATCATATCTCCTCTCAGCCTTCTCTTCTTCAGGCTAAACATGCCCAGTCTGAAGCATACGAGAAGCTCGGCCTGTCACTGAACATCGAAAAAACCAAAGTGCTGTTCCAGCAGTCACCAGCCATCCCCTCCCCAATGCCAGAAATACAACTTAATGGTGTAACATTAGAAAATGTTGACCATTTCTGCTACCTTGGCAGCCACCTCTCCACCAAAGTCAACATCAACACCGAAATACAACACCGCCTGAGCTCTGCGAGCGCAGCATTTTCCCGAATGAAGTAGAGAGTGTTTGAGGACCGAGACATCCATAGGGATACCAAGGTGCTTGTCTATAAAGCTATTCCCCTCCCAACCCTGCTCTATGCCTGTGAAACGTGGACTGTCTACAGACATCACATGCAACTCCTGGAACGATTCCATCAGCGCTGCCTCTGGAAAATTCTGCAAATCTCTTGGGAAGACAAGTGGAAAAAGTCAGCGTGCTGGAAGAAGCAAAGACCAACAGCATTGAAGCGATGGTCCTCCGCCACCAACTCCGCTGGACCGGCCACATTGTCCGGATGCCTGACCACCGTCTCCCAAAGCAGTTGCTCTACTCCGAACTCAAGAACGGAAAACGGAATGTTGGTGGACAGGAAAAGAGATTGAAAGAGGGGCTCAAAGCCAACCTTAAAAACTCTGGCATAGACACTGAGAACTGGGAAGCCCTGGCCCTTGACCGCTCCAGCTGGAGGTCAGCTGTGACCAGCAGTGCTGCAGAATTTGAAGAGGCACGAATGGAGGGCGAAAGAGAGAAGCGTGCCAAGAGGAAGGCGCGTCAAGCCAACCCCGACCGAGACCGCCTTCCACCTGGAAACCAATGCCCTCACTGCGGAAGAAGATGCAGAGCAAGAATAGGGCTCCACAGCCACATACGGACCCACAAGAATGTTGGAAGACAATCATCCTCGGAAAACGAGGGATCGCCTAAGTAAGTAAGTACAGTAAAGACATCTGCCCTTGTGCTATGCTACTCTGCTGCTGAGTATGCATGCCCAGTGTGTAACACATCTCACACTAAAACAGTGGATGTGGCTCTTAATGAGACATGCCGCATTATCACAGCACCACTGGAGAAATTACACTGTCTCGCTCAGTGGTTCTCAACCTGTGGGTCCCCAGGTGTTTTGGCCTACAACGCCCAGAAATCCCAGCCAGTTTACCAGCTGTTAGGATTTCTGGGAGTTGAAGGCCAAAAACATCTGGGGACCCCAGGTTCAGAATCACTGGTCAAGCTGGTATTGCACCACCTGACATCCGCCGGGAAGTAGGAGCCAATAGTGAAAGGACCAAGACAGAGACATCTCCAGCTCATCCCCTGTTTGGGTATCAGCCAGCACGTCAAAAACTTAAATCAAGAAATAGTTTTCTAAGATCTATAGAGACACTCGCTGGAACACCCTAGCAAGCAAGAGTCCAAAAGTGGCAGGCTCAAACCCAGAACCTCAATCCATGGCTGATACCAAATGAGAGACTCCCCCCTGGGCACACAGGAGACGGGGCGACTTGGAAGGTGCTGAACAGACAGCGCTCTGGCACCACGAGATGCAGAGCCAATCTTAAGAAATGGGGCCACAAAGTGGACTCCTTGACATGCGAGTGCGGAGAAGAACAAACTACAGACCACCTGCTGCAATGCACCCTGAGCCCCGCCACATGATGCACGATGGAGGACCTTCTTGCGGCAACACCAGAGGCACCCCAAGGGACCACACACTGGTCAAAGGACATTTAACCAACTACCAAGTTTGCAAAATCTGTGTTTTTTTTTCTTTTTCTTTTTAATCTGTGTGTTTGTTTTGTTCTGTTAGAATTGTAACACAATGGTATGGTTGCTGATGACACGATAAAATAAATAAATAAATAAACAAACTTTATTTGTACCCAACTAGCATCTCCCGAACGACTTGATGTGGCTTACAAAGGCCAAGGCTTCGACACACAGTATAGCAATCTATATATATAAATTTGTTAGGGGCATCCAACGAGGAAACAAAACTCAAAAACCCCCCAATGAAACTTAACTAAAATCCCGGTGCCCATAACACAACCCACAAGGTACAAACATCTACTCAAAATGAAAAACAACACAACAACACACTCACAAAACGGCAAAACAACTGAGGATGCGCATTGGCGCCCAGCCGCAAGTTCCCTGGCGTGCACACATGGCCTTCCGGCCAACGTTCCCTCTGCGGAAACCATGCCCACTCCAAGCCCCGCCACGTCGCTTCCCGCACACACACACACACTGCCGCACACACACACGCAACCCCACGCTCCATCACTCCCCCCGCCGCCGCATACACACACACAACCCCACTCCCCCCGCCGCCACACACACACACGCAACCCCACGCTCCATCACTCCCGCCGCCGCCGCATACACACACACAACCCCACTCCCCCCGCCGCCACATACACACACGCAACCCCACGCTCCATCACTCCCCCCACCGCCGCACACACACGCAACCCCACTCCCCCCGCCGCCGCACACACACACGCAACCCCACGCTCCATCACTCCCCCCGCTGCCGCACACACACACGGAACCCCACGCTCCATCACTCCCCTGCCCCAATCTTACCTCCTTTTACTTCAGGCCACCTCCAAACCCCACCCTGCCCCTTCCCGCCCTGTCAAAATCTAGGAAAGACAGGAAGGAAGGAAGAAAGAGAAAGGGAGGTAAAGAAAAAGAGGGAAGGAAGGAAAGTTAGAGGAAGAAGAAAAGGAAAGAAAAGGAAAGATGGAAGGAAAGAAAAGAGAGACAGCAGAAGAGAAAGAAAAAGGGGGAAGGAAGGAAAGAGATAGAGAAAGAAGGAAAGATGGGAGGGAAGGAAGGAAGGAGGGAGGGAGGGAGGGAAAGAAGGAGAGAAAGAGGGAAGATTGGCCACAGCAACACGTGGCGGGTAAAGGTTGTTATTTCTATTATTATTATTATGCTATTGTTCCTATGAGACCCTTTTAGGGGGAATGGGAGAGGCGTCAGGTCCCAGAGGCAATGCATTGCATTATTGTTATTGTTATGATGGTGGTGAAATAAAAGGAAATAAAAAGTGAAAGAAGGAAGCAAACAGGGAGGGAAGAAAGGCAAAGGAAGAAAGGGGGAGGGAATGAAGGAAAGAGAGAAGGATGAAACCAAGTAGTGAAAGAAGGAAAGAAAGAAAGAAAGAAAGAGGTAGAGAAGGAAGAAAGGAGAGAAAGGGGGAGGAAAAGGGGGAAGGAATAGGTAGGGACCTCTCTTTCATAATAGTCCAGGTATCTACCTCAACTTTGATAAGTTTTACTATAGGCCACAGCAACGCATGGCAGGGCACTGCTAGTACAATATAACAATACAATATAACAATACAACAATACAAAACCTAAGCAAATTACCACGATTAAGCAAAATAAACACAGGCAATAAACAATACACTAAAACACAATTTTTAACCATTTTCATAACTTTTGATCTTTGTTGTGGAGTAAATAAACCATTGCAATGATGCTACATCGTTACTACTTCACACATATATTATTTGCATTTACCCTCCTGTACTTTCATTTCGCTGCCTGCTTGTCTTCCCATTCTTCCCCTCCGAGTCCAGACCTCTCCCTCCTTCCCTCAGAGGGAGACCTGAAAGAGTTTTCCCTTTGTTCTCTTTCACCCCCAGACTCTCCCTTGGGGACTGTGTTGCCCTTCCCCGGTTCTCCTCTCTTGCAACTTCTTCCACCCATTTAACCCCATTTGTCCACATTTCATTATTCCACAGTTCTTAGGCTGTTCATTCCTATGTCTCTGTACTGGATCTTGTTTCAATTCTTCTATTCTCCTCTCTTATTTTCTGTCTTTCAAGATCTTGTGATTGCTTCTCAATATTTTTAATTTTTTCCAAGTCAAAATCCATGTCCTTCAAGTTCCTTGAGATTCTTTTTTCTTCCATATCCTTTGGATTTCCCATAGCAAATAATCTCTGAGGTAAGCCTGTCCCTGCAGCTTCCAGGTCTTTCAGTGCATTTTGTCCAGCTGGCTTGTCCTTGGTCTTATCTGGATCTTCACGAGCGGTCTTCAAGGTCACCAACTTTTTGAAGGAGATTTCGATTTAAGTTTTTCAAAGCCATCAATTCATCTTCTTATCTTCTCAGCTTGGCTTCTGTCTCTTTGAAATTTTCTTGGCATTCTTCTACCTTAGTTACTATTAAAAAAATGTAATACAATTGTCTGGTTGCTACTGACACGATAAAATAAATAAATAAATAAATAAATACTATTAGCCCAAGACAATTATAAATTTGTGTAATTTGTTCTCTTCTCTGCTCGTTTCCCTGTCTAAAACTCTCCATGTTTAATTTAAGATATTCCAATGCGGTTATAATCTTGTTCAATTTTTTTACTCCTCCTCACTCTTCCCCTTTCTATCAGCCATACTTACTATCACCCGGTCTTCTGTTTGTATTCAGAGATTTATGGCTTTGGTAACCTTCAGTCATGACCGCTCAGCCTCCTCTCTTCTCTCTTTTGATCTGGAACCCAGTTAGGGAGAGATTTATGACACTTTATGGGCTTTTTGAGGTTTTAATTGTGCTTGTAGTTAGGAGAGAAATTAGGCACGTCTACTCTTGTTGACGCATGCACAGTCTCCACTGTTAATGAAGCTGTGTCCACACTCCAAGCATTTGTAGGGTTTCTCCCCAGTGTGAGTCCTTTGATGCACACGTAGATGTGAACTCTGAGTGAAGCTCTGTCCACACTCCAGGCACTTGTAGGGTTTCTCCCCAGTGTGAGTCCTTTGATGCACACGTAGACTTCCATTTTCAGTGAAGCTCTGTCCACACTCCAAGCATTTAAATGGTTTCTCCCCAGTGTGAATCCTTTGATGGACACGTAGATTTCCATTCCGAGTGAAGCTCTGTCCACACTCCAAGCATTTAAACGGTTTCTCCCCAGTGTGAATCCTTTGATGTGAACGTAGATCTGAACTCTGAGTGAAGCTCTGTCCACACTCCAGGCATTTGTAGGGTTTCTCCCCATTGTGAATCCTTTGATGCACACGTAGACTTCCATTTTCAGTGAAGCTCTGTCCACACTCCAAGCATTTAAATGGTTTCTCCCCAGTGTGAATCCTTTGATGGACACGTAGACTTCCATTCCGAGTGAAGCTCTGTCCACACTCCAGACATGTATAGGGTTTCTCCCCAGTGTGACTCCTTTGATGTGATCGTAGATATGTACTCCGAGTGAAGCTCTGTCCACACTCCAGGCATTTGTAGGGTTTCTCCCCAGTGTGAATCCTTTGATGCACACGTAGACTTCCATTTTCAGTGAAGCTCTGTCCACACTCCAAGCATTTAAACGGTTTCTCCCCAGTGTGAGTCCTTTGATGTCTATGTAGATTTGAACAAGTCAATATTTTTCCACACTCCAGGCATGTATAGGGTTTCTCCCCAGTGTGACTCCTTTGATGTGAATGTAGATATGTACTCCGAGTGAAGCTCTGTCCACACTCCAGGCATTTGTAGGGTTTCTCCCCAGTGTGAATCCTTTGATGCACACGTAGACTTCCATTTGCAGTGAAGCTCTGTCCACACTCCAAGCATTTAAACAGTTTCTCCCCAGTGTGAATCCTTTGATGCACATGTAGACTTCCACTCTGAGTGAAGCTCTGTCCACACTCCAGGCATTTATAGGGTCTCTCCCCAGTGTGAATCTTTTGATGTCTATGTAGATTTGAAATATGAGTGAAGCTCAATCCACACTCCAGACATTTATAGGGTTTCTCCCCAGTGTGAATCCTTTGATGTGAACGTAGACCTGAACTCTGAGTGAAGCTCTGTCCACACTCCAGGCATTTGTAGGGTTTCTCCCCAGTGTGAATCCTTTGATGCACACGTAGATTTCCATTGTCAGTGAAGCTCTGTCCACACTCCAAGCATTTAAATGGTTTTTCCCCAGTGTGAATCCTTTGATGCACACGTAAACTTCCATTTTCAGTGAAGCTCTGTCCACACTCCAAGTATTTAAACGGTTTCTCCGCAGTGTGAATCCTTTGATGTGAATGTAGATATGTACTCCGAGTGAAGCTCTGTCCACACTCCAGGCATTTATAGGGTTTCTCCCCAGTGTGAGTTCCTTGATGTCTATGTAGACTTGCATTATAAGTGAAGCTCTTTTCATACTCCAGGCATTTATAGGGTTCCTCCCCAGTGTGAGTGCTTTGATGTGAAGGTAGCACTGAATTTTGAGTGTAGCTCTGTATACACTCCAGGCACTTATAGGGTTTCTCCCCAGTGTGAGTCCTTCCTTGTTGCTGAAGATGAACCTTCTGAGTAAAACTCTTTCCGCACTCCAGGCATTTAAATGCTTTCTCTTCCATGTCAACAGTGATATGGTTGTTGAAGTGCAATATGGATACTTGGCACTATTTCCCTTTCTTATCTTAACTGAACTCAAGAATTCAGCAAGAGCATCACCTTGGGAATATTTCTTCTTCTTCCAATATTATTGGTCTCCTAACTGTACCCAAGAGATGGCTCCATAGAATTTTCATTTCCCTGGTGAAGAAAGAAGCAAAAGATCAGTGAGGACAGGCAGAAACCTTTCCCTGCAAGACTTTCCCCCTTTCCCTTCATGGGTCATGTTGCAAATGGGAATACCAAGAAATGAAGACATCAGGGTCTCAAGCACGTACACAAATGCTAGCAAAGCAATCACTGATTCTTAAACAAGAAGGGAATGAATCCAGAAAGAAAAAAAGGGATGGAGAACAAAAAGAATGAATGATAGAAGGAAGAAAGGGAGACTCCTAATATTTACCTCCCTTCGGGGAGATAAAGCGGCATATAAATACTACTACTACTAATAATAATAATAATAATATATTTATAACCCGTCCCTTCTCCAGGGAATAATAAAAATTGGAAACATTCAAATGCCAAGAGGGGAGAGTGAATGAACAAGGGACATAAGGATAATAGAACTAAGGGGAAGTGGGATGAGAAGCACTGCATAGAATCATAGAATCATAGAGTTGGAAGAGACCTCATGGGCCATGCAGTCCAACCCCCCGCCAAGAAGCAGGAATATTGCATTCAAATCACCCCTGACAAATGGCCATCCAGCCTCAAACGGGTAAGAACCTTGGGAAACTACGTTTTCCGCTACACAACAATACAGTAAACTGGGCAGGAAATACTCTTATAACGCATATTGTGGTAGAGCGTATGCCAGTGTAAAGTGCGGAACTTCAAGTAGGGACAAGAAAGTTACTGGTGAGCTGCTTAGTCAAAAGCGCACCAGAACATCCAGGTTTTTAGTTTTTAATGTTCCTGCTTCTTGGCAGAATGGGGTTGGACTGGATATTTATACATGGCTCTCATGTCTCCTCTCAGCCTTGTCTTCTTCAGGCTAAACATGCCCAGCTCCTTAAGCTGCTCCTCATAGGGCTTGTTCTCCAGACTCTTGATCATTTTAGTTGCCCTCCTCTGGACACATTCCAGCTTGTCAATAGAAATGCTGGACCACACCAAGCACCACTATGTCAGACTACACAGAGAAGCCATTGAAATCCACAAGAAGCATGCAGACAATTTCAACAGAAAGGAGGAGACCATGAAAATGAACAAAATCTGGCTACCAGTATTAAAAAAACTCAAAAATTACAACAGCAAAACACCAGAGAGGAAACAACGAAGCACAGCTTAACACCTCTCAACAAAAGATTCTCCCAGGCTCAGCCAGGCCTTCAAATGCTAACGAAGGTGGTCAGTTGAAACATTCACACCTAGCTCCAGCAGAGAAGAGTCCTTTGTCCCACCCTGGTCATTCCACAGATATATAAACCCATTGTCCTACTTCCAGCAGACCTCACTCCCTCTGAGGATGCTTGCCATAGATGCAGGCGAAACGTCAGGAGAGAATGCCTCTAGAACATGGTCCTATAGCCCAAAAAAACTCACAAGAACCTAACAATTATTATTGTATTGTCGAAGGCTTTCATGGCCAGAATCACTGGGTTGTTGTAGGTTTTTTCAGGCTATATGGCCATGTTCTAGAGGCATTTTCTCCTGACGTTTCGCCTGCATCTATGGTAAGTATCCTCAGAGGTAGTGAGGTCTGTTGGAATTAGGACAATGGGTGGTCAGTTGAAACATTCACACCTAGCTCCAGCAGAGAAGAGTCCTTTGTCCCACCCTGGTCATTCCACAGATATATAAACCCATTGTCCTACTTCCAGCAGACCTCACTCCCTCTGAGGATGCTTGCCATAGATGCAGGCGAAACGTCAGGAGAGAATGCCTCTAGAACATGGTCCTATAGCCCAAAAAAACTCACAAGAACCTAACAATTATTATTGTATTGTCGAAGGCTTTCATGGCCAGAATCACTGGGTTGTTGTAGGTTTTTTCAGGCTATATGGCCATGTTCTAGAGGCATTTTCTCCTGACGTTTCGCCTGCATCTATGGTAAGTATCCTCAGAGGTAGTGAGGTCTGTTGGAATTAGGACAATGGGTGGTCAGTTGAAACATTCACACCTAGCTCCAGCAGAGAAGAGTCCTTTGTCCCACCCTGGTCATTCCACAGATATATAAACCCATTGTCCTACTTCCAACAGACCTCACTACCTCTGAGGATGCTTGCCATAGATGCAGGCGAAACGTCAGGAGAGAATGCCTCTAGAACATGGTCCTATAGCCCAAAAAAACTCACAAGAACCTAACAATTATTATTGTATTGTCGAAGGCTTTCATGGCCGGAATCACTGGGTTGTTGTAGGTTTTTTCAGGCTATATGGCCATGTTCTAGAGGCATTTTCTCCTGACGTTTCGCCTGCATCTATGGTAAGTATCCTCAGAGGTAGTGAGGTCTGTTGGAATTAGGACAATGGGTGGTCAGTTGAAACATTCACACCTAGCTCCAGCAGAGAAGAGTCCTTTGCCCCACCCTGGTCATTCCACAGATATATAAACCCATTGTCCTAATTCCAACAGACCTCACTCCCTCTGAGGATGCTTGCCATAGATGCAGGCGAAACGTCAGGAGAGAATGCCTCTAGAACATGGCCATATAGCCCGAAAAAACCCACAAGAACCTACTGAACTGTATGTCTACAAAAGACGCACACTGGAACGTGTTTCTACAAAACACAGATTGAAATGCATAGAACAGAGATCAAAACACAAGAAGCAAGAGTTTGAAACCCGTGCTGGAAACGGGATGGGAAGCTGAAGGCAGGCTCTGCGAGGAGGAGACTCCCTCCAGAAGGGCCCGGATGTCTCCCTCTCTCTCTCTCTAAGGCAGTGTTTCTCAACCTGGGGGTCGGGACCCCTGTGGGGGTCACAAGGGGATGTCAGAGGGGTCGCCAAAGACCACCAGAAAACAGTATTTTCTGTTGGTCATGGGGGTTCTGTGTGGAAAGTTTGGTCCAATTCTATCATTGGTGGGGTTCAGAATGCAATGTGGGTGAACTATAAATCCCAGCATCTACAACTCCCAAATGGCAAGGTCTATTTTCTCCAAACTCTACCAGTGTTCACATTTGGGCATATGAAATATCCATGCCAAGTTTGATCCTGATCCATCATTGCTTGAGTCCACAGTGTTCTCTGGATGTAGGTGAACTACAACTCCAAAACTCAAGGTCAATGTCCACCAGACCTTCCCAGTATTTTCTCTTGGTCATGGGAATTCTGTGTGCCATGTTTGATTCAATTCTATCATTGATGGAGTTCAGAAGGCTCTTTGATTTTAGGTGAACTATAAATCCCAGCAACTCCAGCATTACCAAATGACAAAATCAATCACCCCCAACCCCACCAGTATTCCAATTTTGGGCGTATCGGGTATTTGTGCCAAATTTGGTCCAGTGACTGAAAATACATCCTGCATATTTATTATTTATTTATTTCATCTACTTATACCCCACCCTTTTCACCCCGGGGGGGGGGGGGGGGACTCAGGGCGGCTTACAGGGAAGGCACAATTAGATGCCCAAATTACACAACAAACAATACAAAATATAACAATTCAACAATTAAAATAAAACATCAATACCTATTAAAATTATAAAAACAATCTCATGCCAGAGTCCATATATCAGAATCCATATATCCATTCCATTCCATTGTCCTTGTCTATCGACAGGTCCTTTTGTTAGTTGTCAGCATGACCAAAAGTTTGGTCCCACATCCAGGTCTTTAGTTTTTTCCTAAACGCTAGAAGGGAAGTCGCCGATCTGATCTCCCCGGGGAGTGAGTTCCACAGGTGGGGGGCCATCACTGAGAAGGCCCTGCTCCTCGTCCCCGCCAGCCTCACTTGTGCCACTGGCGGGGTCGAGAGCAGGGCCTCCCCAGAAGATCTTAAACTTCGAGATGGGATGTAGAGGGAGATCCGTTCGGACAAATACACTGGGCCGGAACCGTATAGGGTTTTGTAGGTCAAAACCAGCACTTTGAATTGTGCTCGGAATTGGATCGGCAGCCAGTGGAGATGACGCAACAGGTTGGTGGTGTGCTCCCTGTACGCCGCTCCGGTGAGCAATCTGGCTGCTTCTCGCTGGACTAGTTGAAGTTTCCGAGCAGTCTTCAAAGGCAACCCCACGTAGAGTGCGTTGCAGTAATCCAATCGGGATGTAACAAGAGCGTGGACCACCGTGGCCAGATCTGACTTCCCAAGGTATGGGCGCAGCTGGCGCACAAGTTTTAGTTGTGCAAAAGCTCTCCCGGCCACCGCCGAGACCTGGGCTTCCAGGCTCAGCGATGAGTCCAGGATCACTCCCAAGCTGCCAACCTGCGTCTTCAGGGGGAGTGTAACCCCGTCTAACACAGGCTGTAACCCTATGCCCTGTTCGGCCTTACGACTGACCAGAAGGACCTCTGTCTTGTCTGGATATATATCAGATATTTACATTACAAAATTACAGTTATGAAGTAGCAACAAAAATAACATTATGGTTGGGGGGGGGGGGGTCAGCACATCCTGAAGACCTGTACTAAGGGGTCACGGCATTAGGAAGGTTGAGAACCACTGCTCTAAGGCCTGGCCTCCAGGGAGGAAGGAAGGAAGGAATCCCTCAGGAAAGAGGAGGAGGCCGCAGATGAGTCTGGAAAGGAAGGAAGGCCTCCCTCCCTCTTTCTTTCCTCCCTCCCGAAATGAGTCCCGGATGGAAAACAGAGGAGGGGGAAAAGGAGGAAGACAGAGAGAGAGAGAGAGACTCAGTCCAATCCCCTCACCTTCTCCTCCTCCTTCTCTTTCCTTCCTTCTTTGTTTACTTCCTCGCAGAAATGGCGGCGGCGAAGGGGGCGTGGCCTGGTTGACGCACGCGCCTCTATGACGCAAAGGGGGCGTGGCCACGGGACTTGCAAAAGGGGCGGGGCTAGATGGCCTTGGGGCCCCTCCCACTCTGGGCTTCCATCCTTCCTTCCTTCCTCTTTGAGGGCTGCCAGGCTTCCTTGGCTGCAGGGAAGGTGCTGCCATCTCTTCTCCATTGTGAGGCTCAAGCAGCTCAGAAGCCCAGACTAGGGGTCATTCCCAGGCTGCACCCTCTGCCTGAACATCAAGCAAAAAGTGGGTGCCAGAAACAATATCATACGAAAGCTGACTGGCACAACCTGGGGATCACAACCAGACACAGTGAAGACATCTGCCCTTGCGCTCCCAAAGTCAACCATTTAAGGTGGAATCAGGCATCAAACAGGGAAGTGTTATAGCCCCAACTCTATTCTCCATCTTCATCGCTATGATGCTTCACCTTGTTGATGGGAAGCTTCCCACCGGAGTGGAAATCATCTATCGGACAAATGGTAAGCTGTTTAACCTCAGCAGACTGAAAGCCAAAACCAAGGTTGCAACAACATCTGTTATAGAACTCCAGTATGCTGATGACAAAGTCGTCTGTGCGCATTCAGAAGAAGAGCTACAAGCCACTCTAAACACTTTTGCAGAAGCATAGAATCATAGAATCAAAGAGTTGGAAGAGACCTCCTGGGCCATCCAGTCCAACCCCATTCTGCCAAGAAGCAGGAATATTGCATTCATAGAATCATAGAATCATAGAATCAAAGAGTTGGAAGAGACCTCCTGGGCCATCCAGTCCAACCCCATTCTGCCAAGAAGCAGGAATATTGCATTCAAATCACCCCTGACAGATGGCCACCCAGCCTCTGCTTAAAAGCTTCCAAAGAAGGAGCCTCCACCACACTCCGGGGCAGAGAGTTCCACTGCTGAACGGCTCTCACAGTCAGGAAGTTCTTCCTCATGTTCAGATGGAATATAAGAACTGTAAATAAATAAATAAATAAATTGTAGTTTGAAGCCATTGCTCCATTGCGTCCTAGTATCCAAGGAAACAGAAAACAAGCTTGCTCCCTCCTCCTCCCTGTGGCTTCCTCTCACATATTTATACATGGCTATCATATCTCCTCTCAGCCTTCTCTTCTTCAGGCTAAACATGCCCAGCTCCTTAAGCCGCTCCTCATAGGGCTTGTTCTCCAGACCCTTGATCATTTTAGTCACCCTCCCCTGGACACATTCCAGCCCGTCAATATCTCTCTTGAGTTGTGGTGCCCAGAATTGGAAGTTCTTCCTCGTGTTCAGGTGGATTCTCCTCTCTTGTAGTTTGAAGCCATTGTTCCCTTGCGTCCTAGTCTCCAAGGAAGCAGAAAACAAGCTTGCTCCCCCCTCCCTGTGGCTTCCTCTCACATATTTATACATGGCTATCATACCCCCTCTCAGCCTTCTCTTCTTCAGGCTAAACGTGCCCAGCCTGAAGCATACGAGAAGCTCGGCCTGTCACTGAACATCGAAAAAACCAGTGCTGTTCCAGCAGACACCAGCCATCCCCTCCCCAATGCCAGAAATACAACTTAATGGTGTAACATTAGAAAATGTGGACCATTTCCGCTCCCTTGGCAGCCACCTCTCCACCAAAGTCAACATCAACACCGAAATACAACACCGCCTGAGCTCTGCGAGCGCAGCATTTTTCCGAATGAAGCAGAGAGTGTTTGAGGACTGGGACATCCGTAGGGATACCAAGGGGCTTGTTTATAAAGCTATTCCCCTCCCAACCCTGCTCTATGCCTGCGAAACATGGACTGTCTACAGATGTTACATGCAACACCTGGAACGATTCCATCAGCGCTGCCTCCGGAAAATTCTGCAAATCTCTTGGGAAGACAAGCGGAAAAAGTCAGCGTGCTGGAAGAAGCAAAGACCACCAGCATTGAAGCGATGGTCCTCCAACACCAACTCCGCTGGACCGGCCACATTGTCTGGATGTCCGACCACCGTCTCCCAAAGCAGTTGCTCTACTCCGAACTCAAGAACGGAAAACGGAACGTTGGTGGACAGGAAAAGAGATTGAAAGACGGGCTCAAAGCCAACCTTAAAAACTCTGGCATAGACACTGAGAACTGGGAAGCCCTGGCTCTTGACCGCTCCAGCTGGAGGTCAGCTGTGACCAGCAGTGCTGCAGAATTTGAAGAGGCACGAATGGAGGGCGAAAGAGAGAAGCGTGCCAAGAGGAAGACACGTCAAGCCAACCCCAACCGAGACCGCCTTCCACCTGGAAACCAATGCCCTCACTGCGGAAGAAGATGCAGAGCAAGAATAGGGCTCCACAGCCACATACGGACCCACAAGAATGTTGGAAGACAATCATCCTCGGAAAACGAGGGATCGCCTAAGTAAGTAAGTACAGTAAAGACATCTGCTCTTGTGCTTTGCTACTCGACTGCTGAGTATGCATGCCCAGTGTGTAACACATCTCACCACATCTCACACTAAAACAGTGGATGTGGCTCTTAATGAGACATGCCGCATTATCACGGCACCACTGGAGAAATTACACTGTCTCGCTCAGTGGTTCTCAACCTGTGGGTCCCCAGGTGTTTTGGCCTACAACTCCCAGAAATCCCAGCCAGTTTACCAGCTGTTAGGATTTCTGGGAGTTGAAGGCCAAAAACATCTGGGGACCCCAGGTTCAGAATCACTGGTCTAGCTGGTATTGCACCACCTGACATCCGCCAGGAAGTAAGCAGCCAATAGTGAAAGGACCAAGGCAGAGACATTTCCAGCTCATCCCCTGTTTGGGTATCAGCCAGCACGTCAACGACTTAAATCAAGACATAGTTTTCTAAGATCTACAGAGACACTCGCTGGAACACCTCAGCAAGCGAGAGTCCAAAAGTGCCAGGCTCAAACCCAGAACCTCAATCCATGGGTGATACCAGATGAGAGACTCCCCCCTGGGCACACAGAAGACTGGGCGACTTGGAAGGCGCTGAACAGACTGCGCTCTGGCACCACGAGATGCAGAGCCAACCTCAAGAAATGGGGCCACAAAGTGGAATCCACGACATGCGAGTGTGGAGAAGAGCAAACCACCGACCACCTGCTGCAATGCACCCTGAGCCCTGCCACATGCACAATGGAGGACCTTCTTGCGGCAACACCAGAGGCACTCCAAGTGGCCAGCTACTGGTCAAAGGACATTTAACCAACTACCAAACTCACATATCGCTTTTCAGTTGTGTTGCCCAGAATTGGACACAATATTCCAGGTGTGGTCTAACCAAGGCAGAATAGACCATGGGGAGAATGACTTCCCTAGATCTAGACACTAGGCTCCTATTGATGCAGGCCAAAATCCCATTAGCTTTTTTTGCCGCCACATCACATTGTTGGCTCATTTTTAACTTGTTGTCCACGAGGACTCCAAGATCTTTTTCACACGTACTGCTCTCGAGCCAGGCATCGTCCCCCATTCTGTATCTTTGCATTTCATTTTTTCTGCCAAAGTGGAGTATCTTGCATTTGTCACTGTTGAACTTCATTTTGTTAGTTTTGGCCCATCTCTCTAATCTGTCAAGATCGTTTTGAATCCTGCTCCTGTCCTCTGGACTATTGGCTCTCCCTCCCAATTTGGTGTCGTCTGCAAACTTGATGATCCTGCCTTCTAGCCCTTCATCTAAGTCATTAATGAAGATCCTGAACAGGACCGGGCCCAGGACGGAACCCTGCTTGTGGCACTCCGCTCGTCACTTCTTTCCAAGATGAAGAGGAAGCATTAGTGAGCACTCTCTGTGTTCGTCCACTTAACCAATTCCAGATCCACCTCACCGTAGTTTTGCCTCGCCCACATTGGACTAGTTTCCTTGCCAGAAGGTCATGGGGGACCTTGTCGAAGGCCTTACTGAAATCCAGGTACACTACATCCACGACATTCCCCGCATCTACCAAGCTTGTAACTATCGAAAAAAGAGAACAGAGCTTCTCT
The DNA here is from genome assembly GCF_037176765.1 of Anolis sagrei. NCBI lineage: Eukaryota > Metazoa > Chordata > Lepidosauria > Squamata > Anolidae > Anolis > Anolis sagrei. The sequence continues at coordinate 4,387,628 of NC_090021.1, read as the reverse complement.
CCTCGAGGGCTGCTAGGCTGGCCTGGGAGGTTGAGCAGGGCCAGCCCTGGGGGGGACTTGGGTGGAAGGAAGACCCTCCAGGACTCAGGAGTGGGGGAGACCCCAGGAGGGCCTGCCTGGCCTACCTTCCCCCACATTCAAGCCCCACACCAGCACACAGGAAAGAGGAACAACAACACTCTCCAATCAGGAACAGAAGCTGGTTCACATTACGCTATTATTATTACTCTTCTGTGTCTTCCGGGCCTCTCCTTAGGGCTGGAGGCAGAGCACAACCTAGTTAGAACACTTGGGTTGTGTACAGGGCTGGCCCTAGGTAATTTTCAAGTGTAAGCAAAAAGTATTTTGGCGCCCCGCCCCTAAAACAATCACTGAAAATTTTTACACACACACACACATATGGGGCATGGACAAATTTTGGCCTTCCAGGTATTTTGGACTTCCTACTGGCTGTTTGGAATTGTGGGAGTTCAAGTCCAAAACACATGGAGGGCCAAAGTTGGCCCATGCCATATATATATATATATATATATATATATATATATATATATATAATACACACACACACACACACACATACATATACACACACACATATACATACCTTCCTTCTTCTCATCTTTTTCCCTGCCCTCTTCCTATTCTCTTTGTGTGTGTGTATCTATACATATCTCTATATATAGATATTCCCCTTCCTCACCCTTTTCCTATTCTCTTTGTGTGTTGCTTTTTGTTTTTTTGTTAGTGATGGTCACTTGTTGGCCTGACAGGGGTATTGTGCCCAAAATTGGTGTCAATTCATCCAGTGGTTTTTGAGTTATGTTAATCCCATAAACAGACATTACATTTTTATTTATATAGATATCTACACTGGTATTCCCTGTAGTCACCTACGGATGTGAGAGCTGGACCATAGGGAAGGCTGAGCGAAGGAAGATCGATGCTTTTGAGCTGTGGTGTTGGAGGAAAGTTCTGAGAGTGCCTTGGACTGCGAGAAGATCCAACCAGTCCATCCTCCAGGAAATAAAGCCCGGCTGCTCACTGGAGGGAAGGAGACTAGAGACAAAGTTGAAGTACTTTGGCCACATCATGAGGAGACAGCAAAGCCTAGAGAAGACAATTATGCTGGGGAAAGTGGAAGGCAAAAGGAAGAGGGGCCGACCAAGGGCAAGATGGATGGATGGCATCCTTGAAGTGACTGGACTGACCTTGAGGGAGCTGGGGGTGGTAACGGCCGACAGGGAGCTCTGGCGTGGGCTGGTCCATGAGGTCACGAAGAGTCGGAGACGACTGAACGAATGAACAACAACAAAGATATCTACACACACACACACACACAAAGGCCTGAACCAACTTTGTCCCTCCCTCCAGGTGTTTTGGACTTCAGTTCCCACAATTCCTAACAGCCAGAATTGTAGGAGTTGAAGTCCAAAACACCTGGAAGGAGGGCTGAAGTTGGCCCAGGCCTGATATATATATATAGACATGTACACCCTAACCTTTTCCTGGCTTCATCTCAAGCCCCTTTCCACACTGCCATACAATCCAGATTATCAAAGCAGACAATCCACATTATTTTCTTTGAATTGGATTATATGAATTTACACTGCCATCCAATCCAGTTCAAAGCAGATAATCTGGATTTTATATGGCAGTGTAGAAGGGGCCTCAGCTTCAGGACAGCCATTTCCGCAGTTGCAACCACCTATGGCTTGAAAATATTATCATCTTAGAACTGGATTACAGGAGAGGTTAGGAGTTGTAATCAGCGTTAAAAGACGGCAGGATGGATGCTGACACTTCTGGGGAAGGTGAAAAACCTCCTGTTGTGAGCAGGCTTTCTCCTCACATTTATCAGCCAGAGAAATTATTTTTTTTCCACTGTCTATTTATTCCTTTGCTTCTGTCAAACCTAATTTGGTGGGTGCATCAACATTGCAGAATTAATGCAGCTTGACAGCCCTACAGCTGTCATGGCTGGATGCTATGGAATCATAGGAGTTGTAGTTTTACAGTCTTTCTCCCAACCTGGACATTATTCAGATAGATAGATAGATAGATAGATAGATAGATAGATAGATAGATAGATAGACAGATAGATAGATAGACAGACAGACAGACAGACAGACAGACAGACAGAGATAGACTCCACTTGCCTCATCTCCAACTGACCTCTGAACAAACCTCTGAGATTGCTTGCCACAGATGCAGGTGAATCATAGAATCATAGAATCAAAGAGTTGGAAGAGACCTCATGGGCCATCCAGTCCAACCCCATTCTGCCAAGAAGCAGGAATATTGCATTCAAATCACCCCTGACAGATGGCCATCCAGCCTCTGCTTAAAAGCTTCCAAAGAAGGAGCCTCCACCACACTCCGGGGCAGAGAGTTCCACTGCTGAACGGCTCTCACAGTCAGGAAGTTCTTCCTAATGTTCAGGTGCAATCTCCTCTCCTGAAATGTCAGGAGAGAATGCTACTAGAACATGGCCGGATAGCCCGAAAAGCTCGCAGCTTTTCCTCTTCCTTCCTCCTCCCCCTTTTTCCTGCCTTCTTCCTATTCTCTTTTTGTTTGTATGTATGTATATGTGTGTATCAGGTCTAGGTTAACTTTGGCCCTCCTTCCAGGTGTTTTGGACTTCCAACTCCCACCTTTCTCTACCCTGAAAAGGACTCAAGGCAGCTTTTCAAATGGCAACTATTTGATGTCTTTAAAAAAATGCACATTAAAACATATAAACTTTATAATCACGATTAAAATCACACCATCCATGCTTGTAATCTGGGACCATTCTGAAAATCATTAATCATACATTCATTATGTGTATTTGATTATCTTTAAAAGTGTTTCTTTCCCATATTCCGTATGCAATTAAGTTGCTTAATAAAAACTTTTTTAAAACGAAAACAAGTCCCAATTTTTCTTGAAGATGCTCAAAGGTTTCCCTTGAATCAGCAGAGTCACTCTGTCCATCTCTGATCGTTCGCAGATGTTCATCAGTCCTTCTTTTTGTGTGGGATAATGACTTCTTACCATCTCTGAGGATAAATGGTGCTTGCTGCAGTTATCAGCTTGGCAGGAAGGCACAGTTAAAGCCCTCCCAACAGACAGCCATGCAATCTCAGCTCAAAGCCCTCCAGAGTTGACTCCAGACTCCTTGGACCAAGATTGTGGCGCAGATGGTTGTGAATCAGCTGCATTAAGATCACTACTGACCAAAAGGTCATGAGTTCGAAGCCAGCCTTGGTCAGAGTGAGCTCCTGACCATTTGTCTAGCTTGCTGTCGACCTTTGCAGCCTGAAAGACAATTGCATCTGTCAAGTAGGAAATTTAGGTACCGCTTATGCAGGGAGGTTAATTTAACTAATTTACGACGCCATAAAATCTCCAGCAAGTAAGCAAGGAATGAGGTAGTACTCCATCAGTGTCTCAACTGGACGGTGGAGCAACAGCTCCCCTGGTGGCCAGAATACCCTCATGAAAGCTAGAATGTTAAATAGCCTCTGTATGTCTGTTTATATATGTTGTGTGTCTATGACATTGAATGTTTGCAATGTATATGTACATTGTAATCCGCCCTGAGTCCCCTGTGGGGTGAGATGGGCAGAATAGAAATACTGTAAATAAATAAATAAATAAATAGGCAATCTATACTTCACTGGGATTGTACGGGACCCTCATACGGTATTTAGTCCAGCCCCTCTTCAACCAGCCAGAAAGGCACAGTCAAAGCACTCATGGAAGGCTCTGCAGCCTCTGCTTAGAAACATTTAGAGAGCTCTAATAATTACAGAAGGGGAATGCTGGTGTGTTCAAGTGTAGGTTCTGTTACAACTTTTGTTATTTGCACAATAATGACCAGAAATAATTAAGAAAATAAAATCTGTTGATAAAAATCAAATAAAATCTGGATCCGCTATAGTGGAAACTACACAAGAATGGTTTATATAGTAGAAAGTATATTAAACAAATATTTCTATATAATTATTTTATACATATATTAAAAATCTTATAAGGGGTTGGTTTCAGCTTGAATTATCAGTGATGCTCTGTCCACACTCCAGGCATTTATAGGGTTTCTCCCCAGTGTGAGTCCTTTGATGCACACGTAGACCTGAATTATGAGTGAAGCTCTCGCCACACTCCAAGCATGCATAGCGCATAGGGTTTCTCCCCAATGGGAGCCCTTTGATGTGAACATAGATTTCCATTGTGAGTGAAGCTTTGTCCACACTCCAGGCATATATAGGGTTTCTCTTCAGTGTGAATCCTTTGATGTGAACGTAGATTTCCACTCTTAGTGAAGCTCTGCCCACATTCCAGGCATGCATAGGGTTTCTCCCCAGTGTGAGTCCTTTGATGCACACGTAGCTTTCCATTCTCACTGAAGCTCTTTCCACACTCCAGGCATTTATAGGGTTTCTCACCAGTGTGAGTCCTTTGATGCACACGTAGATGTGCATGCTGCGAAAAACTCTGTCCACACTCCAGGCATTGATAGGGTTTCTCCGCAGTGTGAGTCCTTTGATGCACATGTAGACCTGAATTATGAGTGAAGCTCTTTCCACACTCCAAGCATGCATAGGGTTTCTCCCCAGTGTGAGTCCTTTGATGCACACGTAGACTTCCATTCTCGCTGAAGCTGACTCCACACTCCAGGCATTTATAGGGTTTCTCCCCAGTATGAGTCCTTTGATGTGTACGTAGACGTCCACTCTGAGTGAAGCTCTTTCCACACTCCAGGCATTTATAGGGCTTCTCCCCAGTGTGAATCCTTCGATGCAAACATAGACTTCCACTGTCAATGAAGCTCTTTCCACACTCCAGGCATATATAGGGTTTCTCCCCAGTGTGAGTTCGTTGATGCACACGTAGCTTTCCATTCTTACTGAAGCTCTTTCCACACTCCAGACATGTATAGGGTTTTTCCCCAGTGTGAGTTCTTTGATGCACACGTAGACTTCCATTTTTACTGAAGCTTTGTCCACACTCCAGGCATATATAGGGTTTCTCTCCAGTGTGAATCCTTTGATGCACACGTAGATTTCCATTCTTACTGAAGCTCTTTCCACACTCCAGGCATGTATAGGGTTTCTCCCCAGTGTGAGTCCTTTGATGCACACGTAGACTTCTATTCTCACTGAAGCTCTGTCCACACTCCAGGCATGTATAGGGTTTCTCACCAGTGTGAGTCCTTTGATGCACATGTAGATGTGCATGCTGTGAAAAACTCTGTCCACACACCAGGCATTGATAGGGTTTCTCCCCAGTGTGAGTCCTTTGATGCACACGTAGACCTGAATTATGAGTGAAGCTCTTTCCACACTCCAAGCATGCATAGGGTTTCTCCCCAGTGTGTGTCCTTTGATGCACACGTAGATTTCCATTCTCACTGAAGCTCACTCCACACTCCAGGCATTTATAGGGTTTCTCCCCAGTATGAGTCCTTTGATGTGTACGTAGACGTCCACTCTGAGCGAAGCTCTGTCCACATTCCAGGCATGTATAGGGCTTCTCCCCAGTGTGTGTCCTTTGATGTCTATGTAGATGTGAACTATGAGTAAAGCTCTGTCCACACTCCAGGCATGTATAGGGTTTCTCTCCAGTGTGAGTCCTTTGATGCACACGTAGATTTCCATTCTTACTGAAGCTCTGTCCACACTCCAGACACTTATAGGGCTTCTCTCCAGTGTGAGTCCTTTCATGTTGCTGCAGATGAAGCCTCTGAGTAAAACTCTTTCCACACTCCAGGCATTTAAATGCTTTCTCCTCCATGTCAACAGTGATATGGGTGTTGAATTGCAGTACAGATACTTGGTGTTACTTTTTTCCCTTTCTTATCTGTAAGTGAAGTCAAGAATCGGCAAGATCATCACCTTGAGATTATTCCTTCCTTCTTCCTATATTAATGGTTTCCTTACTGCATCCAAGAGTTGGCTCCCTGGAATCCTCATTTCCCTGGTGAAGAAAGAAGCAAAAGATCAGGGATGAAAGACAGAAACCTTCTTTACCTGCAAGATTTTCCCCTTTTCCCTTCATGGGTCATGTTGAAAATGGGAATACCAAGAAATGCAGACATCGGGTTCTCAAGCACATACACAGATGCCAACAAAGGCAATCAGTGATTCTTAAACAAGAAGGGAATGCATCCAGAAAGAAAAAAAAATGAAAGGACAGGATGGAGAACGAAAAGAATGAATGACAAAAGGAAGAAAGGGGGACTCCTAATATTTACCTCCATTTGGCAAGATAAAGCAGGGTATAAATATAAATATAATAATAATTCCCCCCGATGGGTGCCACTTTGTCGTGGTGGGGGCTTAACTGCTCCAAGGAGGCTGAGAGCTGTGCTGGCCGTAGTGTAACTACCAGCAGATCCAACCAAGCCAGAGAGGTCTCAGCTGAGGAGTGGAACCAAGAGCACCTAACCCATTAGCACTATGGAGAAGCAAACCAAAACGAAGTCTATACTGGCTTGGTTGACGCCCAGGATAAAAAGGACCGCAGAGGAAGCTGCTGATTCTGGACATCCATCGACAAGTGAGCTACAGAATCAAAATACAAATGAACAATCACAGAAGCGGCAGAAATATACAATGCCAGAAAACGGCACAGTTATGAAATGCTATTACAAACCAGAACCTCAAAAGCGTGGCTACCAAAAAAGGATGCATCAGTTGTGGAAACAAGAATATCCTGACTCACAGGTAACTGAAGCCCGGCTGGCTGATTAACCAAGATTCATAATCAGAAACAAAGTGTTCAGTGAACTCAAAGAAATTCAGAGAATCTGCAAAGCAAATGACGATCAGGTCACAGCACAGACAGTAGCAGAGACTTAGATGAAGGTGGAGATGCATTCGGAGAGGTAAGCAGGGCCAGAACCGACTTAGATGAAGGGCGAGAAGGCAGGATCATCAAGTTTGCAGACGACACCAAATTGGGAGGGATAGCCAATACTCCAGAGGACAGGAGCAGGATTAAAAACGATCTTGACAGATTAGAGAGATGATTGGCCAAAACTAACAAAATGAAGTTCAACAGTGACAAATGCAAGATACTCCACTTTGGCAGAAAAAATGAAATGCAAAGATACAGAATGGGGGACAATGCCTGGCTCGAGAGCAGTGCGTGTGAAAAAGATCTTGGAGTCCTCGTGGACAACAAGTTAAACATGAGCCAGGAATGTGATGTGGCGGCAAAAAAAGCCAATGGGATTTTGGCCTGCATCAAGAGGAACCTAGTGTCTAGATCTAAGGAAGTCATGCTCCCCATGCTCTATTCCGCTTTGGTTAGACCACTTTACCTGGAATATTGTGTCCAATTCTGGGCACCACAATTCAAGAGAGATATTGACAAGCTGGAATGTGTCCAGAGGAGGGCGACTAAAATGATCAAGGGTCTGGAGAACAAGCCCTATGAGGAGCGGCTTAGGGAACTGGGCATGTTTAGCCTGAAGAAGAGAAGGCTGAGAGGAGATATGATAGCCATGTATAAATATGTGAGAAGAAGCCACAGGGAGGAGGGAGCAAGCTTGTTTTCTGCTTCCTTGGAGACTAGGACGCAATGGAACAATGGCTTCAAACTACAAGAGAGGAGATTCCACCTGAACATGAGGAAGAACTTCCTGACTGTGAGAGCCGTTCAGCAGTGGAACTCTCTGCCCCGGAGTGTGGTGGAGGCTCCTTCTTTGGAAGCTTTTAAGCAGAGGCTGGATGGCCATTTGTCAGGGGTGATTTGAATGCAATATTCCTGCTTCTTGGCAGAATGGGGTTGGACTGGATGGCCCAGGAGGTCTCTTCCAACTCTTTGATTCTATGATTCTATGACTTCAGCAACACTTGGAACTCTGGAACAGACTGAACCAGAAGAAAATGTGCAGCTTTTGCAAGAATTTGAAGGACCAGCACTTGAAGCACTTGTTGAACTACCAGGATCATTGACAGCAAGACAAGAAGAGCACAAGGATAAAATCATGGCCCATGCTGTATCAAATGCAGTAAGAAAGCGACTCCCAACTTTCAAAACAGTGCCTAAGAGACACCTGGCGCCTCTCGTGAAGGATGTGAAAACATTACTTTCTACCGTCCAAATAACACCCATTGAACAAACAAACCAGTTTGCCTAGAGTACAGCAGTGATAGTCACAGAAGAGCTTGGGCTCCTACAACCAATGCACATATATGGCAAACATTCAATACCAATTTGACATACAAACATATACAGACATACACAGAGGCTGTTTAACTTTTTCTGGCCACTGGGGAGCTGTCGTTTTCATCGTCCATCTGCAACGCTGATGTAATATTGTGTATTGTGTACTGTGCTCTTTTGTTTTGAATTGTAGATTGTTGACTGTTTTTATCCTGTTTTAAACCGCGTTGAGTCGCCGGTTAGGCTGAGAAACGGCGGTATACAAATAAAGTAAATAAATAAATAAGCACTTCCGCATTTCCGCATGCTTCCCCGCTGGAATGCTTTGCTGGAGTCTTCTTTATGGCCTCATAAATTTAGCCTTTAGTTAATTTAGTTCATTTAGCCTTCACACTTTTTAAGGTGGTACCTTATTTTCCTACTTGACAGATACAACTGTCTTTCGGGTTGCAAAGGTCGACAACAGGCTACACACAATTGGTTGGAAACCCACTCCAACCCGGGCTGGCTTCGAACTCATGACCTTTTGGTCAGAGCGATCTTAATGCAGGTGACACTCAGCCAGCTGCGCCACAATCCCGGTGCAATCCCATGAGGCTGGATGGCCATTTGTCAGGGGTGATTTGAATGCAATATTCCTGCTTCTTGGCAGAATGGGGTTGGACTGGATGGCCCATGAGGTCTCTTCCAACTCTTTGATTCTATGATTCTATGATTCTTCCAACTCTATGATTCTATGACTCTATGATGCTATGAGGAAGACCAGGATAGTGGCAACCATGGAGGGAAGAAGGTATTGGATTGGCTGACATGGAAGACTGGACTGAATAGGATCATTTCCCCCCCCCCCCCCCCCGGAGAACTTTTGGTCAGCATGAAAAAAATTGAGGGCCACGATATAGCTTTATGAAGATGTCTATTATGACAGAAGGGGATAACAGCAGAAGTCAATGGAAGAGAACAGCAGAAGCCGAGAAGTTGACTTTGGGTCAAGAAATAGTAGTCAAAGTACCTCCAACAGATGGCCATCCAGCCTCTGTTTAAAAGCCTCCAATGAAGGAGCCTCCACCACACTCCGGGGCAGAGAGTTCCACTGCTGAACAGCCCTTATTCACAGTCAGGAAGTTATTCTTAATATTCAGGTGGAATCTCCTTTCCTGTTATTATTATTATTATTAAACTTTATTTGTACCCCGCTAGCATCTCCCGAAGGACTCAATGCAGCTTACAAATCATAGAATCATAGAGTTGGAAGAGACCTCCTGGGCCATCCAGTCCAACCCCATTCTGCCAAGAAGCAGGAATATTGCATTCAAATCACCCCTGACAGATGGCCATCCAGCCTCTGCTTAAAAGCTTCCAAAGAAGGAGCCTCCACCACACTCCGGGGCAGAGAGTTCCACTGCTGAACGGCTCTCACAGTCAGGGAGTTCTTCCTAATGTTCAGATGGAATCTCCTCTCTTGTAGTTTGAAGCCATTGTTCCGCGTCCTAGTCTCCAAGGAAGCAGAAAACAAGCTTGCTCCCTCCTCCTCCCTGTGGCTTCCTCTCACATATTTATACATGGCTATCATATCTCCTCTCAGCCTTCTCTTCTTCAGGCTAAACATGCCCAGTTCCCTAAGCCGCTCCTCATAGGGCTTGTTCTCCAGACCCTTGATCATTTTAGTCGCCCTCCTCTGGACACATTCCAGCTTGTCAATATCTCTCTTGAATTGTGGTGCCCAGAATTGGACGCAATATTCCAGGTGTGGTCTAACCAAAGCGGAATAGAGGGGTAGCATTACTTCCTTAGATCTAGACACTAGGCTCCTCTTGATGCAGGCCAAAATCCCACTGGCTTTTTTTTGCCGCCACATCACATTGTTGGCTCATGTTTAACTTGTTGTCCACGAGGACTCCAAGATCTTTTTCACACGTACTGCTCTCGAGCCAGGCATTGTCCCCCATTCTGTATCTTTGCATTTCATTTTTTCTGCCAAAGTGGAGTATCTTGCATTTGTCACTGTTGAACTTCATTTTGTTAGTTTTGGCCCATCTCTCTAATCTGTCAAGATCGTTTTGAATCCTGCTCCTGTCCTCTGGACTATTGGCTCTCCCTCCCAATTTGGTGTCGTCTGCAAACTTGATGATCCTGCCTTCTAGCCCTTCATCTAAGTCATTAATACAGATGTTGAACAGGACCGGGCCCAGGACGGAACCCTGCGGCACTCCGCTCGTCACTTCTTTCCAGGATGAAGAGGAAGCATTAGTGAGCACTCTCTGTGTTCGTCCACTTAACCAATTACAGCAGTGAGACCAAAACAGCAATAACATTAATAGACGATATTAACAGTACTGACAATGGGTTGTTGTAGGTCCTTTTGGGCTATATGGCCATGTTCTAGAGCAGCGGTTCTCAACCTGGGGGTCGCAACCCCCAGAGGGGTCGCGGTGCCATGTCCATTGGCCCCCGCCCCCTCCACCAGGCTACGCAGTGCTGCCTTGCTCGCCTGGCTTTTGCTGCTTGCCAGGCCCAACGGGCGGCACAAGCCAGGCAAGGATCTGGTCCATGTTCTTGTCACATCCCGACTGGATTACTGCAACACACTCTACGTAGGGTTGTCTTTGAAGACTGTTCGGAAACTCCAACTAGTTCAGCGGGAGGCAGCCAGATTGCTCACCGGAGTGGCATACAGGGAGCATACCACCTCCTGTTGTGTCAGCTCCACTGGCTGCCGATCCAATTCCGATCACAATTCAAAGTGCTGGTTTTGACCTACAAAACCCTATACGGTTCCGGCCCAGTGTATCTGTCCAAACGGATCTCCCTCTACGTCCCACCTCGGAGTCTAAGATCTTCTGGGGAAGCCCTGCTCTCCACTCTGCCTCTATCACAAGTGAGGCTGGCGGGGACGAGGAGCAGGGCCTTCTTGGTGGTGGCCCCTCACCTGTGGAACTCACTCCCCGGGGAGATTAGATCAGCGACTTCCCTTTTCTCATTCAGAAAAAAAAATTGAAGACCTGGATATGGGACCAGGCTTTTGGCAGCTAAAGGAAAGACCATGATGATGGGCAGGTATTGACGTAATGGAATGGATTTATGGAACTCTGAACACTGACCATGAGATTGTTTACTATTGTGTTATGTATTGATGTTTTTAATCTGTTAATTGTTTAATTGCTTGTATGTATGTATGTATTTTGACATAGGCATCGAATTGTGCCTTCTTTTGTAAGCCGCCCTGAGTCCCCCCTTGGGGGTGAGAAGGGCGGGGTATAAGTAGCGAAAATAAATAAATAAATAAATAAATAAGGGGGTTTCCCGTGAGGCCAGGCCATGTGATGGTGCCTCACTCACCTGGGTTGTGCTGCCCGCTGGGTGTGGCAAGCGGCAAAAGGTCTCGGCGGTGGTCAGGGGAGCTTTTGCACAATTAAAACTTGTGCACCAGCTGCGCCCGTACCTTGGGAAGTCTGACTTGGCCACGGTAGTCCACGCTCTGGTTACATCCCGTTTATAGACTACTGCAACGCTCTCTATGTGGGGTTGCCGCTGAAGACTGCCCAGAAGCTTCAATCAGTCCAACGTGCGGCAGCCAGATTGCTAACAGGAGCAGGGTACAGAGACCATACGACCCCTCTGTTACGCCAGCTCCACTGGCTGCTGATCAGCTTCCGGGCACAATTCAAAGTGCTGGTTTTGACCTATAAAGCCCTAAACGATTCTCCCCTATGAGCCATCAAGGCTACTAAGATCTCCCGGGGGGGGGGGGGGTCCTGCTCTCGGTCCCACCACCCTCACAATCACGGTTGGTGGGGACGAGAGACAGGGCCTTCTCGGTGGTGGCTCCCCGGCTTTGGAACTCCCTCCCACTAGAGGTTAGATCTGCCCCCTCCCTCCTGACGTTCAGGAAATCGCTAAAAACATGGCTCTGGAATGCGGCATTCGAGGACTGAACCTAGAACCTTCCCTGTGATGAATTAAGATGAACTGTGACTATGAATATGATTAGGACTATGAATGGATTGATGATTTGGCGTAGGAAACTGTAATGATGTAATGATGTTTTTACTGTACTGAGTTGTACTATTTTAATATGTAATTATTTGTATTTGCTGTTTTTTATATGATTGTATTTGATATGTACTGTAAACCGACCTGAGTCCCTCGTTGAGGTTGAGAAGGCCGGCATAGAAAACTGACTCTGCCTCCAGATTCCATCTGAACATGAGGAAGAACTCTGCCTCCAGATTCCATCTGAACATGAGGGGCTGGACTAGATGACCTTTGGGGTCCCTTCCAACTGAGAATAATAATAATAATTCTAATAATAATAATAATAATGTAATAATAATAATAATGTATAATAATAAAATAGTAACTCTTATTTTTCCTGCTTGGCATAAAGAAGGGGCTGGACTAGATGACCTTTGGGGTCCCTTCCAACTGAGAATAATAATAATAATAATAATAATAATAATAATGTATAATAATAAAATAGTAACTCTTATTTTCTTGCCTGGCATAAAGGAGGGGCTGGACTAGATGACCTTTGGGGTCCCTTCCAACTGAGAATAATAATAATAATAATAATAATGTATAATAATAAAATAGTAACTCTTATTTTCCTGCCTGGCATAAAGGAGGGGCTGGACTAGATGACCTTTGGGGTCCCTTCCAACTGAGAATAATAATAATAATTCTAATAATAATAATAATAATAATAATAATGTAATAATAATAATAATGTAATAATAAAGCCCTAAACGGTTCCGGCCCAAAATACCTTGCAGACCGCATCTCGGCCTACGAGCCCACGAGGACCTTGAGATCATCTGGGGAGGCCCTTCTCTCGGTCCCGCCTGCCTCACAGGCACACCTGGCGGGGACAAGAGAGCGGGCCTTCTCGGTGGTGGCCCCCCGGCTGTGGAACTCCCTCCCTGCTGAAGTTAGACAGGCGCCCTCCCTCATGGCCTTTCGTAAGGGCCTGAAAACATGGCTTTTCGAGATGGCCTTCAACTGAGTGCTATGTTATTGGAAATGATGACCGGAATGGACTACGACTATGAGATTGATTATGACCCCATGACAAGACGAAGCGGATTTTTAGTATAAGTAGATGTTATGTAGTAGTAGAATGTTGTTGTGCTGTCTTGACCTATTGTAAATTGTCTTTTCTATGTTTTTGTACACCGCCACGAATCGCCCTAGGGCTGAGAGCGGCGGTTAATAAGTGCAAGTAATAAATAAATAATAAATAATGTATAATAATAAAATAGTAACTCTTATTTTTCCTGCCTGGCATAAAGAAGGGGCTGGACTAGATGACCTTTGGAGTCCCTTCAAACTGAGAATAATAATAATAATAATAATAATAATAATAATAATAATGTATAATAATAAAATAGTAACTCTTATTTTTCTGACTGGCATAAAGGAGGGGCTGGACTAGATGACATTTGGGGTCCCTTCCAACTGAGAATAATAATAATAATAATAATAATGTATAATAATAATAATAATAATGCATAATAATAAATAATAATATAATAACAATTCTATCTTCCTGCCTAGCAGAAAGAAGGGGTTGGATTAGATGACCTTTGGGGTTCCCTTCCAACTGTCTGAGTCTAATAATAATAATAATAATAATAATAATAATGTATAATAATAGTCTCCTGGAGTGACTGCAGGTGAAATAAAACCCTTCTGGTATTTTCTGTTGGTCATGGGTGTTTTGTGTGCTAAGTTTGGTTCAATTCCATCGTTGGTGGAGTTCAGAATGCTCTTTGATTGTAAGTGAACTATAAATCCCAGCAACTACAACTCCCAAATGTCAAGGTCTATTTTCTCCAAACTCCACCTGTGTTCACATTTGGGCATAATGAGTGTTTGTGCCAAGTTTGGTCCAGATCCATGGTTATTTGGGTTTACATTTGCTCTCCGGGTGTAGGTGAACTATATCTCTCCTAAATCACTGCCAAACCCCTCCAGTATTTTTTTTGTTGGTTATGGGGGTTCTGTGTGCCAAGTTTGGTATAGATCTTTCATTCGTGGGGGGGTCTCAGAGGTCTGTGGAAGTCAGAGCTGAATCTGTTGAAGGTACTGCAAAGCCCATCATCCATTGTCCATACTCCCCCAAACATACTGTTTTGGTGATTAATCTCTATGCTTTAAATTATGTTCAATTTGTAATGATGAAAATACATCCTGCATATCAGATATTTACATACCAATTCATAACAGTAGCACAATTACAGTTATGAAGTAGCAACGAAAGTAATTTTATGTTTGGGGGTGGGGGAGGAACTGTATTTAGGGGTCATGGCATTAGAAACGTTGAGAACCACTGTTCTAGAGGCATTCTCTCCTGACGTTTCGCCTGCATCTATGGCAAGCATCCTCAGAGGTAGTGAGGACAACAACCCAGTGATTCCGGCCATGAAAGCCTTCAACAATACACAGTACTGACAATAATGATAACAATAATAATGGCATCACCACTACTACTACTAATAACCGCAATAACAATAACAAATAATATATTCTGGCTACTTGGCCTCAGTTCCTGAAACCGATTCTGTCTAAGCAGGGCCAGCCCTGGTTCGGATTTGGATGGGAGGCCACCAAGGAGTCCCAGGTTGCTTCTAGCCTAAGACGAACCTTACAAATCTCATAAGTCAATAGGAAACCGGGAGGATCTGGCTTTTGTCCCTTTGCCCCAAGTGCTGCAGGCCAGAACTTCCAAAACAATGGGGGAAAGGAGCATTTTTGGGCAGTCGCCTACTAGGGCCAACCACCCCTTTCTAACACTTACTAGGGCCTTACTAGGGCCTAGTAAGGGCCTAGTAACCCTTACTAGGGCCAACCACCCCTTTCTAACACCCCTTTCTTTTTAACAGTCGGCTTCTTACAGTGGCAGTTGGTGGAAAGAAGGTTGTAGGTTTCTTTGTACACAGGGCAAAAAACTAGCATATATTTACAGATATAAAAATTAAAATATGTCTGCATGTTTGTTCATTTGTGACACAAAGGCTGTTGCCAGGTGAAGTGGCCCTCTGTGATGTCACTGGGAAAGAAAGGTGACGTGTGTATGAGGAGAAGGAAAGAGGGGAAGGAAGGAAGGAGGTAAAGAAGGGAAAGAAAGGAGAAGTGAGGGAGGGAGAAGGAAGTAAAAGGGTGGAAGGAAGGAAGGAAGGAAGGAAGGAAGGAAGGAAGGAAGGAAGGAAGGAAGGAGGTAAAGAAGGGAAAGAAAGGAGAAGTGAGGGACGGAGAAGGAAGTAAAAGGGTGGAAGGAAGGAAGGAAGGAAATAAGGAAGGCAGGTCGGGTATCCAAAAACCAAACTTCTCCACCTGGGAGACTGAGGAAGTGACACCTTGGCTTTATTTTGACTGTCTAATTAATCCTTATGATTTTTTTAAGTTGAGACCAGCAAATTGCAAGGAAAGTAATGAGAACAGGTGGAAAAATAGAAAAACCAACAATACTGATACAATAGCCCCATATATCGTCAATGGCTTTATGTCCAGCCTCTGAGGATGGCTGACACAGATGCAGGCTAAAGGTCAGGAGAGAATGCTTCTAGAACATGGCCATACAGCCCAAAAACCCTGAAGACGCAGATTCGCAGCTTGGGAGTGATCCTGGACTCCAGGTCTCGTCGGTGGCCGGGAGAGCTTTTGCACAATTAAAACTTGTGCGCCAGCTGCACCCGTATCTTGGGAAGTCGGATCTGGCCATGGTGGTCCATGCTCTTGTTACATCCCGGATAGATTACTGCAACACACTCTACGTGGGGTTGCCTTTGAAGACTGTTCGGAAACTCCAACTAGTCCAGCGGGAGGCAGCCTGATTTCTCACTGGAGCGTTATACAGGGAGCATACCACCCTCCTGTTATATCAGCTCCACTGGCTGCCGATCCAGTTCCGAGCACAATTCAAAGTGCTGGTTTTGACCTACAAAACCCTATACGGTTCCGGCCCAGCGTATCTCTCCGAACGCATCTCCCTTTACGTCCCATCTCGGAGTCTGAGATCCTCTGGGGAGACCCTGCTCTCGACCCCACTTCTGTCACAAGTGAGATTGGCGGGGACGAGGAGCAGGGCCTTCTCAGTGGTGGCTCCTCACCTATGGAATTCACTCCCCGGGGAGATCAGATTAGCAACATCCCTCCTTTCTTTCAGAAAGAAATTAAAAACATGGATGTGGGACCAGGCGTTTGGGCAATCTGGCAGATGAATAAGGGACTGTGACGATGGATAGGAACTGGACAAGGTGGAACGAAATATGAACTCTGAGTGGCGAACGCTGTGTCTGAGATTGGCTATTGATTGTGTGGTATATTGTTGTTTTAATTGTTTTTAATTGTTGACCATTTAATTGCTGGTTTTATATGTTATTGTATTTGTGCAGGCACCAAGATGTGCCTTTTTGTAAGCCGCCCTGAGTCCCCTCTCGGGGGTTGAGAAGGGTGGGGCAGAAGTATACAAAATAAATAAATAAATAAATAAATAATAAAAACCTACAACAACCCCCGCTTTATGGCCATGTTCCAGCAGCATTCTCTCCTACCATTTTACCTGCATCTGTGGCTGGCATCGTCAGGATCCAACCAACAAAACCTGCAGGAAAAACAAACACTCTGATCAAGAACTCCTCAATTCATCTTAGCAGCAGAGTCTTACAGCAGAGCAAGACCCTTGCAAGGATACACAGATCTACACAGATCAGAAACCCTCCCTTCTAGGCTTTTGGACTTCCAAAAATCCATGAGAACCCCACTCCGGTCAGACTCACAGTGAGCGCCACTGGATCCCCCAGATACATTTTGGCAAAATTTCTGGCCGCACAACTACAAAACTGTATTGGGCGCAGTACACACGACACTAAGGACTCAGCCCACTTCATAGAAAAAAGAATCAGGTATCTCAAACTCAACACCAATGACAAAAGGACCAGCTTGGATGTGTGTCTCTATTCACCAAGGGCCCCCCAGCAGACACCATCGCACTCATTAACCGGAATTTCCCAGAAGACATCACAGCCCTGTTTCAACATTGCCTCACGACAGGTTACAGACAGTGTGAGAAAGAATTCTATGAACGGAAAAACAGGGTGGCTATTATTATTATTATTATTATTATTATTATTATTATTATTATTATTATTATCTCCCGAAGCTTCTGCTTCTGAGGTTGCTACTGAGACAAGCATCCTGAGCTCTGAGGATTACCTGGGAAGGAATCCCACTGGAGCATTGCAACACACCCAAATACCTGGGAGGAGTCACTCTGGACCATGCTCTGACCTACAAGAAGCACTGCCTGAACATCAAGCAAAAAGTGGGCGCTAGAAACAATATCATACAAAAGCTGACTGGCACAACCTGGGGATCACAACCAGACACAGTGAAGACATCTGCCCTTGCGCTACGCTACTCTGCTGCTGAGTATGCATGCCCAGTGTGGAACACATCTCACCACACTAAAACAGTAGATGTGGCTCTTAATGAGACATGCCGCATTATCACGGGGTGTCTGCGCCCCACACCACTGGGGAAATTACACTGCTTAGCCGGTATTGCACCACCTGACATCCGCCGGGAAGTAGCAGCCAATAGTGAAAGGACCAAGACAGAGACATCTCCAGCCCATCCCCTGTTTGGGTATCAGCCAGAACGTCAACAACTTAAATCAAGACATAGTGTTCTTAGATCTACAGAGACACTCGCTGGAACACCTCAGCAAGCGAGAGTCCAAAAGTGGCAGGCCCAAACCCAGCATCTCAATCCATGGGTGATACCAGATGAGAGACTCCCCCCTGGGCACACAGAAGACTGGGCGACTTGGAAGGCGCTGAACAGACTGCGCTCTGGCACCACAAGATGCAGAGCCAACCTTCAGAAATGGGGCTACAGGGTGGAATCCACGGCATGCGAGTGCAGAGAAGAGCAAACCACTGCAATGCACCCTGAGCCCTGCCACATGCACAAGGGAGGACCTCCTTGCGGCAACACCAGAGGCACTCCAAGGGGCCAGAGACTGGTCAAAGGACATTTAACCAACTACCAAGTTTGCAAAATCTGTGGGGTTTTTTTTTTTAATCTGTGTGTTTGTTTTGTTCTGTTAGAAATGTAATACAATGGTATGGTTGTTGATGACACGATAAATAAATACCTCCCGAAGGACTTGGCGCAGCTCACAAAGGCCAAGGCCCTCAATAAATCAACAGCATAACAAA
This sequence comes from Anolis sagrei, assembly GCF_037176765.1. NCBI lineage: Eukaryota > Metazoa > Chordata > Lepidosauria > Squamata > Anolidae > Anolis > Anolis sagrei. The sequence continues at coordinate 4,369,254 of NC_090021.1, read as the reverse complement.
CACAACAATAAAACTCATAAAGCAAACCAATAAACATTAAAGCAATAACAGTAAAGCATCAAAACAATACATCACGACACATTTAAAACTAAGGGCCGGGCCAAAATGTAATGAATAAATTCAAAGTGCTGGACATGACAGGTGAAATGTAAGGATTTTAGGGTAGGTGCGATGTGCAGGCAATCTTAAACCTCTGGTAAAGTGCTTCTGGGACATATTGCTGGAGTTTCCTGTTCTGGAAAGGCACACTGGAACAGCCAGGTCTTCAAGCTCTTCCTAAAGACTGCCAACGTTGGGGCTAGTCTGATGTCCTTGGGGAGGGAGTTCCAGAGTCGGCCACGAGGAGGGGGCTGGGTGTCAAGAGTGCGAAGGGAGGGCTTGGGTGTGGGGAGTGGGAAGGGAGTGTGCCTTGGGTGTGGGGAGTGGGCAGGAAGCGCAGTTCGGGTGTAGCGAAGTGGGCAGAGAGGGTGCCTTGAGTGCAGGGAGGGGGCTGGAAGGACAGCTTGGGAATGCAGCTTGTGTGTGGGGAATGAGCAGGGAGGGGCCCATGGGTCCAGGCAGGGAGGGTGGTTTGGTTGTGCGGAGTGGGCAGGGATTTTGGCCTGCATCAAGAGGAGCCTAGTGTCTAGATTTGGGAAGTCATGGTCCCCATTCTCTATTCCACTTTGGTTAGACCACACCTGGAATATTGTGTCCAATTCTGGGCACCACAATTGAAGAGAGATATTGACAAGCTGGGATGTGTCCAGAGGAGGGCGACTCAAATGATCAAAGATCTGGAGAACAAGCCCTATGAGGAGCGGCTTAAGGAGCTGGGCATCTTTAGCCTGAAGAAGAGAAGGCTGAGAGGAGATATGATAGCCATGTATAAATATGTGAGAGGAAGCCACAGGGAGGAGGGAGTAAGCTTGTTTTCTGCTTCCTTGGAGACTAGACGCGGAACAATGGCTTCAAACTACAAGAGAGGAGATTCCATCTGAACATGAGGAAGAACTTCCTGACTGTGAGAGCCGTTCAGCAGTGGAACTCTCTGCCCCGGAGTGTGGTGGAGGCTCCTTCTTTGGAAGCTTTTAAGCAGAGGCTGGATGGCCATCTGTCAGGGGTGCTTTGAATGCAATATTCCTGCTTCTTGGCAGAATGGGGTTGGACCGGATGGCCCATGAGGTCTCTTCCAACTCTTTGAGTCTATGATTCTATGGCCCCTTGGGAGTAGGGAGGGAGGGATGCTTGCGATTGCGGCTTGGGTTTTTGTTTTTTTTTTGTCCTGTCAGAAGCGACTTGAGAAACTGCAAGTCGCTTCTGTGTGTGAGAGAATTGGCCATCTGCAAGGATGTAGCCCACGGGACGACGGGATGATTTGATGTTTTTACCATCCTTGTGGGAGGCTTCTCTCATGTCCCTGCATGAGGAGCTGGAGCTGATAGAGGGAGCTCATTAGCCTCTCCCCGGATTCGAACCTGCGACCTGTTGGGCTTCATTCCTGCTGGCACAGGGGTCTAACCCACTGTGCCACGGGGGGGGGGGGGCTTGGGTGCAGGGAGGGCGGTTTTGGTGTGGGGATTGGGTTAGGCAGCTTGAGTGTGGGGAGTGGGCAGAGAAAGCAGCTTGGGAATGTGGCTTGGGTGTGGGGCTTGGGCAGTGAGGGCAGCTTGGTGTGGGGGGTGGGCAAGGAGGGCAGCTTAGGTGTGGGGAGTGGGTAGGAAGAGAAGCTTGGGAATGCAGCTTGGGAATGCGGCTTGGGTGTGGGGGGTGGGCACGGAAGGCCCCTTGGGAGTGGGCAGGGAGTCCGGCTTGGGTATGATAAGTGGGAAGGGAGGTCAGCTGGAGGGTGGGGAGTGGGAAAGGAAGGGAGGGAGGGGGCTTGGGTGTGGAGAAGTGGGCAGGGAGGATGCCTGGTGAACTAACTAGGTGTGGGGAGTGGGCAGGGAGGGCAGCTTGGGAATGCAGCGTGTGTGGGGGGGAATGAGCAGGGAGGGCCCCATGGGTCTGGGCAGGGAGGGGAATTTGGTTGTGGGGAGTGGGCACGGAGTGCGACTTGGGTGTGGGTAGTGGGCAAGGAAGGCCCTTTGGGTGGGGGCAGGGAGGATGGTTTGCGTGTGAGGAGTGGGTAGGGAGGGAAACTCGGGATTGTGGCTTGGGTGTGGGGGGTGGGCACGGAAGGGCAGCTTGGGAATGCAGTGTGTGTGGGGAATGAGCAGTGAGGACAGCATGGGTGTGGGCTGGGAGGGTGGTTTTGTTGTGGGGTGTGTGCAGAGAGAGCAGCTTGAGTGTGGAGAGTGGGCAGCATTAGTGTGAGAAGTATTCAGGGAGGGCACCTTGGGAGTACTGCTTGGGTGTGGGCAGGGGGGAGTGCGCTGGGAAGGCCCCTTGGGTGTGGGCAGGGGGGGGGGGTTGACTTGGGATTACAGCTTGGGTGCAGGGAGTGGGCAGGGGAAGGGCCCTTGAGAATGGGGGTGGGAGGGCAGCTCAGGTATGATAAGTGGGAAGGGAGGGCGACTTGATTGTGGGGAGTGGGCAGAGAGGGAAGTTTTGGTCTGGGGAGTGGGCAAGGAGGAGTGCTTGGGATTGTGGGAGGGCATCTTGGGTGTGAGGAGTGGGAAGGGTGGGGCCTTGGGTGTGGAGAAGTGGGCATAGAGGGTGCCTTGGGTGTGGGGAGTGGGTGGGAAGGGCAGCATGGGTCTGGGAAGTAGGTAGGGATGGCATCTTGGTAGTAGGGAGAGGGCAGGGAAGTCCCCTTGGGTGTGATGAGTGGGCAGGGGAAGGGCCCTTGGGAATGGGGGTGGGAGGGCAGCTTGGGTAGGATAAGTGGGAAGGGAGGGCGACTTGATTGTGGGGGGTGGGCAGGGAGGGCAGTTTTGGTGTGGGGAGTGGGCAAGGAGGAGTGCTTGGGATTCTGGCTTGGGTGTGGGAGTGGACAGGGAGGCCGGCTTGGGCCTGGAGCTTGGGCAGTGAGGGTGGCTTAGGTGTGGGGAGTGGGCAGGGAGAGAAGCTTGGGAATGCGGCTTGGGTGTGGGGAGTGGGCAGGGAGTCCGGCTTGGGTATGATAAGTGGGAAGGGAGGTCAGCTGGAGGGTGGGGAGTGGGAAAGGAAGGGAGGGGGCTTGGGTGTGGAGAAGTGGGCAGGGAGAGTGCCTGGTGAACTAACTGGGTGTGGGGAGTGGGCAGGAAGGGCAGCTTGGGAATGCAGTGTGTGTGTGGGGAATGAAGAGAGGAGGATTCCACCTGAACATGAGGAAGAACTTCCTGACTGTGAGAGCCGTTCAGCAGTGGAACTCTCTGCCCCAGAGTGTGGTGGAGGCTCCTTCTTGGAAGCTTTTAAACAGGAGCTGGATGGCCATCTGTCAGGGGTGATTTGAATGCAATATTCCTGCTTCTTGGCAGAATGGGGTTGGATTGGATGGCCCATGAGGTCTCTTCCAACTCTAGGATTCTATGATTGAGCAGGGAGGGCAGCTTGGGTGTGGGGAGTGGGCAGGGAAGCTGCCTTGGACGTGGAGGGCGGCTTGGGTGTGAGTTGCTCAGCGGTGTTTTGGTGTGAGCAGTGGGAAGGCAGGGCAGCTTGGGATTGAGGCTTGGGTGCAGGGGGGGGGCATTTTGGGTGTGGGGAGTGGTCAGGGAGGGCAGTTTGGGAATGTGGCTTGGGTGTGGGCCCAATGCTGCAACATTCACCACTCCTTGACACAAAGGAGGGATCTTTCCTCTGACCCTGGTCATCCCAGAGATATTCTGCACACCCCTCTCCCTTGACCTCCAACTGCACCTCTGAAGATGCAGCAGGCAAAACGTCAGGAGAGAGTGCTGCGGGAACATGTTCGCCACACAGCCTGAAAACACTCTCAGCAACCCAAGGATTCCGGCCTTTTTTTAAAAAAAAAAAAACAAAACGTGTCAGGAGCGATTTGATAAAAGCCTTCAAGAAGACAATAACAATCGTTGTGTCTCTAGCCCACCTGCCCTTGTGCCTCAAGGTGGGTCACAGCAGAACTCTCTCTAAAATCACAACAGCAAAACAGCAGAGAGGAAACAACCAGGTACATCTTAACACCTCTCAACAAAAGATTCCCCCAGGCTCAGCCAGGCCTTCAAATGCTAATGAAGGTGGTCAGTTGAAACATTCACACCTAGCTCCAGCAGAGAAGAGCTCTTTGCCCTACCCCAGCCATTCCACAGATATATAAACCTTTTTTCCTAGTTCCAACAGACCTCACTACCTCTGAGGATGCTTGCCATAGATGCAGGCGAAACGTCAGGAGAGAATGCCTCTAGAACATGGCCATATAGCCCGAAAAAACCCACAAGAAACTAGTGATTCCAGCCATGAAAGCCTTCGACAATACAACCAGGCACATCTTAACACCTCTCAACAAAAGATTTTCCCAGACTCAGCCAGGCCTTCTAATGCTAATGAGGGTGGTCAGTTGAAACATTCACACCTAGCTCCAGCAGAGAAGGGCTCCTTGCCCCACCCCGGCCATTCCACAGATATATAAACCCTTTTTCCTAATTCCAACAGACCTCACTACCTCTGAGGATGCTTGCCAGAGATGCAGGCGAAACGTCAGGAGAGAATGCATCTAGAACATGGCCCTATACCCCGAAAAAACCCACAAGAACCTAGAACTCTCTCCCTCTCTCTCTCTCTCTTAAGGCCTGGCCCCTCAGGAAGGAGGAGGCCGCGGCTGAGTTGGGAAAGGAAGGTCTCCCTCCCTCTCTTCTCCTCCCCTTCCTCCCGAAATGAGCCCCGGTTGGAAAATAGAGAAGGAGGGAGAGGGAGAGACTCAGGCCAAACCCCTCACCTTCTCCTCCTTCTGCTTCTCCTTCCTTCCTTGTTGTCTTCCTCGCAGAAATGGCGGCGAAACAAGGGGGCGTGGCCTTGGAGGCGTCGGCGCCTTTCTGGCGCAAAGGGGGCGTGGCCTTGGAGGCGTCGGTGCCTTTCTGACGCAAAGGGGGCGTGGCTTACAAAGGGGCGTGGCCTTGGAGGAGTCGGCGCCTTTCTGACGCAAAGGGGGCGTGGCCTTGGAGGCGTCGGTGCCTTTCTGACGCAAAGGGGGCGTGGCTTAAAAAGGGGCGTGGCCTTGGAGGAGTCGGCGCCTTTCTGACGCAAAGGGGGCGTGGCCTTGGAGGCGTCGGTGCCTTTCTGGCGCAAAGGGGGCGTGGCTTACAAAGGGGGCGTGGCCTTCGCTGCAAAGGGGGCGGGGCTGGATGGCCTTTGGGGGGCCCTCCTCCCTCCCTCCCTCCCTCCCTCCCTTTCTCTCTGGGCTTCCCTCCCTCTTTCCTTCCTTCCTTCTCTCTCCTGCCAGGCTGTCTTGGCTGCAGGGAAGGCGCGGCCCTCCCTTCTCCCTGGTGAGGCTCAAGCAGCTCCAAAGCCCAGGCTAGGGATCATTCCCAGGCTGAACTCTCAGGAGGAGAGAGAGAAGGAGGGAGGGGAAGGGCCCACCCCCCAGAAGAGCCATAGAATCATAGGCTCAAAGAGTTGAAAGAGACCTCCTGGGCCATCATCCAGTCCATCCCCATTCTGCCAAGAAGCAGGAATATTGCATTCAAATCACCCCTGACAGATGGCCACCCAGCCTCTGCTTAAAAGCTTCCAAAGAAGGAGCCCCCACCACACTCCAGGGCAGAGAGTTCCACTGCTCAACAGCTTTCACAGTCATAGAATCCTAGAGTTGGAAGAGACCTCATGGGCCATCCAGTCCAATCCCATTCTGACAAGAAGCAGGAATATTGCATTCAAATCACCCCTGACAGATGGCCATCCAGCCTCATAGAATCCTAGAATCAGAGTTGGAAGAGACCTCATGGGCCATCCAGTCCAACCCCATTCTGCCAAGAAGCAGGAATATTGCATTCAAAGCACCCCTGACAGATGGCCATCCAGCCTCATAGAATCCTAGAATCAGAGTTGGAAGAGACCTCATGGGCCATCCAGTCCAACCCCATTCTGCCAAGAAGCAGGAATATTGCATTCAAAGCACCCCTGACAGATGGCCATCCAGCCTCATAGAATCCTAGAATCAGAGTTGGAAGAGACCTCATGGGCCATCCAGTCCAACCCCATTCTGCCAAGATGCAGGAATATTGCATTCAAAGCACCCCTGACAGATGGCCATCCAGCCTCATAGAATCCTAGAATCAGAGTTGGAAGAGACCTCATGGGCCATCCAGTCCAACCCCATTCTGCCAAGAAGCAGGAATATTGCATTCAAAGCACCCCTGACAGATGGCCATCCAGCCTCATAGAATCCTAGAATCAGAGTTGGAAGAGACCTCATGGGCCATCCAGTCCAACCCCATTCTGCCAAGATGCAGGAATATTGCATTCAAAGCACCCCTGACAGATCGCCATCCAGCCTCTGCTTCAAAGCCTCCAAAGAAGGAGCCTCCACCACACTCCCCCTGGGGCAGAGAGTTCCACTGCTGAACGGCTCTCACAGTCACAGTCCTCATGTTCAGATGGAATCTCCTCTGTTGTAGTTTGAAGCCATTGTTCAGTCTCCTAGGAAGAGCCAAACTCTTACGGGTCATAGAATCAAAGAGTTGGAAGAGACCTCCTGGGCCATCATCCAGTCCAACCCCATTCTGCCAAGAAGCAGGAATATTGCATTCAAAGCACCCCTGACAGATGGCCATCCAGCCTCATAGAATCCTAGAATCAGAGTTGGAAGAGACCTCATGGGCCATCCAGTCCAACCCCATTCTGCCAAGAAGCAGGAATATTGCATTCAAATCACCCCTGACAGATGGCCATCCAGCCTGTTTCAAAGCTTCCAAAGAAGGAGCCTCCACCACACTCCAGGGCAGAGAGTTCCACTGCGGAACGGCTCTCACAGTCAGGAAGTTCTTCCTCATGTTCAGATGGAATCTTCCCATCCTCACCCCAAGAAGGGGTCCCATGCATTGTCCAAGCTTTCATGGCCAGAATCAGAGAGGTCAGCCAGAGCAGAGCACCAGATGAACCAACCTGGGCACAGCAGGTTGTTATTATTGGAGGACACAGAAATGCTGGACCACTCTCACAACACCCATGTCAGGCTACACAGAGAAGCCATTGAAATCCACAAGAAGCATGTGGACAATCTCAACAGAAAGGAGGAAACCATGAAAATGAAGAAAATCTGGCTAACAGTATTTAAAAAACTCTAAAATTTCAACAGCAAAACAGCAGAGAGGAAACAAACAAGGACATCTAATCAACTCTCAACAAAAGATTGCTCCAGGCACTGCCAGGCAATCAAATGGACACAGAAATGCTGGACCACTCTCACAACACCCATGTCAGGCTACACAGAGAAGCCACTCAAATACACAAGAGGCATGTGGACAATCTCAACAGAAAGGAGGAAACCGTGAAAATGAACAAAATCTGGCTAACAGTATTATTTATTTATTTATTATTTATTTATTTATTTACAGTTCTTCTATTCCGCCCTTCTCACCCCGCAGGGGACTCAGGGCGGATTACAGTAAACACATATATATGGCAAACATTCAATACCAGTTTGACAGACAACATTTAACAGACAAATACATCAAGGCTATTTAACTTTTTTTTTTCTTCTGGCCGCCAGGGGAGCTGCTGCTTTCCATCGTCCATCAGCGACACCGATGAAGTTCTTCCACATTCCACATTCCCCGGAGTCTTCTTTCTTTATGGCCTCATAAATTAGTTAAATTTAGCCTCCCACACAAGGTGGTACCTTATTTTCCTACTTGACAGATGCAACTGTCTTTCGGGTTGCAAAGGTCAACAACGGGCTACACAATGGCTGGACGCCCACTCCAGACCGGGCTGGCTTCGAACTCATGACCTTTTGGTCAGAGTGATCTTAATGCAGCTGACACTCAGCCAGCTGCGCCACAATCCCGGTTGTGCCACAATTAAAAAACTCAAAAATTTCAACAGCACAACAACAGAGAGGAAACAAACAAGGACATCTAATCAACTCTCAACAAAAGTTTGCTCCAGGCACTGCCAGGCTATCAAATGCTAATCAAGGGGATGGCACAGGCCCCAGAACAGCAATAACAACCCCAAGGGGCCCCTTCTGGGTCTGCCTGGCTTGAGACCCCTTGAGGCCCCCGCTCTTTCCACCCAAGGAAGGAATGCCCCCCAGGACTCAAAAGTGAGGGGGGACCCCAGGAGGGCCTTCCTGGCCTCCCTTCCCCCCACATGCAAGCCCCGCACCCTCACACAGTAAGGAACCACGCTCTCCAATCAGGAACGGAAACTGGGTCACATTCTCTTACTTATTATTATTACTCTAGAGCAGGGGTCCTCAAACTAAGGCCCGGGGTCTGGATACGGCCCTCCAAGGTCATTTACCCGGCCCTCGTTCAGGGTCAACCTAAGTCTGAAATGACTTGAAAGCACATAACAATAACAATCCTATCTCATCAGCCAAAAGCAGGCCCACATTTTCCATTGAAATACTAATAAGTTTATACACCCTGGTTTCCTGAGCTGTCGATAGTTAAATGCATTGTATTGTCGAAGGCTTTCATGGCTGGAATCACTCAGTTCTTGTGGGTTTTTTTCGGGCTATATGGCCATGTTCTAGAGGCATTTCTCCTGACGTTTCGCCTGCATCTATGGCAGGCATCCTCAGAGGTGAGGTCTGCTGGAGCTGGAGCTGTCAGGCTACACAGAGAAGCCATTGAAATCCACAAACATGTGGACAATTTCAACAGAAAGGAAGAAACCATGAAAATGAACAAAATCTGGCTACCAGTATTAAAAAAACTCTAAAATTGCAACAGCAAAAACAGCAGAGAGAAAAACAGGCAGGGACATCTAATCACCCTTCAAGAAGAGTTTGCCCCAGGCACAGTCAGCCCATTGTATGCTAATCAAGGTGGGCAGTTGAAAGATTCACACCTAGCCCAACTTACAAAAGCCCTTTGTCTCACCCTGGTCATTCCACAGGTATATAAACCCCTTTTTTCCCAGTTCCAGCAGACCTCACCTCTGAGGATGCTTGCCATAGATGCAGGCGAAACGTCAGGAGAAATGCCACTAGAACATGGCCATATAGCCCGAAAAAACTTGTTAACATTGTTCCTCATTTTAATTATTGTATTGTTTTTAAGTGTTTTTTTACACTACAAATAACATATGTGCAGCGTGCATAGGGATTCATTTTTTTTCCAAATTATAATCTGGCCCTCCAACAGTTTGAGGGACTGCGACCTGGCCCTCTGTTTAAAAAGTTTGTGGACCCCTGCTCTAGATTTTTGGGGCCTCTTCTCAGGGCTGGAGGCCAAGCACAACCCAGTTAAGACACTTGGATTGTGTATTCCAGGATGGCAAGAAGGGGGAGGGGGGGGTCACACTAGATGGTATTTCAGGTCCCTTCCAAACCTCATATACATTTCCCAGGAGTCTGGTGGAGTGAGTCGCCTTCTCTGGAGGTCTCCTAACCCAAGGAGTGACCTTCACTCAAGAAAATTGATTTTGTCATTTGAGAGTTGTGTTGTTGTTCATTCGTTCAGTCGTCTCCGACTCTTCATGACCTCATGGAGCAGCCCACGCCAGAGCTCCCTGTCGGCCATCACCACCCTCAGCTCCTTCAAGGTCAGTCCAGTCACTTCAAGGATGCCATCCATCCATCTTGCCCTTGGTCAGCCCCTCTTCCTTTTGCCTTCCACTTTCCCCAGCATCATTGTCTTCTCTAGGCTTTCCTGTCTCCTCATGATGTGGCCAATGTGTGTGTGTTATCGCCCCAACTCTATTCTCCATCTTCATCGCTATGATACTTCACCTTGTTGATGGGAAGCTTCCCACCGGAGTGGAAATCATCTATCGGACAGACGGCAAGCTATTCAACCTCAGCAGACTGAAAGCCAAAACCAAGGTTACAACAACATCTGTTATAGAACTCCAGTATGCTGATGACAATGTCGTCTGTGCGCATTCAGAAGAAGATCTACAAGCCACTCTAAACACCTTCGCAGAAGCATACGAGAAACTCGGCCTGTCACTGAACATTGAGAAAACCAAGGTGCTGTTCCAGCAGTCACAAGCCAATCCCTCTCCAATGCCAGTAATACAGCTTAATGGTGTAACATTAGAAAATGTGGACCATTTCCGCTCCCTTGGCAGCCACCTCTCCACCAAAGTCAACATCGACGCCGAAATACAACACCGCCTGAGCTCTGCAAGTGCAGCATTTTCCCGAATGAAGCAGAGAGTGTTTGAGGACCGGGACATCCGTAGGGAGACCAAGGTGCTTGTCTATAAAGCCATTGTCCTCCCAACCCTGCTCTATGCCTGTGAGACGTGGACTGTCTACAGACGTCACATGCAGCTCCTGGAACGATTCCATCAGCGCTGCCTCCGGAAAATCCTGCAAATCTCCTGGGAAGACAAGCGGACAAACGTCAGTGTGCTGGAAGAAGCAAAGACCACCAGCATTGAAGCAATGGTCCTCCAACATCAACTCCGCTGGGCCGGCCACGCTGTCCGGATGCCTGACCACCGTCTCCCAAAGCAGTTGCTCTACTCCGAACTCAAGAACGGAAAACGGAATGTTGGTGGATAGGAAAAGAGATTTAAAGATGGGCTCAAAGCCAACCTTAAAAACTCTGGCATAGACACTGAGAACTGGGAAGCCCTGGCCCTTGAGCGCTCCAGCTGGAGGACAGCTGTGACCAGCAGTGCTGCAGAATTCGAGGAGGCACGAGTGGAGGGTGAAAGAGAGAAACGTGCCAGGAGGAAGGTGCGTCAAGCCAACCCCGACCGGGACCGCCTTCCACCTGGAAACCAATGCCCTCACTGCGGAAGAAGATGCAGAGCAAGAATAGGGCTCCACAGCCACATACGGACCCACAAGGAAATCCATAATGGAAGACCATTTTACACGTCCAACGAGGGATCGCCTAAGTAAGTAAGTAAAGGCCAACGGACTTCAACTTTCCCTCTAGTCTCCTTCCCTCCAGTGAGCAGCCGGGCTTTATTTCCTGGAGGATGGACTGGTTGGATCTTCTCGCAGTCCAAGGCACTCTCAGCACTTTCCTCCAGCACCACAGCTCAAAAGCATCTCTCTTCCTTCGCTCAGCCTTCCCTAAGGTCCAGCTCTCACATCCGGAGGTTACTACAGGGAAGACCATGGCTTTGACTAGGCAATGGATCTTTGTTGCCAGTCTGATGTCTCTACTCTTTACTATTTTATCGAGAATGGACATTGCTCTCCTCCCAAGAAGGAAGCGTCTTCTGATTTCCTGGATCACTGCCGTGTTGTGGCACTGGAGCTTGAGCAGCTCAATGATGTCATGAGCGAAACCATGAAGGGCCACCCAAGACGGGACGGTCGTGGCAGAGAGGTCAGACTAAGCGTGATCCTTGGGGAAGGCAATGGCAAACCACCCCAGTATCCTTGCCAAGAAAACTAAATGGACCACTCAGGCCTGTAGCCAGGATTTCGATTCGGGGGGGGGGGGGGGGAGCTGAGTTTCGGGGGGGCTGTGTCTGAGTGAAAGAGGGTCTACCCTAGCAAACCTTTTGTATCATTACCCCAATACCCCCATGCATATGGGATATATTGAGTATGGTGATCAGATCATGATATGAATAAACATAACAGTTTAAATAATGCACCAATAAGGCCTTTTCATGAACCACCATGAGAATTTTTTTTGGGGGGGAGGGGGCTGAAGCCCCTCAAGCCCCCCCCCCCGCTACATTTATGGGACCAGTGCTTCTTTATGGCCTCATAAATTAGTTAATTTTAGCCTCCCCACACTTTTAAGGTGGTACCTTATTTTCCTCCTTGACAGATGCAACTGTCTTTCGGGTTGCAAAGGTTGACAACAGGCTGCACAATGGTTGGAAACCCACTCCAACCAGGGCTGGCTTCGAACTCATGACCTTTTGGTCAGAGTGATCTTAATACAGCTGACACCCCAGTGCAATAACAACCCCAAAGGGTCTCTTCTGGGTCTGCCTGGCCTGAATCCCTTGGAGGCCCCCGCTCTTTCCTGGCTGGCCTGGGAGGCTGAGCAGGGCCGGGGGGGGGGCCTTGGGGGGGAGACCCCGGGAGCCCCAGGAGGGATGCCCTGCTGCTCCCAGCCCAGGAAGGAAGGAATCATAGAATCAAAGAGTTGGAAGAGACCTCATGGGCCATCCAGTCCAACCCTGAGACATCACACTGGCAACAAAGATCCGCATAGTCAAAGCCATGGTATTCCCTGTAGTCACCAACGGATGTGAGAGCTGGACCTTAGGGAAGGCTGAGCCAAGAAGCAGGAATATTGCATTCAAATCACCCCTGACAGATGGCCATCCAGCCTCTGCTTAAAAGCTTCCAAAGAAGGAGACTCCACCACACTCCGGGGCAGAGAGTTCCACTGCTGAACGGCTCTCCCAGTCAGGAAGTTCTTCCTAATGTTCAGATGGAATCTCCTCTCTTGTAGTTTGAAGCCATTGTTCCCTTGCGTCCTAGTCTCCAGGGAAGCAGAAAACAAGCTTGCTCCCTCCTCCCTGTGGCTTCCTATCACATATTTATACATGGCTCTCATCATATCTCCTCTCAGCCTTCTCTTCTTCAGGCTAAACATGCCCAGCTCCTTAAGCCGCTCCTCATAGGGCTTGTTCTCCAGACCCTTGATCATTTTAGTCGCCCTCCTCTGGACACATTCCAGCTTGTCAATATCTCTCTTGAATTGTGGTGCCCAGAATTGGACACAATATTCCAGGTAAAGTGGTCTAACCAGAGCAGAATAGAGGGGTAGCATTACTTCCTTAGGAAGGAAGCCCCCTCCCCAGAAGGGGTGGGGGGAGACCCCAGGAGGGCCTTCCTGGCCTCCCTTTCCCCCACACCCTCACACAGGAAGGAACCACACTCTCCAATCAAGAACAGAAGCTGGGTCACATTCTCTTACTTATTATTATTACTCTAGATCTTCAGGGCCTCTCCTCGGGGCTGGAGGCAGAGCACAACCTAGTTAAGACACTTGGATTGTGTATTCCAGCATGGCAAGAAGGGGGGGGGGGGCACACTGGATGATATTTTGGGTCCCTTCCAAACCTCATTTAGACTTCCTGGGAGTCAGGTGGAGTGAGTTGCCTTCTCTGGAGGTCTACTAGCCCAAGGAGTAACCTTCACTCAAGAAAATTGATTTTGTCATTTGAGAGTTGTGTTGTTGTTCATTCATTCAGTCGTCTCCGACTCTTCGTGACCTCATGGACCAGCCCACGCCAGAGCTCCCTGTCGGCCGTCACCACCCCCAGCTCCTTCAAGGTCAGTCCAGTCACTTCCAGGATGCCATCCATCCATCTTGCCCTTGGTCGGCCCCTCTTCCTTTTACCTTCCACTTTCCCCAGCATAATTGTCTTCTCCAGGCTTGGCTGTCTCCTCATGATGTGGCCAAAGTACTTCCACTTTGCCTCTACTATTCTTCCCTCCAATGAGCAGTCGGGCTTTATTTCCTGGAGGATGGACTGGTTGGATCTTCCATCCAGTTGGGGGAAATAGACCTTGACATTTGGGAGTTGTAGTTGCTGGGATTTATAGTTCACTTACAATCAAAGAGCATTTTGAAGCCCACAAATGACAGAATTGGGGCAAATTTCCCACACAGAACCCCCATGAACAACAGAAAATAACTTAAGGTCATCCAGTCTAATTCCCTTCACTGGGGCAAGAAAACGTAAACAAAGCCCTCCTGACAAAGAGCCATCCAGCCATAGATAAAGATAGATAGTAGGCTTGGGTGGTTTCGTTCGTTAATTTCATAATTCGTTATTAATTCGTATTTAAATTAGCTTACGATCCAATATTGAGCCATGCAGGAATAGTGTGAGGAGTAATTAAGAATCGAAACAATTTTTCCAATTTTCGTAATTATTTCGTAATTATATATAATATATAATACAATATATTATAATAATATAATATACAATAATATAGTATATTAATAATAATAATATAATATATATAATATAATATATAATATAATAATATAGTAATATTATAATATAATATAATAATGTATAATATAATATATTATAATAATATAATATAATAATATATAATATAATATATATAATATAATATACAATAATATTATTTAATATATATAATAATATATAATATTATAATATAATATAAAATAATATAATATACAATAATATAATATTATAATATAATAATATTATAATAATATAATATAATATAATATAATATAATATAATATAATATAATATAATATAATATAATATAATATAATATAATATAATATAGTTGTTGTTTGTTTTATCACACCAACAGTCAACAACAGAGGGAGAGGGAAGCTTCAGAAGTTCCCCCTGTCCCATTTGGAGGTTTTTTTAGCATATTGCGCAATCGCGTCCGCGTCCGTACATTTCGAAATTTTTAAAAGGATAATTTCGGAAGTCCCCCCCCAAAAAAAAACCCGAAACACCATCGCCCCCTAGAAACAAAACGAGTTTAGAACCAAATTTTTCCGTTGTTACCCAAGCCTAATAGATAGATATGATTCACACACAGAGAGATATAGTATCATAGATTTGAAAGGGACCCCTAAAGAAGGACAATTATATGTTGTCTGTTCCAGAGTAGGCAAACCAGACAATCTCCACATCAACACTGACAAAAAACAAAAAATACTGTTTACCCACAAGCAGAAAGAAATTACATATATTAGAAACCAACACTTTCTAATTACTTTATTTTCCAGATCACCAGACTGGGCCACAGCAACGCATGGCTGGGGACGGCTAGTAAATAAATAATTTTGTGACGCCTTGGTAGATGCTCAGGGGTGTTTCAGGGGTGCCAGTTTCAACAACACTACATCTCCCGGGGGAAAGTGCTTGGCACCTGGAGCTGCAGCTCATCCTGGCAGCCTTCCCTTCTCACTCTGCTTGTGGCTGCTTGTACTTCCATTGTGACACGTTCCCCTGACATTTAAGGGATTCTGAGGAGGAGGAGGAGGAGGAAGAGGGACGGATCCAGAAGGTGTTATTGGGTGACACCTGTTCGGCCCCACAACCGTTGTTGTGTGGAGTCCCACAGGGTTCAATTTTGTCCCCGATGTTATTTAACATCTACATGAAGCCGCTGGGGGAGATCATTCGGAGTTTCGGAATGAGATGTTATCTCTACGCAGATGATGTCCAAATCTGTCACTCCTTCTCACCTGTCACCAAGGAGGCTGTCCAGACCTTGAACCGGTGTTTAGCCGCTGTATCGGACTGGATGAGAGCTAACAAATTGAAATTGAATCCAGACAAGACAGAGGTCCTACTGGTCAGTCATAAGGCCGAACAGGGTATAGGGTTGCAGCCTGTGTTAGACGGGGTTGCACTCCCCCTGAAGACGCAGGTTTGCAGCTTGGGAGTGACCCTGGACTCATCGCTGAGCCTGGAACCTCAGGTCTCAGCGGTGGCCGGGAGAGCTTTCGCACAATTAAAACTTGTGCGCCAGCTGCGCCCGTACCTTGGGAAGTCAGATCTGGCCACGGTGGTCCACACTCTTGTCACATCCCGGCTGGATTACTGCAACGCACTCTATGTGGGGTTGCCTTTGAAGACTGCTCGGAAACTACAATTAGTCCAGCGAGAAGCAGCCAGATTGCTCACCGGAGCGACGTACAGGGAGCATACAACCCCCCTGTTGCGTCAGCTCCACTGGCTGCTGATCCAATTCCGAGCACAATTCAAAGTGTTGGTTTTGACCTACAAAACCCTATACGGTTCCGGCCCAGTGTATTTGTCCGAACGGATCTCCCTCTACGTCCCACCTCGAAGCTTAAGATCTTCTGGGGAGGCCCTGCTCTCGACCCCGCCACTGTCACAAGTGAGGCTGGCGGGGACGAGGAGCAGGGCCTTCTCAGTGGTGGCCCCCCACCTGTGGAATTCACTCCCCGGGGAGATTAGATCGTCATCTTCCCTTCTGGCGTTTAGGAAAAAACTGAAGACCTGGATCTGGGATCAAGCCTTTGATCATTCTGACAGCTAACTGAAGGATCTGATGATAGACAAGTGGAATGGAATGGATATATGGACTCTGTACCCTGAGCATGAGACTGTTTTATTGTTTTATTATGTACTGATGTTTTTAATTAATTGTTCAATTGTTGTATTTGTATTTGTGAGGAAGCGTTAATCCCACCGCTTGTCAACAAAATTATGTGAGGAAGTATTAATCTTCTTTAATGTCACCAATATTCTGTGAGGAACCTTCTTTTAGATATCAATTAAGCTGCCACCAATATGTTTAGAGACGCTGGTTTATGTCTCTGTTTATCTTTAGTTGTGTTGTGAGGTGACTTTGGTAGTGTGGAATGCACCAAGCATAAAAGCAATGGAGGAGGCAGGTTTGAAATACAAAGAGAACAAGTTTTATTGTTAACAGAACGTAATTGTTGCAGTTTTGAGAATTTGAACTTGGCACAAGGCTTGATGTTACAAAATGGCTGGTTTGAGATACATACAGGCTTCTGATGTTACAATTCTACAAACTCCTTCTTTAGTGAAGTGCTTATACTACTTCAGAGTTCCCTATTGTGAATATCCACACTGTTTGCCCTATACTCGGAACAAACCACTGATCACCAGTCTTTCCTTACTGGCGATCCTAAAACCTCCTCTGTTAGATTCTTTTTCCTCAAAGTAATCTAACTAGGTTTCACCTTCAGCTCTCTTGCTGAAGAAATATTCACAAATTCTAAGAACTACTGGATTCTCACAGCTTCACAACCCAGAGCCCTAACTGACTCTGAACCTCTTCCCCGGGTCTCATCCACCGGACTGAATATTAACTGACGCTTTCAAACCTTTTATTCCTTAAACTCCGCCCACCTCCTCTGAGGCTTTGTTACTATGGCAACCTATCTCTTACAGTTAGGCCATAGCAACTAATGTAAACCCTAAATACAGTTTAAATACAGTATAATAAACACTCTATAATAAACATTTCTCTACAGTATTGTTTGTGAATTGTCTTGGGCATCTAATTGTGCCTTCCCTGTAAGCCGCCCTGAGTCCCCCTCGGGGTGAGAAGGGCAGGGTATAAGTAAATGAAATAAATAAATAAATAAATACCGAGAACGGGCATCTTAAAGGCTAATGTGCCATAGAATCTAAAGTGCCCCTCCATTTACAAAGACTTGAAACCAAAAAAGAAAAAGAAATTTCCTGCTGAATGTAATGTACAGTGGCAGAACGTGCCCTCTTTTTGTCACTTAGCCATTGCGGTCACTGCCTGCTGAGAATCCCTTCTTTCAACACAAAAGTGTTGCAGCACCAAAGCTTCCAGTATTGGAAATTCCATAACCTATTGGAAATAAGTGCGCCATAACCTTATCGAAAAGGTAAACATGATGTCACATCAGTTCTGCAAATGCAAATCTTCATGAACATGCGGAGACCACCTTCTGAAAACCACTAGTCAAGAAAAGCATGAACATGAAAGGCACTGCAGACTCCTTCAACCAGAGAAGTCAGCCATAGCAGAGCACCTGATGAACCAACCTGGACACAGCATATTATTTGAGAACACAGAAATGCTGGACCACTCTCACAACCACCATGTCAGGCAACACAGAGAAGCCATTGAAATCCACAAGCATGTGGACAATTTCAACAGAAAGGAAGAGACCATGAAAATGAACAAAATCTGGCTACCACTATTAAAAAACTCTAAAATTACAACAGCAAAACAGCAGAGAGGAAACAACCAGGCACATCTTAACACCTCTCAATAGAACATTTTCCCAGGCTCAGCCAGGCCTTCAAATGCTAATGAAGGTGGTCAGTTGAAACATTCACACCTAGCCTCAGCAGAGAAGAGCTCTTTGCCCCACCCCAGCCATTCCACAGATATATAAACCCACTTTCCTACTTCCAACAGACCTCACTACCTCTGAGGATGCTTGCCATAGATGAAGCAAAACGTCAGGAGAAATGCCTCTAGAACATGGCCCTATAGCTCGAAAAACCCCACAAGAACCTAAAGCATGACCTTGTTAGAAGTCAACTCTTTGAACAAGCGATATTCATAAGCATTCATGGAATGGCACACGGGTAACTCAGCTGTTAAACTGAAGAACCATGTCTTTAAACTGCCAAGGATAAAGACATGCCACTACAAAAACAGATTTGGTTAGTGTTGAGTTTCATCCCTGACTCTACAAGGCTCCAGCCCTCAATGAGTACTTAGCCTAGATAGATTAGAATTTATTTATTTATCTTGTCAGGAGCGAACCAAAACAGTTGTATTGCATTAAAAAACAGACAAACAAACAAACAAGACACAAAGTTTGCAGACTTGGTATTCTATTAAATGTCCTTTGAACAGTAGCTGGCCACTTGGGGTGCCTCTGGTGTTGCCGCAAGAAGACCATTGTGCATGTGGCAGGGCTCAGGTTGCATTGCAGCAGGTGGTCAGTGGTTTGCTCTTCTCCACACTCGCATGTAGAATCATAGAATTGTAGAGTTGGAAGAGAACTCATGGGCCATTCAGTCCAACCCCATTCTGCCAAGAAGCAGGAAAATTGCATTCAAAGCACCCCTGACAGATGGCCGTCCAGCTTTTGTTTACAAGCTTCCAAAGAAGGAGCCTCCACCACACTCCGGGGCAGAGAGTTCCCCTGCTGAACAGCTCTCACAGTCAGGAAGTTCTCAGGGAGCAGGCTATCTCATCGCCTGAGCTCTGCAAGTGCAGCATTCTTCCGAATGAAGCAGAGAATGTTTGAGGATCGGGACCTCCATAAGGTGACCAAGCAATTGTCCTCCCAACCCTGCTATATGCCTGCGAGACGTGGACTGTCTTGTTGTTGTTCATTCGTTCAGTCGTCTCCGACTCTTTGTGACCTCATGGACCAGCCCACGCCAGAGCTCCCTGTCGGCCGTCACCACCCCCAGTTCCTTCAAGGTCAGTCCAGTCACTTCAAGGATGCCATCCATCCATCTTGCCCTTGGTCGGCCCCTCTTCCTTTTGCCTTCCACTTTCCCCAGCATAATTGTCTTCTCTAGGTTTTCCTGTCTCCTCATGTCTCCTCCTTCAACTTTGTCTCTAGTCTCCTTCCCTCCAATGAGCAGTCGGGCTTTATTTCCTGGAGGATGGACTGGTTGGATCTTCTCGCAGTCCAAGGCACTCTCAGAACTTTCCTCCAGCACCACAGCTCAAAAGCATCTCTCTTCCTTCGCTCAGCCTTCCCGAAGGTCCAGCTCTCACATCCGTAGGTGACTACAGGGAATACCATGGCTTGGACTAGGCAATGGATCTTTGTTGCCAGTCTGATGTCTCTACTCTTGACTCTTTTATCGAGTTTGGACATTGCTCTCCTCCCAAGAAGTATTTTTCTGTAAGCGACCCCAAAATGGCAGGGCCAAGCAGGACCGCAGCACTGTGTAAACAGGGCCTTTCTCTCTCCCACACCCTTCACAGGGAACAGGCTTTTACTTTAACTTTCTATTGGCAATCCATTCGGCATGGCCAAAGAGGTCTATAGCACTGTGATCGCACACACGCCGGGTGTAAAAGGAAAACTATAAGTCTGGCTATTCCTGGTGGCTATCGGTATACCCTCTGATGTACTTCAGTTCTTTAAAATAAAGACTCTTGAGACAGGATTAAAGATAACCAAATATGTTTACTGGATCAAAAGGCAAAGTTAACTTCAGTCAAGAGTTCTTGAAAGGCGAATCAAAATAAAATATTACAAAGACAAAGTTTGTTGCTTGAATCTGGTTACACTGGAAATGAACACTTGACTATATTTGCACAATATGAGGTAAAATACTTGGCTATCATTGTGGTAAGTCATTTGGTAAAATACTTGGCTATTGAAAGTAAAATATTGGACTACAATGGTAAAGTACAGAACTATAATAACTATATGGTAGAAGTACAAGGTACAATGACTGTTTTGTAAATACTCAGTAAATACTAAGCTATATGATATATACACAGCTATGATGGTAAATACTATCTATGCTAATGGTATAGTACAAGCTATGATGATGGACAAAGCTATATTGGTAAAGCACTCTGGGCTATAGTGGTAAGTACTAGACTATGTTGACTATGTGGTAAATACACAACTATGTTGTTGTTGTTCATTCGTTCAGTCGTCTCCGACTCTTCGTGACCTCATGGACCAGCCTACGCCAGAGCTCCCTGTTGGCCGTTACCACCCCCAGCTCCCTCAAGGTCAGTCCAGTCACTTCAAGGATGCCATCCATCCATCTTGCCCTTGGTCGGCCCCTCTTCCTTTTGCCTTCCACTTTCCCCAGCATAATTGTCTTCTCTAGGCTTTCCTGTCTCCTCATGATGTGGCCAAAGTACTTCAGCTTTGTCTCTAGTATCTTTCCCTCCAGTGAGCAGTCGGGGTTTATTTCCTGGAGGATGGACTGGTTGGATCTTCTCGCAGTCCAAGGCACTCTCAGCACTTTCCTCCAGCACCACAGCTCAAAAGCATCGATCTTCCTTCGCTCAGCCTTCCCTAAGGTCCAGCTCTCACATCCGTAGGTGACTATGGGGAATACCATGGCTTTGACTATGCGGATCTTTGTTGCCAGTGTGATGTCTCTACTCTTCACTATTTTATCGAGACTGGACATTGCTCTCCTCCCAAGAAGTAAGCGTCTTCTGATTTCCTGGCTACAGTCTGCATCTGCAGTAATCTTTGCACCTAGAAATACAAAGTCTGTCACGGCCTCCACGGTTTCTCCCTCTATTTTCCAGTTGTCAATCATTCTTGTTGCCATAATCTTGGTTTTTTTGACGTTTAGCTGCAACCCGGCTTTTGCGCTTTCTTCTTTCACCTTGATTAGAAGGCTCCTCAGCTCCTCCTCGCTTTCGGCCATCAGAGTGGTGTCATCTGCATATCTGAGGTTGTTAATGTTTCTTCCAGCAATTTTCACCCCAGCTTTGCATTCATCCAGCCCCGCACATCGCATGATGTGTTCTGCATACAAGTTAAAAAGGTTGGGTGAGAGGATGCAGCCTTGCCGGACGCCTTTCCCAATCTGGAACCCGTCTCCTGTTCCGTGGTCAGTTCTTACTGTTGCTACTTGGTCCTTGTACAGATTCCTCAGGAGAGAGACAAGGTGGCTTGGGATGCCCATCCCACCAAGAACTTGCCACAATTTATTATGATCCACACAGTCAAAGGCTTTAGAATAGTCAATGAAGCAGAAGTAGATGTTTTTCTGAAACTCCCTGCTTTTCTCCATTATCCAGCGGATATTGGCAATCTGGTCTCTCGTTCCTCTGCCTTTTCTAAACCCAGCTTGAACATCTGGCAACTCTCGCTCCATGTATTGCTGGAGTCTTCCTTGCAGGATCTTGAGCATTACCTTACTGGCATGAGAAATAAGGGCCACTGTACGGAAGTTTGAGCAGTCTTTCGCATTTCCCTTTTTTGGTATGGGGATATAAGTTGATTTTTTCCAGTCTGATGGCCATTCTTGTGTTTTCCATATTTGCTGGCATATGGCATGCATCACCTTGACAGCATCATCTTTTAAGATTTTAAACAGTTCAGCTGGGATCCCGTCGTCTCCTGCTGCCTTGTTGTTAGCAATGCTTCTTAAGGCCCATTCAACCTCACTCCTCAGGATGTCTGGTTCTAATTCATTCACCACACCGTCAAAGCTATCCTCGATATTGTTATCCTTCCTATACAGATCTTCTGTATAGTCTCGCCACCTTCTCTTGATCTCTTCAGCTTCTGTTAGGTCCCTGCCATCTTTGTTTCTTATCATACCAATTTTTGCCTGAAATTTACCTCCAATGTTTCTAATTTTCTGGAAGAGGTCTCTTGTCCTTCCTATTCTGTTGTCTTCTTCCACTTCCATGCATTGCTTATTTAAAAATACTTCCTTATCTCTTCTGGCTAACCTCTGGAATTGCGCATTTAACTGGGCATATCTCCCCTTATTATCCCTGTTTCCTTTTGCTTTCCTCCTTTCTTGGGCTACTTCCAGTGTCTCAGCAGACAACCATTTTGCCTTCTTGGTTTTCTTTTTCTTTGGAACGTACTTTGTTGCCGCCTCCTGAACAATGTCGCGGACTTCTGTCCATAGTTCTTCTGGGACTCTGTTTACTAAATCTAGTCCTTCAAATCTGTTCTTCACTTCCACTGTATATTCGCTAGGAATGTTAGTGAGATCATATCTAACTGGTCTGTGTATTTTCCCTGATCTCTTTAGTTTTATTCTAAATTGGGCAATAAGAAGTTCGTGATCTGAGCTACAGTCAGCCCCAGGTCTTGTTTTCACCGACTGGATGGATGTCCGCCACCTTTGGCTGCAAAGGATGTAGTCAATCTGATTTCGGTGTTGACCATCTGGTGAGGTCCATGTATAAAGCCGTCTTTTAGGTTGTTGGAAGAGAGTGTTTGTTATACACAGCGAGTTTTCCTGGCAAAATTCTATCAGCCTGCGTCCCGCTTCATTTTGTTCTCCCAGACCATGCTTGCCTGTGATCCCAGTTGTCATTTGACTTCCCACCTTGGCATTCCAGTCTCCTGTAATGAAAATAATGTCTCTTTTTGGTGTGTTATCCAGTAGGTCCTGCAGATCCTCATAGAACTGATCTACTTCTGCTTCTTCAGCAGCTGTGGTTGGGGCGTATATTTGGATCACTGTGATGTTGAAAGGCTTTCCTTGCACTCGAATTGAGATCATTCTGTCATTTTTTGGGTTGTATCCAAGCACCGCTTTAGCGAATTTCTTATTAATTATGAAGGCTACTCCATTTCTTCGATGTTCCTCTTGTCCGCAGTAGTAGATCTGGTGGTCATCTGATGTGAAGTGGCCCATTCCAGTCCATTTCAGTTCGCTGACCCCCAGAATGTCTATCTTTAGTCTTGACATCTCACCAATAACAACATCCAATTTACCCTGGCTCATAGATCTTACATTCCAGGTTCCTATGGTGTGTTGATCTTTAGAGCATCGGATTCGTCGTTCGCCTCCAGTACCGTCGGCCGCTAGCCTTCCTTTCGGCTTTGAGCTAGCTGCGTCATCACATCTGGGGCTAGTTGAACTTATCCTCTGCTCCTCCCCAGTAGCATTTTGGCCATCTTCCGACCTGGGAGTCCCATCTTCCAATGGCATACCGACATCTCTCTGGTTGTACTGGTCCATTTAGTTTTCTTGGCAAGGATACTGGAGTGGTTTGCCATTGCCTTCCCCAGGGATCACGCTTGGTCTGACCTCTCTGCCACAACCGTCCCGTCTTGGGTGGCCCTTCACGGTTTCGCTCATGACATCATTGAGGTGCTCAAGCTCCAGCGCCCCGACAAGGCGGTGATCCTTTGCTATGATGAGGTATATATATATACGTGCTATAGAATACCTGTTTAGATTTCCAGGCCAAGGAACCCAGACAATTTCTGGCCTTCTTCTCTAAAGCTCTAACCCAGAATAAGGAGGGAAAACCCTTTCAGACAAGTTCTGAGGCAAAAAGGCTAAACCAACAGAGCCAGGCCTACAGGTTTTAAAAAATCTTGTAACCTGACTTTCTGGATGTTCCTCGTACAGTGCGAACTTTGCACTTGGAGGGAAGCAGAATAAGGACGCTCACTTTTCACCTTCACCACAATGCCAGTCATAGAATCCTAGAGTTGGAAGAGACCTCGTGGGCCATCCAGTCCAACCCCATTCTGCCAAGAAGCAGGACAATCGCCTTCAAAGCACCATCCAGCCTCTGTTCAAAATCCTCCATAGAAGGATGCTCCACCACAATTCGGGGTAGAGAGTTCCTCTGCTGAACAGCTTTCACAGTTAGGAAGTTCTTCCTAATGTTCAGGTGGAATCTTCTTTCCTGTAGTTTGAAGCCACTGCTTTGTGTTCTAGTCTCCAGGGCAGCAGAAAACAAGTTTGCTCCCTCCTCTCTGTGACTTCCCCTCGCATATTTATATCATGTCTATCATGTCTCCTCTCAGTCTTCTCTTTTGCAGGCTAAACATGCCCAGCTCTTTAGGGCACTCGTCATAGGGCTTGTTCTCCAGACCCTTGTAGTCCACGCTCTGGTTACATCCCGTTTAGACTACTGCAACGCTCTCTACGTGGGGTTGCCTTTGAAGACAGCTCGGAAGCTCCAACTAGTCCAACGCTCGGCAGCCATGATTTTAACAGGAGCGGAGCGCAAGGAGCATACAACCCCCCTGTTGCGCCAACTCCACTGGCTACCGATCTGCTACCGGGCTGAATTCAAAGTGCTGGCGTTGGCCTTTAAAGCCCTAAACGGTTCTGGCCCAAGCTACCTATTTGACCGCATCTCTGCCTATGAACCCACCAGAACTTTGAGATCTTCCGGGGAGGCCCTGCTCTCGATCCCGCCTGCTTCTCAAGCTTGGCTGGCGGGGACGAGAGATAGAGCCTTCTCGGTGGTGGCTCCTCGGCTGTGGAACGCCCCTCCTACGGACATTAGACTAGCACCATCTCTAATGGTATTCCGCAAAAAGGTGAAGACCTGGATGTTTGTGCAGGCGTTTGAGTAATTTAGTGCAATCTGGTAATGGAACATAGGAATGGAACAATGGACGACGAACCTGGACTACGCTTGGATGATGAGAAGATTGGGTACGGCTGTTTTTTGTAATAATTGTGCATTGTAATTGCTTATTGGTAATTTATGGATAATGTGTTAAGACAATTGTTATATGTTGTATGGAACCACTGCTGTTTCTACTGTTTTTACTGTTTGTGAACCGCCGTGAGTCGTCTTCGGGCTTGAGATACAGCGGTATAGAAGCAAAGTAAATAAATAAATAAATAAAATAGTCGCCCTCCTCTGGACACATTCCAGCTTGTCAATATCTCTCTTGAATTGTGGTGCCCAGAATTGGACACAATATTCCAGGTGTGGTTTAACCAAAGCAGAATAGAGGGGTAGCATTACTTCCCTGGATCTAGACACTATGCTCCTATTGATGCAGGCCAAAATCCCATTGGCTTTTTTTGCCGCCATATCACATTGTTGGCTCATGTTTGACTTGTTGTCCACAAGGACTCCAAGATCTTTTTCACACGTACTGCTCTCGAGCCAGGCCTCGTCCCCCATTCTATATCTTAGCATTTTGTTTTTTCTGCCTAAGTGGAGTATCTTGCACTGTTGAACTTCATTTTGTTAGTTTTGGCCCATCTCTCTAAGGATTTAACTAAATTTATATGGAATGGAAGAAAATCTATCATTGCTTGCAAAAACCTAACAGATGTCAAAGAGAGGGGGGCTTAGCGCTGCCAAACATTGGTTATTAATATGAAGCGATAGGCTTCCGCTGGCTAAAGGAGTGGGTTAGATTAGAAAATTGAGTTTTACTCTATCTAGAAGGATATAAACTAAATTTGGCTGGAATAAGAGTAAGTCTATTAGCGATTTTGAAAAGATATAAGACTTTTTAATGTAATAGTGATTATATAAAACAAATCTGTCTATATTATGATATAATATTTATATTCAAAATCTTATAAGGGGTTGGTTTAACCTCTGGTTTCCAGTTGAACTGAATTATCATGTTGCGAAAGGATTAATGTCTAAAAAGAGTGTCACCAACATGAAAAGTTTGGAAAGCTCTGTTTTCGGGAGTCTCTCTGGGGTCAAATACTACTGTTCTTTCCAATGTGAATTCTATGTCTATGTAGATTTGAACTCTCAGGCTCTTTCCACACACCATGCGTTTCTAGAGTTTCTCCCTAGTGTGGGTCCTTTGATGCAATCGTAGATTTCCAATCTGAGTGAAACTGTGTCCACACTGCAAAGCATTTATAGGGTTTCTCCCCAGTGTGAGTCCTTTGATGCGAGCACAGGTGTGCATGCTGAGTGAAGCTCTGTCCACACTCCAGGCATGTTTAGGGTTTCTCCCCAGTATGAGTCCTTTGATGTGAACGTAGACCTGAATCATAAGGGAAGTTCTTTCCACACTCCAAGCATGTATAGGGTTTCTCCCCAGTGTGAGTCCTTTGATGCAAACGTAACTTTCCACTATCAATGAAGCTCTTTCTACATTCCAGGCATTTATAGGGTTTCTCCCCAGTGTGAGTTCTTTGATGCATAAGTAGACCTCCATTCTTAGTGAAGCTCTTTCCACACTCCAGGCATATATAGGGTTTCTCCCCTGTATGAGTCCTTTCATGAAAACGTAGACCTGAATTACGAGTGAAGCTCTGTCCACACTCCAGGCATTTAAAGGGTTTCTCCCCAGTGTGAATCCTTTGATGCGAACGTAGTTGTGTACTACGAATAAAGCTCTGTCCACACTCCAGGCATTTGTAGGGTTTCTCCCCAGTGTGAGTCCTTTGATGTGTACGTAGATTTCCATTGTCACTGAAGCTTTGTCCACACTCCAGGCATTCATAGGGTTTCTCCCCAGTGTGAGTCCTTTGATGTTTACGTAGATTTCCATTGTTAGTGAAGCTCTGTCCACACTCCAGGCATGTATAAGGTTTCTCCCCAGTGTGAATTCTTTGATGTTTATGTAGACTTGAATTATCAATGAAGCACTTTCCACACTCCAGGCATGCATAGTGTTTTTCCCCAGTGTGAGTCCTTTGATGCAGTCGTAGATGTCCACTGACATTGAAGCTCTGTCCACACTCTAGACACTTATAGGGTTTCTCCCCAGTGTGAGTCCTTTGATGTGTACATAGATTTCCATTGTTATTGAAGCTCTGTCCACACTCCAGGCATTTAAAGGGTTTCTCCCCAGTGTGAGTCCTTTGATGCAAATGTAGACTTGAATTACGAGAGAAGCTCTGTCCACACTCCAGGCATTTATAGGGTTTCTCCCCAGTGTGAGTCCTTTGATGTGTACGTAGATTTCGATTGTTATTGAAGCTCTGTCCACACTCCAGGCATTTAAAGGGTTTCTCCCCAGTGTGAGTCCTTTGATGCAAATGTAGACTTGAATTACGAGAGAAGCTCTGTCCACACTCCAGGCATTTATAGGGTTTCTCCCCAGTGTGAGTCCTTTGATGTGTACGTAGATTTCCATTGTTATTGAAGCTCTGTCCACACTCCAGGCATTTAAAGGGTTTCTCCCCAGTGTGAGTCCTTTGATGCAAATGTAGACTTGAATTACGAGAGAATCTCTGTCCACACTCCAGGCATTTATAGGGTTTCTTCCCAGTGTGAGTCCTTACATGCACTCGTAGATTTCCATTCTCAGAGAAGCTAAGTCCACACTCCAAACATTTAAAAGGTTTCTCCCCAGTATGAGTTCTTTGATGTCTATGTAGACTTGAATTATCAGTAAAGCTCTTTCCGCACTCCAGGCATGCATAGGGTTTCTCCCCAGTGTGAGTCCTTTGATGCAAACGTAACTTTCCACTATCAATGAAGCTCTTTCTACATTCCAGGCATTTATAGGGTTTCTCCCCAGTGTGAGTCCTTTGATGCTTACGTAGATTTCCATTGTTAGTGAAGCTCTTTCCACACTCCAGGCATTTATAGGGTTTCTCCCCAGTATGAGTCCTTTGATGCAAATGTAGACTTGAATTACGAGAGAAGCTTTGTCCACATTCCAGGCATGCATAGGGTTTCTCCCCAGTGTGAGTACTTTGATGTCTATGTAGACTTGAATTATCGGTAAAGCTCTTTCCGCACTCCAGGCATGCATAGGGTTTTTCCCCAGTGTGAGTCCTTTGATGCAGTCGTAGATGTCCACTGACAGTGAAGCTCTGTCCACACTCTAAACACTTATAGGGTTTCTCCCCAGTGTGAGTCCTTTGATGTCTACGTAGACTTCCATTGTTACTGAAGCTCTGTCCACACTCCAGGCATTTATAGGGTTTCTCCCCAGTGTGAGTCCTTTGATGTTTACGTAGATTTCCATTGTTAGTGAAGCTCTTTCCACACTCCAGGCATGCATAGGGTTTCTCCCCAGTATGAGTCCTTTGATGCAAACGTAGACCTGAATTACGAGAGAAGCTCTGTCCACACTCCAGGCATTTATAGGGTTTCTTCCCAGTGTGAGTCCTTACATGCACTCGTAGATTTCCATTCTCAGAGAAGCTAAGTCCACACTCCAAACATTTAAAAGGTTTCTCCCCAGTGTGAGTCCTTTGATGTTTACGTAGATTTCCATTGTTAGTGAAGCTCTTTCCACACTCCAGGCATGCATAGGGTTTCTTCCCAGTATGAGTTTTTTCATGCACACGTAGACTTTCATTCTCACTGAAGCTCTTTCCACACTCCAGGCATTTATAGGCTTTCTCCCCAGTATGAGTTGTTTGATGTCTATGTAGATATGAACGATGAGTGATGCTCTGTCCACACTCCAGAGACTTATAGGGCTTCTTCCCAGTGTGGGTCCTTTCATGTTTCTGCAGATGATCCCTCCGAGTAAAACTCTTTCCACACTCCAGGCATTTAAATGCTTTCTCCTCCATGCCAATAGTGATATGGATGTTGAATTGCAATGCAGATAGTTGGCACTACTTTTTTCCCTTTCTTATCTGTAAATGAAGTCAGGAATCGGCAAGATCATCACCTTGAGATTCCTTCTTCCTATATTAATGGTTTCCTTACTGCACCCAAGAGTTGGCTCCATAGAATCCTCATTTCCCTGGTGAAGAAAGAAGCAAAAGATCAGGGATGAAAGACAGAAACCTTCTTTACCTACAAGATTTCCCCCTTTTCCCTTCATGGGTCATGTTGAAAATGGGAATACCAAGAAATGCAGACATCAGGGTCTCAAGCACATACACAGATGCCAACAAAGGCAATCACTGTTTCGTAAACAAGAAGCGAATGCATCCTGAAAGAAAAAATGAAAAGAAAGGATGGAGAATGAAAAGAATGAATGATAGAAGGAAGAAAGGGTGATTCCTAATATTTATCTCCCTTTGGCAGGATAAAGCACGGTATACATATAATACTAATTCTAATAATACTAATACTACTACTAATAATAATACCACCAAAGTCAACATCGACGCCGAAATACAACACCGCCTGAGGTCTGCAAGTGCAGCATTTTCCAGAATGAAGCAGAGAGTGTTTGAGGACCGGGACATCCGTAGGGAGACCAAGGTGCTTGTCTATAAAGCTATTGTCCTCCCAACCCTGCTCTATGCCTGTGAGACGTGGACTGTCTACAGACGTCACATGCAGCTCCTGGAACATTCCCATCAGCGCTGGCTCCGGAAAATTCTGCAAATCTCCTGGGAAGACAAGCGGACAAACGTCAGTGTGCTGGAAGAAGCAAAGACCACTAGCATTGAAGCGATGGTCCTCCAACATCAATTCCGCTGGGCCGGCCACGTTGTCCGGATGCCTGACCACCGTCTCCCAAAGCAGTTGCTCTACTCCGAACTTAAGAACGGAAAACGGAACGTTGGTGGACAGGAAAAGAGATTTAAAGATGGGCTTAAAGCCAACCTTAAAAACTCTGGCATAGACACTGAGAACTGGGAAGCCCTGGCCCTTGAGCGCTCCAGCTGGAGGACAGCTGTGACCAGCAGTGCTACAGAATTTGAGGAGGCACGAATGGAGGGTGAAAGAGTGAAACGTGCCAGGAGGAAGGCGCGTCAAGCCAACCCCGACCGGGACCACCTTCCACCTGGAAACCAATGCCCTCACTGCGGAAGAAGATGCAGAGCAAGAATAGGGTTCCACAGCCACATACGGACCCACAAGGAAATCCATAATGGAAGACCATCTTACTCGTCCAACGAGGGATCGCCTAAGTAAGTAAGTACTACTAATAATAATTTTATTTATAACCTGCCCTCTCCCCCCGAGGGGACTCTGGGTGGTTTCCAGGAAATAACAAAAATGGCAAACATTCAATGCCAAGAACAGCTGCGTAGCAATAAAGACGTAAACAAGGAATAAATGATCTCAATATAACTTATAAAACCAACCCAAAATTAGCTGAGAATTAAATTAAGTAAACATAATGTAACATAAGGAGTCATACAAATTAAACACAATACATTAATACTATGCCATGTCCAGCGGGCTGAGGTAGACCAACGTGAGGATATATGCAAAAGGATATTAATCCTCCACCTCTCCATAAACTAGATTGCAGATAGGTTTTTTTAAAGGAGGAAAGAGGGAGGCATTTATATATTTTCAAATATTTTATCAGACAATGCATTTTTTTTACTGACATATGCAGATACAAAGACAACCCACCACCCACAGTAGAGCAACCCCACAACCTACCCACTACATTGACTTTCATCACTTTACCTCACGGGGTCTGTACACATTTTATTTAACCCTTTATATTTCTAGTTCAATTAATTCCTCTTACGAGAGAGAATTCACACCATCCGCAAAGAACTCGCAAACACAGACAAGGAACTGCTGCACCTCCATATCAACATCAGTAATGCTAATCAAGGTGATCAGCTGAAACATTCACACCTAGCCCCAGCAGACAAGAGTCCTTTGTCCCACCCTGGTCATTCCACAGATATATAAACCCATTTTTGCTACTTCCAACAGACCTCACTACCTCTGAGGATGCTTGCCATAGATGCAGGCAAAACGTCAGGAGAAAAATTGCCTCCAGAACATGGCCATATAGCCCGGAAAAAACTACAACAACCCAATTCCTAGGTTCTTGTGGGTTTTTTCGGGCTATAGGGCCATGTT
The DNA here is from genome assembly GCF_037176765.1 of Anolis sagrei. Classification (NCBI taxonomy): domain Eukaryota; kingdom Metazoa; phylum Chordata; class Lepidosauria; order Squamata; family Anolidae; genus Anolis; species Anolis sagrei. The sequence goes on along the minus strand of NC_090021.1, from coordinate 4,338,674 downwards.
CTAGAGGCATTTCTCCTGACGTTTCACCTGCATCTATGGCAAGCATCCTCAGAGGTAGTGAGGTCTGTTGGAATTAGGACAATGGGTTTATATATCTGTGGAATGGCTGGGGTGGGGCAAAGAGCTCTTCTCTGCTGGAGCTAGGTGTGAATGTTTCAACTGACCACCTTCATTAGCATTTGAAGGCCTGGTTGAGCCTAGGAAAATCTTTTGTTGAGAGGTGTTAAGATGTCTACCGTATACCATGCAGCTGTGGACAAGTCTACATAGGGACCACTAAACGCAGCGCCCAAACACGAATCAAGGAACATGAAAGGCACTGCAGACTACTTCAACCAGAGAAGTCAGCCATAGCAGAGCACCTGATGAACTAGCCCAGACACAGCAGATTATTGGAGAACACAGAAATGCTGGACCACTCTCACAACCACGTCAGGCTACACAGAGAAGCCACTGAAATCCACAAGCATGTGGACAATTTCAACAGAAAGGAGGAAACCATGAAAATGAACAAAATCTGGCTACCAGTATTAAAAAAACTCTAAAATTACAACAACAAAACAGCAGAGAGGAAACAACCAGGCACATCTTAACACCTCTCAACAAAAGATTTTCCCAGGCTCAGCCAGGCCTTCAAATGCTAATGAAGGTGGTCAGTCGAAACATTCACACCTAGCTCCAGCAGAGAAGAGCTCTTTGCCCCACCCCACATCCTTCTCCAGATTGACCCCCTCTCTTTCCTCCCTTTCCTTTCCCCCCCCCCCCCCCCCCGCCTTTCTCTCTTGAGTCTTGGCTCTCGGCAGCATGGAGGTACCTGCTGGGAACTCACACGGGAGGGATTGTGTGTGTGTGTGTGTGTGCGCCGAGAAAGCTCACCCATATTGAGTTATGGGAAGGAATTCTGGGAAATGAAGTCCAGTATTCAAAGAAAGGACAAAAAGGCGCGCTTTGTGAGTTAACAAAAGCTGTCCAGGAAGGCACAATCAAAACACTCCCAAAAGATGTCCATCAAGTTTTACTTTATAGCAACCCTGGGCTATAATATATCTACAATAATAATATCTATATATCTATCATAATAATATATATAAGTCTACCATATGTGTGTGTGTGTGTGTCTATGATATCTATATGCCTGTAACAATAATATCTACTAGGCTTGGGCGGTTTTGTTCGTTAATTTCGTAATTCATTATTAATTCGTATTTAAATTAGGTTACAATCCAATATTGAGCCATGCAGGACTACTGTGAGGAGTAATTAAAAATCGAAACAATTTTTCCAATTTATTTCGTATTGTTTCGTAATTGTTTCGAAATTGTTTTGTAATTGTTTCGTAATTATTTCCGTATGTCTGGTGCAAGTTTTATAGTTGTTTGTTTTATCATTGATAAAAAATAAATTATCACACCAACAGTCAACAACAGAGGGAGAGGGAAGCTTCAGAAGTTCCCTCTGTCCCATCTGGAGGGTTTTTTAGCATACTGCGCAATCACGTCTGCCATTAACGTATATTTTGAAATGTTTTAAAGGGAAACTTCGGAATTCTTTAAAAAAAACGAAACGCAAGGGCCCCCCTAAAAAACGAAACGAGTTTAGAACCAAATTTTTCTATAGTTACCCAAGCCTAATATCTACATGTCTATAATAATATCCATATGTCTATAATTATAATATCTGTCTGTCAATAATATCTATACATCTATTATAATAATAATACCTATATGCCTATAATCTCTATGTCTATAATAATAATATCTATATTCACGTATAATATCTGTCAAGACCCAGGCGGACCAGCAAGGCAAGACAGCAGTTAAGGAGTTAAACAAAGGTCTTTAATGTCAATTAACATAAGAAAATGGGCTCTTAAAAGCAGAGCGGTAAACACAAAAGGGCTTGCAGCCAGCAAGATCAGTCCTCGCTGGGAAAAGGAAAGCAGCAATAACACAGGCAGTAAGGCTTGAAGTCAGCAGCAAAAACTCAGTCCATTCCAAATCCAAACAAAACAGCAAACAGCAATCCGCATGAGGAGCGGTCCAACTAAGTCACCAAGGGATAAGCAGGAGCGTAGAGTGGTCAGGCAGTCCGAGGGTCAGGGCAGGAGATAAGACTCACGAATCCAGTCCCGGCAAGGTCGTCCACACAATCAGGAATCCACGAAGCTGTAAGCAGGAGCTCAGGGCAAGAGTTAAACACAAGGCACACAGTAACACGACACTTTGAACTCTGCAACTAGACTGCTCCCAAACTGCTCCTTAAATCTCATCCGAGTAGCTGGAGTCACTTCCAGGTGCATCCATTTCCACAGGTGAATCACGACTTCTCCATTGCTGCCATTCTGTACTTCGGACTGCATCCTGCAAAGTAGTATCTGAAACCCAAGTGTCAGTAAAACCCTGGAACTCATCACTAGAAGTGGGAGCATTAACCACATCTAACACTTCCTGGACCTTGGTCCAATCCAGCTCTTCCTCTTCGCTGTCAAACTCCTCACAATCAGCTACATCTTTAAGGCATTTAGAAACAGATTCCTCATCACTATCCGAGCTGCGTGCTACTCGCTTTACACCGCGGTAATCCTCCACCTCCATTTCCTCACGAGTAAACCCCTCAAAATCCTCCTCATCCGTAGGCTCTAGGAACAAGTCTCTAATACGCTTCAGCTGTTGCTGAGCATCTTCCTCTTCCAAACCTCGTTTCCTTCTACTACTACTAGTAGGTACATGAGACAGACGCTGAGTCACAACAATATCTATAATATCTATATGCCTATAATAATATCTATAAGTCTGTAATAATATCCATACATCTGTTCCCGGTTTTTGCTCGAAAGATATTTAACCCTGTGCTCCTTCTATTTTCAATCAGTTTTATACTAATTTATGCAATGCTTTCGATATGAAATAAATAAATAACATCTATAAACATAATACCTACATGCCTTTAATAATATTTGTGTCTATAATACTATCTATATACCTATAATAATATCTATACATCTGTAACAACAACAACAATAATATCTATATAATATCTTTGGACTGGGTTATATGGCAGTGTGGACTCAGGTAACCCACGGCCCTTCCACATATCCATATAACCCTTTGGCCTCAAGGAGACTGAAATGGGCCTATATTAGGCTGACACTTTGCCACTTCAGTTGTGTATTGATAGCTTAGGAACCAGCTCTTCCTCTTTTCTTTCTTTCTCATTTCTCCGCAATGGGCCACAGCAATGCGTGGACGGGTACAGCTAGTCTGTATAAATAAAAATGTAATGTTCGTTTGTGATATTCACAGAACTCAAAAACTGCTGGGAAAATTGACACCAAATTTGTACACAACACAACATTCAGAGCAATCTATGTCCTGCACTAAAAAAAAAATCCTCCCAAAAAACAGTAAGACCTTTAAATTTAAAAAAAAGGAAAAAGAGAACACTGCGCATGCGTACAAACCCATTATCTTTCCCCCCACCCCTGCCGCGCGGGCACAGCCAGCGTGAGAGGCACCAACGGCATGCCCAACCGGCAATCAGCCGAGATGGCATCCCGCAGCCATGGCAGAACAAAGGGGCAGCACTGGGTGAGCAAGGCCTGCCTCCAAAGCACTTCCCTCCCGCCTGCGAGGATCCTTCCTTCCACAGGCAAGAGGTAAAGATGGGAAGGAAGGAAAGCAGGAGAGAAGAAAGGAGAGAGGAAAGAGGGAGGGGAAAAAAGCAGGAAAGAGAGAAGGAAGGATGGAAGCAAGAGCAAAGGAAGGAAAGAGGGAAAGAAGGAAGAAAGGAGAGAAAGAAGGAAAATAAAAGAAAAGGGGGAGGGAGGGAGGAAAGAGAGACAGAAAGGAAAAAGGAAGGAACGAAGGAAAGAGGGAGAGAAGAAAGGAGAGAGAGAAAGAGGGAAAGAAAGCAGGAAAGAGAGAAGGAGGGGTGGAAGTGAAGAGCAAAGGAAGGAAAGAGGGAGAGAAGGAAGAAAGGAGAGAAAGAAGGAAAATAAAAGAAAAGGGGGGAGGGAGGAAAGAGAGAAGGAAAGGAAAAAGGAAGGAATGAAGGAAAGAGGGAGAGAAGAAAGGAGAGAGAGAAAGAGGGAGGGAAAGAAAGCAGGAAAGAGAGAAGGAGGGATGGAAGCGAAGAGCAAAGGAAGGAAAGGGAGAGAAGGAAGAAAGGCGAGAAAGAAGGAAAATAAAAGAAAAGGGGAGGGAGGAAAGAGTGGAGGAAAGGAAAAAGGAAGGAAAGAAGGAAAGAGGGAGAGAAGAAAGAAGAGAGAGAAAGAGGGAGGGAAAGAAAGCAGGAAAGAGCGAAGGAGGGATGGAAGCGAAGAGCAAAGGAAGGAAAGAGGGAGAGAAGGAAGAAAGGAGAGAAAGAAGGAAAATAAAAGAAAAGGGGGGGAGGGAGGAAAGAGTGGAGGAAAGGAAAAAGGAAGGAATGAAGGAAAGAGGGAGAGAAGAAAGGAGAGAGAGAAAGAGAGAGGGAAAGAAAGCAGGAAAGAGAGAAGGAGGGATGGAAGTGAAGAGCAAAGGAAGGAAAGAGGGAGAGAAGAAAGAAAGGAGAGAAAGAAGGAAAATAAAAGAAAAGGGGGAGGGAAGAAATTTATTTATGTATTTATATTTATTTCGTGTACTTCTACCCCGCCCTTCTCAACCCCCGAGGGAGGACTCAGGGCGGCTTACAAAAAGGCACAATTCGATGCCGGCACAACAACAAGGTAAAAAGTAAAACATATAAACAGTAATTAAAACAATTAAAACAATCCATTATACATCACAATCCCTAAAAACAATCTAGTGCTCAACGTTTACCAGCTCATAGTCCGTAAATTCAAATTCCACATTGTCCAATCCATCAATTCTAGTCGTCGCTTGTCCCTTATCTATCCACCAGATTACCCGAAAGCCTGGTCCCAAATCCATGGTTTTAATTTCCTTCTAAAGGAGACGAGGGATGTCGATGACCTAATCTCCCTGGGGAGTGAGTTCCACAGGTGAGGGGCCACCACCGAGAAGGCCCTGCTCCTCGTCCCCACCAATCTCACTTGTGATAGAGGTGGGGCCGAGAGCAGTGCCTCCCCAGATATTAAACTACGAGGCGGGATGTAGAAGGAGATGCTTTGAGAAAGTTTGAGAAAGTAAAGAACAGATGGGAATATGGATCATATCTGATGGGGAAAATGGCAAGATAAACTCCCAATAAATAAAAAGGACAAGCTCCTAGTGCCGAAATATGCGAAAGACATTGGAACAGCATGGTGTAGTAAAGACTGCATGGTGTAGTAAAGACTGAGGACCTATTGAAACCGGATGGAAGCGTAACACAACGGGAGGAGAGAAAAGAGAAGTGCGGGCACGGAACTCGACCACAATGGGGAGGGCTGTCTAAAAAGAGAACAGAAGGGAACCTCAGAAACACATCTAGACAAAACAATAAAATGGAACCATGTTCTAGAGGCATTTCTTCTGACGTTTCGCCTGCATCTATGGCAAGCATCCTCAGAGGTAGTGACCCGTCTCAGCCTGCCCTGGTCGAGTGGGAAGAGGCCCCAATGGGTTCCGGATGGGAAACACAGGAGGAGGAGGAGGGCCAAAGAGGCTCCACAACAACAACCACTCTCACCTTCTTCTTCCTTCCTTGTCTTCCTCTCAGACATGGCGGCTGCGCAGGGGGCGTGGCCTGGGAGACGTCGGCGCCTTTCTGACGCAAAGTGGGCGTGGCCACTGGCCTTACGGAAGGGGCGGGGCCTGCCAGGCGAAAGGGGGCGGGGCTGGATCTGCCTTTGGGGGCCCCCTCCCTCATAGAATCATAGAATCAAAGAGTTGGAAGAGACCTCCAGGGCCATAATCCAGTCCAACCCCATTCTGCCAAGAAGCAGGAACATCGCATTCAAAGCACCCCTGACAGATGGCCATCCAGCCTCTGTTTAAAAGCTTCAAAAGAAGGAGCCTCCACCACACTCCGGGGCAGAGAGTTCCACTGCTGAACTGCTCTCACAGTCAGGAAGTTCTTCCTCATGTTCAGGTGGAATCTCCTCTCTTGTAGTTTGAAGCCATTGTTCCATTGCGTCCTAGTCTCCAAGGAAGCAGAAAGGAAGCTTGCTCCCTCCTCCATAGAATCATAGAATCAAAGGGTTGGAAGAGACCTCCTGGGTCATCATCCAGTCCAACCCCATTCTGTCAAGAAGCAGGAATGTTGCATTCAAAGCACCCCCGACAGATGGCCATCCAGCCTCTGTTTCAAAGCTTCCAAAGAAGGAGCCTCCACCACACCCCCCCTGGGGCAGAGAGTTCCACTGCTGAACAGCTTTCACAGTCATAGAATCCTAGAGTTGGAAGAGACCTCCTGGGCCATCATCCAGTCCAACCCCATTCTGTCAAGAAGCAGGAATATTGCATTCAAATCACCCCTGACAGATGGCCATCCAGCCTCTGTTTCAAAGCTTCCAAAGAAGGAGCCCCCACCACACTCCCCCTGGGGCAGAGAGTTCCACTGCTGAACAGCTTTCACAGTCATAGAATCCTAGAGTTGGAAGAGACCTCCTGGGCCATCATCCAGTCCAACCCCATTCTGTCAAGAAGCAGGAATATTGCATTCAAATCACCCCTGACAGATGGCCATCCAGCCTCTGTTTAAAAGCTTCCAAAGAAGGAGCCTCCACCACACTCAATCCAGGGCAGAGAGTTTCACTGCTGAACGGCTCTCACAGTCAGGAAGTTCTTCCTCGTGCTCAGGTAGAATCTCCTTTCTTGTAGTTTGAAGCCGTTGTTCCATTGCGTCCTAGTCTCCAGGGAAGCAGAAAACAAGCTTGCTCCCTCCTCCATAGAATCCTAGAATCAAAGAGTTGGAAGAGACCTCCTGGGCCATCATCCAGTCCAACCCCATTCTGCCAAGAAGCAGGAATATTGCATTCGAATCACCCCTGACAGATGGCCATCCAGCCTCTGCTTAAAAGCTTCCAAAGAAGGAGCCTCCACCACACTCCAAGGCAGAGAGTTCCACTGCTGAACGGCTCTCACAGTCAGGAAGTTCTTCCTCATGTTCAGATGGAATCTCCTCTCAAGGCTTCTCTCCTTCCTTCTGGAGGGCTGCCAGCAAGCCTGTAGCGAGGGGGGGGGGTCAAGGGGTTCAACCGCCCCCCCCCCCCCGAAATGTTTCAGATTTTTTTTTAAAAAAAACCCAGTTTACTCATGAATTTTAACTGGTTAACGTAATCCCCATGCTGCTAAGTCTATGAGATGCAAAAACTCAAGAGTCTCTGCAGAACTGCAAGCACTATCTCAGGCAAATATTGACAATTTATTCACACTGTTTGAGAACCGCCTATCTGCGTGTCTGCATCTCTGTGTATGAACCCACACGATCTCTTCATTCATCTGGAGAGGCCCTATTATTATTATTATTATTATTATTATTATTATTAAACATTATTTGTACCCCGCTAGCATCTCCCGAAGGATTCGATGCGGCTTACACAGGCCGAGGCCTCAACACACAACACAACAGTACAATCTAAGCAAATCAAACAATGAAAAAGAATAAAGCAAAATGAACAACGGCCACAATACACTAAAACACAATAAAACTGGGCCGGGCCAGAGAATGGGTACAAGATTAAAAGTGCTGATGTGACAAGAGGTGTATAAAGGGCTTCCAGGGCAAGTGCGATGTGCGATGTGCAGCAATCATTGGTTCTGGTAAAGTGCTTCTGGGACTTGGTAGTGGAGATTTCCTAATCTGGGAAGGCGCATCGGAAAAGCCAGGTCTTCATGTTCTTTCTGAAGACAGCCAATGTAGGGGCCTGTCTAAGGTCTTTGGGGAGGGTGTTCCAGAGTCGGGGGGGGGCCACCACAGAAAAGGCCCTGTCCCGCATCCCCACCAAGCACGCTTGCAACGCAGGCGGGATCACGAGCAGGGCCTCTCCGGATGAACGAAGTGAGCATGTGGGTTCATAAACGGAGATGCGGTCACGCAGGTAAGCTGGTCCCAAACCGTTCAGGGCTTTGTAGGTAAGCACCTGCACCTTAAATTGGGCTCGGAATATAAACGGCAGCCAGTGGAGCTCCTTAAACAGGAGGGTTGACCTCTCTCTGTAAGGGGCCCCAGTTATCATCCTTACTCACGATCCCACCTGCATCGCAAGTGCAATTGGCGGGGACAAGGGATAAGGCTTTCTCGGTGGTGGCCCCGCGACTCTGGAACTCTCTCCCTAAGGACATCTGGCAAGCCCCAGCCAGGATAACTGCATGCCCACCCCCCTCCAAACACCTACCCTTTTCACCTGGTCATGCCCAGCACTTTTTAATTTTAATTATTACATTTGGCCCTGCCACAGATTCTAACTGCATCATGGTGTGTTGTTAATGTTATTGCCTTGTTTTTGAGTTATTTTGCTGTATTGTTGTTGTTTTTACTGTTGTATTTGGGCTCGGCCTCTTGTAAGCTGTTGGTCATGGGGGGTCTATGTGGGAACTTTGGCCCAATTCTATTGTTGATGGGGTTCAGAATGCTCTTTGATTGTAGGTGAACTATAAATCCCAGCAACTACAACTTCCAAATGCCAAGGTCGATATTCCCCAAATTCCACCAGTGTTCATATTTGGGCATATTGAGTATCTGTGTCAAGTTTGGTCCAGATCCATCATTGTTTGAGTCCAAAGTGCTCTCTGGATGTAGGTGAACTACAACTCCAAAATTCAAGGTCAGTGCCTATCCACCAAACCCTTCCAGTATTTTCTGTTGGTCATGGGAGTTCTGTGTGCCAAGTTTGGTTCAACTCCATCCTTGGTGGACTTCAGAATCCTCTTTGATTGTAGGTGAACTATAAATCCCAGCAACTACAACTCCCAAATGACAAAATGCACCCCCCCCCCAAACCCATCAGTATTCAAATTCGGATGTAGCAGGTATTTGTGCCAAATTTGGTCCAGTGAATGAAGATTCATCCTGCATGTCAGATATTTGCATTACGATTCATAACAGTAGCAAAATTACAGTTATGAAGTAGCAATGAAAGTAATTGTCGAAGGCTTTCATGGCCGGAATCACTAGGTTGTTGTAGGTTTTTTCGGGCTATAAAATGCCTCTAGAACATGGCCATATAGCCCGAAAAAACCTACAACCTAATGAAAATAATGTTATGATTAGGGGTCCCCACCAAATGAAGAACTGTATTAAGGGGTCGCGGCAATAGGAAGGTTGGGAAACACTGATGTTATTATAGGCATGTAGATATTATTATTATTATTATTATTATTATTATTATTATTATTAAAGGCATATGGGTATTATTATTATACTGTAGATGTGATTTATTTATTTATTTAGTATCAAAAGCATTGCATAAATTAGTAAAACTGATAAAAACAGAAGGAGCACAAAGGCTAAATACCTTTCGAGCAAAAACGGGCAACAGATGTATGAATATTATTACAGACCCATAGATATTATTATAGACATATAGATATTATTTATTTATTTCTTTATGTATTTACTTTGCTTCTATACCGCTGTATCTCAAGCCCGAAGGCGACTCACAGCGGTTCACAAACAGTAAAAACAGTAGAAACAGCAGTGGTTCCATACAACATATAACAATTGACTTAACACATTATCCATAAATTACCAATAAGCCATTACAATGCAGAATTATTACAAAAAACAACCGTACCCAATCTTCTCATCATCCAAGCGTAGTCCAGGTTCGTCGTCCATTGTTCCATTCCTATGTTCCATTACCAGATTGCACTAAATTACTCAAACGCCTGCACAAACATCCAGGTCTTCACCTTTTTGCGGAATACCATTAGAGATGGTGCTAGTCTAATGTCCGTAGGAAGGGCGTTCCACAGCCGAGGAGCCACCACCGAGAAGGCCCTATCTCTCGTCCCCGCCAGCCGAGCTTGAGAAGCAGGCGGGATCGAGAGCAGGGTCTCCCCGGAAGATCTCAAAGTCCTGGTGGGTTCATAGGCAGAGATGCGGTCAGATAGGTAGCTTGGGCCGGAACCGTTTAGGGCTTTAAAGGCCAACGCCAGCACTTTGAATTCAGCCCGGTAGCAGATCGGTAGCCAGTGGAGTTGGCGCAACAGGGGGGTTGTATGCTCCCTGCGCTCCGCTCCTGTTAAAATCATGGCTGCCGAGCGTTGGACTAGTTGGAGCTTCCGAGCTGTCTTCAAAGGCAACCCCACGTAGATAGCATTGCAGTAGTCTAAACGGGATGTGACCAGAGCATGTACCACCGTGGCCAAGTCAGACTTCCCAAGGTACGGGCGCAGCTGGCGCACAAGCTTTAGCTGTGCAAATGCTCCCCTGGTCACCGCCGAAACCTGGGGCTCCAGGCTCAGCGATGAGTCCAGGGTCACACCCAAGCTGCGAACCTGCGTCTTCAGGGGGAGTGCGGCCCCATCCAACACAGGCTGTAACCCTATGCCCTGTTCGGCCATGCGACTGACCAGGAGGACCTCTGTCTTGTCTGGATTCAATTTCAATTTGTTCAATTATTATACACATCGATATTATTATAACCTATAGGTATGATTATCATTATAGATGTATAGAGATTATTGACATATAGGTATTATTATTACAGATGTATGGATATAATTATTACAGACCTATAGATATTATAGGCATCTAGATATTATTATTATTATTATTATTATTATTATTATTATTATTATTATTATTATTGATTTGATATAGCTATTGTTATTACAAAAGTGGAGCCCCCAGTGGCACAATTGGTTAAACCCTTGTGCTGACAAGACTGAAGACCGACAGGTCGCAGGTTTGAATTCTGGGGAGAGCGCAGATGAGCTCCCTCTGTGAGTTCCAGCTCCCCATGCAGGGACATGAGAGAAGCCTCCCACAAGGATGGGAAAACATCAAACATACCAGAAGTGACTTGCCGTTTCCCAAATCACTCCTGACATGAAAATTTTTTACAGAGGTATAGATATTTTATTGGTATTCACATATTCTTATAAGTGTATAGATATTATTATTATAGATATGATATTGCTATTATTATTACAAAATGGTGGGATCACAAGCCGGAAAAAGTTACAGAGCATGAACATGTCAAGTTACTCTGGGACTTCCGAAATCAGACAGACAGAGTTTTGGAGCACAAGACTCCTGACCTCATAATTGTGTTAAAAAATGAAGTATGGATAGTCGATGTCGCAATCCCAGGCGACAGCAGGATTGAAGAGAAACAACTGGAAAAGCTGACACGATATGAGGATATAAAGAACGAACTGCAAAGACTCTGGCACAAGCTAGTCAAGGTGGTCCCAGTGGTGATCGGCAAACTGGTTGCAGTGCCTAAAGACCTTGGTTTGCATTTAAACACAATCGGCACCGACCAAAATTACCATCTGCTAGCTGCAGAAAGCTACCTTACTGGGATCTGCACACATTATTTACCGATACATCACATAGTCCTAGACATTTGGGAAGTGTCCGACGTGTCATCCAATACAACCTCCAGCAGTGATCTTGTCTGCTGTGGACTCATCTTGTTGTGTTTCAAATAATGATGATGATGCGCTGAGGATGCTGTGGTCTTCCCCATCCCTGCATCCTTGGGCTTCGGAAAGAGATGCAGCCTAAGATGATGCAAAAGCCTAAGGTTTTGCATCACCTTCAGAAAGGGTTCCAAGTTATAAGGCACTAACTACACTGGAGCAAACAATTATTTCAATGTTCTCATGAATGTCCCTTCATAGAGTGGGTAAAAAAATCTGTTAATGAATACACTCCTATTACACTTTGGGAGTATACAGAAAGGGCACAACATGGAGGGTCTGGAGAACAAGCCCTATGAGGAGTGGCTTAGGGAACTGGGCATGTTTAGCCTGAAGAAGAGAAGGCTGAGAGGAGATATGATAGCCATGTATAAATATGTGAGAGGAAGCCACAGGGAGGAGGGAGCAAGCTTGTTTTCTGCTTCCCTGGAGACTAGGACGCAATGGAACAATGGCTTCAAACTACAAGAGAGGAGATTCCATCTGAACATGAGGAAGAACTTCCTGACTGTGAGAGCCGTTCAGCAGTGGAACTCTCTGCCCCGGAGTGTGCTGGAGGCTCCTTCTTTGGAAGCTTTTAAGCAGAGGCTGGATGGCCATTTGTCAGGGATGATTTCACTGCAATATTCCTGCTTCTTGGCAGAATGGGGTTGGACTGGATGGCCCATGAGGTCTCTTCCAACTCTTTGATTCTATGATTCTATGCACGCCCTTCCATATTTTCCTGTTGGGGCATCCAGATAATGCCCAACAGAAACATGAGCATATTTGGCACAAAGCAGGAAAACCCTGCTTAATGCTGAGGTAATTTGTTAGCGGGAAAGACCTGCGTCTTTTCACTATGGCCGGAGTCTGGACTGCCCCCTCCGAACTCCTAGGACTTCTAAGAGGGACGTCCGCACAGCCCTCTCGCGTTTTCCAGGCTGAATCAGTCCGGAAAATACTGAGTGTGTGGCAGAATGTACACATAGCCTGCTGTCTCCACCTATGCTATATCAGTGTTACAACAATGACACCCCTCACACACCCCTCACAGGGGGCAAGCTTCTAATGTCTTTAAGGGCAGGCAGACAGGTATTTTTCACTTTGAAAACTGCCCTTCTCCCCCTCATAACCTTCAGGGAGTGGGCCCGATCTTTTTTGTCTCAATAAGCAATCTAATAGACATCGAATTGTGCCTTTTTGTAAGCCGCCCTGAGTCCCCCCTCGGGAGTTGAGAAGGGCCGGGTAGAAGTACTCAAAATAAATAAATAAGTAATATAATAATATAATATATATAATATACAACTATAATATAATATTATAAATAATAATATTATAATAATATAATATATATAATATATTATAATATAATATACAATTATAATATAACAATGATATAGTTGGCTGTGGAACGACCTTCCCATGGACATTAGATCAGCCCCTTCGTTAATGGTGTTTCGAAGAAAACTAAAAACAGGCGTTCGGTTAAACAATGCAATGTACACGATGAATATAGGAAACGGAATTATGGAAGACGAATTGGATCACGATTCTAGTTACGAGACGTTAATGTGTTGTTATTGATGTGTCATTTTGTATATTTGCTGTTAATGGTTTTTAAATTTTGTATGCTGTTGGATTGACTTTTGCTCTTGTTGTAAACCACGTTGAGTCGCCTACAAGGCTGAGAAATTGCGGTATACAAGCAAAGTAAATAAATAAATAGTAATATAATATATAATATATGCTGTTGGATTGACTTTTGCTCTTGTTGTAAACCGCGTTGAGTCGCCTACAAGCAAAGTAAATAAATAAATAGTAATATAATATATAATATAATATACAACAATATAATATAATATTATAATAATATAATATAATATAGTTGTTGTTTGTTTTATCACACCAACAGTCAACAACAGAGGGAGAGGGAAGCTTCAGAAGTGCCCCCGTCCCGTTTGGAGGTTTTTTTTTAGCGTATTGCGCAATCACGTCCGCCATTAACGACTCGATTCGTATATTTACGAAATTTCGTAAATCTTGAAATTTTGAAATCTGAAATTTCGGAAATCCTCTCAGCTTAGAAACACGGGCGCCCCCTAAAAAAGCAAGCCTGGTGGCCGTCATCTCGCTGAGTTCTGTAATTAGTTATTCCATTCAACTTATCATAATCCGTTTCCATAGCATCTTGTTATCATTCTCCTTGTCAGTCTGCCAGATTACCCAAAAGCCTAGTCCTATATCAATGTTTTTAATTTCTTTCTGAAAGAGAGGCGGTATGATGATGATCTAATTTCCCCGGGGAGTGAATTCCACAGGCGGGGGCCACCACCAAGAAGGCCCTGTCCCCATCCCCGCCAGTCTTGTTTATGACAAGAGCAGGGCCTCTCCAGAAGATCTTAAATTCCTAGGTGGGACGTAGGAGATACATTTGGACAGGTATGCTGGGCCGGAGCCGTGATGGCATGCCGGGTGTAAACGGAAAACTATATGTCTGGCTATTCCCGGTGGCTATCGGTATACCCTCTGAAGTACTTCCATTCTTTAAAATAAAGACTCTTGAGACAGGATTAAAGAGAACCAAATAAGTTTACTGGAACAAAAGGCAAAATTAAATTCAGTCAGAGTTCTTGAAAGGTGAATCAAAATAAAGTATTACAAAGACAGCGTTTGTTGCTTGAATTTGGTTACACTGGAAATGAACACTTGACTATATTTGCACAATATGAGGTAAAATACTTGACTATAATTGTGGCAAGTCATTTGGTAAAATACTTGGCTATTGAAAGTAAAATATTGGACTAAAATGGTAAAGTGCAGAACTATAATAACTATGTGGTAGAAGTACAAGCTATAATGACTATTTTGTAAATACTCTTGGTAAATACTAAGCTGTATGATATATACACAGCCATGATGGTATATAGTATCTATGCTAATGGTATAGTACAAGTTATATTGGTAAAGTACTTTGGGCTATAGTGGTAAGTACTACACTATGTTGACTATGTGCTAAATACACAGCTATGATGAGGTATATACGTGCTATAGAATTCCTGTTTAGATTGCCAGGCCAAGGAACCCAGACAATTTCTGGCCTTCTTCTCTAAAGCTCTAACCCAGAATAAGGAGGGAAAACCCTTTCAGACAAGCTCTGAGGCAAAAAGGCTAAATCAACAGAGCCAGGCCTATAGGGGGTTTCAAGCCCCACCCCTAAAACTGAGCACAAATTGTTGAGACTCAGCGTTTGTCTCATGCACCTACTACTAGTAGTAGAAGGAAACGTGGTTTAGAGGATGATGAAGCTCAGCAACAGCTGAAAAGGATTAGAGACTTGTTCTTAGAGACTACGGATGAGGAGGATTTTGAGGGTTTTACTCGCGAGGAAATGGAGCTGGAAGATTACAGAGGTGTAAAGAGAGTAGCCAGCAGCTCAAATAGCAATGTGGGATCTGTTGCTAAACGCCTGAGAGATGTAGTTGATTGTGGGGAGTTTGACAGCGAAGAGGAAGAGCTGGACTGGACTAAAGTTCAGGAAGTAATGGATGTGATTAATGCTCCCACGTCTAGTGATGAATTCCAGGGTTTTAATGATACTTGGGTTTCAGATAATACTTTGCAGGATGGAGCCCGAAGTACTGACTGGCAACAATGGCGCAGCCGGGATTCACCTGTGGAATTAGACGCAGCTGAAAGTAACTCCAGCGATTCTGATGAGATTTAAGCAGCAGTTTGGGGACAGACTGATCGCAGAGTTCAAAGTGTCGCGTTACCGTGTGCCTTGTGTTTAACTCCTGCCCTGAGCTCTTGTTGCAGCTTCGTGTTTCCTGATCGTGTGAACAACCCTGCCGGAACCAGACTCGTGAGTCTTCCTTGCCTTGACCCTCGGACTGCCTGACTACGCCCCTGCTTATCCCTGGAAACTTCGTTGGACCGCTCTTCATGCGGATTGCTGTTTGCTGTTTTGTTTGCCTTTGAAACGAACTAAGTTTTACTGCTGAATCCAAGCTGCCTGCTTTTGTTTAGACCTGCTTTCCTTTTGCCAGCAAAGACTGACTGAGACCAGTTTGTTTACATTCCTGCTGACCGCAAGCCTTCTTTGTTTACAACTCTGACTTGAAGAGTCTCCTTTTGTTTTGTTAATAGACATTAAACACCTTCATTTAACTCTTACATTGCCGTTTGCTTTGCTGGTCTGCCTGGGTCTTGACACAAATGGAAGAGTCCAAGACATCATCACAGATGACAAAATGTACTGAACTGAATGGTGATCCTGTGGAAAAATAATCTAACACCTATGCTATAATCCATGTAAGCTTTATTCAAACATATTCATTCTTTGTATTTTAAAAATCTTGTAACCTGACTTTCTGGATATTCCTCATACAGTGCGAACTTTATTACAGAATGTGCATATGTATGCTAAGTTTTTACAAGGATCATTGCCTGCGTGTTGAGGAAGAACACCTGGACAATTACGCAATTAATTTTGAGCCACTCCCTGAAAGGAGTATATCATGAGGAGTGCTTCATGGTGTATTCAGATGGAGATGGTGATCAGATGATGGGACTTCTACACTACAGGACTTGCTGAAGATCCTGAACAACTTACTACAAGACTCATTGCACCAATGAAGAAGCAGAGAATGCATAATTTTAATGCATTGGACTTTTGTGTGAGTTATTTTGCTGCAATGGACTAAGTTTATTTTCAAGGCTGGTTATTTTGTAAAGCTGCATATTTATCTCTGACTACTCAAGAGTAAATTTTGTTTTTCCTTTTACTCTGACTCTGTGTGATTCAACTAGAGGGCTGGGGCTGGGAAGACTAGTGGGTAGCTTCCGCATAGACTGATAAACTGCAACAAACTTTGCACTTGGAGGGAAGCAGAAGAAGGACGCTCACTTTTCACCTTCACCACAATGCCAGTCATAGAATCATAGAGTTGGAAGAGACCTCGTGGGTCATCCAGTCCAACCCCATTCTGCCAAGAAGCAGGACAATCGCGTTCAAAGCACCATCCAGCCTCTGTTCAAAATCCTCCATAGAAGGATGCTCCATCACACTTCGAGGTACAGAGTTCCTCTGGTGAACAGCTTTCACAGTTAGGAACTCCTTCGTAATGTTCAGGTGGAATCTGCTTTCCTGATGTTTGAAGCCACTGCTCTGTGTTTTAGTCTCCAGGGCAGCAGAAAATAAGTTTGCTCCCTCCTCCCTGTGACTTCCCCTCACATATTTATACATGGCTATCATGTCTCCTCTCAGTCTTCTCTTCTGCAGGCTAAACATGCCCAGCTCTTTAAGATGCTCTTCATAGGGCTTGTTCTCCAGACCCTTGATCATTATAGTCACTTCTCTTCTGGACACATTCCAGCTTGTCAATATCTCTCTTCAATTGTGTTGCCCAGAATTGGACACAGTATTTCAGATGTGATCTAACCAAGGCAGAACAGAGCATCTACCCAGCTTGTAACTCTATCGAAAGAAGATATCAACTTAGTCTGGCATGGAGTCCTCGTGGACAACAAGTTAAACATGAGCCAACAATGTGACGTGGCGGCAAAAAAAGCCAATGGGATTTTGGCCTGCATCAATAGGAGCCTAGTGTCTAGATCTAAGGAAGTCATGCTACCCCTCTATTCTGCTTTGGTTAGACCACACCTGGAATATTGTGTCCAATTCTGGGTGCCACAATTCAAGAGAGATATTGACAAGCTGGAATGTGTCCAGAGGAGGGCGACTAAAATGATCAAGGGTCTGGAGAACAAGCCCTATGAGGAGCGGCTTAGGGAACTGGGCATGTTTAGCCTGAAGAAGAGAAGGCTGAGAGGAGATAGGATAGCCATGTATAAATATGTGAGAGGAAGCCACAGGGAGGAGGAGGGAGCAAGCTTGTTTTCTGCTTTTTGGAGACTAGGACGCAATGGAATAATGGCTTCAAACTACAAGAGAGGAGATTCCATCTGAACATGAGGAAGAACTTCCTGACTGTGAGAGCCGTTCAGCAGTGGAACTCTCTGCCCTGGAGTGTGGTGGAGGCTTCTTCTTTGGAAGCTTTTAAACAGAGGCTGGATGGCCATCTGTCAGGGGTGATTTGAATGCAATATTCCTGCTTCTTGGCAGAATGGGGTTGGACTGGATGGCCCATGAGGTCTCTTCCAACTCTTTGATTCTATGATTCTATGACACCAACTTCTCCCACAAAAATTCCCCACGAGAGCTACATGCCTTGTAACCTTACTTTCCAGATAACCCGTGTATTTAATAATTAAAGTATAAAAATTAAAATCAAACTTGGAGCCATGCGACCGACATATAGGCGGGAATCCATATGTCCTTTGTCATCCTTGTCTATCATGTGGATGTAAGAAATATTCAATATTAGAATTAAGGAAGACAGCTGTATTGAAGGAGTGAAAATACAAGGACAAGAATTCAAAGTTAAAGCATATGCTGATGATATGGTATGCATTACAGAAGAGCCACCGAAAAGTATTCAAAGCTTGATGGAAATGATTAATAAGTATAATGTGGCAGGATTAAAAATGAATAGAGAACTCCATCTTCCTCACTAAAAAATCTGTCAAAAAGCAATATTGATAAATTAGACAATTTATCAGCTGGTAAGGTAGCCTCGCAAGTAACGTATCTAGGATTATGGCTAACCAACAAAAATATCTTCTTTCAAAATAATTGTGAAAAAACATGGAAGGAGATTAAAGAAAATTTGGAAAGATGGCAACGAATTCAATTAACTTGGGTGGGGAGAATATTGGTGATAAAAATGATGATCTTACTCAAAATGCTGTTTTCATTCCAAAATCTACCAATATTTAAAGGAGTGAGAATTTTCAAACTTTGGAGGAAGGATTTAACTACATTTTTATGTTGTACACCGCAATGAGTCGCCCGTGGGCTGAGAATTGCGGTATATAAGAGCAGTAAATAATAATAATAATAATAATAATAATAATAATAATAATAGTAATAATAATAATAATTTATATGGAATGGAAGAAAAGCTAGCATTGCTTACAAAAACCTAACAGATGTCAAAGAGAGGGGGGCTTAGCGCTGCCAGACATTAGTTATTAATATGACGTGGTTGGCTTCCGCTAGCGAAAGGAATGGGTTAGATTAGAAAATTGAGTTTTACTCTACTTAGAAGGATATAAGCTAAGAATTGGCTGGAATAAGAGTAAGGCTATTAGTGATTTTGAAAAGATATAAGACCTTTTACGTAGTAGTGAGTATATCAAACAAATCTGTATTATGATATAATATTTAAATTCAAAATCTTATAAGGGGTTGGTTTAATCTCTGGTTACTAGCTGAATTCAATTACTAAAAAGAGTGTCACCATCATCGTCATCATCACCATTTAATTACTTATTAGTCGCCCTCCATCTAAGATGCTCTAGGCAATTTACAAGCTAAAATGGTAAAGGATAAAAATACATACATACAGATCTTGATAAAATTAACAAAGGTCAAAAGCTCTAGTAAAAAGCCAGGTCTTAAGTGCTAGGGGAAAAGGCCCTAAGTCACGCATGGCTCTCATATAGGGCGGCAAGGAATTCCGCAAGGCAGGGGCAGAAATAGAAAAAGCCCATCTGCGTCTGGTCCTTTCCAAGTGCACTTCTCTAGGACCCGGTATATAAAGTAAGTCACGTTGGGATGGTCGTTGCGACCTCCGATGATGGGAGAATGAGAGACGGTCCCTAAGGTACGATGGACCCTGGCCGTAAAGAATTTTAAAGGTCAGAACTAGCATCTTATATCGACCACAGTAATCAGTTGGAAGCCAATGCAAATGCCGCAACACTGGTGTTCCATGGCATTTCATGGGCGTTCTTGTGAGTAACCTGGCTGCTGCATTCTGAACAATACGGAGCTTTCGGATCATAGATACCGGAAGGCCCACGTACAGGGCGTTGCAATAGTCCAGCGTAGATGTGACCGTGGCATGGATGACAGTTGCCAGAGCCTCATCAGATAGGTAGGGTGCCAATTGCCTCGCTTGTCGTAGATGGAAAAAGGCATGTTTGCTGGCAGCAGCGACCTGAGCTTCCATTGTCAGCTGTGATCCAAAATGACACATAAGCTCTTAACGGTAGGTGAAGGAGATAGGGCAGCACCATCGAAGGTGGGTAGCAAATGGGTCAGACCAATCGAGCGGCCATGCCAGAGAATCTCAGTCTTCGCCGGGTTCACCTTCAGTCTACTAGCGCGTAGCCAGTTCGACAGAGCCTCCAGACATAAGGCGAAATTGTCTGGCATTGATGTTGCTCCAGGCTCCAAACAAAACATGAAAAGTTTGGATAGCTCTGTTTTAGGGAGTCTCTCTGGAGTCTAAACCCAGTTCTTTCCAATGTGAATTCTATGCCTATGTAGATTTGAACTCTCAGAGCAGCTCTTCCCACACACCATGGCTTTCTAGAGTTTCTTCCTAGTGTGGGTCCTTTGATGCAATCGTAGACTTCCACTCTGAGTGAAGCTGTGTCCACACTCCAAGCATTTATAGGGTTTCTCCCCAGTGTGAGTCCTTTGATGCAAACGCAGGTGTACATGCCGAGTGAAGCTCTGTCCACAATCGAAGCATGTATACGGTTTCTCCCCAGTATGAGTCCTTTCATGTAAACGTAGAATTGAACTCCAAGTGAAACTCTGTCCACACTCCAGGCATTTATAGGGCTTCTCCCCAGTGTGAGTCCTTTGATGTGAACGTAGATGTCCACTGTGAGTGAAGCTCTGTCCACACTCCAAACATGTATAGGGTTTCTCCCCAGTGTGTGTCCTTTGATGTAAACGTAGATTTGAATTCTGAGTGAAGCTCTTTCCACATTCCAAGCATGTATAGGGTTTTTCCCCAGTGTGAGTCCTTTGATGGACATGTAGATTTCGATTATCAATGAAGCTCTTTCCGCATTCCAGGCATGTATAAGGTTTCTCCCCAGTGTGAGTCCTTTGATGCACACGTAGATTATTATTCTCACTGAAGCTCCGTCCACACTCCAAGCATGTATAGGGTTTCTCCCCAGTGTGAGTCCTTTGATGTGAACGTAGATGTCCACTTGTAGTGAAGCTCTGTCCACATTCCAGGCATTTATATGGCTTCTCCCCAGTGTGACTCCTATGATGCAAACGTAGACTTGAATTACAACTGAAGCTCTGTCCACACTCCAGACATTTATAGGGTTTCTCCCCAGTGTGAGTCCTTTGATGCAATCGTAGATGTCCACTGTCAGTGAAGCTCTTTCCACACTCCAGGCATGTATAGGGCTTCTCCCCAGTGTGAGTCCTTTGATGTGAACGTAGACTTCCACTGGTAGTGAAGCTCTGTCCACATTCCAGGCATTTATACGGCTTCTCCCCAGTGTGAGTCCTTTGATGCAAACGTAGACTTGAATTACAACTGAAGCTCTGTCCACACTCCAGACATTTATAGGGTTTCTCCCCAGTGTGAGTCCTTTGATGTGAACGTAGATGTGCATGCTGCGAAAAGCTCCGCTCACACACCAGGCAATTATAGGGTTTCTCCCCAGTGTGAGTCCTTTTATGCAAACGTAGACCTGAATTCTGAGTGAAGCTCTTTCCACAATCCAGGCATGTATAGGGTTTCTCCCCGGTGTGAATTCTTTGATGCGAACGTAGCGTTGAACTAAGAGTGTAGCTCTGTCCACACTCCAGGCACTTATAGGGCTTCGCTCCAGTGTGTGTCCTTTGATGTGAACGTAGACCTGAACTATGAGTGAAGCTCTGTCCACACTCCAGACATTTATAGGCTTTCTCCCCAGTGTGTGTCCTTTGATGCGAACGTAGTTGTGAATTCTGAGTGAAGCTCCGTCCACACTTCAGGCACTTATAGGGCTTCTCCCCAGTGTGAGTCCTTTCATGTACCTGCAGATGATGTCTTTGAGTAAAACTCTTTCCGCACTCCAGGCATTTAAATGCTTTCTTCTCCATGTCAACAGTGATAAGGTTGTTTAATTGCAATACGGATACTTGGCACTATCTCCCTTTCTTATCTGTAAGTGAACTCAAGAAGTCAGCAAGAGCATCACCTTGAGATTATTTCTTCTTTTTCTTCCTATATGAATGGTTTCCTTGCTGTACCCAAGAGGTGGCTCCATAGAATCCTCATTTCCCTGGTGAAGAAAGAAGCAAAAGAGCAGTGATGAAAGACAGAAACCTTCTTTACCTGCAAGATTTTACCCTTTTCCCTTCATGGCTCATGTTGAAAATGGGAATACCAAGAAATGCAGACATCAGGATCTCAAGCACATACACAGATGCCAACAAAGGCAATCACTGATTCTTAAACAAGAAGCGAAAGAATCCAGAAAGAAAAAATGAAAAGAAAGGATGGAGAATGAAAAGAATGAATGATAGAAGGAAGGAAGGGTGATTCCTAATATTTATCTCCCTTTGGCAGGATAAAATGAGATATAAAGAAATATAATGATGATAATAATAATAATCACAACAACAACAAGAACAACAATAACGCTTCATTTATAACCCGCCCTCTCTCCCTGAGGGACTAACAAAAATGGCAAACATTCAATGCCGAGAACAGACACATAGCAATCAAGATATCAACAATGAATAAAATGATCTCAGCATAGCTTATACTCAAGTATAAGCCGAAGCAAATATTATCCGAGGCACCGAATTTTACTACAAAAATTGGGAAAACGTATTGACTCGAGTATAAGCCGAGCAGCTACTGGTAATACAGTTCCTCATGTTGTGGAGACCCCCGAATATAGAATTATTTTCATTGCTACTTGATAACTGTAATTTTGCTACTGTTATGGGGAGTGGGAAAGGAAGAGACTGGTGTGGGGAGTGGGAAGAGATGGAGATTGGGTGTGGGGAGTGGGAATGGAGTGGGCTGGGTATGGGGAGTGGGCAGGGAGCTTAGGTGTGAGGAGTGGGCAGGGAGGGGGTTTGGGTGTGAAGAGCAGGAATGGAGGGGGTTTGGTTATGGGGACCGGGAAGGGAGGGGTTGAGTGCGAGGATTAGGAAGGGAGGGGGCTTGGGTTTGGAGAGTGGGACTGTAGGGGGGTTGGTTATGGGGAGTGGGAAGAGATGGGGATTGGGTGGGTGAATGGGAATGGAGTGGGTTGGGTATGGGGAGTGGACAGGGAGGGGAGCTTGAGATTGCGGCTTGGGTGTGGGTACCATTGGAGTGTGGTTTGGGGGGATGGATGGCAGCTTGGGTGTGGGCAGAGAACGCCCTTTGGGTGTGGACAAGGAGGGCGCCTTGGTTGTAAGGAGTGGCAGGAAGACCTGTGTTGCAGCCCAGCCAGATGTGACACCTCTGCACCCAAAATAATGCTCGGCCAATAAGGAAATAGTCAACTGAGTTATTCTAAAAAGAAGTATAATATTGAAAAAGCTAGTTCAGAAATACATCCCAAAGGAAAAACTAGAAAAGCGCCCCCGAATTCTACATAAAAGGCAGAAGCAGGAATACATCCCCAATACTGATTTCAAGGGACATTCCGAAATTCAGGTTACAGTCGTAATATTCACAATGCAGCAAACCACACAGGTCACGATGGAAAATACAGCCAGAAATCCACAGAACTTAGACCAAGAACTATATCCAAAAGGTGACTCTCCAATTCGAAATCAGGAAACATGACATGAAAGCAAGGCCTGAAATCTTGTATTCCGGAGCTCATGAAAACAGGATAACTTCCTCATAAATATGCAAAGTTGCTATCACAAAGAATAACTCGGGAAGCTGACTTAAGAAACATACTTTTATACCCCCCCCCCCCCCAAAACACCAAGTGCCGCTCTGGGTCAGAGTGAAGGGGGGGGAGGGGGCAGTTCCACCTTGTCTCCTGTGCTATTCTAATATAATAATATAATGTAATATAATATATTGTATATACATATAATATTTATAATATTATAATGTTATGCAATATACTACTACTTATAATATGATATTATAATTATATATTTATATTGCATGTAACATTACTGATAACATTACAAAATAATGGTATAGTACAATATAGTAATATTTAATACTGATATTGTACTATGCTACATATATATATATACATACATACATACCTTGAGTCCCCTTTGGGGTGAGAAGGGCAGCATATAAATGTCATAAATAAATAAATACATAAATACTCTTTTCCGTGGGGAAACTAAGTATCTACCACCTGACATTTCTTTGTTATCTTTGACACACGGTGAGAACCTTAATAGCTTCTGCCTAGCATGATCTTAGGGGTCCCCAGTGGGGCAGTGGGTTAAACCACCACTGAGCTGCTAAATTTGTTGACCGAAAGGTCACACGTTCAAATCCAGGGAGTAGTATGAGCTCCTGCTTTTAGCTCCAGCTTCTGCCAGCCTAGCAGTTCGAAAACATGCAAATGTGAGTAGATCAATAGGTACTGCTCCGGTGGGAAGGTAATGGCACTCCATGCAGTCATGCCAGCCACATGACCTTGGAAGTGTCTATGGACAACACTGGCTCTTTGGCATAGAAATGGAGATGAGCACCAACCCCCAGAGTTGGACACGACTGGACTTAATGTCAGGGACAATCTTTACTAGCATAATTTTGCCTTAACCGAAGGCGCTGAGAGACGGGCACCACCCCCTCCCCTCCCTGCTTTCTGCCTGGCATCCCGCCCAGGGTCAGGCCAAGCCTCTGGCTGCATTGCATGAGACACACAGGCAGGCCCACTATTACCAAAGTAGAGCAATTCCAAGCATATAATTCACAGCTTGTACAAGATACAATAAACAGAAATCTGCAATAAACCTATAACCAGTATTGTGAACCCAACGTACTGATGTATATTGTAGATTTTGGTGTATTGTATCTTGTACAAGCTGTGAAGTATATGATTGGTGTTGTTCTCCTTTAGTAACAGTGGACCTGTGTGTCTTGTTGGTCTTCGGAAACCCATTTCTTTCTTCTTAACTCCTTTTTTGTTTGCATTTCATGGGAAACACTCTCACTCCCATCAGGTCTGCCTGGGAAGGGATTCCCATCATCCCGAGAAGGACTCCTTCCTCCCTGAGGGACACTTGATAAACATGATAAAAAGTTGCTCACTCAGCCGGCGGCAGCGGATCTAGCACGATCGGCTCCTCTCTTGTCTTCTGACCTTTTGAAGCTTTTGCCTCCTTGCAGATCTAAAATGGAAGAAGAAATTGCAGCACTTGTCATTGACAATGGATCTGGTATGTGCAAAGCAGGCTTCGCTGGAGATGATGCTCCTCGTGCTGTGTTCCCCTCAATTGTTGGGCGCCCTCGCCACCAGGGTGTCATGGTTGGTATGGGCCAGAAAGATAGCTATGTAGGAGATGGGGCTCAAAGTAAGAGAGGAATCCTGACCCTGAAGTACCCTATTGAACATGGCATCGTCACCAACTGGGATGACATGGAGAAAATCTGGCATCACACTTTCTACAATGAGCTCCGCGTTGCTCCAGAGGAACACCCTGTGCTGCTTCCAGAAGCTCCATTGAATCCCAAAGCCAACAGAGAGAAGATGACACAGATCATGTTTGAGACATTCAATACTCCCGCCATGTATGTGGCCATTCAGGCTGTGCTGTCTCTTTATGCCTCTGGCCGTACCACCGGCATTGTAATGGACTCTGGAGATGGTGTGACACACACTGTGCCCATCTATGAGGGGTATGCCCTTCCCCATGCCATCCTGCGACTGGATCTGGCTGGCCGTGACCAGGGGCGGCTCATCCATTACGCGAAGTAAGCGGTCGCAGAACACTTTTTTTTTTGCTAGGGGCGCAGAGGCGCCTCTGTAAATGCCCCTCGACCGCCACTTGAGGAGCGCCCCCTCAGCTCACAACAGCCCTAGCAGTCCGGGGGGAGCCTCGGCTTTCTTGCCTCGCTGCCGGGCGATCCTCTTCCCAAAGGGGCCGGGCCCTTGAGCCTCGCCTAGCCCCTCTTGTTCCTGCTCCACCCGGCCACCAGGTACGTGAGCAGAGCCAGCACTCAATCCTTATCCACATTTGACCCCTTCCCCATGACCGGCTCCCTTTCCTGATCCCCCGGTGCTCCACCCTCCTCCTCTCCTCTCCCCAATCCGCAGGTGGGCCAAGGGGTGGAGCTGCCGCACCTGGCCAGCTTTGGGTCTGGAGGCGTGCCTGAAGACCCCGGCGTGCGCACCAAAAGTCACCTCTTCTCCTGAATTTCTCTTCAGCCATTGGGACCAAGAGAGAGAGAGAGAGAGAGAGAGAGCCCCTCCGGCTGGAGGTATCTCCCACCTCCGCTCCCTCCTTTGTTTTTGTGCCTACCTTCAGGAAAGGTGGGCATCTCCACCTCTCTCTCTCTCTCTCTTGGTCCCAATGGCTGAGGAGAAAGTCAGGAGAAGAGGCGACTTTTGGTGCACACGCCGGGGTCTTCAGGCACGCCTCCGGCCCCAAAGTGGGCCAGGCAAGGGAGCAAGTGCGGCAAGTGTAGTTACTGGGATGTATAGTTCACCTACAATCAAAGAGCATTCTGAACTCCACCAATGATGGAATTCAACCAAATATGGCACACAGAACTCCCACGACGAACAGAAAATATATATCAAAGATTGGTTGGGGGGGGGGGGGCGCCAAAATACTGTTTGCTTACCGTTGATTTTAACAGGAGCGGAGCGCAGGGAGCATACAACCCCCCTGTTGCGCCAACTCCACTGGCTACCGATCTGCTACCGGGCTGAATTCAAAGTGCTGGCGTTGGCCTTTAAAGCCCTAAACGGTTCCGGCCCAAGCGACCTATCTGACCGCATCTCTGCCTATGAACCCACCAGGACTTTGAGATCTTCCGGGGAGACCCTGCTCTCGATCCCGCCTGCTTCTCAAGCTCGGCTGGCGGGGACGAGAGATAGGGCCTTCTCGGTGGTGGCTCCTCGGCTGTGGAACGCCCTTCCTACGGACATTAGACTAGCACCATCTCTAATGGTATTCCGCAAAAAGGTGAAGACCTGGATGTTTGTGCAGGCGTTTGAGTAATTTAGTGCAATCTGGTAATGGAACATAGGAATGGAACAATGGACGACGAACCTGGACTACGCTTGGATGATGAGAAGATTGGGTACGGTTGTTTTTTGTAATAATTGTGCATTGTAATGGCTTATTGGTAATTTATGGATAATGTGTTAAGTCAATTGTTATATGTTGTATGGAACCACTGCTGTTTCTACTGTTTTTACTGTTTGTGAGTCGCCTTCGGGCTTGAGATACAGCGGGATAGAAACAAAGTAAATAAATAAATAATAAATAATAAATCACCGCCTCTGGCCGTGACCTTACAGACTACCTCATGAAGATCCTGACAGAAAGGGGCTACAGCTTCACCACTACAGGTAAAAAGTTCCATAAAATATACATAGTAAAAATGTACTTCTACAAAAGATGTCTATTAAAACGTGTTCCTATAAAAGACATATTCATATATACACAGAACAGAGATCAAAACACAAGGGGCAGAGTTGGAAATCCCTCAGCTGAAGGGGAAGCTGAAGGCAGGCTCTGCAAGGAGGAGACTCCCTCCAGAAGGGCCCCCCGGGTGTCTCTCTCTCTCCTTCAAGGGAGGAAGGAATCCCTCAGGAAAGAGCAGGCCGCGGCTGAGTTGGGAAACGAAGGCCTCCCTTTCCCCTCCCGGCCCAGCCCTGCTTGCCTGCCGCACCAAGGAGGCCAAAGAGACCACCTCAGCATTCCTGGCCCACCTCAGCCTGCCTTTGTCCAATTGGGAGAGGCCGGAATGGCTCCCGGGTGGGAAACAGAGAAAGGAAGACTCCGCTCAGAAACCCTCCTCCTCCTCCTCACCTTTGCCTTCTGGATTCCTTGTCTTCCTCACAGAAATGGCGGCGGCGGAGGGGGCGTGGCCTTGGAGGCGTCGGCGCGTTTCTGACGCAAAGTGGGCGTGGCCACGGGACTTTGAAAAGGGGAGGGGCCTGATGCAAAAGGGGGCGGGGCTAGATGGCCTTTGGGACTCCCTCCCTCCCACTCTGGGCTTCCCTCCTTCCTTCCTTCTCTCTCCTGCCAGGCTTCCTTGCCTGCAGGGAAGGTGCCTCCCTCCCTTCTCCCTGGTGAGGCTCAAGCAGCTCCAAAGCCCAGACTAGTAGGGATCATTCCCAGGCTGAACACTCAGGAAGAGGGGAGAGGGGAGAGGGGAAGGGCCCACCCCCCCCCCCCCAGAAGAGCCATCCTCACCCCAAGAAGGGGTCCCATGCCTTGTCCAAGGCTCTCATGGCCGGAATCTAAGATCTACAGAGACACTTCCTGGAACACCTCAGCAAGCGAGAGTCCAAAAGTGGCAGGCTCAAACCCAGCATCTCAACCAATGGCTGATACCAAATTAGAGACTCCTTCCTGGGCACACAGAAGACTCTGTGCTTCCTTCCTTCCTCCTCGAGGGTTGCCAGGCTTCCTTGCCTGCAGGGAAGGTGCTGCCCTCCCTTCTCCCTTGTGAGGCTCAAGCAGCTCCCAAGCCCAGACTAGTAGGGATCATTCCCAGGCTCAACACTCGGGAGGAGTAGAGAGGGGAAGGGCCCACCCCCCAGAAGAGCCATCCTCACCCCAAGAAGGGGTCCAATGCATTGTCCAAGGCTCTCATGGCCGGAATCAGAGAAGTCAGCTAAGCAGAGCACCTGAGGAACCAACCTGGGCACAGCAGATTATTATCTGACAACACAGAAATGCTGGGCCACTCTCATAGAATCCTAGAATCAAAGAGTTGGAAGAGACCTCATGGGCCATCCAGCCCAACCCCATTCTGCCAAGAAGCAGGAATATTGCATTCAAAGCACCCCTGACAGATGGCCATCCAGCCTCTGCTTAAAAGCTTCCAAAGAAGGAGCCTCCACCACACTCCGGGGCAGAGAGTTCCACTGCTGAACGGCTCTCACAGTCAGGAAGTTCTTCCTCATGTCCAGATGGAATCTCCTCTCTTGTAGTTTGAAGCCATTGTTCCATTGCGTCCTAGTC
Organism: Anolis sagrei; assembly: GCF_037176765.1. Lineage (NCBI taxonomy): Eukaryota > Metazoa > Chordata > Lepidosauria > Squamata > Anolidae > Anolis > Anolis sagrei. The sequence continues at coordinate 4,310,183 of NC_090021.1, read as the reverse complement.
TCCAAGGAAGCAGAAAACAAGCTTGCTCCCTCCTCCTCCCTGTGGCTTCCTCTCACATATTTATACATGGCTATCATATCTCCTCTCAGCCTTCTCTTCTTCAGGCTAAACATGCCCAGCTCCTTAAGCCACTCCTCATAGGGCTTGTTCTCCAGATCCTTGATCATTTTAGTCGCTCTCCTCTGGACACATTCCAGCTTGTCAATATCTCTCTTGAATTGTGGTGCCCAGAATTGGACACAATGTTCGAGGTGTGGTCTAACCAAAGCAGAATAGAGGGGTAGCACCACCACCATGTCAGGCTACACAGAGAAGACACTGAAATCCACAAGCATGTGGAGAATCTCAACAGAAAGGAAGAGACCATGAAAATGAACAACATATGGCTACCAGTCTTTAAAAAACTCTAAAATTACAATAGCACAACAACAGACAGGAAACAAACAAGGACATCCAATCACCTCTCAACAAAAGATTGCTCCAGTCACTGCCAAGCCAACAAATGCTAATCAAGGTGGTCAGTGGAAACATTCACACCTAGCTCCAGCAGACAAGAGTCCTTTGCCCCACCCTGGTCATTCCACAGATATATAAACCCCTTTTTCCCAGTTCCAAGAGACGATACTACCTCTGAGGATGCTTGCCAGAGATGCAGGCGAAACGTCAGGAGAGAATGCCTCTAGACCATGGCCATATAGCCTGAAAAAACCTACAACAACCCAAGGGGTCTCTTCTGAGTCTGCCTGGCCTGAGTCCCCTTGGGGCCCCCGCTCTTTCCTGGCTGGCCTGCGAGGCTGAGCAGGGCCAACCCTGGGGGGGGGGGCTTGGGGGGGAGGGAGGCCACCCTGGGAACCCCAAGAGGGAGGGAAGCCCTGCTGCTCCCACCCAAGGAGGGAAGGAAGGAAGACCCTCCAGGACTCAAAAGTGGGGGGAGGGGGGACACCCCAGGAGGGCCTCCCTGGCCTCTCTTCCCCCCACAAGCAAGGGGGGGGGCACACAGGAAGGAACAACGCTCTCCACTCAGCCACAGAAGCTGGTTCACATTTTCTTCTTCCTCTTCTTCTCCTTCTTCTTCTTCAGCACAACATAGTTAAGACACTTGGATTGTATGGCAAGAAGGGGAGGGGGCACACTGGATGATATTTCAGGTCCCTTCCAAACCTCATAGTCTTCCTGGGGGTCTGGTGGGGTGAGTCTCCTTCTCTAGAGGTCTGTGAAACAGAAGCTGAATGGCTATTTGATGGGCAGGCTGGGATTGTATGTCTTCCTGCAGAGCAAGAAGGGGGAGTCAGACTAGATGCCCTTTGAGGTCCCTTCCGAACCTCATACAGACCTTCTTGGAGTCTGGTGGAATCCCTTCTCTGTGCTCTCCACTGGGCAGGCTTGGCTCGTGTGTCTTTCTGCCTGGCAGAAGGGGTCAGACTAGCTGACCTTTGAGCCCCCTTCCACATGTCATATAGGCTTCTTTGGAGTTTGGGGGAGTCGCCATCTCTAAAAAGGTAAAGGTAGTCCCCTGACATTAAGTCCAGTCATGTCTGACTCTGGGGTGTGGTGCTCATCTCCATTTCTAAGCTGAAGAGCCAGCGTTGTCCATAGACACCTCCAAGGTCATGTGGCCAGCATGACTGCATGGAGCGGAGCTCTTTAAATCAAAGGCTGGATGGCCATCTGTTGGACAGACTTGCATTGTGTGTCTTCCTGCCTAGCAAAAGAGGCCAGACTAGATGCCCTTGGAGGTCCCCTCCAAATCACATATAGACCTTATAGGAGTCTGGTGGAGTCTCCTTCTCTAGAGTTCTGTGAAATAGATGCTGGATGACCAGGCTTGGGTTGTGTGCTTTCCTCCCTGGCAGAAGGGGTCAGACTAGATGGCCTTTGGGAGGAGGTCTCTCTCGCCTCCAGGATTCTGCCTTACTCTCATGGGTCCCTCTTGCGTTTTCTCCCCTCTCCCTTTTCCTCCTGTCTTGGAGCCACTCATACTTTGTGATGCCTTTGCAGCTGCTCAGGGGTGTTTCAGGGGTGTCATCTCCCCTCCATCTCCCAGGGTGAAGTGCTTGGCACCTGGAGATGCAGCTCATCCTTCCCTAGTCCCTGCTGCTGCTTCCATTGTGACACATTCTCCTGACATTTAAGTGATGCGGAAGAGGAGGAGGAAGGGGGCACCTAAGAGAGCGGCACCTTCAAGGCTGACCTTCCTTGCTGAGGCCCTGCTAGGCGCTGTGTGTGTCGTATTTACTCGAGTCTAATGTGCCGAGCTTTGAGACTGTAGACCAGAAGCTCTCCGAAGCTCTAGGTGCTCTTACTGCCTATTACAGGGAAAACCAGCTGATCCTCAACCCATCTAAAACACAGACATGTGCCTTTCATCTCAAGAACAGAGAAGCATCCCAAGCTCTGAAGATCACCTGGGAAGGAATCCCACTGGAGCATTGCAGCGCACCCAAATACCTGGGAGTCACTCTGGACCGTGCTCTGACCTACAAGAAGCACTGCCTGAACATCAAGCAAAAAGTGGGTGCTAGAAACAATATCATACGAAAGCTGACTGGCACAACCTGGGGATCACAACCAGATACAGTGAAGACATCTGCCCTTGTGCTGTGCTACTCTGCTGCTGAGTATGCATGCCCAGTGTGGAACACATCTCACCACGCTAAAACAGTGGATGTGGCTCTTAATGAGACATGCCGCATTATCACGGGGTGTCTGCGCCCTACACCACTGGAGAAATTACACTGCTTAGCCGGTATTGCACCGCCTGACATCCACCGGGAAGTAGCAGCCAATAGTGAAAGGACCAAGGCAGAGACATCTCCAGCTCATCCCCTGTTTGGGTATCAGCCAGCACGCCAAAGACTTAAATCTAGACATAGTTTTCTAAGATCTACAGAGACACTCGCTGGAACACCTCAGCAAGCAAGAATCCAAAAGTGGCAGGCTCAAACCCAGCACCTCAACCAATGGCTGATACCAAATGAGAGACTCCCTCCTGGGCACACAGAAGACTGGGCAACTTGGAAGGCATTGAACAGACTGCGCTCTGGCACCACGAGATGCAGAGCCAACCTTCAGAAATGGGGCTACAAAGTAGAATCCTTGACATGCGAGTGCAGAGAAGAGCAAACCACTGACCACCTGCTGCAATGCAACCTGAGCCCTGCCACATGCACAAGGGAGGACCTTCTTGCAGCAACACTAGAGGCACTCCAAGGGGCCAGATACTGGTCAAAGGACATTTAACCAGCTACCAAACTCACAAGTTGTGTATTTTTCTGTTTGTTTGTTTGCTTTGTTCTGTTAGACTGGTTATTCTGACACGACAAATAAATAAATGTGCCGTAGAATCTAATGAACGTAATGCACAGTTGCGGAAAGCACCTCTTTCTGTCACTTGGCCATTGCGGTTGCTGCCTGCTGAGAATCCCTTCTTTAAACACAAAAAAGTGGGAGCACCAAAGCTTCCAGTATTGGACATCCCATAACCTATTGGAAATAAGTGCACCATAACCTTATCGAAAAGGTAAACATCATGTCACATCCGTTTGGCAAATGTGAATCTCCCTGAACATGTGGAGACCACCTTTTGAAAACCACTAGTCAATTTTGTGACAACCACAAAAACAAAGTTTCTAGGGTACAACAACTACTTTCAAAGGAAGGACCAAGCAATTGAAAAGGAAACAACACTTTGACAACAGAAACATGTTTTCCCCCAAATTCATTACAATTCCATATAAATTATTATTACTTATCCACCAAGTTAATGCAAATAATTCTATAATAATTTGGTTTATAATGTTAAATGTACTTAATTTTAATGTTAATTTAGCTGTATTTTAATTGTATATTGTTGTTAAGGCATTGAACTATTGCCTATCCGTAAGCCGCCTTTAGTCCCCTCCGAGGTAGAGAACGCAGGTTATATAGTGAAAAACTAACTAAAGAATGATTCCACACACATTATTATTATTACTACTGTGTTTTATAGAATATTTTAGATGATTTTAGCTCTGTGGTAACCAGCCTTGAGGAGAGGATGGCAAGAAATAAAATTATTATTATCATCATCATCCATGAAAGACATGCCTGCAAATATGGAGAAAGAGCTGCACGGGGTTGCTGGATTCAGATGTGCAGCAAAGAAAACCAAAGCCAGACCCGAAAAAGCAATAGAGGATTTGAATTTTTATGCTTCAATTATCAAATACGAGGGTTATCCGAAAAGTGAGGTTACAAGGCATGTAGCTCTTATGGGGAATTTTTGCAGGAGAAGTTTGTATCACTGCTGTGTAGAGATAAGCCAGCAGAAGCCAACGAGCAGTGCCGGTCGTCAGCAGCTCATTGACTGGCATTGCGGTGAAGGTTACAGGTGAGCTTCTATTTCTTACCATTGCGTTTCCCTCCAAGTGTTAATTTTGACTGTACAAGGTGCATCTGGAAATTAAGGTTACAAGATATTTAAAAAATAAAATTCATCACGAGATCGTTTAGGTTTATGGAGAGGACGTAATGTCAGGAGGGCATGTGGCAAAATGGGTACAGAATTTCAACTGCGGAAGGACGGAAATTCACGATGAAGACAGAAATGGACAGCTGTCCGTTGTGGCTGATGACCTGGCTGAAAAAGGTGGCGGGAGATTTCTATGACACAGGCATCAAAAACCCGTCCCGTAGATGACAAAATGTATTGAAGCGAATGGTGATTGTGTACAAAAATAATGTAATACAGTGGTTCTCAACCTTCCTAATGTCGTGACCACTTAATACAGTTCCTCGTGTTGTGGGGACCCCCAACCATAAAATTATTTTTGTTGCTACTTCACAACTATTATTTTACTATTGTTATGTATCGTAATGTCAATATCTGATATGCAAAATGTATTTTCATTCACTGGACCAAATTTGGCACCAATACCCAATACGCCCAAATTTGAATACTGGTGGGTTTGGATGGGGATAGATTTTGTCATTTGGGAGTTGTAGGTGCTGGGATTTATAGTTCACCTACAATCAAAGAGCATTCTGGGCTCCACCAACGATGGAATTGAACCAAACTTGGCACACAGCACTCCCATGACCAACAGAAAATACTGGAAGACTTTGCTGGGCATTGACCTTGAGTTTTGGAGTTTCCGTTCCCCTATATCCAGAGAGCACTGTGGACTCAAACAATGATCTGGAGCAAACCTGGCACAAATACTCAATATGTACAAATATGAACACTGGTGGAGTTTGGGGAAAATACACCTTGACATTTGGAAGTTGTAGTTGCTGAGATTTATAGTTCACCTACAATCAAAGAGCATTCTGAACCCTACCAATGATAGAATTGGGCCAAACTCCCCACAAATAACCCCCATGACCAACAGAAAAGACTGTGTTTTCTGATGGCCTTTGGTGACCCCTCTGACACCCCCTCGTGACCCCCCCAGGCATCCCGACCCCCAGGTTGAGAAACACTGATGTAATACCTATGCTATAATCCATCTAAGTTTTATTTAACTATATTCATTCTTTGTATTTTAAAAAATATTGTAACCTTACTTTCCAAATATCCCTCAAAAACACAGACTTCACACTTGGAGGGAAACGGAATGAGAACGCTCATCTCTGACCTTCACCACAATGCCAGTGGATGAACTACTGACGACTGGCACTGGCTTCTCGCTACACGGCATTGATACCGGTTTCTCACATCAAAATTCCCCGTAAGAGCTACATGCCTTGTGACTTTACTTTTCAGATAACCCTCGTATTTAATAACTGAAACATAAAAATTAAAATCAAACCCGGACCCATGCGACCCACATATAGGCAGAAAACAATACGCTCAGACCTCACTACCTCTGAGGATGCTTGCCATAGATGCAGGCGAAACGTCAGGAGAAATGCCTCTAGAACATGGCCCTATAGCTCGAAAAAAATCCACAAGAACCTAATATGCTCTTTGTCACCTTTCCTTTTCATATAGATGTTAGAAATATTAAATATTAGAATTAAGGAAGACAGCTGTATTAAAGGAGAGAAAATAAAACAAGAATTCAAAGTTAAAGCATATGCTGATGATACGTTATGCATTCTAAAAGAGTGACTGAAAAGCATTCAAAGCTTGATGGAAACAATGAGTATGAGAACGTGAAAGGATTTAAAATGAATAAAGAGAAGTTCATGTTCTTAATCAAAACTCTGTCAAAAAGTAATATTGACAAATTAGAGAATTTTTCAGCTGGTAAGGAAGCCTCAAAAGTAACATACTGAAGATTAGGGCTAACCAAAAAAATAACTGTTGATATATTGAGATAAATTACCTCTGTCTCTTATCTCAATACTTCTTGACTCTCCAGCGTCCGCTTGGAAACCACAAGGAAAATAAATTCACCATGCTACTTTGGATCAACTCCAAAGCCTGGAGTGGCTTACTTTATTGCAAATACTAAACTACAAACGATATACTATTTACAGAAGTAGAGAAAACACGTCTATTCACCTAGCCGTACATCATTGGAAGCAAGAGAACATAGTTATCAGATCTTTGGGAATGTAACTACGTCACTGGAACTCTCCAAAGTTACTCTCTAGGAATCCATCACAGCTCTATGCTTTTAAATCTTACATTATATTGCTTCATCACACAGTTTAAACTATGACAATAGTTCACTACATTTAAACCATGTTCTGACAATAACTTATTTCAAAATAATTATCAAAAAATGTGGAAGGAGATTGAAGAAAATTTGGAAAGATGGCAAAGAATTCAATTAACTTGGGTGGGGAGAATAGTGGTGATAAAAGGGATCTGACTCAAAATGCTGTTTTATTCCAAAATCTACGAATATTTAAAGGAGGGAGAATTTTCAAACATTGGGGGAAGGATTTGACTAAATTTATATGGAATGGGGAAAAAGCTAGCATTGCTTGCAAGAACCTAAGAGATGCCCAAGAGAGAGGGGCTTAAGTATGAATACGAAGTGGGAGGCTTCCGCTGGCTAAAGGAAGGGGCAAGATTAGGAAACCCACAACAACACAGTGATTCCGGCCTTGAAAGCCTTCGACAATACATTGTTCAAAATCTGCTGGCCCTTGCTTTGTTCTGAGGCTGAGAGAGCGTGACACAGCCAAGGTCACCCAGTGGCCAAGCGGAGATTCAGCCCCTGGTCTCCAGAGCCGCAATCCAAGGCTCGCTTTCTCCACTTCAGTTAGAGTCTGGAAGCACAACGCTTTCAAAATGAGTTAGGTATTATTAGAAAGCGCTAGGCTTCAGCTGGCTAAGGAAATGGGTAAGATTAGAAAATTGAGCTTTATTCAATCTGGAGGGATTATAACAAATACATTTAAGTTACAATTTAAGAAATTAAAAATTTGAAGAAAAATGCATATTAAAACGTATAAACATTATAATCACTATTAAAATCATGTCATCCATACTTGTAATCTGGGACCGTTCCGAAAATCATTAATCATACATCCATTGCGAAAGGATGCATGTCTAAAAAGAGTGTCACCAACATGAAAAGTTGGCAAAGTTCTGTTTTAGGGAGTCTCTCTGGGGTCAAATACTACTGCTCTTTCCAATTTGAATTCTATGTCTATGTAGCTTTGAACTCTCAGAGAAGCTCTTTCCACACTCCATTCACTGCTTCTCCCTAGTGTGGGTCCTTTGATGCGAACATAGACTTGAATTATGAGTGAAGCCTCGTCCACAATCCAGGCATTTATAGGGTTTCTCCCCAGTGTGAGTAATTTGATGTGAATGTAGAAGTTCACTCTCAGTGAAACTCTTTCCTCACTCTACGCAGGTATCAGCTTTCTCCCCAGTGTGAATCCTTTAATGTGAATGCAGATTTGAACCCCAAGTGAAGCTCTGTCCACATTCCAGGCACATTCGAGGGAAGCGTCGTCCACAATCCAGGCATTTATAGGGTTTCTACCCAGCGTGAGTCCTTTGATGTCTACGTAGATGTCCACTGTGAGCGAAGCTCTTTCCACACTCCAGGCATTTATAGGGCTTCTCCCCAGTATGAGTCCTTTCATGCAAACGTAGGCCTGAATTATGAGTGAAGCTCTGTCCACACTCCCGGCATGTATAGGGCTTTTCCCCAGTGTGAGTTCTTTGATGTCTACGTAGATTTCCATTGTTACTGAAGCTCTGTCCACACTCCAGGCATTTCTCCCCAGTGTGAGTAATTTGATGTGAATGTAGAAGTTCACTCTCAGTAAAACTCTTTCCTCACTCCAGGCAGGTATCAGCTTTCTCCCCAGTGTGAATCCTTTAATGTGAATGCAGATTTGAACCCCAAGTGAAGCTCTGTCCACATTCCAGGCATGTATAGGGTTTCTACCCAGTGTGAGTCCTTTGATGTCTACGTAGATGTCCACTGTCAGTGAAGCTCTTTCCACACTCCAGGCATTTATAGGGCTTCTCCCCAGTATGAGTCCTTTCATGCAAACGTAGAACTGAATTATGAGTGAAGCTCTGTCCACACTCCAGGCATGTATAGGGTTTTTCCCCAGTGTGAGTCTTTTGATGTCTACATAGATTTCCATTGCTACTGAAGCTCTGTCCACACTCCAGGCATTTATAGGGTTTCTCCCCAGTGTGAGTCCTTTGATGGACACGTAGATTTCCATTGTTAGTGAAACTGTTTCCACACTCCAGGCATTTATAGGGTTTCTCCCCAGTGTGAGTCCTTTGATGTAAACGAAGACTTCCACTGTTAGTGAAGCTCTGACTACACTCCAGGCATTTATAGGGTTTCTCCCCAGTGTGAGTCCTTTGATGTAAACGAAGACTTGAACCTTGAGTGAAGCTCTGTCCACAGTCCAGGCATGTATAAGGTTTCTCCCCAGTATGAGTTCTTTGATGTCTATGTAGACTTGAATTATCAATGAAGCTCTGTCCACACTGTCTACGAAGATTTCCATTGATATTGAAACTCTGTCCACACTCCAGGCATTTATAGGGTTTCTCCCCAGTGTGAGTCCTTTGATGTCTACGTAGACTTCCACTGTTAGTGAAGCTCTTTTCACACTCCAGGCATTTATAGGGTTTCTCCCCAGTATGTATCCTTTGATGCTGTCGTAGACCTGAATTCTGAGAGAACCTCTGTCCACACGCCAGGCATTTATAGGGTTTCTCCCCAGTATGAGTTCTTTCATGCTGTCGTAGACTTCTATTCTCAGAGAAGCTAAGTCCACACTCCAAACACTTAAATGGTTTCACCCCGGTGTGAGTTTTTTGATGCACATATAGACCTGAATTACGAATGAAGCTTTTTCCACACTCCAGGCATGCATAGGGTTTCTCCCCAGTGTGAATTCTTTGATGCACATGTAGACCTGAATTACGAGTGAAGCTTTTTCCACACTCCAGGCATGCATAGGGTTTCTCCCCAGTATGAGTCCTTTCATGCAGTCGTAGACTTCCATTCTCAGTGAAGATCTTTCCACACTCCAAGCATTTATAGGCTTTCTCCCCAGTATGAGTTGTTTGATGTCTATGTAGATATGAACGATGACCGAAGCTCTGTCCACACTCCAGACACTTATAGGGCTTCTTCCCAGTGTGGGTTCTTTCATGTTTCTGCAGATGATCCCTCCGAGTAAAACTCTTTCCACACTCCAGGCATTTAAATGCTTTCTCCTCCATGTCAATAGTGATATGGATGTTGAATTGCAATGCAGATAGTTGGCGCTACTTTTTTCTCTTTCTTATCTGTAAATGAAGTCAGGAATCGGCAAGATCATCACCCTGAGATTCTTTCTTCCTTCTTCCTATATTAATGGTTACCTTATTGCACCCAAGAGTTGGCTCCATAGAATCCTCATTTCCCTGGTGAAGAAAGAAGCAAAAGATCAGGGATGAAAGCCAGAAACCTTCTTTACCTGCAAGCCTTTTCCCCCTTTCCCTTCATGGGTCATGTTGAAAATGGGAATACCAAGAAATGCAGACATCCGGGTCTCAAGCAAATACACAGATACCAACAAAGGCAATCACTGTTTCGTAAACAAGAAGCGAATGAATCCTGAAAGAAAAAATGAAAAGAAAGGATGGAGAATGAAAAGAATGAATGATAGAAGGAAGAAAGGGTGATTCCTAATATTTATCTCCCTTTGGCAAGATAAAGCAGGGTATACATATAATACTAATTCTAATAATACTAATACTACTAATAATAATAATACCACCAAAGTCAACATCGACGCCAAAATACAACACCACCTGAGCTCTGCAAGTGCAGCATTTTCCAGAATGAAGCAGAGAGTGTTTGAGGACCGGGACATCCGTAGGGAGACCAAGGTGCTTGTCTATAAAGCTATTCCCCTCCCAACCCTGCTCTATGCCTGTGAGACGTGGACTGTCTACAGACGTCACATGCAGCTCCTGGAACGTTCCCATCAGCGCTGCCTCCGGAAAATCCTGCAAATCTCCTGGGAAGACAAGCGGACAAACATCAGTGTGCTGGAAGAAGCAAGCAAAGACCACCAGCATTGAAGCGATGGTCCTCCAACATCAACTCCACTGGGCCGGCCACGTTGTCCGGATGCCTGACCACCGTCTCCCAAAGCAGTTGCTCTACTCCGAACTCAAGAACGGAAAACGGAACGTTGGTGGACAGGAAAAGAGATTTAAAGATGGGCTTAAAGCCAACCTTAAAAACTCTGGCATAGACACTGAGAACTGGGAAGCCCTGGCCCTTGAGCGCTCCAGCTGGAGAACAGCTGTGACCAGCAGTGCTGCAGAATTTGAGGAGGCACGAATGGAGGGTGAAAGAGTGAAACGTGCCAGGAGGAAGGCGCGTCAAGCCAACCCCGACCGGGACCGCCTTCCACCTGGAAACCAATGCCCTCACTGCGGAAGAAGATGCAGAGCAAGAATAGGGTTCCACAGCCACATACGGACCCACAAGGAAATCCATAATGGAAGACCATCTTACTCGTCCAACGAGGGATCGCCTAAGTAAGTAAGTACTACTAATAATAATTTTATTTATAACCTGCCCTCTCCCCCCGAGGGGACTCTGGGTGGTTTCCAGGAAATAACAAAAATGGCAAACATTCAATGCCAAGAACAGCTGCGTAGCAATAAAGACGTAAACAAGGAATAAATGATCTCAATATAACTTATAAAACCAACCAAAAATTAGCTGAGAATTAAATTAAGTAAACATAATGTAACACAAGGAGTCATACAAATTAAACACAATACATTAAAATAAAATACTATGCCATGTCCAGCAGGCTGAGGTAGACCAACGTGAGGATATATGCAAAAGGATATTCATCCTCCGCTGTGGTGGCTGTATGAAGAAAAATAATAATTATAATTTGAAATGAAAATAATGAGAAGTGAGGGGTTACCTGTTTGTTTCTGAGAAGGAAAGCAGAATCTTTGGTAGAAGGGGAATTTTACAGGTGACTCAGAAACCTTGCAGGCTTGTTCTATCATATGTCAATATTTGGATAAGCCGAGGTCAGAGCGGAGCTAAATGTGTTACTAGGGTTAGTGCCAAGTACAAAGTTAATAATTATTAATCCAGGGAAGAAGCGAACATCTGAAGATATGGTATAACAGCGCCACCTCCTGTCTGGTTGATGTAAATAGCAGGCAATTAAATACACCTTTTAAATGGAGCAATTGAAAGAACTAATATATTATGAATATATTGTGAATGTATTGTGGGGGAAATTAAGGAGAATTAATAAGGAAAATGCTTGTTTTGAATAAATTGAAGAGATATATATGAAGACATATGTATGAAGAGAAATATATGAAATGATGATTCATTCTAAAGATTATGTAAGTCCTCTGGGAATGTAGTCAGCTGATGGAAGGGAAAATAGTGGATCTTGCCAACAAATGTTCTTGGCTGCGATTCCTCGAGGACAAACGGATGTTGATTAGATTGTGTAAATGTCAGGACTTTTCTGCGCATGTATAACCCTGAGAATTATGCTATAAATGCTGGAGCAAATCTGACTTCCAGTGTGTGTCAGATATTGTATTCTGAACACCCGATCAGGCCTGATTGAATAAAAAGCCTGGAATCTGTTGCTGTCTCCCTTCTCTTCCTTCCTGATTGCATTCATCTGATCCTGGGTAACAAACCTGCTGCTACAAATGGGGGCTCGTCCGGGATCTGAATCAACAGTGAAGGAACAGAAACGAAGTCCCACCACTCAGCGGGCCAGGTAAGACGACGATCAGAAGGGGCGAAACGGGTACCCATTGAAAGAAACGACCCGGCTGATCCTCGCCTTCCCTGCCCTTTAGACTGGGGTATATTGAGACTGGGGTATATTGATTCCACGGCACAGGTAAAGGAAAAAGGCTAGCCTTAAAGGAACAGGAAAAGGAGGTACATGGGAAGTACCTGGGGAATATTTCACTGTGTGATTACTGCAGAAATCAAGTGAAAACCCCTCGAGTGACGTTTTCGCACAGAAATCGCACTCACAGGTTAAAGGAACACACTTTCAGGGGAAAGTGATAAGGTTGTTTTGTGTGTGTATTTTGGTTTATGAAATATTGTGTTGTTGCTTCTTTGCTTCTGTATTTTCCATTCTTTATGCTTTCTGTGCTTAATACTTTGTTTTAAAAAGAAAAAAAAAGAAGAAAAAAATATAGAAAATGGGTGGTATACCAAGTAAAAAGTCTTTAACTGCTCTTGAATGCATGGTGGAGAATTTCTCAAAATTTAGAGAATTAACTCAAACACCAGGATGTAATAGCCCCCAGAAATTGAGATCTCTTTGTGAACTAGACTGGGTGCAATTTAATACCGGGTGGCCAGGTGAAGGAAGTTATGATTTAAAAGATATCAGAACAGTTGTGAGAATAACAGCAGAGGTTCATCCGGATCAATTTCCATATGCAGAGGCATGGGAAAATGCTATCATTACACAGCCCGCATGGTTAAAGAAATGTCAAAACAAAGAATGTGCTGTTTTTGTAGCTTTAACTAATTTGAAAAAGCCTCAGGCAGATAAGAAGAAAAGAAGATTTGGAATTTTTCCTTGTCCTGAGGAAGAAGTGAGTAACCCTCCTCCTTATGTTCCTATGTACCCACAGTTAAAAGCCATTGACAATGAAAGGTCAACTTTGGTTCCTCAGGCAACTTCTTTAACCACACCAACAGCTTCTGATACCTCTCCTGGGGAATCTAAAAAGTCACCTTTAATAGATCTAGCATCTGCAAGCAGATGGCTTCAGAATATAACAGAAGAATTTTTGCGAGATAGTCCCATAGCTGGAAGAACTAGAAGCCATAGTAATCCAAACCCAAAGATTGCTTTTCAATTGCCTTTAAGATCAATGGTCCAATATGTACAAGAGATAGATAACAAAGGAGAATTAACCCTAACTCCAAAAACCACTTACCAGCATGTGCCTTTTACCACTTCAGATTTGTTAAATTGGAAGTCTAATAATCCTCCTTATACTGAAAACCCTCAGCCACTTATAAATTTGTGTGAAACAATAATGGCTAGCCACCAGCCAGATTGGTCAGATTGCCAACAGCTATTGCAGGCTCTCTTCACATCTGAAGAGCGAAGAAGAATCCTTAATCAAGGAACCCAACTAGCACAGATATATGCTGCTGAAAAGACAAGTTATAATCCCATTGAATGGGCTGCAGGGGCATTTCCTTTGACAAATCCAAACTGGGATCCTAATATAAGCCGAGAGATGGAATATATAGTCAGATACAGGGAATTTTTAATGGAAGCTTTGAAGAAGGGACCCCAAAAGGTGATCAACCTCAAGAAGATACAGGAAGTAATGCAAGGAAAAGATAAAAGTCCAGGTGCTTATTTAGAGAGATTATTGGAAGCTTACCGAAAGTATAGTCCCTATGATCCTGAATCAAAAGATGGATCTGCATTATTAAATACTTCATTTGTTACTCAATCAGCCCCAGACATTCGTAGAAAGTTGCAGAAGCAAGATGGGTTTGCAGGGATGAATCTGTCCCAGTTAATTGAAATAGCTACCAAAGTATTCATCCATAGGGACGAAGCAGAAAAAAGAGAAAGAAAGAAAATAAGAGAGGAGGATCATAAGATTTTTTTGAACCTTCTAGATAAAAGAGATAAATTGAAAAAATCTGAAAGTGGAAACAGAAGGAAAAGAGGAATGTGGCAGAAGGAAAGAAGAGGAGGACGAGGGATGCCCCTGGGAAGACACCAGTGTGCCATTTGTCGTCAAGAAGGTCATTGGAAGAATGAGTGCCCATCTGCTCAAGGAATGGTAGGAATACAAAGGGGAATGCCATCCCAGAGAGGACATTGGAGAGGAAGAGGCCGGGGAGGAGGCCACCAAGGGGGATATGCTAACCTGGTTCCTGGGGCTAGATATGGAGAAAAAAGAGAAGAAGAATTTGTTGAGATGGTTGGATTAGGAGAAGACTGGACGGAATAGGACAGACCGGCCCCCTTATGCCTAGGCCCGGGGGAGCCATTGGTCAAAATGAATGTTGAGGGCCAGGAAATGACTTTTCTAGTAGATACGGGAGCTGACCACTCTGTGGTAACAAAGCCAGTGGCCCCTGAAAATGGACTAGAACTTAATGTGGTTGGAGCCACCGGTCAAAGACAAAGTTATCCTATGTTACAAAGCAGAAAATGTGATTTAGCAAACCAACAAGTGATGCATGAATTCTTATATATACCTGAATGCCCAATCTCTTTATTAGGAAGAGACTTGCTTTGCAAAATGAGAGCAATATTAGCATTTGAAGACAATGGGACAATGGAAATGACTGTTAGAAAGAGACTTTATACTTTGATTTGTCCTATGTCAGAGGAATGGAGGATATTTACTGTTTGTGAGGAAAGCACTGAAGAATGGAAGAAATATGGAGTTCCAGGTGTATGGGCAGAAGACAATCCACCTGGCTTGGCCCGGTGTGTTCCACCTGTACAGATAGAAGTAAAACCAGGGATGGGACCTGTGGCTATTCGACAATATCCCATACCTCGAAAAGCTGTAGAAGGGATCAATTTGCATCTGAATAAGTTACTTGAATATGGGATCCTAAGAGAATGTAGGTCTCCTTGGAACACCCCTCTTTTACCATTACAAAAGCCAGGAACACAAGACTTTCGTCCGGTGCAGGATTTAAGAGCTATAAATCAAGTTACAGTAACCATACATCCTGTAGTGCCCAATCCATATGTACTTTTAAGTTTAATACCAGCAGCTGCTACCCATTTTACAGTCTTGGATTTGAAAGATGCATTTTTTTGTATACGCCTTGAAACCAATAGTCAGCCCATTTTTGCTTTTCAATGGGAAAACCCTACAACCGGAGCAAAAGTCCAATATACTTGGACTCGTTTGCCTCAAGGTTTTAAGAACAGCCCGACGATATTTGGAACTGCATTGGCTCAGGATTTACAAGGGTTCCCATCTGACCCTAAAAATAGGGTGCTTTTACAATATGTGGATGATCTTCTTTTGGCAGCCACGTCACAAGAAGAGTGTTACAGGGCGACTAAGGAACTATTACATCTACTTTATGAAAAAGGATATAAGGTTTCTAAAAAGAAGGCCCAGCTGTGTAAAACTGATGTCAAATATTTGGGTTTTCGTGTGTCACAAGGAAAGAGACAATTAAAAATTGAAAGGAAACAAGCAGTTTGTGCCATCCCCACCCCCACCAGTAGGCGTCAAGTGCGAGAATTCTTGGGGAGTGCGGGGTTTTGCAGAATTTGGATACCGAACTTTGCTATCATGGCAAGACCTCTTTATGAAGCTACAAAGGGGGGTGAAAAGGAACCATTTAATTGGACCCCCGAATGCGCCCAAGCATTTGCCCAGTTAAAACAAGCTCTGGTGCAAGCACCTGCATTGGGCCTGCCAGATTTGGAGAAGCCATTTACCCTTTATGTTGGTGAACGAGATGGAATAGCAGTGGGGGTGCTTACCCAGCTACTAGGAACCTGGGCAAGACCAGTAGCCTACTTGTCCAAACAAATAGACAAGGTAGCAAAGGGTTGGCCATGTTGTCTACGTGCTGTAGCTGCTACGGCCTTGCTGACTCAAGAAGCTGATAAGTTGACTTTGGGACAAGAATTGGTAGTTATGGTTCCTCACTCAGTAACAGCTATTATGGAATATAGAGGACATTATTGGTTCACAAATAGCCGTATGTTGAAATATCAGACCTTGTTATGTGAGAACCCTCGAATCAAGTTACAGGTTTGCAGTACATTAAATCCTGCTTCACTCCTGCCTATTGAAGGAGAATTACTTCAACATAATTGTTTGGAAACTATGGATGAGATATATTCCAGTAGGCCTGACCTAAAAGATCAACCTTGGCCTAAGGCGGATGCTACTCTTTTTACAGATGGAAGCAGTTTTGTTGAAAATGGACAAAGGTATGCTGGATATGCTGTAGTAACTGCAACCACTGTGTGGGAAGCAGAACCACTTCCTCTAAACACCTCAGCTCAAAAGGCAGAACTGATAGCCCTAATTAGAGCTCTTGAATTGTCAGAAGGAAAAACAGTCAACATTTATACAGATTCAAAATATGCATTTACTACTCTGCATGCACATGGAGCTTTATATAAAAAAAAGGGTCTATTAAATTCTGCTGGGAAAGAAATACGACATAGTGAGACCATCCTGAGATTGTTAGATGCTGTCTGGATTCCTGCTAAAGTAGCAGTGATGCATTGTAAAGGACATCAATATGGCGAGGATCCTGTGACCTTTGGAAACCGATATGCTGACACTACCGCAAAGGCCGCGGCCCGGAAGGGACGAGGACAAGAGCCGGTCATGGCCCCTTTGCAGATAAGAGACTGGTTAAGGAAAGATGACTTGTTATATACTCCAGAGGAAGAACAATGGGCCCAGCGTGAGAAAGCTGTAAGGAAAAATGAATGGTTGGTGTTGCCTGACCAGAGGCTGTTTGTACCCAGACAGATAGCTTGGAAAATGATTAAGGAGGCACACCAGGAAACCCATATGGGAAAAACAGCTTTGGCCTCACTAATGGGACGACAACTTTACATAAATGGGCTCACTGCCCTAACAGGAATAGCCTCAGCCAGATGTCATATTTGTGCTGAAAATAACCCCAGAACAGGACCACTGCCACCTCCAGGGGTTCAATATCAAGGAAATACACCTTTTGAATCTTTAGTAGTAGACTTCACTGAAATGCCAAAGTGTGGGCCTCATAAATATTTGCTTGTGTTTGTATGTACTCATTCTGGATGGCCTGAAGCATATCCAACTAGAACTGAAAAGGTGGCTGAAGTGTCAAGGGCACTTCTTAGAGACATCATCCCAAGATATGGGATTCCTTTGCACATTGGTTCAGATAATGGACCAGCTTTTGTATCAGAAGTCTTACAGTCCTTGGTCCGACTATTGGGGACGAAATGAAAGTTGCATTGTGCATATCGACCTCAGAGCTCAGGAAAAGTAGAAAGGATGAATCAAACTCTAAAAGGAAAATTATCAAAAATGTGTCAAGAGACTCGCTTGCCATGGACTAGGTTACTGCCTATAGCCTTGCTCCATATTAGATGTACTCCTACTAAGTTTTTGGGCCTGTCCCCGTTTGAACTTATGTATGGAAGACCTCCCCTTGGATTGAGGCATCTTCAAGGAGATATTAATCAATTGGGACAGCAAGCATTAAAAAGAGATGTTCAAACATTAGGGCTGGCCATAGCCCAACTTCAACAATACACTGAAGAACTAAGACCACCTTGGCCAGCTACTCCTTTACACTCCTTCCGCCCGGGGGACTCAGTGCTGATTAAGGATTGGAGACTAGAACCGTTAAGACCAAAATGGAAAGGGCCTTTTACTGTCTTGCTTTCAACTCCCACAGCTGTCAAAGTGGAAGGAATCAAAGCCTGGATCCATTACACCAGAATAAAAAAGGCACCATCTGAGTGGACTGCGACTCCTGAACAGAAAGATCTCCTGAGACTTCATACCGTCAAACCAACAGCGCCATGAGACCCAGAAAGAGGACTACGGCTCTGGTTTTGACCACATACCTGGAAGCTGGTCAAATAAATCAGACAGAAGATTGAGGAGCACTGTGGAAGTGCCGACGTGTATGGGACATTCTTCAATAATTGTGATAAATGATTCTGTTTGATTGTGTTAAAATTATTGTTATTCTTTTCTTGCTTTAAAATAAGGATCTGACATCCTGAGTTTGCGATGCTACTGTGGAACATTCGCTCGCAAAAAGGGGGGAATGTGGTGGCTGTATGAAGAAAAATAATAATTATAATTTGAAATGAAAATAATGAGAAGTGAGGGGTTACCTGTTTGTTTCTGAGAAGGAAAGCAGAATCTTTGGTAGAAGGGGAATTTTACAGGTGACTCAGAAACCTTGCAGGCTTGTTCTATCATATGTCAATATTTGGATAAGCCGAGGTCAGAGCGGAGCTAAATGTGTTACTAGGGTTAGTGCCAAGTACAAAGTTAATAATTATTAATCCAGGGAAGAAGCGAACATCTGAAGATATGGTATAACAGCGCCACCTCCTGTCTGGTTGATGTAAATAGCAGGCAATTAAATACACCTTTTAAATGGAGCAATTGAAAGAACTAATATATTATGAATATATTGTGAATGTATTGTGGGGGAAATTAAGGAGAATTAATAAGGAAAATGCTTGTTTTGAATAAATTGAAGAGATATATATGAAGACATATGTATGAAGAGAAATATATGAAATGATGATTCATTCTAAAGATTATGTAAGTCCTCTGGGAATGTAGTCAGCTGATGGAAGGGAAAATAGTGGATCTTGCCAACAAATGTTCTTGGCTGCGATTCCTCGAGGACAAACGGATGTTGATTAGATTGTGTAAATGTCAGGACTTTTCTGCGCATGTATAACCCTGAGAATTATGCTATAAATGCTGGAGCAAATCTGACTTCCAGTGTGTGTCAGATATTGTATTCTGAACACCCGATCAGGCCTGATTGAATAAAAAGCCTGGAATCTGTTGCTGTCTCCCTTCTCTTCCTTCCTGATTGCATTCATCTGATCCTGGGTAACAAACCTGCTGCTACACCGCCTCTCCATAAGCTAGATTGCATAGATAGGTTTTTAAAAGCCTTTAAAAGGAGGAAAGAGGGAGGCATTTAGATATTTTTAAAGATTTTATCAGACAATGTAAATTATTTACTGATATATGCACATACAAAGACAACCCACCACCCACAGTACAGCAACCCCACAACCTACCCACTACATCAGTGTTTCTCAACCTGGGGGTCGGGACCCCTGAGGGGGTCGCGAGGGGATGTCAGAGGGGTCGCCAAAGATCATAAGAAAACACAGTATTTTCCGATGGTCATGGGGATTCCATGTGGGAAGTTTGAGCCAATTCTATTGTTGGTGGAGTTCAGAATGTTCTTTGATTGTAATGAACTATAAATCCCAGCAACTACAACTCCCAAATGTCAAGATCTATTTTCCCCGGACTCCACCAGTGTTCACATTTGGGCATATTGAGTATTCATGCCAAGTTTGGTCCAGATCCACCATTGCATGAGTCCACAGTGCTCTCTGGATATGGGTGAACTACAACTCCCAAACTGCAATATTCCTGCTTCTTGGCAGGGGGTTGGACTGGATGGCCCATGAGGTCTCTTCCAACTCTTTGATTCTATGATTTTATGATTCTATGATTCAAGGTCAATGCCCACCAAACCCTTCCAATGTTTTCCATTGGTCATGGGAGCCAAGTTTGGTTCAAATCCATCGCTGGTGGAGTTCGGAATGCTCTTTGATTATAAGTGAACTATAAATCCTAGCAACTACAACTCCCAAATTACAAAATCAATCCTCGCCCAACCCCACTAGCATTCACATTTGGGTGTATTGGGTATTTGTGCCCAGTTTGGTCCAGTGAATGAAAATGCCTCCTGCATATCAGATATTTACATTATGATGTATAACAGTAGTAAAATGACTGTTATGAAGGAGCAATGAAAACAATATTATGGTTGGGGGTCACCACAACATGGGGGGCTGTATTAAGGGGCCGCGGCATTAGGAAGGCGGAGAACCACTGCACTACATTGACTTCCATCACTTCACATTTTATTTAACCCTTTATATTTCTAGCTCAATTAATTCCTCTTGTCTTTTATTTCTTCAGACCTCATGTCAAGTAAGCCAAAGCGAGCTTCCAGTTTCTTCCAAAAATCCACGATTTTCAGAGATCAGAGTGAAAAGAGGGGCAATGAAGGCAGTTCCATCTTGCCTCCTGCACTGTGCTCATAATCATCTCTCTATATAAAAATCCTCCGTGCATAATGAGTACCTTAAAAACAAAAAAACTACGGGGCCAAATGACCCCAAATTTGCCAACAAAACTCCTCACAATTCAAGGAGTGACCATCGCTGAAACAAACCCCCACAAAACACCTTTAAATTCAAAAAAGGAAGAAGACAACAACCTCCCACACACACACACCCCCACATCACAAGGGAAGGAGGAAGGTGCCATGATGGGGGTCATAGGGACACACGAAATTGACACTGCTTGGAAAGGAGCCCCAAAGACCATCCAGCCCAACCTCATTTGACAGTAAAGGAAG
Source organism: Anolis sagrei (assembly GCF_037176765.1). Lineage (NCBI taxonomy): Eukaryota > Metazoa > Chordata > Lepidosauria > Squamata > Anolidae > Anolis > Anolis sagrei. The sequence goes on along the minus strand of NC_090021.1, from coordinate 4,289,586 downwards.
ACACCATCAAAGCCCTCACAACAAATGGCCAACCAGTTGGAAGGGAGCCCTAAAGGTCATCCGGTCCAACCCCCTCCCTCCCTCCCTCTCTCTACTTCCCTTCCTTCTCCTTCCTTTAATTCTTTCCCTCCTTCCTTTCCTTTTCTCCCTCCCTCCTCCCTCCCTTTCTTTCCTTCCCTCACTTTGCTTCCTCCCTTTCTTTCCTTCCTTTTTCTCCTACCCTCACCAGCTTCATCCTCCTTTATTAAATCTACAGTGTAGATGCACCCAAAGCCACCCCTTCCACACTGCCATGTAAAATCCAGATTATATACTTAAGACTGGATTATATGGCAGTGTAGACACACACACACACACACGGATGGATGTTGGATCCCTGGTTGGTGATATATATATATATAAATATTATACTATTTTATATTGCTATATAATACATATATACTATAATATACATATACATATACATACATATACATACACACACACACACACACACACACACACATATATATATATATATATATGTTGTTATATATACCACTATATATTATTATATTAAATAGACTCATAGAATAGAGTTAGAAGGGACTCTACCATGGTATTGGGGGAGAACAGACAGGAAGGAAGGAGCGAAGGAAAGAGGGAGGGAAGGAAGGAAGGAGAGAAAGTAGAAAGGAAAGAAAAATGGAGGGAAATGCAGGAAAGAGGTAAAGAAGGAAGGAGAGAAGGAAATAAAAAGTGAAAGAAGGAAGGACACAGGGAGGGAAGAAAGGAGACAAAGTGAGAAGTAGAGAAAGGGGGAAGGAAGGAAGGAAAGAGAGAAGGAAGGATGTCACCAGAGCGAAAGAAGGAATGAAAGAAAGAGGCAGAGAAGGAAGAAAGGAGAGAAAGGGGAAGGGGAAGAAAAAGGGGGGAAGGCATAGGTTCCTGGAGGATGGAGTGGTTGGATCTTCTCGCAGTCCAAGGCACTCTCAGAACTTTCCTCCAACACCTGAACGAATGAACAACAAGCATAGGTAGGTACCTCTCTTTCATAATAGTCCAGATATCTACCTCTACTTCGAAAATTCTTACTACACGCCACAGCAACGCGTGGCAAGGCACAGCTAGTATCTATATAAATAAAAATGTAATGTTCGTTTGTGGGATTAACATAACTCAAAAACCACTAGACGAATTGACACAAAATTCGACCACAAGACACCTATTAACCCAAGGAGTGACCATCACTCATAAAAATTGATTTCGTCATTTGGGAGCTGTAGATGATGGGATTTATAGTTCACCTAAAATCAAAGAGCATTCTAAAGTCCACCAACGATAGAATTGAACCAGACGTGGCACATAGGACCCCCATAAACGACACTAGAAGGGTTTGATGGACATTGACCTTGAGTTTGGGAGTTGTAGTTCACCTACATGCAGAGAGCACTGTGGACTCAAACAATGATGGATCTGGACCAAACTTGGCACAAATATTCCATATGCCCAAATATTAAATGATCAAGGGTCTGGAGAACAAGCCCTATGAGGAGCGGCTTAAGGAGCTGGGCATGTTGTGAGAGCCGTTCAGCAGTGGAACTCTTTCCGGGGAGTGTGGTGGAGGCTCCTTCTTTGGAAGATTTTAATCAGAGGCTGGATGGCCATGTGTCAGGGGTGCTTTGAATGCAATATTCCTGCTTCTTGGCAGAATGGGGTTGGACTGGATGATGGCCCAGGAGGTCTCTTCCAACTCTTTGATTCTATGAGGCTGGATGGCCATCTGTCAGGGGTGCTTTGAATGCAATTTTCCTGCTTCTTGGCAGAATGGAGTTGGACTGGATGGCCCATGAGGTCTCTTCCAACTCTTTGATTCTATGAGGCTGGATGGCCATCTGTCTGGGATGCTTTGAATGCAATTTTCCTGCTTCTTGGCAGAATGGGGTTGGACTGGATGGCCCATGAGGTCTCTTCCAACTCTTTGATTCTATGATTCTATGAGGCTGGATAGCCATCTGTCAGGGGTGCTTTGAATGCAATTTTCCTGCTTCTTGGCAGAATGGGGTTGGACTGGATGGCCCATGAGATCTCTTCCAACTCTTGGATTCTATGATTCTATGAGGCTGGATGGCCATCTGTCAGGGGTGCTTTGAATGCAATATTCCTGCTTCTTGGCAGAATGGGGTTGGACTGGAGGGTCCATGAGGTCTCTTCCAACTCTTTGATTCTATGACCCTGGACATCCCATAGATATTGTGCACACCCCACTCGCTTGACCACCAACTGAACCTCTGAGGATGCAGCAGGCAAAACGTCAGGAGAGAGTGCTGCGGGAACATGTTCGCCACACAGCTTGAAAAACTCTCAGCAACGCAGTGATTCCGGCCATGGGAGACTTCGAGAAGACAATCATAATATTGGTGTTTCTTCTAACCCGCCTCCCCTTGTGCCTCAAGGCGGGTTAGAGCAGAACTCAAGCACATTGTAAACAATATAGAAACCCCATAAGATACAAATACTAAAAGGTATGTCTATGAAAGGCGCACATTGGAACGTGTTTCTACGAAATACAGATTGAAATAGACACAGAAGAGAGGTCAAAACACAAGAGGCAGAGTTGGAAATCCCTAAGCTGAAGGGGAAGCGGAAGGCAGGCTCTGCCAGGAGGAGACTCACTCCAGAAGGGCCTGGGCCTATCCTCCAGGGAGGAAGGAAGGAAGGAATCCCTCAGGAAAGAGGAGGCCGCGGATGAGTCGGGAAAGGAAGGAAGGAAGGCCTCCCTCTCTCCTCCCTCCTGAAAGGAGTCCCGGATGGAAAACAGAGAAGGAGGGAAAGGAAGAGAGGGAGAGACTGGGCCCAATCCGCTCACCTCCTCCTCCTCCTCCTTCTTCTCCTTCCTTCCTTGTTGTCTTCCTCGCAGAAATGGCGGCGGAGAAGGAGAAGGGGGCGGGGCCTGGGTGACGACGCGTCTCTATGACGTCAGGGGGCGTGGCCACAGGGCTTGCAAAAGGGGAGGGGCCTTCCCGACTGGGTGGCCTCTGGGTCCCTCTCCCTCTCTCCCCCTCGGGGCTTCTATCCTTCCTTGCTTCCTTCCTCCCTTGCTTGCTTCCTTCCTTCCTTCCTCCTCTCCTTCCTTCCTCCCTTCTCTCCTTCCTTCCTTCTCTCCTTCCTTCCTTCCTCCTCTCCTTCCTTCCTTCTCTCCTTCCTTCCATCCTCCTCTCCTTCCATCCTCCTCTCCTTCCTTCCTTCTCTCCTTCCTTCCTCCTCTCCTTCCTTCCTCCTCTCCTTCCTTCCTTCCTTCCTTCCTCCTCTCCTTCCTTCCTTCTCTCCTTCCTTCTCTCCCTTCCTTCCTTCTCTCCTTCCTTCCTTCCTTCCCTCCTTCCTTCCTTCTCTCCTTCCTTCTCTCCCTTCCTTCCTTCTCTCCTTCCTTCCTTCCTTCCTTCCTTCTCTCCTTCCTTCCTTCTCTCCTTCCTTCCTTCCTTCCTTCCTTTCTCCTCTGCTTCCTTCTCTCCTTCCTTCCTTCTCTCCTTCCTTCCCTCCCTCCTTCCTTCCTTCTCTCCTTCCTTCCTTCCCTCCCTCCTTCCGTCTCTCCTTCCTTCCTTCCCTCCTTCCTTCTCTCCTTCCTTCCTTCTCTCCTTCCTTCATTCCTTCCCTCCTTCCTTCCCTCCTTCCTTCCTTCTCTCCTTCCTTCCTTCCTCCTCTCCTTCCTTCCTCCTCTCCTTCCTTCCTTCTCTCCTTCTTTCCTTCCTCCTCTCCTTCCTTCCTTCTCTCCTTCCTTCCTCCTCTCCTTCCTTCCTTCCTTCTCTCCTTCCTTCCTTCTCTCCTTCCTTCCTTCCTTCTCTCCTTCCTTCCTTCCTTCCTTCCTTCTCTCCTTCTCTCCTTCCTTCCTTCTCTCCTTCTTTCCTTCCTTCCTTCTCTCCTTCCTTCCTTCTCTCCTTCCTTCCTCCTCTCCTTCCTTCCTTCCTTCCTTCCTTCCCTCCTTGCTCCCTCCCTCCCACTCACTCACTCACTCACTCTGGGCTTCTCTCCTTCCTTCCTTCCTTCCTTCCTTCTCTCCTTCTCTCCTTCCTTCCTTCTCTCCTTCTTTCCTTCCTTCCTTCTCTCCTTCCTTCCTTCTCTCCTTCCTTCCTCCTCTCCTTCCTTCCTTCCTTCCTTCCTTCCCTCCTTCCTCCCTCCCTCCCACTCACTCACTCACTCACTCTGGGCTTCTCTCCTTCCTTCCTTCTCTCTCCTGCCAGGCTTCCTTGGCTGCAGGAAAGGTGCTGTCCTCCCTTCTCCATTGTCAGGATCAAGCAGCTCAAAGCCCAGAGGGACTCCAAGGTGCGTCCTCAGGACAGTCTGGGGGGGGGGGGGAGGGAGGGAGGGGGGCCACCCCCCAGGACAGCCCTCCTAACCCCAAGGGGTCCCTTCTGGCTCTGCCTAGCCTGAGTTCCCTTGGGGGCCCCGCTCTTTCCTGGATGGCCTGGGAGGCTGAGCAGGGACAGCCCTGGGGGGGGGGGGGGCTTGGGAGGGGGGAGGCCCCCAGGAGCCCCAAGAGGGAGGGAAGCCAGGCTGCTCCCACCCAAGGAAAGAAGGAAGGTCCCCCAGGACTCGGATGGGGGGGGACGACCCCAGGAGGGCTTGCCTGACCTCTCTTCCCCCCACATGCAAGCCCCACACCAGCACACAGGAAAGAGGAACAACACTCTCCAGTCTGGAACAGAAGCTGGTTCTTCTCCTCCTCCTCCTTCTTCTCTTTCTCCTCGTCCTCCTTCTTCTCCTCGTCCTCCTTCTCCTCCTCCTCCTTCTTCTCCTCCTCCTCCTTCTCGTCCTCCTCCTCCTCCTCCTTCTTCTCCTCCTCGTCCTCCTCCTCCTTCTTCTCTTTCTCCTCGTCCTCCTTCTCCTCCTCCTCCTCCTTCTCCTCCTCCTCCTTCTTCTCCTTCTCCTCCTCCTTCTTCTCCTCCTTCTCCTCCTCCTTCTCCTCCTCCTCCTCCTTCTTCTCCTCCTCCTCCTCCACCTTCTCCTTCTCCTCCTCCTTCTTCTTCTTCTTCTCCTCCTCCTCCTCCTCCTCCACCTTCTCCTCCTCCTTCTTCTTCTCCTCCTCCTCCTCCTCCTCCTCCTCCTTCTTCTCCTCCTCCTCCTCCACCTTCTCCTTCTCCTCCTCCTTCTTCTTCTTCTCCTCCTCCTCCTCCTCCTTCTTCTCCTCCTCGTCCTCCTCCTCCTTCTTCTCTTTCTCCTCGTCCTCCTTCTCCTCCTCGTCCTCCTTCTCCTCCTCCTCCTTCTTCTCCTCCTCCTCCTTCTCGTCCTCCTCCTCCTCCTCCTTCTTCTCCTCCTCGTCCTCCTCCTCCTTCTTCTCTTTCTCCTCGTCCTCCTTCTCCTCCTCCTCCTCCTTCTCCTCCTCCTCCTTCTTCTCCTTCTCCTCCTCCTTCTTCTCCTCCTTCTCCTCCTCCTTCTCCTCCTCCTCCTCCTCCTCCTCCTCCTTCTCCTCCTCCTCCTCCTCCACCTTCTCCTTCTCCTCCTTCTTCTTCTTCTTCTCCTCCTCCTCCTCCTCCTCCTCCTCCTTCTTCTCCTCCTCCTCCTCCTTTCTTCTCCTCCTCCTCCTCATTCTCCTCCTCCTCCTCCCCCTTCTTCTTCGGGGCCTCTCCTCAGGGCTGGAGGCAGAGCACAACATAGTTACAACACTTGGATTGTGTATTCCAGCCTGGCAAGAAGTGTGGGGTGGGGTGGGGGGCACACTAGATGATATTTCAGGGCCCTTCCAAACCTCATATAGACTTCCCAGGAGTCTGGTGGAATGTGTCGCCTTCTCTGGAGGTCTGTAGAACTGAGGCTGGATGGCCATTTGATGGGCAGGCTTGGATTGTATGTCTTCCTGCATGGCGAAAAGGGGAGAGGTCAGACTAGATGACCTTTAGAGATCCCTTCCAAATGTAATATAGACTTCTTTGGAGTTTGGTGGCGTCTCCATCTCTGCAGCTCTTTAAATCAAAGGCTGGGTGGCCATCTGTTGGGGGGTCTTGGATTGTGTGTCTTGCAGCCTAGCAGAAGGGGTTAGACTCAATGACCTTTGAGGCACCTTCCAAACTTATATAGACCTTCTTGGACTCTGGTGGAATCTCTTCTCTAGAGGTCTGTGAAACAGAGGCCGGATTGCGATCTCCTGGGCAGGCTTGGATTGCGTGTCTTCTTACCTGGAAGAAAAGGGCCAGACTAGATGCCCTTTGAGGTCCCTTCCAGATTAGATGCCCTTTGAGGTCCCTTCTTCTTACCTGGAAGAAAAGGGCCAGACTAGATGCCCTTTGAGGTCCCTTCCCATGGGTTCGTATTGTCTTTTCTTCCCTCTCCCTCCTTTCTTGGAGCCACTCATACTTTGCGACGCCTTGGCAGCTGCTCAGGGGTGTTTCGGGGGTGCCAGTGCCCAACTAACCTACATCTCCCAGGGGAAAGTGCTTGGCACCTGGAGATGCAGCTCATCCTTCTGCTGGTGTCTGCTGCTGATGCTTCCATTGTGACACATTCCCGACATTTAAGGGATCACAGGAGGGGGAGGGGGAGGAAGGGGGGCGCATACCAAGAGACTGGCATCTTCAGGGCTGACCTTCCCTGCTGAGACCCTGCTAGGCAGAGTGTGTCGTATTTATTCGAGTCTAATGTGCTGTAGAATCTAATGAATTTAATGCCCAGCGCCATAACGCACCCTCTTTTTGTCACTTGGCCATTGCACTAGCTGCCTGCTGAGAATCCCTTCTTTCAACACAAAAGTGTTGCAGCACCAAAGCTTCCAGTATTGGAAATTCCATAACCTATTGGAAATAAGTGCACCATAACCTTATCGAAAAGGTATACACGATGTCACATCCATTTGGCAAATGTGAATCTCCCTGAAGATGTGGAGACCACTTTTTGACAACCACTAATCAAGAAAAGCATGACCTTCTTAGAAGTCAATTCTTTGAACAAGTGATATTCATAAGCATTCATGTAATGGCACACAGGTAACTCAGCTGTTAAACTGAAGAACCATGTCTTTAAACTGCCAAGGATAAAGACATGCCACTACAAAAATAGATTTGGATAGCAGAGGATGGTTGTTTCTTTGAAGTAGAATTTGCAGTTGCCCAAAAGATATACACTCCCTTAAAACCTTTTAGTTTGATTGGTTTTGCTACCGCCAATTATACAGTATATTTTAGAAAGATAATAAAGTAGGATTCACTAAAAGAAAATCGGAATAGGAGAATATTTTAGAGAAGAGAAATAAGGGATTCATTTCCAGATTATATAGGGACATATTAGAATACAACCTGGAATATAATCAATCAAAAGGATAATAACAGCAAAATCTTGGAAAGGAGAAAAAGAGCGATTGCTAAAGGACTGGAGAGAAAGAAGTAAGGGAATATCTCCCAAAGGCCAAACTATCCCATGACATACGTGGAGGAAAGAGGAAGATTTTGTTAAGAAATGCAGGCTTGCATTTGGAGATCGAGAAAAGAAGAGAAAAACTAGATTTCTGAGTTGTCACCTGGGGAATTTATTAATGCAGGATAAGAGTGGGTTTTTTGTGACCTTAGCTTCACACGAGGTGGCAGTGGAAGTCATGAGTGGGGGATTCGGCAGAATGGCATTGTTCTGGAACAGTTGTTCCAGGAGCTCCAATTTTATTTGCTTTGAATTAAATGTTTTGCAGTCCCAGGCTTGGGATGTTGCAGCAGGGTGGCTTCCTGTTATAGTTTGCAATCATAGGGCAAGCCACCTGTCTATTATAGTTAGGATCCCTGGTCCCACCCCTCTCTGGGTTTTTTGGAGGGAAGGGGCCATTTTTCAGTTAGTCTCAGCAAAGGAAGTCAATGCAGAGGACAGACGTCCTCCTGTACAAAGGCTTTGTCCCTTAAGACTTTCCAGGGGAGAACAGTCTTGAGAGCCTCTGAAGATTCCCAAAGGTTCCGGGGAAACAGCCTTACAGCCCTGAGGAATTCCGGAGGGAATAACAGCTCTAACCATCAAAGCAGCTAAGTGATTACAAGCCTTTTGATAGGTTTGCTCGGCATTGAGACGCAGTTCAGCCTGGTAGTGAATCCACATCAATAAGGTTTAGGTTCACAGCAGCCTGGGAGGAGCTAGAAAGGGGAATTTTCCTTTAAACAAGGTTTTTGAAGATAGTGCCTGTTCCCTGTGAACAAGACTGCAAGAGCCAAGAGACTGTTAAGAAAGCTTTACAATTCCTGTTTGTTCATCAATAAAAGACTGTTATATTCAAGCCCAAGCCTCATAAAGACTGTTTAATAAGGGGAATTTCTCTAAAGGCTTCTTGGATCTCTGGCTTCCCGCTGGATCCTAGCCATACATCCTCTCTTAAAGGCACTTCATTTCAGGTCCATCGGCGACAGAACAGGCATGTTTTATTTGTTTATTTATTTACTCTATTTCTATCCCACTTTTCTCTACCCCGAAGGAGACTCAAGGCGGCTTTGCAAATGGCAACTATTTGATGCCTTTAGAGAACAACAATTAAATACATTCAAGTTAACATTTAAAAAAATTAAATTTGAGTTGAAAAGCACATTAAGACATATAAACATTATAATCACTATTAAGATCACGCCATCCATAGTTGTGATCTGGGGCCATTCCAAAAGTCATTGATCATACATGCATTATGTGTATCTGATTATCTTTATTTATTTCTTTACAGCATTTATATTCTGTCCTTCTCACTCCGAAGGGCACTCAGGGCAGATCACAACGCACACATACACGGCAAACATTCAGCGCTGTTTTTGACATACAAGACATACAGAGAGATACAGGCCGCTCAGCAGTTCTTCCACTTTGGATCCTGGAGGTTGCTGGAGGAGGAAAGAAATGTTTTTCTTTCTCATATTCTGTATGCAATTAATTCACTTAATAAAAACTTAGTTAAAATGAAAAGACAACACTATCCAAAAGAACTTCAATGATGTCTTAAACCCCAGCTGTATCTGCCTTTCCAGTCTCTGATATTCTGACCCTTCTAAATCCACTTTTCGCAAACACATTTTTTAATTAGGAAAAAGAGAAACAACACAGTAATATACAGGGTTAGTCAAAATGAATAGGCCAATAAGAAAATTAATTTTAGACGAATGTATGTTTATTGTAACCAAACTACAGCTACGTATCGACAGATAAATTATCAAAGTTTTGTCTCACCTTCAGAGATGTTCGATATGGGCGCCCCGTGTGACACGGCAGACGTCCAAGCGATAGTCCAGTTCATTCCACATCCGTTGCAGCACATCCGACGTAATGGCATCGAATGCAGCACATATGCGCTGTTTTAAGTCGTCCAAGGTCAGCGGTAATGGAGGTCGGAACACAGTGTCTTTCACATACCCCAATGGAATGTCGATGAGGTGGTTCCTTGCCATACTTGGCTCGAAATTCTCGCTGGACCGTAATTACTGACATTGTTTTAGCAAATGTCATCACACAAAACGCCTTCTCTTTGCCTGATTCCGCCATTTTGAAAACAGCGACTCCTAGCGACGCCTAGCGGCATTAACGTACATGTGTGTTGCTCAAAAAAAACTTTGATAGTTTATCTGTCGCTACGTAGCTGTGGTTTGGTTACAGTAAACATACATTCGGGTACAATTAATTTTCTTATTGGCCTATTCATTTTGACTAACCCTGTATATATGCTCAAATTATACAGTACATTGAATGGCCACCACAACCAAATACAAAAATATATTTTTAAAAAAACACACCAATAAAACACACCTATATAGATACACAAAGTATTCTAACAAACAAATCAACAAACAGACTTGGATCCTAAGTAAGAACTCCACACTGAGTTGATTGTATCCCTCATTATTCGATTCCCCTTAGATAATCCTATGTAAGTCCACTTCTGCTTTTGACAACACTCTTCTAAATTCATAAATCCAATTAACTAACATTTGCTCCTGTTGTTGTTGTTGTGAAAAAGTAATAAACAAGTCCCAATCTTTCTCGAAGATGCTCAAAGGTTTCCCTTGAATCAGCAGAGTCACTCTGTCCATCTCTGATCGCTCGCAGATGTTCTTCAGTCATTCTTTTCGTGTGGGATAATGACTTCTTACCATCTCTGAGGATAAATGGTGCTTGCTGCAGTTATCAGCTAGGCAGGAAGGCACAGTTAAAGCCCTCCCAACAGACAGCCATGCAATCTCAGCTCAAAGCCCTCCAGAGTTGACTCCAGACTCCTTGGACCAAAACTGTGGCACAACTGATTGGAATCAGCTGCCTTAAGATCACTACTGACCAAAAGGTCATGAGTTCAAAGCCAGCCCAGGTCAGAGTGAGCTCCTGACCATTTGTCTAGCTTGCTGTCAATCTTTGCAGCCCAAAAGACAGTTACATCTGTCAAGTAGGAAATTTAGGTACCACTTAAATTTAACTAATTTCCGACGCCATAAAATCTTCAGCAAGCAAGCAAAGAATGAGGTAGTACTCCATCAGTGTCTCAAATGGACGGTGGAGCAACAGCTCCCCTGGTGGTCAGAATACCCTCATGAAAGCTGGAATGTTAAATAGCCTATTTATGTCAGTTTATATAGGCAGTCTATACTTCACTGGGATTGTACGGGACCCCCAAATAGTATTTAGTCCAGCCCCCCTTCAACCAGCCAGAAAGGCACAGTCAAAGCACCCATGGAAGGCTCTGCAGCCTCTGCTTAAAAACATTTAGAGAGCTCTAATAATTACAGAAGGGGAATGCTGGTGTGTTCAAGTGTAGGTTTTGTTACAACTTTTGTTATTTGCACAATAATGACCTGAATTATTTGAGAAAATAAAATCTGTTGATACAATCAAATAAAATCTGGATCCGCTATAGAGGAAACGACACAAGAATTGTTTATACAGTAGAGTGTATATTAAACCAATATTTCTATATAATTATTTTATACTTATATCAAAATCTTATAAGGGGTTGGTTTCAGCTTGAATTATCAGTGATGCACTTTCCACACTCCAGGCATTTATAGGGTTTCTGCCCAATGTGAGTCGTTTGATGCACAAGTACACCTGAATTATGTGTGAAGCTCTGTCCACACTCCAAGCATGCATAGGATTTCTCCCCAGTGTGAGTCCTTTGATGTGAACATAGATTTCTACCATGAGTGAAGTTCTGTCCACTCTCCAGGCGTGCATAGGGTTTCTCCCCAGTAAGAGTCCTTTGATGTAAACGTAGACCTCAATTATGAGTGAAGCACTGTCCACCCACCAGGCATTTAGAGCATTTCTCCCCAGAGTCCTTCGATACAAACGTAGAGTTGAATTATGAGTAAAGCTCTTTCCACACTCCATGCATTTCTAGAGTTTCTCAGTAGCGTGGATCCTTTGGTGCAAACATAGACTTGAATTACGAGTGAAGCTTTGTCCACATCTGTGCATTTATAGGGTTTCTCCCCAGTGTGAGTAATCTGATGTGAATGTATAAGTCCACTTTCAGTGAAACCCTTTCCTCACTCCAGGCATGTACAAGCTTTCTCGCCAATGTGAATCTTTTGATGTGCACCTAGACTTGAACTCTGAGGGAAGCTCTTTCCACACTCGAGGCACTTATAGGGTTTCTCCCCAGTGTGAGTCCTTTGATGCACACGTAGACTTCCATTCCCTCTGAAGCTCTTTCCACACTCCAGGCATTTATAGGGTTTCTCCCCAGTGTGGGTCCTTCGATGCGAACGTAGACTTCCATTCTCACTGAAACTTTTTCCACACTCGAGGCATGCATAGGGTTTCTCCCCAGTGTGAGTCCTTTGATGCACACGTAGACTTCCATTCTCACTGAAGCTTTTTCCACACTCCAGGCATGCATAGGGTTTCTCCCCAGTGTGAGTCCTTTGGTGCACACGTAGTTGTGAACTACGAGAGAAGCTCTTTTCACACTCCAGGCATTTATAGGGTTTCTCCCCAGTGTGAGTCCTTTGATGCACACGTAGACTTCCATTCCCTCTGAAGCTCTTTCCACACTCCAGGCATGTATAGGGTTTCTCCCCAGTGTGAGTCCTTTGATGCACACGTAGATTTGAACTCTGAGTGAAGCTCTGTCCACATGCTAGGCATGCATAAGGTTTCTCCCCAGTGTGAGTCCTTTGATGCACACGTAGACTTCCATTCTCACTGAAGCTCACTCCACACTCCAGGCATTTATATGGTTTCTCCCCAGTGTGAGTCCTTTGATGCACACGTAGACTTCCATTCCCACTGAAGCTTTGTCCACACTCCAGGCATTTATAGGGTTTCTCACCAGTGTGAGTCCTTTCATGCACACATAGATGTGTTTGCTGCGAAAAGCTCTGTCCACACTTCAGGCATTTATAGGGTTTCTCCCCAGTGTGGGTCCTTCGATGCGAACATAGACTTCCATTCTCACTGAAGCTTTTTCCACACTCGAGGCATGCATAGGGTTTCTCCCCAGTGTGAGTCCTTTGATGCACACGTAGACTTCCATTTTCACTGAAGCTTTGTCCACACTCCAGGCATTTATAGGGTTTCTCCCCAGTGTGAGTCCTTTGATGCACACGTAGACTTCCATTCTCACTGAAGCTTTTTCCACACTCGAGGCATGCATAGGGTTTCTCCCCAGAGTGAGTCCTTTGATGCACACGTAGACTTCCATTCTCACTGAAGCTTCTTCCACACTCCAGGCATGCATAGGGTTTCTCCCCAGTGTGAGTCCTTTGGTGCACACGTAGATGTGAACTACAAGAGAAGCTCTTTCCACACTCCAGGCATTTATAGGGTTTCTCCCCAGTGTGAGTCCTTTGATGCACACGTAGATGTGAACTACGAGAGAAGCTCTTTCCACACTCCAGGCATTTATAGGGTTTCTCCCCAGTGTGAGTCCTTTGATGCACACGTAGCTTTCCATTCTCACTGAAATTCTTTCCACACTCTAGGCATGAATAGGGTTTCTCCCCAGTGTGAGTCCTTTGATGCACACGTAGACCCGAATTATGAGTGAAGCTCTTTCCACACTCCCCGCATTTATAGGGTTTCTCCCCAGTGTGATTCATTTGATGTGAACGTAGACTTGAACTATGAGTGAAGCTCTGTCCACATTCCAGACACTTATAGGGTTTCTCCCCAATGTGAGTCCTTTCATGTTGCTGTAGATGATGCCTCTGAGTAAAACTCTTTCCACACTCCAGGCATTTCAATGCTTTCTCCTCCATGTCAACAGTGATATGGGTGTTGAATTGCAGTACAGATACTTGGCGCTACTTTTTTCCTGTATTATCTGTAAGTGAAGTCAAGAATCGGCAAGATCATCACCTTGAGATTATTCCTTCCTTCTTCCTATATTAATGTTTTCCTTACTGCACCCAAGAGTTGGCTCCACAGAGTCCTCATTTCCCTGGTGAAGAAAGAAGCAAAAGATCAGTGATGAAAGACAGAAACCTTCTTTACCTGCAAGATTTCCCCCTTTTCCCTTCATGGTTCATGTTGAAAATGGGAATACCAAGAAATTCAGACATCAGGGTCTCAAACACATACACAGATGCCAAAAAAAGGCAATCACTGATTCTTAAACAAGAAGGGAATGAATCCAGAAAGAAAGAAACATGTGAAAACTGGATAAAACCATGGCCCACGCTGTATCAAATGCAATAAGAAAGCGACTCCCAACTTTAAAACAGTGCCTAAGAGACACCTGGCGCCTCTCGTGAAGGATGTGAATACATTACTTTCTACTGTCCAAATAACACCCATTGAACAAACAAACCAGTTTGCCTACAGTACAGCAGTGATAGTAACAGAAGAGCTTGGGCTCCTACAACCAAGGCAGCCTCCGAGAAAATCGACTGGAAAACCAAAATGGAAGGTCAGGTTGGAGTTGAAAATCAAAAATCTACGATCAGATGCAGTAACCTGAAAAATATGAAGGAGAAGAAACTGAAGAATGACAAAATCAAGCGGTATCTGATCAGAAAGTACTGGCTGAACACCAGAAAAATTGAAGAAGCTTTGGAAATTGTGAAAGAACAAATTACAGCAACAGCCAGAAAAACTGAAAGATATGAAGCCAGAATCATCCAGTACAAAAATGCCTTTGACTCACTCCCAAACAGCTGTATCATCAAGTGCCTAGACACCATCGGCATTTGTAAAAATGTGGGCACTTTTATTGAAAATATGATGAAGCACTGGAAAACTGAACTGTTTGTTGGAAATGAAAACTATGGACTTGTCAAGATGAGGAGAGGAATCTTCCAGGGAGACTCATTGTCCCCACTGCTCTTCATCATTGCCATGATCCCTCTGTCAACAACCTTACAAAAAACAAACCTGGGATATCAAACATCTAAGAAATCTCACAAAATTTCACATCTGCTGTACATGGATGACCTGAAGCTGTATGGGAAAACCGAAATCCAGTCACTGTCCGAATCTTTAGCACCGATATCAACATGGGGCTTGGTTCGGACAAATGTTCGACAGTGGCACTGAAGAAGGGAAAAATCATTGAAAGTGAGGGCATAAATATGCCCAATGGCCAAGCAATCAAGTGTCACCAGCAAGAGGCCTATAAATATCTGGACATACTACAGCTGGACAACACTGAACATGTGAAAACGGTGGTCAGCAAAGAATACATTCAAAGGTTTAGAAAAATTCTGAAAAGCAAGCTCAATGGAGGCAATACCATCAAGACCATAAACACCTGGGCCATACCTGTCATAAGATACACTGCTGGCATCATAAACTGGACGCAGGCAGAACTGGACAATTTGGACAGAAAAACAAGAAAACTCATATGACCATTCATAATTCACTGCATCCTCTCAGTGATGTTGATTGGCTCTATCTGACTAGAAAGTCTGGTGGCAGAGGACTCTTACAAATCAAACAAGCAGTCAAAGAAGAAAAACACGCCCTGGAAGAATATGTCAAGGAAAGCCAAGATCCTGCCTTAATTGAAGTCAATAATCGGAACATTCTCAAATCACAGCAGACAAATAACCAGTACAAGAAAACCGCACTACAAACCAGAGCTGACAGCTGGCAGAACAAAGCCTTGCATGGGCAGTTCCTTGACAAACTTGAAGGAAAATTTGACAAGGAGAAGACCTGGTTATGGCTCACGAATGGAACACGGAAGAAGAAGGCAGAGGGCCTGGTTCTTGCAGCCCAGGAGCAAGCCATCAGGACCAATGCCATTAAGGCCAGGATTGAAAAATCAGCTGATGACCTAAAATGCAGACTGTGCAAGGAAGCGGATGAAACCATGGGCCATATCTTCAGCTGTTGTAAGAAAATCTCACAGACAGACTACAAACAGAGGCACAACTCTGGGGCCCAAATGATTCACTGGAACTTATGTCACAAGTACCACCTGCTGGCAGTAAAAATTGGTGGGATCATAAACCCGCAAAGCTTATGGAAAATGAACACGCAAAAGTACTGTGGGACTTTTGAATCCAGACTGACAAAGTTTTGGAACACAATACACCAGACATCACGATTGTGGGAAAGAAAAAAGTTTGGATTATTGATGTTGCCATACCATGTGACAGTCGCATTGAGGAAAAACAACAGAAAAAACTCAGCCGTTATCAGGACCTCAAAATCGAACTGCAAAGGCTCTGGCATAAACCAGTACAGGTGGTCCCAGTGGTCATCAGCACACTGGGTGCCATGCCAAAAGATCTCAGCCGGCATTTGGAAACAATAAACATTGACAAAATCACAATCTGTCAACTGCAAAAGGCCACCTGACTTGGATCTGCGCGCATCATTCGAAAATACATCACACAGTTCTAGATGCTTGGGAAGCGACTTGTGATTTTGTGATATGAAATCCAGCATAGAGATCTCGTTTGCTGTGACATATGTGTAATAATAATAATTTATTGATAACCCACCCTCTCTCTCCGAGGGAGCTCAGGGTGGTTCCAGGCAATAACAAAAATGGCAAACGTTCAATGCCAAGAACAGCCGCATAGCAATAAAGACATAAACAAGGAATAAAATGATCTCAACTTGTAATTCATAAAACCAAGCAAAAATTAGCCGAGAATTAAATTAGGTAAACATAATGTAACACAAGGAATGATGCAAATTAAACACAATACATTAAAATAAAATAGTATAATGTATTGTCGAAGGCTTTCATGGCTGGAATCACTAGGTTCTTGTGGGTTTTTTCGGGCTATAGAGCCATGTTCTAGAGGCATTTCTCCTGACGTTTCGCCTGCATCTATGGCAAGCATCCTCAGAGGTAGTGAGGTCTGTTGGAATTGGGGAAAAAAGGGGTTTATATATCTGTGGAATGGCTGGGGTGGGGCAAGGAGCTCTTCTCTGCTGGAGCTAGGTGTGAATGTTTCAGCTGATCACCTTCATTAGCATTTGAAGGCCTGCCTGAGCCTGGGATAATCTCTTGCTGGGAGGTGTTAATCTCTGCTGTTTTGCTGTTGTAATTTTAGAGTTTTAAACAAGGAATAAAATGATCTCAACTTGTAATTCATAAAACCAACCAAAAATTAGCCGAGAATTAAATTAGGTAAACGTAATGTAACACAAGGAGTGATGCAAATTAAACACAATACATTAAAATAAAATAGTATAGCACGTCTAGCGGGCTGAGGTAGATCAATGGGAGGATATATGCAAAAGGTCATTAATCCTCCTCCTCCTCCTCCTCTCCCTAAGCTAGATTGCAGAGATAGGTTTTTCAAAGGAGGAAAAGGGGGGCATTCTTTTTTCTTTTGAAAAAGATTTTATCTGGCAATGTATTTTTAAGGGATACATACGCATACAAAGACAGCCCACCCCCTCCATGGCATGTTCCCTCGAGGGCCGTATTCTCTTCAGCTTCTGAGTCTGGCTGAGAAGCAGAGAAGGGAGACCAAAAGCCAGCTTCCTTATTTTTCCTTCTCAGGGAACTGAGGGGAATGTCCCCACTCTCCCTGATTTCCACGGCCATAGAGACTGCTCCAAGCAACAAGCAGGGAGACACACACTTTTATTTCCGGCTCCCCTTAATGATGGCAATGGCTCCTAGGGACCGCTCGCCACAAGAAAGGCCCTTTCTGTGTGGCAGTCATTAGAGAAAAAAGTAATTAGGAATTAATGGAATTAATGAAGAAGTCTTACCTTAAAAGCTTACCTGTCCGTTCTTGAGGCTGGGAAGCAGAGAATTCCCAGATGGAAATAGAACTAGAATAAGGAAGGAGCCATATCTTAAGTCAATATTTGAGGAAGCCAAGGCTATGTGCTAAATGTGGAAGGTCAGAGAATTGGCTCTACAGGTAAATCGATAATTATTGATCCAAAACTAGGACATTTGAAGATATGGTACAACAGCGCCATCTATCCTCCATCTGATGTAAATAGCAGGTAATTCAGTCCTATGATATTCTAATAAGAATATAGGAAAATAATGTATTGTGATTACAGATGAATTAATAAGGGAAATGCTTGCTTTGAATAAGTTAAAGATACATATATGAAGATATATGGAGTTGTATATGTGTGAAGAGATATATGAAGTTAAGATTCACTTTTATGTAATTCATTTGGGAACGTGGCTGATCAGCTGATGAAAAGGGGAGCAGTGGAAATTATAGTATCTTGTCAACAAATGTTCTTGGCCGCGGTTTCTCGAGGACAAATTGATAATGATTAGATTGTTAAATGTCAAGACCCATATGCGCATGTGCAAACTAGGTAATTCTGCCTATAAATACTGGATGCTTTGGGGTAGTGCTCTGTGCCACATCAGCCATTTTTGGAAGCTGGAGCACCCTTACCCTGGGTAAGCATTAAATTCTGTGAACTTGCAAAAGCTGTCTCTGTCTCTTCCTTCTTCACTGATCTCCTGGATTCTTGGAAATTGGGGACCCTCCCGTAACATCTGGTTGAAAGGAAGGGGGGAAAGTGCCCCACTTGAAAACTCAAGCCAAGCCTCGAACACCACCTCCAGTCCATTCAACTACAGACTGAACTTGCAAAACACGAAACACTTTTGCTGGACATAGAATATTTACAGATATTGTTTTTATATAATGAGAGAGCTGAAGCACTTTTTAAGTTTCTATTTCCCCCCCAATACGTTTTTAGTGTTTGGTATTGGATTCAAAAGGGAATCTCGTGCTACCTTTTTAATACTGTATCATTGGAAAATGAGATGGAAAATGTGATGGCACTGAGTGGATCCTTATTCACGGCCATCTTCCTGATTGACAGGCAGATCTTCAGAATCCCGTCTCTGCCAGGAGTATGGAAAGCAAGATTTTAACCTGTTAAGTTTGGGACACAAATTAAAGGGGAAAACCTTCATAGGCTTGGCATCAAGTTAGAAAGCTGAGTCTTCACTAGACTACATGATTTATAATCTCAGCCCAGGAGGAATTTAAGAGATACAGCCTAAGCTTAAGGAGTTCTCCCTTTTGAGAACAATGGCACAATATGTGGAAAGCCTGGAACCCGAGAAGTGAGAGCTACCCATCAACATGGACCTTTTACCAGTTACTTCATAGTCTTTCTACCAGTGAAGAAAGAAGGCACTTATGGCACAGTGGATGAAGAATTTTTAAAATGCAACTTTACTTCCATATAGCATTTAATAATAATAATAATAATAATAATAATAATAATAATACTTGATTTATATCCTGCCACCATCTCCCCAAGGGGACTCGGAGCGGCTTACGTGAGGCCAAGCCCCACAACACATCAATAAAACAAAATAGTGGACGAACACAGAGAGTGCTCACTAATGCTTCCTCTTCATCTTGGAAAAAAGTGACGAGCGGAGTGCCGCAGGGTTCCGTCCTGGGCCCGGTCCTGTTCAACATCTTTATTAATGACTTAGATGAAGGGCTAGAAGGCAGGATCATCAAGTTTGCAGACGACACCAAATTGGGAGGGAGAGCCAATAGTCCAGAGGACAGGAGCAGGATTCAAAACGATCTTGACAGATTAGAGAGATGGACCAAAACTAACAAAATGAAGTTCAACAGTGACAAATGCAAGATACTCCACTTTGGCAGAAAAAATGAAATGCAAAGATACAGAATGGGGGACAATGCCTGGCTCGAGAGCAGTACGTGTGAAAAAGATCTTGGAGTCCTCGTGGACAACAAGTTAAACATGAGCCAGGAATGTGATGTGGCGGCAAAAAAAGCCAATGGGATTTTGGCCTGCATCAATAGGAGCCTAGTGTCTAGATCTAGGGAAGTAATGCTCCCCATGCTCTATTCCGCTTTGGTTAGACCACACCTGGAATACTGTGTCCAATTCTGGGCACCACAATTCAAGAGAGATATTGACAAGCTGGAATGTGTCCAGAGGAGGGCGACTAAAATGATCAAGGGTCTGGAGAACAAGCCCTATGAGGAGCGGCTTAGGGAACTGGGCATGTTTAGCCTGAAGAAGAGAAGGCTGAGAGGAGATATGATAGCCATGTATAAATATGTGAGAGGAAGCCACAGGGAGGAGGAGGGAGCAAGCTTGTTTTCTGCTTCCTTGGAGACTAGGACGCAATGGAACAATGGCTTCAAACTACAAGAGAGGAGATTCCATCTGAATATGAGGAAGAACTTCCTGACTGTGAGAGCCGTTCAGCAGTGGAACTCTCTGCCCCGGAGCGTGGTGGACGCTCCTTCTTTGGAAGCTTTTAAGCAGAGGCTGGATGGCCATTTGTCAGGGGTGATTTGAATGCAATATTCCTGCTTCTTGGCAGGGGGTTGGACTGGATGGCCCATGAGGTCTCTTCCAACTCTTTGATTCTATGATTCTATGCTTCTACAATAAGCAAAAACAATACAATTAATATAACACACATATAAACAATAACACGCAAGGATTAAAAAAACCTATGGCCAGGCCAAATGTAGTAATTTAAAAATTAAAAAATAAACGCTGGGCATGAACAGAGGTAGGATGGACCTGGTAGGAGGGTTTTGAAAGAAAAGAAGGGAGAGCCACCTAAATAATGAGTAAAGTGCTTCTGAGGACATTTTGCTGGGAATTATTTCCTTATTCAGGGAAGGCACGTTTGCTATTGGATGTTGATATAATACGTTAGAGCACGAAGAATAAAGGTTTCAATTATGTTGTTGACAACGATACCGTCTCCCAAAGCAGTTACTCTACTCTCAACTCGGAAATGGTACTTGTGGTCCCTGAATGGCATTCACCTGGAACCAATCAATTGTTACAAATATCTAGGCCAGTGGTTCTCAACATGGGGTCCCGAGATGTTTTTGGCCTACAACTCCCAGAAGTCCTAGCCAATTTACAAGCTGTTAGGATTTCTGGGAGTTGAAGACCAAAAACATCTCGGGACCCCAGGTTGAGAACCACTGATCTAGGCCTTATGTTCTCGTCACCTGGCGCCTGGGCTAACCACATTCCTCACAGGATACAAAGAGCAACAAAAGCAGCAGGTTCCATTTATAAGCTGTCCCATCCCAGAGACCCAGGCACAATCAGACCTGCCCTGGAAGTCTTTCAGACAAAAATAATGCCAATGCTTATATTTGGGGCTGAAATTTGGGGGCAAGTCAATTGGACCAAGATGGAAGCCTTCCAAGTGAAGCAGCTACACACCCTCCTGGGCCTTTCCAGAACAACGTTGAAGGCGGGGGTAAAGGCGGAGCTAGGAATGCCCCCAGTCAAAGCTCAAATCCTAATGAGGCAATTCAATTACTCCTCAAAAATAAACCAGACGAATCCCAATAGACTTCCACGCCTATGTCTCCCAGCAGACAAGGGGAATGCCACAGTACACGACAATTCAAGGAGAAGGTCAGAGAACTCCTGGACCCTACTATATACAGAAAACTTAAACAAGACCCAACTGCCAAAATAACCAGGAAAACCAACACTCTGATTAAGAACTCCTCAATCAAGTTCGACATATGACAACAGCTACGTAAATCGGAAGCCCTTCCACCTAGACTTTATGGACTCCCAAAAATCCATAAGGACTCCACCCCACTCAGACTCATTGTGAGTGCCATTGGATCCCCCACGTACGACTTGGCAAAATTTCTTGTGGACAGTTACAAAGACATATTGGGCTCACTACACACTACATCAAGGACTCAGACCACTTCATAGAAAAAAATCAGCAATCTCAAGCTGAATACCAACGACAAAGTGATCAGCTTGTGGTGTCTCTATTGACCATGGTCCCGGTAGCAGACACCATGGCACTAATCAATCAGAAGTTCCCAAAAGACATCATGGCTCTGTTCCACCATTGCCTCACCACCAACTACTTTCAGTGGGAAAAGGAATTCTACGACCAGAAAGATGGAGTAGCTATGGGGAGCCCTCAATATGGTTCAGATATGTGGATGACACCTTCACCATTTGGAGCCATGGAGAAGAAGAACTCAACAGGTTCCTGGACCATCTTAACAGCATCCACCCAAACATCCAGTTCACCATGGAAAAAGAAAATGAAGGATGAATACCCACGACGAACTTCCGGTTGGTGGCCGTATGATGGCGGACGTGCTTTGAAGCCCTCTAAGCGAGGTTTCAGAGCAACCAGGTTTTTGCGAAGTCAGGGGGACCGCACCCCTCCCATGTCGATGGTCGGAGGTCGCAGAGGCTATACCCAAGTAGCAAAGGGGAGCCCTCTCACTCCGGTCATAGCTAATTTCTACATGGAACACTTTGAAAAACAAGCCCTTGAAACAGCAACAAAAAAGCCCACAATATGGTTCAGATATGTGGATGACACCTTCACCATTTGGAGCCATGGAGAAGAAGAACTCAACAGGTTCCTGGACCGTCTTAACAGCATCCACCCAAACATCCAGTTCACCATGGAAAAAGAAAATGAAGGAAGACTGCCTTTTCTAGATGTCCTAGTCATCTGTAAACCAGATCAACAATTGGGTCACACCATCTACAGAAAACCCACACACACAGATAGATATCTACATAAAAACTCCAACCATCACCCAGGTCAAAAAAGAAGCCCCATTAAAGCCTTGGCAGACTGTGCAAAAAGAATCTGCGAACCCCACCTCCTCCAAGATGAACTGAACCACCTCAACTGGGCTCTCCAGGCCAATGGAGACTCCACCTCAGACATCAGAAGAGCAGCAAGACCAAGAACAAGCCACAAGAGTCAAGACAAAGATCCACCCAGAGGAAAAGTGCTATTGCCATACAACAAGGGAACCACTCACCACATAGGAAAGCTGATGAGGAAACACAACATACAAACTATCTATAGACCCACCAAGAAAATCCAACAAATGCTACATTCAGCAAAGGACAAGAGGGATCCTCTCACTTCTGCAGGAGTCTACCGTCTACCATGCAGCTGTGGACAAGTCTACATAGGGACCACCAAACACAGCATTGCCCAGAGACGCATCAAGGAACATAGAAGGCACTGCAGACTGATTTAACCAGAGAAGTCAGCCATAGCAGAGCACCTGGTGAACCAACCTGGACACAGCATATTATTTGAGAACACAGAAATGCTGGACCACTCTCACAACCACCATGTCAGACTACACAGAGAAGCCATTGAAATCCACAAGCATGTGGACAATTTCAACAGAAAGGAGGAAACCATGAAAATGAAAAAAAAAATCTGGCTACCAGTATTAAAAAAACCCTCTAAAATTACAACAGCAAAACAACAGAGAGGAAACAATCAGGGGCATCTAATCACATCTCAACAAAAGATTGCCCCAGGCACTGCCAGGCCATCCATCAAGTGCTAATCAACCTACAACAACCTATTTGTGTATATTTATGTGTGTTTGCATATATATATGTGGTACTGTGCATGCTTTGTAATGTATTTTTTATTTATTTTTGGCTTTTAAGTCTCTTATGCTGTGTTTTTCAGTGTTTTTATGAGTGAGTCACTTGTTGGCCTGTTAGGTGTCTTGTATCCAAATTTGGTGTCAATTCGTCCAGAGGTTTTTGGGTTATATCAATCCCACAAACTAATATTACACACACACACACACACACACACACACATATATATATATAGAGAGAGAGAGAGAGAGAGTGAGTAAAGGTTTTAACCTCACATTGTCCAGTCATGTCCAGCTCTGGGGGTTGGTGCTCATCTTCATTTCTAAGCTGAAGAGCCGTTACCTTCCTGCCTGGAGTGGTACCTATTGATTGACTCACATTTGAATGTTTTTGAACTGCTAGATTGGCAGAAACTGGGGCTAACAGCAGGAACTCATGCCGCTCCCCAAATCCGAACCTGCAACCTTTTGATCAGCAAGTTCCGCAGCTCAGCGGTTTAACCCACAGCGCCACCAGGGCCTCCATATAAATATGATTAAATATATATATAAATATGTATTTTAAACCATATTTTATTACGGTATAAACACAAATCAGCAAAGCATATTCCAAATGTCACAAGCATAAATCCCGAGTAATTCAACAAACATTAATGGCATTACGCTAGTTTACACTGCAATATATATTTTATATATTTCTAATTATATTTATGTTTTCCTCCCTCCCTCCTCAACCACAGCATATTTCTACTAATCTTGCAGATCCAGCCACTGGTGATGTCTTTGTATTTTTTGTTTGATGTGATTGTTGGCTCCCCCATTTTTCACCCAGTTGAAGTAGACCTTCCATCGATTCGTAATGTTATTTTGTTTGTCCATTCTTGTTGCTTACTTAGCCATAATTACTCATAATATAGAAATATGTATGTGTGTGTGTATATATATAAACTTTCAAAAAGATTGCCTTTGCCTAGCGCAGTGGTTCTCAACCTGGGGTCCCCAGATGTTTTTGGCCTTCAAGTCCCAGAAATCCTAACAGCTGGTAAACTGACTGGGATTTCTGGGAGTTGTAGGCAAAAAACATCTGGGGACCCCAGGTTGAGAACCACTGGCCTAGCGTTATCTCCTCTTAACGGTTGGTGGGGACGAGGGACAAGGCCTTCTCGGTGGTGACCCCTCGGCTGTGGAACGCCCTTCCCACAGACATCAGATTGGCTCCCTCATTAATGGCATTTCAGAAGAAAGTGAAAACCTGGTTATTTGAACAGGCGAATTACAATGAATTATAGGAAATCGGAACAACAGATGAAGAGCTTGGATTATGATTTTAGTTATGAGACGCTAGTGAGTTGTTTATTGATGTTTATTGATGTTATTTGCTTAGTGTATTATTGTGTTAATTGTTTTTTAAATGGCTGTATGATGTTTGCATTGAATTTTTGCCGCTGTTCATTGTTAACCGCTTTGAGTCGCCTAATGGCTGAGAAGAGCGGTATACAAATAAAGTAAGTGTGATGGCACACCAGGAAGATCTAATGAGAAACCTAAATGTGTCTGGCTATTTTCCCAGTGACCATCGATATGCCCTAATTACTATAATTCCCCCAAAATAAAACTCTATAAACAAGATTAAGTTTAACAATAGTTTACTAAATAATCAAGGTAAATTACAACAATGTACAAAGGTGTAGATTGATTATGATGGTATAACTCTGAAGTAACAAATTACTATTTCTATGAGGTATTCTATAAACTATACACTATGGGGGATGATGTAACTATCTATCTATGACAAATATTATCTATCCTTTATTACATATATTATCTATGAACTATCTAACTATCTATAACTATTCTATGGCAAATACAAACTATCTATCTATAAACTCTAAGGCAAATACTATCTATAAGGCAAATACGGCTATAACTATTCTATGTATATTACTATCTATCTATAAGCTTTGGCAAATACGTGATTAGGATGGCCTGTTCAAATTGCTAGGCCAGACCAGACACTATTTGGCAACTGTCAACAAGCCAAGACCAACAAAGAATGGGAAACGAAGTTCTATAACCAGCCCATTCTGGCTCTGAGTCAGAATGGGCTGCACCAACCGAACTCGGCCTCTGGCTGCATTGCATGAGACACACAGGCAGGCCCACTATTACCAAAGGAGAACAACGCCAAGCATATAATTCACAGCTTGTACAAGACACAACACACAAAAATCGACAATAAACATATAACCAGTATTGTGAACCCAACATACTCACGTTTATTGTAGATTTTGGTGTATTGTATCTTGTACAAGCTGTGAAATACACGCTTGGTGTTGTTTCTCCTTTGGTAACAGTGGACCTGTGAGTCTTGTTGGTCTTTGGGAACCCATTTCCTTCTTTTTAATTTCTTTTTTTGTTTGCATTTTATGGAAAACACTCTCACTCCCATCAGGTCTGCCTGTGAAACCATTCCCATCATCATCCCGAGAAGAACTTACTTTCTCCCTGAGGCACTACAGCAGGGGTCAGGAACCTTTGGCTCTCCAGGTGTGGTGGACTTCAACTCCCACAATTCCTTGGGCCAAGGTAAGCCTTTGGGGCAAATGCCGAGCCTCAAGGAATTGTGGGAGTTGAAGTCCACCACACCTGGACAGCCGAGGGGGAGGCTCCCTCGAGAAGGGCCCGGATGTCTCTCTCTGTCTCTCTGGGCCTGGCCTCCAGGGAGGAAGGAAGGAAGGAAGGAATCCCTCAGGAAAGAGGAGGAGGAGGCCGCGGATGAGTCGGGAAAGGAAGGCCTGCCACCTCAGGCTGCCTTGGTCGAGTGGGAGGAGGCCCCAATGGGGAAGCAGAGGAGGAGGAGGAGGGCCAGAGAGGCTCCACAGCAACAACAACCACTCTCACCTGCTTCTCCTTCTTCCTTCCTTGTCTTCCTCGCAGAAATGGCGGCGGCGCAGGGGGCGGGGCCTGGGTGACGTCGGCGCCTCTGTGACGTACAGGGGGCGTGGCCACGGGCTCAGAAAGGGGCGGGGCATGCCCGACAAAAGGGGGCGGGGCTGGGTGGCCTTTGGGGTTCCCTAACTCCCTCCCTCCCTCCCTCCCCCTCGGGGCTTCTCTCCTCCTTCCTTCCTTCCTTTCCTTCCTTCTCTTTCCTTCCTTCCTTTCTTTCCTTTCCTTTCTTTCTTTCTTTCCTTCCTTCCTTCCTTCCTTTCCTTTCCTTCCTTCCTTTCCTTCCCTTCCTTTCTTTCCTTCCTTTCCTTTCCTTCCTTCCTTTCTTTCCTTTCCTTCCTTCCTTCCTTTCCTTCCTTCTCTTTCCTTCCTTCCTTCCTTCCTTCCTTTCTTTTCCTTTCCTTTCCTTCCTTTCCTTCCTTCCTTCCTTCCTTCCTTTCCCTTCCTTTCCTTCCTTCCTTCCCTTCCTTTCCTTTCCTTCCTTCCTTCCTTTCCTTCCCTTCCCCTCCCTTCCTTTCTCCCTTCCTTCCTTCCTTCCTTTCCTTCCTTCCTTTCCTTTCCTTCCTTCCCTTCCTTTCCTTCCCCTCCCTTCCTTCCTTTCTTTCCTTTCCTCCTTCTTTTCCTTCCTTCCTTTCCTTTCTTTCCTTCCTTCTTTCCTTCCTTCCCGTCCTTTCCTTTCCTTCCCCTCCCTTCCTTGCTTTCTTTCCTTCCTTCCTTTCCATCCTTCCTTTCCTTCCTTCCTTCCTTTCCTTTCCTTTCCTTTCCTTCCTTTCCTTTCCTTCCTTCCTTTCCATCCTTCCTTTCCCTTCCTCCCTCCCTCCCTCCTTCCCTCCCCCTCCCTCCTCGAGGGCTGCCAGGCTGTCTTGGCTGCAGGGAAGGTGCTGCCCTCCCTTCTCCATTGTCAGGATCAAACAGCTCTGAATCATAGAATCCTAGAATCAAAGAGTTGGAAGAGACCTCCTGGGCCATCCAGTCCAACCCCATTCTGCCAAGAAGCAGGAACGTTGCCTTCAAATCACCCCTGACAGATGACCATCCAGCCTCTGCTTAAAAGCTTCCAAAGAAGGAGCCTCCACCACACTCCCACTGGGGCAGAGAGTTCCACTGCTGAACGGCTCTCACAGTCAGGAAGTTCTTCCTCATGTTCAGGTGGGATCTCCTCTCTTGTAGTTTGAAGCCATTGTTCCATTGCGTCCTAGTCTCCAAGGAAGCAGAAAGGAAGCTTGCTCCCTCCTGCCTGTGGCTTCCTCTCACATATTTATACATGGCTATCATATCTCCTCTCAGCCTTCTCTTCTTCAGGCTAAACATGCCCAGCTCCTTAAGCCGCTCCTCATAGGGCTTGTTCTCCAGACCCTTGATCATTTTAGTCGCCCTCCTCTGGACACATTCCAGCTTGTCAATATCTCTCTTGAATTGTGGTGCCCAGAATTGGACACAATATTCCAGATGTGGTCTAACCAAAGCAGAATAGAGGGGTAGCATGACTTCCCTAGATCTAGACACTATGCTCCTATTGATGCAGGCCAAAATCCCATTGGCTTTTTTTGCCACCACATCACATTCCTGGCTCATGTTTAACTTGTTGTCCACGAGGACTCCAAGATCTTTTTCACACGTACTTCTCTTGAGCCAGGCATTGTCCCCCATTCTGTATCTTTGCATTTCGTTTTTCCTGCCAAAGTGGAGTATCTTGCATTTGTCACTGTTGAACTTCATTTTGTTAGTTTTGGCCCATCTCTCTAATCTGTCAAGATCGTTTTGAATTCTGCTCCTGTCCTCTGGACTATTGGCTCTCTCTCCCAATTTGGTGTCGTCTGCAAACTTGATGATCATGCCTTCTAGCCCTTCATCTAAGTCATTAATAAAGATGTTGATGGCTTTGAAAAATGCAAATCAAAAACCCCTTCAAAAAGTTGCTGCTTGAAGACGTCTCGTGAAGAACCAGATAAGACCAAGGACCAGTTAAGCCTGTCTCTGTCAGCTCGCCTCTCTCTGCAACTTCCAGATCTTTTGGTGCTTTTTGTCCAGCTGGCTTGTCCTTGGTCTTATCTGGTTCTTCACGAGCGGTCTTCAAGGCCAGCAACTTTTTGGAGGGGTTTTCGATTTACGTTTTTCAAAGCCATCAATTCATTTTTTTAACTTCTCATCTCGGCTGCTGCCTCTTTGAAATTTTATTGGCATTCTTCTACCTTCATTACTATTAGTAATTAATTAATAAGCAATTAATAAGTAATTAATTACTTATTACTATTAGGCTCTGCTCTCGATCCCGCCTGCATCTCAGGCACGGCTGGCGGGGACGAGAGATAGGGCCTTCTCGGTGGTGGCTCCTCGGCTGTGGAACACCCTTCCCGTAGACATCAGGTTAGCCCCCTCTCTGTTGATATTCCGCAGGAAGCTGAAGACCTGGTTGTTTAAGAAGGCTTTTGAATAGAAGTGCAATGACTGGTAACTTGACCATAGGAATGGAACAACGGAAATGGTATTGGATTGTGAATTGGACAATGAGACGACTCGGAATGATCTTGTAGTAAAGTTGATGTTTTGATGATGTTGATAGTTATGTACTGTGGATATTTTATTTTATTTGATGTTGTATTTTGCACCTTTTTCTATGTTGTACACCGCAATGAGTCGCCAGTAGGCTGAGAATCGCGGTTTATAAGCATAGTAAATAATAAATAAATAAATAAATAAGCCCAAGACGATTATTAATTTGTGTAAGTTGTTCTCTTCTCTGTTCATATTTATTATTTATTAATCTTCTCATCATCCAAGCATAGTCCAGGTTCGTCGTCCATCGTTCCATTCCTATGTTCCATTTCCAGATTGCACTAAATTACTCAAACGCCTGAACAAACATCCAGGTCTTCACCTTTTTGCGGAATACCATTAGAGATGGTGCTAGTCTAATGTCCGTAGGAAGGGCGTTCCACAGCCGAGGAGCCACCACGGAGAAGGCCCTATCTCTCGTCCCCGCCAGCCGAGCTTGAGAAGCAGGCGGGATCGAGAGCAGGGTCTCCCCGGAAGATCTCAAAGTCCTGGTGGGTTCATAGGCAGAGATGCGGTCAGATAGGTAGCTTGGGCCGGAACCGTTTAGGGCTTTAAAGGCCAACGCCAGCACTTTGAATTCAGCCCGGTAGCAGATCGGTAGCCAGTGGAGTTGGCGCAACAGGGGGGTTGTATGCTCCCTGCGCTCCGCTCCTGTTAAAATCATGGCTGCCGAGCGTTGGACTAGTTGGAGTTTCCGAGCTGTCTTCAAAGGCAACCCCACGTAGAGAGCGTTGCAGTAGTCTAAATGGGATGTAACCAGAGCGTGGACTACTGTGGCCAAGTCAGACTTCCCAAGGTACGGGCGCAGCTGGCGCACAAGCTTTAGCTGTGCAAATGCTCCCCTGGTCACCGCTGAAACCTGGGGTTCCAGGCTCAGCGATGAGTCCAGGGTCACACCCAAGCTGCGAACCTGCGTCTTCAGGGGGAGTGCGGCCCCATCCAACACAGGCTGTAACCCTATGCCCTGTTCATTTCCCTGTCTTAAACTCTCCGTGCTTAATTTAGAGTGAGTCTTTTGATGCACACGTAGACTTCCACTCTCAGTGAAGCTGTGTCCACACTCCAAGCACTTAAACGGTTTCTCCCCAGTGTGAGTCCTTTGATGCGAATGTAGACTTTAACTCTGCGTGAAGCTCTGTCCACACTCCAGGCATTTATAGGGTTTCTCCCCATTGTGAGTCCTTTGATGTCTATGTAGATGTGAACTACGAGTGAAGCTCTGTCCACACTCCAGGCATTTATAGGGTTTCTCCCCATTGTGAGTCCTTTGATGTCTATGTAGATGTGAACTACGAGTGAAGCTCTGTCCACACTCCAGGCATTTATAGGGTTTCTCCCCAGTGTGAGTGCTTTGATGCAATTGTAGATGTCCACTGCCAGTGAAGCTCTTTCCACACTCCAGGTATGTATAGGGTTTCTCCCCAGTGTGAGTCCTTTGATGTCTATGTAGATGTGTACTACGAATGAAGCTCTGACCACACTCCGGGCATTTGTAGGGTTTCTCCCCAGTGTGAATCCTTTGAGGCACACGTAGACTTCCATTCTCAGAGAAGCTGTGTCCACACTCGAAGCATTTAAACGGTTTCTCCCCAGTGAGTCCTTTGATGCAAACGTTGCTGTGTGCTACTAATGAAGCTTTGTCCACACTCCAGGCATTTATAGGGTTTCTTCCCAGTGTGAGTCCTTTCATGCAAACGTAGACTTGAACTCTGAGTGAAGCTTTGTCCACACTCTAGGCATGCATAGGGTTTCTCCCCAGTGTGAGTTCTTTGATGTCTATGTAGATTTGAATTATCACTGAAGCTCTTTCGGCATTCCAGGCATGCATAGGGTTTCTCCCCAGTGTGAGTCCTTTGATGCAATCGTAGATGTCCACTGCCAGTGAAGCTCTTTCCACACTCCAGGCATGTATAGGGTTTCTCCCCAGTGTGAGTCCTTTGATGCGAATGTAGATGCGTACTACGAATGAAGCTCTGTCCACACTCCGGGCATTTGTAGGGTTTTTCCCCAGTGTGAATCCTTTGATGTCTATGTAGACTTCCATTCTCAGAGAAGCTCTGTCCACACTCCAAGCATTTAAACATTTTTTCCCCAGTGTGAGTCCTTTGATGTGAACGCAGACTTGAACGATGAGTGAAGCTCTGAATACACTCCAGGCATTTGTAGGGTTTCTCCCCAGTGTGAATCCTTTGATGCTCACGTAGACTTCCACTCTCAGTGAAGTTCTGTCCACACTCCAAGCATTTAAACGGTTTCTCCCCAGTGTGAGTCCTTTGATGCGAACGTAGCTGTGTACTACTAATGAAGCTCTGTCCACAATCCAGGCATTTGTAGGGTTTTTCCCCAGTGTGAATCCTTTGATGTCTATGTAGACTTCCATTCTGAGTGAAGCTCTGTCCACACTCCAGGCATTTATAGGGTTTCTCCCCAGTGTGAGTCCTTTGATGTCTATGTAGATGTGAACTATGAGTGAAGCTCTGTCCACACTCCAAGCATTTATAGGGTTTCTCCCCAGTGTGAGTCCTTTCATGTTGCTGCAGATGACGCCTCTGAGTAAAACTCTTTCCACACTCCAGGCATTTCAATGTTTTCTCCTCCATGTCAACAGTGATTTGGTTGTTGAATTGCAATACAGATACTTGGCACTATTTCCCTTTCTTATCTGTAAGGGAACTCAAGAATTCCTATATTATTGGTTTCCTTACTGCATCCAAGAGGTGGCTCCATAGAATCTTCATTTCCCTGGTGAAGAAAGAAGTGAAAGATCAGCATGGACAAGGAGAAACCTTCTTTACCTGCAAGATAAAAATCATGGAGGTTTTTACGCAACTATCTTCCAATTTTGTAACATAGGAAGTATTTATACAATCTGGCTATTAGACGTTCCCCCCTTTATCTAGTATAATTTTCAGTTTTGATTTTTTGGGGGCAAATCCCCTTTTTGAATCTTTTGTATAATTGGTGATAGAGGAATCTGTCTTGGATGCCCAGTTTGTCTTTCCCCCTCAGCGTCCGCTGGCCATTGAGCCTGATGAGGAATTCTCTGAATATTCTGACATCATCCTTACAGGTGAGTCTCGCAAGAGCTCCTATTGGTCTCACCCACAGGTTGTTCTTGGTTCCATACCTAACTTTTGCCTGTTCCAGTGGTCTATTAGGCTTCTTCTAATTATATGTTAATTGAAATCCTTATTTAATCTCTCTCCTTCAATCCATAGATATGCATGCCACCTGTATCTTGTTCCGTGTCCTCCCCCTCGATGGACTGTCACCTTGTCGTGGTGAGGGGGCTTGCGTGTTCCGATGAACCTGTAGGCACAACAACTGGAGTCGTGCACTCCCAGGAGTGGCCGTGGGGGAGGTTCCAGACCAAGCACAGTCCGAAGACCCAAAGACCTCAACGGCGGAGCAGAACATGGTACAACGGCTGTGAAGGCGGAAGAAGGCTGCAACAGATTGAGAAGCCATGGTCATTGTGTTAAACTACATCACCAGTGGAACCTCACTCTGTGAAGACTGTGTGTTGATCAGTTATGCACTGACCTCCACACATTAAAAAAACCCACGCACAGGCGTCTTCCAAAGAAAAAAAACCAAAACTAACCAACCAAAGTCCTATGGCGATCAGCAAGTGGCGACGGGGGCAGGACTGTGAAATCTGGAAGCCCCTAGTCACAGACTGGCACATGGGAGGTGGGTATGGACTCAGTCGTTCTACTTCAAGGTCCGAGGCAGTTGAGTAGTTCAGCAGCTGTATCCGCGACTGAGCAGCCCTATTGAGGACCCACTCTGCTCACCCCACATGGGGAGGGGGCTAGAAAAGGTGCCCCAAGCATAGTCTGCCTCACTCATCCCTGACTGGACTGCCGCGTCCAGTGGGGTCACCACCCTGCGGCCAAAAAAGAAAAATGAACTTTGGTACGTGGAACGTACGGACTCTGATGGACAACAGTGACAGTGAACGCCCCGAACGCAGAACTGCCATCATTGCAAGGGAGCTGGGACGCTTCAACATCGACATAGCAGCCCTTCAGGAGACCCGGAGAGCAGGAGAGGGACAGCTGAAGGAAGAAAAAGGAGGCTACACCTTCTTCAAGAAGACCAAAGAATGCACAGAGTTGGCTTTGCTATCAGAAATGATCTGGTGAAACATCTGTCCGAAGCACCCACTGGCATCAATGAACGACTCTCAACTCTCCGAATTGATCTTGCCAAAAACCAACAGGCAACCATCATAAGTGCCTATGCACCAACACTAGATGCTGATGAAGACATCAAGGAGAAATTATACTGTCAGCTGGACACCTTCCTATCGGGGATACCTAAGGAGGACAAAATCATCCTCCTGGGGGACTTCAATGCAAGAGTCGGGCGAGACTTCGACCTGTGGCCAGGCACCATCGGAAAAGACGGGGTAGGAAACAGCAACTCGAATGGCATCCTGCTTCACACCAAATGTGCGGAGCACAACCTTGTCATCACCAACACGCTCTTCCGCCAGAAAAACAAGTTCAAGACATCATGGAAGCACCCCCGGTCAAAGCATTGGCACCTCTTAGACTATGTAATCACACGCGCCAGAGACCGCCGTGACGTGCTCCTCACAAGAGCCATGACAGGTGCTGACGACTGCTGGACCGACCACAGGCTAATCCGATCCTCGATGGCTATCAAGATCGCTCCCAACCGCAGACTCCAAGGAAGGAAGACAAGGCGCAAAATGAACACCCAAGCCCTTCAGGTGTTGCAATCCAGAGCAGGGAACGAGGCCCTAAGATAACTATCCACCACACTTGGCTGTGAAAAACAATCCTTTTTTATTGAAGAAAAATGGTTACAAAATAAAGGAAAAATGCAAGTCAAAAGCCACAGCAAAATCAGCAAACATGAATTTAAATGGACAAAGCAAAACCAAAAGCCTCACTGGGAAAATACTGGAATCTGTTAGCAATCCACTAACCGTACTTGATATCCTAGAAATCTTTCCAAACTATGGCCAGGGAACCGGGAGAACTGCCAAGGTCTTCATCAATTCTGAAACGATGCCTGAACTGAGGCAATCAGCCTGGCGTATTGCAATTAAAACTCAAGAATCGGTTCCGTGAACCGCCCTTCTGTTTTGAAGCCAATGTTTTTAATTCTTGAATTCGGGAGGATCGACGCAAACTGAGTGTTTTACTTCTGTCTTCCCAAATTTGTCCCCTTCTGTTGTCATTACAGTTAACAGGTGCAGAAGGGAGGGAAAGTTCAAGGTCTCCCTCTGAAACATTCTCAGGAACACTGGTACTTTCATTTTCCAAATCTACAGAAGTTCCTTCCTCACTAATTTCAGAAACATTGGCATTTTCCAAATCTACAGCAGTTTCTTCCTCACTAATTTCAGGAGCATTGGCATCAAAAGGTACATTTCCACTAGCATCAGTAACTATACTTTCATTAGCATCAGGAGGAACAAACAGAGAATCAGGTTCAAGTTCAAACTCAGGCTGAACCCCAACATCAGGAGCCCTCCAGACGAGCCCATCTATGCAAGCATCCTCAGAGGTAGTGAGGTCTGTTGGAATTATGTATATATAATATATAATGTTTTAAAACTTTCAAAAAGATTGCCTTTGCCAAGTGTTATCTCCTCTTAACCGAAGGCGCTGCTTTCTTCCTGGCATCCCTCCCAGGGTCAAGCCAAGCCTCTGGCTGCATTCCATGAGACACACAGGTAGGTCCACTATTACCAAAGTAGAACAATACCAAGCATATATTTCACAGCTTGTACAAGATACAACACACAAAAATCGACAATAAACGTATAATTGTTGGGTATTGTGAACCCAACATCCTGATGTTTATTGTAGATTTTGGTGTATTGTATCTTGTACAAGCTGTGAAATATTGTTGTTCATTCGTCTCCGACTCTTCGTGACCTCCTGGACCAGCCCACGCCAGAGCTTCCTGTTGGCCGTCACCACCCCCAGCTCCCTCAAGGTCAGTCCAGTCACTTCAAGGATGCCACCCATCCATCTTGCCCTTGGTCGGCCCCTCTTCCTTTTGCCTTCCACTTTCCCCAGCATCATTCCCTTCTCTAGGCTTTGCTGTCTCCTCATGATGTGGCCAAAGGACTTCAACTTTGTCTCTACTCTCCTTCCCTCCAATGAACAGCCGGGCTTTATTTCCTGGAGAATGGACTGGTTGGATCTTCTCGCAGTCCAAGGCACTCTCAGAACTTTCCTCCAACACCACAGCTCAAAAGCATCGATCTTCCTTCGCTCAGCCTTCCCGAAGGTCCAGCTCTCACATCCGTAGGTGACTCCAGGGAAGACCATGGCTTTGACTAGGCAATGGATCTTGGTTGCCAGTCTGATGTCTCTACTCTTTACTATTTTATCGAGACTGGACATTGCTCTCCTCCCAAGAAGGAAGCGTCTTCTGATTTCCTGGCCACAGTCTGCATCTGCAGTCATCTTTGCACCTAGAAATACAAAGTCTGTCACGGGTGTTGTTCTACTTTGGTAAGAGTAGACTTGTGTGTCTTGTTGGTCTTCGGGAACCTGTTTCTTTCTTCTTAATTTCTTTTTTGTTTGCATTTCATGGGAAACACTTTCACTCCCATCAGGTCCGCCTGTGAAGCCATTCCCATGACCCTGAGAACTACTTTCTCCCTGAGTTACAAGGGGCACACATGATAAACATCACAAAAATGAATTTCTATAAAAGTTGTATATTAAAATGGGTTTCCACAAAACACATATTAAAATATACACAGAACAGAGACAAGAATAGAATAGAATCAAAGAGTTGGAAGAGACCTCATGGGCCATCCAGTCCAACCCTGTTCTGCCAAGAAGCAGGAATATTGCATTCAAAGCACCCCTGACAGATGGCCATCCAGCCTCTGTTTAAAAGCTTCCAAAGAAGGAGCCTCCACCACACTCCGGGGCAGAGAGTTCCCCTGCTGAACGGCTCTCAGAGTCAGGAAGTTCTTCCTCATGTTCAGA
Organism: Anolis sagrei; assembly: GCF_037176765.1. NCBI lineage: Eukaryota > Metazoa > Chordata > Lepidosauria > Squamata > Anolidae > Anolis > Anolis sagrei. The sequence continues at coordinate 4,254,362 of NC_090021.1, read as the reverse complement.
TGGAATCTCCTCTCTTGTAGTTTGAAGCCATTGTTCCATTGCGTCCTAGTCTCCAAGGAATCAGAATCAAAGAGTTGGAAGAGACCTCATGGGCCATCCAGTCCAACCTCGTTCTGCCAAGAAGCAGGAATATTGCATTCAAATCACCTCTGACAGATGGCCATCCAGCTTCTGTTTAAAAGCTTCCAAAGAAGGAGCCTCCACCACACTCCCTCCGGGGCAGAGAGTTCCACTGCTGAACGGCTCTCACAGTCAGGAAGTTCTTCCTCATGTTCGGATGGAATCTCCCCTCTTGTAGTTTGAAGCCATTGTTCCATTGCGTCCTAGTCTCCAGGGAAGCCGAAAACAAGCTTGCTCCCTCCTCCTCCCTGTGGCTTCCTCTCACATATTTATACATGGCTATCTTATCCCCTCTCAGCCTTCTCTTCATCAGGCTAAACATGCCCAGCTCCTTAAGCCGCTCCTCATAGGGCTTGTTCTCCAGACCCTTGATCATTTGAGTCGCCCTCCTCTGGGCACATTCCAGCTTGTCAATATCTCTCTTGAATTGTGGTGCCCAGAATTGGACACAATATTCCAGGTGTGGTCTAACCAAAGCAGAATAGAGGGGTAGCATTACTTCCCTAGATCTAGACACTATGCTCCTATTGATGCAGGCCAAAATCCCATTGGCTTTTTTTGCCGCCACATCACATTGTTGGCTCATGTTTAACTTGTTGTCCACGAGGACTCCAAGATCTTTTTCACACGTACTGCTCTTGAGCCAGGCATTGTCCCCCATTCTGTATCTGGGGCTTCCTCTCACATATTTATACAAGGCACAGAGTGCTGAGAACGGGATAGGAATGCGACCTCTGCCAGGAGGAGACTCCCTCCAGAAGGGCTCGGATGTCTCTCTCTCTCTCTCTCAAGGCCTGGCCTCCAGGGAGGAAGGAAGGAATACCTCAGGAAAGAGGAGGAGGCCGCGGATGAGTCTGGAAAGGAAGTCCCCCCTCCTGGCGGCCTGCCTTTGGGCCTCGTGGTCTGACTCTGGGGGTTGGTGCTCATCTCCAGGGAGGGGGCTTGGATGTGAGGAGAGGGCAGGAAGTGAGGGGGTTTAGTTATGGGGAGTGGGAAGGGAGGGGGCTTGGGTGTGAGGAGTGGGCAGGAAGTGAGGGGGCTTAGGTATGGGGAGTGGGACAGGAGGGGGCTTGGATGTGAGGGGTGGGAAGAGAGGGGGCTTGGGTGTGAGGAGCAGGAAGTGAGGGGGCTTGGTTATAGGGAGTGGGAATGGATGAGGCTTGAGTGTGGGGAGTGGGAAGGGAGGGGTTGAATGTGGGGAGTGGGAAGGGGGGCTTGGATGTGAGCAGGAAGTGAGGGGGCTTGGCTATAGGGAGTGGGAATGGATGAGGCTTGAGTGTGGGGAGTGGGAAGGGAGGGGTTGAATGTGGGGAGTGGGAAGGGGGGCTTGGGTGTGAGCAGGAAGTGAGGGGGCTTGGCTATAGGGAGTGGGAATGGATGAGGTTTGAGTGTGGGGAGTGGGAAGGGAGGGGTTGAATGTGGAGAGTGGGAATGGGGGCTTGGGTGTGAGGAGCAGGAAGTGAGGGGGCTTGGTTATAGGGAGTGGGAATGGATGAGGTTTGAGTGTGGGGAGTGGGAAGGGAGAGGGGCTTGGGTGTGGGGAGTGGGCAGGAAGTGAGGGGGCTTGGTTATGGGGAGTGGGAAGGGAGGGGTTGAGTGTGGGGAGTGGGAAGGGGGGCTTGGGTGTGAGCAGGAAATGAGGGGGCTTGGCTATAGGGAGTGGGAATGGATGAGGTTTGAGTGTGGGGAGTGGGAAGGGGGAGAGGCTTGGGTGTGGGGAGTGGGCAGGAAGTGAGGGGGCTTGGTTATGGGGAGTGGGAAGGGAGGGGTTGAGTGTGGGGAGTGGGAAGGGGGGCTTGGGTGTGAGGAGCAGGAAGTGAGGGGGCTTGGCTATAGGGAGTGGGAATGGATGAGGTTTGAGTGTGGGGAGTGGGAAGGGAGAGGGGCTTGGGTGTGGGGAGTGGGCAGGAAGTGAGGGGGCTTGGTTATGGGGAGTGGGAAGGGAGGGGTTGAGTGTGGGGAGTGGGAAGGGGGGCTTGGGTGTGAGGAGCAGGAAGTGAGGGGGCTTGGCTATAGGGAGTGGGAATGGATGAGGTTTGAGTGTGGGGAGTGGGAAGGGAGAGGGGCTTGGGTGTGGGGAGTGGGCAGGAAGAGAGGGGGCTTGGTTATGGGGAGTGGGAAGGGAGGGGTTGAGTGTGGGGAGTGGGAAGGGGGGCTTGGGTGTGAGGAGCAGGAAGTGAGGGGGCTTGGCTATAGGGAGTGGGAATGGATGAGGTTTGAGTGTGGGGAGTGGGAAGGGGGAGGGGCTTGGGTGTGGGCAGGAAGTGAGGGGGCTTGGCTATAGGGAGTGGGAATGGATGAGGTTTGAGTGTGGGGAGTGGGAAGGGGGAGGGGCTTGGGTGTGGGCAGGAAGTGAGGGGGCTTGGTTATGGGGAGTGGGAAGGGAGGGGTTGAGTGTGGGGAGTGGGAAGGGGGGCTTGGGTGTGAGGAGCAGGAAGTGAGGGGGCTTGGCTATAGGGAGTGGGAATGGATGAGGTTTGAGTGTGGGGAGTGGGAAGGGGGAGGGGCTTGGGTGTGGGCAGGAAGTGAGGGGGCTTGGTTATGGGGAGTGGGAAGGGAGGGGTTGAGTGTGGGGAGTGGGAAGGGGGGCTTGGGTGTGAGGAGCAGGAAGTGAGGGGGCTTGGCTATAGGGAGTGGGAATGGATGAGGTTTGAGTGTGGGGAGTGGGAAGGGGGAGGGGCTTGGGTGTGAGCAGGAAGTGAGGGGGCTTGGTTATGGGGAGTGGGAAGGGAGGGGTTGAGTGTGGGGAGTGGGAAAGGGGGCTTGGGTGTGAGCAGGAAGTGAGGGGGCTTGGTTATGGGGAGTGGGAAGGGAGGGGTTGAGTGTGGGGAGTGGGAAAGGGGGCTTGGGTGTGAGCAGGAAGTGAGGGGGCTTGGTTATAGGGAGTGGGAAGGGAGGAGGTTTGGGTGTGGGGAGTGGGAAGGGAGGGGTGGTCGTGGAAAGGGAGGAGAGTTGGTTGTGGGGAGTGGGAGGGAGGGGGCTCGGGTGTGTAGAATGGGATGGAGGGGGTTTGGGCATGGGGAGTGGGAAGGGATGGGCTTGGGTGTGAGGAGAGGGAAAGGAAGAGATGGGCGAGGGAGTGAGAAGGGTTGGGTTTGGAGAGTAGGAAGGGAGGGGTTGAGTATGGGGAGTGGGAAAGGAGAGGGCTTGGGTGTGAGGGAGTGGGAAAGGAAGAGATGGGCGTGGAGACTGGGGAGGGGTTGAGGAGGCTGAGGCTGAGTTGGGAAAGAAAGGAAGGCCTCCCTCCCTGACCCTGTTGATCTGCCCGTAGCACAAGAGAGGCCCAGAGGCAGGAGAGGAATCCCTGGCCCGCCTCAGCCTGCCTTGGTCGAGTGGGAAGAGGCCCAAATGGGTCCCGGATGGAAAACACAGGCGGAGGAGGAGGAGGGCCAAAGAGGCTCCACAGCAACAACAACTCTCACCTGCTTCTGCCTTCCTTGTCTTCCTCCCAGAAATGGCGGCGGCGCAGGGGGCGTGGCCTGGGAGACGTCGGCGCCTTTCTGACGCAAAGTGGGCGTGGCCACGGAGCTTACAAAAGGGGCGGGGCCTGCCTGACAAAAGGGGGCGGGGCTAGATGGCCTTTGGGGGCCCCTCCTTCCCACTCTGGACATCTCTCAAGCGCTGTGAGGCTGCAGGGACTGTGCTGCCCTCCCTTCTCCCTTGTGAGGCTCAAGCAGCTCCCAAGCCCAGACTAGGGATCATTCCCAGGCTGAACTCTCAGGAGGAGGAGAGAAGGGAAGGGCCCACCCCCCAGAAGAGCCATCCCAACCCCAAGGGGGTCTCATGTCTTGTGGAAGGCTTTAATGGCCGGAATCTATGATCTACAGAGACATTTCCTGGAACACCTCAGCAAGCGAGAGTCCAAAAGTGGCAGGCTCAAACCCAGCATCTCAACCAATGGCTGATACCAAATTAGAGACTCCTTCCTGGGCACACAGAAGACTCTGTGCTTCCTTCCTTCCTTCCTCCTGGAGGGCTGCCAGGCTTCCTTGGCTGCAGGGACTGTGCTGCTCTCCCTTCTCCCTTGTGAGGCTCAAGCAGCTCCCAAGCCCAGACTAGTAGGGATCATTCCCAGGCTGAACACTCAGGAGGAGGAGGAGAGAGGGGAAGGGCCCACCCCCCAGAAGAGCCATCCCAACCCCAAGGGGTCTCATGTGTTGTGGAAGGCTTTAATGGCCGGAATCTATGATCTACAGAGACACTTCCTGGAACACTTCAGCAAGCGAGAGTCCAAAAGTGGCAGGCTCAAACCCAGCATCTCAACCAATGGCTGATACCAAATTAGAGACTCCTTCCTGGGCACACAGAAGACTCTGTGCTTCCCTCCTTCCTTCCTCCTGGAGGGCTGCCAGGCTTCCTTGGCTGCAGGGACTGTGCTGCCCTCCCTCCTCCCTTGTGAGGCTCAAGCAGCTCCCAAGCCCAGACTAGTAGGGATCATTCCAGGCTGAACTCTCAGGAGGAGGAGAGAAGGGAAGGGCCCACCCCCCAGAAGAGCCATCCTCACCCCAAGAAGGGGTCCCAGGCCTTGTCCAAGGCTCTCATGGCCAGAATCTAAGATCTACAGAGACACTTCCTGGAACACCTCAGCAAGCGAGAGTCCAAAAGTGGCAGGCTCAAACCCAGCATCTCAACCAATGGCTGATACCAAATTAGAGACTCCTTCCTGGGCACACAGAAGACTCTGTGCTTCCCTCCTTCCTTCCTCCTGGAGGGCTGCCAGGCTTCCTTGGCTGCAGGGACTGTGCTGCCCTCCCTCCTCCCTTGTGAGGCTCAAGCAGCTCCCAAGCCCAGACTAGTAGGGATCATTCCAGGCTGAACTCTCAGGAGGAGGAGAGAAGGGAAGGGCCCACCCCCCAGAAGAGCCATCCTCACCCCAAGAAGGGGTCCCATGCCTTGCCCAAGGCTCTCATGGCCGGAATCTAAGATCTACAGAGACACTTCCTGGAACACCTCAGCAAGCGAGAGTCCAAAAGTGGCAGGCTCAAACCCAGCATCTTAACCAATGGCTGATACCAAATTAGAGACTCCTTCCTGGGCACACAGAAGACTCTGTGCTTCCTTCCTTCCTTCCTCCTGGAGGGCTGCCAGGCTTCCTTGGTTGCAGGGACTGTGCTGCCCTCCCTTCTCCCTTGTGAGGCTCAAGCAGCTCCCAAGCCCAGACTAGTAGGGATCATTCCCAGGCTGCGTCCTCAGAGGGAGGGGAAGGGCCCACCCCCCAGAAGAGCCATTATAACAATCCCACCACGTGGTCCACCACCATTCTGGGTCTGCCTGGCCTGAGTCCCCTGGAGGCCCCCACCCGCTCTTTCCTGGCTGGCCTAGGAGGCTGAGCTGGGACAGCCCGGGGGGGGGGGGGGGCTTGGGCGGGAGGGAGGCCCCCAAGAACACCGTTTCTCAACCTTATTATTAATTTATTTGGTGGAGAGGTGGCTGCCAAGGTAGCGGAAATGATCAACATTTTCTAATGTTACACCATTAAGCTGTATCACTGGCATTGGGGAGGGGTTGGCTGGTGCCTGCTGCTTGGTCAACATCGACACCGAAATACAACACCGCCTGAGCTCTGCAAGCGCAGCATTTTTCCGAATGAAGCAGAGAGTGTTTGAGGACCAGGACATCCGTAGGGAGACCAAGGTGCTTGTCTATCAAGCTATTGTCCTCCCAACCCTGCTCTATGCCTGCAAAACGTGGACTGTCTACAGACGTCACATGCGACTCCTGGAACGATTCCATCAGCGCTGCCTCCGGAAAATCCTGCAAATCTCTTGGGAAGACAAGCGGACAAACATCAGCGTGCTGGAAGAAGCAAAGACCACCAGCATTGAAGCGATGGTACTCCGCCACCAACTCCGCTGGACCGGCCATGTTGTCCGGATGCCCGACCACCGCCTCCCAAAGCAGCTGCTCTACTCCGAACTCAAGAACGGAAAACGGAATGTTGGAGGGCAAGAAAAGAGATTTAAAGATGGCCTCAAAGCCAACCTTAAAAACTCTGGCATAGACACTGAGAACTGGGAAGCCCTGGCCCTTGAGCGCTCCAGCTGGAGGTCAGCTGTGACCACCAGTGCTGCAGAATTCAAGGAGGCACGAGTGGAGGGTGAAAGAGAGAAACGTGCCAAGATGAAGGCGCGTCAAGCCAACCCCGGCCGAGACCGCCTTCCACCTGGAAACCAATGCCCTCACTGCAGAAGAAGATGCAGAGCAAGAATAGGGCTCCACAACCACATACGGACCCAAAAGAATATTGGAAGACAATCATCCTCGGAAAGCGAGGGATCGCCTAAGTAAGTAAAGTAAGTAAGTATTTATTTATTTACTTTGCTTGTATACCGCAGTTTCTCAGCCCGCAGGCGACTCAACGCGGTTCACAACAACAGCAAAAAGACAGTCATAACAATATAGCAATATACAATTTAAAACCATGAGAGCATAATATACAAAGTAATGGCACATCAATATCAGCACATTAACGTCTCGTAACTAGAATCGTGATCCAATTCGTCGTCTATAGGAACGGAATTATAGACTGTTTATCCGAATGCCTGTTCAAACAGCCAGGTTCTTAGTTTTCTTCGAAACACCATTAACGTAGGAGCTGATCTAATGTCCATGGGCAGGGCGTTCCACAGCCGAGGGGCCACCACAGAGAAGGCCCTGTCCCTCGTCCCCGCCAGCTGTGCTTGTGATGCAGGTGAGATCGAGAGCAGGGCCTCCCCAGAAGATCTTAGAGTCCTGGTGGGTTCATAGGCAGAGATACGTTCGGATAGGTCAGATAAGTAGCTTGGGCCTGAACCATTTAGGGCTTTATAGGCCAACGCCAGCACTTTGAATTGAGCCCGGTAGCAGATCGGCAGCCAGTGGAGCTGGCGCAACAGGGGGGTTGTATGCTCCCTGCGCTCCGCTCCTGTTAGTATCATGGCTGCCGAGCGGTGGACTAGCTGGAGCTTCCGAGCCGTCTTCAAAGGCAACCGCACGTAGAGAGTGTTGCAGTAGTCTATACGGGATGTAACCAGAGCGTGGACTACCGTGGCCAAGTCAGTCTTCCCAAGGTACGGGCGCAGTTGGCGCACGAGTCTTAACTGTGCGATTGCTCCCCTGGTCACCGCCGAAAGCTGGGGTTCCAGGCTCAGCGACGAGTCCAGGATCACACCCAAACTGCGAACCTGCGTCTTCAAGGGGAGTGCGGCCCCATCCAACACAGGCTGTAACCCTATGCCCTGTTCGGCCTTTCGACTAACCAGGAGTACCTCTGTCTTGTCTGGATTCAGTTTCAATTTGTTCGCCCTCATCCAGACCATCACAGCGGCCAAGCACCGGTTCAGGACCTGGGGGTCGGGACCCCTGAGGGGGTCGCGAAGGGGTGTCAGAGGGGTCGCCAAAGACCATCACAAAACACAGTATTTTCTGATGGTCATGGGGATTCCATGTGGGAAGTTTGAGCCAATTCTATCCTTGGAGATCAGAATGCTCTTTGATTGTGATGAACTATAAATCCCAGCAACTACAACTCCCAAAAGTCAAGGTCTATTTTCCCCAGACTCCACCAGTGTTCACATTTGCACATATTGAGTATTTGTGCCAAGGTTGGTCCAGATCAACTATTGCGTGAGTCCACTTTGCTCTCTGGATATAGGTGAACTACAACTCCCAAACTCAAGTTCAATGTCCGCCAAACCCTTCCAGTGTTTTCCGTTGGTCATGGAAGTTCTGCGTGGCAAATTAGGTTCAAATCCAATGCTGGTGAAGTTCAGAATGCTCTTTGATTATAGGTGAACTATAAATCCCAGCAACTACAATTCCCAAATTACAAAATCAGTCCTCCCCCAACCCCACTAGCATTTACATGTGGGTGCATTGGGTATTTGTGCCCAGTTTGGTCCAGTGAATGAAAATACATCTTGCATATCTGATATTTACATTATGATTTATTTTATCTATTTATTTACTGTATTTGTATACCGCCTTTCTTAGCCTCTCAGTAAAATGACTCTATTGAAATAGCAACAAAAACAATGTTATGGTTAGGGGTCACCACAACATGAGGGACTGTATTAAGGGGTCGCGGCATTAGGAAGGTTGAGAACCACTGCCCAAGAGGGAGGGAAGCCCTGCTGACCCCGAGAGCGGCGGAGGCCCCCGCCTTCAAGTTGGTGTGAACTGCAGCAGAGAGTTCCGCAGTTCCTGGAAGCCAAAGTTGGGAAAACTGATGAAATGTGCCCCAACCAACAGCTCAAACTAGGACTGCCTTCAACTTCTTTTACTTTCCCCCAAGCCCTGACTTTGTAACTAATCCCTAATAAAGGTACTTGAGATTTGCAACTTTTAAGTTTTTCCACTTGATACTTTGTGTCTTTCTCTTGCCTGAACCATCTAATGCAGGGGTCCTCAAACTACATCCCGGGGGCTGAATACGGCCCTCCAAGGTCATTTACCTGGCCCTCACTCAGGATCAACCTAAGTCTGAAATGACTTGAAAGCACACAACAACAACAATCCTATCTCATCAGCCAAAAGGAGGCCCACACTTCCCAATGAAATACTAATAAGTTTATATTTGTTAAAATTGTTCTTCATTTTACTTATTGTATTGTTCTAAAGTGTTTTTTGCACTACAAATAATTTTTTCAAATTATAATCCGGCCCTCCAACAGTTTGAGGGACTGTGACCTGGTCCTCTGTTGAAAAAGTTTGAGGGTCCCTGATCTAATGCATGGAATAAACCCTTTTCTAGGCTCCGGAGAGCCGTGAGCCTGCTTGGGATGCCTTCCTGGTGTCCCAGGGACGCTGGATCTGCGTCCCCTGTAACCGTGGATATGGAAACCGCCATTTTGGACCTCCGTATCCGCAAAAATCTCAAAATGGTGGATCGGCTCCATTTTAATTTTATATTTCCCCCCATTAAATTCTAAATAAGACTGCTATCTTGCTTTTCCCATTTCGGACCCCTACACCTGGGAAATAATCTTTTTGTTTTAAAGAATATAATTTGACAGAAAACAGCTGATTGTCAAATTTTGCCGGCTCCGCACAAACAGCATGTTTCTCCCCGTTGCTGCCCGTTCCTGCCTAGCCCCGCGACCGGGGACTTGCTGCGGCTGCCCCCAGGGGACCCCGGAGAGGGGGCTGGGCAGGAGGCCCGGTCCTTGGGAAGGAGTTATAGTTCCCCAAGGACCAAGCTTATGGATCATGTTACCAATCAACTCAGCGCCCATCTGCTGACTTCAACCAGGGGAAAATGACTTTCTGCTTGCTTGTTTTGAACTGCAAGCCACCTCCATTTCCACAAACTTTCTCCAGGAACATAGGACTCCACGTTTTCGAATAAAAAAATCAATTCTTTATTAAATGTTTGGGATAGGGAAGGGATCTTTTCTGCATGAAATGTATTAAGTGGACATGTATAAAGTATTGCTTGCCCCTTTGTCTTGCCCTCTGACTTTTGCCCTAGAAAAATTGCAGTTAGAAGTTACTGTCTGAAGGAGGACCACCGCCTCCCTCGAAACTTGCTTGATTATTCAACATCTACATGGACAATAACAAGTTGGGATTTCCTCCGCCCGCTCTCTGAGTTTGTCTGGTGAGCGAGGTTTCTTTGGATCCTTTGATTAATTTACAAAAGGACAAGGACGACCCCCGGGATCCCCTGTCCTGGCTCTGTTTGTTCCCTTTGCCAAGACCCATCAAGGACTCTCCTTATCTGATCGAAGGCAGGAAAACCTTTCTTAAAAGGATTACACTTTGCCGGCCAAAACAATGCCTCAAATTACAGCTGGCCGGCTAGCGATAATCCCATGATTTCCCCCATTGTCCACGGTCGTCCCGCCTTCTCTCTCCTGATTCGTCCATCCTCAGAAGTGAGAGAAGCGCACCCATTGGCTCCTTGGAGGCGGAGAAGCTAGCTGATTGGCCCAGAGAGAGGCGGGCCGCCAAACCTCCTCCCAGCTATTCAAGCTGTCAACCAATCAACGTGAAGCCGGGCAGAGAGGGGCGGGCGGGAAATTCAAAATGTTTTCCTGTATTTTCTCTATAAAAATGCCTGTAAACTCTGTATCGGTATGCTTGTAGAGGAAATATCCCTACAGTTGCATCTGATCTCAGCTGAATCGCTAATAAAATACCTCGGTCGCCATCTTCTTCCGCTTTGGTGAGGATTTATTATTTTTAATGTTTTCTGCTGCTGAAATTGGCTTCGCTGCCCTCACCAAGGTCCAAGGACCCTCAGGATCTCCTCGGCTGGGAAGATCCTTCCAAAAGCGGTCTCGATATCACTGCTGCTCCCAGCCAAGGAAGGAAGGAAGGATTTCCCCCACACACAAGCCCCGCACCATCACACAGGAAGCAGGAACAACACCCTCCACTCAGGAAGACAAGCTGGTTCCCCTTCTGTAACATGGGACTTCGATGGGAGGCCCGCGCAGCCAGGAGGGAAGCTATAATCATGTGGCATGCATGAAACACCCCTGCTGGGCAAAATTATTATTTGTTCCCTTTGTGCCTGCAGCAGGGAGTTCCAAAGGCTGCAGAAACTTAAAGTGTACTTGTTTGATGTATTGTCGAAGGCTTTCATGGCCGGAATCACTGGGTTGTTGTAGGTTTTTTCAGGCTATATGGCCATGTTCTAGATCAGGGGTCCTCAAACTTTTTAAACAGAGGGCCAGGTCACAGTCCGTCAAACTGTTGGAGGGCCGGATTATAATTTGAAAAAAAAATGCACATATCTTAAAACCGCATTGAGTCGCCTGTCTGGGCTGAAATATGCGGTATAGAAATAAAGCAAATAAATAAATAAATATATTTATAGTGCAAGAAACACTTAAAATACAATAATTAACATGAAGAACAATTTTAACAAATATAAACTTATTTCAATGGTATTTCAATGGAAAGTGCGGGCCTGCTTTTGGCCGATGAGATAGGATTGTTGTTGTGTGCTTTCGAGTTGATCCAGCCTTAGGTTGAACCTGAGCAAGGGCCACCCCCCCCCCCCCAAATTCCCCTCAGAGTCCAGACCTCTCCCTCCTTCCCTGAGAGGGAGACCTGAAAGAGTTTTCCCTTTGTTCTCTTTCATCCCCAAACTCTCCCTTGGTGACTGTGTTGCCTTTCCCCGGTTCTCCCCTCTTGAAACTTCTTCCACCCATTTAACCCCATTTGTCCACATTTCATTATTCCACAGTTCTTAGGCTGTTCATTCCTATGTCTCTGTACTGGATCTTGTTTCAGTTCTTCTATTCTCCTCTCTTATTTTCTGTCTTTAAGATTTCGTAATTGCTTCTCAATATTTTTAATTTTTTTCCAAATCAAAATCCATGTCCTTCAAGTTCCTAAACATTCTTTTTTCTTCCACGTCCTTTGGATTTCCCATAGCAAATTGAACTGATGGTTTTGAAAAATGCAAATCAAAAACCCCTTCAAAAAGTTGCTGATGCTTGAAGACCGCTCGTGAAGAACCAGATAAGACCAAGGACAAGTTAAGCCTGTCTCGGTCAGCTCGCCTCTCTCTGCAGCTTCCAGATCTTTTGGTCCTTTTTGTCCAACTGGCTTGTCCTTGGTCTTATTTGGTTCTTCACGAGCGGTCTTCAAGGCCAGCAACTTTTTGGAGGGGTTTTCGATTTACGTTTTTCAAAGCCATCAATTCATTTTTTTAACTTCTCATCTCGGCTGCTGCCTCTTTGAAATTTTATTGGCATTCTTCTACCTTAATTACTATTAGTAATTAATTAATAAGCAATTAATAAGTAATTAATTAATTAATTATAAGTAATTAATTAATTAATAAGTAATTAATTACTTATTACTATTAGGCCCTGCTCTCGATCCCGCCTGCATCTCAGGCACGGCTGGCAGGGACGAGAGATAGGGCCTTCTCGGTGGTGGCTCCTCGGCTGTGGAACACCCTTCCCGTAGACATCAGGTTAGCCCCCTCCCTGTTGATCTTCCGCAGGAAGCTGAAGACCTGGTTGTTTAAGAAGGCTTTTGGATAGAAGTGCAATGACTGGTAACTTGACCATAGGAATGGAACAACGGAAATGGTATCGGATTGTGAATTGGACGATGAGACGACTCAGAATGATCTTGTAGTAAGGTTGATGTTTTGATGATGTTGATAGTTATGTACTGTGGATTATTTTATTTGATGTTGTATTTTGCACCTTTTTCTATGTTGTACACCGCAATGAGTCGCCAGTAGGCTGAGAATCGCGGTATATAAGCATAGTAAATAATAAATAAATAAATAAATTAGCCCAAGACGATTTTTAATTTGTGTAAGTTGTTCTCTTCTCTGTTCATTTCCCTGTCTTAAACTCTCCGTGCTTAATTTAAGATGTTCCTTTTAAAAAATATATTTTTATTATTTTATCATAGTTCAATACATTTGTTATACGTTGTTTATTTTACAGCAGATTCATACAATTCAATACAATCTATCATACTTTAACTTTTGGCATCTACTGTTCTTTTTCTGCTTATACGTATCATCTATCTCTCACCACTGTGCTCCCTTTCCCCCTCCCAAGCCACAGCTTTTACATACCATCTGTCCAAAATTTCAGCTCTTCTTATGGAGGTGACAAATGCAAGATACTCCACTTTGGCAGAAAAAATGAAATGCAAAGATACAGAATGGGGGACAATGCCTGGCTCGAGAGCAGTACGTGTGAAAAAGATCTTGGAGTCCTCGCGGGGAACCAGTTAAACATGAGCCAGGAATGTGATGTGGCGGCAAAAAAAGCCAATGGGATTTTGGCCTGCCTCAATAGGAGCATAGTGTCTAGATCTAGGGAAGTCATGCTACCCATGCTCTATTCCGCTTTGGTTAGACCACATCTGGAATATTGTGTCCAATTCTGGGCACCACAATTCAAGAGAGATATTGACAAGCTGGAATGTGTCCAGAGGAGGGCGACTAAAATGATCAAGGGTCTGGAGAACAAGCCCTATGAGGAGCGGCTTAGGGAACTGGGCATGTTTAGCCTGAAGAAGAGAAGGCTGAGAGGAGACATGATAGCCATGTATAAATATGTGAGAGGAAGCCACAGGGAGGAGGAGGGAGCAAGCTTGTTTTCTGCTTCCTTGGAGACTAGGACGCAATGGAACAATGGCTTCAAACTACAAGAAGGGAGATTCCATCTGAACATTAGAGCCGTAGCAAACTAAAGAAAGCGAGAGCGAGCTTGTGCTCGGGCTCACTCCGAAGCCCCGCCTTTTTTCCCCCGAGGCTGCTCTCTCTCTTGCTAGTGTTGCTGTTTTCCCTTGCTAGCGCAGCGATGCGAGTGTACTCTCGCAGTTGGCAGAATTCAACTGTGAGCGTACGCTCGCATCCCTGCCCTCTGCAATGGAAAACAGGCATGCTAGCAAGAGAGAGAGCAGCCTCGGGGGAAAAGAAGGCGGGGCTTCGGAGCAAGCCCGAGCGCAAGCTCCCTGTAGTTTGCTGCAGCACGAGCGTATGCTCGCAACGCTGCCCTAGCAAAGGGAAATAGGCGGAGAAAGAGGCGGAGCATCGCTCGTGCTGGCACAGTTTGCTCTCGCAAAACCCCAGTTTGCTACGGCTCTTAGGAAGAACTTCCTGACTGTGAGAGCCGTTCAGCAGTGGAACTCTCTGCCCTGGAGTGTGGTGGAGGCTCCTTCTTTGGAAGCTTTTGAGCAGAGGCTGGATGGCCATTTGTCAGGGGCGATTTGAATGCAATATTCCTGCTTCTTGGCAGAATGGGGTTGGACTGGATGGCCCATGAGGTCTCTTCCAACTCTTTGATTCTAGGATTCTAACTTTCCTTCTTTCTTTTTAAATACTTTTTCAATAAATTTTCTCCATATTTCATCAAAATCACTTTGTTTCCATATACTTCTTTTAACTTTTAATATACATGTCAGCTTATCATTTATTGCCAATTTCCATACTTCCTTGTACCACTCCTCTATTTGTATATTTATTTCTTTTCCAATTCCTTGTTTGTTATCACATCTTTATCCTCTTTCTTCAACTGTTTATTATATAATGATAATAAAGCTATACTAGGACTTCTTTCTTTAATGTTCATTATATCCTCTATTTCTCTAAATAATTTCCCCCAAAATTATTTACATATTTACATTGCCATCACCCACCCAGCATTTTTTGAGTAGTTTTTATTTATATTTGCTATTCATACTGGTGTAAGCTACCATATTAACTTATAGTAATTTTCTTTAACCCATATTAATAAATTCTTTAGATGTCTTTGTCTCCATAAATTTAAGATGTTCTAATGCAGTAATAATCTTGTTCAATTTTTTTCTTCCTCCTCACTCTTCTCTTTTCTATCAGCCATACTTCCTATCGCTCGGTCTTCTGTTTGTTTTCTGAGATTTATGGCTTCAGTCACCTTCAGTCATGACTGCCCAGTCTCCTCTCTTTTGATCTGGACCCGTGTTAGGGAGAGATTTATGACACTTTATGGGCATTTGGAGGTTTTAGTTGTGCTTGTAGTTAGGAGAGAAATTAGGAATGTCTACTCTTGTTGACACATGCACAGTCTCCACTGTTAGTGAAGCTGTGTCCACACTCCAAGCATTTATTGGGTTTCTCCCTAAAGTGAGTCCTTTGATGTACACGTAGATTTGAACTCTGAGTGAATCTTTTTCCACACTCCAAGCATTTAAAAGGTTTCTCCCCTGTGTGAGTCCTTTGATGTGAACTTAGATCTGCACTACAAATGAAGCTCTGTCCACACTCCAGGCATTTGTAGGGTTTCTCCCCAGTGTGAATCCTTTGATGCACACGTAGACTTCCATTCTGAGTAAACCTCTGTCCACACTTCAAGCATTTATAGGGTTTCTCCCCAGTGTGAATCCTTTGATGTACACGTAGGTGTCCGCTGTCAATGAAGTTCTTTCCACACTCTAGGCATTTATAGGGTTTTTCCCCAGTGTGAGTCCGTTCATGTGAATGTAGACTTGAACTCTGAGTGAACCTCTTTCCACATTCCAGGCATTTAAAGGGTTTTTCCCCAGTGTGAGTCCTTTGGTGCAAACGTAGATTTGAAGTATGAGGGAAGCTTTTTCCACACTCCAGGCATGCATAGGGCTTCTCCCCAGTGTGAGTCCTTTCATGTTGCTGAAGATGAACCTTCCGAGTAAAACTCTTTCCACACACTAGGCATTTATAGGGTTTTTCCCCAGTGTGAGTCCGTTCATGTGAATGTAGACTTGAACTCTGAGTGAACCTCTTTCCACACTCCAGGCATGTATAGGGTTTCTCCCCAGTGTGAGTCCTTTGGTGCAAACGTAGATTTGAAGTATGAGGGAAGCTTTTTCCACACTCCAGGCATGCATAGGGCTTCTCCCCAGTGTGAGTCCTTTCATGTTGCTGAAGATGAACCTTCTGAGAAAAACTCTTTCTGCACTCCAGGCATTTAAATGCTTTCTCCTCCATGTCAACAGTGATAAGGTTGTTGAATTGCAATATGGATACTTGGCACTATTTCTCTTTATCTGTAAGTGAACTCAAGAATTCAGCAAGAGCATCACCTTGAGATTATTCCTTCTTCTTCCTATATTATTGGTCTCCTAACTGCATCCAAGAGGTGGCTCCATAGAATCTTCCTTTCCCTGGTGAAGAAAGAAGCAAAAGATCAGTGAGGACAGGCAGAAACATTCTTTACCTACAAGGTTTCCCCCCTTTCCCTTCATGGGTCATGTTGAAACTGGGAATACCAAGGAACGCAGACATCAGGGTCTCAAGCACGTACACAGATGCTAGCAAAGGGAATCACTGATTCTTAAACCAGAAGGGAATTATTCCAGTAAGAAAAAAGGGATGGAGAACCAAAAGAATGAATGATAGAAGGAAGGAAGGAAGGGGAACCATCTAATATTTATCTCCCTTCGGGGAGGTAAAGAAGCATATAAATACATATAACAATATATTTATAACCCATCCCCTCTCCCGGAGGGGACTTAGGGCGGTTTCCAGGGAATAACAAAAATGGGAAACATTCAATGCCAAGAGGGGAGGGGGGAACGGACAAGGACATACGGGTAATAGAACTGGGTTGAGAAGCACTGTATAGAGTTCACAAGTTAACTATATATGGTATAAAAATGACGGGCAAACTAAAAGTGTCAACACGTTATACAAGCGGTCTTAGGAGTTGGTATTAAACAGGGGTCCTCAAACTTTTTAAACGGGGGGGGGGGGGCAGTTCACTGTTCCTCAGACCGCTGCAGGGCCGGACTATAGGTTTTTTTTTAAAAAAAGATGATCACATTACACATGTCTTATTTTGAAGCTAGGAACAAAATGGGAACTAATACAATATTGAAAATGAAGAATCACTTTAACTCAATGTTATGGAATCCTGGATCTGCAGTTTGATCATTTGGCAGAATAGGCGAAACAACTTTTAAAATTTTAAATCCCAAGATTCCATAGCATTACACCATAGCAGTCAAACTGGTGTCAAACTGCATTAATTCTGCAGTGTAGATGCACTCTATTTTTCAGCGCTTTAGCTGCACATCATCAGGTGCCACTTCTTCATGTACACCAGTGGTTCTCAACCATCCTAATGCTGCGACCCCTTAACACAGTTCCTCATGTTGTGGTGACCCCCAACCATAAAATTATTTTTGTTGCTACTTCACAACTGTTCATAGAATCATAGAATCAAAGAGTTGGAAGAGACCTCATGGGCCATCCAGTCCAACCCCTTTCTGCCAAGAAGCAGGAATATTGCATTCAAATCACCCCTGACAGATGGCCATCCAGCCTCTGTTTAAAAGCTTCCAAAGAAGGAGCCTCCACCACACTCCGGGGCAGAGAGTTCCACTGCTGAACGGCTCTCACAGTCAGGAAGTTCTTCCTAATGTTCAGATGGAATCTCCTCTCTTGTAGTTTGAAGCCATTGTTCCATTGCGCCCTAGTCTCCAAGGAAGCAGAAAACAAGCTTGCTCCCTCCTCCCTGTGGCTTCCTCTCACATATTTATACATGGCTATCATATCTCCTCTCAGCCTTCTCTTCTTCAGGCTAAACATGCCCAGTTCCCTAAGCCGCTCCTCATAGGGCTTGTTCTCCAGACCCTTGATCATTTTAGTCGCCCTCCTCTGGACACATTCCAGCTTGTCAATATCTCTCTTCAATTGTGGCGCCCAGAATTGGACACAATATTCCAGGTGTGGTCTAACCAAAGCAGAATAGAGGGGTAGCATTACTTCCTTAGATCTAGACACTATGCTCCTATTGATGCAGGCCAAAATCCCATTGGCTTTTTTTGCCGCCACGTCACATTGTTGGCTCATGTTTAACTTGTTGTCCACATGTTATTTTGCTACTGTGATGAATCATAATGTAAATAGCTGATATGCAGGATGTATTTTCATAGTTACAAACTGAACATAAAGCATAGTGATTAATCACCAAAACAATATGTAATTATATATTGTGAAAGAGAGAGAGAGAGCATGAGGGGGAGACAGAAAGAACAAAAGGAGCTCTGCACTAGAAGAGCCAAGACTAATTCCACTGAGAGGGGGGCCTCTTCCTTGGCGGGCTGGATAAATGTCCTCGGTGGGCCGCATGTGGCCCCCAAGCCATAGTTTGAGGAGCCCTGGTATAATATAATAGAATTGAAATTTTGCTTAAAAATGCTGCACATGTTTATTTTCTCCAAGAAACTCATCAAAAACGGGAAGATGTAAATGAACTACAGTTAAACTGGGTAAAATATTATGAGAAAGCATATGGCAACTCTAAATCTAGAGGAGTAGCCATAATTGTATACATACATGGAGTGAGAGCTGCCAGACGTTCAAGCTGGGTTCAGAAAAGGCAGAGGAACCAGAGACCAGATTGCCAATATCCGCTGGATAATGGAGAAAGGCAGGGAGTTTCAGAAAAACATCTACTTCTGCTTCATTGACTCTTCTAAAGCCTTTGACTGTGTGGATCATAATAAATTGTGGCAAGTCCTAGGTGGGATGGGCATCCCAAGCCCCCTTCCCTCTCTCCTGAGGAATCTGTACAAGGACCAAGGAGCAACAGTCAGAACTGACCACGGAACAACAGACTGGTTCAAGATTGGGAAAGGCGTCCGGCAAGGCTGCATCCTCTCACTCAACCTTTTTAACTTGTATGCAGAACACATCATGCGAGGATGTGCGGTGCTTGAGGAATGCAAAGCTGGGGTGAAAATGGCTGGAAGAAACATTCACAACCTCAGATATGCAGATGACACCACTCTGATGGCCGAAAGCGAGGAGGAGCTGAGGAGCCTTCTAATCAAGGTGAAAGAAGAAAGCGCAAAAGCCGGGTTGCAGCTAAACGTCAAAAAAACCAAGATTATAGCAACAAGAATGATTGACAACTGGGAAATAGAGGGAGAAACCGTGGAGGCCGTGACAGACTTTGTATTTCTAGGTGCAAAGATGACTGCAGATGCAGACTGTGGCCAGGAAATCAGAAGACGCTTCCTTCTTGGGAGGAGAGCAATGTCCAGTCTCGATAAAATAGTAAAGAGTAGAGACATCAGACTGGCAACCAAGATCGATTGCCTAGTCAAAGCCATGGTCTTCCCTGTAGTCACCTACGGATGTGAGAGCTGGACCTTAGGGAAGGCTGAGCCAAGGAAGGTCGATGCTTTTGAGCTGTGGTGTTGGAGGAAAGTGCTGAGAGTGCCTTGGACTGCGAGAAGATCCAACCAGTCCATCCTCCAGGAAAGAAAGCCCGACTGCTCACTGGAGGGAAAGATACTGGAGACAAAGTTGAAGTCCTTTCACCACATCATGAGGAGACAGCAAAGCCTAGAGAAGGGAATGATGCTGGGGAAAGTGGAAGGCAAAAGGAGGAGGGGCCGACCAAGGGCAAGATGGATGGATGGCATCCTTGAAGTGACTGGACTGACCTTGAGGGAGCTGGGGGTGGTAACGGCCGACAGGGAGCTCTGGCGTGGGCTGGTCCATGAGGTCACGAAGAGTCGGAGACGACTGAACGAATGAACAGAAACAATATCATACGAAAGCTGACTGGCACAACCTGGGGATCACAACCAGATACAGTGAAGACATCTGCCCTTGCGCTGTGCTACTCCGCTGCTGAGTATGCATGCCCAGTGTGGAACACATCTCACCACACTAAAACAGTGGATGTGGCTCTTAATGAGACATGCCGCATTATCACGGGGTGTCTGCGCCATACACCACTGGAGAATTTACACTGTCTAGCTGGTATCGCGACTCAACAACTTAAATCCAGACATAGTTTTCTAAGATCTACAGAGACACTCGCTAGAACACCTCAGCAAGCGAGAGTTCAAAAGTGGCAGGCTCAAACCCAGAACGTGATACCAAATAAGAGACTCCCCCCTGGGCAGGCAGAAGACTGGGCGACTTGGAAGGCGCTGAACAGACTGCACTCTGGCACCACGAGATGCAGAGCCAACCTTCAGAAATGGGGCTACAAAGTGGAATCCTTGACATGCGAGTGCGGAGAAGAGCAAACCACTGACCACCTGCTGCAATGCACCACGGAGGACCTTCTTGCAGCAACGCCAGAGGCACTCCAAGGGGCCAGATACTGGTCAAAGGACATTTAACAAGCTACCAAACTCACACATTTTGTATTTTCTCTTTTTGTTTGCTTTGTTCTGTTAGAAATGTAATATATTTGACTGGCTGCCCTGACACGAGAAATAAATAAATAAATAAAACAAATACTGAACTGTGTTTCTATAAAAGACGCGCATTGGAACGCGTTTCTACAAAATACAGATTGAAAGGCACAGACCAGGGATCAAAACACAAGAAGCAGAGTTCGAGAACGGGATGGGAAACTGAAGGCGGGCGCTGCGAGGAGGAGAGTCCCTCCAGAAGGGCCTGGGCCTCCAGGGAGGAAGGAATCCCTCAGGAGAGAGGAGGCTGCCGCTGAGTTTGGAAAGGAAGGCCTCCCTCTTTCCTCCCTCCTTGGGTGCCTCTTCCCCTCCCTGCCCAGCCCTTGTTTATTTCTTATTTGTCGTGTCAGAACAACCAGTGAAATTATATTACATTTCTAACAGAAACAAAGAAAACAAGCAAGTTACAAAATGTGTGAGTTTGGTAGCTGATTAAATGTCCTTTGACCAGTCTCTGGCCACTTGGAGTGCCTCTGGTGTTGCCGCAAGAAGGTCTTCCATTGTGCACGTGGCAGGGCTCAGGTTGCATTGCAGCAGGTGGTCAGTGGTTTGCTCTTCTCCACACTCGCATGTCGAGGATTCCACTTTGTGGCCCCATTTCTGAAGGTTGGCTCTGCATCTCGTGGGGCCAGAGCGCAGTCTGTTCAGTGCCTTCCAAGTCGCCCAGTCCTCTGTGTGCCCAGGGGGGGGGGGGGAGTCTCTCATTTGGAATCAGCCATGGATTGAGGTTCTGGGTTTGGGCCTGCCACTTTTGGACTCTCGCTTGCTGAGGTGTTCCAGCGAGTGTCTCTGTAGATCTTAGAAAACTATGTCTGGATTTAAGTCGTTGGCGTGCTGGCTGATACCTAAACAGGGGATGAGCTGGAGATGTCTCTGTCTTGGTCATAGAATCATAGAATCAAAGAGTTGGAAGAGACCTCATGGGCCATCCAGTCCAACCCCCTGCCAAGAAGCAGGAATATTGCATTCAAATCACCCCTGATAAATGGCCATCCAGCCTCTGCTTAAAAGCTTCCAAAGAAGGATCCTCCACCACACTCCGGGGCAGAGAGTTCCACTGCTGAACGGCTCTCACAGTCAGGAAGTTCTTCCTCATGTTCAGATGGAATCCTTTCACTATTGGCTGCTACTTCCCAGCGGGTGTCAGGTGGTGCAATACCGGCTAGACAGTGTAATTTCTCCAGTGGTGTGGGGCGCAGACACCCCGTGATAATGCGGCATGTCTCATGAAGAGCCTCATCCACTGTTTTAGTGTGGTGAGATGTGTTCCAGCCCTGCCTGCCGCACAAAAGAGGCCAAAGAGGGCCCCAAGGCATTCCTGGCCCACCTCAGCCTGTCTTGGTCGAGTTGGAAGAGGCCGAAATGAGTCCCGGATGGGAAACAGAGAGGGAGGAAGAGAGAGAAACTGAGTCCAAACCCCTCACCTTCTCCTCCTTCTTCTCCTTCCTTCCTTGTTGTCTTCCTCGCAGAAATGGCGGCGGAGAAGAAGAAGGGGGCGGGGCCTGGGTTGCCGCAAAGTGGGCGTGGCCACGGGGCTTGCAAAAGGGGCGGGGCATGCCAGACCGAAAGGGGGCGGGGCTAGATGGCCTTTGGGGCCCCTCCCTCCCTCTCTCTCCTTCCTTCCTTCCTTCCTTCCTTCCTTCCTTCCTTCCTTCCTTCCTTCCTTCCTTCCTTCTGGAGAGGGCTGCCAGGCTGTCTTGGCTGCAGGGAATGAATGTCCCTTGAGAGTTGGAAGAGACCTCCTGGGCCATCCAGTCCAACCCCATTCTGCCAAGAAGAAGGAATATTGCATTCAAAGCACCCCTGACAGATGGCCATCCAGCCTCTGTTTAAAAGCTTCCAAAGAAGAAGCCTCCACCACACTCCGGGGCAGAGAGTTCCACTGCTGAACGGCTCTCACAGTCAGGAAGTTCTTCCTCATGTTCAGATGGAATCTCCTTTCTTTCTTGTAGTTTGAAGCCATTGTTCCCTTGCGTCCTAGTCTCCAGGGAAGCAGAAAACAAGCTTGCTCCCTCCTCCTCCCTGTGGCTTCCTCTCACATATTTATACATGGCCCTCATCATATCTCCTCTCAGCCTTCTCTTCTTCAGGCTAAACATGCCCAGTTCCCTAAGCCGCTCCTCATAGGGCTTGTTCTCCAGACCCTTGATCATTTTAGTCGCCCTCCTCTGGACACATTCCAGCTTGTCAATGTCTCTCTTGAATTGTGGTGCCCAGAATTGGACACAATATTCCAGGTGTGGTCTAACCAGAGCAGAATAGAGCATGGGGAGCATGACTTCCTTAGATCTAGACACTGTGCTCCTCTTGATGCAGGCCAAAATCCCATTGGCTTTTTTTGCCGCCACATCACATTGTTGGCTCATGTTTAACTTGTTGTCCACGAGGACTCCAAGATCTTTTTCACACGTACTGCTCTCGAGCCAGGCATTGTCCTCCATTCTGTATCTTTGCATTTCATTTTTTCTGCCAAAGTGGAGTATCTTGCATTTGTCACTGTTGAACTTCATTTTGTTAGTTTTGGCCCATCTCTCTAATCTGTCAAGATCGTTTTGAATCCTGCTCCTGTCCTCTGGACTATTGGCTCTCCCTCCCAATTTGGTGTCGTCTGCAAACTTGATGATCATGCCTTCTAGCCCTTCATCTCAGTCATTAATAAAGATGTTGAACAGGACCGGGCCCAGGACGGAACCCTGAGGCACTCCACTTGTCACTTCTTTCCAAGATGAAGAGGAAGCATTAGTGAGCACTCTCTGTGTTCGTCCACTTAACCAATTACAGATCCACCTCACCGTAGTTTTGCCCAGGAGGGTCCGGAAGATGAGACTCCACTCCAGGTTTCAGTCTGAGATTTCAAAATGGTTTTTCCCCAGGGTGCCAAATTCTGGGGACATGCATTCAGTACTTTCAAAGTTCAGACTAAAACCCCAGAGCTGGGAGAACAAGACACACATCGCTAGCATGCTGTGGAATCAATGTAGTTTGACACCACTTTTAACTACCATGGCTCAGTTCTATGGAATTCTGGGAGTTGCAATGTTTACAAGGCATTTATTTTCCAGCCTTCTCTGCCAAAGAGTGCTAGTGCCTCACCAAACAATTCCAAAAACTTTCTGTTCCTGGTTTGAATGTGTTATTTCCTGTTTAATTGTGCGGTACTTACTTTGAAAGCAGTTGTTCTACTCCAGAAACTTTGTTTTCGTGGCTGACGGAAACTAGGTTGAGTTGGTTGAAATTCAATGAGATATTCATTGAAAATGATCACAAAATGCAATATAGCAGGCTGTCCCTTCCGCAAAAATAAAGTTTTGGCGGTTGAATAAACATTTTCCATGTTTCTATGATAGAACCAATTTGGAAATGACTTTTCTAACCCAGGAACCCAAATCGTGTTGCATACCCTTATTCCATAGCCTTGTGTCAATGCAATCTCAAACTGTATTCATTCGACAGCGCAAATGCACCCTGAGGAGCTCATCAAGGATTTCAGCCTCCATCATTGTCATTATTACCATCTCATGCAATCCCTGTCCTTTTCAATATGCAACAATAAAACAAACAACAGTTATAATAAACAAACAAACAAATAAATAAAGGGTTCGTAGAAGTTGTTGTAAGTTTTTTTGGGCTATGTGGCCATGTTCTAGAGGCATTCTCTCCTGACATTTCGCCTGCATCTATGGCAAGCATCCTCAGAGGTAGTGAGGTCTGTTGGAACTGGGAAAAAGGGTTTATATATCTGTGGAACGACCAGGGTGGGACAAAGGACTCTTCTCTGCTGGAGCTAGGTGTGAATGTTTCAACTGACCACCTTGATTAGCATTTGATGACCTGGCAGTGCCTGGGGCAATCTTTTGTTGAGAGGTGATTAGATGTCTCTGAAAGTTTCCTCTCTGTTGTTTTGCTATTGTAATTTTAGAGTTTTTTAAATAGTTAGCCAGATTTTGTTCATTTTCATGGCTTCCTCCTTTCTGTTGAAATTGTCCACCTGCTTCTTGTGGATTTCAATGGCTTCTCTGCGTAGCCTGACATGGTGGTTGTGAGAGTGGCATTTCCAGCATTTCTGTGTTGACAAACAATATGCTGTGTCCAGGTTGGTTCATCAGGTGCTCTGCTATGGCTGACTTCTCTGGTTGAAGGAGTCTGCAGTGCTACTTCAACCAGAGAAAATCTTCGTTGAAGGTTTCCATGGCCAGAATCACTGGGTTGCTGTGAGTTTTCTGGGCTGTATAACCATGTTCCAGAACAGTGGTTCTCAACCTTCCTAACACCGCGACCCCGTAATACAATTCTTCATGTTGTGGTGACCCCCAACCCTAAATTTATTTTCGTTGCTACTTCATAATTGGAATTCTGCTACTGTTACAAATCATCATGTAAATATCTGATAGGCAGGATGTATTTTCATTCTCTGGTCCCAGTTGTAGTTGCTGGGATTTATAGTTCACCTACAATCATAGAGCATTCTGAACTCCACCAGAGATGGAATTGACCCAAACTTGGCACACAGAACGCCCATGACCAGCAAAAAATAATGAAAGGGTTAGGTGAACATTGGCCTTGAGTTTGGGAGTTGTAGTTCACCTATCTCCAGAAAGCACTGTGGACTCAAACAATGATATATCTGGACTAAACTTGGCACGAATACTCAATATGCCCAAATGTGAACGCTGTTGGGAGTTTGGGGAAAATAGACCTTGACATTTAGGAGTTGAAGTTGCTGGGATTTATAGTTCACCTACAATCAGAGAGCATTCTGAACCCCACCAACGATAGAATTGGGCCAGACTTCCCACATAGACCTCCCATTACCAGCAGAAAATACTGTGTATCCTGATGGTCTTTAGTGACCTCCCCCTCCGACACCCCATCGTGACCCCCCAGGGGTGCCAACCCCCAGGTTGAGAAACACTATTTCAGAAGCATTCTGAGGGTGAAATGTCAGGAGAGAATGCTTCTGACACATGGCCATACAGCCCAGAAACCTCAGAGCAACCCAATAATAATAATAATAATTGGCTCAAACATTCAATAACAAAAAGAGAAGATAACCTTGGGTGCATCTACATGGTAGAATTAATGCAGCTTGACCCCAGTTTTAACTGCTATAACTCAATGCTATGGAATCCTGAGAATTGTGGTTTGGCAGGAAACCAGCCCTCTTTGGCAGAGAAGCCTCAAGACCTTGTCAAACTACAACTCACAAGACCCAATATCCATGGCAGTGGAAGTGGTTGTCAAACTGTGTTAACTCAACAGTGTGGATGTGCCCCATGACTCAGGTAGTGGCTCTGCTTACCAGAACTTGGAAATCTGACATTTCTGGACTATACCTATAAGGAGAATCAGAGGAGCCTTAACACGGTGACCTTAAAACCGTAGTGTTCCCAGACACTTTCAATCTGCTTACCTGGAGGAAAGGATGCTGGAAGTTGTGTTCCTCTGTCCCATTGCACCCCACGGCGCTCAGCTTGTCGGCCCACCTGGAAGGCAGAGGACACCCCTTTGAAGAGCCATATACACACATTTTGTAAGTCCACATCACCTTTGCCTTTCAGGAGCATCATGCACAGAGCGCCACATCCCGAGATAGCTTTTCCCCTTTCGTTTTGCTTTCAAGACCCAGGTTTCTTATTGAACAACAACCCCCATGGCTTCTGATTATCCTCCATACAGATTGGGGATAATGGGAATTGCAAGGCTGGGAAATATTTCAAATGCTTTGAATGCCATATTCCTGCCTCTTGGCAGAATGGGGTTGGACTGGATGATGGCCCACCAGGTCTCTTCCAACTCTAGCATTCTATGATTCTATGACTACATAACCAAATTTGAAATTTGTTCTGTTCCTCGTTTGAAAGCGTTTAATGTGTGGTGCTTACTTTGAAAGTAGTTGTTCTACTCCAGTTGTTCAAACTATGTTGAATCGGAGGTTTAGCACAGCTGGTAAATCATCAGCAATTACAAGATCTGTCAACCAAAAGGTTGCAAGTTCGAAGCCCCAGGTTGGCGTGAGCTGCCAACTGTCAGCCTAGCTCATTGTTTACCTAAGCAATTTGAAAAAAAAAACTTTAGCTGTGATTACAGAAATTAGGTACTGCTAAAAAAGTGGGGAAGTTGTTTTACGACACCATAAAGAAAGAAGATCAGAAAATGCTGGGCAACCAAAAAGAAGGAGGAAGTCCTGACAGCTCTTCATCATAGATAATGGAGCAACAGCACCCCCTGGACCCATGCCCAACTTTCCATGGCACTGTTGTGACTCAGTTTGACTGAGTCTGAAGCTGAGCCCTGTGGGCTTTGTGAGCCATTGTTGCTACAAGATGATGATGAGGATGATGGGTTACAGATTTCTGTACATGCTTCATATAGGGCTGACGGTGAGGTTGCTGAAGGGGAAACAGCAAGTAAGTTCTCAGGGGAAAAGAATGTTAGTGAGACTGATAACGAGAGTGAATTCCCACACGACCAGGTGGAGATGTCTTTTCCTCCTTTGCCCTCCCACGGTGATCCGGTCCAGCTGCAGGACCAAGATAAAGGGTTAGAGAGCATTGAAGATAACCAATTAATGAGCAGGCAAGATCATCTGCAATTAAGGGTCCGGAGAAGCTCTCGCTTGGCCAGCAAGCGAGAAGCCAAGTCTGTCAAAGGTCATCGCAATGCATTCATGTCTGCAAAGGGTATTTAGCCTTCTCGCTGACACACAGGGGTTGTCAGTTCAACGTAGCTCTTTCCATGCCAACTTCTATGGATTAACCTTGGCTTTAAGCAGCACGCTTCTGGCTTCCTGAGTCTGGGATTTTGGATCTTGTATTCAACTGTTTTCCATGGACTATTGTTTGACCATTGCTTAAAGGATTATGCTTCATGTTTTTGCCTTTGGATCTTGGGAACTGTGTCTTTGCATTTAAGCCTTATGGAACTTTGCATCTCTTATATTATGTTTTGACTTTGCCTTTTCTTCAATAAACTATAAAATCTACAGCTTTGTGTGATGATGCTTGGGAGCGAGGTGCAAACTACCCTGAGTTGCAACAGGCACCTCCTTCTGTTCTGTCTGTCTGTGTATTGTCTATACAAAAGCGGCATTGAATGTTTGCCGTGTATGTGTACTGTGATCTGCCCTGAGTCCCCTTTGGGGTGAAAAGGGCGAAATATAAATTAAGTCAGTCCTGGATTCTTGTTTGGGCGCTGCGTTTGGTGGTCCCTATGTAGACTTGTCCACAGCTGCAAGACCAAGAACAAGCCACAAGAGTCAGGATGAAGATCCACCCAGAGGAAAAGTGTTCCTGCCATACATCAAGGGAACCACTGACCGCATAGGGAAGCTGATGAGGAAACACAACATACAAACAATCTACAAACCCACCAAGAAAATCCAACAAATGCTACGTTCAGCAAAGGACAAGAGGGATCCTCTCACCTCTGCAGGAGTCTACCGTATACCATGCAGCTGTGGACAAGTCTCCAGAGGGACCACCAAACGCAGCACCCAAACAAGAATCCAGGAACATGAAAGGCACTGCAGACTACTCCAACCAGAGAAGTCAGCCAGAGCAGAGCACCTGATGAACCAACCTGGACACAGCATTTTTATTTGAGAACACAGAAATGCTGGACCACTCTCACAACCACCATGTCAGACTACACAGAGAAGCCATTGAAATCTACAAGCATGTGGACAATTTCAACAGAAAGGAAGAAACCATGAAAATGAACAAAATCTGGCAACCAGTATTAAAAAATTCTAAAATTGCAACAGCAAAACAGCAGAGAGAAAAACAGGCAGGGACATCTAATCACCCTTCAAGAAGAGTTTGCTCCAGGCACAGTCAGCCCATTGTATGCTAATCAAGGTGGTCAGTTGAAAGATTCACACCTAGCCCAACTTACAAAAGCCCTTGGTCTCACCCTGGTCATTCCACAGATATATAAACCCCTTTTTTCCCAGGTCCAGCAGACCTCACCTCTGAGGAAGCTTGGCATAGATGCAGGCGAAACATCAGGAGAAATGCCTCTAGAACATGGCCATATAGCCCGAAAAAACCCACAAGAACTGAGTGATTCCGGCCATGAAAGCCTTCGACAATACATATAAATTAAGTGTTACTATTATTACTATTATTAGATAGGCATTGAAAAACTATTAGCAAAATGTGCTGTTGCAGGATGTCCCTCCCTCCCGCAAGAACGTTTTTGCAGTTTAATAAACGTTTTCCACATTTTTATGATAGAACCAATGAGGAAATGACAGGAACAAAAATAGTGTTGCGTAATGTTATCGCTCCCTTCGACTTCGAAACAAATTCCTCTTAACGCAGGCCACAATTTGTGGTGCGTCGCCTCTGCCCGGACTTGCCCCAGTCTTGCAGATGCTGGGCCAAAATGCCTGATTTTTTTGAGAACCTGAGAACGGGATGTAGCAGAGAGAGGAGCAGCGGAGCGTATTTCTCCATGGATCGGATGCCATGGCTGTCAATCTTCTTTTAAGATATCTCTAGAGCAGCAGTTCCACAAAAGCATTGTAAGGGTTCCTTTAAGACACTGCTTCTAAACCTGGGGGGCAATAAAAGCAATAAAAACCAGCATCATTATCATCAGCGTCTTCTAGTTAAATAACGTTGTCCAAGTTCCATCGTCGAGCGATTCCATTTCCTAGGTTAGTTACTCTGCATTTGTAAACGCTTGCTCATATCACCATGTCTTGCTCCTATAATCCCCTAACAAAGGATTTCACCAAGTCCACTTGCATGGACAATAAGTAAATGGCTCTTATCAGACCAGACTTCAGAGGGCAAAGCCAGGCCAACTGAGATGATGGGATCAATGGACATTTTAAATCACTAAGCACAAATAGTATCTTCCTATCTGCGAGGAACCAGGAATTTCCCCACAGCTTCTCCATTGTGTCATATCTTGACCAGCCGGAATCAACTTCAGCTTCATCAATGAACCCCATATCCCAGGACTATAAGACAAAGGACTTAGCCCCTTGGGGGGTACACAAAGATGATGATTCAAAGGTTGGGTCGTTGGACAAACATTGGTCACCTTAATCCAGTCAACTAGACATCTCTTCATTGTTAACTTGTTGCCTGCCTCCCTTCTCCTGATGTCACAGCCAATCATAACAAAGCCAGCTGGGAGGGGGTGATAGTAACTTTTGAAACTGAAGGCTATATGTTTTCAAAGGCTTTCATGGCCGGAATCACTGGGTTGTTGTAGGTTTTTTTCGGGCTATATGGCCATGTTCTAGAGGCACTCTCTCCTGACGTTTCGCCTGCATCTATGGCAAGCATCCTTAGAGGTAGTGAGGTCTGTTGGAAATAGGAAAATGGTTTTATATATCTGTGGAAAGACCAGGGTGGGGCAAAGGACTCTTGTCTGTTGGAGCTAGGTGTGCATTTGATTAGCATTTGATGGCCTGGCAGTGCCTGGAGCAATCTTTTGTTGAGAGGTGATTAGATGTCCCTGATTGTTTTCCCTCTGCTGTTTTAATTTTAGAGTTTTTTTTAATACTGGTAGCCAGTATGTGAATGTTTCAACTGACCACCTTGATTAGCATTTGAAAGCCTGGCAGTGCCTGGAGCAATCTTTTGTTGAGAGGTGATTAGATGTCCTTGTTTGTTTCCTCTCTGTTGTTGTGCTGTTGTAATTTTTCAGTTTTTAAATACTGGTAGCCAGATTTTGTTCATTTTTATGGTCTCTTCCTTTCTGTTGAAATTGTCCACATGCTTCTTGTGTATTTCAATGGCTTCTCTGTGTAGTCTGACATGGTGGTTGTGAGAGTGGTCCAGCAATTCTGTGTTCTCAACTTATATACTGTGTCCAGGTTGGTTATACTACACAAATCATCCAGGCGTACCCTGGACAATGTCCTTGCAGATGGCCAATTCTCTCACACCAGAAGTGATTTGCAGTTTCTCAAGTCGCTCCTGACACGACAAAAAAACAAAAAAACCCCTCTGAGGATGTTTGCCATAGATGCAGGCGAAACGTCAGGAGAGAATGAACATGGCCATATAGCCCAAAAAAATCTACAACAACACAGAAGGCTATATATTGGGAGGGATAGCCAATAGTCCAGAGGACAGGAGCAGAATTCAAAATGATCTTGACAGATTAGAGAGATGGGCCAAAACTAACAAAATGAAGTTCAACAGTGACAAATGCAAGATACTCCACTTTGGCAGAAAAAACGAAATGCAAAGATACAGAATGGGGGACAATGCCTGGCTCGAGAGCAGTACGTGTGAAAAAGATCTTGGAGTCCTCGTGGACAACAAGTTAAACATGAGCCAACAATGTGATGTGGCGGCAAAAAAAGCCAATGGGATTTTGGCCTGCATCAAGAGGAGCCTAGTGTCTAGATCTAGGGAAGTAATGCTACCCCTCTATTCTGCTTTGGTTAGACCACATCTGGAATATTGTGTCCAATTCTGGGCACCACAATTCAAGAGAGATATTGACAAGCTGGAATGTGTCCAGAGGAGGGCGACTAAAATGATCAAGGGTCTGGAGAACAAGCCCTATGAGGAGCGGCTTAGGGAACTGGGCATGTTTAGCCTGAAGAAGAGAAGGCTGAGAGGAGATATGATAGCCATGTATAAATATGTGAGGGGAAGCCACAGGGAGGAGGGAGCAAGCTTGTTTTCTGCTTCCTTGGAGACTAGGACGCAAGGGAACAATGGCTTCAAACTACAAGAGAGGAGATTCCATCTGAACATTAGGAAGAACTTCCTGACTGTGAGAGCCGTTCAGCAGTGGAACTCTCTGCCCCGGAGTGTGGTGGAGGCTCCTTCTTTGGAAGCTTTTAAGCAGAGGCTGGATGGCCATCTGTCAGGGGTGATTTGAAGGCAATATTCCTGCTTCTTGGCAGGGGGTTGGACTGGATGGCCCATGAGGTCTCTTCCAACTCTTTGATTCTATGATTCTATATTTTGTATTTCTTGCAGGTTCGAGTCCAGGGAGCGGCATGAGCTCCCGCTGTTAGCCCAAGATTCTGCCAACCTAGAAACCGATGCCCTCACTGCGGGAGACAATGCAGATCAAGAATAGGGCTCCACAGTCACCTACGGACCCACCGCCAGGACACCGACCTTGGAGGACTATCATCCTCGGGCTACGAGGGATCGTCTAAGTAAGTAAGTATTCAGCTGTGGGAGCCAGAGCCCAATTTCCAATCTATTTTAAGTTCAAAAATGAAACCATTTTGTTCATCACTTTGGGTGTGTATCTACTATTTTACTAGGGCAAAATAAATGTGTGTCAGATTATAACTTTTATATTTAGATTGCAACGTGTTCCTATTACTTTAATTAGGATTGTTTTATGTTTATTGGTAGCCACCCCGAGTCCTTACATTGGGAGAAAAGCGAAGTAAGACTAAAGTAAGCAATTCAGATAAAAGCCGGAGAGCCGGGTGCTTTTGTCCTCCATGAGATGACAGCCGAGTCCCTTCGTGGCTGTTTCTGAAATTTTGACTGTGGTCAGCAAGAGATCCCAACTGACCCTTGCATGTCTGGCCAGGGCAGAGGGATTGCTCAGACTCACATGGTGGATTTATGGCTCCAGGAAGCAGACAAGCAAGCCTCAGGGCAAACTGGTCGACAGCATGTTTTTCTAAAGCTAATCCAGCAGAATTTCAAGGCACGTGAGTTCTCTTGAAATGTCTCTGGTGGGTCAGGATAGTTAATGCTTACTCAACCCAAGATAGATAAGTCAAAGGCTGGGAGAAAAAGTCAACTAAAAGCCTTTCATTGAAGGGAATCATTAAAAAAAATGAATGCTGCATTTGGTAGCCATATCAAGAAGGATCCATCTTGAGAGATTGTCCCTCTTCATAGAATCCTAGAATCAAAGAGTTGGAAGAGACCTCCTGGGCCATCCAGCCCAACCCCATTCTGCCAAGAAGCAAGAATATTACATTCAAATCACCCCTGACAGATGGCCATCCAGCCTCTGCTTAAAAGCCTCCAAAGAAGGAGACTCCACCACACTCCGGGGCAGAGAGTTCCACTGCTAAACAGCTCTCACAGACGGGAAATTCTTCCTAATGTTCAGATGGAATCTCCTCTTTTCAGTTTGTACACATCTATCTATCTATCTATCTATCTATCTATCTATCTATCTATCTATCTATCTATCCATCCATCCATCCATCCATCCATCCACAACCATTTTTATGCAGCTAGAGAGTGTGTAAAATTACTTTCAGGTGGGCTACAAATCACAGATTGGGTTGACTCATAGAATCCTAGAGCTGGAAGAGACCTCATGGGCCATCCAGTCCAACCCCATTCTGCCAAGAAGCAGGAATACTGCCTTCAAATCACCCCTGACAGATGACCATCCAGCCTCCGTTTAAAAGCCTCCAAAGAAGGAGCTTCCACCACACTCTGGGGCAGAGAGTTCCACTGCTGAACGGCTCCCACAGTCAGGAAGTTCTTCGTCATGTTCAGGTGGAATCTCCTCTTGTCAGTTTGTACACATCTATCCATCCATCCATCCACAACCATTTTTATGCAGCTAGAGAGTGTGTAAAGTTACTTTCAGGTGGGCTACAAATCACAGATTGGGTTGACTCATAGAATCCTAGAGTTGGAAGAGACCTCCTGGGCCATCCAGTCCAACCCCATTCTGCCAAGAAGCAGGAATACTGCATTCAAATCACCCCTGACAGATGGCCATCCAGCCTCCGTTTAAAAGCTTCCAAAGAAGGAGGCTCCACCACACTCCGGGGCAGAGAGTTCCACTGCTGAACAGCTCTCACAGTCAGGAAGTTCTTCTTCATGTTCAGATGGAATCTCCTCTCTTGTAGTTTGAAGCCATTGCTCCGTTGTGTCCTAATGTCCAGGGCAGCAGAAAACAAGCTTGCTCCCTCCTCCCTATGACTTCCCCTCACTTATTGATCCATGGCCCTCATCATGTCTCCTCTCAGCCTTCTCTTCTTCAGGTTAAACATGCCCAGCTCCTTAAGCCGCTCCTCATAGGGCTTGTTCTCCAGACCCATGATCATTTTAGTTGCCCTCCTCTGGACACATTCCTCCTTAAAGTCAATATCTCCCTTCAATTGTGTTGCCCAGAATTGGACACACTATTCCAGGTGTGGTCTAACCAAGGCAGAATAGAGCATGGGGAGCATTACTTCCCTAGTTCTAGTCACTAGGCTCCTCTTGATGCAGGCCAAAATCTCATCGGCTTTTTTACCGCTACATGACATTCCTGGCTCATGTTTAACTTGTTGTCCACGAGGACTCCAAGTTCTTTTTCACATGTACTGCTCTTGAGCTACGCGTCCTCCATTCTGGATCTTTGCATTTCATTTCTTTTGTTTTTCGAAAACAAGGAAGGCCCACAAGTGGTTTGTCACTGCATTAATTTCCCTACTTTTTGACTTATCTCCTCTTCTATGCAAGTATAATGAGTACTAAGGTGGAATGTCACATTTCTGAGTAAGGAAACCCAATCTGTGCTGGTGGGGCATGTAATTGTCATCATTCATATACATAAAAAGCAAGCGGTGTGCGTGTATTTGTGTGTGCGTGTGCATACACACACCCACAAATACACACACACACCGCTTGCTTTTCTCTCTCCACAAAGGAGACTCAAAGCAACTATATATAACATGGAGGGCAGACCGGGATATCTCTATCTCTATCTATCTATCTATCTATCTATCTATCTATCTATCTATCTAAATAAATAAATAAATAAATTGTAATGTTCGTTTGTGGGATTAACATAACTTGAAAACCATTGGGCAAATTGACACCAAATTTGGACACAATATACCTATCAGGCCAACACACAAAACAAATATACACAGACTGGGCCACAACAACACGTGGCAGGGGACGGCTAGTGTGTGTATACATACATACATACAGACATATACACACATACACACACACACACATATATATACATATACACATACGCACATGTGTGTGTGTAATGTTTGTTTGTGGGATTAACATAACTCAAAAACTACTGGACGAACTGACACCAAATTTGGACACAATACATGTATCAGGCCAACAAGTGGCCATCACTCATAAAAACACTGAAAAACACTGCAGAAGAGACTTAAAAAACCAAAAAACCAAACAATACAGTGCAATGCATATGCAAAACCACATCTATACATATACACACATATATAAACATATACACACACATATATGAATATATACAGACTGGGCCACAGCAATGCATGGCAGGGTACAGCTAGTATGTATGTATATGCATGTGTGTGTGTGTGTGTGTATGTATGTATGACACACACACGCATGCATGCATACATACAATCACACACATACATACATAGAAGAAGAGAAGGATAACTTTATTTTTCTACCCCATCTCCCCGAAGGGACTCGTGGCGGTTTACATGGGGTCAATATGTATATGGAGAAAGAGTGTAGCACAGTGGTTTGAGTACTGGACTCTATGTTCTCATCTTGCGCATCTCTTCAAGCTGAGCATGAGCCAGAAGTGTGATGTGTCTAGAATATAATTCTAGACTAAGTAATAGAATCATAAGATTCTATTACTACCTCTGAGGATGCTTGCCATAGATGCAGGCGAAACGTCAGGAGAAATGCCTCTAGAACATGGCCCTATAGCCCGAAAAAACCCACAAGAACCTAGAATCATAAGAGTTGTAAGAGACCACAAGGGTCATTCGGCCTGACCCCCTGCCCAGCAGGAGCAGCATAATCAATGCGCCTCCAACAGATGGCCATCCAGTTAATTTATTATTTATTTATTTATTTGCTTTATTTCTATACCGCGTTTCTCAACCTATAATAGGTGACTCAATGCGGTTTACACAATATTAATTACCACAACAATAACAATTAAAACACAGCATACCCAATAACAAACACACAACCATTCATACAATGCCTCGATCGCAAACATGATCCAGTCTCATATCCTTATACCGTTCCTATGTTCAGTTTACCGTCATTCTGTGTACAATTGCGCTGATTAGCCAAACGCTTGCTCAAAAAGCCAGGTTTTGAGCTTCTTCCTAAATGCCAGCAACGAAGGGGCCTGTCTGATGTCGCTTGGTAGGGCATTCCATAACCGAGGGGCCACCACCGAGAAGGCCCTGTCTCTCGTTCCCGCCAACCGTGCCTGTGACGCAGGCGGAACCGAGAGCAGGGCCTCCCCGGACGATCTTAATGTCCGTGTCGGTTCATAGGAGGAGATGCGTTCGGAGAGGTAGGTGGGGCCGGAACCGTTTAGGGCTTTGTAGGCTAATGCCAGCACCTTGAATTGTGCCCGGTAGGGAATTGGCAGCCAGTGGAGCTGGCTCAACAGAGGAGTGGTATGCTCCCTGAGAGCTGCTCCTGTTAGCAACCTGGCTGCCGAGCGCTGGACCATCTGGAGCTTCCGGGCAGTCTTCAAGGGCAGCCCCACGTAGAGCGCGTTGCAGTAATCTATGCGGGATGTGACCAGAGCGTGGACTACCGTGGCCAAGTCCGACTTCCCGAGGTACGGGCGCAGCTGGCGCACGAGCCGAAGCTGTGCAAATGCTCCCCTGGCCACCGCTGAGACCTGAGGCTCCAGGCTCAGCGATGAATCCAGGGTCACACCCAAGCTGCGAACCTGCGTCTTCAGGGGGAGTGTAACCCCGTCCAACACTGGCTGTAACCCTATGCCCCGTTCGGCCTTTCGACTGACCAGGAGTGCCTCTGTCTTGTCTGGATTCAACTTCAATTTGTTCACCCTCATCCAGTCCGACACAGCAGCCAAGCACCGGTTCAGGACCTGAACAGCCTCCTTAGAAGTAGGTGGAAAGGAGTGACAGAGTTGGACATCATCTGCGTACAGATAACACCGCACCCCGAAACTCCGGATGATCTCTCCCAACGGCTTCATGTAGATGTTAAACAACATGGGGGACAGTATTGAACCCTGCGGGACCCCACAAGACAAAGGTTGTGAGGACGAGCAGCTGTCCCCCATCAACACCTTCTGGGTACGACCCTCTAGGAAGGACCCGAGCCACTGTAAAACAGTGCCACCAAGGCCCATTCCCGCGAGGCGTCCCAGAAGGATACCGTGGTCAACGGTATCGAAGGCCGCTGAGAGATCCAGCAGGACCAACAGGGACACACTCCCCCTGTCGAGCTCTCTGCGGAGATCATCCACTAAGGCGACCAGGGCTGTCTCGGTACCATGTCCCGGCCTAAAGCCAGACTGTGCCGGATCCAGATAATCAGTGTCTACCAAGAATACCTGGAGTTGTGAGGCCACCACACGTTCCAGGACTTTGCTCAAAAAGGGAAGATTGGAAACAGGCCGATAGTTGACGAATTGAGTGGGGTCTAGTGATGGTTTTTTCAACAGCGGTTTTATTACAGCTTGTTTTAAGCTGGCTGGAATATTGCCTTCCCGAAGGGAGGCATTAACCACCACCTCCACCCACTCGGCCAATCCCCCTCTGGCCTCCTTTAGAAGCCAGGATGGGCAGGGGTCTAGGATGCATGTGGTAGCTCTCATTCCTCCAAGTATCTTGTCCACATCCTCGGGTTTCACCAATTGAAATGAATCCATCAAAATCGGACAAGCAGATGCTCGTGTTACATCCTCAGAGACTGCCGTTAACGTGGTATCCAGGCCAGAGCGGATCAAAGCGACTTTGTCCGCAAAGAACCGAGCAAATGCTTCACAGCGGGCCGTCGAGTTGTCAGGGTTCCCATCCGGAGTGGTGGGGTTCAATAGCCCTCTGACAACTCGAAACAACTCCGCCGGACGGTTCTTTGCGGACGCAATATTGGCCGCAAAGAAAGCTTTCTTTGCCGCCTTTATTGCCACGGCATATGCCCTTAATAGGGCAACAAACCGTGTTCGATTTAACTCGCTCGGGTCCGAACGCCACACGCGCTCTAGTCTCCTCTTCCTTCGCTTCATCGCTGCCAGCTCCTCGTTGAACCAAGGTGCTGGTTTAGCTCGGCTACTTGAGAGGGGACGTTCCGGAGCAATCGTGTTTATGGCCCTAGTCATCTCCCCATTCCAGAGAGACACCAGGGCTTCAACAGAATCACCAACCGAGGTGGCAGGAAAATCCCCAAGAGCCGTCAGGAATCCGTTCGGATCCATAAGCCTCCTGGGGCGGACCATCTTAATGGGTCCCCCACCTCTGCAGAGGTTGGAAGGTGTGGTGAGTCTAAATCTGACCAGATAGTGGTCGGTCCATGGCAACGGAGAGGTGGATAACTCCTCAACACCGCCAATGGGCTCTATTGTCTAGACTGAGTCATAGTCTGTCTCTCTTCTGTTTTGCTCAGACCTCTTCACCTGGAATAACCCTGTCTCCAGTTCTGGGCAAAGCAACTCAAGCAGGAGCATAGAATCATAGAATCCTAGAGTTGGGAGAGACCTCCTGGG
Source organism: Anolis sagrei (assembly GCF_037176765.1). Classification (NCBI taxonomy): domain Eukaryota; kingdom Metazoa; phylum Chordata; class Lepidosauria; order Squamata; family Anolidae; genus Anolis; species Anolis sagrei. The sequence goes on along the minus strand of NC_090021.1, from coordinate 4,217,195 downwards.
CCATCATCCAGTCCAACCCCATTCTGCCAAGAAGCAGGAATATTGCATTCAAAGCACCCCTGACAGATGGCCATCCAGCCTCATAGAATCATAGAATCCTAGAGTTGGAAGAGACCTCATGGGCCATCCAGTCCAACCCCATTCTGCCAAGAAGCAGGAAAATCACACTCAAAGCACCCCCGGCAGATAGCCATCCAGCCTCTGTTTGAAAGCCTCCAAAGAAGGAGCCTTCACCACACTCTGGGGCAGAGAGTTCCACTGCTGAACTTTCTCCTCTTTCTCCTCGCACTTAAAACAGACAGACAAGATGTCCAGAGGAGGGAAACTAAAGAGGTAGAAAAAAAGAGACGGATGCCACAAAGTTACTAAGAAATGCCACAAAGTTGAATTTAGAAACGGAAAAGAAAGAATTTGTGATTATTTTGCTCACAGTGGCAAGACTTACCATTGCAAGATAGTAACCTATCTCATTCTTGAATTGCCAACAAATTTGGCTGCAGGACACCTACTAACCCAAGGAGCAACCATCACTCAAAAAAATTGATTTTGTCATTTGGGATTTATAGTTTACCTACAATCAAAGATCATTCTGAACTTCATCAATAATGGAAATGAACCATAAGTGACACACAGGATTGCCATGACCATCAGAAAAAATTATAAGGGGTTGGTGGGCATTGACCTTGAGTTTGGGAGTTGTAGTTCACCTACATTCACAGAGCACTGTGGGCTCAAACAATGATGGATCTGGACCAAACTTGGCATGAATATTCCATATGCCCAAATATGAACACAGATGGAGTTTGGGGGAAATAGACCGTGACATTTGGGAGTTGTAGTTACTGGGATTTATAGTTCACCCACAACCAATGAGCATTCTGAACTCCACCAACAATGGAATTGAGCCAAACTTGGCACACAGGATTCCCATGACCAACGGAAAACACTAGAAGGGGTTGGTGGGTATTGACCTTGAGTTTTGGAGTTGTAGTTCACCTACATCCAGAGAGCACTGTGGGCTCTAACAATGATTGATTTGGACCAAACTTGGCACGAATATTCCATATACCCAAATATGAACACAGATGGAGTTTGGGGGAAATAGACCTTGACATTTGGGAGTTGTAGTTACTGGGATTTATAGCTCACCTACTACCAAAGAGCATTCTGAACCCCACCAACGACAGAATTGGAGCAAACTTCCCACATGGAACCCTCATGACCAACAGAAAATACTTATGGCCATCCCTTCACCAGGGAAGGAAATGTAATCAAAGCCCTCCTGACAGAGAACCATCCAGCCACAGATATAGATAGATATGATTCACACACAGTGAGATATAGTATCATAGATTTGAAAGGAACCCCTAAACAAGGACAATTCTATGTTGCATGCATGTTCCAGAGTAGGCAAACCAGACCACCCCCACATCAACACAAGCACAAAGAAATAATATATATTAGAAACCAACATTTTCCAGATCGGAAGACTGGGCCACAGCAACGCGTGGCAGGGGAAGGCTAGTAAATAAATACATAAATATATGTAATAAAACAAATCATTTCAGTGAGATACCATCCCTTCCAACTCTTGTTATGATTCTCAGATCCCTTTCCCATGGATTGTTTACAAAGTCTGTATAGACTATGACCAAGCTTGCAGGCATGGGCCAACTTGGGTCCTCCCTCCAGGTGTTTTGGACTTCAACTCCCACAATTCCTAGCAGCCTACCGGCTGCTAGGAATTGTGGGAGTTGAAGTCCAAAACACCTGGAGGGAGGACCCAAGTTGGCCCATGCCTGTTCCATAGACATGACCCACTGCAAAGCCCTTTTTGCTGCATGCAGCACCACCATGCATCCTCCAAAGATCAGTCCTTGCAATCCTCTCTCTAGCAAAGACATTGGGAAGCTATGGGTCATTCCCACCCCCACCACCCCCACCCCAAGGCAAGGCCTCGATCCGGAGACTCACTTGGCCGAGAGGGTGTTGATGGAGCCGGTGACCAGCATGAGGCCGGCCAAGAAGAGCTGGTACTTGGTCCAGGTCGCCATCCTGCCTCCAACACTCGCCCACCAAAGGCCAAGGGACTAGGGGAAGAGGAGGAAGAGAAGGCGGTCACATGACCACCCCAACCAGCTGACTCCTGGGAGGGGGGAGGAGGAGGAGGAGGAAAAGGAGGAGGGAGTTGGGGAAGCCCAGCCCATCCCGGGTTTTGCAAAACGCGTTTGCTTTGGTTGAGTTTGCAAATATTTTGCCAACGTGCAGGTCGGGTTAAAGTCTCTTGATGGGTCTTTAATGGGAAAATGCAATTCCTGAAGTCAATCAGGAATGAAAGGAGGGACCTGGCCAGGTTTTCTAATCTGGCTACAATGTGATGTGGCGACAAAAAAAGCCAATGGGATTTTGGCCTACATCAATAGGAGCATAGTGTCTAGATCTAGGGAAGTCATGCTCCCCAGGCTCTATTCCGCTTTGGTTAGACCACACCTGGAATATTGTGTCCAATTCTGGGCACCTCAATTCAAGAGAGATTTTGACAAGGTGGAATGTGTCCGGAGGAGGGCGACTAAAATGATCAAGGGTCTGGAGAACAAGCCCTATGAGGAGCGGCTTAAGGAACTGGGCATGTTTAGCCTGAAGAAGAGAAGGCTGAGAGGAGATAGCCATGTATAAACATGTGAGGGGAAGCCACAGGGAGGAGGGAGCAAGCTTGTTTTCTGCTTCCCTGGAGACTAGGACGCGGAACAATGTCTTCAAACTACAAGAAAGAAGATTCCATCTGAACATGAGGAAGAACTTCCTGACTCTGAGAGCCATTCAGCAGTGGAACTCTCTGCCTCGGAGTGTGGTGGAGGCTCCTTCTTTGGAAGCTTTGAAACAGAGGCTGGAAGGCCATCTGTCAGGGTTGATTTGAATGCAGTATTCCTGCTTCTTGGCAGAATGGGGTTGGACTGGATGATTGCCCAGGAGATCTCTTCCAACTCTTGGATTCTATGATTCTATGATTACAACTCCCAGCATCCTCCAGCAAAGGAAAGCGATGCCTGGTTTTATCTCATTGTAGAGCTAACGCTGTCTGAGCTCTGCAAGGGCAGCATTTGCTCAAAGGTGTTGCTCCTCAACTAGAGTTCAACTTGCTCAAGCACTCACCAGGAAGCCAAGCGTGAAGTCTAACATGACCCCTCCCCGCATAAAAGATAGTAACTTATAGTTTTGCTAAGAACAAGGACATCAGGCTGGATAATAGGGGTGAAGTCTTGGTCAAATTGCAAAGACACTGACAACAACAGGGACTGTCGAAGGCTTTCATGGCCCAAATCAATGGGTTGTTGTAGGTTTTTTGGGCTATATGGCCATGTTCTAAAGGCATTTTTTCCCAGACCTCACTACCTCTGAGGATGCTTGCCATAGATGCAGGTGAAACGTCAGGAAAAATGCCTTTAGAATATCGCCATATCGCCCGAAAAAACCTACAACAACCCAACAACAGGGACCCTTCCCATGTTAGATAGTGTGTACATTTAATCAAGGTTTTATGCCCTATATTTCATATATAGCACATTAGGTAACAAATTTATTACTGAAAATCATGCCACAAAAGTAATTTGACTTTTTCCATTTGAGACACAACTGGACTAGAGAATTCATGGCTCTCCAATTGGTTTCCCATCTCAGTCAACGACTCACAAACAAAAGGGACTCCCTTTTGAGTTGAGAAACATTTACATAGCCAGGCTAAAGGTTAGCCAAGAAAAATATTATGCTCTCCATACTTTATGAGATGGATTCTGGGTGGGGGTAGGGAGGGTTGATATGATTACTTTCCCCCTCTTTATGAGCGTATGCATCATGAACCCCATATATGTGTCTGGATAAAATATGAAATGCACATCTTCGTAACCCCAGCACACCAAAGATTTCAGGAAAATCTTCTCATTTCCTGGGATAGATGATCCCCTGACTGAAAAGACTTAACAGAAACCTCTTGCATGAACATAGAATCATAGAATCAAAGAGTTGGAAGAGACCTCATGGGCCATCCAGTCCAACCCCATTCTGCCAAGAAGCAGGTATATTGCATTCAAATCACCCCTGACAGATGGCCATCCAGCCTCTGTTTAAAAGCTTCCAAAGAAGGAGCCTCCACCACACTCCGGGGCAGAGAGTTCCACTGCTGAACAGCTCTCACAGTCAGGAAGTTCTTCCTCATGTTCAGGTGGAATCTCCTCTCTTGTAGTTTGAAGCCATTGTTCCATTGCGTCCTAGTCTCCAGGGAAGCAGAAAACAAGCTTGCTCCCTCCTCCCTGTGGCTGTGACTAAGAGCAGGCCACATGTACATAAAATGATTTTAAAAACTCAGGGTGAGATAACTGATTATAAGGGAGAAATCATAGAGAGACAAAGAAATAAACAAACCTTTGTAGGGGGGGGGGGGGGGACTCTTGGGGCAAGAATGTTGAGGGAGCAATAGCATAGAATGATGTGACTTCTCTCCGAAAGCGCAACGGCAGGAAGATAGATGGGTTGTTGTAGGTTTTTTTGGGCTATATGGCCATGTTCTAAAGGTATTTTCTCCTGACGTTTCGCCTGCATCTATGGCAATACAACCTCAGAGGTAGTGAGGTCTGTTGGAACTAGGAAAAAGGGTTTATATATCTGTGGAATGACCAGGGTGGGACAAAGGACTCTTGTCTGCTGGAGCTAGGTGTGAATGTTTCAACTGATCACCTTGATTAGCATTTGATGGCCTGGCAGTGCCTGGAGCAATCTTTTGTTGAGAGGTAATTAGAGGTCCTTGTTTGTTTTCTCTCTGTTGTTGTGCTGTTCTAATTTTAGAGTTTTTTTAATACTGGTAGCCAGATTTTGTTCATCTTCATGGTTTCCTCCTTTCTGTTGAAATTGTCCACATGCTTCTTGTGGATTTCAATGGCTTCTCTGTGGACAAGTCTGCATAGGGACCCCCAAACGCAGCATTGTCCAAACATGAATCAAGGAACATGGAAGGCACTGCAGACTCCTTCAACCAGAGAAGTCAGCCATAGCAGAGCACCTGAGGAACCAACCTGGACACAGCATATTATTGGAGAACACAGAAATGCTGGACCACTCTCACAACCACCATGTCAGACTACACAGAGAAGCCATTGAAATCCATGTTCTCAGGATTATTTCTGCCCAAGTAATGAAGGTGGAGGCATTACTTTTCATTCAACCCTAGTATCTTGTTAAATTGCTTGATCTAAGAACTGAAAGCAGTTTTTGCCCTAATTAATGACAGCAAATCATGAAAGCATTCTCCACCAATTTAACACAGTTTGTGCCACACAAACAGGAATAGAACAAATACTTTCAAAGTAAAGACCACCCAATGAAACAAGAAATAACACTTTCAAACCAGGAACAGATTTACTTTATTATTAAAAAATGTTTCTTTATGAAACAAACTTGAAAATTCGCCAAAAATCCATAGAAAAGTCAAAGGTTATGAAATTTGGTGAGCTAACAGTGGTCCATGTGTTCTACAACTGTAGCAAATTTCATCAGGATTGGTCTAAAAATGAGGGAGGGAGAATCCCCTGAAGTTTCCCCAGTGCCAGTGCTGTTTTTTTCCTACTGCGCTTAGAATCATAGAATCCTAGAGTTGGAAGAGACCTCCTGGGCCATCCAGTCCAACCCCATTCTGCCAAGAAGCAGGAATATTGCATTCAAAGCACCCCCGACAGATGGCCATCCAGCCTCTGTTTAAAAGCTTCCAAAGAAGGAGCCTCCACCACACTCCAGGGCAGAGAGTTCCACTGCTGAACGGCTCTCACAGTCAGGAAGTTCTTCCTCATGTTCAGATGGAATCTCCTTCCATGCGCGTCTGCCATTAACAAAGCGATTCGGAAGTTTCAGAGGTTTTGGAAAATTTAGATTTTTTTAAAAAAATTGGAAGTGACTTTAGAATTGAACCACCAGCTCCCTACATCCAAAACGAGTTTTGAACCTGGGTTGTTGTAGGTTTTTTCGGGCTGTATGGTCATGGTCTGGAGGCATTCTGAAATTGAATCCAGATAAGACAGAGGCACTCCTGGTCAGTCGTAAGGCCGAACAGGGTATAGGGTTACAGCCTGTGTTAGACGGGGTTACACTCCCCCTGAAGACGCAGGTTCGCAGCTTGGGTGTGATCCTGGACTCCTCGCTAAGCTTGGAACCCCAAGTTTCGGCGGTGTCCAGGGGAGCATTTGCACAACTCAAACTTGTGCGCCAGTTGCGCCCGTACCTTGGGAAGTCGGATTTGGCCACGGTAGTCCACGCTCTGGTTACATCCCGGATTGATTACTGCAACGCGCTCTACGTGGGGTTGCCCTTGAAGACTGCCCGGAAGCTTCAGATGGTCCAGCGTTCGGCGGTCAGGTTGCTAACGGGAGCGGCACTCAGGGAGCATACCACTCCTCTGCTGAGCCAGCTCCACTGGCTGCCAATCCGCTACCGGGCACAATTCAAGGTGCTGGCTTTAGCCTATAAAGCCCTAAACGGTTCTGGCCCTGCTTACCTCTCCGAACGCATCTCCACCTATGAACCGACGAGGATGTTAAGATCGTCCAGGGAGGCCCTGCTCTCGGTCCCGCCTGCGTCGCAGGCGCGGCTGGCGGGGACGAGAGACAGGGCCTTCTCGGTGGTGGCCCCTCGGCTATGGAATGCCCTACCCGTAGACATCAGGCAGGCCCCTTCGTTGCTGAAGTTCCGGAGGAGGGTCAAGACGTGGCTCTATGAACAGGCGTTCGGTCAACAAGGCAACTGAACTCATGAAGACGGCATAAATGAACAAAGGAATGGTAGAAGGATTACGAGAACGGAATCTGATTTTACTGAGGCGTTGATGACCACGTTGTCTTGTCTTGTATTGTCTGTCGTGTATGTTGTGTTTTAACTAATTGTGATTGTTATATAAATTGCATTGTAAACCGCATTGAGTCGCCGATTTAGGCTGAAAAATGCGGTATAAAAATAAAGCAAATAAATAAATAAATAAATAAAATTCTCTCCTGACGTTTCTCCTGCATCTATGGCAAGCATCCTCAGAGGTAGTGAGGTCTGTTGGAACTAGGAAAAAGGGTTTATATATCTGTGGAATGACCAGGGTGAGACAAAGGACTCTTGTCTGCTGGAGCTAGATGTGAATGTTTCAACTGACTACCATTTTTGAACCATTTTTTAAATCAACCAAGTCTACCCATAACTTTTAAGGATGCTGGGGCTCATTTCCCCACCAGGGGGCAGCCTTGCAGAGCGTTTGAGGGCTGGTTGCCTGAAAAATATTGTAAACTTAGTAAAAGAGCTCCAATCCCTGGGAACCCCATTGTGCTGTGCTCTTTCCTTGAGAAAGAGGGGCTGGAAATCCTGTGATGCTTAGAAGGCCTTGGAAAAGGAGGTCTGCCTTTAGTACAAAAGTCAAATGGGGCGCACAGTGCAGTCCTTTTATTGCAGACCCAATATTTGTGCCGTGCTTTCACTAACCCATGCTCCAAATAATATTCCTTCTCTAGGTCTTCCAGGGCCAGCCTATAGTATTTTCCCAGCTCAAATATAGTCATAAAATCATAGAATCCTAGAGTTAGAAGAGACCTCCTGGGCCATCCAGTCCAACCCCATTCTGCCAAGAAGCAAGAATATTGCATTCAAATCACCCCTGACAGATGGCCATCCAACCTTCCTCGCCGCACCTCTGGCCTCTGCGGACCCTGGAAGTGCAGAGGCCAGAGGCGCAGAAGGCACGGGTAAGGAAGTGCATGTAAAATAATCTGCAAAGTAGGGACGCTATATTAATTTTAATATTTATACATTATGCTCAAATAATGTGTAAATATTAAAATTAATATAGCATCCCTAATTCACAGATTTTCACTTATCGCGGGTGGTCCTGGAACAAAACACCCGTGATAAGTGAGGGAACACTATACATCACCTTCTGCCTTTGCTTGGAGAAGATGGCAGATGGACCAGACTTCTCCTGTGTTGCACCCCAGGCCTGAAGCCACCTATGACCATAGCATAGAATCCTAGAATCAAAGAGTTGGAAGAGACCTCATGGGCCATCCAGTCCAACCCCATTCTGCCAAGAAGCAGGAATATTGCATTCAAATCACCCCTGACAGATGGTCATCCAGCCTCTGTTGAAAAGCTTCCAAAGAAGGAGCCTCCACCACACTCCGGGGCAGAGAGTTCCACTGCTGAACGGCTCTCACAGTCAGGAAGTTCTTCCTCATGCTCAGATGGAATCTCCTTTCTTGTAGTTTGAAGGGACTGGCTTGACTCTGAAGAGCTGGGGGTGGTGACGGCCGACAGGGAGCTCTGGCATGGGCTGGTCTATGACGTCACAAAGAGTCGGAAACGACTGAACGAATGAACAACAACAATCTCGACATTGGGGACTCTATGAGCCATATACTGCATTTTGGGTTTTTTCCGCTTGCCTCCCCCAGCTACAGATGTTTGGCTCCAGTGACTCACATACACACAGATTTATGTCTCAGAGACGGCATTGAACACACCAGAATTAAAATCCACACAATAACGCCAAGTGGGGATTAGCAAATATTGCCGTAGAAATTCAAACAGGGACTCAATTAACTCCCAGGTGCGTGCCAGCCCAGATCATGCAAACGCGAGGAAAGCAAACAGCTTGCAATTCTGCAAACCAGGTTTCAATGAAAGTGGGGAAGATTAATTGGGGAAAATTCATTTGAAGGAGCGTAGTTGCTCAGATAATGGGGGCCAAGAGGGTCTGAAACTCCAGGATTTGAGGGGTAACAGAGGCTAAAGTTGGCTTTCCCCTCACCCGAGACAGCAATTTGACAGGGACTGCCCAGATTATGCCTCTGTTATCCCATTTTTTTCAGTTGCTTTTCAAATACCCCATTTATTTCCTCCTCCTTCCATTTTCCTCCTAGAGCCAGTGGGTTCAACCTCTGTGCTTGCAAGACTGAAGACCAACTGGTTGTAGGTTCGAATCCGGGGAGAGTGCGGATGAGCTCCCCGAGAGTGCGGATGAGCTCCTACTGTTAGCTCCAGCTCCTCATGCGCGGACATGAGAGAAGCCTCCCACAAGGATGGTAAGACATCAAAACATCCGGGCAACGTCCCCTGGGCAACGTCTTTGCAGATGACCAATTCTCTCACACCCAAAGCGACTTGCAGTTTCTCAAGTTGCTCCTGACACACACACACACACACACACACACACACACACAATCCCCCCTTTTCCTCAGTTTCCTTCAACTGCTGCAAACTGAACTCAAAGTGCAAAAGTACGTAGTTGGAACTCCATAGAATCATAGAATCAAAGAGCTGGAAGAGACCTCCTGGGCCATCCAGTCCAACCCCATTCTGCCAAGAAGCAGGAATATTGCATTCAAAGCACCCCTGACAGATGGCCATCCAGCCTCTGTTTAAAAACTTCCAAAGAAGGAGCCTCCACCACACTCCGGGGCAGAGAGTTCCACTGCTGAACGGCTCACAGTCAGGAAGTTCTTCCTCATGTTCTGATGGAATCTCCTCTCTTGAAGTTTGAAGCCATAGCTCCATTGCATCCTAGTCTCCAAGGAAGCAGAACTTAACTTAAACTTAAGTTAACTTAACTTAAGAGGGAGAGTAGAAGAAGAAGAAGAAACTCCTTTCCCAGTTTATTTATTTTATGTATTACAGTATTTATATCCCGCCCTTCTCACACCACAGGGGACTCAGGACGGATCGCAGTGCACATAAACATGGCAAACATTCAATGCCATAGACACACAACATATATAGACAGACACAAAAAGGCTATTTGATGAGGGTGTGCTTCAAATTCCAGCCACCGGGGGAGCTGTTGCTTCACCATCCACTTGTGACACCGATGGAGTACTTCCTCATTCTTTTGCACACTGCTGGAGAGTTTTATGGAATCATAAATTAGTTAAATTAGCATAAGCGGTACCTAAATTTCCTACTTGACAAATGCAACTGTTTTTTGGGCTGCGAAGGTCGACAGCAAGATAAACAAATGGTCAGGAGCTTACTTGACCCGGGCTGGCTTTGAACTCATTATTGTTGTTTGCAATTTATAATGTAGATTGTGATGCAGCCGGCTGAGTGTCAGCTGCATTAAGATCACTCTGACCAAAAGGTCATGAGTTCGAAGCCAGCCCGGGTTGGAGTGGGTTTCCAACCAATTGTGTGTAGCCTGTGGTCGACCTTTGCAACCCGAAAGACAGTTGCATCTGTCAAGTAGGAAAATTAGGTACCACCTTAAAAAAGTGTGGGGAGGCTAAATTAACTCATTTATGAGGCCATAAAGAAGACCCCAGCAAAGCATTCCAGCGGGGAAGCATGCGGGGAATGTGGAAGTGCTTCATCAGCATCGCAGATGGACGATGAAAGCAACAGGTCCCCTGGTGGCCAGAAAAAGTTAAAAATAGCCTCTGTCTATGTCTGTATATTTTTGTATGTCAAAAATTAGCATTGAATGTTTGCCATATATGTGTACACTGTAATCCGCCCTGAGTCCCCTGCGGGGTGAGAAGGGCGGAATATAAAAGCTGTAGATAAATAAATAAATAAATAAATAATATGTTTAAAATGCAGTAGCTATGTGCCCAATGTATTCCTGTGTGGAAAGAGTTAACTGAAATATGCAGGGAACGGCATTCCTAGAGAGGTCATAAATCAAGTGTATAGAACAAGTGGGCACAGCGTTGTGTGTCATACATCATACGTCACTATGGAATGCAAGAGGTGTGGACTAGTACTGATAACAGTTTGTGTGTTGGTGATGTTACGATTGGATGTGCTGAGTGTTAAGTAGCTTCTGATGTATATAGCTGTAAAATAAAGTAGTTTATAGCCTAAGGTGGCTGGGATCGATCCTGTTTCCTGCCTTGCTGTGCGGCCGATGTCACGGACACTCATGACCTTTGATCAGTGGTGATTTAATGCAGCTGGCTCCCAACCAGTTGCGCCACAACCCAGTCTGGCAAAAGTTGGTTCAGGCAAAAGCAAACTGCTGCATCCTCTGTTAGCTTGTCTGTTTTTTTCCTCATTAGTACCTTTTGCTATCTAAACCATTTTTTGCTGCATTTGTTTTGGCTCTCATCCATTAAATGCTGATTGGTCTGCACCATTCTAGCTGTTTGCAATTGCATGAAAGTCTCAAGTAGAAGGGAATTGGGAATGCATGTACACTGGAGAATGAATGCAGTCTAACACCGCTTTGATCCTGGGAGTTGTAGTTTCACACACACACACACAAAAGAGTTAAGAGAATGCACAAAAAAGTATAGACTTCCTGCACCAGAGTGAGAAGTTCGATGTATTTCTCTGCTTATCTTCAGAAAGAGGCTAGACAGCTGTGCATTCAAATGCAGATGCACACTGTGTTGTGGAAGGCACATTCAAGCGCAAGGCTAAATTGAGGATTCCCATTTATAGGAACATAGAGAAGAGTCTTATTTTCTGCTGCTCTGCTGAATAGATTGCGTTAAAAGAAGTGAGATCCCAACTAAATGTTAGGGAGAATGCCCCTTCCGATGGTAAGAAAAGTAATAATAATAATAATAATAATAATAATAATAATAATAATAATAATAATGCTGCACTGGTAGATTATGTGAAAGGCAGTCAAGAACCAACATTGAGGGAAGCCAATAGTAGTAAACTGGTTCAAGTGCAAAAGACAAAGAGGAAATACTATAAAAACACAATCCAGAGCAGAAGAGAAAACTGGCCAAAGAAGGCTCTCCATGGACAGTTCCTGGGAAAAAATGAGAGCCAAATTGACAGGAAAAAAATGGCTGTGGCTCACAAATGGGACTTTGAAAAAGGAGACAAAGGAGGGCCTGATTCTGGCACCCAAGAACAAGCCATTCAAACCAATCCCATCAAAGCCAGAATTGAAAAGTTGACAACAGATCCCAAGTGCAGACTCTGCAAGGAAGCAGATGAAACAATAGATCCCATCCTCAGCTGCTGCAAGAAGATCGCGCAGACGGACTCCAAGCAGAGGCACAACACCGTTGCTCAGGCGATTCATTGGAACTTGTGCCACAAATACCATCTGCCTACCTCAAAGAACTGGTGGGATCACAAGCCGGAAAAACGTTAGAGAATGAACACGTCAAGCTACTCTGGGACTTCCGGATTCAGACAGACAGAGTTTTGGAGCACAAGACTCCTGACTTCATGATCGTGGGAAAAACCAAAATATGGATCGTCGATGTCGCAATCCAAGGTGACAGCAGGATTGCAGAGAAGCAACTGGAAAAGCTGACAACATGAGGATTTAAAGGTTGAACTGCAAAGACTCTGGCACAAGCCAGTAAAGGTGGTCCCAGTGGTGATTGGCACACTGGATGCAGTGCCTAAAGACCTTGGCCTGCACTTAAACACAATTGATGCTGACAAAATTGCCAGCTGCCAGCTGCAGAAGGCCACCTTACTGGGATCTGCATGCATTATTTGCCACACAGTCCTAGACACTTGGGAAATGCCCGACGTGTGATCCAATACAACAGTCAGCAGAGTGTCTGCTGTGGACTCATCTTGTGGGGAGGCGTGCCTGAAGACCCCAGCGTGTGCACCAAAAGTCGCCTCTTCTCCTGACTTTCTCTTCAGCCATTGGGACCAAGAGAGAGAGAGAGAGCCCCTCCGGCTGGGGGTATCTCCCACCTCCGCTCCCTCCTTTGTTTTTGCGCCTACCTTCAGGAACGGTGAGCATCTCCACCTCTGTCTCTCTGTCTCTCTCTTGGTCCCAATGGCTGAAGAGAAAGTCAGGAGAAAATGTGACTTTTGGTGCACATGCCAGGGTCTTCAGGCAAAGCGGTCCAGGCAAGGGAGCAAATGCGGCAAGTGTAGTTACTGGGATGTATAGTTCACCTACAATCAAAGAGCATTCTGAACTCCACCAATTATGGAATTGAACCAAATATGGCACACAGAACTCCCACAATGAACAGAAAATATATATCAATGATTGGTTGCAGGGGGGGGGGGGCGCCAAAATACTGTTTGCTTACCGTTGAAAATTACCTAGGGCTGCCTCTGGGTACCACCTATGTGTGGGGAGGTTAATTTAACTAGGAGTGCTGCAGAATTTGAAGAGGCGCGAATGGAGGGTGAAAGGGAGAAACGTGCCAAGAGGAAGGCACGACTTGAATACACGACTTGAAGGCACAACTTGAATGATTTGAATGCAATATTCCTGCTTCTTGGCAGAAGGGGGTTGGACTGGATGGCCCATGAGGTCTCTTCCAATTCTTTGATTCTATGATTCTATGAGACCGCTTTCCATCTGGAAACCGATGTCCTCACTGCAGGTGAACATGCGGATCAGGAATAGAGCTCCACAGTCACCTATGGACCCACCGCCAGGACATCACATCGGGAACACAATCAACCTCAAGCTACAAGGGATTGCCTAAGTAAGTAGGTAAGTAAGGATGGCCTTTTTGCAGGAGCGCTTGGATGTGTCTTGCTGCCTGGCAGAAAGGGGTTGGACTGGATGGCCCTTGGGGGTCTCTTCCAACTCTATGACTCTGAAGCCGCTGCTTTTCCACCTGGAGCAAAACCTTGTGGCAAGTTTGCTGGGGAGGAAGCAGCGGCGGCGGAGGCAGCCTTCCTTGCATCCCCAGCCTCCCTCTTCTTGCTCCTCTCCCCGTCCCACCAGGCTGGGCCTGGAGATAAATGGTTTTTCCATTCCACGTCAGCCACCCTGCTTGAGCCATGACCCGTGGGAGGCCAGGAGGGGTGGGAAGAGGAGGGGGGAAAGATGGAAAAACACAAAAAGTCCTTGGCCAAGGCTGTTTGTACAGAGCTCGGGAAGGCGAGGCTGGGGGCTGGCTTTCTTTTTGGGTGCCAGACTCAGAATCACAGAACCACCGAGCCGTAGAGCCAGAAGGCACCCCAAGGGCCATCTAGTCCACTCCCTTCTTGCTTCAAGATGCAGGAACATCCAACTAAAACTCTCCTGAAAGATGTTCATCCAACCTCTTTTTAAAAAAGCATCTCTCACTCTCCAAGGCTGTTCAGATCCTCCTGTCCAAAAACTCTTGCAAATGTTTGCAGGGGAATCTCTTTCCCTGGAGCTTGAATCCATTGCTCCATTGTGTCCTAGATTAGGAGCGGAAAAAACACGGATGTTAATGGGATATCTGTTCAAATATTTAAACATGGCTCTCGTGCCTCCCTTCACCTTCCTTTCTCCAAGCTAAACGTCTCCAGCTCCCTCAGCTGCTCCTCAGAGGCTTGGCTCTCAGGCCTTTGACCATTTTGGTTGTCTTTCCTCAAATACCTTCCATCTTGTCCATCTTGTCCATCTCCTCCATGAATTGCTTTGCCCAGAACTGGACACAGGATAATTCCAGGTGAGGCTTGACCAAAGCAGAAGCGAATGGGACTTATTTATTTATTTAGAACTTTTATATCCTGTTCTTCTCTACCTCCATGGAGGGACTCAGAATGGCTAACAGCAAAATTCAATGCTATGCAATAATTTTGGACCGTAATGATCCAAAATGCTACAGACCAATCTCCCTGTTGTGCCACCTCTACAAAGTTCTGGAGAGACTTATTCTGCATAGAATTATGGAACAAATAGACCCCTGTCTGATCCCACAGCAAGCTGGTTTCAGGAAAGGCAAAAGCTGCACTTCGCAAGTGCTGAACCTGACTCAGCACATAGAAGATGGCTTTGAAAGGCAGCAGATCACAGGAGCTGTCTTCATAGACCTGTCAGCAGCCTATGAGACTGTGAACCATCACTGCCTCCTCCTGAGAAAAATGTATATCACAAAGGACAACCACCTCACCCGCCTCATAGGAAACCTGCTACAAAACAGGAGCTTTTTTGTTGAGTTCCAGGGCCAGAGAAGCAGATGGCGGAAACAGAAGAACGGCCTGCCTCAGGGGAGCGTGCTCACTCCATCCATGTTCAACATCTACACAAATGACCATCCACTGCCAGAAGGGACAGAGAGTTTCGTCTATGCTGATGACCGTGCCATCACCGCTCAAGCAGGGAGCTTTGAGATGGTTGAAAAGAAGCTCTCCGAAGCTCTAGGTGCTCTTACTGCCTATTCCAGGGAAAACCAACTGATCCCTAACCCATCTAAAACACAGACATGTGCCTTTCACCTTAAGAACCGACAAGCATCCCAAACTCTGAGGATTATTACCTGGGAAGGAACCCCACTGGAGCATTGCAGCGCACCCAAATACCTGGGAGGAGTCACTCTAGACCATGCTCTGACCTACAAGAAGCACTGCCTGAACATCAAGCAAAAAGTGGGTGCTAGAAACAATATCATACGAAAGCTGACTGGCACAACCTGGGGATCACAACCAGACACAGGGAAGACATCTGCCCTAGTGCTACGCTACTCTGCTGCTGAGTATGCATGCCCAGTATGGGACACATCTCACCACGCTAAAACAGTGGATGTGGCTCTTAATGAGACATGCTGCATTATCACGGGGTGTCTGCTCCCTCCACCACTGGAGAAATGACCCTGCTTAGATGGTTTTGCACCACCTGACATCCGCTGGGAAGTAGCAGCCAATGGTGAAAGGACCAAGGCAGAGACATCTCCAGCTCATCCCTTGTTTGGGTATCAGCCAGCACATCAATGACTTAAATCTAGAAATAGTTTTCTAAGATCTACAGAGACACTCACTGGAACACCTCAGCAAATAAGAGTCCAAAAGTGGCAGGCTCAAACCCAGCACCTCAATCCATGGGTGATTCCAAATGAGAGACTCCCCCCTGGGCACACAGAGGACTGGGTGACTTGGAAGGTGCTGAACAGACTGCGCTCTGACACCACGCGATGCAGAGCCAACCTCAAGAAATGGGGCCACAAAGTGGAATCCACGACATGCGAGTGTGGAGAAGAGCAAACCACTGACCACCTGCTGCAATGCACCCCGAGCCCTGCCACATGCACAATGGAGGACCTCCTTGCGGCAACACCAGAAGCACTCCAAGTGGCCAGATACTGGTCAAAGGACATTTAATCCACTACCAAACTCGCAAATTGTATTTTGTCTGTTTGTTTTGTTCTGTTAGAAATGTAATACAATTGACTGGTTGCCCTGACACGACAAATAAATCTCCTCCATGAATTGCTTTGCCCAGAATTGGATGCAGCCTTATTCCAGGTGAGGTCTGACCAAAGCAGAAGAGAATGGGACTTAGGACTAGAACTCCCCTCAATCTGGACACTAGACTCCTAGGAATGCAGACTAGAATCACGTTGGCCTTTCCGGCTGCTTTACCGCTCTTCTAACTCATGTCCAGCTTTCTTTTCAGTTCTCCTTTATTCATTTTTTGTAACAGACGTTTAACTTATATGAGAAACACAGGAATGTAGTGAGCTGTCTTATATTTAGCCACGTAACCTTGGGGTCCATCAAGTGCCTTGTTTCATGCTCTGACTCACATCGATGGCTCTCTTGGATTGGGGGCAGGATTTTTAGAAACAGATTCTCAAGAGTCAGAAGAGATTCATAGAATCCTAGAATCAAAGAGTTGGAAGAGACCTCCTGGGCCATCCAGTCCAACCCCATTCTGCCAAGAAGCAGGAATGTTGCATTCAAATCACCCCTGACAGATGGCCATCCAGCCTCTGTTTCAAAGCTTCCAAAGAAGGAGCCTCCACCACACTCCGGGGCAGAGAGTTCCACTGCTGAACGGTTCTCACAGTCAGGAAGTTTTTCCTCATGTTCAGATGGAATCTCCTCTCTTGTAGTTTGAAGCCATTGTTCCCTGTACTAATCTCCAGGGAAGCAGAAAACAAGCTTGCTCCCTCCTCCCTGTGGCTTCCTCTCACATATTTATACATGGCCCTCATCATGTCTCCTCTCAGCCTTCTCTTCTTCAGGCTAAACATGCCCAGCTCCTTAAGCCGCTCCTCATAGGGCTTGTTCTCCAGACCCTTGATCTGCTCCCTCCTCCCTGTGGCTTCCTCTCACATATTTATACATGGCCCTCATCATGTCTCCTCTCATCCTTCTCTTCTTCAGGCTAAACATGCCCAGCTCTTTAAGCCGCTCCTCATAGGGCTTGTTCTCCAGACCCTTGATCATTTTAGTCGCCCTCTTTCTCTGGACACATTCCAGCTTGTCAATATCTCTCTTCAATTGTGGTGCCCAGAATTGGACACAGTACTCCAGGTGTGGTCTAACCAAGACAGAATAGAGCATGGGGAGCATGACTTCCCTAGATCTAGACTCCAAAGTCATGGCAGGGGGTTGAACAAAGTCTTGTTCAACCCTCTGCCATGAAGCAATGCACAGTTACATCACTTCTAAAATGTCTAATCTGAGTTGTTATGAGTGTTCCAGGCTGCCTGAACATGTTCCAGAAGCATTCTCTCCTGACGTTTCACCTCCATCTATGGTAGGCATCCTCAGAGGTTGCGAGGTCTGTTGGAAACTAGGAAAGTGGGGTTTATATATCTGTGGAGTAATGTCCAGGGTAGGGGAAATAACTCTTGTGTGTTGGAGCTAGGTGTGATTGTTTCAAGAAACAATCAGTGCCAGCTCATCACTTCCTAACAAAGGATTCTCCCAGGCAATAAGAAGCCAGACATTCATAGAGATACCAAGGTGCTTGTTTATAAAGCTATTGTCCCCCCCCAACACATGCAACTCCTAGAACGATTCCATCAGTGCTACCTCTGAAAAATCCTGCAAATCTCCTGGGAAGACAGGTTGCCAAATGTCAGCGTGCTGGAAGATGCAAAGACCACCAGCACTGAAGTGATGGTTTTCCGCCATCAACTCTGCTGGATTAGTCACGTCCGAATGCCTGACCACCATCTCCCAAAGCAGTTGCTCTACTCCAAACTCAAGAATGGAAAACTGAATATTGGTGAACAGGAAAAGAGATTTAAAGATGTCTCAAAGCTAACCTCAAAAACTGTGGCATAGACACTGAGAACTGGGAAGCCCTGGCCCTTGAGCGCTCTAGCTGGAGGTCAGATGTGACCAGCAATGCTGTAGAATTCCACAGGGACCACCAGGTGAAAGGCGGTCCCGGTCAGGGTTGGCTTGATGCACCTTCTTTCTCTTGGCACAATTCTCCCTTTCACCCTCCATTCGTGGCTCTTCAAATCCTGCAGCACTGTTGGTCACAGCTGACTTCCAGCTGGAGCACTCAAGGGTCAGGGCTTCCCAGTGTCTATGCCACAGTTTTTAAAGTTGGCTTCGAGCCCATCTTTAAATCTCTTTTCCTGTCCACCAACATTCCGTTTTCCATTCTTGAGTTCAGAGTAGAGCAACTGCTTTGGGAGACGGTGGTCAGGCATCCGGACAATGTGGCCTGTCCAGCGGAGTTGATGGCGGAGGATCATCGCTTCAATGATGGTGGTCTTTGCTTCTGAGAGCCATTGCCCCATTTAGATGGTAGAGACTGGCTACCATTTCTATGGTTTCTGACTCAATATGGCAGGGAAATCCAGAAGGATAGAATGGGGAAAACTATAGAGATGGAAATAGTGTTTGTGGTTTCTGGGCATTTGGGGGCCAAAAGGAGTGACTCTGAGGGCCACAGTCAGGCCACTTGTGGGACGTTCCTCAATGAATTAGTTCTGTATTGTTTGGCAAGGCTTATGAAGACACATTATTTTCCTTTTTGAAGGCTCTGTTCTGAACCTACTGGAAATCATTGTGTTCAGTTGCACTAAATCTTCATTACTTTCATTCTTGCAGGCAAAAAAAGGGCAATTGAATCAATTCTCTGCCTGCTGGGAGAAAGTCCTTGAAAACTCTCCAGGAACATCCACAGTTGAGGACTGCGTGCATTTCAGGACTTACTCCAGGTTAATCTACACCAGGCATGGGACCACATCAGCCTTATTTATTTATTTATTTGTTTGTTTATTTCGGTCATTTGTACCCCGCCTTTCTCACCCCCTAGGAGGGACTCAAGGCGGCTTACATCCGGCACAATTCGATGCCCACAATTACAATAAAATGTAATAGCAATAACACAATAGATTAAAAACAGACAGTTAATACAGTACAATACAACACAATACAATATCAACTAAAACCGCTCTATAGCCCGCGTTCATTGTGTTCTAAAATCCGTCAATCCGTTTAGCATTGCCATAGTCCTTTCCAACTCTAGTCATCATTACCTTGTTACCCTGCCAGATTATCCAAATGCCTGGTCCCATATCCATATCTTCAGCTTTCTCCTGAAGGAGCGGAGGGATGTTGACGACCTAATTTCCCCAGGGAGTGAATTCCACAGGCGAGGGGCCACCACTGAGAAGGCCCTGTCTCTCGTCCCCACCAGCCTCACTTGTGATAAAGGTGGGGTCGAGAGCAGGGCCTC
The DNA here is from genome assembly GCF_037176765.1 of Anolis sagrei. Classification (NCBI taxonomy): domain Eukaryota; kingdom Metazoa; phylum Chordata; class Lepidosauria; order Squamata; family Anolidae; genus Anolis; species Anolis sagrei. The sequence continues at coordinate 4,197,838 of NC_090021.1, read as the reverse complement.
CCCAGAAGATCTTAAACTCCATGGTGGGACATAGAAGGAGATACGTTCAGACAAGTACACTGGGCCGGCGCTGTAGAGGGTTTTAAAGGTCAAAACCAGCACTTTGAATTGTGCTCGGAACTGGATCGGCAACCAGTGGAGCTGACGTAGCAGAGGAGTGGTGTGCTCCCTGTATGACACTCCGGTGATTAATCTGGCTGCCGCCCGTTGGACTAATTGAAGTTTCCGAACAGTCTTCAAAGGCAACCCCACGTAGAGTGCGTTGCAGTAATCTATTCGGGATGTAACAAGGGCGTGAACCACTGTGGCCAGATCAGACTTCCCAAGGTACGGGCGCAGCTGGCGCACGAGTTTTAATTGTGCTAAAGCTCTCCTCGCCACCCCTGAAGCCTTCCCTCCAGGTGTTTTGGACTTCAACTACCTCAATTCCTAACAGCCTCAGGTCCCTTCCTTTCCCCCCTCAGCTGCTTAGGAATTGTGAGACTAATAATAATAATAATAATAATAATAATAATAATAATAATAATAATTTATTTTTACCCCGCTACCATCTCCCCAAGGGACTCGGTGTGGCTTACATGAGGCCAAGCCCACAATACATCAGTTGCAGTATTGGAAAGGAGTTGCAGTCTAAAACACCTGGAGGAAAGGCTGAAGTTGGCCCATGTCAACTCGCTGGCTAAATCATTGTACAGGCAGCTCTGTAACAACAGCAGCAGCATCCTCAGAGGCTGTGAGGTCTGTCTGCCACAGTTGCAGGCGAAACGTCAGGAAAGAATGCTTCTAGAACATGCCCAGTGGAATTCTGCAGCACTGCTGGTCACAGCTGACCTCCAGCTGGAACACTCAAGGGCCAGGGCTTCCCAGTTCTTGGTATTGAGGGCAAAGCCACAGCCCCCTGCCTTCAAGCTGATCTGACATGCAGCAAGGGAGTTCCGCAGTTCCTGGGAGTATGGATCTTCAAGAGGTCAAAGGGACCGTGGCTCCAGCAGCAGCTCCAATACGGAGACCTTTTCTTTCTTCCTTGCAAAACCTCACCGCATCAATGTAGCAAACCCCTAATAAAAAGTATCCTTTTTTCTCCAACTTTTCTCTCTCCATAGTGATACATTGTGTCGTTTTACTGACTCTTAACATTAACTAGCATGAACCTTCCCTTTTCCGAGCCGCAGATCCCTGCTGGCTCACCCAGGACTCTCTTACAGTGTCCCAGGGAGACTGAAACTGTGTTCTTTTGAACCGCGGATACAGAAACCCACTGGGTCCCTGTATCCACGGGTCAACCGAACTACTCCAAACCGGTGCCAATTTTTTCCTGGGACTATTCTAAGACTAACTGCTATCTCACTTTCTGCTGAATGGACCCCTGTGCCCCAGAAATCCACCTCATTGGGTGGAACCTCATGTGGGAACCAGAATGCCTCTTTCCACACAGCAGCAACAGTCCCAAACAGCAGCAACAGTCATGTCTCCACTTTTCTGCAACCAGCGTCTCACAGTTCTCTCACCGTACCCATCTCTGTTGTTGTGCTGTTGTAATTTTAGAGTTTTTTTTAATACTGATAGCCAAGAAAATCCAACAAATGCTCCGTTCAGCAAAGGACAAGAGGGATCCTCTCACTTCTGCATGAGTCTACCGTGTACCATGCAGCGGTGGACAAGAAGTCTCCAGAGGGACCACCAAACTCAGCAGCATTGCCCAGACACGCATCAAGGAACATGAAAGGCACTGCAGACTACTTCAACCAGAGAAGTCAGCCATAGCAGAGCACACGATGAACCAACCTGGACACAGCATATTATTTGAGAAGACAGAAATGCTGGACCACTCCAACAACCACCATGTCAGACTACACAGAGAAGCCACTGAAATCCACAAGCATGTGGACAATGTCAACAGAAAGGAGGAAACCATGAAAATGAACAAAATCTGGCTACCAGTATTAAAAAAACTCAAAAATTACAACAGCACAACAACAGAGAGGAAGCAGGCAGGGACATCTAATTACCTCTCAACAAAAGTTTGCCCCAGGCACAGTCAGGCCATTGTATGCTAATCAAGGCAATCAGTTGAAACATTCACACCTAGCTCCAGCAGACAAGAGCCCTTTGTCCCACCCTGCTCATTCCACAGATATATAAACCCTTTTTCCTAGTTCCAACAGACCTCACTACCTCTGAGGATGCTGGCCATAGATGCAGGCGAAACGTCAGGAGAGAATGCCTTTAGACTATGGCCATATAGCCCGAAAAAACCTACAACAACCCAGGAATATTGCATTCAATATTCTCAGCGGTTGCAAGAAAATTGCACAGACGGACTCTGTGGCCCAAATGATTCATTAGAACTTATGTCACAAGGACCACCTGCCAGCAGTAAAGAATTGGTGGGATCATCAACTCGCAAAGGACATGGAAAATAAACATGCAAAAATCCTGTGGGACTTTTTAATCCAGACTGACAAAGTTTTGGAACACAATTCACCAGACATCACGATTGTGGAAAAGAATAAAGTCTGGATTATTGATGTCGCCATTCCAGGTGACAGTCGCATTGAGGAAAAACAACAGGAAAAACTCAGCCGCTATCAAGACCTCAAAATCGAACTGCAAAGGCTCTGATGGCATCAACCAGGACAGGTGGTCCCAGTGGTCATTGGTGCACTGTGTGCCGTGCCAAAAGATCTCAGCCGGCATTTGGAAACAATCAACATTGACAAAATCACGATCTGTCAACTGCAAAAGATCACCTGACTTGGCCTGCGCGCATCATTTGAAAATACATCACACAGTCCTAGATGCTTGGGAAGGGTTCGACTTGTGATTTTGTGATACGAAATCCAGCATAGAGATCTTGTTTGCTGTGACACACTGTGGTTTTGTCAGTAAAATAATAATAATAATGATGATGATGATGATGATGATGATGATGTTAATAATGGTTTGCCTGTTAGCTGCTGTGCTGTCGCACGCTGGGCCTGTGCATCAGACTGTAGACAGGACATAAATTCTGTGTGCCCAACAGGACGCCGGGGCTGCCTTAGATTAAAGGCCCTTGGATTTCCTTAAAACAGAGTCTTTAGATTGCTTAAAGGTTCAACAATGTTCTTTATTGATGAAAACAAACAGGTACTTTAAAGCTTTCTTAACAGTCTATTGCAGTGCTTCTCAACCTTCCTAATGCTGCGACCCCTTAATACAGTTCCTCATGTTGTGGTGACCCCCAACCATAACATTCTTTTGCTACTTCATAACTTAAGTTTGCTCCTGTTATGAAACATAATTTGGGAGTTGTAGTTGTTGGGATTTATGGCTCACCTACAATCAAAGAGTATTATGAACTCCACCAACGATGGAATTGAACCAAACTTGGCACAAAGAATGCCCACGACCAACAGAAAACACTGGAAGGGTTTGGTGGTACTGTGTTTTCTGATTGCCTTTGGTGACCCCTCTGGCACCCCTTGGCGACCCCTCCAGGGGTCCCGACCCCCAGGTTGAGAAACACTGGTCTATTGGCTCTCTCTCAATCTTGTCCACAGGGAACAGGCACTATCTTCATAAACTGTACATTAACTAATGGGGAAATCCTTAACTTCTAATCTGGGCAGTCTGTCTCTGCCTCTGTTGGCGTGGAGCCCCTGCACCCGGTACCAACTGCGTCTGGCTTCCGCGAGTGACCCTTACCAAGCAGAGCTTTGTAGACTTCCAAGGGAAAAGGAGTTCAGGTTTCAGTGATGGCTGGCTGAAGTCCCTCAGCGAAGGAGCTGTAGGGATGTATATCTTCCGGCCAAGCTGTGGGGCTGTATTTCCCTGGCCAAGCTATAGAAGACGAAGCTTTCTACAGGAGCTCTTGGTATTATGTCCTGCATGGAAAGCTTCTCTGTGTGGATTGGACCCAAACTGGCTTCTATTCCCTCCAAAACCCAAAAAAGGGGGCGGGACCAGGGAACCTAACTATAATTGACAGGTGGCTTGCCCTATGATTGCAGCCAAAAGAAGCCACCTATCTGCAGAGTCCCTGAAACTTAGGACTATAACAAACATTAAATGCAAAGAAAACAAAATTGGAGCTCCTGGTACAGCTGTACCTACACAGCTGTCCTGCTTTTGAATCACGGGGGAACTAAATTTGGCTCTTGCACCTTTCCCTTGCACCAAAAGGCACTTTAAACATCAACATTTCCCATTTTACAAGTAAATCCTAAGGTTTATTTGTTGGGAATGCTGGACAATCAAGGCTTATGGAAGGTTGATCTTTTTTGGAGTATAGAGAAGATACATTTGGGGGACTACAACTCCTGAGCTGGCTGGGAGATTTGGAGAGTTGTAGCCCTTGCTTTCCACCCAACTGCGCATAGAGACAAGAGCTCAGCATTGCTCACAAACAGGGCATTGGGTTTTTATTTCATGTTCTGGCAACCAATAGGTCTAGTGGGGAGAAAGGGAAGGATTGGAGTGGTCCCAGTTTCACCCCAGGCTGCCTCCTCCTCTGCATCCCTTTCTCCTTCTTTGGTGTCACCGGAGTGTGCGAATCCGTGTGTGTGATGTGCTCATTTCTCATAATCCCTCATCCGAGATGCAAAGACAAACACAGGGCCGGCTGGAGATTTATAACCAGTGGAAAATAACACAGTGATAAGATCAGCTCCGGGCCTGGCCAGCGGGGATCCATCTGTAGAGGGACGGAGGGAGGGAACGAGGGAACGAGGGAACGAGGGATGGAGGGAATGAGCGGTGGAAAGGAGGGAGGAGAGCATTTGATAGGTATATGTACAAGGGTGGATGGAGGGATAGGAAGAAGGGAGGAAAAAGAAAGAAAGAAATCAGTAATATACATATATTGGATGGATGGACAGAAGGAAGGAAGGAAAAGGATGGATGGAAGGATTTTATAGGTGTATATCTACAAGAATGGATGGAGGGATACAAGGAAGAATGGAAGAAGGAAAAGAGAGAGAGAGATGGCTATGTTATAGATGAAGGAAGGAAGGAAGGAAGGAAGGAAGGAAGGAAGGAAGGAGAGAAAGAGATATTTTTAAGATGTATGTACACAGATGGATGGATGGATGGATGGAGGGAGAGAAAGAAAGAAAGAAAGAAAAGAAAAAAAGAAAGAAAAAGTTTTTTGTAGTTATATGCACACAAGGAAGGAAGGAAGGAAGGAAGGAAGGAAGGAAGGGGAGAAAGAGATGATGGAGCTGGACCAAACTTGGCAGGAAAACTCAATATACCCAAATATGAACACTGGTGGAGTTTGGGGAAAATAAACCTTGGCATTTGGGAGTTGTAGTTGCTGTGATTTATAGTTCACCTACAATCAAAAGGCACTCTAAACCCCACCAACGAAAGAATTGGGCCAAACTTCCCGCACAGAACCCCCATGACCAACAGAAAATACTTTGGCAACCCCTCTGACATCTCCTCATGACCCCCCCCCCCCAGGGGTCCTGATCCCCAGGTTGAGAAACACTCTGTTAGGGATTCTTCCATGGGACCCTGAACAGGCTTCATCCAGACTGCCCCTTGCAACAGTTGGATGAATCCTTTGGATGCAATGAGGAAAGTTTAATGTCTCATAGAAGACTTTCATGGCCAGAGGCACTGGGTTGTTGTAGGTTTTTTTGGCTGTATGGCCATTTTCTAGAAGCATTTTCTCCTGACATTTTGCCTGCATCTATCACAGGCATCCTCAGAGGTTGTGAGATCTGTTGGAACTAGAAAAATGTCACGTTACCAGGGCTCCACCTTGTTTAGATAGAGATGAATCAAACTCCCAGTTTTATCAAACAGTTTAATTAAAACAGCACTTCCTTGCTGACTGTTTTTATAGTCCAAAATATAAAACACAAAGATAGCACGCAGCTACAGAATAAACAAAAACTGATAGCAACAATAACTTCGTAGTCAAAAGGGTCCAGTCCAGTGGTCAAATGCCAAGAGTTCAATCAACAAAGCCCAGGGATCAAGAGTCCAAAGTCAAAAGCCAGTCCAAAGGTTCAACTTTCCAGGGTTCCAAGATTACAGGAGACAGGTCAGGGTACCAAAAATCCAACAGACCTGGGGGGAAAGCCAGCAGCATCCACCACCAAAATGCCACAGATACTTTTCTCCCAAAGATCAGACCCAAGGTTAGCTCCTTAAATCCAGTAACACCCAGCTGCAACCCATCTCCTGCACACCTCCACCCCTAATTGCTTTCACCCATGAACTCCCACTTACAGATCACCAAACCCTCTAGAACTAATGCTCACATTAACCCTTCCATCACCAACCACCATCAACTGCAGACCATATGACAGAAAATGGGGTTTATACAGGGGTGGCTCGTCCATTATGCAAAGTAAGCGGTTGCGGTACACTTTTTTTGCCAGGGGCGCAGAGGCGCCTCTGTAAATGCCCCTCGATTGCCACTTGAGGAGCGCCACTTTGGCTCACAACAGCCCTAGCAGTCCGGGGGAGACTCGGTTTCCTTGCCTCACTGCCAGACGATCTTCTTCCTGAAGGGGCCGGGCCCTTGAGCCTCGCCTAGCCCCTCTCGTCCCTGCTCCATATCAATGATTGGTTGCCCCCCCCCCCCCGCCAAAATACTGTTTGCTTACCATTGAAAATTACCTAGGGCCACCTCTGGGTTTATATATTTGTGGAATGATGTCCAGGGTGGGAGAAAAAACCCTTGTCTCTTGGAGGGAGGTGTGAATGTTTCAATTGGCCACCTTGATTAGCATTTGTTAGCCTGGCAGTTTTTAGGTGTGGCTTGTTCCTGCCTGGGGGAATCCTTTGTTGAAATTCGATTAGGTGTTCCTGATTGTTTCTTCTCTGGAGTTCCCTTGTGTTTGAGATTTAATCTTTATTTACTAGGCCTGGGTAACAACGCAAAAATTTGTTTCTAAAATCGATTTGTATTTGGGGTTTTTTTTTGTTTCGATATTTAAAATAATTACAAAATTTTCCTTTTAAAAAGTTCGATATTTACGAAATTTCGGAAATTTCGTAAAAAATTAACGAATTGATTTCCGAAACAATAACGAATCGATTCGTTAATGGCGGACGCGACCGCAAAATACGCTAAAAAACCTCCAAAAACTTCTGAAGCTTCCCTCTCCCTCTGTTCTTGACTGTTGGTGTGATATTATAATTTTTTTTCACTAATTAAACCATAAAACTGGCTCAGACATGCGGAAATAATAACGAAACAACCTCAGAACAATAACGAAACGAATACAATAACGAAATACAAAGCATTTACAAAACGTGTTTAAAAATTCGTTTTTTTTAATGATTGCTCCAGAATGGTTCGTTATCGTTTTGTAATTGGAAAAATTAACGAATTATTAATGAATTACGAATTAACGAAACGAAACCACCCAGGCCTATTATTTACTGTCCTTATTTTAGAATTTTCCTAGTTGCCAACAGACCTCACAACCTGCTTGCCACAGATGCAGGCGAAACATCAGGAGAATGCTTCTAGAGCATGGCCATACAGATTGAAAAACCTACAACAATCCAGAGGAAAGTTTGCTTCATTCCTTCATTGGTCTCTACAACAGGCATGGGCAAACTTGGGTCAGGAACTGTGGGAGCTGAAGTCCAAAACACCTGGAGGGCCCAAGTTTGCCCAGGCCTGGATTAGTGTCTTGTATTTCTTTAAAAACCAGCAACAACAACAACTCTTTCCCATCAATTTGCACCCGATTGTTTCCTTTCAAAGAGTAGGAAGAAACTAGGTTCTTGTAGGTTTCTTCGGGCTATAGGGCCATGTTCTAGAGGCATTTCTCCTGACGTTTTGCCTGCATCTATGCCAAGCATCCTCAGAGGTAGTGAAGAAAGTAGGAAGAAAGTCCGTTTTGCTTCTGCAACTCCAGCAAACAGCCCCCCATGGCCTTCCATCCTTCCTCCCTAAGAGAACCATCCATCTCCGTCTTAAACAAAAGGAGAGCCAGGCGTCCAAAAGAGGTGTCATGGAAAATCTCCAGGTATCTCTCTGTTCATCTGGCCGGTGTTTCCATGAGAGCTCTGGACCATCAAATCCAATTACATGGCTGTTTCCTGGGTCGGGTGGAAGAGGTGCGGAGATGAAAAGATTGGGACAGTTGCCTTAATGAGCCTCCAAAGGGGATTAATTGTGACCGGGCGGCGGAACCACCCCCCCCAAAATTATAAACAGCCCTCGACATCAAGGCCTCGGCGGAGCTTTTAACATCCAAACAGGTACGGCCAAAGGACACCTGGTTGCTGTCACCTAGACATCGGCAACCGCTCTTTTCAAAGAAATGGAAGAGGTCCTGGAAACGCCAGACGACAAAAATAGCAGAGAGAAGAAGAAGATGAAAGGTGTTGGAACCCTCAGCTACCTTTTGTCTTGTGGCTCCGGCTTCAATGGTTGGAGGCCAGAGAGTCCCACAACAATTCACTTTATTTATTTCTTCACTTTATTTCTTAATTAGCCGCTCTCCACCAAGGTGCTCCGAGCGACTTACAATCTAAAATAGCATTTACACAATATAAAAATATTCAACATAAAAACATTCAACAGTGACTATTTGGCAAATTAGATCTGATCACTTTACTTAAATGCACAACCGAACAGCCAAGTCTTGAGTGCTTTTACAAAAGGTTGCAACTCCAACATTGCTCTAATACAGTGGTTCTCAACCTTCCTAATGCTGCGACCCCTTAATACAGTTCCTTATGTTGTGGTGACCCCTACACCATAACCCTAACATTATGAATCGCCATGTAAATAATGATCTGCAGGATGTATTTTCATTCACTGGAGCAAATTTGGCACAAATACCCGGTATGCCCAAATTTGAATATTGGTGGGGTTGGCGGGGGGATTGATTTTGTTATTTGGGAGTTGTAGTTGCTGGGATTTATAGTTAACATGTAAACAAAGAGCATTCTGAACCCCACCAACAATGGAATTGAACCAAAGTTGGTACAAAGAACTCCCATGATCAACAGAAAATACTGGAAGAGTTTGGTGGGCATTGACCTTGAGTTTGGGAGTTGTAGTTTGCCTACATCCAGAGAGCACTGTGGGCTCAAACAATGATGGATCTGGACCAAACTTGACATGGATACTCAATATGCCCAAATGTGAACACTGATGGGGGTTGGGAAAAATAGACTTTGACATTTGGGAGTTGTAGATACTGGGATTTATAGTTCACCTACAATCAAGGAGCATTCTGAACCCCACCAATGATAGAATTGGGCCAAACTTCACACACAGAACCCCCATGACCAACAGAAAATATGGCGTTTTCTGATGGTCTTTGGTGACCCCTCTGACACCCCTTTGCGACCCCCTCAGGGATCCCGACCCTTAGGTTGAGAAACACTGCTCTAATATATGGAGGCAACGAGTTCCACAAAATTGGAGCATAGGTCGGAAAAGCTCTACTATGCCTTGTAGCTTCCAGGTGTCCCTCCCTAGGGCCCGGTATGTAGAGGAGATTTTCCTGGGTGGATCGAGGTTACCACGGATGGAGAAAAGGAATGAGGCAGTCCCTGAGATATCAAGGTCCTTGGCCATTTTGAGCTCTAAATGTCAGGATCAGGATCTTGTAAGAGATCCGATGTTCTCTTGGTAGCCAATGCAGTTGTTGCAGAATCGGTGTCATATGGGATCTTAGAGATGAACCCGCTAGCAGCCTGGACCATCCGAATCTTCTGGGTTGTTGACTTTGGAAGGCCGGCATATAAAGTGTTGGAGTAGCCCAACCTCGTGGTGACTGTTGCGTGGATTACTGTTGCCAATGCTTCTACCAAAAGGTAGGATGCCAATTTCCTTGCCTGGCGAAGATGAAGAAAGGCCTGCTAGTGCTTACTTCTGGCAGTGATCTGGGCCTCCATCGTCAGTGATGAGTCCAACACAACCCCAAGGCTTTTAACAGTAGCAGATGGAACCAGAGCTTCCCCATCGAAATCAGGCAGAGACGGGATTAATTCTGGTGGCTGGCCGGGCCAGAGTATCTCAGTTTTAGTCTGCTTGCTCACAGCCAACTCATCACTGCTTCCAAACACAGCCTAAAGTTTTCAGGAATTGCGGTGGTTGTCCCAGGTTCGAGACGCAAGAGTAGCTGGGTACCATCTGCATACTGGTAGCACCCTCTGCCAAAGCTCCGCACCAGTCCAGCAAGTGGCCAGACGTAGATGTTAAATAACAGGGGCGAGAGGATAGCACCCTGGGGAACTCACTCCACAGCAAAGGCAGGAGCTCTCAGAGCTTTGGCCTGACCACTCCACCCTCTGTCTCCGGTCCCGGAGGAACGAATTGAACCATGTCAGGGCTAAACCTCGTACACCAGACATAGTCAATCGATGAATCAGCAAGTCATGGTCCACGGTGTCAAATGCAGCTGTGAGGTCTAAGAGTATCAATAGAGCTGATCCTCCTCAATCTAACTGACGACGAATTTCATCAGTAATTGATCTGCTCTGTGTTTTGGTCTGAACTTGAAAGCAGCCACATGCACAGTGTACATGTGAAAGGAATTCAGGAATCTTAATACACACATGAAACAAGAGAGTAATGCAGCAGCTCAAATCCCCAATGTGATTCTGGACAGCATTAATAGAATTATAGTGTCTAGACCACATTTCTCAACCTGGAAGTCACAGGGAGGTGTCAAAGGGGTCACCAAAGAACATCAGGAAACACAGCTTTTTCTGTTGCTCATGGTGGTTCTGTGCGGGAAGTTTGGCCCAATTCTTTCGTTGGTGGGGTTTAGAGTGCCCTTTGATTATAGGTGAATTATACATCCCAGCAACTACAACTCACAAATGTCAAGGTCTATTTTTTCCAAACTCCACCAATGTTCATATTTGAGTATATTGAGTATTTGTACCAAGTTTGGTCCAGATCCATCATTTTTTGAGTCCACAGTGCTCTCTGGATGTAGGCGAACTATAATTCCAAAAGTCAAGGTCAATGCCCACTAAAACTCTTCCAGTATTTTCTGTTGGTCATGGGAGTTCTGTGTGCCAAGTTTGGTTCAATTTCATCGTTGGTGGAGTTCAGAATATTCTTTGATTGTAGGTGAACTGTAAATCCCAGCAACTACAGCTCCCAAATGTCAAGGTCTATTTTCCCCAAACTCCACCAGTGTTTATATTTGGGCATATTGAGTATCTGTGCCAAGTTTGGTCCAGTTCCATCATTGTTTGAGTCCACACTGCTCTCTGGATGTAGGTGAACTATAACTCCAAAATTCAAGATCAAAATTCAACGTCTGTGCCAAGTTTGGTCCAGATTCATCATTGTTTGACTCTACAGTGCTCTCTGGATGTAGGCGAACTACAATTCCAAAATACTTTCCAGTATTGTCTGTTGGTCATGGGAGTTCTGTGTGCCAAGTTTGGTTCAATTCCATCATTGGTGGAATTCAGAATACTCTTTAATTGTAAGTGAACTATAAATCCCAGCAACTACAACTCTCAAATGACAAAATCAATCTCTTCCCTCAACCCCACCAGTGTCCAAATTTGGGCATATTGGGTATTTGTGCCAAATGTGGTCCAGTGAATGAAAATACATCCTGCATATCGGATATTTACATTACGATTCAGAACAGTAGCAAAATTACAGTTATGAAGTAGCAACGAATATAATGGTTGTTGTAGGTTTTTTCAGGCTATATGGCCATGGTCTAGAGGCATTTTCTCCTGACATTTTGCCTGCATCTATGGCAAGCATCCTCAGAGGTAGGTAGTGAGGATGCTTGCCATAGATGCAGGCGAAACGTCAGGAGAAAATGCCTCTAGACCATGGCCATATAGCCCGAAAAAACCTACAACAACCCAGTGATTCCGGCCATGAAAGCCTTCGGCAATACAACGAATATAATGTGATGGTTGGGGGTCACCACAACATGAGGAACTGTATTATGGGGTTGTGGCATTAGGAAGGTTTAGAAACACTGGTCTAGTGGAAGCTCCTTCCTTGGATGCTTTTAAATAGAGGCTAGATGGCCATCTGTCGGGAGGGCTTTGATTGTGATTTATGGCAGGAAGGGGTTGGACTAGATGGCCTAGGTGGTCCCTGCCTTAGCATGATGGAAATCATTCCCACACTTACTTTCCCTCCAGCAGGAGCTAGTAATCCCTTGGTAAAATCCACCTCCTGGAGCTGGAAAAGGCCTCTCTCCCCCGTAAGTGACACCACAACATGTCTTTTGAGTGTTGATATTGATTTCCAGCCCACACACTTTCGAGAGAAAATCTTCTTCGCTGCTGGCAATCCAGGCACATGTGCCTTCCCGCTGAGAGAGCACTTGAGGCGCATGATGAGTTGCGCTCCTCCTTGGGGAGGAAAGAGGTGCCCTGGCAGCGGAACCCGGAGCAGCCCTTTCTTCATCCAACTCTGGAATGGACGTGTGGTGGAATAGACCCCAAAGGGAGGGAACCTTGGTCCATTTTTTTTGTTCATGCGTTCAGTCGTCTCCGACTCTTCGTGACCTTATGGACCAGCCCACGCCAGAGCTCCCTGTCGGCCGTCACCACCCCCAGCTCCTTCAAGGTCAGTCCAGTCACTTCAAGGATGCCATCCATCCATCTTGCCCTTGGTCGGCCCCTCTTCCTTTTTCCTTCCACTTTCCCCAGCATCATTCCCTTCTCTAGGCTTTGCTGTCTCCTCACGATGTGGCCAAAGGACTTCATCTTGGTCTCTACTGCCCTTCCCTCCAGTGAGCAGTCGGGCTTTATTTCCTGGAGGATGGACTGGTTGGATCTTCTCGCAGTCCAAGGCACTCTCAGGACTTTCCTCCAACACCACAGCTCAAAAGCCTCTCTCTTCCTTCGCTCAGCCTTCCCTAAGGTCCAGCTCTCACATCCGTAGGTGACTACAGGGAAGACCATGGCTTGGACTAGGCAATGGATCTTTGTTGCCAGTCTGATGTCTCTACTCTTGACGATTTTATTGAGACTGGACATTGCTCTCCTCCCAAGAAGGAAGCGCCTTCTGATTTCCTGGCCACAGTCTGCATCTGCAGTCATCTTTGCGCCTAGAAATACAAAGTCTGTCACGGCCTCCACGTTTTCTGCCTCTATTTCCCAGTTGTCAATCATTCTTGTTGCCATAATCTTGGGGTTTTTTTTTTGATGTTACTGGACCATAAATCCAGGGTGAGTAAAGCATTGCCTTGGGGTCTGTTTGTGACCCCCCCCCCAAACTTTTTATGTGCCCCAAAAGCGCTTCACTATGCTCCAGTCTGGGTTCTTGTCTTCTCATTGGTGCCTTATTATTTATTTTATTTTATTTATTTCATGCATTTCTACCCTGCCCTTCTCCCCGCTAAGGGGGACTCAGGGCAACCTCACACAAGCATTATATGATGATATTAGCATATAAACAATCAAAAATTACATTAAAAATTATTTAAAAACACATTCTACAATTAATTAAACAATCATTTAAACATACCAATTAAAACCAAATCAGGGTAAATCCAATGTTGCAGATATCCTAAGTTTCTTTCCAATTGCTGCTGTCCACTAATTGAACGCCTGAAGACTTTGGTCCCAAATCCAAAGTCTTCAGTTTTTTTCTAAAGGACTGGAGGGAGGTGGCCAACCTGATGTCCCTGGGTAGAGAGTTCCACAGGCGGGGGGCCGCTGCTGAGAAGGCCCTGTCTCTCGTCCCCACCAACCGCGTTTGCAAAAGGGGTGTGATCGAGAGCAAGGCCTCTCCAGATGATCTTAAATTTCATGATGGTTCATACCAGGAGATACGTTCGGATAGGTAGTCTGGGACAAAACCATTTAGGGCTTTAAACGTTAAAATCAGCACTTTGGATTGTGCTCAGAAGCTGATTGGCAGCCAGTGGAGCTGGCGTAACAAAGGAGTTGTACACTCCCTGTACACCACTCCAGTAAGTAACCTGAAGCTTCTGAGAGGTCTTCAAAGGCAGCCCCATGTAGAGAGCATTGCAGTAGTCTATTTGGGATGTAACAAGAGTGTGGACCACCGTAGCTAAGTCAGACTTCCCAAGGAACGGGCGCAGCTGGCACACAAGTTGCTTCCACTTATTTAGTCCTTAAGGCAGGCTGATCACTGTCTCTCTCTGAGGTTGAGAGAGTGTGACTTGTCCAAGGTTACCCATTAGGTTTCCATGGCCAACCAAGGGTTCAAACCCAGGTCTACTCCAAAGCTAGAATCACTACTTGCTTCATCTTAGAGGCTGTATTCTTCCTATAGAAGCCTGCTGGTACATGGACTGAAAATGCAATTCTCTGTTAAATAGATAATGTGCTGTTAGAAAGGAATACATTGACTGTAACCCTATTGTGAAAAACCGGTGGAAAATACAGTTCTAATGGACATGTGATCACTCATCCGCTGAAGGGTTAAGTGGTTGATCACATATAACTTAAGAGACATGCTATAGAAGCTGAGTCATGAATATGTGACACTTTACTTACTTAGGAGATCCCTGATTGTCTGAGTAGGATTGTCTTCCAAGATCGGTATCCTGGCAGTGGGTCCATAGGTGACTGTGGAGTCCTATTCTTGATTCGCATGTTCCCCCACAGTAAGGGCATCAGTTTCCAGACAGAAGGCGGTCCCGGTTGGGGTTGTCTTGATGCACCTTCTTCTTGGCATGTTTCTCCCTTTCACCCTCCATTCATGCCTCTTCAAATTCTACAGCACTGCTGGTCACAGTTGACCTCCAGCTGGAGTGCTCAAGGGCCAGGGCTTCCCAGTTCTCAGTGCCAATGTCACCGTTTTTAAGGTTGGCTTTGAGCCCATCTTTAAATCTTTTTTTCTGCCCACCAACATTCCGTTTTCTGTTCTTGAGTTCGAAGTAGAGCAACTGCTCTGGGAGATGGTGATCTTTGGTCATTCAGACAACATGGCCGGTCCAGCGAGTTGATGGCAGAGGACCATCGCTTCAATGCTGGTGGTCTTTGCTTCTTCCAACACGCTGACATTTCCCCGCCTGTCTTCCCAAGAGATTTGCAGGATTTTTCGGAGGCACTGCCTGAGCTCTGCAAGTGCAGCATTTTTCCGAATGAAGCAGAGAGTGTTTGAGGACCGGGACATCCATAAGGAGACCAAGGGGCTTGTTTATAAAGCTATTGTCCTCCCAACCCTGCTATACGCCTGCGAGACGTAGACTGTCTACAGACATCACATGCAACTCCTAGAATGATTCCATTAGCATGGCATCTGAAAAATCCTGCAAATCTCTTGGGTGAAAATACTGTTTTGATGGCCATGTGGTCACACATCTGCTGAAGGGTTAAGTGGGTGGTGACATGTAACTTAAGGACATGCTAAAATCAGTATTATCTATTTATTTATTTACTATATTTGTATTCTGCCCTTCTCAACCCTCAGGCGACTCAGGACGGTTTACAGAGGCAATGATTTGATGCCCAAGTACATCATAAAACATTTCAAACATTAATACTTAGTATAAAACCATAGTATGACTGATGGCGAGCAAGCAATGGATATAAAGGAGGGCAGGAAGCATGTGCTCTTTCTCTTGCCATGACTCTCTCGCTACTCGCTATACATCTGTTGCTTATATCTGTTACCATCGTGAGTACATCTCTGTATATTCCAATGGCTGATAGGAGATCAGGGGATCCTGATGTGTGTGTATATAGCTGCACATAAAGCAACCTGTCAAGATTAAAAGCCTCCACTGTGAGTTTGGATGAAAACTGAGTCAAAGAATTTTCTTAAACAATGAGCAGGACAAGCCAGGCTGTGCAGTAAAACTCTGCTGACAACTGATAAGGACTCTGCAATGTATGGGTTTCGTTTTATAGCTTGCCTCTGAGAGATATTGACAAGCTGAGATATTCAATGATCAAGGGTCTGGAGGACAAGCCCTATGAGGAGCAGTTTAAGGAGCTGGGCATGTTTAGCCTGAAGAAGAGAAGGATGAGAAAAGATATGATAGCCATGTATAAATACGTGAGAGGAAGTCATAGGGAGGAGGGAGCAATCTTGTTTTCTGCTTCCATGGAGATTAGGACAAGGAACAATGGCTTCAAACTACAAGAGAGGAGATTCCATCTGAACACGAGGAAGAACTTCCTGACTCTGAGAGCCGTTCAGCAGTGGAACTCTCTGCCCCGGAGTGTGGTGGAGGCTCCTTCTTTGGAAGCTTTTAAACAGAGGCTGGATGGCCATCTGTCAGGGGTGCTTTGAATGCAATATTCCTGCTTCTTGGCAGAATGGGGTTGGACTGGATGATGGCCCAGGAGGTCTCTTCCAACTCTTGATTCTATGATTCAATCAGTCCAGTGTGCAGCATATTTAGGGAAGGTGTGATTGGAAGGCGAAAACTATAAATTATTCACGTATCCCACCTTCAACATTGCCTTGTCCTCTCACAGAATTGATGGGAGTTGTAGTTCACCAGCGCTGGATGCTGTTGAGTAGAGGATGAAAGTGATAAAGAGGTGCCAGAATTGGTGTCAGTGGTAGCAAAACTATCAAGATGTTTGCACAAGTTGGGTTGTAAGTTTTTGGGCTGTATGGCCATGTTCCAGAAGCATTCTCCCCTGACGTTTCACCTTCATCTATGATAGACATCCTCAGAGGTTGTGGGGTCTCACAGCGTCTGAGGATGCTTGCAATAGATGCAGACGAAATGTCAGAAGAGAATGCTTCTGGAACATGGCCATATAGGCCAGAAAACTTACAGCAACTCAGTGATTATGGCCATGAAAGCCTTCGAAAATACTTTGCAAAGTTGTTTCACGGGGTCTAGGAACATGACGAATGCATCCAGTGGTCAAGGTTTGTCGGGTGCTAGATAAGACTTCATCCAAAGGCGAGGCTGAAGACAACCTTAAGGAAATAAAATATCTCCTTCGAAGGGAGCAAATTAAAGGGGAAAGTGGTTGCATTCTCCTTCCTTCCTTCCTTCCTTCCTTCCTTCCTTCCTTCCTTCCTTCCTTCCTTCCTTCCTTCCTTCCTTCTTTCCGGCTGAATTCAGCTTGCAATCCAGGCGCTGTGTTTCTAACACGGTTGAATGGCAGAAACAATTCCCTGTTATAACGTTGGAGATTATTTCGCTTGGAGGAAAGGGCATGTGAGGGGAGAGATGATTTATTGCCATGCTAGGCCTTGCGGTTGGTTTTGGCTTCAAGCAATCTTCAGTGCATCTACGCTGGAAAACAAAGGCATTAGCTTGACACTATAAATCAGGCTGTTAGGAATTGTGGGAGTTGAAGTCCAAAACACCTGGAGGGAGGCCCAAAGTTGGCCCGGGCCTGGGATCATAGAATCACAGAATCCTAGAGTTGGAAGAGACCTGGTGGGCCATCCAGTCCAACCCCATTCTGCAAAGAAGCGGGAAAATATTGCTTATATTCAGAGGCGGCCCTAGGTAATTTTCAACAGTAAGCAAACAGTATTTTGCCCCCGCCCCCCAACCAATCATTGATATATATTTTCTGTTCGTCATGGGAGTTCTGTGTGCCATATTTGGTTCAATTCCATCATGGGTGGAGTTCAGAATGCTCTTTGATTGTAGGTGAACTATACACCCCAGTAACTACACTTGCCGCACTTGCTCCCTTGCCTGGCCCGCTTTGAGTCCGGAGGTGTGCCTGAAGACCCTGGCATGTGCACCACAAGTCACCTCTTCTCCTGACTTTCTCCTCAGCCATTGGGACTGAGAGAGAGAGAGAGAGAGAGAGAGAGAGAGAGAGAGAAAGCGAGGTGGAGATGCCCACCTTTCCTAAAGGTAGGTGCAAAAACAAAGGAGGGAGCGGAGGTGGGAGATACCTCCAGCCGGAGGGGCTCTCTCTCTCTCTCTCTCTCTCTCTCTCTCTCTCTCTTGGTCCCAATGGCTGAAGAGAAAGTCAGGAGAAAAGGCGACTTTTGGTGCGCACACTGGGGTCTTCAGACATGCCTCCGGACCCGAAGCGGGCCAGGCGCGGTGGCACCACCCCTTGGCCCACACACAGTTTGGGGAGAGGAGAGGAGGTGGGTGGAGAGCCGGGGGATCGGGAAAGGGAGCCGGTCATGGGGAAGGGATTGAACTCGGAGAACGATTGAGCGCCAGCTCTGCTCATGCACCCGGTGGCCGAGTGGCGCAGGAACGAGAGGGGCTAGGCGAGGCTCAAGGGCCCGGCCCCTTTGACCACAATTCAAGAGAGATATTGACAAGCTGGAATGTGTCCAGAGGAGGGCGACTAAAATGATCAAGGGCCTGGAGAACAAGCCCTATGAGGAGCGGCTTGGGGAGCTGGGCATGTTTAGCCTGAAGAAGAGAAGGTTGAGAGGAGATATGAGAGCCATGTATAAATATGTGAGAGGAAGCCACAGGGAGGAGGGAGCAAGCTTGTTTTCTGCTTCCTTGGAGACTAGGACGCGGAACAATGGCTTCAAACTACAAGAGAGGAGATTCCATCTGAACATGAGGAAGAACTTCCTGACTGTGAGAGCCGTTCAGCAGTGGAACTCTCTGCCCCGGAGTGTGGTGGAGGCTCCTTCTTTAGAAGCTTTTAAGCAGAGGCTGGATGGCCATTTATCAGGGGTGATTTGAATGCAATATTCCTGCTTCTTGGCAGAATGGGGTTGGACTGGATGGCCCAGGAGGTCTCCTCCAACTCTTTGATTCTATGATTCTATGATTTGGGAAGAGGATCGCCCGGCAGCGAGGCAAGAAAGCCGAGGCTCCCCCCGGACTGCTAGGGCTGTTGTGAGCTGAGGGGACGCTCCTCAAGTGGTGGTCGAGGGGCATTTACAGAGGCGCCTCTGCGCCCCTGGCAAAAAAAAAGTGTTCTGCGACCGCTTACTTCGCGTAATGGACGAGCCGCCCCTGCTTATATTGCCTTGTTTATTTTATGTTTATGTTGTTTACTCTGTATGTATTGATGATGTTACTTGGAAACCACTCTGAGTCCCCTCAGGGAGATAGAGCGGTATATAAATAAAGTTTTTGTTGTTGTTGTTGTTGTTGTTCTTGTTGTTTTGTGTTGTTTAAAGGCCTTGGGTTCGAAATGCTCCCTTTCCATCCCTTCATCTGCCATTGTCCACCAGCTCTTTTACAATGCAGTCGGCATGCCCGGATCCCAGCAGGTGAGTGCGACCGAAAGTCCCAAGCAAAAGAGCCTACGTATTTATTCATTCCAAGTCCAGCCAATTTTCCGCCTCGGACGCAGATGGCAGCGGGGGCCGAGACAATCCGAGGACTTCGGACTTCATTACCTGGCACCGCAGCTGGGCTCCTTGTCTCTGGAAAAGAACAGTTTATTGGTTACCGATCTGAACAGATGGTAGCTGTGACTCGGGGGTTTATGGGGGCTTTTGTTTTGCTTTCAAACTCTGGTCTTCTCAGAGTTACAGCTTTGTTAATTTTCTACCAAGGGATGTTGGAGCAAAAGGCAAAAAGTCTCTGCATTGCAAGCCTGGAAAATCGAAACGACGGCAAACAGAATGAAATTCTGAGCAAACTCAATTCATTCCCCAAGAAAGTCTGTTCGGAAAGATTCTTTATTAAGTGGACTTTTCTGGCCCCTTCTACATTGCCATATAAAATTCAGATTATCTGATTTGAACTGGATTTTCAATGTATTGTCGAAGGCTTTCATGGCCGGAATCACTGGGTTGTCGTAGGTTTTTTTTTTTTGGGCTATATGGCCATGTTCTAGAGGCATTCTCTCCTGACATTTCGCCTACATCTATAGCAAGCATTCTCAGAGGTAGTGAGGTCTGTTGGAACTAGGAAAATGGGTCTATCTATCTATCTATCTATCTATATCTGTGGAATGACCAGGGTGGGACAAAGAACTCTTGTCTGTTGGAGCTAGGTGCGAATGTTTCAACTGACCACCTTGATTAGCATTTGATGGCCTGGCAGTTGTTTGGTGTGGCCTGGCAGTGCCTGGGGCAATCTTTTGTTGAGAGATGATTAGATGTCCTTGTTTGTTTCCTCTCTGTTGTTTTGCTGTTGTAATTTTATAGTTTTTTAATACTGGTAGCCAGATGTTGTTCATTTTCATGGTCTCTTCCTTTCTGTTGAAATTGTCCACATGCTTCTTGTGGGTTTCAATGGCTTCTCTGTGTAGTCTGACATGGTGGTTGTGAGAGTGGTCCAGCATTTCTGTGTCCTCAGATAATATGCTGTGTCCAGGTTGGTTCATCCACTGGATTATCCGCTGTCCTGGACACGAGGGCTCAAAGCAATGAGTTCAAATTACAGGAAAGGGGATTCCACCTGAACATCAGGAAGAACTTTCTGACAGTAAGAAGAGCTGTTCAACAGTGGAACTCTTCATCTCAGGGTCTAATGCAGCGTTTCTCAACCTGGAAGTTGGGACCCCTGCGAGGGTTGCGAGGGAATTGACCCATGATCATTTTAGTCACCCTCCTCTGGACACATTCCAGCTTGTCAATCTCTCTCTTGAATTGTGGTGCCAAGAATTGGACACAATATTCCAGGTAAAGTGGTCTAACCAAAGCAGAATAGAGCATGGGGAGCATTACTTCCCTAGATCTAGACACTATGCTCCTCTTGATGCAGACCAAAATCACATTGGCTTTTTTTGCCGCCACATCACATTGTTGGCTCATGTTTAACTTGTTGTCCACAAGGACTCCAAGATCTTTTCCACATGTACTGCTCTCGAGCCAGGAATCATCATCCCCCATTCTGTATCTTTGCATTTTGTTTTTCTGCCTCAGTGGAGTATCTTGCATTTGTCCCAATTGAACTTCTTTGTGTTAGTTTGGGCACATCATCTCTCTAATCTGTCAAGATCATTTTGAATCCTGCTCCTGTCCTCTGGAGTATTGGCTCTCCCTCCCAATTTGGTGTCATCTGCAAACGGGATGATCCTGCCTTCTAGCCTTTCATCTAAGTCATTAATGAATATGTTGACCAGGACCGGGCCCAGGACGGAACCCTGTTGATGGCACTCCACTCATCACTTCTTTCCAGGATGAAGAGGAAGCCTTGGGGAGAATCACCCTCTGGGTTCGTCCATTTAACCAATTCCAGATCCACCTCACCGTAGTTTTGCCTCGCCCACATTGGACTAGTTTCCTTGCCAGAAGGTCATGGGGGACCTTGTCAAAGGCCTTCCTGAAATCCAGACATGCTCCATCCATGGCATTCCCCGCATCTACCCAGCTTGTAACTCTATTGAAAAAAGAGATCAGATTAGTCAGCTCCAACCTTCCATGCTTGTATGAATTTGTCTCTTAGGTAGATTTGCAGAGAATATTGTGGCGGTTGTGGTGAAAATTGCTGGAAGAAACATTAACAACCTCAGATATGCAGATGACACCACTCTGATGGTCGAAAGCGAGGAGGAGCTGAGGAGCCTTCTAATCAAGGTGAAAGAAGAAAGCGCAAAAGCTGGGTTGCAGCTAAACATCAAAAAGACCAAGATTATGGCAACAAGAATGACTGACAACTGGGAAATAGAGGGAGAAAACGTGGAGGCCGTGACAGACTTTGTATTTCTAGGCACAAAGATGAGTGCAGAGGCAGACTGTGGCCAGGAAATCAGAAGACGCTTCCTTCTTGGGAGGAGAGCAATGTCCAATCTCGATAAAATAGTAAAGAGTAGAGACATCAGACCGGCAACAAAGATCCATTGCCTAGTCAAAGCCATGGTCTTCCCTGTAGTCACCTACGGATGTGAGAGCTGGACCTTAGGGAAGGCTGAGCGGAGGAAGAGAGATGCTTTTGAGCTGTGGTGCTGGAGGAAAGTTCTGAGAGTGCCTTGGACTGCGAGAAGATCCAACCAGTCCATCCTCCAGGAAATAAATCCCGACTGCTCGTTGTAGGGAAGGATACTAGAGACAGAGTTTAAGTCCTTTGGTCACATCATGAGGAGACAGGAAAGCCTGGAGAAGACAATGATGCTGGGGAAAGTGGAAGGCAAAAGGAAGAAGGGCCGACCAAGGGCAAGATGGATGGATGGCATCCTTGAAGTGACTGGACTGACCTTGAAGGAGCTGGGGGTGGTGACGGCCGACAGAGAGCTCTGGCGTGGGCTGGTCCATGAGGTCACGAAGAGTCGGAGACGACTGAACGAATGAACAACAACACAGCCAGATTTTGTTCATTTTCATGGTTTCCTCCTTTCTGTTGAAATTGTCCACATGCCTCTTGTGGATTTCAATGGCTTCTCTGTGTAGCCTGACATGGTGGTTGTGAGAGTGGTCCAGCACTTCTGTGTTCTCAAATAATATGCTGTGTCCAGGTTGGTTCATCCACTGGATTATCCGCTGTCCTCGAGATGAGGACTCAAAGCAATGAGTTAAAATACAGGAAAGGAGATTCCACCTGAACATTAGGAAGAACTTCCTGACTGTAAGAAGAACTGTTCAACAGTGGAACTCTTTGCCTCAGGCATACTCAGCGCATAGCAGCATGATGCACATGTGTGGGCAACAGAGAGCATTAGAGGGGGGCTCATGCCAGTGAGTCCTGTCAGGCATGGAGGCTTTGTGTGGGAAGTTGGGTTCAGAATGCTCTTTCATTGTAAGTGAACTATAAATCCCAGCAACTACAACTCTCAAATGTCAAGATCTATTTCCCCAAACTCGACCAGTGTTCACATTTGAACATATTGAGTATTTGTGCCAAGTTTGGTCCAGAACTATCATTGTTTGCAGCCACAGTGCTCTCTGGGTGTAAGTGAACTATAACTCCCAAACTCAAGGTCAATGTCCAGTAAGTGAAATACATCCAGCACATCAGATATTTACATTAAGATTCACAACAGTAGCAACATTTCTCTCATCCCAAACTTGCATCCTTGCAAAGTGTCCATATGGAAGGGATCTTGGAGTCTTAGAAGACGATAGTGTGATGCGGCAGCTAAAAAGGCCAATGCGATCCTTGGCTGTGTCAAAAGGAATAGAGTGTCATGCTCCCAGATTGGGATTTACAGTCTCTTCCAACTCTAGTATCCTGCGATTCCGTCCATCAGCTGGCGCGCCATGTGCCTCCAACAAGCAGTCATCTGGAGCTATTTTTAGCCTCTCCTTCTTAAAGAGGCGGTGGCCTGTCAGACAAACCCTGGCTCTCTCCTCTCGAGAGCAGCAGTCAGGCCGGCCGGCTCATCTGCCTACAATTTTCTGGCAAACGGAGGAATTTTCAGACTCTCCGGAGAAATCATGCGTGATGCATTGAGTTAAAGTTAGCAGGAAGAGCACTGGCAGCCAGTGGATTGCACGTCTGGGGCGGGAGAATCCACTCCGGCTCTTTAGAGGAGCTCTCCGTGGTGCTGAAAAAGGGATGGGACTTCTCAGGACCTTGGATAACACTAGCAAGACACATTTGGTGTCTCAAATGTTAGCCCTGTTTCTGGGTATATTCGATCTGCTGATTCCAAAAATGGCACCAGTTTCTCCCCATCAGCTCTATTTTTGGAGATACAGAACATATACCATCTGCCAGTCATCATCTGCTCTCCCATAGAAAACCAAGAAATTAGATCTGGTGGGGGTCTATTCAATGCAATGTTTCAGGATGCTGGTACATGAAGTAATTTATACGAGGGTTAAATGAAAAGTAATGCCTCCACCTTCGTAACTCCTCAACAGATGGCAATACTGATTTGCAGCAGGTACTGGCTTGTTCAGTAGACTCTCCTCTAGGCAGAAAAAACGAAATGCAAAGAGACAGAATGGGGGACGATGAGGCCTCTGTACGTGTGAAAAAGATCTTGGAGTCCACATGGACAACAAGTTAAACATGAGCCAACAATGTGATGTGGCGGCAAAAAAATCCAATGGGATTTTGGCCTGCATCAAGAGGAGCATAGTGTCTAGATCCAGGGATGTCATGCTCCCCATGCTCTATTCTGCCTTGGTCAGACCACACTTGGAATATTGTGTCCAATACTGGGCACCACAACTCAAGAGAGATATTGACAAGCTGGACTGTGTCCAGAGGAAGAGGGCGACTAAAATGATCAAGGGTCTGGAGAACAAGCCCTATGAGGAGTGGCTTAAGGAGCTGGGCATGTTTAGCCTGAAGAAGAGAAGGTTGAGAGGAGATACGATAGCCATGTATAAATATGTGAGAGGAAGCCACAGGGAGGAGGAGGGAGCAAGCTTGTTTTCTGCTTCCCTGGAAACTAGGACGCAATGGAGGAATGGCTTCAAACTACAAGAAAGGAGATTCCATCTGAACATGAGGAAGAACCTCCTGACTGTGAGAGCCGTTCAGCAGTGGAACTCTCTGCCCCAGGGGGAGTGTGGTGGAGGCTCCTTCTCTGGAAGCTTTTAAACAGAGGCTGGATGGCCATCTGTCAGGGGTGATTTGAATGCAATATTCCTGCTTCTTGGCAGAATGGGGTTGGACTGGATGGCCCAGGAGGTCTCTTCCAACTCTTTGATTCTATGATTCTATGAATTTATACATTTTGGGGTCAGTCTGGACCTAGGCATGTTTTGCTGTCTGTTTCCAAAAGAAGGAGGCTTGTCATTGTGAAGGATGAAGGCTTCGGCAGACCTGGGGCCATCCCTTTCCAGATGGCCCTGCAAAATTGTAGCCAGCCCTGCTTGCGGGCCCAGCAACAGCCCCAAACCCTCATTGAATTAGACATTGGGAACAAAACATTGGATGGGATACTGAGCTGGAGAGACGGGAGAAAGTCTGGTTGAAAGGATGAAAAGATCATTTAAGTTTTCATCTGTTATGAAATGATGTATCACAGAATCCTAGAGTTGGAAGGGACCCCCAAAGGGCATCCAGTCCAACCCCCTTCTGCCATTATGCAGGGAAAGCACCATCAAAGCACCCACGACAAATGGCCATCCAGCCTCCATCATAGTCCAAGGTCACAGCTGAAAATGTGCAAGACATCAAGACACTTTCAATCATATAAGACTATGTAAAAAAATCTATATAAATAAAAATGTAATGTTCGCTTGTGGGATTAACATAACCCAAAAACCACTGGGTGACTTGGGTTGTTGTAGGTTTTTCCGGGCTATATGGCCATGTTCTGGAGGCAATTTTTCTCCTGACGTTTCGCCTGCATCTATGGCAAGCATCCTCAGAGGTAGTGAGGTAGTGACCTCACCACCTCTGAGGATGCTTGCCATAGATGCAGGCGAAACGTCAGGAGAAAAATTGCCTCCGGAACATGGCCATATAGCCTGGAAAAACCTACAACAACCCAGTGATCCCAGCCATGAAAGCCTTCGACAATACACTGGGTGAATTGCCACCAAATTTGGCTGCAAGACACCTACTAACCCAAGGAGCGACCATCACTCAAAAAATTATGATTTTGTCATTTGGGAGTTGTAGTTGCTGGGATTTATAGTTCACTTATAATCAAAGAGCATTCTGAACTCCACCAGCAATGGATTTGAGATGAACTTGGCACACAGAGCTCCCATGGCCAACAGAAAACACTGGAAGGGTTTGGTGGCTTTGACCTTGAGACTGGGAGTTGTAGTTCACCTATATCCAGAGGAGCACTGTGGAGTTGTAGTTGCTGGGATTCATAGTTCACCTACAATCAAAGAGCATTCTGAACTCGACCAACAATAGAATTGGGTCAAACTTCCCACACAGAATCCACATGGCCAACAGAAAATACTGTGTACTGTTGAAGGCTTTCATGGCCGGAATCACTAGGTTGTTGTAGGTTTTTTCGGGCTATATGGCCATGTTCTAGAGGCATTCTCTCCTGTCGTTTTGCCTGCATCTATGGCAAGCATCCTCAGACGTAGTGAGGTCTGTTGGAACTAGGAAAAGGGGTTTATATATCTGTGGAATGACCAGGGTGGGACAAAGGACTCTTGTCTGCTGGAGCTAGGTGTGAATGTTTCAACTGACCACCTTGATTAGCATATAATGGCCTGACAGTACCTGGAGCAATCTTTTGTTGAGAGGTGATTAGATGTCCTTGTTTGTTTCCTCTCTGTTGTTGTGCTGTTGTAATTTTAGAGTTTTTTAAATACTGGTAGCCAGATTTTGTTCATTTTTATGGTTTCCTCCTTTCTGTTGAAATTGTGGTCAGTTGAAACATTCACACCTAGCTCTGACAGACAAGAGTTTTTTGTCCCACCCCGGTCATTCCACAGATATATAAACCCATTTTCCTAGTTCCAACAGACCTCATTACCTCTGAGGATGCTTGCCATAGATGCAGGCGAAACGTCAGGAGAGAATGCCTCTAGAGAGAATGGGGCCATATAGCCCGAAAAAACCTACAACAACCCAGAAAATACTGTGTTTTCTGATGGTCTTTGGTGACCCCTTTGACATCTCCTCATGATCCCCTCAGGGGTCCCGACCCCCAGGTTGAGAAACACTGCTCTACAATAATAACCAAAGTTAAAACAATAACAATAAAGAGAACAGATGGCTACTTATATCACTGAAGGCAGACAGACGGATGTGTTGTTTTGCATCCCTTTCCCCTCCTGTCCAGACAGGCCGCGCTGGGTGGAAACCTGATTTCTTCTATTGCATTTGGAAGGCAATGCAGGAGATCCAACTAGCAGCCGTGCTCTCCGGAGAGGCAGCTGGTTCCTGCCTGGGCTCTTTACAACCTGAATACAAATTCACAGCAACAACTGCAAATGTAATTACAGAAAGCGAAGGTCCTCCGTGCAAAGGGAAAGATGAAAGGGCCGACTGCCTCATCCGTCTGGGAAGCAAGGTTTATGAATGAGCAGAGGGCCAGCTTGGCATACCGAGAGAGAGAAAAAAGTGTATTCATGAGACCCAGTATTGCTTACTCCTGAGATAGAATCCGAGAATGCTAGTGCTGGAAGAGACCCCCAAGGGCCATTCAGTCCAACCCTACCATGCAGAAAGGCACAATCAAAGCACTCCCGAAAGACAGCCTCTGCAGAAAAGCCTCCAGAGAAGGAATCTGGAGAGCAAGCCCTATGAGGAGCAGGTTAAAGAGCTGGGCATGTTCAGTCTGAAGAAGAGAAGACTGAGTGGAGATATGATGAGGGTGATGTCCTCATGGACAACAAGTTAAACATGAGCCAACAATGTGATGTGGCAGCAAAAAAAGCCAATGAGATTTTGGCCTGCATCAAGAGGAGCATAGTGTCTAGATCCAGGGAAGTCCTGCTCCCCATGCTCTATTCCGCTTTGGTTAGACCACACCTGGAATATTGTGTCCAATTCTGGGCACTACAATTCAAGAGTGATATTGACAAGCTGGAATGTGTCCAGAGGAGAGCGACTAAAATGATCAAAGGTCTGGAGAACAAGCCCTATGAGGAGCGGCTTAAGGAGCTGGGTATGTTTAGCCTGAAGAAGAGAAGGCTGAGAGGAGATATGATAGCCATGTATAAATATGTGAGAGGAAGCCACAGGGAGGAGGGAGCAAGCTTGTTTTCTGCTTCCCTGGAGACTAGGACGCAATGGAACAATGGCTTCAAACTACAAGAGAGGAGATTCCATCTGAACACGAGGAAGAACTTCCTGACTGTGAGAGGTGTTCAGCAGTGGAACTCTCTGTCCCGGAGTGTGGTGGAGGCTCCTTCTTTGGAAGCTTTTAAGCAGAGGCTGGATGGCCATCTGTCAGGGGTGATTTTAATGCAATATTCCTGCTTCTTGGCAGAATGGGGTTGGACTGGATGGTCCGGGAGGTCTCTTCCAACTCTTTGATTCTATGATTCTATGATTCTACAAGAAAGGAGATTCCATCTGAACATGAGGAAGAACCTCCTGACTGTGAGAGAGCTGTTCAACAGTGGAACTCTCTGCCCTAGAGTGTGGTGGAGGCTCCTTCTTTGGAAGCTTTTAAGCAAAGACTGGATGGCCATCTGTCGGGGGTGCTTTGAATGCAATTTTTCTGCTTCCTGGCAGAATGGGGTTGGCCTGGATGGCCCACCAGGTCTCTTCCAACTCTAGGATTCGATGATTCTAAGGTGACTTCACCATACTCTGAGGCAGCCTATGCCACTTTCCAATAGTTCTTACTCTTAGGAAGTTCTTCCTAACCTTTTCAGTTGAATCTCTTTCCCTGCCACCATTTGAACCCTTTGCTCCCTGGTGCCTTGGTCTTTAGAGCAGCAGAAAGTCAGTGTCCCTTTCCTTCTCCTCAATGGGACACCCTTTGAAATATTGAAACATGATGGACAGCGCACAATAACTGAAGTTTAAATTTAAATCCTTCTCTACCTTCTCTTTTCCCGGCTAAACAATCCCCAGGAGAAAAGGAGGAAGGAAACAGAAAAGGGAGGAAGAGAAGGAAGGGATGGAGGGAAGGAAGGGAAGGGAGAAGAGAGGGGGGAGGGGGAGGAAAAGGGGAAGGAAGGAAGGAAGGAAGGAAGGAAGGAAGGAAGGAAGGAAGGAAAAAGGGTGGAAGGGAAGGAAGGAGGGAGGGAGAAAGAGGGAGGTATGAAAGGAAGGGGGGAAGGAGGAAGGAAACAGAGAAGAGAGGGAGGAAGAGAAGGAAGGGAGGGAGGGAAGGAAGGGAAGGGAGAAGAGAGGGGGGAAGGAGGGAGGAAAAGGGGAAGGAAAAAAGAGTGGAAGGGAAGGAGAGAGGGAGAAGGAGGAAGGTATGGAAGGAAGGGGAGAAGGAGGAAGGAAAGAGAGAAGAAAGGGAGGAATAAAGAGAGGGATGGATGGAAGGGAAGGAGGGAAGGGAAAAGAAGGGAAAGTCAAAAGGAAGGAAGGAAGGAAGAAGAGAGAGGGGAAAGGACGGAGGAAAGGGGGAAGGAAGGAAGGAGTAAAGGGAGGAAGGGAAGGAAGGAAGGAGGGAGAAAGAGGGAGATATGGAAGGAAGGGGAAAGAGGAAGGAAGGAAGGAAGGAAGGAAGGAAGGAAGGAAGGAAGGAAAGAAAGAAAGAAAGAAAGAAAGAGAGAGAGAAAGAGAGAAAGAGGGAAGGATAGAATCATAGAATCATAGGATAGGATGGTGAGAGAGAAGAGGTGGGTGAGAGAGAGGAGGGCATCACCCCTGGGCCTGGGCTTGCCCACACCTGTTCTAGGTTGTATCAGTCAGAGTATTATTTCTAGACTGAGGAAAGCCATAGGACACAGAGAAATGGATTCAAATTGCAGGAAGAACAACTCCTCCTAAACATTAGGAAGAACCTCCTGTTCAGAAGTGAAATCTGCTTCCACCCTGGAATCCTGTGGAGTCTCCTTCTCTGGAAGCTTGTAAGCAAAGGCTGGATGGCCATCTGTCAGGAGTGCTTGGATTGTGTCTTCCTGAGATGCATTGGACTGGTTAGCCTTTGGGGTTCCCTTCCAACTCTATAATTCTTTTCAAACAAGTGGAGCAAGAGTTGCCCTCTTCCTCCGCAACCGTTACGAAAACCGTCTCTCTCCTGGAGACCAAGGCGAGGCATCCAGGCGACTGGGTTGTGGATGAGAGAGAGCGAGACGATGCCCGCAAGTCGCATCCTCAGATAAGTTCACGCAAGTCGACTGTGATCGCGGCAGCTCATAAAAATAGAAGCCCTCCAGGGCCGCTTTGTGCATTTTTAGCATTTGAGGTCAGCGTTCAGGGCAAGAAGCTGGAGAACGGTCCCCCAATTATTCCTTAATCACTCTTGTAAGCCAACCACATTTGGATGGAGCATTTTAAGGACCTTGAAGGCAACGGTGGGCTGGATGGATACACACTGGACCTCAAATGCCGGGCAAGAAGAGATGGCCAGGCCTGAGCTTTGAACACGATGAGCTGTTTCTTGGGTTCAATGAAGGAACAGCAAAGGCTGATCATGCACACATTCAGTGGCATTGCAAAACACCCCGATGCCACTCTTACATGGTTTGCACAGCTGAGCAGAGCAGAAAGGCCAGGGCTATTTTTGCATCAGGCAATCCACAGATTTGCATTTGTTTTGTTTACACGCACGTTATAGTGCAATATGAAATTCATGCCGGCTGCTACTACCATTTGTGCTCAAATGGCTGAGTTTGGGTTAGCATGTTTCCGTGTTTCTAAAAAGTATAACTCTGCACAAACCCTTTTGCAGAAGGAAGAGACTCACATCTGCAACGGTGTCTTCGTCACTTATTAATTTAGGGCAACCCCATGGATGTCCCAGGATTTTCTTAGGCAAGGAGTACTTAGAGGTCATTTTGTCCTCTCCTTTAGCTGGAATAGCACCTGGGATTTCTGCGTGGTCTCCCATCCAAGTACTAACCAGGGCTAACTCTGCTTAGCTTCCAGGATCAGGTGGGCTGTAGTGCCTTGAGGTTTATAAGGCAAGCAAAGGGAGTTATAGTGGTGTAAATTCACAACAAACTGATTCTGGCTCAGCTCAGAGGTCATTGCTGCAATAGAAAAGACTTCTGTACTTATATTTATCCTGCCTTTCTATGAAACACACACACAAACACAAACCGTATAGTGCTCAAAGCATATAAGAGCACCACTAAACATAAAGCAAAAAAAAAAACCAAACCACGTGGAAGCAAACAGAACAGTGTTTCTCAACCTGGGGTCGGGACCCATAGGGGGTTGCAAAGGGATTTCAGTGGGGTCGCCAAAGACCATCAGAAAACATATATTTCCAATGGTCTTAGGAAGCCCTTTGGCAGGGAAGGCTGAAGATCTCTCTGCCTGTCCTTCTCTTCCTTTTTGAAAACAGACATTGAATCCTCCCACCAAAAACCCACTTCCACTGTGATTGACCGGCCTGTCAGCCAAGGGGAGGGCTGTATCTGTGACTCCAAGCAGAGAGGGGAGAGTAGGCATGCTCAGCGCATGGCATCATGGTGCACATGCACGGGCAAGGAAGAGCGTGTGAGGCTGGAGGGAGGCTCGCACCTTCAAGGCATGGTGGTTCTGTGTGGGAAGTTTGGCCCAACTCTATCATTGCTGGGATTCAAAATGCTCTTTGATTGTAGGTGAACTATAAATTCCAGAAACAACAACTTCAAAATGTCAAGGTCTGTTTCCCCGAAACTCCACCAGCATTCACATTTAGGCATATTTGAGTATCCATGTCAAGTTTGGTCCAGATCTATCATTGTTTGAGTCCACAGTGCTCTAGGGATGTAGGTGAACTACAACTCCAAAACTCAAGGTCAAGGCCTACCAAACTCTTCCACCCGTGGGAGTTCTGTGTGCCAAGGTTGGTTCAATTCCATCGTTAGTGGAGTTCCGAATGTTCTTTGATTGTAGGTGAACTATAAATCCCAGCAACTACAACTCCCAAATGATCAAATAAATCCCCCCAACCTGACCAGTATTCAAATGTGAGTGCATCGGGTATTTGTGCCAAGTTTGGTCCAGTGAATGAAAATACATCCTGCATATCAGATATTTACATTACGATTCATACCAGTAAGCTGTCTTGAGTTGCCTTTCAAAAACAGCCTTTAGACAATGTTGAAAGTAAAAGAAAAATGCCTTACTTCAGCAAGCACAAAGGATAAGCAAATGCAATTGAAAAGTACAAAAGAAACCAAGGCAGTCTTAATCCAGATACAAATTAAAGTCTCTTACGAAGTCCTAAAAGAAACACCAGTCTTCCATCAGACAATGGACGATGAACGAAGTTCTTAGCCGCAGACACAAAGCAGATTCCACAGGAGTGAAAACATCAGTGTCAGGGTCATTGTTACCAGCAAAAGCTGACTGCTCCTGCTACTGATTTATAGCCCTGAATTCCCCAGGCAGGAGGTGCTAGGGCGTCTCCCAATTAGCTCAGCGTTTTTAGCAGCTATTCTAGCAGACCATTGTCTGTGCTCTGTTTCTTTTCGTCTCTCTAGACATGTGGGCACTTTCCAACCCTCATCGTCTGATTCTTCTTCTCCCTCCAATTCCTGAGCACTTCCCTGCTCCTCTTCCTCTTCCGAAGATGAGGAATCCCTAAGAATAGCAACATTACAGTTATGAAGTAGCAAGGAAAATATTTTTATTGAGCCTTCCCAGAGTACCGTCCCATTGCATACAATGGTGCAGTAGAATCAGAGGTCCCTTCTACCTAGCCATATAACCCAGAATACCAAGGCAGATAACACACAATATCTGCCTTGAACTGGGTTATCTGAATCCACACTGCCATATAATCCAGTTCAATATGGATTTATACAACTGTGTGGAAAGGGCCATAGATGCCCAGATTTGGAAGGGAACCTCAAAGATCATCCAGTCCAACCCCATTCTGCCAAGCAGTAACACAAAACCTCCCAAGCCATGGAAGGTGGAATCCATGGATATGAACCACCAACTATATTGCTTGTATTGTTAAGCGATGCATATAATTCATATAATGGATATACCGGTAATTCAGTTACCAGCCAATCCACCTCCAATGCCAGAAATACAGCTAAATAGTATAACAGTAGAAAATGTTGACCATTTCTGCTCTCTTGGCAGCCACCTCTCCACAAAAGTCACCATTGACACCGAAATACAACACCACCTGAGCTCTGTGAGTGCAGCATTTTTCCAAATGAAGCAGAGTGTTTGCGGACCGGGATATCCATAGGGATACCAAGGGGCTTGTTCATAAAGTTATTGTCCTCTCAACCTTGCTATATGCCTGCGAGACGTGGGCTGTCTACAGACGTCACATGCAACTCCTGGAATGATTCCATCAGTGCTGCCTCTGGAAAATCCTGCATATCCCTTGGGAAGACAGGCAGGGAAATGTCAGTGTGCTGGAAGAAGCAAAGACCACCAGCACTGAAGCGATGGTCCTCCGCCATCAACTCCGCTGGACTGACCACGTTGTCTGGATACCCGACCACCGTCTTGCAAAGCAGTTGCTCTACTCTGAACTCAAGAACGGAAAACGGAATGTTGGAGGACAGGAAAAGAGATTGAAAGATGGGCTCAAGGCCAACCTTAAAAATTGTGGCATAGACACCAAGAACTGGGAAGCCCTTGCCCTTGAGCACTCCAGCTGAAGGTCAGCTGTGACCAGCAGTGCTGTGGAATTTGAAGAGGCATGATTGGAGGATGAAAGAGAGAAACATGCCAAGAGGAAGGCACGTCAAGCCAACCCCGACTGGGACCTCCTTCCACCTGGAAACATGCCCAGTTCCCTAAGCCGCTCCTCATAGGAGAACAAGCCCTATGAGGAGCGGCTTAGGGAACTGGGCATGTTTAGCCTGAAGAAGAGAAGGCTGAGAGGAGATATGATAGCCATGTATAAATATGTGAGAGGAAGCCACAGGGAGGAGGGAGCAAGCTTGTTTTCTGCTTCCTTGGAGACTAGGACGCAAAGGAACAATGGCTTCAAACTACAAGAGAGGAGATTCCATCTGAACATGAGGAAGAACTTCCTGACTGTGAGAGCCGTTCAGCAGTGGAACTCTCTGCCCCGGAGTGTGGTGGAGACTCCTTCTTTGGAAGCTTTTAAGCAGAGGCTGGATGGCCATTTGTCAGGGGTGATTTGAATGCAATATTCCTGCTTCTTGGCAGAATGGGGTTGGACTGGATGGCCCATGAGGTCTCTTCCAACTCTTTGATTCTATGATTCTATGATGCCCTCACTGCGAAAGAAGATGCAGGTCAAGAATAGGGCTCCACAGTCATCTACGGACCCACCCCCAGGACACTGATCTTGGAAGACAATCCTACTCGAACAACAAGGGATCGCCTAAGTAAGTAGTAAGTATCATTCTGAATAAGGAGATTTACACTGCCTGAACAAAAGGAGGAAATTAGGTCCTCATGCAATGAATTATCAGCCCGCCTCCCTTCCCTGAAAGCCAGGAAATAATATATCTGTATTGGCCGGCAAAAAGGACGAGAAGCGTCTACTGTGTCTGGCTCGCTAAAATAAAGTGTCCTCTTATTTATAGCGCCTGCTAAAAGGTCTTCTGCTATTGTTGAAGACTCATGTCTCACTGACCTTTCCTTGTGCAGGATTGTGTTCCTTTTGTACTTTCCATCCTTTCCTCTCCCTGCACACAAACACAAACAGAGAAGCAGTTTAATCATGTACTAGCCATCCCCTGCCACGCGTTGCTGTGGCCTAGTGTGTATATGTGTTGTGTGTGCAGAGGCGGGCCTAGATAATTTTCAACGGTAAGCAAACAGTATTTTGCCCCCCCCCCCCCCCCCAACTAATCACTGATATATATTTTTTCTGTTCGTCGTGGGAGTTCTGTGTGCTGTATTTGGTTCAATTCCATCATTGGTGGAGTTCAGAATGTTCTCTGATTGTAGGTGAACTATACATCCCAGGAACTACAACTCGCATATGTCAAGGGCTATTTTCCCCCAAGAGCACCCCTGGGCAAAATCAACTATACCGCGAATGCGTAATGGGTTGAGTCGCCCCTGTGTGTGTATATATATATATATATATGTGTGTGTGTTTATGTGTTTGTATATATTTGTGTATATGTGTATATATGTGTGTTTGTGTGTGTATATATATCTGTGTGTGTATATGTGTGCATACATGTGCATATATATATGTATTGTGTATATGTGTGTGCTTGTGTATATGCATATATGTGTGTATATATGTGTATATGTATATTTGTGCTTGTGTATATGTATGTGTGTGTATATTTGTGCTTGCATATGTGTGTGTATGTATGTGTGAATGTATATGTATGCATGTGTGTGTGTGTGTATATATATATATATATAATCTGGTTTATTTTGGGGGGTTTTAAAGTCCATTCTGCTGGGGTTTTTTGTGTGTTTTTAGGGGTGATGGACACTCGTTGGACTATTAGGTGTATTTATGTCAATTCATCCAGTGGTTTCTGAATTACGTTTCTCCCACAAACGAACATTACACACACACACACACACAGAGAGATAGAGAGATAGAGAGAGAGCCATGACAGTTAAAGTGGGATCAACATGCATCCAGTCTAGAGTGTAGATGCAGCCCTTGAAGCATTTGATATCATTCAGAACGAGCTATGCAACTATCACGGGGATCCATTGGTTGCAGAAGTGGAATCCACTCTTCCCCCTCTAAAAGTACTCCCAGACTTCCCTTCCAACTACTATCTCGCTTACATGTGAGTGAACATGTGATATGGCAACAGAAAAGGCCAAGGCGATTCTGGGCAGCATCAATAGGAATAATCTTCACCTGGAATAATAACCCTGTGTGTCCAGTTCTGGGCTAAGATATTCAAGAAGGAGATCGAGAAGCTGGGAGGTGTCCAGATAAGGGAAGCCAAAAATGGCCAAAGGTCTGGAAACTATGAATCCCTATGAGGAGTGGCTTAAGGAGCTGAGGGTATGTTGTCTAAGGCTTTTGTGGCTGGAATCACTGAGTTGCTGGGAGTTTTTTTTGGGCTGTATGGCCATGTTCCAGCAGCATTCTCTCATGATGTTTTGCCTGCATCTGTGGAAAGCATCTTCAGAGGTTCTGTGAAGCAAGTGGTTTCTATCTATCTATCTATCTATCTATCTATCCATCCTATCTTTCCTATCTATCTATCTATCTATCTATCTATCTATCTATCTCTATCTCTATCATCTATTCATCTATCTATCCATCTATCTTTCCATCCTATCTGCCTATCTATCTATCTATCTATCTATCTATCTATCTATCTATCTATCTATCTATCTATCTATCTATCTATCTTCCCTATCTATCTATCTATCTATCTATCTATCTATCTATCTATCTATCTATCTATCTATCTCTATCATCTATTCATCTATCTATCCATCTATCTTTCCATCCTATCTGCTTCTCTCTCTCTCTCTCTCTCTCTCTCTCTATCTATCTATCCATCTATCCATCCATCTATCTTTCCTATCTATCTATCTATCTATCTATCTATCTATCCATCCTATCTTTCCTATCTATCATCTATCTATCTATCTATCTATCTATCTATCTATCTATCTATCTATCTATCTATCTATCTCTATCATCTATTCATCTATCTATCCATCTATCTTTCCATCCTATCTGCCTCTCTATCTATCTATCTATCTATCTATCTATCTATCTATCTATCTATCTATCTATCTATCTATCTATCCATCTATCCATCCATCCATCTTTCCTATCTATCTATCTATCTATCTATCTATCTATCTATCTATCTATCCATCCATCCATCCATCCATCTATCTTTCCATCCATCCATCCATCCATCCATCCATCTATCTTTCCATCCTATCTTTCCATCCAATCTATCTATCTATCTATCTATCTATCTATCTATCTATCTATCTATCTATCTATCTATCATCTGTCTATTCATCCTATCTATCCATCCATCCAGCCATCCATCCAATCTATCTATCATCTATCCTTCTATCTATCTATCTATCTATCTATCTATCTATCTATCTATCTATCTATAGAATGCCCAGGGTGGGAGAAAGAGCTCTTGTCTGTTAAAGCAAGTGCAAATGTTGCAGTTAGCAAGCTCGAATTAGCATTTGAGTAACTATGACTTTTGCAAAGTCAATCAGTGAGGGTATCTGCATGGAGGTAGCTTGGCTGTTGTTGCCTGGAGGCATCCTCTGCTTCGGAGGTTCTACTTGGCCCTTGCTTGCTTTCTGACTAGAGCTGTGTTTCTGAGTGGTTATAGATAGCGAAATAGTAGTAGGGTGTGGTGATCTATAAGAAGGAACCGAGAAGCTGAGACAGATGGCAGCATGGTTCTTTTTGCCATTTGCCATTCCCCCCCCCCCCCCCCCCCCGTCTAGACTTCAGGCTAAACATGCCTAGCTCTTTAAGCCGCTCCTCATAGGGCTTGTTCTCCAGACCCTCGATCATTTTAGTCGCCCTCCTCTGGACACATTCCAGCTTATCAATATCTCTCTTCAATTGTGGAGCCCAGAATTAGAGAAGGAGACTACTACTATTTGCCTATATGCGTTCTGGTTTATCAATGTTTGCAACCCTGTGTATGTTCATGAATGTAGTCATTCCTGCCAGGATGTGACTGTGTGATAGAGTCATAAAATCACAGGGTTGGGACCTCAAGGGCCATCTAGTCTAACCCCTTTTGCTAGGAAGACACAATCCAATCCCTCCCGACAGATGGCCAACCAGCCTCTGTTCTAAAAA
The DNA here is from genome assembly GCF_037176765.1 of Anolis sagrei. Lineage (NCBI taxonomy): Eukaryota > Metazoa > Chordata > Lepidosauria > Squamata > Anolidae > Anolis > Anolis sagrei. Next base: position 4,160,932 of record NC_090021.1, on the reverse strand, counting down.
CCTTCAGAAGAGGAAACTTCTTGGAGGTCAATATATTCCACTGCTGAACAGATCTCCAACTTTGCAAAGCCATCTTGAACTCCCAGACCATATACATTCCACTCGACTTGGAAGGGAACCCAAAGGCCATCCATTCCAACCCCCTTCTTTCTGCCAGACAGGAAGACACAGTCCATCCTCTCCTGACAGATGGCCCTCCAGTGTCTGCTCAAAACTTCCAGAGAAGGAGCTTCTTTAGAAATCAGTATATTCCAGTGCTGAAGAGATCTTCAACTTTGCAAAGCCATCTTGAACCCAACAGCTGGGATTGCAATGCTGAGTGAATAAATACCTTTGGAATAAGAGGGAATTACCACAAGTGGCCATGTGTATGTTTGTTTGTGTGTGAGACAGAGACAACTGATCTTCGTTTGGATGGAAAGGACCAGCACCTGTTCTTTGGGGTCAAAAAAACTCGCAGTCCTAGCAATGGACACCCTGTTGTCCCTCCCGCCTGAGCCTCACTGCATTCTTATTGTGCAATTTTGGGTCGCAACCAACAAAAGCATTGAGGTATATGAAGTCCAGTGTCCTAAATGCTCAGAACCATTTCGATTTCCGTTCTTTTTGGAGTACTTTCATATACAGTATTAGCAGAGGCAGCCCTAGGTAATTTTCAATGGTAAGCAAACAGTATTTTGCCCCCCCCCCCAAACAATTATTGATATATATTTTCTGTTTGTCGCGGGAGTACTGGTGCCATATTTGGTTCCATTCCATCATTGGTGGAGTTCAGAACGTTCTTTGATTGTAGGTGAACTATACTACAACTACAACTCGCATCTGTCAAGGTCTATTTCCCCCCAAGAGCGCCTCAAGAGTGCCCCTGGGCACAATCAACTATACTGCAAATGCTTACTTTGCGTAATAGGTTGACGAGGCTTCCCCCAGACTGCTAGGGCTGTTGTGAGCCGAGGGGGGCACTCCTCAAGTGGTGGTCGAGGGGCATTTACAGAGGCGCCTCTGCGCCCCTGGCAAAAAAAAAAGTGTACTGAGACCGCTTACTTTGCGTAATGGATGAGCCGCCCCTGAGTATTAGATCTCTTGGAGATGGGATCCAGATCTCGAGGCGAAACTCATTTGTGTTTCGTATATGTCTTATACACACTCCCCCAAAGGTCATTTTATGCACAATATTTGTATGTGCATGGAATAAATTTTATGTGCAACGAAGCATTAGAAAGCAAAAGTCTCACTGTCTCAGCCGCAAATGGGGTGAAATCTAGAATGTTTTGGATTCTGGGCAAGGGACACTCAAGTTTCTTTCAGCATAATATATAAGGTGGTGGAGGCTCCTTCTTTGGAGGCTTTGAAACAGAGGCTGGGTGGCCATCTGTCAAGGGTGCTTTGAAGGAGATTTTCCTGCTTCTTGGCAGAATGGGGTTGGACTAAATGGCCCACGAGGTCTCTTCCAACTCTAGGATTCGATAATTCCATGATTCTGTGGCTTTTTTGGATAATGTCCAAATTCTGAGAGCTGTAGTTCAAAATAATAGCCCTATTTATTTATTTATTTATTTCCCATACTTGTACCCTGCCCTTTTCACCTTGAAGAGAATGAATGCAATTTGGAACTCAGGGCTGAAAGCTATAGAATCCTGAGAGTTGTAGTTTGACAAGGACTTTAGCCATCTCTGCCCAAAGGTGCCGATGCCTCACCAAACTACAGATCCCAGGATTCCAAACTATTGGGTGTATCTACACCACAAATGTAATGAAGACTGAAAGCACTTGGACTGCCACAGAACCATAAAATATGTAGTTTTACCAAGACTTTATCGTTCCTTACAAGGATTGTCAGTGCTTCACCAAACTACAACTTCTGGGATGCCAAAGCATGGAGCCAGGGCAGTTCTGGGGCGTAAATACACCCAATGCTATAATAATCATCATCATCATAATCATCATCATCATATTTATTTATATCCCACCACCATCTCCCCAATGCTATGGAACACTGGGAGTTGTAGTTTGACAAGGACTTTAGCCATCTCTGCCCAAAGGTGCCGATGCCTCACCAAACTACAGATCCCAGGATTCCATCGCATTCGGTGTATCTACACCATAAATGTAATGAAGTCTGAAAGCACTTGAACTGCCACAGAACCATGGAATCTGTAGTTTTACCAAGACTTTATCCTTCCCTGACAAAGATTGCCAGTGCTTTACCAAACTACAACTCCCAGGATTCCAAAGCATGGAACCAGGGCAGTTTTGGGGCGGAGATACACCCAATGCTATGGAACACTGGGAGTTGTAGTTTTGCTAAGGCCTTTATCCATCCTTGCCAGAGTCTTGGTGCTTTGCCAAACTACGACTCCCAGTATTCAATAGCATTGAGCCACGGCACTTAGAGTGGGGCCAAACTGCAGTGAAGATCCACCTGAAAAGAGTGAAGTTAGACTGATTCCACTGAGGAAACCTCCAGATGGATCTATACTGCCATATAATCCAGTTCAAAGGATCATCTGGATTCAGAAACTGGATTATATGGCAGCAGAGATGGGGCCAGAGTTCAAAAACCTGAGTAGATGGGTCCCTTGCAAGCTGTTCTTCCATAGGGATACTGTAAATCCCAGTTGACTCATCATGACAAATAAACAACCAACTGAGGTTGCATCTCTACTGCAGAATGAATGCAGTTTGGCACGGCTTTCACTGCCAGGGCTCCATGCTATGGAATCGTGGAAGTTGTAGTTTGGCACAGCCTTGGTCCTTCTTTCCTGGTTCCTTGCCAAACTACAACTCCCAGTATTCAATAGCATTGAGCCACGGCACTTAGAGTGGGGCCAAACTGCTTTCATTCTGCAGTGGAGATGTGCCCTCGAACGAGTCATAGGTTTCCGGCCACTTCTTGTGCCAATGCGATATCTGTGCCCGGGCTTGGCTGCGATGACCGTGGCCTTTGCAATCTCTGTTCTGCTTTGGGGATCAGGCATCTCACACAATATTTGGCAGCTGAATCCCCTCTTCCTGCAACAGGTGCCACTGTCTTTTGCATTTGTCCACACTCGGGACCAGCCTGGGCTTGCTCAATGGGGCATATTTTGGGGTTGAGCCAAAGCCCCAGGTCCAAGTGGAGGGTATTTTTGCTGCCTTTCTCTCCCTCTCTCTCCCTTGGCCCAAGCCAGCTGCTCAGAGGCTGTTGGCATGGGATGGGTGACTCTCAGCCTGCTTGTCTTCCCTTTTCCCAAAGGAAACCTGAGCCGGGCAGGGACAGAGCTTGACAATAAAAGACAGCCATTGCCAACTGGGCCCCAAATTTAGACTCCAAACAGGTGGCCAGACCAGGAACAGCATGGAGGCTCTTTGGGGAGGAAGGGATGAGGCTCCAGAGAGGGAGGTCGGTGGCCCCAATCCATCTGCTACCCAGTTAATTCAGCAAATCCTCGAATTGCTAGGGACCCTAAAGGTCATCTAGTCCACCCTGCTGCTGGTCGGGTCTCTTTAGGAATGTGTTATTGGAGATAGGTTCCTAGAATTGCAAGGGGCCCCTAAAGGTCATCTAGTCCACCTCACTAATGCCAGAGTGTTTTTAAAAGTGTGCCATTGGACATAGGATTGTAGAATTGTACGGGACTCTAAGAGTCATCTAGTCCTACCTATTTTAACAGTGTGCCATTGGACATAGATTCCTAGAATTGCAAGGGGCCCTAAAGGTCATTTAGTCCAATCTGCTGCTAGTAAGGTCTTCTAAAGTATGTCACGGGACACAGAATCCTAGAATTGCAAGGGTCCCTAAAGGTCATCTAGTCCACCTCACTGCTGCCAGAGTCTTTTAAGAAATGTGCAATTGAACATAGGATTGTAGATTTGTATGGGACCCTAAGGGTCATCTTGTCTAACCTACCTCTGTCATAGTATTTGGAAAAGTGTACTATTGGACACAAAATCCTAGAATTACAAGGGGCCCTAAAGGTCATCTAGTCCAACCTGCTGCTGACAGGAATTTCTATGTAAAATGCCATTGGACACAGAATATGGAAAGACAAATTTATGCAGAACTCCCAGATCGATTGGACACCATGTTTATTGTAGTTAAGGATTAGGTCATAAGAGGTTTTGACAATTAAAATAACCCCCTTTTGTGTATTTCTGTTTCATTTTGGAAAGTTAACAATGCAAATAGAAAATGTCATATAAAACAAAGTAAATAGTTGAGAATGGTTTCTAGCCTATGTTTATCTTGTAGTGACAACACAGAGCCCATTACATTGAATGTATAAAAGGAAAAGGACGGATGGCAAGCTATTCAACCTCAGCAGACTGAAAACTAAAACCAAGGTTACAACAACATCTGTTATAGTACTCCAATATGTTGATGACAACGTCATCTGTGCACATTCAGAAGAAGACCTACAAGCCACTCTAAACACCTTCACAGAAGCATATGAGAAGCTCGGCCTGTCATTAAACATTGAGAAAACCAAACTTCTCTTCCAGCAGTCACCAGCCAATCTCTCTCTAATGCTAGAAATACAGCTTAATGGTTTAACATTAGGAAATGTGGACCCTTTCCACTCCCTTGGCAGCCACCTGTTTACAAAAGTCAACATTGACACTGAAATACAACATCGCCTGAGCTCTGCGAGTGCAGCATTTTCCCAAATGAAGCAGAGAGTGTTTGAGGACCGGGACATCCATAGGGAGACCAAGGGGCTTGTCTATAAAGCCACTGCCCTCCCAACCCTGCTATATGCCTGTGAAACGTGGACTGTCTACAGACGTCACACTCAACTCCTGCAACAATTCCATCAGTAGTGCCTCTGAAAAATCCTGCAGATCTCTTGGGAAGAAAAGTGGACAAATGTCAGCATGCTGAAAGCAGAAGCAAAGACCACCAGCATTAAAATGATGTTTCGATACCATCAACTCCGCTGGGCCCCTGCTATATGCCTGTGAAACGTGGACTGTCTACAAACGTCACACTCAACTCCTGCAACAATTCCATCAGTAGTGCCTCTGAAAAATCTTGCAAATCTCTTGGGAAGATAGGTGGACAAGTGTTACCATTCTGGAAGAAGAAGCAAAGACTACCAGCATTAAAATAATGTTCCGATACCATCAACTCCGCTGGACCCCTGCTATATGCCTGTGAAACGTGGACTGTCTACAGACATCACACTCAACTCCTGCAACAATTCCATCAGCAGTGCCTCTGAAAAATCCTGAAAATCTTTTGAGAAGATAGGTGGACAAGTGTTAGTGTGCTGGAAGAAGAAGCAAAGACTACCAGCATTAAAGTAATGGCCCTCCGCCATCAACTCTGCTGGACCAGCCACGTTGTCCGGATGCCCGACCACCATCTCCCAAAGCAGTTGCTCTACTCCAAACTCAAGAATGGAAAACAGAATGTTGGAGGACAGGAAAAGAGATTTAAAGATGGGCTCAAAGCCAACCTTAAACACTGTGACATAGACACTGAGAATTGGGAAACCCTGGCCCTTGAGTGCTCTAACTGGAGGTCAGCTGTGACCAGCAGTGCTACAAAATTTGAAGAGGCACAAATGGAGGGCGAAAGAGAGAAACGTGCCAAGAGGAAGAAGGCGCATCAAGCCAACCCGCACCGGGACCACCTTCTGTCTGGAAACTGATGCCCTTACTGTGGGAGAACATGCGAATCAAGAATAGGGCTCCACAGTCACCTATGGACCCACCACCAGGACACTGATCTTGGAAGACAATCTTACTCAGACAATGAGGGATCACCTAAGTAAGTAAAGTGTCACATATTCATGACTCAGCTTCTTTAGCATATCCCTTAAGTTACATGTCACCCTTAAGTTCCATGCCACTTAACCCTTCAGCAAATGAGTGATCACATATCCATTAGAACTGTATTTTCCACTGATTTTTCACAATAGGGTTACAGTCAATGCATTCCTTTCTAACAGTGCATTACTATTTAACAGAGAATTGCATTTCCATCCAAGTACCAGCAGGCTTATATAGGAAGAATACAGCCTCCAAGATGAACCAAGTAGTGATTCCAGGTTTGGACTAGACCTGGGTTTGAACCCTTGATTGGCCATGGAAACCCATTGGGTGACTTTGGGCAAGTCACACTCTCTCAACCTCAGAGGGCGACAGTGATAGGCCTGCCTTAAGGACTAAGTAAGTGGAAGCAACTTGTGTGCTAGCTGCGCCTGTTCCTTGGGAAGTCTGACTTGGCCACGGTGGGTCCACGCTCTTGCCTTCCACATGGAAACCGATGTCTTCACAGCGGGAGAATATGCAGGTCAATTATTTTAATTGTTTTGTATTGTATTGTTATTGTGTATTGTTTGTATTGTTGTATTGTGGCCTCGGCCTCATGTAAGCTGCACCGAGTCCCATGGGGAGATGGTAGCGGGGTATAAATAAAGTATTATTATTATTATTATTAGTAGTAGTAGTAGTAGTAGTAGACTGCTCCAACTTCCGTACAGTGGCCCTTATTTCTCACGCCAGTAAGGTAATGCTCAAGATCCTGCAAGGAAGACTCCAGCAAGACATGGAGCGAGAGTTGCCAGATGTTCAAGCTGGGTTTAGAAAAGGCAGAGGAACCAGAGACCAGATTGCCAATATCCGGATGCTGGAGAATGGAGACAGGCAGGGAGTTTCAGAAAAACATCTACTTCTGCTTCATTGACTCTTCTAAAGCCTTTGACTGTGTGGATCATCATAAATGGTGGCAAGTTCTTGGTGGGATGGGCATCCCAAGCCCCCTTCCCTCTCTCCTGAGGAATCTGTACAAGGACCAAGGAGCCACAGTCAGAACTGACCACAGAACAGGAGACAGGTTCCAGATTGGGAAAGGCGTCCGGCAAGGCTGCATCCTCTCACCCAACCTTTTTAACTTGTATGCAGAACACATCATGCGAGGATGTGCGGGGCTGGATGAATGCAAAGCTGGGATGGAAATTGCTGGAAGAAACATTAACAACCTCAGATATGCAGATGACACCACTCTGATGGCCGAAAGCGAGGAGGAGCTGAGGAGCCTTCTAATCAAGGTGAAAGAAGAAAGCGCAAAAGCTGGGTTGCAGCTAAACATAAAAAAAAACCAAGATTATGGCAACAAGAATGATTGACAACTGGGAAATAGAGGGAGAAACCGTGGAAGCCGTGACAGACTTTGTATTTCTAGGTGCAAAGATTACTGCAGACGCAGACTGTGGCCAGGAAATCAGAAGACGCTTCCTTCTTGGGAGGAGAGCAATGTCCAATCTCGATAAAATAGTCAAGAGTAGAGACATCACACTGGCAACCAAGATCCATTGCCTAGTCAAAGCCATGGTATTCCCTGTAGTCACCTACGGATGTGAGAGCTGGACCTTCGGGAAGGCTGAAGAGAGGCGCTTTTGAGCTGTGGTGTTGGAGGAAAGTTCTGAGAGTGCCTTGGACTGCGAGAAGATCCAACCAGTCCATCCTCCAGGAAATAAAGCCTGCCTGCTCACTGGAGGGAAGGAGACGAGAGACAAAGCTGAAGTCCTTTGGCCACATCATGAGGAGACAGCAAAGCCTAGAGAAGACAGTTATGCTGGGGAAAGTGGAAGGCAAAAGGATGAGGGGCCGACCAAGGGCAAGATGGATGGATGGCATCCTTGAAGTGACTGGACTGACCTGGAAGGAGCTGGGGGTGGTGACGGCCGACAGGGAGCTCTGGCGTGGGCTGGTCCATGAGGTCACGAAGAGTCGGAGACGACTGAACGAATGAACAACAACAGTAGTAGTAGTAGTAGTAGTAGTAGTAGTATAGGGCCCCTCCGCTACCTACGGACCTCACTTGAAGGACCATCATCCTTGGGCTACAAGGGATCACCTAAAAAGAAGAAGAAGATAAAAGGAAATGATCCAGTCACAAGAATTGTCAATTTATGCTTGTGTATCTAACATCAATATTCAACAAGATGACCATGTGATGCTTTTTTTATGTGTATCAGCACCAGAAAAAATCAATTGTAAATAATATGATTAACAGCTTAAATAAAAACAACAACAAGAGCAACAACAACAACAAATAGTGATGAGAACAGCTCAGCACAGAGAAAAGCTCTTACGGTAATGGGATGTGGTTTTCCTGGATGCAGAATCTGAGTCTCGATCCACTCCAACGAAGGTGCATTTAGCTATTTTGGGCCCACATTTGCTCAACGCGCCGCTGGGTGACATTCAGGGTTTCACAACAATCTCGATCCTCCCTGCTGGGAAACAAACATCACTTTGCTCTTGCTTGGGAAGATGAGGCTGCATTTACATTGCAGGATTTAATGCAGTCTGACACCTCTTTAGTTCAATGCTATGGCACCCTGAGTTTTGCAAAATCTTGGTTTTTCAATATTCTTTATTGGTTTTCAATTATAACATCGAAAGAGGGGGAACAATACTTGAAAGGAAAGCTTGGAAATACTAAGATGTTGAGTCAAAGGTGGGGTAAAAGACATAAGGGAAGTAGTGGGGGGAAAGGGGAGGGGGGGTCAGGGAAGGGGGGGGCACAAGTCAGTAGGTAAATGGGGGGGGGGTTAGAGGGAATGTGTTGCTGGTCACTTCCGTTTGAGCCACAGAGAGATAGTATATTATGAAGAAGGTCAGTTTGCAGTTATTGGTTTGAATTCCAAAAAGAAACATGGGATAGATTCCCTATTTTTTGTTGTTAATATAAGTTATCCTTGTTATTGTTGGCCTATTATTTCTGAATGCTCTTTAAGTATTCCTTACAGTGGTTCCAGTTAGTCATGGTTTCCTTATTTTGATTTTTCATTAAGCACGATAGTCTATCCAAATCCATGAATTCTATAACTTTTTTGGTCCATTCGTCAGCCGTGGGGGTTTCTTTTGTTTTCCATTTTTGGGCTATTAGTATCCTAGCTCCCGAGGCAAGATAGAAGAAGATTTTTTCCTCATTTTTGTTCAGGCAGAGGTCTGTTATGTTCAGTAGGTAGTGCTCCGGCTTCATTGTTAGACTTGTTTTGATTATCTTTTGTGCGTGTTTATGAACAGCTAGCCAAAATTTTTGGATTTCCTTGCAATCCCAGAACATGTGATAATAAGTTCCTTTCTCTCTCCTGCATTTCCAGCATAGATTATTCTGGTTTTTGTTGATCTTGGATAGCAGAGTTGGTGTTAGATGCCATCTGTAGAACATTTTGTGGCAATTTTCTATGATGGTAGTAGCTTTAGAGAGTTTGTTAGTCTTTTTCCAGGCTAGCTCCCATTCTCTGAGTCTTATAGGTCTTCCCAAGTCCCTCGCCCATTTGTTCATAGTTTCTTTTATCAATTCTTGTTCGTTGCTCCATTCGAGCAGGCATCTATATAATGTCGTAATCACCTTTTTTTCTTTTTTCATTACTTTTTCCCAAACGGTATCAGACTCATTGAATCCTTTTTTACAGTCTTCCTTGTAGCATTCTTTTGCTTGTAGATAGTGGAACCAACCTACTTCCTCTTCCGATTCCCTAAGTTCGTCTATAGATTTAAGATGCCAATGATTATGGTCTTTCTTTAATAATTGGTAGTAATTGAGCCATTTATTTCTGGGTAGTTCTTTCTTATGGAAGGCCTCCGATGGCGACACCCACATGGGTGTTTTCGTATAAAGATAATTCTTGTATTTTTTCCATACCTTTAGGAGCGCTGATCTGATGTAATGATTATTAAATGATCTTTCTACTTTATCTTTCTCATACCAAAGGTATGCGTGCCATCCCCTTCTCGTATCCCAGCCTTCCAGAGTAAGAATCCTCTTGGGCTCTAGTGAAGCCCATGCCACAGTCCAAGATAAGGCGCATGCCTCAAAGTACAGCAATAGGTCCGGCATTGCCAGACCACCTCTGCTCTTCGCATCGGTAAGGGCTTTGAATTTGACCCTGGGTTTCTTCCCATCCCAGACGAAGCTCAGAATATCTTTGTTCCATTTTTTGAAACATGTATTATTTTTGATGATCGGTATCGTCTGAAATAGGAAGATCATCCTAGGTAATACACTCATTTTAACAACCGAGATTCTCCCTAACCAGGAGAGGTTGAGATATTTCCAGTTTTTAATTTTCTTTCGGATATTTTCCCATGTCTTCTCGTAATTGTCTTTGAACAGACTTGCGTTTGATCCCGAGATGGTGATTCCTAGATATTTATATTTCTTGACTATTTCTAGTCCCGTCTCTTCCGTGATCTTAGCCTTCTTCTCTACAGTAACATTTTTAGTTAATATTTTGGTTTTACTTCTATTTATCTTGAGACCCGCTAATTGTCCGAATTTTTCTATCTTCGATAGCCATTTAGGAACAAGTTCCGCTGGATTTTCCATGATGCATACAACATCATCTGCGAAAGCTTGAACTTTATATACCTCAGAGGCAATCTTTGTTCCTTTCAGAGCGTCATCAGATCTTAAATCGTCTAAAAGGATTTCCAGGACCAGTATAAACAATAAGGGGGACAGAGGGCAGCCTTGTCTGACTCCCTTTTGTATATTGATTTTATCTGTGTGTTGTCCGTTTACAATTATTTTTGCTGATTGGTTGGAGTAAATGGATTGTATTATGTTTATTATCTGATGACCTGCGTCCATTTCTTTTAATGTATGGATTAGGAAGTCCCAACTGGTGTTGTCGAATGCCTTCTCGGCGTCAACGAAGAGAAGGCCTAATTCCTTTTGTCTGTTCTTTTCGTAGTATTCTACAACATTTAGAATGCATCTTATATTGTCCCTCATTTTTCTGTTAGGGAGAAATCCCCTTTGGTCATCCTTGATTCTTACTTTGAGTACTTCTTTAAATCTGTTAGCAATGACGCTTGCGAAGATCTTGTAGTCGCAGTTAAGTAGTGAAATGGGACGATAGTTTCTGACATTAGTGGAGTCTGTATTATCTTTATGCAACAGTGTTATGAAGGCTTCTTTCCATGATTCCGGCAAATCCCTCCCTTCTCTTGTGTTGTTCATAATCTCATTTAAATATGTTACTAGTTCTTCTTTGTGGATTTTGTAATATTGTGCCGGGAAGCCATCCGGCCCTGGAGCTTTGTTGCCTGGTGTATTGTCTATTGCTTTGTATACTTCTTCTTCTTTAATCGGCGCGTTTAGGAGCTCTCTTTCCTTTTCGGATATTCTAGATAGTTTTTGGTTCGAGATGAATGCAATTATATCTTCTTTTTTGGCCAGGTCTTTCTTGTAGAGTTTTTTATAAAATTCCCTAAATTGCTTGGCAATGTCTCTTTCATTTGTGTAGTTTTTTCCCTTTTCTGTTATCAGTGTTATCATTCTTTGCTGTTTTTTCTTGGCCAGTTTCCTTGCAAGGAACTTGCCGGGTTTGTTTGCTTCCGAAAAGTACTGTGCTTTTAGGTACTTCAGGTTTCTAGCCATTAGATTTATCTGAGCTGCATTCGTTTCTTTTCTTAGTAGCTCAACTTCCAGGAGTACTTTTTTGTTTTTTGGTTGTTTCTTAAGTTGGTTCTCTTTTTCTTGTAGTTTTTCTGCCAGTTTCGCCTGTTCTTCTCTCCTTTTCTTATTTTTAATAGCGCCCTGTTGAATATAATGGCCCCGCATGACAGCCTTGCTGGCCTCCCAGACTATCTCCAGTCTAGTACCTTTGTCTATGTTGTTCTCGAAGAAGTTTTTTAATGTTTTTTTACTAAGCTCTATGTCTTCTTCTTGTTTGACTAAGGATTCATTTAGTTTCCACCTCCTGCTTCGCGAGCCAATTTTTATTTCTATTTTTAGCGGGCAATGGTCGGTGGTAGTTCTTGTGAGTATTTTAACTTTTTTAGTTTTAACTGCTAACAGACTGGTTATCCAGCACATGTCAATACGGGTCCAGGTATGGTGTCTTGCTGAGTAGAAAGTGTAGTCTTTTGCTTCTGGATTTTTAAGCCTCCAAATGTCATGCAGGCCTAGATCTTTTTTCAGTTGTAGAAAATTTTGCGGGAGCATTCCACATTTTGCTTTTTTCTGTGTCTTGTCCATCCTATTGTCCAACACTCCATTAAAGTCACCTACCACCACCAAATTATCGCACAGATGTTCTGTTATTTTGCTTCTCAGCTGTTTTACAAATGAGGTTTTTGCTCCATTGGGGGCGTAGATGTTACATACTAGTATACTCAAATTGTTGGCTTGTATTTTGACTCCAATCATCCGCCCCTCATTGTCTTTAAAAGCTAACTCGGGTCCTAAGTTTTCTTTTATGTATAGAGCTACCCCTCTCTTTTTTTCTAGCGCAGAGGAATAAAATAATTTCCCCAGATATTTATTTTCTAAATGTGCACTATGTTTTTGAGCTATGTGTGTTTCTTGAATCGCGATAATATCACACTTGAGACTTTGGAGTTGGTGAAAAATAGATTTTCTTTTATTGGGTGCATTTAATCCATTGACATTGTTAGATATGATCCTCAGATCCATTTTTAATATTCGAGTCTATCAAGTCCTTCCTTGTTTGGTTTCTGGGATATTGTTTGGCATAGTCCTCCGGTGATGTGTGTCTAGCCCTTTTTTCTCCTTTTTTCATTCCTGGTTCTCCTGAGTCATCCATGGGTTCTGTGTCATTCTCTTCCAGCTCGGTATCATCGTTTTTGGGTGGGTCTCTCCTGTATGTTTTTCCGTCCTGTTCCTGTCCTCTGGTAATTTTTTGGTAGAAGGATTTCGCCTTTTCCACCGAAGTTATCCATACTTTGTCGCCTTTTACAGTAGCCATTAGCCCTTCCTTCCTTTCCCATCGGAATTTGATTTGTTGTTTCTTGAGTTCGTCGGTTAAAAAGTAGTATGGCTTCCTCTTGCTCATAGTGACGGCTGGTACTTCTCTTATAATGGCAATTTTCTTGCTTTTGTAGTATGTCGGTTGTTTGGCGTTATTTTTCAATATCTGATCTCTTAGGTGTTTCCTTGTTAGGCGTACTACAATGTCTTGTGGCGTTCCATTTTTCTTAGCGTAATTAGTTGGTATCCGGTAGACTCTATCTATGTTTGAGTCCATCTCTTCTATTGGTCTATTTAGTATTTTGGAGGTTATTTCTGCTATTATGCCTCTTAAGTTTTCCTGTTCGTCTTCTTCGATGTTCCTAATTCTCAATTGGTACTCAGTCTCTTTTGTTTCCATCATTTCTTGCTGTCTGGTGATTCTAGCTGAAATTGCTTCCAGGGTGTCCAATCTTTTTGTGCATCTCTCCTGAGTTTTTTTCTGGGCTAGGCTGTCCTTTTTCATTACACTTATTTCCTTTTGCATTCCATCTATTTCTTTTTTAAAAGTTGATAGCTCTTCTTTAATCTCTTCTTTCACTTTTCCCATTTCCTCCTGTATCAGTTTTTCCATCCTGGCCTGTTGCTTTTCTTGTGAGGTCTTCATTTTTTCTTGAGTTTCTTGTAGCTTAGTTTGTGCCTCCTGCATCTTCACTTGAGTTTCCTGTATTTTTACTAGTTGCGCCATTAGATCCTGTAGTGATGGTTCATTCTCTTTTGGGGGTGGTTCGCCCTGTAGCGAATGTCGTCTTTGAGTCAGTAGTTTGCTTTGTTTTGCAATGCTAGGTTTTTCCATCTCTGGTTGCTTGTTCTTCTAGTTAGCTGGATGTCTTGCTTTTGTTACTTTAAGTTCAGTTAGTTCACTTCTCAAAAATTCAAAGTAATGCCCTTTAATTTTCTTGAGATTCTGAAGTTGGTTTTATTCTTGGAATCTGCTTATTTTGTTTTGTTTCTTCCAGTTCTTATTGCCTTCCTGCCTCATATGATTTATTTGTGTCACATTTGTTTTCCCAATATTTGAGTAACAAAGTTGGTTCAAATAGAATAAATTGTTGTATGATGTTTCCTCTAGTTAACACTTTTTATGCTACGTTACACTTAGGGTTTTATATTTTGCTGATACATAGCTGGACAAAGCTTAAGTTTTATTTACATATCTAATAAAGGTTCTTAACATTGGTATATGTATGAGTAAATATACAGCTGTATGTCTATGGCAATATTATATATTATATATATTATATAATTATTTCTATTTGGTAGGTATATTAAGAATACAATTGGAGGGAAGACCAAACTATAAAGAAAGAGTAAAAATTGAGGCTTGATTTACTCACGTAGTCAATGCGTAGACATCTGGCTATACTTTTATCACTTGCATTCTCCAAGTCTGTGATATTATCTTCTTTCAGTCCTTTGTTGTCTGATAAGGGTTAGGGTTAGTCCTTTTTGTGTAATTTTATTTGCTTGGCTCAATTCGAGTATCCTTTCTTGAAGGTCGTGGCGCTTTGGTTGTTTTCCTAGATAAGAAAGAAGAAAGAAAGAAAAAAAAAAAAAAAAAAAAGAGAGGGAGGGAGAGAAACCACTGAAGGAAGGAAAGATGAAAAAGAAAAAAGAGGAAAAAGAGAAAAAAAAAGGGAAAGAAGAGATGGGAGAAAGGGGGAGAAAGGGGGGAGGGAGAGAAAGAAAAGAAAAAAAAAAAAGAAAAAAAGAAAAAAAAAAAAGAAAAAGAAAAAAGGGAGAGAGAGGAGGCCGCTGGTTGTCCCTCGTTGGGGGTTATCTAGTCCCTTGTCTCCGTTGTCCGTCTACGACCCCTTGCTGCCTCGGCGCATCAGTGCCAGCACTTCGTGGCTGAAGTGTTGGCGGGTCCGTGGGGGGAGGTGCAATGTTCCTTGCGGAGTGGTATTGTAAAGTATGGGTTGAGGATTCTTCCTCTCCCTTCTCCTCCTTGACTTGTCTCCGCGTTTTACTTTACAGGGTTGACTTGTCCCCTTCTCCTCTCCTTCTCTTGCCCCTTCTCCCTTCTCTTCAACCCTTCAACACTGCTGGCTTCTTTGTTTTGTCCCTTATTTGCTTCTTTTTACTGCACTTCTCTGCTTTTCGGCTTTTGGTTTCTGGCAGCGCTCGGCAGCGGCTTGCCTGCTCACACTAGCAGGAGTGGCCGCCGATACAGCCGTTGTGGACGCCGAACGCTTCTCTCTCCTCTCTCCTCTCGCGTCTCTCGCTCTCCCCGCGTTCCGCGTCCCGTTGTTGGCAATCCGGTAGGTCTTACTGGTATGTTCCAAGACCACTGTAGTTTATGCTGAAATTAAACCAATTTCTTTTATCCTCTGTGCCCTTTAATTTCCTTTAAGTTCTATTTGTTAATTGCTTGTTTCTGTCCTATTGCTTGAATGGGGCAGAAGGCTTGCATGTCGTCCTTTGCAGTCCGGCGTCTTTCCCCTGGGGACGCTCCTTGAGGGCTTCTGGGGGGGTTTCTAAGGGGTCTTTCTGGTCCCCTTCTCACCCCTCGAGCTTGCCACTGAAGGTGGGTTGCCAACCCGACTACTTCTGCCGCGGTTGGGGAGATTTCTATACTCTCCAGACCCCTTATTGGGGGAAGAATCAGTCCCCTGAGCTTGGAGCTCAGAGTTCTGCTGCTGCCTCCATGTTGCCTCCACCGGAAGTCCATATATTCGAGTTTTGCAAAATCTTGAATCTTCTTGGACCTGAGCAATCAATCAATCAATCAATCCATCAGGGATGGATTGATTTGTGCAATAGTTTGAATTGATCTTTAGTTCTTAATGTTTTCAAATGGTTGTGCATAATCCCTGGTGGCTCAAAATGCAATAGCTAATGGACCTGAGCAATCGATCAATCAATCAATCAATCAATCAATCAATCAATCAATCAGGGAGTGATTGATTTGTGCAATAGTTTTAATTCATCTTTAGTTCTTAATGTTTCCAAATGGTTGGGCACCATCCCTGGTGGCTCAAAATGCAATAGCTAATGGACCTGAGCAATTGATCGATCAATCAATCAATCAATCAATCAAATAATCAGGGATTAATTGATTTCCGCAATAGTTTTAATTGATCTTTAGTTCTTAATGTTTCCAAACAGTTGTGCATCATCCCTGGTGGCTCAAAATGCAATAGCTAAGGGACCTGAGCAATCAATCAATCAATCAATCAATCAATCAGGGATGGATTGATTTGTGCAATAGTTTTAATTGATCTTTAGTTATTAATGTTTCCACATGGTTGGTCATCATCCCTGGTGTCTCAAAGTGCAATAGCTAAAGGACCTGAGCATTCGATAAATCAATCAATCAATCAATCAATCAATATCAATCAATCAGGGATGGATTGATTTGTGCAATAGCTTTAATTGATCTTTAGTTCTTAATGTTTCCACACGGTTGGTCATCATCCCTGGTGGCTGAAACAGCAATAGCTAAAGGACCTGAGCAATCGATCGATCAATCAATCAATCAATCAAGATTGATTGACTTGTGAAATAGTTTTAATTAATATTTAGTTCTTAATGTTTCCAAAAAGTTGTGCATCATCCCTGGTGGCTAAATATGCAATAGCTAAAGGACCTGAGCAATCAATTAGTCAGTCAATCAACCAGACATTGGGGACTGATTGACTTATGCAATAGTTTTAATTGCTCTTTAGTTCTTAATGTTTCCAAACAGTTGTGCATCATCCCTGGTGGCTCAAGGCGCAATATCTAAAGGACCTGAGCAATCTATTGATCAATCAATCAATCAATCAATCAAGGATTGATTTGTGCAATAGTTTTAATTGATCTTTAGTTCTTAATGTTTCCAAATGGTTGGGCATCATCCCTGGTGGACCAAAATGCAATAGCTAATGGACCTAATCAATCAATCAATCAATCAATCAATCAATCAGTCAATCGGGGATTGATTGACTTATGCAATAGTTTAAATTGTTCTTTAGTTCTTAATGTTTCCAAACAGTTGAGCATCATCCCTGGTGGCTAAATATGCAATAGCTAAAGGACCTGAGCAATCAATCAGTCAGTCAATCAACCAAACATTGGGGATTGATTGACTTATGCAATAGTTTTAATTGCTCTTTAGTTCTTAATGTTTCCAAATGGTTGGGCATCATCCCTGGTGGATCAAAATGCAATAACTAATGGACCTGAGTAATCGATCAATCAATCAATCAATCAATCAATCAATCAATCAATCAATCAGGGATAGATTGATTTGTGCAATAGTTTGAATTGATCTTTAGTTCTTAATGTTTCCAAATGGTTGTGCATCATCCTTAGTGGCTCAAAATGCAATAGTTAATGGACCTGAGCAACCGATACATCAATCAATCAATCAATCAATCAATCAATCAATCAGGGATTAATTGATTTGTGTAATAGTTTAAATTGATCTTTAGTTGTTAATGTTTCCAAATAGTTGTGCATCACCCTTGGTGGCTCAAAATGCAGTAGCTAATGGACCTGAGCAATCAATCAATCAATCAATCAATCAGGGATTGATTGATTTGTGCAATAGTTTTAATTGATCTTTAGTTCTGAATGTTTCCAAATAGCTGTGCATCATCCTTGGTGGCTCAAAATGCAATAGCTAATGGACCTGAGCAATCAATTAATTAATCAATCAGGGATGGATTGATTTGTGCAATAGTTTTAATTCATCTTTAGTTCTTAATGTTTCCAAACAGTTGTGCATCATCCCTGGTGGCTCAAAGTGTAATAGCTAAAGGACCTGAGCAATCTATTGATCGATCAATCAATCAATCAATCAATCAATCAATCAATCAGGGATTGATTGATCTATGCAATAGTTTAAATTGTTCTTTAGTTCTTAATGTTTCCAAACAGTTGTGCATCATCCCTGGTGGCTCAAATGCAATAGCTAAAGGACCTGAGCAATCAATCAATCAATCAATCAATCCCTGATTGTGCAATTGTTTTGTGAAATAGTTTTAATTTATCTTCAGTTCTTAATGTTTCCAAACAGGTGTGCATCATCCCTGGTGGCTCAAAATGCAATAGCTAATGGACCTGAGCAATCAATCAATCAATCAATCAATCAATCGGGGATGGATTGATTTGTGAAATAGTTTTAATTGATCTTTAGTTCTTAATGTTTCCAAATACTTCTGCATCATCCCTGGTGGCTCAAAATGCAATAGCTAAAGGACCTGAGCAATCAATCAATCAATCAATCAAGGATTGATTGACTTGTGAAATAGTTTTAATTGATATTTAGTTCTTAATATTTCCAAACAGTTGTGCATCATCCCTGATGGCTCAAAGTACAATAGCTAAAGGACCTGAGAAATCGATCAATCAATCAATCAGGGATTGATTGACTTGTGAAATAGTTTTAATTGATCTTTAGTTCTTAATTATTCCAAACACTTGTGCATTATCCCAAAGTGTAATAGCTAAAAGACCTGAGCAATCTATTGATCAATCAATCAATCAATCAATCAGGGATTGATTGATTTGTGCAATAGGTTTAATTGATCTTAAATGTTTCCAAAAAGTTGAGCATCATCCCTGGTGGCTCAAAATGCAATAGCTAACGGACCTGAGCAATCAATCAATCAATCAGGGAGTGATTGATTTGTGAAATAGTTTTAATTGATCTTTTGTTCTTAATGTTTCCAAATGGTTGGGCATCATCCCTGGTGGCTCAAAATGCAATAGCTAAAGGACCTGAGCAATTGATCAATCGATCAATCGATCAATCGATCAATCGATCAATCGATGCAATAGTTTGAATTGATCTTTAGTTCTTAATGTTTCCAAACACTTGTGCATCATCCCTGGTGGCTCAAAGTGTAATAGCTAGAGGACCTGAGCAATCTATTGATCAATCAATCAATCAATCAATCAATCAGGGAGTGATTGATTTGTGCAATAATTTTAATTAATCTTTAGTTCTTAATGTTTCCAAAAAGTTGTGCATCATCCCTGGTGGCTCAAAATGCAATAGCTAAAGGACCTGATCAATCAATTGATGGATCAATCAATCAATCAGGGATATTATCCTCGCCCAATAGGCCTTGCCCAGGTCGGCTTCTAAATCCTTCTGTCCAAGGTGCTGAAAAGAATTTGAGGACAGATTTCAGTAATTTGCAGATAAGTTTTCAGCTGCATTGTTTACAGATTCTAGGCTGCCTTTTAGTCCCAGTTTTGTGGATATAAATGGAGATCTCAGCAGCAGTAGCAGCAGCAGCGTTGTTTTTGCAATTGAGGCAACTTCCTGTTTACTTCCTCTTTTAGAAATAGAACTCTCAATGGGCAAAGTACATTTGGAAGTGTTCTTTTTGTGGGAGGGTTTTTTGTGTGGTATCTTTTGACCCCTGGGACCTCTAGTTCCTGCAGTCAGGTGTCCAGCTATCAGAAATGCCTCCTTATTAATGGAGGTAGGACTAGATTTCTATGCTGGATTTCGTATCACAAAATCACAAGTCGAACACTTCCCAAGCGTCTAGGACTGTGTGATGTATTTTCAAATGATGCGTGCAGATCCAAGTCAAGAGGCCTGAGGCTGTCGGGAATTATGGGAGTTGAAGTCCAAAGCACCTGTTGGGAGGGCCAAAGTTTGCCCAGGCCTGTCATAGAGTCTCAACCAATTCAACCTAGTTTGTAGCAACCACAAAAACAAAGTTTCTGGAGCAGAACAGCTACTTTCAAAGTAAGCACGGCACAATTAAAGAAGAAATGACATTTTTGATTTATTTTTCAAATTTTGTTACCTAGTGTAATTTGATTTTTCCAGTCTGATGGCCATTCTTGTGTTTTCCATATTTGCTGGCATATGGCATGCATCACCTTGACAGCATCATCTTTTAAGATTTTAAACAGTTCAGCTGGGATCCCGTCGTCTCCTGCTGCCTTGTTGTTAGCAGTGCTTCTTAAGGCCCATTCCACCTCACTCCTCAGGATGTCTGATTCTAATTCATTCACCACACCATCAAAACTATCTCAAGATCCTGCAAGGATCCTGCAAGGATAATGCTCAAGATCCTGCAAGGAAGACTCCAGCAAGACATGGAGCGAGAGTTGCCAGATGTTCAAGCTGGGTTTAGAAAAGGCAGAGGAACGAGAGACCAGATTGCCAATATCCGGATGCTGGAGAATGGAGAAAGGCAGGGAGTTTCAGAAAAACATCTACTTCTGCTTCATTGACTCTTCTAAAGCCTTTGACTGTGTAGATCATAATAAATGGTGGCAAGTTCTTGGTGGGATGGGCATCCCAAGCCCCCTTCCCTCTCTCCTGAGGAATCTGTCCAAGGACCAAGTAGCAACAGTCAGAACTGACCACGGAACAACAGACTGGTTCAAGATTGGGAAAGGCGTACGGCAAGGCTGCATCCTCTCACCCAACCTTTTTAACGTGTATGCAGAACACATCATGCGAGGATGTGCGGGGCTGGATGAATGCAAAGCTGGGGTGAAAATGGCTGGAAGAAACATTAACAACCTCAGATATGCAGATGACACCACTCTGATGGCCGAAAGCGAGGAGGAGCTGAGGAGCCTTCTCATCAAGGTGAAAGAAGAAAGCGCAAAAGCCGGGTTGCAGCTAAACGTCAAAAAAACCAAGATTATGGCAACAAGAATGATTGACAACTGGAAAATAGAGGGAGAAAACGTGGAGGCCGTGACAGACTTTGTATTTCTAGGTGCAAAGATTACTGCAGATGCAGACTGTGGCCAGGACATCAGAAGACGCTTCCTTCTTGGGAGGAGAGCAATGTCCAGTCTCGATAAAATAGTGAAGAGTAGAGACATCAGACTGGCAACAAAGATCCGCCCAGTCAAAGCCATGGTATTCCCTGTAGCCACCTACGGATGTGAGAGTTGGACCTTAGGGAAGGCTGAGCGAAGGAAGATCGATGCTTTTGAGCTGTGGTGTTGGAGGAAAGTGCTGAGAGTGCCTTGGACTGCGAGAAGATCCAACCAGTCCATCCTCCAGGAAAGAAAGCCCGGCTGCTCGTTGGAGGGAAGGAGACTAGAGACAAAGCGGAAGTCCTTTGGCCACATCCTGAGGAGACAGCAAAGCCTAGAGAAGGGAATGATGCTGGGGAAAGTGGAAGGCAAAAGGAAGAGGGGCCGACCAAGGGCAAGATGGATGGATGGCATCCTTGAAGTGACTGGACTGACCTTGAAGGAGCTGGGGGTGGTGACGGCCGACAGGGAGCTCTGGCGTGGGATGGTCCATGAGGTCACGAAGAGTCGGAGACGACTGAACGAATGAACAACAACAGTGTAATTTGAACATTATGGACCAGCAACTTCATATCACCAAACTGAGCAGCGTTCAATATCTCGCATTGCCTCAACTTCACAATTTGAACCCAAAGCTGAAGGTTCCTCCAAAGGAGCAATGGCCAGGCAAAGCTCTTTCTCGTGGCCAGCTTCTCTCTTCCTTGGACTGCAAGCAACAAGGCAATCCATGCGCTCTGAGCGCTTCAGCAAAACCGGCACCAGATGTTCCCTTAATCAGATCTCCATTTTGCCGCTTTTAACTACGTTATGAATTAAGGTCTCTCTTCTAGGAGGCAAGAACAGATGCCTGGCGCTCACTGCGTGCAACCGGCATGTGACAACCCCAGCTGGCAACCTCGCCCGGCCGCAGAGTGACCAAGCCGCTGGCCAGTTCTCCTGTTCCGGCCACACTGTAATGGCTGAAAGGTGGGCGGGAGATGAGGCAAGAGTGTCATGATGCAGCTGATAAAGCCAATGTGATTCAAGGCTGCATCAAAATGACTATTAACGACTTAGATGAAGGGCTAGAAGGCAGGATCATCAAGTTTGCAGACGACACCAAATTGGGAGGGAGAGCCAAGACTCCAGAGGACAGGAGCAGGATTCAAAACGATCTTGACAGATTAGAGAGATGATGGGCCAAAATTAACAAAATGAAGTTCAACAGTGACAAATGCAAGATACTCCACTTTGGCAGGAAAAACAAAATGCAAAGATACAAAATGGGGGCTGAGGCCTGGCTCGAGAGCAGTACGTGTGAAAAAGATCTTGGAGTCCTCATGGACAACAAGTTAAACATGAGTCAACAATGTGATGTGGCGGCAAAAAAAGCCAATGGGATTTTGGCCTGCTTCAATAGGAGCATAGAGTCTAGATCTAGGGAAGTCATGCTATCCCTCTATTCTGTTTTGGTTAGACCACACCTGGAATATTGTGTCCAATTCAGGGCTCCAAAATTGAAGAGAGATATTGACAAGCTGGAATGTGTCCAGAGGAGGGCGACTAAAATGATAAAAGGTCTGGAGTACAAGCCCTATGAGGAGCGGCTTAAGGAGCTGGGCATGTTTAGCCTGAAGAAGAGAAGGCTGAGAGGAGATATGATGAGTGCCATGTATAAATATGTGAGAGGAAGCCACAGGGAGGAGGAGGAAGCAAGCTTGTTTTCTGCTTCCTTGGAGACTAGGACGCAATGGAACAATGGCTTCAAACTACAAGAAAGGAGTTTCCACCTGAACTTGAGGAAGAACTTCCTGACTGTGAGAGCCATTCAGCAGTGGAACTCTCTGCCCCAGAGTGTGGTGGAGGCTCCTTCTTTGGAAGCTTTTAAACAGAGGCTGGATGGCCATCTGTTGGGGGTACTTTGAATGCAATTTTCCTGCTTCTTGGCAGAATGGGGTTGGACTGGATGATGGCCCACGAGGTCTCTTCCAACTCTAGGATTCTATGATTCTAATTCAGAGAGGATCTGAACAAGCTGGAAGGTGTCCAGAGAAGAAGAACCAAAATGTCCAAAGATCTGGAAACTATGAATCCCCATGAAGCAAGGCTATGGAGGCTGAAAATGTTTAGCTTGGAGAAGAGTCCTCGAATCCTAGAGTCGTAAGAGACCTGGTGGGCCATCCAGTCCAACTCCATTCTGTCAAGAAGGAGGAAAATCATATTCAAAACACCCCCAACTGATGGCCATCCAGCCTCTGCTTCAAAGCGTCCAAAGAAGGAGACTCCACCACACTCTGGGGCAGGAAGAGAGTTCCACTGCTGAACAGCTCTCACAGTTAGGATGTTCTTCCTCATGAGATAGAAAAATATATGAGATAGTTGAGACAGATATAAATATAGATATAGATAGATAAGGTAGACAGATCTGATAGATAGATGAGATATATGATAGATAGATAGATAGATAGATAGATAGATAATAGATAGAGATAATGAGAGATAGATAGATGAGATAGGGATAGATATATATGAGATAGACAGATGAGATAGATAGATAATGGATAGATGATTGATAGGTACATAGATAGATAAATAGATAGATGAGATAGACAGATGAGATAGACAGATAGATAGATAATAAATAGAGATAAATGATGATGATAGATGATGATAGATAGATAGATTAGATAGACAGATGAGATAGAGAGATGGATAGATAAATAGATCATATATAGAGATAGATAGATAGATAGATAGATAGATAGATAGAATTAGATGATTGATAGGTACATAGATAGATAGATAGATAGATAGATAGATAGATAGATAGATAGATAGATAATAGAGTTAGACGATAGATAGATAGATAGATAGATAGATAGATAGATAAGACAGATATAGATATATGAGATGGACAGAGAGATAAATAGATAGATTATAGATAGATGAGATAGAGATAGAGATAGATGAGATAGGTGATAGGTAGGTAGGTAGATAGATAGATAATAGATAGTTAGATGATAAATAGATGAGCTATATGATAGATAGATAAGATAAGATAAGATGGATGAGAGAGAGATAGAGAGAGATATAGATGATAGATAGATGAGATAGAGATAGATTTTTTTTTGTCGTGTCAGGAGTGACTCCTGGTGTGAGAGAATTGGCCGTCTGCAAGGACGTTGCCCAGGGGACGCCTGGATGATTTGATGTTTTTTAAATCATCCTTGTGGGAGGCTTCTCTCATGTCCCCGCATGAGGAGCTGGAGCTGATAGAGGGAGCTCATCTGCCTCTCCCCGGATTCGAACCTGCCACCTGTCGGTCTTCAGTCCTGCTGGCACAGGGGTTTAGCCCACTGCACCACCGGGGGCTCCTATAGCTATAGATGAGATAGACAGTAGATAGGTAGGTAGGTAGGTAGATAGATAGAATTAGATGATAGATAGAGATAGATGATAGATAGACAGACAGACAGACAGACAGCTAGAGCTAGAGATAGATGATATTTAACACTATGTAATAAAATTTGAAAAAGTTTATGTTCCTGGTTTAAAAGAGTTACTTCCTGTTTAATTGTGTAGTCCTTCCTTTGAAAGGAGCCCCTAGTGGGGCAGCGGGTTAAAGCGCTGAGCTGCTGACCTTGTTGACCAAAAGATCGCAAGTTTGAATCTGGGGAGGGAGGTGAGCTTCCACTACCAACCTAGCAGTTCAAAAATATGCTTCTGCCAACCAAGCAGTTAGAAAACATGCAGATGTGAGTAGATCAATAGCTACCGCTCCGGCAGGAAGGAAATGGTGCTCCATGCAGTCATGCCTGCCACATGACCTTGGAGGTGTCTATGGACAACACCAGCTCTTCGGTTTAGAAATGGAGATGAGCACCACCCTCCAGATTTGGACACGACTGGACTTAATGTCAGGGGGGAACCTTTACCCTTTACCTTTACCCTCTTTTGAAAGTAGTTGTTCTACTCCAGAAAAGTCATTTTAGTGATTCAGTTCGTTGAGATTTCATGAGATATTCATTGAAAAATGTGCTGCAAGATAGATATAGATATATATGAGATAGACAGATGAGATAGATAGATAGATAGATAGACAGTTGAGATAGACAGACAGATAGATAATAAATAGAGATAGATGATGATGATGATGATGATGATGATGATAGATAATGGATAGAGTTAGGCGATTGATAGGTACATAGGTAGATAAATAGATAGATGAGATAGACAGATGAGATAGAGAGATGGATAGATAAATAGATAATATATAGAGATTGATAGATAGGTAGATAATAGATAGAGTTAGATGATTGATAGGTAGATAGATAGATAGATAGATAGATAGATAGATAGATAGATAGATGAGATAGACATGAGATAGATAGATAATAGAGTAAGATGATAGATAGATAGATAGATAGATAGATAGATAGATAGATAGATAGATAATAGATAGAGTTAGATGATTGATAGGTACATAGATAGATAGATAGATAGATAGATAGATAGATAGATGAGATAGACATGAGATAGATAGCTAGCTAGCTAAATAGATAGATAGATAATAGAGTTAGATGATTGACAGGTACATAGATAGATAGATAGATAGATAGATAGATAGATAGATGAGATAGACAAAAACCAAAGTT
Organism: Anolis sagrei; assembly: GCF_037176765.1. Lineage (NCBI taxonomy): Eukaryota > Metazoa > Chordata > Lepidosauria > Squamata > Anolidae > Anolis > Anolis sagrei. The sequence continues at coordinate 4,135,816 of NC_090021.1, read as the reverse complement.
TTTACAGTTTAATAAACTTTCCTCATGTTTTTATGATAGAACCAATTAGGAAATGACATTTATAAACCAGGAAAAAATGGTGTTACAGAGTGTAACAGCTGCTCCATAATTTCTGTAGGAAACAGCTTTGCAGAACCGGGGTCAGTGAAGAAGAACACTAATATTAAATAATGGGGTGATCAATAGCAGCAGTGGGCAGCAGGAGAGGACCAGAAATACTCATCAGCCCAATAAGCCAATGAACAATTTCCGTCCTAGGAATTTGACGATTTATTCTCATTTTTAGCCATGACCAGAACTTGCAGTTTATAGCATTCTGTGATCGAAACACAGGCGTCTCTAATAAACATCAAGTGCTTAAGATAAATAAAGGGGGCGAAAAGGGCATTTCTCCTGACATTTCGCCTGCATCTATGGCAACCATCCTCAGAGGTAGTGAGGTCTGTTGGAATTAGGACAATGGGTATATATATCTGTGGAATGGCTGGGGTGGGGCAAAGAGCTCTTCTCTGCTGGAGCTAGGTGTGAATGTTTCAACTGACCACCTTCATTAGCATTTGAAGGCCTGGTTGAGCCTAGGAAAATCTTTTGTTGAGAGGTGTTAAGATGTGCCTGGTTGTTTCCTCTCGGAACGTGAAAGGCACTGCAGACTACTTCAACCAGAGAAGTAAGCCATAGCAGAGCACCTGATGAACCAGCCTTGACACAGCATATTATTTGAGAACACAGAAATGCTGGACCACTCTCACAACCACCATGTCAGATTACACAGAGAAGCCATTGAAATCCACAAGCATGTGGACAATTTCTACAGAAAGGAAGAGACCATGAAAATGAACAAAATCTGGCTACCAGTATTAAAAAACTCTAAAATTACAACAGCACAACAACAGAGAGGAAACAACCAGGCACATCTTAACACCTCTCAACAAAAGATTTTCCCAGGCTCAGGCAGGCCTTCAAATACTAATGAAGGTGGTCAGCTGAAACATTCACACCTACCTCTAGCAGGGAAGAGCTCCTTGCCCCACCCCAGCCATTCCACAGATATATAAACCCATTGTCCTACTTCCAACAGACCTCACTACCTCTGAGGATGCTTGCCATAGATGCAGGTGAAACGTCAGGAGAAATGCCTCTAGAACATGGCCATATAGCCCGAAAAAACCCACAAGAACCTAGTGATTCCAGCCATGAAAGCCTTCAACAATACATTGAAGCAGAGAGTGTTTGAGGACCGGGACATTCATAGGGATACAAAGGTGCTTGTTTATAAAGCTATTGTTCTCCCAACCCTGCTATACCGGGATTGTATTCTCCCAACCGGGACTGTGGCGCAGCTGGCTGGGTGTCAGTTGCATTAAAGATCACTACTGACCAAAAGGTCATGAGTTCGAAGCCAACCTGAGTTGGAGTGAGCTTCTGGCCAATTGTGTAGCTTGTTGTCGACCTTTGCAACCCTAAAGACAGTTGCACCTGTCAAGTAGGAAATTTAGGTACCACCTATGTGTGGGGAGGCTAATCAAAAAGAAAATTTATGAGGCCATAAAAAAAATCTCCAGCAAAAGCATGTGAAGAATGCGGAAAGTACTTCATCAGTGTCGAAAATAGACGTTGAAGTGACAGCTCCCCTGGTGGAATGTTAAATAGCCTCTGACTGTCTGTCTATATGTGTTGTGTGTTTAAGGCATTGAATGTTTGCCATGTATGTGTACATTGTAATCCGCCCTGAGTCCCCTGTGGGGTGAGAAGGGCGGAATATAACTACTGTAAACAAACAAACAAACAAATATACACCTGCGAGATGTGGACTGTCTATAGACGTCACATGCAACTCCTATACCGATTCCATCAGCGTTGCCTCCAAAACATCCTGCGAATCTCTTGGGAAGACAAGCAGACAAATGTCAGCATGCTGGAAGAAGAAGCAAAGACCACCAGCACTGAAGTGATGGTCCTCTGCCATCAACTCCGCTGGACCGGCCACGTTGTCCGGATGCCTGACCACCGTCTCCCAAAGCAGTTGCTCTACTCCGAACTCAAGAACGGGAAACGGAATGTTGGTGGACAGGAAAAGAGATTGAAAGATGGGCTCAAAGCAACCTTAAAAACTCTGGCATAGACACTGAGAACTGGGAAGCCCTGGCTCTTGAGCGCTCCAGCTGGAGGTCAGCTGTGACCAGCAGTGCTGCAGAATTTGAAGAGGCATGAATGGAGGGTGAAAGAGAGAAAAATGCCAAGAGGAAGGCGCATCAAGCCAACCCTGACTGGGACCGCCTTCCACCTGGAAACTGATGCCGTCACTGTGGGAGAACATGTGGGTCATGAATAAGGTTCCACAGTCACCTACGGACCCAATCTTGGCAGACAATCCTACTCAGACAACGAGGGATCACCTAAGTAAAGTTTTTGGGTGCATCTACACCAGTCATGGGCAAACTTCAGCCCTCCAAGTGCTTTGGACTTCAACTCCCACAATTCCTGGCCTTAGGCCCCTTCCTTTTTCTTTTCCTTCTCTTCTTCCACTTCAGTGGCTGAGGGGGAACTAATGCAGTTTGACACCATGCCTCAATGCTATGGAATCACGGGAGCTGTCGTTTGCATTCTTTGGCAGAGAAGACTAAAGACCTTGCAAAAGTACAAGCCCAATGATTCCCTAGCATTGAACGATGGCAGTTAAAGTGGTGTCAAACCACATTCGTTCCACACCATAAATGCACCCTGAAGTGTCTTATGCAACTCTTCACACACTCTTGCTTGCTGTGTATTCTCCTAAAATGTGTGAGAGACATGATGATGGCAACACATTTTCACCTCCTTCTCAAATGTTGCTTTTTCAGTCTGTCTGGGGAGTGGACACATGGCAGACAGCGTTTTGGGGAGGGACTTCTCCATTCACATTGCTTGAGTTCTCCTTTTTTCTTGCAAGTGTCAGCTACTTTTGCTCCAGGGTCAAAATGAAAAAAGCAGAACCGAACAGGATAGGGACAGAGATGGTGTTGCAAGAGCCAGAGCCTCAGGAAGGCCTCTTTTCTTCATCTACAGCTCTCCTTGTGAGTGGAGAGGTCCCAAGTGAACATTTTTTGTGTAGTATCTGGTGATAAAATGAAGTTCAACAGGGACAAATGCAAGAGACTCCACTTAGGCAGAAAAAACGAAATGCAAAGATACAGAATGGGGGACGTTGCCTGGCTCGAGAGCAGTACGTGTGAAAAAGATCTTGGAGTCCTCGTGGACAGGAAGTTGAACATGAGCCAACAATGTGAAGTGGTGGCAAAAAAAGCCAATGGGATTTTGGCCTGCATCAAGAGGAGCATAGTGTCTAGATCTAGGGAAGTCATGCTCCCCATGCTCTATTCTGCTCTGGTTAGACCACACCTGGAATATTGTGTCGAATTCTGGGCACCACAATTCAAGAGAGATATTGACAAGCTGGAATGTGTCCAGAGGAGGGTGACTAAAATGATCAAGGGTCTGGAGAACAAGCCCTATGAGGAGTGGCTTAAGGAGCCGGGCATGTTTAGCCTGAAGAAGAGAAGGATGAGAGGAAATATGTTGACAAGCTGGAATGTGTCCAGAGGAGGGTGACTAAAATGATCAAGGGCCTGGAGAACAAGCCCTATGAGGAGCGGCTCAGGGAACTGGGCATGTTTAGCCTGAAGAAGAGAAGGCTGAGAGGAGATATGATAGCCATGTATAAATATGTGAGAGGAAGCCACAGGGAGGAGGAGGGAGCAAGCTTGTTCTCTGCTTCCTTGGAGACTAGGACACAATGGATCAATGGATTCAAACTAAAAGAGAGGAGATTCCATCTGAACATGAGAGCCATTCAGCAATGGAACTCTCTGTCCCGAGGGAGTGTGGTGGAGGCTCCTTCTTTGGAAGCTTTTCAACAGAGGCTGGATGGCCATCTGTCAGGGGTGATTGGAATGCAATATTCCTGCTTCTTGGCAGAATGGGGTTGGACTGGATGGCCCAGGAGGTCTCTTCCAACTCTTTGATTCTATGATTCTATAGTAGGCTTAAGGTCCAGATCAAGAGATGTAATGGTGCCCCCTATTTTGCTTTCATCAGACCTTACCTTGAATAATACGATGTGACACAATTTTTGTTACTGGGTTATAAATGTCATTTTCTAATTGGTTCTGTCATTTAAAAAGTGGGAAAACTTTATTCAACCTCAAAAACTTTGTCTTTGCGAGATTGACATCCTGCAGCACATTTTCCTCTTGTAAAGTCTCAACCTGAAATTCAACCTATTTTGTGGCCACCACAAATACAAAGTTTTTGGAGTATAACTACACTTTGCAAAGTAAGGACTGCACAATTAAACAGGAGAAAAGGCTTTCAAACTAGGAACAGAAAACTTTTCAAATTTTGTTACATAGTGTTATTATTATTATTATTATTATTATTATTATTATTATAGGTTCTTGTGGGTTTTTTCAGGCTATAGGGCCATGTTCTAGAGTCAATAATAATAATAATAATAATAATAATAATAATAATAATGGGTTGTTGTAGGTTTTTTTCAGGCTATATGGCCATGTTCTAGAGGCATTCTCTCCTGACGTTTCACCTGAATCTATGGCAAGCATCCTCAGAGGTAGTGAGGTCTGTTGGAACTAGGAAAAAGGGTTTATATATCTGTGGAATGACCAGGGTGGGACAAAGGACTCTTGTCTGCTGGAGCTAGGTGTGAATGTTTCAGTTGACCACCTTGATTAGCATATAATGGCCTGACATTGCCTGGAGCAAACTTTTGTTGAGAGGTGATTAGATGTCCTTGTTTGTTTCATCTCTGTTGTTGTGCTGTTGTAATTTTAGAGTTTTTTAATACTGGCAGCCAGATTTTGTTCATTTTCATGGTTTCCTCCTTTCTGTTGAAATTGTCCACATGCTTCTTGTGGATTTCAATGGCTTCTCTGTGTAGTCTGACTTGGTGGTTGTTGGTGTGGTCCAGCATTTCTGTGTTCTCAAATAAAATGCTGTGTCTAGGTTGGTTCATCAGGTGCTCTGCTATGGCTGACTTATTTATTTATTTATTTATTTATTTGGTACACTTGTATACCGCTAATATCTCAGCCTATACGGCGACTCATTGCGGTTTACAGCATATTTAAAACTACAATATTCCAATTTAAAATATAAAATTAAAATATAAAATACATACATATACATACATAGTATTGGGCCACCAATACAGACCAGAACATCTCATAATTAAAGTCACAATCCAATTCGTTGTCCGAGATTGCTAATCCATGATCAAAACATCATCACGTCGGGTTAGCCGAAAACTTGCTGGAACATCCAAGTTTTCAGTTTTTTCCGAAATGCCATTAGCGAGGTGGCTGATCTTATTTCAGTAGGGAGGGCATTCCAAAGCCGCGGGGCCACCACAGAAAAGGCCCTATCTCTCGTACCCGCGAGCCGCACCTGTGAAGCAGGCGGGATGGAGAGAAGGGCTTCTCCTGAAGATCTTAGGGTCCTGGTGGGCTGATAGGCCGAGATGCGTTCGGATAGGTATGTAGGGCCAGAACCGTTTAGGGCTTTAAAGGTCAAAGCCAGCACTTTGAATTGGGCTCGGTAGCTAATCGGTAGCCAGTGGAGCTGGTACAGCAGAGGAGTTGTATGCTCCCTGCGCCCTGCTCCTGTTAATACCATGGCTGCCGCCCGTTGGACTAGTTGGAGCTTCCGGGCCGTCTTCAAAGGCAACCCCACGTAGAGAGCGTTGCAGTAGTCAAGGCGGGATGTAACCAGAGCGTGGACTACCGTGGCCAAGTCAGACTTCCCAAGGTACGGTCGCAGTTGGCGCACGAGTCTTAACTGTGCGAATGCTCCCCTGGTCACCGCTGAAACCTGGGGATCCAGGCTCAGCGATGAGTCCAGGATCACACCCAAACTGCGAACCTGTGTCTTCAGGGGGAGTGCGACCCCGTCTAACATAGGCTGTAACCCTATACCCTGTTCGGCCCTGCGACTGACCAGGAGTACCTCTGTCTTGTCTGGATTCAATTTCAATTTGTTCGCCCCCATCCAGACCGTCACAGCAGCCAAGCACCGGTTCAGGACTTCGACAGCCTCCTTAGTAGCAGGTGGGAAGGAGTGACAGAGCTGGACATCATCCGCGTACAGATGACATAGCACCCCGAAACTCCAGATGATCTCACCCAGCGGCTTCATGTAGATGTTGAACAACATGGGGGACAGTATTGAACCCTGAGGAACCCCACAAAACAAAGGTTGTGAGGTAGAACAGGAGTCCCCCAGTAACACCTTCTGAGACCGACCCTCGAGGAATGACCGGAGCCATTGCAGAGCAGTACCTCCGAGACCCATTCCTGCGAGGCGTCCCAGAAGGATACCGTGGTCGACGGTATCGAAGGCCGCTGAGAGGTCGAGTAGCACCAACAGGGACACACTCCCCCTGTCGAGCTCCCGACGGAGATCATCCACTAAGGCGACCAAGGCTGTCTCGGTACCATGTCCCGGCCTAAAGCCAGACTGTGCCGGATCTAGATAATCCGTGTCTACCAAGAATGCCTGGAGTTGTGAGGCCACCACACGTTCCATGACTTTGCCCAAAAAGGGAAGATTGGAAACAGGCCGATAGTTTACCAATTGAGTGGGGTCCAGTGATGGTTTCTTCAACAGCAGTTTTATCACAGCTTGCTTTAAGCTGGCTGGAAAAATGCCTTCCCGAAGGGAGGCATTAACCACCACCTTAACCCACTCGGCCAATCCCCCTCTGGCCTCCTTTAGAAGCCAGGATGGGCAGGGGTCTAGGATGCATGTGGTAGCTCTCATTCCTCCAAGCACCTTGTCCACATCCTCGGTTTGAACCAATTGAAAAGAATCCATCAAAATTGGACAAGCAGATGCTCGTGTTACATCCTCAGAGACTGCCGTTAATGTGGTGTCCAGTCCAGAGCGGATCAAAGCGACTTTGTCTGCAAAGAACTGAGCAAAAGCTTCACAGCGAGCTGCCGAGTCATCAGGGCACCCATCCTGAATGGTGGGTTTTAATAGGCCTCTGACAACTCGGAACAGTTCAGCCGGACGGTTCTTTGCAGACGCAATAGTGGCCGCAAAGAAAGTTTTCTTTGCGGCTCTTATTGCCGCGGCATATGACCTTAAAAAGGACACAAACCGTGTTCGATTTGGCTCGCTCGGATCCGAATGCCACACGCTCTCTAGTTCCCTCTTCTTTCGCTTCAACACCGCCAGCTCCTCAGTAAACCAAGGGGCTGGTTTAGTTCGGCTACTTGAGAGGGGACGTTCTGGAGCGATCGTGTCTATTGCCCTAGTCATCTCCCCATTCCAGAGAGCGACCAGGGCATCAACAGGATCACCAACCGAGGTGGCGGGGAAATCCCCAAGAGCCATCAGGAATCCTTCCGGATCCATAAGCCTCCTGGGGCGGACCAATTTAACGGGTCCTCCACCTCTGCGGAGGTTAGGGGGTGCAGTAAGTCTAAAGCTGACCAGGTGGTGGTCGGTCCATGGCAACGGAGAGATGGATAACTCCTCAACACCGCCACCTTCCTCCCATCCCTGGCTGAAGTAGTCTGCTTGCCATAGATGCAGGCGAAACGTCAGGAGAGAATGCCTCTAGACCATGGCCATATAGCCCGAAAAAACCTACAACAACCCAGTGATTCTGGCCATGAAAGCCTTCAACAATACAGTAATAATAATAATAATAATAATAATAATAATAAGTCGACAACATATCCCAAATGTAGACTCTGCAAGGAAGCAGATGAAACAATAGATCCCATCCTCAGCTGCTGCAAGATCGCACAGGCAGACTCCAAGCAGAGGCATAACACTGTCGCTCAGATGATTCATTGGAACTTGTGCTACAAATCCCATCTGCCTGCCACAAAGAACTGGTGGGATCACAAGCTGGAAAGAGTTACAGAGAATGAACACGCCAAACTCCTCTGGGACTTCCAAATTCAGACAGACAGAGTTCTGGAATACAACACTCCTGACCTCACAATCGTGTTAAAAACAAAGTATGGATCGTCAATGTCACAATCCCAGGTGACAGCAGGATTGCAGAGAAACAACTGGAAAAGCTGACACGATATGAGGATTGAAAGATTGAACTGTAAAGACACAAGCCAGTAAAGGTGGTCCTAGTGGTGATCGGCACACTGGGCGCAGTGCCTAAAGGCCTTGGCCTGCACTTAAACACAATCAGCGCTGACAAAATTACCATCTGCCAGCTGCAAAAGGCCACCTTACTGGGATCTGCTCGCATTATTCACCGGTACATCACACAGTCCTAGACACTTGGGAAGTGTCTGACGTGTGATCCAATACAACAGCCAGCAGAGAGATCTTGTCTGCTGTGGACTCATCTTGTTGTGTTTCAAATAATAATAATAATAATAATAATAATAATAATAATCTGCTGTAGACTTATCTTGTGTTTCAAATAATAATAATAATAATAATAATAATAATCTGCTGTAGACTTATCTTGTGTTTCAAATAATAATAATAATAATAATAACAACAACAACAACAGCCTTTCTCATATCTTGCTGTTAGGTCTTTGCACATGGAAAGTCTCAACAGGAGGTGAGTGCAAATACATTAAGTCTGAGGAGCGTCATTACTAAACAATCATTATCCTTTCTCTCTTGCGGTTGTTGCTATTGCCCTGGAGCTGTGAATAAGGGATAGGAGGAGAGAAGCCCTGGGTGCATCTCCGAAGGAAGAAATGTTGTCCTCTATTTAGATGCAACTGGCTTTCAGCAAACACAAATGGGGAAGGAAGTGGCAAACACTCTGTGAGGTTCGTCAAAGGCGATTTTCTTTTTTTTCCATTCTCAAAATGAGGAACTAGATTTGATTGCTCTGCTTTCATCATATTGTGATCCTTCTCCAGAAGTTTTATAAACAGAGGCCAGATGGCATTCTGTCAGGAGGGCTTGGATTGTGTCTTTCTATCTGACGGAATAAGATCATGGGAGTTCTGTGTGCCAAGATTGGCTCAATTCTATCACTAGTGGGGTTCAGAATGGTCTTTGATTGTAGGTGAACTATACATCCCAGCAACTACAACTCCCAAATGTCATGGCCTATTTTCCCCAACTCCACCAATGTTCAGATTTGGGCATATTGAGGATTCATGCCAAGCTTGGTCCAGATCCATCAATTTTTTTGAGTCCACAGTGCTTTCTGGATATAGGTGAACTACAACTCCAAAATTCAAGATCAATCCCCACCAAACCCTGTTGGTCATGGGTGTTCTGTGTGCCAAGATTGGTTCAATTCCACCATTGGTGAATTGCAGCACACCCAAATACCTGGGAGTCCCTCTGGACCGTGCTCTGACCTACAAAAAGCACTGCCTGAACATCAAGCAAAAAGTGGGTGCTAGAAACAATATCATAAGAAAGCTGACTGGCACAACCTGGGGATCACAATCAGACACAGTGAAGACATCTGCCCTTGCGCTGTGCTACTCTGCTGCTGAGTATGCATGCCCAGTGTGGAACACATCTCACCACGCTAAAACAGTAGATGTGGCTCTTAATAAGACATGCCGCATTATCACGGGGTGTCTGTGCCCTACACCACTGGAGAAATTACACTGTCTAGCAGGTATTGCACCACCTGACATCCGCCGGGAAGTAGCAGCCAAGAGTGAAAGGACCAAGGCAGAGACATCTCCAGCTCATTCCCTGTTTGGGTATCAGCCAGCATGTCAACGACTTAAATCAAGACATAGTTTTCTAAGATCTACAGAGACACTCGCTGGAACACCTCAGCAAGCAAGAGTCCAAGAGTGGCAGGCTCAAACCCAGAACCTCAACCAATGGCTGATACCAAATGAGAGACTCCCCCCTGGGCACACAGAGGACTGGGCGACTTGGAAGGCGCTGAATAGACTGCGCTCAGGCACCACAAGATGCAGAGCCAACCTCAAGAAATGGGGCCACAAAGTGGAATCCACAACATGCGAGTGTGAAGAGGAGCAAACCACTGACCACCTGCTGCAATGCAACCTGAGCCCTGCCACATGCACAATGGAGGACCTTCTTGCAGCAACACCAGAAGCACTCCAAGGGGACAGATACTGCTCAAAGAACATTTAATCAACTACCAAACTCACAAATTTTGTGTCTTTTGTCTGTTTGTTTGCTTTGTTCTGTTAGAAATGTAATATAATTGACTGGTTGCCCTGACACGACAAATTAAAAAAAATGTTGGTGAAGTTCAGGATGCTCTTTGATTGTAGGTAAACTATAAATCCCAGCAACTACAACTCCCAAATGACAAAATCACCCCCCCCCCCCCAAACCCCACCAATATTCAAAATTGGGCATATTCTGTGTTTGTGCCAAATTTGGTCCAATGAATGAAAATACATTCTGCATATCAGATATTTGCATTACAATTTGTAACAGTAGCAAAATTACAGTTGTGAAGTAACAACAAAAATAATGTTATGGTTGTGGGTCACCACAACAGGAGGAACTGGTTTAAGGGGTCGGGGCATTAGGAAGATTGAGAACCACTGCTTTAGTTTTTCCATGAATCTCTAATCGAGTCTCAACCAATTTAGCATTGTTTGTGGCCACAAAAACAAAGTGCCTGGAGTCGGACAACTACTTTCAAGGTAAGGAGTGCACAATTAAACAGGAAATAATGTTTTCCAACCAGGAACAGGGCATGTTTTCAAATTTCGTTAGGGAGTGCAATTTATGGGTGCCATTTTGCAGGCTCCTTGCCGAAAGGGAGCTCAGAGTTTGCCTCTTGCTAATTTTAGATTTTATGGCCAGGCTGCGCGAGGCACAGGCCGGAATCTGGGAAACGGAAAGATTTATGGCCGCACATGCTTTCCTTGGCCAAGAGTGGCTTCTTCCCATTGGAAGTGTGAAGGGCTATTGTGAGTTGGCGCTCATTGACATGCGTTGATAGGGAGAGAGTGAGCATGACTTGGTGTTGAAACGTCATAAACCAAAAGGTTAAGGCTGATCTCTTTCCATCCTTGGCTCAGAAACATTTGGTATGCTGTTGCGCCTGGGAGCTATAACTCTTTTCCCCAGGGGATTGCTTCTTGCCTTCCTTTAGAGAACTGGAACTCCCAAGGACCAAAACACTGTAGATAACTCAAAATAGGTTTTATTGTTCACAAAGAGTTATCCCTTTAAGGCAATAAGCTGGAAGTTTCAAAGGGGTAAAGGAAATATACATTACAGTCTCTGGTTGTCTTGTGTCCAAGGAGATTTGGCAGCTGAGAAGCTTTTCCTGTTCCCTCTTTTCTCAATGGCTGTGAAGGTCGGAACAAACACAACCCCCAGTCCAATGGCCTATGTTGAAGGCACAGAGTCTTCCTTTTGATGCCAAAGGACCAGTTTGAAGGCGCTTGGGTCTCCTCAACGTTGTCCAGGGCGATCTGGACATGAAGTATGAGTCCCAAGGGTAAAAACCTTAGAATTGGTGATGAGAGGTAACTTAATTAAGGGCTTTAGAGCCAAGTCTCTTTCTCACATCTGTTGTTGTTGTTCATTTGTTCAGTCGTCTCCGACTCTTCGTAACCTCATGGACCAGCCCACGCCAGAGCTCCCTGTCAGCCGTCACCACCCCCAGCTCCTTCAAGGTCAGTCCAGTCACTTCATCCATCCATCTTGCCCTTGGTCGGCCCCTCTTCTTTTTACCTTCCACTTTCCCCAGCATAATTGTCTTCTCTAGGCTTTGCTGTCTTCTCATGATGTGGCCAAAGGACTTCATCTTGGCCTATCGTCTCCTTCCCTCCAATGAGCAGCCGGGCTTTTTTTCCTGGAGGATGGACTGGTTGGATCTTCTCGCAGTCCAAGGCACTCTCAGAACTTTCCTCCAACACCACAGTTCAAAAGCATCTCTCTTCCTTCGCTCAGCCTTCCCTAAGGTCCAGCTCTCACCTCCGTAGGTTGCTACAGAGAATACCATGGCTTTGACTAGGCGGATCTCACGTCTACCTGATAGAAAGTTTGATGGTAGAATGAGAAGAAAGCCCTTCCCCAGGAAGGGGCGGAGTCAAACAATTAAGCAGGGGAGGCAATTCAACAGATGCAAACAACATTGATAGAAAGCAACAGGTAGCCAAACAATTCTGCTGTACATCTACAAATCAGGCAAGCTTGGGCATGCTATACAGTTTAAACCTTTGCACTCCAAAGTTCCACACACAGATGGTGCCACTTGCGCCTTCACATTTGGAATGTGACATTTCTTTGATTCCCAAGCTTTGAATCAGCCTCAGCTAAAAGGTAGTGTCTCCTTCCACAGGGGTTTTGCAACAGAGGCCGAAAGGGGTTGGACTGGATGGGCTTTGGGGGACCCTCCCAACCCTAGTGACCAGGGAGTCTGGACGAGTCTCTTTCTCCACAGGTATCAAAACAAAGGTTTTACGGCAGGCATGGGCAAACTTCAGCTCTCTAGGTATTTTGGATATTGACTCCCATAATTCCTAACAGCTGGGCTGTCTGGCCATATTCCAGAAGCATTCTCTCCTGACATTTCACCCACATCTATGGCAAGCATCCTCAGAGGTTGGGAGGTCTGTTGCAAACTAGGCAAGTGAGATTTATATAACTGTGGAATAATGTCCAGGGTCGTAGAAAAAAACTATTGCCTGTTGAAGGCAAGTGTGAATATTGCAATTGGCCGGTTTGATTAGCATTGAATGGTCTTGCAGCTTCAAAGCCTGGCTGCTTCCTGCCTAGGGGAATCCTGTGTTGGGAGGTGTTAGCTGGCCCTGAATGTTTCCTGTCTGGAATTCCCCTGTTTTCTGAGTGTTACTCTTTATGTACTGCCCTGATTTTAGTTTTTCCGGGTTGTATGGCCATGTTTTGGAAGCATTCTTTCCTGACGTTTTGCCTGCATCTGGGGCAGACATCCTCAGAGGTTGTGAGGTCTCAACAAAAGTTTGCTCTGGGCACTATCAGGCCATTATATGCTAATCAAAGTGGTCAGTTGAAACATTCACACCTAGCCCCAGCAGACAAGAGTTCTTTGTCTCACCCTGGTTATTCCACAGATATATAAACCCATTTTCCTGGTTCCAAGAGACCTCACTACCTCTGAGGATGCTTGCCATAGATGCAGGCGAAACGTCAGGAGAGAATGCCTCTAGACTATGGCGATATAGCCTGAAAAAACCCACAACAACCCAGTTGTGAGGTCTGTTTCAAAGTAGGCAAGTGGGGTTTATGTATCTGTGGAGTGTTCAGGGTGGGAGAAAGACCTCTTGTCTGTTGGAGCTAGTTGTGAATGTTGCAATTGGCCACCTTGATTAGCATTTGATGGCCTGGCAGTTTTTAGGCGTGGCTTGTTACTGCCTGGGAAATTTCCTTGTTGAGAGGTGACCAGGTGTTCCTGGTTGTTTCTTGTCTGGAGTTCCCCTGTGTTTGAGTGTTGTTCTTTTTTGACTGTTACGATTTTAGAGTTTTTTTTAAATACTGGTAGCCAGATTTTGTTCATTTTCATGGTTTCCTCCTTTCTGTTGAAATTGTCCACATGTCACATGGTGGCTGTGAGAGTGGTCCAGCATTTCTGTGTTCTCCAATAATCTGCTATGTCCAGGTTGATTCATCAGGTGCTCTGCTATGGCTGACTTCTCTCGTTGAAGTAGTCTGCAGTGCCTTTCCTGTTCCTTGATCCGTGCCTGGGCAATGCTGCTGTGTTTGGTGGTCCCTCTGGAGACTTCTTGTCCACAGCTGCATGGTACACGGTAGACTCCTGCAGAGGCGAGGGAATCCCTCTTGTCCTTTCCTGAACATAGCATTGGTTGGATTTTCTTGGTGGGTTTGGAGATAGTTTGTCTGTTGTGTTTCCTCATCAGCTTCCCTCTGCGGTCAGTGGTTCCCTTGATGTATGGCAGGAACACTTTTCCTCTGGGTGGATCTTCATCTTGACTCTCGTGGCTTGTTCTCGGTGGTCTTGCAGCTCTTCTGATGTCTGAGGTGGAGTCTCCATTGGCCTGGAGAGCCCAGTTGAGGTGGTTCAGTCCATCTTGGAGGAGGTGGGGTTCACAGATTCTTTTTGCACGGTCTGCCAAGGCTTTAATGGTGCTTCTTTTTTGATTTGGGTGATGGTTGGAGTTTTTATGTAGATATCTATCTGTGTGTGTGGGTTTTCTGTAGACGGTGTGACCCAATTGTTGATCTGGTTTGCGGATGACGAGGACATCTAGACAAGGCAGTCTTCCTTCCTTTTCTTTTTCCATAGTGAACTGGATGTTTGGGTGGATGCTGTTGAGATGGTCCAGGAACCCGTTGAGTTCTTCTTCTCCATGGCTCCAAATGGTGAAGGTGTCATCCACATATCTGAACCATATCGTGGGCTTTTTGGTTGCTGTCTCCGGGGCTTGTTTTTCAAAGTGTTCCATGTAGAAGTTAGCTATGACCGGGCTGAGAGGGCTCCCCATAGCTACTCCATCTTTCTGTTCGTAGAATTCCTTGTTCCATTGAAAGTAGCTGGTGGTGAGGCAATGGTGAAACAGAGCTGTGATGCTCAGTTCTTGTGGGTTTTTTCGGGCTATATGGCCATGTTCTAGAGGCATTTCTCCTGACATTTCGCCTGCATCTATGGCAAGCATCCTCAGAGCTGTGATGTCTTCTGGGAACCTCTGGTTGATGAATCATAGAATTATAGAATCAAAGAGTTGGCAGAGACCTCCGGGGCCATCCAGTCCAACCCCATTCTGCCAAGAAGCAGGAATATTACATTCAAAGCACCCCTGACAGATGGCCATCCAGCCTCTGTTGAAAAGCTTCAACAGAAGGAGCCTCCACCACACACCCTCCGGGGCAGAGAGTTCCACTGCTGAACGGCTCTCACAGTCAGGAAGTTCTTCCTCATGTTCAGATGGAAACTCCTTTCTTGAAGTTTGAAGCCATTGTTCCTTGTCCTAGTCTCCAGGGAAGCACAAAACAAGCTTGCTCCCTCTTCCCTGTGGCTTCCTCTCACATATTTATACATGGCTATCAGATCTCCTCTCAGCCTTCTCTTCTTCAGGCTAAACATGCCCAGCTCCTTAAGCCGCTCCTCATAGGGCTTGTTCTCCAGACCCTTGATCATTTTAGTCGCCCTCCTCTGGACACATTCCAGCTTGTCAATATCTCTCTTCAATTGTGGTGCCCAGAATTGGACACAATATTCCAGGTGTGGTCTAACCAAAGCGGAATAGAGCATGGGGAGCATTACTTCCCTAGATCTAGACACTAGGCTCCTCTTGATGCAGGACAAAATCCCATTGGCTTTTTTGCTGCCACATCACATGGTTGGCTCATGTTTAACTTGTTGTCCACGAGGACTCCAAGATCTTTTTCACACGTCCTGCTCTCGAGCCAGGCCTCATTGTCCCCCATTCTGTATCTTTGCATTTGATGGGTGCCATGGTGTCTGCTACCGGGACCGCGGTAAATAGAAACACCATAAAATCATAGAATCATAGAATCAAAGAGTTGGAAGAGACCTCCTGGGCCATCCAGTCCAACCCCATTCTGCCAAGAAGCAGGAATATTGCATTCAAATCACCCCTGACAGATGGCCATCCAGCCTCTGTTTAAAAGCTTCCAAAGAAGGAGCCTCCACCACACTCCGGGGCAGAGAGTTCATAGAATCATAGAATCCTAGAATCCTAGAGTTGGAAGAGACCTCCTGGGCCATCCAGTCCAACCCCATTCTGCCAAGAAGCAGGAATATTGCATTCAAATCACCCCTGACAGATGGCCACCCAGCCTCTGTTTCAAAGCTTCCAAAGGAGGAGCCTCCACCACACTCTGGGGCAGAGAGTTCCACTGCTGAACGGCTCTCACAGTCAGGAAGTTCTTCCACATTCTAACTTGTCAATATCTCTCTTCAGTTGTGGTGCCCAGAATCCAGCCTGTGTTTAGGAGGCTGTGCCATCGTCAACAGGCGTGTGGAGAAGAAGAGCCTTGCTATCTCTATTCTGTCTGCGGAGGGAGCCTGGCGAGGCCACCCTGGCTTGCTTTGTGGGCTTTCCTCGCGAGAGGAGGGGGCGTGTGCGGCCTGGCTCCTCCTCCTCCTCCTCCTCCTCCTCCTCCTCCTCTTCCTCCCTCCTTGCAGGAGGTGGTGCTGAAGGGACAGCGCCCTCGCCCTGCCTTCCTCCTCCTCCTCCTTCTCCTCCTCCTTCTCTTCCTTCGCCCTGGCCCTTCGTGCTGGTGCTGGTGCCGGGCCGGTGGTTCCTGGTGGAGGAGCAGGAGCAGCACCATGAGCCCGGGCGCCCCGCCTGCCGCCGCCCCGTCCCCGCCCGGGCCCGCCTCGCTGCCGCTGCTTCCTCCTGCTCCTCCTGCTCCTCCTGCTCGTGCTTCTCCTCCTGCTTCTCCTCCTCCTTGTGGGGCGCCGGGAGCATGAAGCGGCAGAACGTGCGGACGCTGGCCCTGATCCTGTGCACCTTCACCTACCTGCTGGTGGGCGCCGCCGTCTTCGACGCGCTGGAGTCCGAGGCCGAGACGGCGGAGCGGCGGAGGCTGGTGGCGCGGCAGGAGGAGCTGCGCAGCAAGTACAACCTCTCCGAGGCCAACTACTGCGAGCTCGAGGGCGTCGTGCTCCGCCTCAAGCCCCACAAGGCCGGCGTCCAGTGGAAGTTCGCCGGGTCCTTCTACTTCGCCATCACCGTCATCACCACCATCGGTAAGGACGCCTTGGCGGAGGGCCGGCAGGTCCCACGCGGGGAAGTGGGCGCGGGGGGAGCCAGATGGGAAATGGGGAAAACCCACAGCCGCTAATAGAACATCCACGCGTGGGAGTGGGGGGAACCCACGCGCAAAGTGGGGGCAAACCCACGCGGGAAAATTGTAAAATCCACGCGTGGAAGTGTGTGTGGGGGAGGGAGGAGGAAATGAAGCCTGGATGTGGGTGGAAAGCCCACCAGAAAGTAGGAAAAACCCACTAGAGAAAATTACAATTCCACGCGTGAAAATAGGAAAACCCGCGCGTGGAAGTGGGGGGGGGCAATCAAGCCTGGATGTAGGTGGAAAGCCGACCCGAAAGTGGGGAAAGCTCACTAGAGAAAATTGAAAATCCACGCGTAAAATAGGGACAAATCCAGGCATGAACATTGTAAAATCCACGCGTAGAAGTGTGTGTGTGTGTGTGTGTGTGTGGGGGGGGGGGGGAATGAAGCCTGGATGTGGGTGGAAAGCCGACCGAAAGTAAGAAACACCCACTAGAGAAAATTAAAATTCCACGCGTGGAAATGGGGAGGGGGGAATAAAGCTTGGATGTAGGTGGAAAGCCGACCCGAAAGTGGGGAAAGCTCACTAGAGAAAATTAAAATTCCACGCGTGGAAGTGGGGGGGGGGGAGAAAAGCTTGGATGTAGGTGGAAAGCCGACCCGAAAGTGGGGAAAGCTCACTAGAGAAAATTGAAAATCCACGTGTAAAGCAGGGACAAATCCACGCACGGAAATTTGGAAATCCACGGGTGGAAGTGGGGAGCCATTCAAGCCTGGATTTGGATGGAAAGCCCACCCAAAATTGGGGAAAGCTCACTAGAGAAAATTGAAAACCCACGCGTAAAGTAGGGACAAATCTACGGATGAAAACTGGAAAATCCACGGGTGGAAGTGTGTGTGTGTGTGTGGGGGGGGGGGGAATGAAGCCTGGATGTGGGTGGAAAGCCGACCCGAAAGTAGGGAAAGCTCACTAGAAAAAATTGAAAATCCACGCGTGGAAGTGGGTGGGGGGGGGGGGGGAAATAAAGCCTGGATGTAGGTGGGAAGACGACCCGAAAGTAGGGAAAGCTCACTAGAGAAAATTGAAAAACCACGCAAAGTAGGGACAAATCCACGCATGAAAATTGTAAAGTCCACGGGTGGAAGTGGTGGGCCAATCAAGCCTGGATGTGGGTAGAAAGCCCACCCGAAATTAGGGAAACCCCACTAGAGAAAATTAAAATTCCAGGCGTGAAAATAGGAAAACCCACGCGCAAAGTGAAGGAAAATCCACACGTAAAAATTGGAAAAAATCACGCTCGGAAGTGGGAGGGGGTGCATCAAACTTGGAAGTGGAGGAAAACCATAACTCCAAGTGGGGAAAGCCAGCTCCAACAAATTAAAAAGCCACGTGTGGAAGTGGGCCCACGCGTGGATACAGATCTTCCTAATTTCACAAATCTAGGGATGGAAATGGAAACCCTGTGCGTCAAAGGTGGAACCCCGACCCACGCGTGGAGGGGGTGAAATCCCAACCCCAAAATGGACGCCCCACGCACGGAGGATGGAGACTCCATCCTTAGGCGTGAAGGATGAGGGTCCCTCTTTATAGGGGTGTAAAGTGGGGAGCTTAGCCATGGGGAGTGGCTCGTGGAGACCCCACTCGTGCAGGGTGGATCTCATCCCCATTCCAGAAAGGGGAAGAAATCCTGGGCCCATGTGTGGAGGGTGACCCACGGGTAGAGAAGGAAGAAGTCCCACTCGCAGGCCTGGACGGTTGAGATTCCACGCGTGGAGGGGCTTAATCTTGGGAGGGGAAAGAGCATATGGAGCACAGAGCCCCTTCTCTATATGAGAAAGACGTGGAGACCCCTGGGCTTGGAGGAAAATAGTCCTGGCCCCACGCGTGGGCTTGGAGGGAAATAGTCCTGGCCCCACGCGTGGAAGGAGATAGAGAAGCCCATCTTTAAGTGTGCTAGGTGGAGAGCAGGGAGAGAGGCCGTGGCCTCAGGAGTGGATGGGGGAGATCACGAAGAGAAGGGTGGAGGCCCATTCCCACGCGTGGGAGTGGGGAGGGCTGCAGGACCTCCAAATAGCTGGGCATGGTGTGTTCTCCTTCTCCTCTCCTCCTTGGACTTTCCTCTTCAGTTTGACTCGGTCGCCCTCCTTCCTTCCTTCCTTCCTTCCTTCCTTCCTTCCTTCCTTCCTTCTTTATGTAACCTAATTCCGTGGGGCTCGTGGACACGCGAGTGGGGAGAATGAGAGCCAAGACTTGGCTCAGAAAAGCCTTTGGATCCGCCAGTGTCTTGAGTCTTTCCCTTTTGGAGAGGTTTGCCTTCCTTCCCTTTTGGTGGCGCCCCATCCATCGCCTCTCCCATCACTCTGTACGGCTGGGACTACAACTCCCACCACCCCCAAACAGCGGCTTCCCATCGCCTCTCCCTTCACTCCACGGGGTCCATCGGGCGGGACTACAACTCCCATTCGCCCCGCCAGACAGAAGAAGGCTCCCCTGAGCGGCTCCTTTGTGTTGCCTTTCCTCTACTCTTTACCCGACAAAAAAGGGGGCCTGGACTATGATTCCCTTCATCCCCAAGGCCCGTTTGGGATGATGGGAGTTGTAGTCCTCGGGTGGAAGAGCAAAGCGTGTTTTCTGCTCCCGAACCGTGTCTTTTGGGGGTGTGTTTCTGCGCCAAGGATGGAAATGCGCGTGGAGAACAATAGAGAAGGGAAAGAAGCGAGCGAGGGGAGGGGAGATGGGGGTCCCCTCTTTGCAAAGCCTCCCCTCCCTTTAATATCCTATCGATCATCCCACGCGAGACCAGGTCCGCTTCCTGATCGCTTTCTCGACGCTGTGGTGTCGCTTTGATGTCTTTGTGCCAAAATCCTCTCCGTTTTGGGGACAGGTTTTTGGAGACGTGTTGTCGCTCCGTGGCTGAAGGCGAATGGCTGGGAAATGGCAAGGAAAGGGAAGGAAATCCCTTCCAAACACCGGGGGGAAAGGGCTCCTTCTGCGGGGGACACGCAGGGCAACCGCCGCCCACGCCTGGGGGGCTCCATCCTGTGCGTGTTTTCCTGAGGGAGAGGCCAGAAACACGCGGGGAGGGGCGTGCGCAAAGAGGCGCAATTTGGCGCAATTCTCGCACGGGAGAGCCTTTCTTTCCTTGCTGCTGTTGCTATTGTTGTTGTTTGTTGTTGTTATGTTTCACGGGAGCAAGGGAAGGAAGGGGTACGCCTCCTCGCGTGTAAATCCATCAGGGAAAGGATGAGGACCCCTTCAAATATCCACAGAGAGTGAAGATAATGGCTAAGAATGGGATGCGTAATGTGGATGTTCAAGGCGAGTTTGACTCCCGAGGAAGCCTGCCAAGGATCACAGCCTCTGGGAGAGTTAGGAGAACCAGTCAGGACTTCGTGGGGGAAAATACCCGCGTGGGGCAAAAGGGGGAGGGGAGAGAAAGATGCCTTTCCTTGGCGTGGAGACCCTGCTCCTCTCCTCTTCTTGCCTACCTTCTTTGGAGAGAAAGGGCCTTTGGAGAGGCCTTGGAGGGGTCTGAGAAGAAGAGAGAGAGATCATAGAATCATAGAATCAAAGAGTTGGAAGAGACCTCATGGGCCATCCAGTCCAACTTGATTCTGCCAAGAAGCAGGAATATTGCATTCAAATCACCCCTGACAGATGGCCATCCAGCCTCTGTTTCAAAGCTTCCAAAGAAGGAGCCTCCACCACAGTCCGGGGCAGAGAGTTCCACTGCTGAACAGCTCTCACAGTCAGGAAGTTCTTCCTCATGTTCAGATGGAATCTCCTCTCTTGTAGTTTGAAGCCATTGTTCCATTGCGTCCTAGTCTCCAAGGAAGCAGAAAACAAGCTTGCTCCCTCCTCCCTGTGGCTTCCTCTCACATATTTATACATGGCTATCATATCTCCTCTCAGCCTTCTCTTCTTCAGGCTAAACATGCCCAGCTCCTTAAACCGCTCCTCATAGGGCTTGTTCTCCAGACCCTTGATCATTTTAGTCGCCCTCCTCTGGACACATTCCAGCATGTCAATAGCTCTCTTGAATTGTGGTGCCCAGAATTGGACACAATATTCCAGGTGTGGTCTAACCAAAGCGGAATATTTATTTTATTATTTATTACTGGTGCTTATACCCCGCCCTTCTCAACCCCCGGGGGGGGACTCAGGGCGGCTTACAAAAAAGGCAGAATTCGATGCCTATACATAATAATACAGAGTATACAAAAATATAAAAATATAAAAGAACGATATACAAATGCAATTAAAACGATTATCATAATAAAACATCCGCACTGGTACCTAAGACATTATATAAACATCATATAAACATCATATAAACATCATATAAAAGTCATTCTTATAATCAGCGTTTCGATTCCAGAGTTCCATATAACCAATCCGTTAGTCATTTCCTAGCCATCAGTGGAGTTCTTCTTTATTTACCCGCTTGTCCAAATGCCTGGTCCCAGATCCATGTTTTTAGTTTTTTCCTGAAGGAAAGGAGCGTAGTTGCAGATCTGATTTCCCCGGGGAGAGAATTCCATAGGCGGGGGGCCACCGCTGAGAAGGCCCTGCTCCTCGTCCCCGCCAATCTCACCTGTGATAGAGGCGGGGTCGAGAGCAGGGCCTCCCCAGAAGATCTTAGGCTCCGGGGTGGGACGTAGAGGGAAATCCGTTCGGACAGATACACTGGGCCGGAACCGTATAGGGTTTTATAGGTCAAAACCAGCACCTTGAATTGTGCTCGGAACTGGATTGGCAGCCAATGGAGCTGACACAATAGAGGGGTAGCATTACTTCCTTAGATCTAGACACTATGCTCCTCTTGATGCAGGCCAAAATCCCATTGGCTTTTTTGCCACCACATCACATTGTTGGCTCATGTTTAACTTGTTGCCCACGAGGACTCCAAGATCTTTTTCACACGTACTGTTCTCGAGCCAGGCATCGTCCCCCATTCTGTATCTTTGCATCTCATTTTTCCTGCCAAAGTGGAGTATCTTGCATTTGTCCCTGTTGAACTTCATTTTGTTAGTTTTGGCCCATCTCTCTAATCTGTCAAGATCGTTTTGAATTCTGCTCCTGTCCCCTGGAGTATTGGCTCTACCTCCCAATCTCGCACAATTCGATGCCATTACGTATAAATAATACATACAGTAATTACATATAAGAACACAGTCAGTTAATTTTAAAATTAGTTTTACAATAAAAAGTACATTAATAAAAAGTGCAATAATACTGGCTGTCTATTATTTATTTACAGTATTTCTATACCGCTTTTCTCACCCCTCGGGGGACTCAAAGCGGTTTACACATAACTGACAAAACTTCAGTGCCATACATTGGACACTGACGTGATGCCAAACCATAATAACCACAATAATAAAACCACAATTAAACATAAATCATAATTAGACAATACATAAGCAATCATTAAAACAATAAATAATAAAAACAGTCTCATCAGTTGTATTGTCATTCTAGTCCATGTCCTCTAAAACTCTACATACATCTACTGTCCGATGGGCTGGTCCCAAAGCCATGATTTTAATTTATTTCTAAAAGCCAGGAGGGAGGGAGCAGATCTTACCTCATTTGGGAGTGTGTTCTATAGGCGAGGGGCCACCACTAAGAAGGCCCTGTCTCTCATCCCTGCCAGACACATTTGCGCAATTGACGGGAGCGAGAGCAGGGCCTCTCCGGATGAACTTAGATTACGAGATGGGACGTAGGGGTGGATGCGTTTGGACAAGTAGGCTGGGCCAGAACTGTATAGAGATTTATAGGTCAAAACCAGCACTTTGAATTGAGCTCAGAGATGGACGGGCAGCCAGTAGAGCTGGCACAACAAGGGGGGGGGGTGTGTGCTCCCTGTATGTCACCCCAGTTAGTAATCTGGCTGCTGCCCGTTGGACTAGCTGAAGTTTTTGAACTGTCTTCAAAGGCAGCCCCATGAAGAGCGCGTTGCAGTAATCTATTCGGGATGTAACCAGAGTGTGGATGACCGTGACCAGATCAGACTTCCCAAAGTATGGGCGTAGCTGATGCACGAGTTTTAACTGTGCAAAAGCTCCCCTGGCCACCACCGAAACCTGGGGTTCCAGGCTCAGCGATGAGTCCGGGATCACTCCCAAGCTGAGAACCTGTGTCTTCAGGGGGAGTGTAACCCCATGCAACACAGTCTAGCCTTATGTAGAAATAAATTCAGCAAGCACAACACAATTGGAAGCCTATCCTTAGTCTATTTTCCATAACATTATAATCATTGCCATTTAATGTATTGTCAAAGGCTTTCATGGCCGGAATCACTGGGTTGTTGTAGGGTTTTTTGGGCTATAAGTTTTTTGGACAACAAGTTAAACATGAGCCAACAATGTGATGTGGCGGCAAAAAAAGCCAATGGGATTTTGGCCTGCATCAATAGGAGCCTAGTGTCTAGATCTAGGGAAGTCATGCTCACCATGCTCTATTCCGCTTTGGTTAGGCCACACTTGGAATATTGTGTCCAATTCTGGGCGCCACAATTCAAGAGAGATATTGACAAGCTGGAATGTGTCCAGAGGAGAGCGACTAAAATGATAAAAGGTCTGGAGAACAAGCCCTATGAGGAGCGGCTTAAGGAGCTGGGCATGTTTAGCCTGAAGAAGAGAAGGCTGAGAGGAGATATGATAGCCATGTATAAATATGTGAGAGGAAGCCACAGGGAGGAGGAGGGAGCAAGCTTGCTTTCTGCTTCCTTGGAGACTAGGACGCGGAACAATGGCTTCAAACTACAAGAGAGGAGATTCCATCTGAACATGAGGAAGAACTTCCTGACTGTGAGAGCCGTTCAGCAGTGGAACTCTCTGCCCCGGAGTGTGGTGGAGGCTCCTTCTTTGGAAGCTTTTAAGCAGAGGCTGGATGGCCATTTGTCAGGGGTGATTTGAATGCAATATTCCTGCTTCTTGTCAGAATGGGGTTGGACTGGATGGCCCAGGAGGTCTCTTCCAACTCTTTGATTCTATGATTCTATGATTCTATGATATGGCCATGTATATATAGAATGCCTCTAGGACAGTGGTTCTCAACCTTTGTAACACATGCTTCTTCGTGTTGTGGTGACCCCCAACCATAAAATTATTTTTGTTGCTCCTTTATAACTGTAATTTTGCTACTGTTACGAATCGTAATGTAAATATGTGATATGCAGGATGTGTTTTCATTGTTACAAATTCAACATAATTAAAGCATTGTGATTAATCAGAAAAAAAATATGTTTGGGGGAGTATGGAAAACAGATGATGGGATTTGCAGTACCTTCAAGCGATTCAGCTCTGACTTCCACAGACCACTGAGACTTCCACACAGAACTCCCATGTCAAACAAAAAAATACTGGAGGGGTTTGGAAGGAATTGACAGTGATTTAGGGGAGATGTAGTTCACCTACATCTGGAGAGCATTGTGAACCCAAACAACTATGGATCTGGACTAGGCCTGGGCGGTTTCGTTTCGTTAATTCGTAATTCGTTAATAATTCGTTAATTTTTCCAATTACAAAACGATAACGAACCATTCTGGAGCAATCACTAAAAAAAACGAATTTTTAAACACGTTTTGTAAATGCTTCGTATTTCGTTATTGTATTCGTTTTGTTATTGTTCTGAGGTCGTTTCGTTATTATTTCCGCATGTCTGGGCCAGTTTTATGGTTTAATTAGTGAAAAAAAATTATAATATCACACCAACAGTCAACAACAGAGGGAGAGGGAAGCTTCAGAAGGTTTTGGAGGTTTTTTAGCACATTTCGCGGTCGCGTCCGCCATTAACGAATCGATTCGTTATTGTTTCGGAAATCGATTCGTTAATTTTTTACCATTTACGAAATTTCGTAAATATCGAACTTTTTAAAAGGAAAATTTTGTAATTATTTTGAATATCGAAACAAAAAAAAAACCCCAAATACAAATCGATTTTAGAAACAAATTTTTGCGTTGTTACCCAGGCCTAATCTGGACCAAACGTGGCATGAATACTCAATATGCCCAAATTTGAACACTGGTGGAGTTTGGGGAAAATAGACCCCAACATTTGGGAGTTGCAGTTGCTTGGATGTATAGTTCACCTGCCATCAAAGAGCATTCTGAACTTCATCAACAATTGAATTGAACTAAACTTGGCATACAAGACTCCCATGACCAATAGAAAATACTGGAGACATTTGGGGAAAATAGACCCTGACATTTGGGAGTTGCAGTTGCTTGGGAATATAGTTCCCCTGTCATTAAAGAGCATTCTGAACTCCGACACTCATGGAATTGATCCAAACATGGCATACAGAACTCCCATGACCAACATAAAATACTGGAGGAGTTTGGGGAAAATATACATACCTTAACAATTGGGAGTTGCTGTTGCTTGGTATATTTTGAAGTCTGGGCCCAGATCCAGCAGGGAGGCTCCTGCTTCCAGCAAGCCCGGCAGGCGGTGAGAGCCAGGCACAGGAGAATCCCCCACGCGGCCTAGCCTTACATGGAGCCTTTTGGTGCTGGCCAGCGGGAGAGCAATTGAGGTGAGGGAGGCCTTGCCTAGATCGCAATCCTGCCAGCCGGCTGGCAGGGGCGCGGGTCAGGTGAGGGCCGCTTTGCGCAAGGCTTTGTTCCTCATGTTGTGATGACCAGAGGTGGGGGGCCACCACCGAGAAGGCCCTGTCCCTCGTCCCCACCAAGAGTGTTTGCGCCAAAGGTGGGGCTGAGAGCAGGGCCTTCCCAGAAGTTCTTAAACTTTGAGGTGGGATGTAGAGGGAGATATGTTCGGTGTTTGTGACCGTACTTGTGACGGAGGTGGGAGTGAGAGGAGGGCCTCCCCGGAGGATCTTAGAGTTTGCGCCGGTTCATAGATGGAGATGCAATCGCTTTATAGGGCTTTATAGGTCATAACCAGCACCTTGAATTTGGCTTGGCAACTTACCAGCAGCCAATGAAGCTGTTTTAATAGTGGCATTGTATGCTCCCTATAGTTTGCTCCAGTAAGGAGCCTGGCTGCTGCCCATTGTACCAGTTGTAATTTCCGGGCTGTCTTCAAGGGCAGCCCCAGGTAGAGTGCATTGCAGTAGTCCAATCTGGATGTAACCAAAGCGTGGACCACCCTGGCCAAATCAGACTTCATGAGGTATGGTCGCAGGTGGTGCACATGTTTGAGTTGTGCAAAGGCCCTCCCAGCCACCGCCAACACCTGGACATTCGAAAACACACAACTGTCCAGTGATTCCGGCCATGAAAGCCTTCGACAATACATTAAACATAGATTTCCATAAAAGTGATGCTCTGTCCACACTCCAGGCCTGTATAGGGTTATTTGATGTGAACGTAGCTGTCCACTCGGAGTGAAGCCCCCGAGCCCACCGCCAACAATGGCGCGTGTTTTGAGGACAAACGTTTGACGCGGGAAGAGGAAGGGATCAGTTTAATCCCCGAACTCTCGCTCGCAATCAGATTAAAATCCCGATTTGTGCCACGGCTGCTCTGCAAACGGGCAGAGTTGTTCTGGCCAAAGGCTTCCAAATTATTCCTCAAATCTCCGACTCTTAAAAGCTCTCTTCGCTGGGGTAATACGGCATTTGCTCCCCGACGCCTGGCTTTATTTTTAGATAGTTCTCTCAGCTTCGGAATATTGTGCTCTTTCAAAAGGAGCCAAATCTGCAGAAAACCACAGGGTGTATCTACACTGTGGAATTAAGCCGCTCCTCATAGGGCTTGTTCTTCAGTTTGGAGATATTGAGACTGCCACTGTTCAAGGCTATTGAACTCTGGGATCTGTAGTTTGGTGAGGCACCAGCACTCTTTGGTAGAGAAGGCTAAAGACCTTGTAAAACTACAACTCCCCGGATTCCATAGCATTGAGCCATGGTGAAGTGGTATCAAACTGCATCAGTTCTACAGTGTAGATCAGGCATGGGCAAACTTGGGCCCTCCAGGTGTTTTGGACTTCAACCTCCACAACTCCTACAATCAAAGCACCCCCAAAAGATGGCCATCCATATGTTCTCTGCAGGAATCTCTAGGGCAGCGTTTCTCACCCTGGGGGTCGAGACCACTGGAGGAGTCACAAGAGGGGTGTCAGCGGGGTCACCAAAGACCATCAGAAAACACAGTGTTTTCTATTGGTCATGGGGGTTCTATGTGGGAAGTTTGGCCTAATTCTATCCTTCTTGGGTTTCAGAATGCTCTTTGATTGTAGGTGAACTACAAATCCTATCAACTATTACTTCCAAATGTCAATGGCTATTTTCCCCAAGCTCCACCAGTGTTCACATTTGGCCATATAGAGTAATCATACTAAGCTTGGTCCAGATGTATCATTGTTTGATTCCACAGTGCTCTCTGGATGTGGGTGAACTGCAACTCCAAAACTCAAGATCAATGCCCACCAAACCCTTCCAGTATTTTCTGTTGTTAATGGGAGTTCTGTGTGCCAAGTGTGGTTCAATTCCATCGTTGGTGGAGTTCAGAATGCTCTTTGATTGTAGGTGAACTATAAATCCCAGCAACTACAACTCCCAAATGTCAAGGTCTATTTTCCTCAAACTCCACCAGTGTCCACATCCGGGCATATTGAGTATCCATGCCAAGTTTGGTCCAGACCCATCATTGTTTGAGTCCACAGTGCTCTCTGGATGTGGGTGAACTACAACTCCCAAACTCAAGGTCAATGCCATCAAACCCTTCCAGTATTTTATCTTGGTAAAGGGAGTTCTGTGTGAAAAGTCTGGTTCCATTCCATCGTTGGTGGAGTTCAGAAGACTCCTTGATTATAGGTGAACTTTGAAATACCAGCAACTACAGCCTGAAAGTTGAAGCTATAGTCAACTTGAGGTTCGGACTATAACCCAAAACGGATTTGCCATCCCAGTAGTCATGGAAGCATCCCCAAACTTGTGGGAGTTGAAATTGGATTTCAACTCCCACAATTCTTGGCCTCAGGAAGTTTAAGCGGCTGAGGAGGAAAAGCAAGGAATTGTGGGAGTTGAAGCCCAAAACACCTGGAGGGCCAAAGTTTGCCCATGCTTAATCTACACTGTAGGATGCAAGAATACCTTGGAGTCTATTGGACTATCCATCTTTGAAGGACCTTTAAGCAGAGATTGGTTGGGCATCTTATGGGAACGCTTTGTTTGTGTACTTCCTACACAGCAGAGGGTGGGACTAGATGTCCTTGGGAGGTCACTTCGATTCCGTGATGCTATAATTCGGACGATGCCGTTGCCGTTTTGCTCTTGCAGAGGACACCGGATGAATCCCCGCCGCAGCCGATGCCTCCAAATCCTCGCATGTCAATTGGTCCGGTCCCCTTAATCCAGCGAAAGCTGATGGAGGCTGGATTTGAAACCAAATGTGAAAAGGGAGATGTAGAGAAAGGGATGGAGGGAGAGATTAGGTGGGATTAGGGAGTGATGGGGAAAGAAGGAGGAGGAAGAAGAGGAGGAGGAGGAGGTCAAGGGCTGGCAAAAAAGCCCAGCGGTGAAGATGGAGGGGTGCTTGAGTCATGCACAAAGCTTAACTTGCAGAAAGAGGGAGAGAGAGGGAGGTTATGACCTCCTGGGGCTGATTCATACTTTGCTTTCTCCACTCTGAAGGTCAATTGCACACATTTTGCCCTCTCATTGGTGACGAAGAGACAAACAAGGAAAATGGGTGGGTTGCTGTGTGGTTTTCGGGCTGTGTGTCCATGTTCCAGTAGCATTCTCTCCTGACGTTTCACCTGCACCTGTGGCTAATGGCATCCTCAGAGGTCTGTTGGAAAGGAGGCAAGTGGAATGTGTATACATCTATGGAATAATGTCTAGGGTGGGAGAAAGAACCCTTGTCTCCTTGAAGCAAGTGTGAATGTTGCAATTAGCTAGCTTGATTAGCATTGAGTAGCCTTTGTTGGAGTTCAGCTTGTGATTGTGTTTCAGAATCAGGGTGCTTTGTATGAGGGGGATGATGACAATGAGGTTCAAGATGGCAATTGCTTGGTCAACCTGGGGGTCAGGACCCCTGGGGGGGGGTCATGAGGGGGTGTCAGAGGGGTCGCCAAAGACCATCAGAAAATACAGTATTTTCTGTTAGTATGGGCCAATTCTATCGTTGGTGGAGTTCAGAATACTCTTTGATTGTAGGTGAACTATAAATCCCAGTAACTACAACTCTCCAATCTCAAGGTCTGTTTTCCCCAAACTCCACCAGTGTTCACATGTGGACATACTCAGCACTTGTGCCAAGTTTGGTCCAGATCCACCATTGTTTGAGTCCACAGTGATTTCTGGATGTAGGTGAACTACAACTCCAAAACACAAGGTCAATGCTCACCAATGCTCAATGCTTCCAGCATTTTCTGTTGGTCATGGGAGTTCTGTGTGCCAAGTTTGGTTCCATCATTGGTGGAGTTCAGGATGCTCTTTGATTGTAGGTGAACTATAAATCCCAGCAACTACAACTCCCAAATGACAAAATCAATCCCTTCCCCCACCGATCTCACCAGTATTCAAATTTGGGCATATCAGGTATTTGTGCCCAGTTTGGTCCAGTGAATGAAAATAAATCCTGCATATCAGATATTTACATGACGATTCATAACAGGAGCAAAATGACAGTTATGAAGTAGCAATGAAAATAATGTTATGGTTGGGGGTCAGCACAACATGAGGAACTTTATGAAGGGGTCATGGCATTCGGAAGGTTGAGAACCACTGGTTTGGTCAGTGATATTGATGCAGAGAATGACAGAGAGACACCTGTTCAAAGTGTAGTTTCCCATGAGAATGTTCCTACAGGGTATAAGGATGATGGTTTACTCCCTGAATTGCTCCCAGAGAATTCCCAGGATTTGGGGCTTGAAAACAACTTGGCACCTGCAGAAACTAATGAGCATATAGATTGTTGTTGTTCATTCGTTCAGTCGTCTCCGACTCTTTGTGACCTCATGGACCAGCCCACGCCAGAGCTCCCTGTCGCCCGTCACCACCCCCAGCTCCTTCAAGGTCAGTCCAGTCACTTCAAGGATGCCGTCTATCCATCTTGCCCTTGGTCGGCCCCTCTTCCTTTTGCCTTCCACTTTCCCCAGCATAATTGTCTTCTCCAGGCTTTGCTATCTCCTCATGATGTGGCATTCAAAGGACTTCCACTTTGTCTCTAGTATCCTTCCTTCCAGTGAGCAGTCGGGCTTTATTTCCTGGAGGATGGACTGGTTGGATCTTCTCGCAGTCCAAGGCACTCTCAGCACTTTCCTCCAACACCACAGCTCAAAAGCATCTCTCTTCCTTGGCTCAGCCTTCCCTAAGGTCCAGCTCTCACATCCGTAGGTGACTACAGGGAAGACCATGGCTTTAACTAGGCAATGGATCTTTGTTGCCAGTGTGATGTCTCTACTCTTGACTATTTTATCGAGACTGGACCTTGCTCTCCTCCCAAGAAGGAAGCGTCTCCTGATTTCCTGGCCACAGTCTGCATCTGCAGTCATCTTTGCACCTAGAAATACAAAGTCTGTCACGGCCTCCACATTTTCTCCCTCTATTTTCCAGTTGTCAATCATTCTTGTTGCCATTCTTGAGCATATAGATAGGTGGGTGGAATTTAGTCAAAACAGACAGGCCGAGCAAGGCCTTCTGCGTTCTGCCAGGCTTCCTCAGAAAAAGATAAGGGCCGCTCAAGGAAAGCGAAACCAGTTTCTGAGTCCTTGGGAAGGCTTAAAAGTTCCAAGCATGGAAAATACAGGCAGATGAAGCATAGTTTAGAATCCTGCTAAGTTTTTGTCCTTGTCTCATAGAAGCCTTTCCTGGAAGATTCATAGTTAAGGATTTCTTGTTCCCTGGTTTGGTTTTTTGTCTCTTGTGATTACCTGCTCATGCCTTGAATCAACGTTTCCTGGTTCTTTGGTTTTGTTAGAGAGTTGTGGACTTTGTTTTTGGACATTATCTGAACTCTACCTTGGACTAATTTGTTTCTGCTTATCTCTTTACCTAATTGGATTTACCTATTCCTTTAAAGTG
Organism: Anolis sagrei; assembly: GCF_037176765.1. NCBI lineage: Eukaryota > Metazoa > Chordata > Lepidosauria > Squamata > Anolidae > Anolis > Anolis sagrei. Next base: position 4,105,105 of record NC_090021.1, on the reverse strand, counting down.
TCTTTTTCACTTTGCTATTTTTACTTATTGTGCTGGCATGGCTGTGCCAGGAGATTTGAATTTCTTTTTCTTGCACTTTTTAGTTTGCATGAATTCATTTGGGCCATGCATTTTGCAATTGGGTAGCTTTCCCTAGGTTGTAGTCATAAGGGGACTTTTAGTTCAGTCTCACAGTTTGGAGCTTTACAGCAGGACGTGTGGGCTTTCTCTGTCCCACCTGTAAAAAGCTTCACTTCTTACAGCTTTTGCTGGGGAAAAAGGAAAACCTCTACAGCTTTGCTGGGGAGTAAAGTTACAGTTCCACAGCTTTGCTGGGGGGATATAGTCAGCTTTTGCTGGAAAATAAAGGAATGGTTCCACGGCCTTCGTGGGGCAAATCTACAGGACACCACCTTGGCAGATCTTCAGCAACCATTGCCTGGTAAGGGACCACTCTGGCTATCCATAATGCAGCTTGGAGCCGGGAGTTGGGGCCTCACACCAGCAGGGTTAAGAAAGATTGCCCAAGGAGGGGTCGGAAGGTTTCCCTAAAGAAGATAGGAACAGGTTATCAAGCGGTTGCCTGTCCCTTGTTGGCAGATCGAGAAAGCTACTAGTTTTTCAAGATAAAGCATTTAATTCGTTTGTTCGAAGATTTAAGTCTTAATAAAGAACTTTGTTGAACCTATTTTGAGCCTCTACAGAACTTTGTGTTGGGAAACCTACAGGACCCTTTAGTTGAGGCACCTCGGCGTCCCGTTGGGCATACAGAAAGCACGTCCTGTAAAAAGACATTGTCATAGGCCCAGCGCGTGACAGCACACTTATCTTCAATAAACAGATTGCTTTCCCTATTCAACATGTGGTGCTTTAAAGTCAGAGGGTTATTCTTGTTCTGGAGTGCAACAGCCTTGCTGTTTCAAAGTCAATCAGTGTGGGTATATGTCCGCTGTTGTTGCCAGGAGGCATCCTGTGTTTGGGAGGTGTTTACTGGCACTTGATTGTTTGCTGTCTGGAATTCCCCTGTTTCTGAATGTTGTTCACCAAAGCAGGGTCATCTCTGACCTTAAACACCACACTAGCTTGGTAAAATCAGCCAGCAGTTTATTGAAGAGTATATGTAGGCAAAGCAGTAAAAAATAGCAAAAACTGTAAATGTCCAATACAAGTGAAATAATCCATAAACCTCAAAGGAAAGATCCAAAAGTATATAAAATCCATAAAACTGGGCACTTCAATCCATGAAGCTAGAAAAATCTCGTAAACAAAACTGGAGCTTGGCAAGAACATGGTACATGTAACTAAGAGTACTTGAAAACAAGACCATGATCAATTTCCAACGTTGACCTGAATGAGGCAACTCTTTTCCATGCATTAATATAATGCTTTTCCAAGTTCCAAAACTATAAGGAAAGCATTTTTGCTTGCCAGAAGGTCCCCCATGACTTTCTGGCAAATGAGCTAGTCCAACGTGGGCGAGACAAAACTATGGTTAGGTGGATCTGTAATTGATTAAGGGAATGAACCCAGAGGGTGATTCTCCCCAAGGTTTCCTCTTCATCCTGGAAAGAAGTGATGAGTGGAGTGCCATCAGGAGGGTTCCATCCTGGGCCCGGTCCTCTCCAGGATCTTCATTAATGACTTAGATGAAGGGTGAGAAGGCAGGATCATCAAGTTTGCAGACGACACCAAATTGGGAGGGAGAGCCAAGACTCCAGAAGATAGGAGCAGAATTCAAAATGATCTGGACAGATTAGAGAGATGAGTGCCCAAAACTAACAAAATGAAGTTCAACAGGGACAAATGCAAGATACTCCACTTTGGCAGAAAAAATGAAATGCAAAGATACAGAATGGGAGATGGTGCCTGTCTCAAGAGCAGGATGTGGGGAAAAAATCTTGGAGTCCTCATGGACAACAAGTTAAACATGAGCCAACAATGTGATGCTGCAACTCAAAAAGCCAATGGAATTTTGGCCTGCATCAAGAGGAGCATAGTGTCTAGATCTAGGGAAGTCATGCTCCCCATGCTCTATTCTGCCTTGGTTAGACCACACCTGGAATACTGTGTCCAATTCTGGGCACCACATTTGAAGGGAGACTTTGACAAACTGGAATGTGTCCAGAGGAGGGCGACTTAAACAATCAAGGGTCTGGAGAACAGGCCCTATGAGGAGAGGCTTAAAGAGCTGGTCATGTTTAGCCTGAAAAAGAGAAGGCTTAGAAGAGACATGATAGCCATGTATAAATATGTGATTCTATGACCTTGTTACCAGATAGTGGTTTGTTATCTTTCTTTTGCTGTAAGCTAATTTATTTTATTTATTTATTTCATCTACTTATACCCCGCCCTTCTCACCCCGAGGGGGAGTCAGGGCGGCTTACAGGAAAGGCACAATTAGATGCCCAAAACACACAACAAACAATACAAAATATAACAATTCAACAATTAAAATAAAACATCAATACCTAATAAAATCATAAAAACTATCTCATGTCAGAGTCCATATATCCATTCCATTCCATTGTCCTTGTCTATCGACAGGTCCTTTAGTTAGTTGTCAGCATGGCCAAAAGCTTGGTCCCACATCCAGATCTTTAGTTTTTTCCTAAACGCTAGAAGGGAAGTCGTCGATCTGATCTCCCCGGGGAGTGAGTTCCACAGGTGAGGGGCCACCACTGAGAAGGCCCTGCTCCTCGTCCCCGCCAGCCTCACTTCTGCCACTGGCGGGGTCGAGAGCAGGGCCTCCCCAGAAGATCTTAAACTTCGAGGTGGGATGTAGAGGGAGATCCGTTTGGACAAATACACTGGGCCGGAACCGTATAGGGTTTTGTAGGTCAAAACCAGCACTTTGAATTGTGCTTGGAATTGGATCGGCAGCCAGTGGAGCTGACGCAACAGGGGGGTGGTGTGCTCCCTGTACGCCGCTCCGGTGAGCAATCTGGCTGCTTCTCGCTGGACTAGTTGAAGTTTCTGAGCAGTCTTCAAAGGCAACCCCACGTAGAGTGCGTTGCAGTAATCCAACCGGGATGTGACAAGACCGTTTGAGTCTTTGCAGACTCTGTCTCTGTTTACAGAAACTTTGCTTTATGTCTAAGCTCTCATTATCAGCTCTCTCTGAGCTTTCATTATTTTCTGCACCTGACAAGTTATCTTCAGACAGTTGTTCTGAAAAAGACTGTGAAGGGCCCCTCTCAAGAATGTGTCCTTGGGAATCTTCCTCTGCCTGAAACAGCTCAGGTCTCTTGTCTGAGCTTAACTCAGGCCAAAGCAAACTCTCATACCCAAAGCCACCATCAGGAACATCATTCCCATTCCCATCATGAACATCAACATTAACATGAACATCAGACACAATCACAGGCAATAAATAAGGAAGACCTTTCAGAAACAGGGAGATTCCAGACAACAAACAATCAAGTGCCAGTTAACACCTCCCAAACAGAGGATGCCTCCAGGCAACAACAGTGAACAAATACCCTCAGTGATTGACTTTGCAACTGCTCAGTGCCAGAAAGGCCCCTGGGCATTATAGTTTGCAAGAACGGCCCCCATCCTATGGCAGAGAATGTTCCCTATCCGCGGCATCTCCGTTTTGGCCTTGACGGTGTGGCGCCACTCGGCTGCCTTGCTCTCCAGCTGAAATTTGCCCTTGGCATCGTGCAGTGAGGCCATGGGAATCTCCCCAAACATTTCGGGATCCAATTCCTAGAAGGCTGAGGAAATCTCCACTGGAAGATGAGCTCCCAACAAGGCCTCCGCATCTATTTTTGAGTCCAGAATCATAATTTGGTGCGCCAAGGACATGCGGTGCTTGTCCAGAGGAAACGCATCTCTCCTAAACAGAAATGCTCTCTGAATGCTTTCTCAATGCCCAGGGAGGAAGCTCTTTTCAGCAGCACTTGGGCAAGTTGGTTTCTTCTTCTCCTCCAAATCAACCAATTAATCAATGGATCATTATCTTTATACAGTCTACCGGCTGTTCGGAATTGCGGGAGTTAGTGTCCAAAACACCTGGATGAAGGCCAAAGTTTCCCCATGCCTGTTCTAGTGAGAAGTTACAGCTTGGGCATGTTGTCCATAGAGTGCTCCTCCAGTGCCACATATTTCTAGCATGTTGCTTTCCTTCCTCTCTGCCCCCTTTACTTTCAAGCATCTCACAAACATTTGGCACAATCTTGAAAGAATTAATCATGTCTGAGAACAATCAACAATGAACACAGAGCATTTGAGTGTCTGAAAGGACTCAAATACTGATGTTCTTAGAGAACTTTGTATGCCTTATTACTTATTTCTACAGAATTGCAACCAGTTGAGTTCTATTCTCCCCTGTTTTCACTTCGCTGGGCTTAGGTCAGCACCCATTGAGACTCATTTGAAGGGACAAAGTCCCCAAAAGAAAACATTTTCTAAAAGGAACCCCATTTTCCAATACCATTGATATATCATGGGTCTTGAACATCCATGGATTTTGGGGGCGTCCTGCAAACATACTGCAGTAAATACCAAGAACCCACTGCATCTCATTATTGGGTGCATCTATATCAGTGTTATTCAACCTGGGGGTTGGGACCCTCAGGGGGGTGGGTTGCAAAAGGGTGTCAGAGGGGTCACCAAAGCACAGTATTTTCTGTTGGTAATGGGGATTCTGTATGGGAAGTCTGGCCCAATTCTATCCTTGCTGCGGTTCAAAATGCTGTTTGATTGTAGGTGAACTATAAATCCCAGCAAGTACAACTCCCAAATGTCAAGGTCTATTTCCCCCAAACTCCACCAGTGTCCACATTTGGGCATATTTAGTCCTGAATCAATCTGTCAACCTTTTGCTTGTGAAACTCGGTGGTTGCTGTCACAGGACGTCCAACTCTTTGTTTGTCACACAAGCCAGATGTTCCCACCTCAACATCTTTAAACATACTTGCCCAATGACGCACAGTACTCACACCCCCATAACCAGCTTGCATTCTCTGCAGATCTTGGAGTCCTCATGGACAATAAGTTAAACATGAGCCAACAATGTGATGTGGCGGCAAAAAAAGCCAATGGGATTTTGGCCTGCATCAAGAGGAGCCTAGTGTCTAGGTCCAGGGAAGTCATGCTCCCCATGCTCTATTCTGCCTTGGTTAGACCACATCTGGAATATTATGTCCAATTCTGGGCACCACAATTCAAGAGAGATATTGACAAGCTGGAATGTGCCCAGAGGAGGGGGACTAAAATGAGAACAAGCCCTATGAGGAGCAAATTAAGGAACTAGGCATGTTTAGCCTGAAGAAGAAAAGGATGAGAGGAGATATGATAGCCATGTATAAATATGTGAGAGGAAGCCACAGGGAGGAGGGAGCAAGCTTGTTTTCTGCTTCCCTGGAGACTAGGACGCAAGGGAACAATGGCTTCAAACTACAAGAAAGGAGATTCCATCTGAACATGAGGAAGAACTTCCTGACTGTGAGAGCCGTTCAGCAGTGGAACTCTCTGCCCCGGAGTGTGGTGGAGGCTCCTTCTTTGGAAGCTTTTAAGCAGAGGCTGGATGGCCATTTGTCAGGGGTGATTTGAATGCAATATCCCTGCTTCTTGGCAGAATGGGGTTGGACTGGATGGCCCATGAGGTCTCTTCCAACTCTTTGATTCTATGATTCTATGAATTGACCGTGGCTTGCCCTATGATTGCAGCCAAAAGAAGCCACCTATCTGCCATCCAGCCTCTGCTTAAAAGCTTCCAAAGAAGGAGCCTCCACCACACTCCGGGGCAGAGAGTTCCACTGCTGAACGGCTCTCACAGTCAGGAAGTTCTTCCTAATGTTCAGATGGAATCTCCTCTCTTGTAGTTTGAAGCCATTGTTCCGCATCCTAGTCTCCAAGGAAGCAGAAAACAAGCTTGCTCCCTCCTCCCTGTGGCTTCCTCTCACATATTTATACATGGCTATCCTATCTCCTCTCAGCCTTCTCTTCTTCAGGCTAAACATGCCCAGTTCCCTAAGCCGCTCCTCATAGGGCTTGTTCTCCAGACCCTTGATCATTTTAGTCGCCCTCCTCTGGACACATTCCAGCTTGTCAATATCTCTCTTGAATTGTGGTGCCCAGAATTGGACACAATATTCCAGATGTGGTCTAACCAAAGCGGAATAGAGGGGTAGCATTACTTCCTTAGATCTAGACACTATGCTCCTATTGATGCAGGCCAAAATCCCATTGGCTTTTTTTGCTGCCACATCACATTGTTGGCTCATGTTTAACTTGTTGTCCACGAGGACTCCAAGATCTTTTTCACACGTACTGCTCTCAAGCCAGGCGTCACCCATTCTGTATCTTTGCATTTCATTTTTTCTGCCAAAGTGGAGTATCTTGCATTTGTCCCTGTTGAGCTTCATTTTGTTAGTTTTGGCCCATCTCTCTAATCTGTCAAGATCGTTTTGAATCCTGCTCCTGGCCTCTGGAGTATTGGCTCTCCCTCCCAATTTGATGTCGTCTGCAAACTTGATGATCATGCCTTCTAGCCCTTCATCTAAGTCGTTAATAAAGATCCTGATCAGGACCGGGCCCAGGACGGAACCCTGCGGCACTCCACTTGTCACTTCTTTCCAAGATGAAGAGGAAGCATTAGTGAGCACTCTCTGTGTTCGTCCACTTAACCAATTACAGATCCACCTCACCGTAGTTTTGCCTCGCCCACCTTGGACTAGTTTCCTTGCCAGAAGGTCATGGGGGACCTTGTCGAAGAAGGCCTTCCTGAAATCCAGGTACGCTACATCCACGGCATCATTCCCCGCATCTACCCAGCTTGTAGCTCTATCGAAGAAAGAGATCAGATTAGTCTGGCATGACTTGTTTTTGATCAATCCATGTTGACTATTAGCGATGACTGCATTTGTTTCTAAGTGTTTGCAGACCGCTTCCTTAACAATCTTTTCCAGAATCTTGCCCGGTATCGACGTGAGGCTGACCGGACGGTAGTTGTTTGGGTCATCCTTTTTTCCCTTCTTGAAGATTAGGACCACATTGGCCCTCCTCCAATCTGCTGGAACTTCTCCCGTTCTCCAAGAACTCTCAAAGATGGTTGCCAATGGTTCCGAAATGACTTCCGCTAGTTCCTTCAATACTCTGGGGTGTAGTTGATCTGGCCCTGGGGACTTGAACTCATTAAGAGCGGCCAGGTATTCCTGGACGACTTCTTTCCCAATTTGGAGTTGGATGTCCTCCAATCCCTCATCCACTCCATCTTGCTGAGGTTGAAGACTCTCTTTTTGTGAGAAGACCGAGGCAAAGAAGGCATTAAGTAGTTCTGCCTTTTCCCTATCCCCTGTCAGCATTGCCCCATCTTCTCCTCGAAGAGGTCCTATCGCCTCCTTGTTTTTCCTTTTTCTACTGACATAAGAATAGAAGCCCTTTTTATTGTTTTTAATGTCCCTGGCAAGTCTGAGCTCGTTTTTTGCTTTAGCCTTGCGGACCTTTTCCCTACAGGTGTTGGCTATTTGTTTGAATTCTTCTTTGGTGATTTCTCCCTTTTTCCACTTCTTGTGCATGTCTCTTTTGTGTCTTTTTGGCACAGTTAGAAGTTCTTTGGACAGCCATTCTGGCTTCTTTGCACTTGTCCTATTTTTTCTCTTTGTTGGCACGGTTTGCAATTGCACCTTGAGTATTTCACTCTTGAGAAATTCCCAATTATAGTTGAGTTCCCTGGTCCCGCCCCCTTTTTGGGTTTTTGGAGGGAATAGGAGACATTTTGGGTTCAGTCCACACAGAGAAGCCTTTCACGCAGGACATAATACCAAGAGCTCCTGTAGAAAGCTTCGTCTTCTACGGCTTGGCCGGGGAGATATACAGCCCACAGCTTGGCCGGGGTTATACAGCCCTACAGTTCCTTTGCTGAAGGACTTCAGTCAGCCATCACGGAAACCTGAGTTCTTTTCCCCCTGGAAGTCTACAAAGCTCTGCTTGGTAAGGGTCACTCGCGGAAGCCAGAAGCAGTAGGTACCAGGTGTAGGGGCTCCACGCCATCAGAAGCAAAGACAGACTGCCCAGATTAGAAGTTAAGGATTTCCCCATTAGTTACAGTTATGAAGATAGTGCCTGTTCCCTGTGGACAAGCTTGAGAGAGAGCCAATAGACTGTTAAGAAAGCCTTAAAGTACCTGTTTGTTTTCAATAATAAAGAACTTTGTTGAACCTTTAAGCAATCTAAAGACTCTGTTTTAAGGAAATCCAAGGGCCTTTAATCTGAGGCAGCCCTGGCGTCCCGTTGGGCACACAGAATGTATGTCCTGTCTACAGTCTTATGCACAGGCCCAGCGTGCGACAGCACAATGGCCATCTGTCAGAAGGGTTTTGATGGTGTCTTCCTGCATGGCAGATTGGGGTTGGACTAGATGGCCTTTGGGGATTCCCTTCCAATGAAATATGGACTACCTGGGAGTGTGGTAGAGTCTTATTTGGAAGTTTTTAAACCAGGCCTGAATGGCCATCTGTCAGGAAGATTCAGGTTCAGTATTCCTGAATGGGATGGGACTAGATGGCCTTTGGGGGTCCCTTCCAGCTGTAATGGCATAGTGACTGCTTAGGAGTCCAGTGGAGTCCCCTTCTCTGGAGGTTTTGAAGCAGAGGCTGGATGGCCATCTGTCAGAAGGGTTTTGATGGTGTCTTCCTGTATGGCAGAATGGGGTTGGACTAGATGGCCTTTTGGGGTTCCCTTCCAGTGAAATATGGGTTACCTGGGAGAGTGGTGGAGTCTCCTTTGGAGGTTTTTAAGCCAGGCCTGAATGGCCATCTGTCAGGAAGATAACAGGTTCAGTATTCCCTAATGGGGTGGGACTAAATAGGTTTCGGGGGTCCCTTCCAGTGAAATATGGACTACCTGGGAGCCTGGGGGAGTCTCATTCGAAGGTTTTTGCCATCTGTCAGGAAGATTCAGGTTCTGTGTTCCTGAATGGGATGGGACTAAATACATTTTGGGGGTCCCTTCCAGTGAAATATGGACTGCCTGGGAGCCTGGTGGAGCCTCATTTGAATGGGGTGGGACTAGATGGCCTTTGAGGGTCCCTTCGGCCTCTGTAATGTCATATCAGCTGCTTAGGAGTCCAGCGGAGTCTCCTTCTTTGGAGGTTTTTAAACAGAGGCTGGATGGTGATCTATGCGCCTGAGGGCTATAGCTCTTAGTGAAAGAGGCATGGACGTGACATCTTTCCCCAGGGGATTGCTTCTTGCCCTCCTATAGGAAACTGGAACTCCCAAAGACCAAAACACAACAGATAACTCGAAATGGTGTTTATTGTTCACAATGAGTTATCATTCTCAGGCATAAGCTTGATGTTTCAACAGGGATAAAGGAAATATACTTTACAATCTCTGAAGTCCAAGGAGTTTGCAGCTGAGAAGCTTTTCCAAGTTTCCTCTTTCCTCAATGGCTGTGAATGCCGGACCAATCCACAACCCCAGTTCAAATGGCCTATGTTTGAAGACTCAGGATCTTCCTCTGGTGCCAAAAGAACCGGTTTGAAGGCTTCCAACGTCGTTCAGGTTGGTCTGAACATGAAGCATAAGTCTCAAGCGTAAAAAACCTCAGAATTGGTGCTGAGAGGTAATTTAAACAGGGGCTATTAGAGCCAAGTCTCTTACTCATGTCCATCTGATAGAAACTCTGATGGCAGAATGAAAAGGGAAGCACTCCCCTCCTCCAGGAAGAGGTGGAGCCAAACAATACTGATTGACAGCTATAAGTAACCAATCAATCCAACTATACATAAGCAGAGTAAAAAGGCAGGATTAAGCATGATACAACAGTTTAAATCTTGCAACTAATAGTTCTACACATAGGTGGCGCCACTCGCACCATCACAGGAAGTTTTGATTGTGTGTCTCCGCATGGAGGAAAGGGGTCGAACTGGATGGCCTTTGGAGGTCCCTTCCAGTGAAATATGGACTGCCTGGGAGCCTGGTGGAGTCTCATTTGAAGGTTTTTTTGCCAGGCCTGAATGACCCTCTCTGAGGCCATCTGTCAGGCTAGGGGGTTGGACTGGATGACCTTTGGGGGTACCTTCCAACTCTAGGATTCTAGGTATGACTTGGCTAGGAATTTGTAAAGGCTAACCAATATTGAGATACAAAACACTGTCATTAGAGAGTGACACCAGGACCAGCTAAGGTCTTTGCGGAGAATGAAAACACCAAAAAGATGACCAGGGTTGTATTCTTCTCTCATTGTCACAGGACAAGGACACATTCCAAGTATGTTTTCTCATAGTCAATAACATATGAGGCTGGAGGCCCAACATGGGCTTGCAATAGTAATGCATAAATCCAAATAATAGGGGAAGAAGCATGAAACAAACTCATTCTGTCTCGCCCAGGTGCGTCTACACTGGATGAATGCAGTTTGACACCACTTTAAACCATCCTGGCTCAACGCTATGGGATGATGGGAGTTGTAGTGAGGCACCAGCGTTCTTTGGCAGAGAAAGTTCAAAACCTTGCAAAACTACAATTCCCAGGACTCCATACTATGGAGCCACAGTGTGGTGTCAGACTGCATTAACTTAAGAGTGTAGATGCTCCCAAAGCTGCACGTTCTCCAGATGTTCCTCAAGAAATGGCCTTAGGCCTTGCTGTCCAGATGGACGCTTGACCTTTTCGGAAGAGATGATGACGAAGCTCCGCTTGGCTTCGAAGCAACAACCTTCAAGGAAGAGCGGCGGTGCTTTGCGCATTATGTTTGCTCCAAGGTGCATCTGTCACCTCGCTTGACCTCATTCTCCATGGAATTTGGCTGGATGGGTTTTATGGACCTGAGCGTGATGTTGTCAAGGCTGGGTTTTTCCCATTCTGTAATTCTATGCATTTAACTTTGCAAGTTTAACTTGGGTGGAGTTGATTCATATGGCCTCTTTAAGAAACTATAGATCCTCCATAGTGATTGTGGTCCAAGACTAGCAGAAGCTGACCATAGAAAGACCTTGTGACGGCGTGAGTGGCGCCACCTATGTGTAGAACTGTTAGTTGCAAGATTTAAACTGTTGTATCATGCTTAATCCTGCCTTTTTACCCTGCTTATGTATAGTTGGATTGATTGGTTATTTATAGCTGTCAATCAGTGTTGTTTGCACCAGTTGAATTGCTTTCTCAAGCTCAATTGTTTGTCTCCACCTCTTCCTGGAGGAGGGGAGTGCTTCCCTTTTTTCATTCTGCCATCAGAGTTTCTATCAGATGGACTTGAGTAAGAAACTTGGCTCTAAAAGCCCCTGCTTAAATTACCTCTCAGCACCAATTCTAAGGTTTTTTACCCTATGATCCTATGGTATCCCATGTCAATGTGTACACCAATCCACTCTGAGTATTTGTTCCAACCTTAATGCATCCACTCAAATTTGGCACTTTGGAAAGTTCCGACTAAAGCCAGGAACGGATTCTCCACCCCACGGACCCAGAAGCAACCAACTTGCTGTTGGTTTTGAGCCATTGTAACAGGGGTGGTGAAACAAAAGTGGACATGAGCATGTGCAGAGTGCATTTCAGCCAATGCCTCTGTTGTCTTTCAAGGGAACAGAGCTCTTGCATCTAAACTAAGGCAAGCAGCACCCGGCTGGGTTAATATTAGCTCTTCCTCTCGAATGCGATCATTGAATATGGAGCATCTGTGTGTCATTGTCAGCTTGTGCATGCACCTGCCACTGTCTCTGAACAGGGTTTTTGTGGCATCCCACAGGGCTGAAATGCTTTGTATGCACCAGATTATTGAAGCTAAGCAGGGCCGGAAAGGTCCTGAGGCTCTGAGGAATGGTGGGAGTTGGAGTCCAAAACACCTGGAAGGCCAAATTTGCACAGGACTGGTGTTGCCTCCTTCTCTGGAGGTCTTTAAGCCAAAGCTGGATGGCCATCTGTCAGGAGGGCTTCAATGTTATCTTCCTAGGAAACTGAGGGGGAAAAGAAAGGGGCCTGGGGTTGTTAGGAATTGTGGGAATTGGAGTCCAAAAACACCTGGAAGGCCAAAGTTTGCACAGGCCTGGTGGTTTCTCCTTCTTTAGAGGTCTTTAAGCCAAAGCTGAATGGCCATCTGTCGGGAGGGCTTCAATGTTGTCTTCCTAGGAAACCGAGGGGGAAAAGAAAGGGACCTGGGGCAGTTAGGAATTGTGAGAGTTGGAGTCCAAAACACCTGGAGAGCCAAAGCTTGCACAGGCCTGGTGGTGCCTCCTTCTTTGGAGGTCTTTAAGCCAAAGCTGGATGGCCATCTGTCAGGTTAGCTTCAATGTTGTCTTCCTAGGAAACTGAGGGGGAAAAGAAAGGGGCCTGGGGCTGTTAGGAATGGTGGGAGTTGGAGTCCAAAACACCTGGAGGGTCAATGTTTGCACAGGCCTGGTAGTGCCTCCTTCTCTGGAGGACTTTAAGCCAAAGCTGGATGGCCATCTGTCGGGAGGGCTTTGATGTTGTCTTCTTAGGTGGGAGTTGGAGTCCAAAACACCTGGAGGGCCAAAGTTTGCTCATGCCTGGTCTATAATGTAGAATGACTATGGCTTGATTCTACTTTAATGCAATGGCTCAATGCTATAGAATCTTGGGAGTTGTAGTTTGACAAGGTCTTGAGCCTCCTCTGCCAAAAATGCAAATGCCTCCCCAAACTACAACTCCCAGGACTTCATAACATGGAGCCATGACAGTTAAAGTAGCATCAAACTGCATTATTTCTACAGTGTAGCTGAAACCCAAGTGGCGGTGAGTTCCACCAGTTGAAGATTTGCTTTCCCCTGTCCTTTCGTGGAAATGCGAAACTCATGTCAGCTCACAAATCACATCTAGGGAGCTTGCAATCCATAAATACGTACATTGGGAGCCCCGACTTCCTTTCAGCAGACTGTCGATATTTGCATCCATCGCTCAAGCAAGGAATGATTTACGATCCCATTCACATTTTTCAGCACAGGCATTTTCTGCATGATTCAGCATCCAGGCGAGGCCGCCTTTGCAAATGGCAATGGAGAAGGAAACAGAGTATTTTAACCCTTCAGCCTCTGTCTATACAGCTTTCGAAAGATTCAGTCGTGTCCATCTCTGAGGGGTGGTGCTCATCTCCACTTCGAAGCCGAAGAGCCGGCGTTGTCCATAGACACCTCCAAGGTCACATGGCCAGCATGACTTCATGGAGTGCTGTTACCTTCCCGCCGGAGTGGTACCCCTTGATCTACTCACATTTGCATGTTTTCAAATTGCTAGGTTTGCAGAAGTTGGGGCTAACAGCAGGAGCTCACCCTGCTCCCTGGATTCGAACCTGTGACCTTTCGGTCAGCAAGTTCAGCAGCTCAGCGCTTTAACCCACTGTGCCATCGGGGGTTCCTTAAAACTGTGATAATAAAAAGTAATAATGTTTTCCAACTGCTAGGTTGGAAGAAGCTGGGACTAACAGCAGGAGCTCACCCTGCTCCCTGGATTCGAACCCATGACCTTTCGGTCAGCAAGTTCAGCAGCTCAGTGCTTTAACCCACTGTGCCATTGGGGACTCCTTAGAACTGTGATAATAGAAAGTAATAATGTTTTTGAAGTGCTAGGTTAGCAGAAGCTGGGGCTAACAGCAGGAGCTCACCCTGCTCCCTGAATAAGAACCTGTGACCTTTTGTTCAGCAAGTTCAGCAGCTCAGCGCTTTAACCCATTGTGCCATCGGGGGCGCCTTAAAACTGTGATAATAAAAAGTAATAATGTTTTCAAACTGCTAGGTTGGCAGAAGCTGGGGCTAACAGCAGGAGCTCACCCTGCTCCCTGCATTCGAACCTGTGACCTTTCGGTCAGCAAGTTCAGCATCTCAGCGCTTTAACCTGATCTGACAAGTGTCTCCAAGTCTCCTGTTGACTTATGGCAAGTAAGGAATGTTCGGGGGTGATTTTTCCCAATTCTTTCCTCCGAAATAAGAGTGTACAACACTCTTATTGGCGGTCTCCCATCCAAGTTCTAACCAGGGCTGGCCCTGCTTAGCATCCAAAATTACATGGGATCTGACAAGTGCCTCCAAGTCTCCTGTTGACTTATGGCAAGTGGTGTTTTTTGCCAATTATTTCCTCTGAAATAAGAGGTGGTCTCCCATCCAAGTCTTAACGGGCTGAGGGGGAAAAGGAAGGGGCCTGAGGCTGTGAGGAATGGTGGGAGTTGGAGTCCAAAATACCTGGAAGGCAAAGTTTGCCCATACCTGTTTCAGATGGCTCCTTGGAAGCCTTTCATTCATAGGATTGACTGTTCCTAGATCCCATGTCAATGGGCACGTGAATCCAGTTCCATTCATCCATCCAACCACCTTCAAAGTTCGGACTAAAGTCAGGAACGTATTCTCCTCTCCATTGACCCAGAAGCAACCACTGGTTACTAAATGCCATGTCTTTGGGCTCATGAATCCACTTCAGGTTTTTGGTTCCACCTTTACTACATCTGTCCAATTTTGGAACTAGGCTTCAACACTTTGGACAACTCCTTTAAAGTTCTGACTAAAGCCCGGAACGGATTCCCTGCTTCACTGTTTAGGAAGCAGTTAGTCGTTGCTAAATATGAGTCTACTTCTCTGGAGGTCTTAATGCAAAGGTAATGAGTACTCCACTCCACTCTGGGTATTTGTTCCAACCTCAATGCATCCACTCAGTTTTGGCACTTTGGAAAGTTCTGACTAAACCCAGGAACGGATTCCTTCCCCACTGATTCAGGAGCAACCACTTGCTGTTGGTTTTGAGTTGTTGTAACACAAAGGTGGGCATGAGCATGTGCAGAGTGTATTTCAGCCAATGCCTCTGATGTCTTTCAAGGGAACTGAGCTCTTGCATCTGAACCAAAGCAAGCGGCACAAGGCTGGATTAATTTTAGCTCTTCCTCTCGAAAGCGTGCATTGAATATGGAGCATCTGTGTGGCATTGTCAGCTTGTGCATGCACCTGCCGCTGTCTCTCAGTTGAGCTTTTTGTGCTATCTCACAGGGCTGAAATGCCTTAAATGCTCCAGGTCTTTGAAGCTAAGCAGGGTCTGACCTGGCTAAGACTTGGATGGGAGACCACCAGAGGATGCTGGGTGCTGCACACTCTTATTTCAAAGAGAAGAATTGGTAAACATCACCTCCGAACATTCCCTATTTTTCATAAGTCAACAGGAGACTTGGAGGCACTTGTCAGACCCCATATAATTTTGGATGCTAAGCAGGGCCAGCCCTGGTTAGAACTTGGATGGATACTTGGATGTATACAGAGTGCTGCACACTCTTATTTCAAAGAGAAGAATTGGTAAAAATTCCTTCCTTGCCATAAGTCAACAGGAGACTTGGAGGCACTTGTCAGATCCCATATAATTTTGGATGCTAAGTAGGGTCAACCCTGGTTAGAACTTGGATGGGAGACTGCCAATGGATACGGGGTGAGGCAGACTCTTATTTCAGAGGAATGAATTGGCAAAAATCACCTCCGAACATTCTTTACTATCCATAAATCAACCGGAGACTTGAAGACACTTGTCAGATCCCATATAATTTTGGATGCTAAGCAGGACCAGCCCTGGTTAGAACTTGGATGGGAGACCGGCAATGGATACGGGATGCTGCACACTCTTATTTCAGAGGAGAGAATTGGCAAAAATCACCTCTGAACATTCATTACTTGCCATAAGTCAACAGGAGACTTAGAGGCACTTGTTAGATCCCATATAATTTTGGATGCTAAGCAGGGCCAGACCTGGTTAGAACTTGGATGGGAGACCGGCAATGGATACAGGGTGCAGTACACTTTTATTTCAGAGGAATGAATTGGCAAAAATCACCTCCGAACATTCTTTACTTTCCATAAGTCAACAGGAGACTTGAAGACACTTGTCAGATCCCATAGAATTTTGAATGCTAATCAGGGCCAGCCTTGGTTAGAACTTGGATGGGAGACCGGCAATGGATATGGCGTGAGGCAGACTCTTATTTCAGAGGAAAGAATGGGCAAAAATCACCTCTGAACATTCCTTACTTGCCATAAGTCAACAGGAGACTTAGAGGCACTTGTTAGATCCCATATAATTTTGGATGCTAAGCACGGCCAGCCCTGGTTAAAACTTGGATGGGAGGTCGCTAATGGATACGGGGTGCTGCATACTCTTATTTTAGAGGAAAAAATGGACAAAAATCACCTGAATATTCCTTACTTTCCATAAGTCAACAGGAGACTTGGAGGCACTTGTCGGATCCCATTTAATTTTGGATGCTAAGCAGGGCCAGCCCTGGTTAGAACTTGGATGGGGGATCACCAATGGATACACTCTTAATTCGAAGGAAAGAATTGGCAAAATCACCTTCGAACATTCCTTATTTACCATAAGTCAACAGGAGACTTGAAGGCACTTGCCAGATCCCATATAATTTTGGATGCTAAGCAGGGTCAGCCCTGGTTAGAACTTGGATGGGAGACCACCAACGAATACCAGATGCTATATATAACATTTCTGGGAAGAATACTGCCCAAACCACCTCTGAGCATTCCTTCCTTAAGCAAACCCATGATGTTTGTCCCTCCCTCCGGATGTTTTGGACTTCAACTCCCACAATTCCTAACAGCCAGTAGTCCAAAACACCTGGAGGGTCGAAGTTTGCCTATGCCTGTATTAGACTCAATCGCCCGGAGTCGGTGGATGCTCTTGGAATAAATGCATACCAATGCCGAGGATGATGTGTCCCTCTCTGACAACGCTTGCCAGAAGTGACTATTTTTAATTAATTGCATTCCTCGCCTGCCACTCTTGGATCTCAGCGCAGGGGAGTTATTTAGAAGCTCAGGCATGAATGTCATTGGAAGCGCTTGAAGCCGGGGAGCGGGGAAAGTGTTTTGTGTCCCGTTGAGATAGTAATCCCGTCTGATATGGAGTCTTTCCCCCTTTTGCATCCTTCGAAACCACTGTTCCTGACTCGATTATAGAGTTGGGAGGGACCCCAAAGGTCATCCAGTCCAACCCCCTTCGGCCAGGCAAGAAGACACAACCCAAGCCTACCCAACAGATGGCCTTCCAGCCTCTGTTTCAAGATCTTCCAGAAAAGGAGACTCCATCTGACTCCAAGGCAGTCTACACTCCACTTGAGTTGGAAGGGACCTCCAAAGGCCATCTAGTCCAACCTGCCAGGCAGGAAGAAACAAATAAAGCACTCCTAAGAGATGGAAACAAAATACTTGTTGAAAGGCCTCCAAGGAAGGAGAGTCCACCACTATTTGAGGAAGTCCTTTGTGGGTTTCTCCAAGAGTCCTTTGCAATATTTAGAGCAGGCATGGGCAAACTTTCTAACTTGGGGTCCGCATGCTAATACTCCCTGCTGGGAGTACTGGTTGCCCGGTGAGGGAAGGAAGGAAGGATGGAAAGAAGGAAGGGAAGGAATGAAGGAAGGAAGGAAATAGAAAGAGGGAGAGAGGGAAGGAGGGAGGAAAGAGGGAAGGAAGGAAGGAAATACAAAAGGAAAAGAAGTAAGGAAAAAGAGAAAGAAGGGAGGGAGGGAGGAAGAGAGAGAAGGAAGGAAGGACAAAAGGGAAGGAAGGAATGAACAAACGTAGGAAGAGAAGGATGGAAGGGAGGGAGGGAAGGGAGGATAAAGGGAAGGGAAGGAAGGAAGGAAGGAGAAAGAGAGAGGGGGGGAAGGAAGGAATGACAAAAGGATGGAAAGGAAGGATGGAAGGAGAAAGAGGGAGGTAAGGAAGAAGGAAAGAGGGAAGGATGAAAGTGAAGAAGGGAAGAATGGAAGGAGAAAGAGGGAGAGAGGGAAGGAGGGAGGGAAGAGGGGAGGAAGGAAAGACAAAAGGGAATGAAGGAAAAAAAGAAGGGAGGGAGGGATGGAGGAAGAAAAGTAATGAAGGAAGGAAGGGAAGGATAAAGGGAAGGGAAGGAAGGTGAGTGAGAGAAGGAAGGAAGGATGAAAGGATGGAAGGGAAGGATGGAAGGAGAAAGAGGGAAGTAAGGAGGAAGGAAAGGGGAGGACGAAAGAGAGGAAGGGAAGAATGGAAGGAGAAAGAGAGAGACAGGGAAGAAGTGAGGGCAGAGGGAAGGAAAGACAAAAGGGAAGGAAGGAAAAAAGAGAAGGAAAGGAGGGAGGGAGGAAGAGAAGGGAGGGAGGGATTGAAGGATAAAGGGAAGAGAGAAGGTAAGAAAGACAAAAGGAAAGGAAGGAAAGAGGACGGAAAGAGAAATGGAAGGAATGACAGGATGGTGAGAGAGAGAAGGGCCTGAGAAAAGAGCCCAAGGGGCCACATCTAGCCCCCGGGCCTGGGTTCACTCATAGCTGGTTTAGCGGCATTGAATCTATTGGGATGACCCAGGTATTGACTCAACTGGTTGCGGTCTTGCTGCATCTTGGAGACTAACCCAGAGCAAGACACCGATTGCTTTCATAGACAAAGGGTGCATTTACACCATAGAATGAACAATGTTGGACATCACTTTGAACTGTCATGGCTCACGGGCATCGTAGCTTCATGTTCTAATCTCTGGGCTATCCATTCTTTCTATCTTCTTTATGGCATCCTTATTGATGACTGTATTATAGCATACTCCAGTCTTCTCTTCACTTGGGAGGAAGCTTCTCCAGATCTTCCTCACCTGGAATAATACTGTGTCCTGTTCTGGTTACCCAGAAGAATATTGATAAGCTGGTCTGAGAGTGACAGTCAAAACAGGAAGCTTTTCCCATGTTCCAGAAGTTCCAACCTGCAGCATATTTGACCTAGGAACAGGGACCTAGGTCAGATAGATGGATGGATGGATGGATGGATGGACGGACGGACAGACAGACAGTCAGACAGATGTTAGAAATATAATGTTGTTTTTGTTGGTGTCTCCAAGTCACTTGTTGATGTATAGTAACCCAGTTAATTTCATGTTTTCTTCAACAAGGAATCCTCAGATGTGTTTTCACCACTTCCTTACTCTGAAATATCCCCTCTGGTAGTTGGTATTACTTGGCGGTCTCCCATCCAAGTCCTAACCAGGGCTGGCCCTGCTTAGCGTCCAAGACCAAACAAGATCTGTATCTCCATTGAGCTCAGGCATCTGGGTTTCAAGCTCAGCGATGACAATAAAGTCCCAGTGCTTTCTTTGAACGAGATCTCTGAATCTGAGGGTGTGCTTACATTGCAGTATTATTAATACAGTTTGACTTCACTTGAACAGCCATGATCTCAGTGTTATGGAATCATGGAATGTGTCATTTGGTGAGGTCAGCAGAAAAGGCAAAAGATCTCATGAAACTAAAACTCTATATGATGGGTTAGAAAGCATGATCATCAAGTTTGCAGATGACACCAAATTGGGAGGGATAGCCAATACTCCAGAGGACAGGAAGTCACAGGGATGATAGATCAAGCTTCCTTTCTGCTTCCTTGGAGACTAGGACGCAAGGGAACAATGGCTTCAAACTACAAGAGAGGAGATTCCATCTGAACATGAGGAAGAACTTCCTGACTGTGAGAGCCGTTCAGCAGTGGAACTCTCTGCCCCGGAGTGCGGTGGAGGCTCCTTCTTTGGAAGCTTTTAAACAGAGGCTGGATGGCCATCTGTCAGGGGTGATTTGAATGCAATATTCCTGCTTCCTGGCAGAATGGAGTTGGACTGGATGGCCCATGAGGTCTCTTCCAACTCTATGATTCTATAATTCAGCATATTCTTTATTTGAACTATTACCATCTGGCAGGCGGTACAGGGTGACAAAAGCAAGGACAAGTAGACTGAGATATAGTTTTTATCCAAGATCTGTAACTATATTGAACACAATGGCTTCATATTGATGTGGCATTAGGGGGTGTGCAGTGGTGGCTGGAGTGTGGGCACCACTGCACTGTTTTGTGTTGTGATTTGTGCTGGGGAAAGTGTTGGATTTCGTTGTACAATGTACAATGGCAATGAAGTTATTCTAATTCTAATGTGAGAGTTATTGCAAAAGGGTGCATCAGCCATTGTCCCTTACTGATGACTTAACAGCAGGTGGCTAAATAAGGAGCATGAAAGAATCCACCTTTCTCTCTCCTGTGTGACTCAGTCTGAGTATCTACCTGTGTTGTATATGACTATTTCATGACTCTGATTATTTACAAATACAAGGAAAGTAGATCTGCATATCCTGTTTGATCATTTGTATATATTTAACAATGAAGATTAAAGCAATGTATTGTTGAAGGCTTTCATGGCCGGAATCACTGGGTTGTTGTAGATTTTTTCAGTCTATATGGCCATGTTCTAGAGGCATTCTCTCCTGACGTTTCGCCTGCATCTATGGCAAGCATCCTCAGAGGTAGTGAGGTCTGTTGGAACTAGGCAAAAGGGTTTATATATCTAGGTTCTTGTGGGTTTTTTCGGGCTATAGAGCCATGTTCTAGAGGCATTTCTCCTGACGTTTCGCCTGCATCTATGGCAAGCATCCTCAGAGGTAGTGAGGTCTGTTGGAACTAGGCAAAAGGGTTTATATATCTAGGTTCTTGTGGGTTTTTTCGGGCTATAGAGCCATGTTCTAGAGGCATTTCTCCTGACGTTTCGCCTGCATCTATGGCAAGCATCCTCAGAGGTAGTGAGGTCTGTTGGAATTAGGACAATGGGTTTATATATCTGTTGAATGGCTGGGGTGGGGCAAGGAGCTCTTCCCTGCTGCAGCAAGGTGTGAATGTTTCAACTGATCACCTTCATTAGCATTTGAAGGCCTGCCTGAGCCTGGGGAAATCTCTTGCTGGGAGGTATTAATCTGTGCCTGCTTGTTTCCTCTCTGTTGTTTTGCTGTTGTAATTTTAGAGTTTTTTAATACTGGTAGCCAGGTAGCATACAATGGCCTGACTGTGCCTGGGGCAAACTTTTGTTGAGAGGTAATTAGATGTCCCTGCCTGCTTCCTCTCTGTTATTGTGCTGTTGCAATTTTAGAGTTTTTTTTAATACTGGTAACCAGATTTTGTTCATTTTCATGGTTTCCTCCTTTCTGTTGAAATTGTCCACATGCTTCTTGTGGATTTCAATGGCTTCTCTGTGTAGTCTGACATGGTGGTTGTGGGTGTGGTCCAGCATTTCTGTGTTCTCAAATAATATACCCGTGCCCAGGCTGGTTCACCAGGTGCTCTGCTATGGCTGACTTCTCTGGTTGAAGGAGTCTGCAGTGCCTTTCATGTCCCTTGATTCGTGTTTGGGCAAAGCTGCTGCGTTTGGTGGTTCCTATGTAGACCTGTCCACAGCTGCATGGTATACGGTAGACTCCTGCAGAGGTGAGAGGATCCCTCTTGTCCTTTGCTGAACGGAGCATTTGTTGGATTTTCTTGGTGGGTTTGTAAATTGTTTGTATGTTGTGTTTCCTCATCAGCTTCCCTATGCGATCAGTGGTTCCCTTGATGTCTGGCAGGAACCCTTTCCCTCTGGGTGGATCTTCATCTTGACTCTCGTGGCTTGTTCTCAGTTGTCTTGCAGCTCTTCTGATGTCTGAGGTGGAGTCTCCATTGGCCTGGAAAGCCCAGTTGAGGTGGTTCAGTCCATCTTGGAGGAGGTGGGCTTCGCAGATTCTTTTTGCACGGTCTGCCAGGGCTTTAATGGGGCTTCTTTTTTGACTTGGGTGATGGTTGGAGTTTTTATGTAGATATCTATCTGTGTGTGTGGGTTTTCTGTAGACAATGTGACCCAATTGTGTATCTGGTTTGCGGATGACTAGGACATCTAGAAAGGGCAGTCTTCCTCCATTTTCTTTTTCCATAGTGAACTGGATGTTTGGGTGGATGCTGTTGAGATGGTCCAGGAACCTGTTGAGTTCTTCTCCTCCATGGCTCCAAATGGTGAAGGTGTCATCCACAGATCTGAACCATATCGTGGGCATTTTGGTTGCTGTCTCCAGGGCTTGTTTTTCAAAGTGTTCCATGTAGAAGTTAGCTATAACCGGGCTGAGAGGGCTCCCCATAGCTACTCCATCTTTCTGTTCGTAGAAAAACAAGCCCTGCTGCGCTTGGTGGTCCCTCTGTAGACTTGTCCACAGCTGCATGGTACACGGTAGACTCCTGCAGAAGTGAGAGGATCCTCCCAGAGGAAAAGTGTTCTTGCCAGACATCAAGGGAACCACTGACCACATTGGGAAGCTGATGAGGAAACACAACATACAAACTATCTACAGACCCACCAAGAAAATCCAACAAATGCTCCATTCAGCAAAGGACAAGAGGGATCCTCTTGCTTCTGCAGGAACAACAACCCAACGAAGATTAATGCCTTTGTATATTTTGGATGAAAACCCAAATTTGTAAGTTTACTAAACATTGCATGTAGATGAAGTCATAGAATCATAGAATCAAAGAGTTGGAAGAGACCTCATGGGCCATCCAGTCCAACCCCATTCTGCCAAGAAGCAGGAATATTGCATTCAAATCACCCCTGACAGATGGCCATCCAGCCTCTGCTTAAAAGCTTCCAAAGAAGGAGCCTCCACCACACTCCGGGGCAGAGAGTTCCACTGCTGAACGGCTCTCACAGTCAGGAAGTTCTTCCTAATGTTCAGATGGAATCTCCTCTCGGATGTTGGGAGTCGGATGTTGGGAGTTGGATTCTGCTGATAGATGGGCTGAAGCACATGGTTTTTTGCTGTGAAAGGACTCTGCTGTACTTTTGCTTCCTTCTGGGACACTTGCTATCCAGTTTACAGTAGTTTGGGGAGATCATGATTTGGAAACTACTCTATTCTGTGGCGCAATGTTGTGAGTTTCTGGGATTTGTACTTTTGTGATGGACTTCACGGTCCTTTTGGAAAGAGAAGGTTAAAGACCTTAGAGCAGTGTTTCTCAACTTTCCTAATGTTGTGACCCCTTAATCCAGTTCCTCATGTTGTGGTGACCCAAAACCATAACATTATTTTCGTTGCTACTTCATAACTGTAATTTTGCTACTGTTATGAATCATAATGTAAATATCTGATATGCAGGATGTATTTTCAAATCCCAAATACCCGATACACTCAAATTTGAATACTGGTGGGATGGGGGTGATTGATTTTGTCATTTGGGAATGTTGGAGTTGCTGGGATTTATAGTTCACCTAAAATCAAAGAGCCTTCTTGATTCTGAATAGAATCAAACTTGGCACACAGAATTCCCATGACCAAGAGAAAATACTGGGAGGGTCTGGTGGGCATTGACCTTGAGTTTTTGGAGTTGTAGTTCACCTATATCCAGAGGAGCACTGTGGACTCAAGCAATGGTGGATCTGGACCAAACTTGGCACAAATACTCAATATGCCTAAATGTGAATACTGGTGGAGTTTGGGGGAAATAGGCCTTGGCATTTGGGAGTTGTAGTTGTTGAGATTTATAGTTCACCCACAATGAAATAGCATTCTGAACCCCACCAATGATAGAATTGGACCAAACTTCCCACACAGAACCCCCATGACCAACAGAAAATATTATGGCGACCCCTATGACACCCCCTCGCGACCCCCACAGGGGTCCCGACCCCCAGATTGAGAAACACTGCCTTAGAGTAATAGAATAATAGAGTTGGAAGAGACCACATGGACCATCTAGTCCAGTGGTTCTCAACCTTCCTCATGCCGTGACCCCTTAATATAGTTCCTTATGTTGTGATGATCCCCAACCATAACATTATTTTCATTGCTACTTCACAACTATAATTTTGCTCCTGTTATGAATCATAATGTAAATATCTGATATGCAGGATGGATTTTCAAATCCCAAATACCCAATATGCTCAAATTTGAATACTGGTGGAATGGGGGTGATTGATTTTGTCATTTGGGAATGTTGGAGTTGCTGGGATTTATAGTTCACCTAAAATCAAAGAGGCTCCTGAACTCCACCAATGATGGAATTGAATCAAACTTGGCACACAGAATTCCCATGACCAAGAGAAAACACTGGAAGGGTTTGGTGGGCATTGATCTTGAGACTGGGAGTTGTAGTTCACCTATATCCAGAGAAGCACTGTGGACTCAAGCAATGGTGGATCTGGACCAAACTTGGCACAAATACTCAATATGCCCAAATGTGAACACTGGTGGAGTCTGGGGAAAATAGACCTTGACATTTGGGAGTTGTAGTTGCTGGGATTTATAGTTCAGTTATAAACAAAGAGCATTCTGAACTCAGCCAGCCATGGATTTGAACTGAACTTGGCACACAGAGCTCCCACGATCAAAAGAAAACACTGGAAGGGTTTGGTGGGCATTGGCCTTGAGACTGAGAGTTGTAGTTCACCTATATCCAGAGGAGCACTGTGGAGTTGTAGTTGCTGGGATTCGTAGTTCACCTACAATCAAAGAGCCTTCTGAACTCCACCAATGATGGAATTGAATCAAACTTGGCACATGGAATTCCCATGACCAAGAGAAAATACTGGGAGGGTCTGGTGGACATTGACCTTGAGTTTTTGGAGTTGTAGTTCACCTATATCCAGAGGAGCACTGTGGACTCAAGCAATGGTGGATCTGGACCAAACTTGACACAAATACTCAATATGCCCAAATGTGAACACTGGTGGAGTTTGGGAAAAATAGACCTTGACATTTGGGAGTTGTAGTTGCTGGGATTCATAGTTCACCTACAATCAAAGAGCATTCTGAACTTGACCAACAATAGAATTGGATCAAACTTCCCACACAGAATCCCCATGACCAACAGAAAATACTGTGCTTTCTTATTGTCTTTGGCAACCCCTCTGACACCCCCTCACGACCCCCACAGGAGTCCTGACCCCCAGGTTGAGAAACACTGCCTTAGAGTCATAGAATAACAGAGTTGGAGGAGACCACACGGGCCATCTAGTCCAACCTCATGACATGCAGGAAAAGCTCAATCAAAGCACTCCAGACAGATGGCCATCCAGAGTCTGTTTCAAAGCCTCCAAGGAGAGAGATTCCATCAGACTCCAAGGCAGATAGTTCCATTGCTGAAGAGCTCTAAGATGTTCAGGTAGAATCTCCTTTCCTGCTATATGAACTCATAGCTCCATTGGTAGGACAGATGCAGTTCGGTGTGTGTTTGGCCATTGCTGTCGTACCCTTCTCGGCTGCCCTTCCCGCCCAGGTATGCACATTGCGTCGCCCCCATGCGCCCGTGCCTCCTAAGCAGATTTCCTCTCCGGTTGGTGTAGATGTGCCTCGTCGCTAATGCCACTGACGTCAGTGGGGACCTGAGGGTGAACCGCCTCCGATGTCTCCGGCGGGGACCAGATGGGTCCGGCACGTGAGAGGGGCCTCTCTGCCCTGGCATCCCCGGGTGTGGCTGATCCCGGGATGGGATCACGCGGAGAGATTAACACTCACCCCCATCATAACATGATTAAATCACATTCAACATCGTCATCGTTGTTGGGAACAGCAGCAGGCATTGGCAAACTTTGGCCCTCCCTCCAGGTGTTTTGGACTCCAACTCCCACAATTCCTAACAGCCGGTAGGCTGTTAGGAAATGTTGGAGTTGGAGTCCAAAACACCTGGAGGGAGGGCCAAAGTTTGCCAATGCCTGGCACATTATTCATACAGTGCAGCTGAGATTTAAACCTAAGACCATTTAATACAGAGATACTTTGGTTTCACATCCTCTATTTCCCATGGCTTTGGACTATTTCAGTTGTCTTACGGAGCCAAGTAGAGCTGCACCAAATGAGGGAAATCATAGAATCATAGAATCCTAGAGTTGGAAGAGACCTCATGGGCCATCCAGTCCAACCCCATTCTGCCAAGAAGCAGGAATATTGCATTCAAATCACCCCTGACAGATGGCCATCCAGCCTCTGTTTCAAAGCTTCCAAAGAAGGAGCCTCCACCACACTCCCTCCGGGGCAGAGAGTTCCACTGCTGAATGGCTCTCACAGTCAGGAAGTTCTTCCTCGTGTTCAGATGGAATCTCCTCTCTTGTAGTTTGAAGCCATGGTTCCACATCCTAGTCTCCAAGGAAGCAGAAAACAAGCTTGCTCCCTCCTCCTCCCTGTGGCTTCCTCTCACGTATTTATACATGGCTATCATGTCTCCTCTCAGCCTTCTCTTCTTCAGGCTAAACATGCCCAGCTCCTTAAGCCGCTCCTCATAGGGCTTGTTCTCCAGACTCTTGATCATTTTAGTCGCCCTCCTCTGGACACGTTCCAGCTTGTCAATATCTCTCTTGAATTGTGGTGCCCAGAAATCCATGATCATTTCAGATTATTATTATTATTATTATTATTATTATTATTATTATTATTGACTCATTGTTGATCCGGCCTGATGTTGCCCTGTTCTAACTGGCAGAAACTCCCTGGCTCATTTGGTCAATATAACTGTAAAATGAATCCAGTTTGACACCATTTGAAAGCCATGGCTCATTGCTATGGAATCCTAGGAGTTGTAAATTTGCAAGGCCTTTTTTACTATTTATTTACTATATTTGTTTACTGCCCTTCTCAGCCCGCAGGCGACTCAAGGCAGTTTACAGAGGCAACAACACCTTAAAAACATTTACAACATTTAATAACATTAACATATAATATAAAACCATAACAAGATCAATAAGACTAAATCATTTGCGTCTCCTAGTTAAAACGTTGTCCAATCTATTCATCTAGTTGTTTTCCAAAGACTGCTGGATGCAATCAATTGTTGTTGTTGTTGTTGTTTTATTTCATATCAAAAGCATTGCATAAATTAGTATAAAACCGATAAAAATAGAAGGAGCACAGGTGGCTAAATATCTTTGGACCAAAAATGGGCAATGCTACCAGTATTAAAAAAAACTCTAAAATCTGGCTACCAGTATTGAAAAAAACTCTAAAATTGCAACAGCACAATAACAAAGAGGAAGCAAGCAGGGGCATCTAATTGCCTCTCAACAAAAGTTTGCCCCAGGCACAGTCAGGCCATTGTATGCTAATTAAGGTGCTCAGTTGAAACATTCACCCCTAGCTCCAGCAGACAAGAGTCCTTTGTCTCACCCTGGTCATTCCACAGATATATAAACCCATTTTCCTAGTTCCAACAGACCTCACTACCTCTGAGGATGCTTGCCATAGATGCAGGTGAAACGTCAGGAGAGAATGCCTCTAGACCATGGCCATATAGCCCGAAAAAACCTACAACAACCCAGCATCTGTATTGTCTGGAGCCTCCAACAATTCTTCCTCTGTACATGAGGCAGGGCATTGTGGGCAAACATGCAGATGCAGAGTTGTCTGTCCTGCTCCACAGTGACAAAAGTTATGGGATTCTTTTAGGTCGTGCCATTTTGTCAGGTTGTCTTTTGATCTGTCCACTCCGCTTCTAAGTCTTTTCAGGGACTTCCAAGTTGCCCATTCTTGGTTTGTCCTTGGAGGAAGACCCTCTCGTGGGGGGGCATCCAGTTGGGATTTCCTGGTTGAGCTATATATATATAATGTGTATTGTTGAAGGCTTTCATGGCCAGAATCACTGGGGTTTTGTAGGTTTTTTCAAGCTATATGGCCATGTTCTAGAGGCATTCTCTTCTGACATTTCGTCTATGGCAAGCACCCTCAGAGATAGTGAGATCTCACTACCTCCGAGGATGCTTGCTATAAATGCAGGTGAAACGTCAGGAGAGAATGCCTCTAGAACATGGCCATATAGCCCGAAAAAACCTACAACAACCCAATGATAAGGTGGTTCACCACTTCTCCGGGTGCATCTACCTTGTGGAATTAATGTAGTTTTACATCACTTTAACTACAATTGTTCTGTTGTGCGCTGGGCCTGTAAAGAATTTCTTTTAGAACAGGATGTGCAACCTTTGCCCAGCAGGAAGCCCAAAGAGAAGCTCTCATGGATCTTTTACCACAAACAGTCTTTAGATGGCTTGTGAAGTATAACAAAGTCCTTTATTAATGAACAATCAAACAGAAACTTCTCTTGTCTTCAATAAAGCTAAGCAAATGCTTCCAGGCTTTATGCAACTGGTGACTTCCTAATCTTGTCCACGAAGGACAGGCAACTATCTTCAATAACTTCTTCTTTACTTTAAAGGAAAATCCCCTTTTTAACTTCTCCCAGGCTGACTGTAATCTAACCCTTACTGATGTGGGCTCCGCTACCGGGTCAAACTGCGTCTCGAAGCACCGAGTGGACCTACCAGTAAAAGTTTAGATATTCTCCAGCTGGAGTTCTTTGGTCTTTAGGGCTGTTTTCCTGGAAATCTTTGGAAACTCTTAAGACTGTTTTCCCCCGGAAAGTCTTAAGGGTTGAAGATTTTGTACAAGGGAAGCTTGCACACGTCCTGTACATTAGCTTTCCTTGCTGAGACTAACTAAAAAATGGCTCCCTTCCCTTTCCAATTGCCCTGAGCAAGGGGCGGAACCAAAACTTAACGATGATGGACAGGTGACTTGCCCTATGACTGCAACCAAAGGAAGGTACCTATCTGCAGAGTCCCTGAAACCCAGGGTTGCAAGAAAACATTTAATACAAAGCAAGTAAAGTGGGAGCTCAATGCTATGGGATCATGGGATCTGTACTTTGCATTCTTTGGAAGGCAAAAACATCTTGCAAAACTGCAACATGCAGGATTCTCTTGCATTGCGCTCTGGGAGCTAAAGTGGGGTCAATCTGCATTCATTCTGCAGTGTAGATGCACCCAGTGATGGCTTTTATCCTGGACTCAATGCATTAAGTTCCTCTGAATACAACAAAATGATGCTCTGGAAGGGTATTTTCCCACATTGCTTCCTTAGTTATGACTGCTTTAACTCGAGGACCTCAAGAGACCATATTCAATACACCACAAACTGTGCAAAACAAGTCCTGCAAATTCAGAAGGCCAACTGTATATGGAAATGACCAGGATAGCAAGGCATCACCACAACAGCGGTGGTATTAATATTGTCATGACTGTGTTTATTAGCACGTTGACTAATGAGGTGTAGGAACAGCTCCGGAAAAGTGGAGCGAGGGCTGCGCACGGATCGCGGACAATGCCTCTGTGTCACGTTCCTCTCTGCTGCCCAAATGGAAAACGATCTCCGGAGTGACCTTCTCCTGAGGGCCGGAGGGACAGGTGCCAAGGCCGACAGCTGCGCCGGTGTTCCTGCCCCACTTCAATGACCTCTCAGAGCCCTCCTCTCCCCTCCCCAGGCCTTTGGGTTTCGGGAGACATAGGCTTCCCACCTTTATTCCTAGCAGAGGTCCCTCTCCCATCAGCTCAGGTGAGCTTTACCTGCTGGATGGCTTCAAACTACAGGAAAGGAGATTCCACCTGAACATGAGGAAGAAGTTTCGGACTGTGAGAGCTGTTCAACAATGGAACTCTCTGCCCTGGAGTGTGGTGGAGGCTCCTTCTTTGGAGGATTTTGAGCAGAGGCTGGATGGCCATCTGTCGGGTGTGCTTTGAATGCCATTTTCTTGCTTCTTTGCAGAATGGGGTTGGACTGGATGGCCCACCAGGTCTCTTCCAACTCTAGGATTCCAAATAGAATCCAAGAGTTGGAAGAGACCTCATGGGCCATCCAGTCCAACCCCATTCTGCCAAGAAGCAGGAATATTACATTCAAATCACCCCTGACAGTTGGCCATCCAGCCTCTGTTTAAAAGCTTCCAAAGAAGTAGCCTCCACCACACTCCGGGGCAGAGAGTTCCACTGCTGAACGGCTCTCACAGTCAGGAAGTTCTTCCTCATGTTCAGGTGGAATCTCCTCTCTTGTAGTTTGAAGCCATTCTTCCATTGCGTCCTAGTCTCCAAGGATGCAGAAAACAAGCTTGCTCCCTCCTCCCTAGGACTTCCCTTCACATATTTATACATGGCTATCATATCTCCTCTCAGTCTTCTCTTCTTCAGGCTAAACATGCCCAGCTCCTTAAGCCGCTCCTCATAGGGCTTGTTCTCCAGACCCTTGATCATTTTAGTCGCCCTCCTCTGGACACATTCCAGCTTAGAGTCAATATCTCTCTTGAATTGTGGTGCCCAGAATTGGACACAATATTCCAGGTGTGGTCTAACCAGAGCAGAATAGAGCATGGGGAGCATTACTTCCTTAGATCTAGACACTATGCTCCTAGTGATGCAAGCCAAAATCCCATTGGCTTTTTTTGCCGCCACATCACATTGTTGGCTCATGTTTAACTTGTTGTCCATGAGGACTCCAAGATCTTTTTCACATGTACTGCTCTCAAGCCAGGCGTCCCCCATTTTGTATCTTTGCATTTTTCCTGGAGGCGATGCTATCTCTGGCTCTGGGAAGGGGCTTTCCCCCTCAATTTTCAACCTGAGGAGGCTGCGTTGTCACCAGCTGGTTATGTGGCCAGCAAGATTGCTTGGAGCATCTCTTTGCCTTTTACTACTGAAGCAGTACCTATTTATCTACTCACATCTGCATGTTTTTGAACTGCTAGGTTGGCAGGAGCTAGAGCTGACAGATGGGAGCTCACCCCATCTTGCGAATTCGCGCTGCCAACCTTCAAGCCAGCGGTTCAGCAGCACAAAGGTTTAGCCCATTGCTCCACCATGGCCCCAAAGTGTTTTTCCCTCCTGCAAAAATAACATTTTTGTATTTTAATAAAGGTTTCCCATGTTTTTATAACAGAGCTGGGCTATAAATGTCAATTAGGAAATGACATTTATAGCTCAGGAACAAAAATCATGTTACAAGTGTCATCATTGTCGTCGTCATCATCATGGGAGTTGTATTTTGGTGAGGAGCCAGCAGAGAAGGCTCAAGACCTCTCCAAACTACAACTGCCAGGACTCCATAGCATTGTGCCATAGTAGTTCATGTGGGGTCGAAATGAGTTTTTTCCACAGTGAGGATGGAGCTTCAGGTCCCTTCTGCATCACCATATCATCCAGGGAGCATTTCCCCCAAACCTCCCACCTTCTTCCCATGATCTGCCTCTGGCTCCCCTTTTGCTTTTCCCGTCAGGAAAGCGCCCATGAATGATTCATGGGCAGCAGATCCAAACCTTCCCCTGAAATCCAGGCCCAGACAATGACAGCCACTCCCGGCACGAAAGCCGCTTGATAAATATTTAATTGAATTCATCAATCAAGCGCCAGCCGCAGCCGCACGAGGAGGCGCTTAGCAAAGGCTTTTTGCATTGGCCAATTTGGACGCCAGTCTGAAACACGTTTGGCAACTCTGGAACACACACAGACACACAAGGGCCTCACAGCCAGCCATTCCCTTCCCAAAAAAGGGTTTTTTTTTTCAGAAGGATGTTGGTGGATGCCATGTCAGTGGGAACAGTGGACTCTATCTCTCTATCTATCTATCTCATCTATTTATCTCATCTATCTACAACTCATCTATCTACTATATCTGTCTATCCCATCTGTCTATCTCAACTCTATCTATCTATAGAAAAATCTATCTATCTATCCATCTCTATCTATCTATCTATCTATCTATCTATCTATCTATCTATCTATCCATTCATCTATCTCATCTATCTCTATCTGTCTGTCTGTCTTCCTCATCTATTTATCTCATCTATCTTATCTATCTATCTGTCTGTCTGTCTGTCTATTTCATCTATCTCCTCTATCTATCTATCTTATCTATCTATCTCATCTATTTATCTGTCTGTCTCATCTGTCTGTCTGTCCTATCTATCTATCTATCGATAAATCTATATATCTATATATCTATCCATCCATTATCTATCCTATCTATCTTATCTTATCTATCTATCTATCTATCTATCTATCTATCCATTCATCTATCTCATCTATCTCTGTCTGTCTTTCTCATCTATTTATCTCATATATCTTATCTATCTATCTATCTGTCTGTCTATTTCATCTATCTATCTATCTATCTATCTAATCTATCTAATCTATCTCATCTATTTATCTGTCTGTCTCATCTATCTGTCCTATCTATCTATCTATCTATCTATCTATCTATCTATCTATCTATAAATCTATATATCTATCCATCCATCTCTATTTATCCTATCTATCTATCTATCTATTTCATCTTATCTAGCTATCTATCTTATGCAACCATCCATCCATCTATCTCATCTATCTATCTCATCTATCTATCTTATCTATCAATCTATCTTATTAATCTATCTACATCTATCTATCCATCTCCTCTATCTCCTCTATCTCATCTGTCTCGTCTATCTATCTATCTATCTATCTATCTATCTATCTATCTATCTATCTAATCTATCAGTCTCATCTATCATCTACCTTATCCGTCTATCTATCTCACCTGTCTTATCTATCTGTCTTATCTATCTATCTATCGATCGATTGATCGATCTCAGGTGTCCACAAACTTTTTAAACAGAGGGCCAGGTCACCGTCTCTCAAACTGTTGGAGGGCTGGATTATAATTTGAAAAAAACATGAATGAATTCCTATGCACACTGGACATATCTTATTTGTAGTGCAAAAACCACTTAAAAACGATACAATAATTAAAATGAAGAACAATTTTAACAAATATAAATTTATTAGTATTTCAATGGGAAGTGTGGGCCTGCTTTTGGCTGATGAGATAGGATTGTTGTTGTTGTGTGCTTTCAAGTCATTACAGACTTAGGTTGACCCTAAGCAAGGGCCGGGTAAATGACCTTGGGGGGCCGCATTCGGCCCCCGGACCTTAGTTTGAGGACCACTGATCTATCTATCTCATCTGTCTCATCTATCTGTCTTATCTATCTATCTAATCTATTTATAGTATTATCTATCATCTATCTATCAATCTTATCTATCCGTCTCATCTTTTGCTCTATTTATCACATCTAGCTATAGTATCTATTTATCACATGTATCTGTCTATAGTATCTATCTATCTATCTATCTATCTATCTATCTATCTATCAAACAATCAATCAACCTCATCTGTCTTTCTGTCTATCCATCCATCCATCATGTCTACCTTTATCTAATCTCATCTATATATCATCTATGTATCTATCTGTCTGTTTGCCAGGTGTCCTCTTTCAGGTAGGAATGCTTTCCCTTTCCTGTATCGACTGAGGGAGATGCTTAAAGACTATTTATACATTTGTCTGGCGAAATGTATGTTCTGGGCCATTCAGCACCAATTTATTGCATTTTTGGGGCAACAAGACCTTTATTTTAATAGGGTTATGGGTGTATTTAAAGTGGAAGGCAAAAGGAAGAGGGGCCGACCAAGGGCAAGATGGATGGATGGCATCCTTGAAGTGACTGGACTGACCTTGAGGGAGCTGGGGGTGGTAACGGCCGACAGGGAGCTCTGGCGTGGGCTGGTCCATGAGGTCACGAAGAGTCGGAGACGACTGAACGAATGAACAACAACAACATGGGTGTATTTGCACATCCACATAGAGTCTCCCACGGATACGGGTGTGGTACTGTATATTAACACCTGCTGTGCTGCAAATGGGGTCGGAGGCTCTCTTGGACACTTGCTTCTTGAAAATAATATCATTTCTTTCCATTTGCGAAAGAGGTGGCATCGCGCAACTGACCCACAGAAATGTGGGCATAAAGTTACACTCTGTGTCCTTGTTCTGGGAGCCCAGCCAACCATTGCATTGCAGGAATGCAATGGAGCACATTTGTGCATGAGAATGAATATATATATATATATATATATATATATATATATATATATCACAACCTCTACTTGGCCCCACAGTTGTTTTTCTCCAGGAGTGCCTCTACACTGTCAAATTAATGCAGTTTGACACCACTTGAACTGCTGTGGCTCGGTTCAATGCAATCATGGGAATTTGAGAAGGGCTGCCACAACAACAACAACAACAACAACAACAACAACAGGTTCCATCTCCCTAGCTGCAAATCCTAAAAACTCCTTCCTAAACTACAAACCCCAGGGTGTCATAGGACAGAACTGCCATGGTCACATCCTATGAAGACGTGGGATTTGTCGTTTGGTGGGATGCTGAAGCTCTTTGGCTGCAAATCATAAATGCTCCTTCGTGAACTGCAAATCTCAGACTTGATAAGACAGATAAGATAAGATAGAATAATAAGAAACAATAACGAATAGAAGAATAATGAATATAATAGAATAATAATGAATTATGATAATTATGATTCATACATGCATGCTCTGATAATTCTGAGTGACTTCATAAGTCAAAAACTGCTGGACTAATTGCCACCAAATTTGGCCACAAGACACTTACTAACCCAAGGAGTGACCATCACTAAAAAAAAAATTGGGAAGTGTCCGAGGTGTGATCCTGAAAGGGTCTTTGAGTGAAATTTTCAAATGCAAAGCAAGGGGCTTTGAATGAAATTAACAACAAAAGAGAAACATCCCCTTTCTCTGTAGAAAAGGAGCAACAGGGAAGAAAATGTTTTTAAGAAACACGATGTGACATGTAGAGGTCGGAAGTTGTGTTGTGGTTAAGTTCAAAGGTTGTGGTTAAGCACAGAGTCTGCAGGTACAAGAAGGTACTTTCCATCAAAAGGTCAAGGGAGAGGGGTGTTGCATCCCAGTTCAAGAAACGAGACCATAAGATTAAATCCACCACACTGGACTGTAGGAAAAGCAATCCTTGTTTATTGATGAAAAATTGGTTACAAAAGAAAGGTAAATGCAAAGTCAAAAAGCCACAGAAAAACACAGCATTCAGTAGAATCTCTGAACTTGAGCAAAATTTCAAAAGCCACAATACAAGAACCAGGAATCTGTTAGCCTTTTACTAACCATGAACTTGATAACTAAGCCTCTGGGATTACCGGCCTTGAAACACAGGAATTCTGCCAAGGCACAGCCACAGTCCCAAACGTTGCTTGATCTAAAGAGGCACCCGGCAGGAGGCCTCTTAAACCAAAGAAGCTATTCTTTGAAACGCCCCTTGACTTTGAAGCCTGGGCCTGTCTCTCCTGTAAACGATGTGACCTTCGTAGAAACTGGGAAACATTTCTGTCTCTAACTATCTGTTCTCTTCGGTCCTCATTCAAAACCCCAGGTGGAGAGATATCACGGCTAACTTCCAAAACATTTTTCTCCAGCTGTTGAGTTTCATTTTCATCCCCGCTGACCTCTGCATCAACAACAAATTCCACACTGTCAGGGTCAGGGAGAGCTTGCTCAGTTGGAAAAACTACCAGAGAATCCGGTTCACACAGATCAGGATCATGCTGAACCCCAACAAGGGGCTGGAAAGAGAGTACTTTCCATGACCTATTACTTGAGTATAAAAGTCAGCAGAAAAA
Source organism: Anolis sagrei (assembly GCF_037176765.1). Lineage (NCBI taxonomy): Eukaryota > Metazoa > Chordata > Lepidosauria > Squamata > Anolidae > Anolis > Anolis sagrei. The sequence goes on along the minus strand of NC_090021.1, from coordinate 4,070,039 downwards.
GAGGAGGGGCGCGGCAGTCACTTGAAGGGTAACATCTGCGTATGCTGCCAGGATGTCCGTCTTCTTCATGAAGAAACTAAAATAAACCTTGTTTTTTGATCCTTTTTTGGGATTGTCTCCTTCCTTACGTGTTCCCGTGATGTGGACCTAAGAAGACCCAATTTAGGGTCCCTAACAATCCAGTACAACAGCCAGCAGAGTGATGTTTCAAATAATAATAATAATAATAATAATAATAATAATAATAATAATTATTATTATTTTGGAGAACTGGGTCTAGAAAGCCGACCTCTTCCACTGTATTTATTACAAGTGGAGTCACATCACCTGACCCTCATCAATTTGGGACAAATGGCACATTGGCTTCTGAGATGCCATCCTTGCCAGGCGCCTCATCCGTTCCTAAGCCCGTTTCCCTTCCAGAGTCTGCGTTTAGCAAACATTAATCAGCCTATTCCTCCAGGGAGGTCAATTGGCAAATATTTTCTCTCTCTTGTGTGCAGATAATTAATCATATATATATATATATATATATATATATATATATATATATATATATGAATGTGACTAGACACTTAGGGAAAGGCTGTGCAACAGCTCAAGGTGGCAATTTTCTGTGCAAACAAGCGCCCGCCCCCACAATCCTGCAAAAGGTCACCTGTTTAATGCAGAGCCCTTCGGATGACTCCTTTCCAAAACACAGAAATGTGTGCCGGAGTAAAAGATATTGGGATTGGATGAAGCGGAGGAGCAAAGTAAACAACTCCAGTTTGAATACAGAGCCATTACTCTGTTCACAGAGCAGCACAACTGTAACCTTAAAGATGACAAAAATGATCAAAGGTCTGGAGAACAAGCCCTGTGAGGAGCGGCTTAAGGAGCTGGGTATGTTTAGTCTGAAAAAGAGAAGGCTGAGAGGAGATATGATAGCCATGTATAAATATGTGAGAGGAAGGGAGCAAGCTTGTTTTCTGCTTCCTTGGAGACTAGGACGCGGAACAATGGCTTCAAACTACAAGAGAGGAGATTCCATCTGAACATGAGGAAGAACTTCCTGACTGTGAGAGAGACGTTCAGCAGTGGAACTCTCTGCCCCGGAGTGTGGTGGAGGCTCCTTCTTTGGAAGCTTTTAAACAGAGGCTGGATGGCCATCTGTCAGGGGTGATTTGAATGCAATATTCCTGCTTCTTGGCAGAATGGGGTTGGACTGGATGGCCCATGAGGTCTCTTCCAACTCTTTGATTCTATGATTCTATGATCCTATGATTTCCAAGCCAAGGAGCCTGTGTTGCCTGTAGACACCTCCTGGTTGTGTGGCCGGCATGGCGCATGGAGTGTCTTTTTGCCTTTTACTACTATTCACATTTGTGTGTTATTGAACTGCTAGGTTGGCAGGAGCTAGGGTTAACAGCGGGAGCTCAGCCTGTCCTGCAGTTTTGAACTGCCAACCTTCAGACCAGCAGTTCAGCAGCACAAGGGTTTAACCCATTGTATTGTCGAAGGCTTTCATGGCTAGAATCACTAGGTTCTTGTGGGGTTTTTTGGGCTATAGGGCCATGTTCTAGAGGCATTTCTCCTGACGTTTCGCCTGCATCTATGGCAAGCATCCTCAGAGGATGCTACCTCTGAGGATGCTTGCCATAGATGCAGGCGAAACGTCAGGAGAAATGCCTCTAGAACATGGCCCTATAGCCCAAAAAACCCCACAAGAACCTAGTTTAACCCATTGTTGCCCCACGGCCCCTACTGCGCCACTGAGGCGAGGAATGATGGGACTTGTGGTCCAACAGCCAAAGGGCCACTTATTGCCCACACAACTGTTTAACAGTGGAATCTTCTAGTCAAGCTTCCTTCTGTGTAGGATTTTGAACAGAGGCTGGGTGGCCATCTATTAGGAGGGTTTGAATTGTGTATTGCCTTATTACAATGACATACACTTAGACACAAACACACAGGCAAAGGCTTCTCCTTTCATTTCTGGCTTCTGAAGGTGGTGCTCGTCTCTGGCTCTGAGGGAGGTGCTTTTCTCCATTTCCAAGCCAAGGAGCCTGCGTTGTCCATAGACACCTCCTCGCCGTGTGGCCGGCATGGTGCTCGGAGCATCTTTTTGCCTTTTACTACCGAAGCTGTATCTATTGATCTATTCACATTTGTGTATTTTTGAACTGCTAGGTTGGCAGGAGCTAGGGCTAACAGCGGGAGCTCAGCCTGTCTTGTGGATTTGTACTGTCAACCTTCAGGCCAGCAGTTCAGCAGCACAAGGGTTTAACCCATTGTGGCCCCACAGCCCCTACTGCATAACCGAGGTGAGGAATGATGGGACTTGTGATCCAACTGCTAAAGGGCCACTTGTTACCCACAATAGTGGAACCTGCTAGTTCAGCCTCCTTCTGTGGAGGATTTTCAACCTAGGCTGGGTGACCATCTATCAGGAGGGTTTGAATTGTGTATTGCGGTGTGTCACAATACAGTTGAACTAGATGGTCTTTGGGGTTCCCTTCCAATTCTTCCAATTTTAGCCTGACACCAGAAGAACATGCTCAATGAACACCTGCACATTATGCACATTTGTGCGTGTTGGGTTTCATTCCTGGACTGCACAAGGTTTTGTGTCATCAAGTTGGTGGTCCTCAATGAGTAACTACACTAAAGACAGTGCTAAGCTCGGGGATTCATTTCCCCACATTCCTATGCATGTTTCCCAAAGTCTCTAGCCATTGACTCCTCTCCTTTTGATGACATCGTAATGGGATTCTGTGAGGAAACTTCCTCTTAAGTTTGAATTTGCCCCGGGAATGGCTGTGCAATCTCCACCATTCTTCTGCTTTTTTTTCCTCCGGTGAGGACGCATTTTGCCTCTCTGTAGGCAAAATGTAGCTGCATGGACTTTTTTTTTTACCTTTTACTTTCTTTAGAAGATGAGATTTAGCAAGATAATTAGGAAAGTGGGAGATATATAATAACAACAATAGGATTGTCTCTGAGATGGGACAGTTAAGGTTGCTTAATGCAATTTCAGGGAAAAAAATTATTTTATTTATCGTGTCAGGGCAACCAGTCAATTATATTACATTTCTAACAGAACAAAGCAAACAAACAAACAAAATACAAAATTTGTGAGTTTGGTAGTTGATTAAATGTCCTTTGACCAGTATTTGGCCACTTGGAGTGCTTCTGGTGTTGCTGCAAGAAGGTCCTCCATTGTGCATGTGGCAGGGCTCAGGGTGCATTGCAGGAGGTGGTCAGTGGTTTGCTCTTCTCCACACTCGCATGTCGAGGATTCCACTTTGAGGCCCTATTTCTGACGTTTGGCTCTGCATCTCGTGGTGCCAGAGCGCAGTCTGTTCAGCGCCTTCCAAGTCGCACAGTCCTCTGTGTGCCCAGGGAGGAGCCTCTCATTTAGTATCAGCCATTGGTTGAGGTTCTGGGTTTGAGCCTGCCACTTTTGGACTCTCGCTTGCTGAGGTGTTCCAGCGAGTGTCTCTGTAGATCTTAGAAAACTATTTCTAGATTTAAGTCGTTGACGTGCTGGCTGATATCCAAACAGAGGATGAGCTGGAGATGTCTCTGCCTTGGTCCTTTCACTATTGGCTGCTACTTCCCAGCATATGTCAGGTAGTGCAATACCGGCTAAGCAGTGTAATTTCTCCGGTGGTGTAGAGCGCAGACACCCAGTGATAATGCAGCATGTCTCATTAAGAGCCACATCTACTGTTTTAGTGTGGTGAGATGTGTTCCACACTGGGCATGCATACTCAGCAGCAGAGTAGCATAGCGCAAGGGCAGATGTCTTCACTATATCTGGTTGTGATCCCCAGGTTGTGCCAGTCAGAAAAGTTATAGCGAAGTAGTCAAGAGCATGAAGTCTCAAGATTGCATCTTCTACATTGTTGTGTGAATGCATTTTTTGAAACCACTTCAACTTCTACGAGTCAATGCCATGGAATCCTGGAAGTTCTAGTTTTACAAGGTTCCACTGCCTCACCAAACTACAACTCTCATGATTCGAGAGCAACTGGAATCAACTGAACACAAATGGGAGAAACCGGGACATTTTGAAAGCAGCTGGAGAAGTCGGACAGCAGAGGATTAATCCAGATTCTCTTTGCCAAATTGGTAGAGTTAGAACAAGCACAGTTTTGCTTGTTTGCAAATCTAATGTCTCCTCATACCTCTGAGGATGCTTGCCATAGATGCAGGCGAAACGTCAGGAGAAATGCCTCTAGAACATGGCTCTATAGCCCGAAAAAAAAAAACCCCACAAGAACCTACTAATGTCTGTTTCTTTCCAATGTAATGTATGTCTCTTTCTTTCATGTATTCGGCACACAGAATTCCATCACAATTTTGTCTCAGGATGAACTTTTGCCAGACTGTTACGTAACGCAATGTCTGATTTAATCATAAATCGAGCTTCCAAATTTAGCACCAGTATATGACTTATTAAGTCCAAATGGGCTCAGAACCAAGTTTTCAGTGCTTTCACTCTTTTTTCCTGGCTGCTTTGTTTTGCTCCATTCGCTGCACCTCCGGAACTTGTCTTGTTCATGCAAAAACGAAAAAACAACAACAATTTTAATGTATTGTTGAAGGCTTTCATGGCCGGAATCACTGGGTTGTTGTAGGTTTTTTCGGGCTATATGGCCATGGTCTAGAGGCATTCTCTCTTGACGTTTCGCCTGCATCTATGGCAAGCATCCTCAGAGGGAGTGAGGTCTGTTGGAAATAGGAAAAAAGGGGGTTTCTATATCTGTGGTATAATGTCCAGGGTGGGACAAAGGACTCTTGTCTGCTGGAGCTAGGTGTGAATGTTTCAACTGATCACCTTGATCAGCATATAATGCCCTGGCAGTGCCTGGAGCAAACTTTTGTTGAGAGGTGATTAGATGTCCTTGTTTGTTTCCTCTCTGTTGTTGTGCTGTTGTAATTTTAGAGTTTTTTAATACTGGTAGCCAGACTTTGTTCATTTTCATGGTTTCCTCCTTTCTAATGTTTACATGTGGAAGGTTGTCAATTGTGCTGTCCTTGGTGTTGTGAGCCACTTTGAGTCCCATTTAAGAGGAGAAAATAGGATGTAATTATTTATTTGTTTATCTTGTCAGAGGCAAATTGAGAATAGAGTTATCATGTATTTAAAACTACAAACAAAGTAAGATTTTTTTTAATACTAGTAGCCAGATTTTGTTCATTTTCATGGTTTCCTCCTTTCTGTTGAAATTGTCCACATGCTTCTTGTGGATTTCAATGGCTTCTCTGTGTAGTCTGACATGGTGGTTGCGAGAGTGGTCCAGCATTTCTGTGTTCTCAAATAATATGCTGTCTCCAGGCTGGTTCATCAGGTGCTCTGCTATGGCTGACTTCTCTGGTTGGAGTAGTCTAAAAAACTCTAAAATTGCAACAGCACAACAGAGAGGAAGCAGGGACATCTAATTACCTCTCAAAAAAGTTTGCCCCAGGCACAGTCAGGCCATTGTATGCTAATCAAGGTGGTCAGTTGAAACATTCACACCTAGCTCCAGCAGACAAGAGTCCTTTGTCCCACCCTGGTCATTCCACAGATATATAAACCCATTTTCCTAGTACCAACAGACCTCACTACCTCTGAGGATGCTTGCCATAGATGCAGGCGAAACGTCAGGAGAGAATGTCTCTAGAACATGGCCCTATAGCCCGAAAAAACCTACAACAACCCAGTGATTCCGGTCATGAAAGCCTTCGACAATACATATGCTGAATTTGTTGAAACTCAATGGGAAAACTAGAGAAAATGTAATGCAGGATGGCCCTCCCATACAAGCAAAGTTTTTGCATTATCGAATGCTTTCATGGCCAGAATCCCTGGGTTGCTGTGAGTTTTCCAGGCTGTCTGGCCATCTTCTAGAAGCATTCTCTCCTGACGTTTTGCCTGCATCTATGGCAGGCATCCTCAGAGGTTGTGAGCTCCATTGGAAACGAGGCAAGTGAAGTTATATATCTGTGGAATGATGTCCAGGGTGAGAGAAAGAACTCTTGTCTGTTTGAGATGGGTGTGAATGTTACAATTGGTCACCTTGATTAGCATTTAATGGCCTTGCAGTTTCAAGGTCTAGCTTCTTACTGCCTGCTTGGCTCAGATAATTTCCTAGTTTCCAACAGACCTCACAACCTCTGAGCATGCCTGCTGTTCTGTCAGGCACTGGGCCTGTAATAATTGTCTTTGGAAATAGGACGTGCACCTTGTGCCCAGGGAGAAGCCAGGGCGCCATGAAAGAGGCCCTCAAGGATTTTCCTGAAGAAATGGTCTTTAGATGGCTTGAAAGGTTAAACAAAGTCTCAAATCTTCAATGAGTCAAACAAATCCTTCAAGGTTTAAATCAACTGGTGGCTTCCTTCATCTTGTCCACAAGGGACAGGCAACTGTCTTTGTTAATGGTTCTTATACTTTGAGAGGAAAACCCTTTTTCAACCTCTCCCAGGCTGTCTGTTATCTAAGTTTTGTTGGTGTGGGATCTACTACCGATTCCAAACTGCGTCTTGATACCGAGTAAACCTACCAGACAAAGCTCGTAGATTCTCCAGCTGGAGTTCTTTGGGTCTGTAAAGCTGTTTTCCCTCTGGAATTTCTTTAAGACTTTAGGGCTGTTTCCCTCAGATGCTGTAAGGCTGAGAGGCTGCAAGATCCCAGCTAGAGCTTTGGGAATTTTCCCCTGGAATGTCTTGAGAAATGAAGCTTTTCTGCAGGTGAAGCTTGTCCACGTCCTCTAACTTAGCTTTCCTCACTAAGACGAACTAAAAATGGCCCCCTCTTCCCTTCCCATCTCCCTTGGAGAAGGGGCGGATCCAAACTTAACAATGATAGACAGGTGGCTTGCCCTATGACTGCAAACCAAAGGAAGCCACCCTTTTGTAGAATCCCTGAAACTTTGGAATGCATGCAAACACTTAATAGAAAGAAAATGAAGTTGGAGCTCCTGGTACAAGTGTACCAGCACACCTGCCATATAGATGCAAGCGAAATGTCAGGAGAGAATGCTTCTGGAACATGGCCAGAAAGCCCGGAAAACTCACAACAACTCAAAGTTTTTACAGTTTAGTAAATTTTCCCCATGTTTTTATGATAGAACCAATTAGAAAATGACATTTATAACCCAGGGACAAAAATCATGTTAGAGTGTAATGCAGCCATATCAGCTCTGATGCACCTTGCATGTCATACCATGTCATCTCTAGTTCGCTTTCTTATATCTTCTCCTTTCTGTGGTCTTCTCTCTCTCATTTTCTGCTCTGTTTGCATCCAAACCCTGCATTTCTCTCTCTGACCCCAAGCTGTGAGCTTGCGCGGCCTCCTCCGTGGCTTCCTTCCCATATATGGGATATTTGTGGCAGAATAAACAGGAAAGCCATGCTCACTTGACACAAGAGGCTCTTGCCGTCTCTCGGTTCCTCTCGCTTTCTGACGCTCTCTCTCCCCTTCTTTACTTCTCTGCACCAAATCTCACCTGCAAAAACGTCCCCAAAGAGGCTTCTTTTTGAATATTCCACGGCAGCATAAAAGTTTAGCCGAAGGCAAAACAGGCAGAGATGTTCATGCTGGGGATACAAATTGGAGCGTTTCCCATTCATGTATGCAAGGCAGAATGGTTGCAGCATTTCCCCCCCTCTCGATCCTGCAAGAATCAAATGGTTTCTGTCCAGTTTTCAAGCAACATTTGTACTTTGAGGCCTTGGAGGGGAAATTCATAGAGGTTCAAAGGCATTTCCTTGGCAAAAGCCTATATAAAATGCTAATGTTTTGGGCAAAAAGATGGTGTATTTGGGGCAGAAAAGAAGGGTTGGTATTCAGTGTCATAGGATGCATCTACACCAGGCAAACTTTGGCCTTCCAGGTGTTTTGGACTCCAACTCCCACAACTCCTAACAGCCTCAGGCTCCTTCCCTTTGGACTCCAGCTCCCACCATTCCTAATAGCCTCAGACCCCTTCCTTTTGGACTCCAACTCCCACAACTCCTAACAGCCTCAGGCTCCTTCTTTTTAGACTTCAAGTCTCACAATTCCCACAGCCTCAGGACCCTTCCTTTTGGACTCCAACTCACACAACTCCTAACAGCCTCAGGCCCCTTGCTTTTGGACTCCAACTCTCACAATTCCTAACAGCCTTGGGTCCCTTCCTTTTGGACTCCAACTCCCACAATTCTTAATAGCCTCAGGCTCCTTCCTTTTGGATTCCAACTCCCACAATTCCTAACAGCCTCAGGCCCCTTCATTTTGGACTCCAACTCCCACAATTCCTAACAGCCTCAGGCCCGTTTCCTTTGGACTCCAACTCTCACCATTGCTAATAGCCTCAGGCTCCTTCCTTTTGGACTCCAACTCCCACAATTCCTAAAAGCCTCAGGCCCGTTTCCTTTGGACTCCAACTCTCACCATTGCTAATAGCCTCAGGCCCCTTGCTTTTGGACTCCAACTCCCACAACTCCTAACAGCCTCAGGCCCCTTCCTTTTGGATTCCAACTCCCACAACTCCTAACAGCCTCAGGCTCCTTCTTTTTGGACTCCAACTCCCACAACTCCTAACAACCCCAGGCTCCCTCCTTTTGGACTCCAACTCCCAGAACTCCTTACAACCTCAGGTCACTTCCTTTGGGACTCCAACTCCCACAAGTCCTAACAGCCTCAGGCTCCTTCCTTTTGGACTCCAACTCCCACCATTCCTAACAGCCTCAGGCCCTTTCCTTTTTCCCCTCAGCTGGCTGAGGGGAAAAAGGAAAGGGCTTGAGGCTGTTAGGAATAGTGGGAGTTGGAGTCCAAAATACCTGGGAGGCCAAAGTTTGCCCAAGCTTGTTGTGCATTGGTGGTCTCCCATCCAAATACTAACCAAGGCTGACCCTGCTTAGCAGAGATCGGGAGCCTCCAAAATATTCTTTTAAAGCATTGTTGCAAATATATATATAAATACAGCATGCAAATCGGATGGAAGTCCTAACACTAAGAACCAAATAAAACAAGCTTGTTGTTCATTGGCGGTCTCCCATCCAAATACTAACCAAGGCTGACCCTGCTTAGCAGAGATCGGGAGCCTCCAAAATATTCTTTTAAAGCATTGTTGCAAATATATATATAAATACAGCATGCAAATCGGATGGAAATCTTAACACTAAGAAGCAAATAAAATAAGCTTGTTGTTCATTGGCGGTCTTCCATCCAAATACTAACCAAGGCTGACCCTGCTTAGCAGAGATCGGGAGCCTCCAAAATATTCTTTTAAAGCATTGTTGCAAATATATATATAAATACAGCATGCAAATCGGATGGAAATCTTAACACTAAGAAGCAAATAAAATAAGCTTGTTGTTCATTGGCGGTCTTCCATCCAAATACTAACCAAGGCTGACCCTGCTTAGCAAAGATCGGGAGCCTCCAAAATATTCTTTTAAAGCATTGTTGCGCATATATATATATATATATATATATCATACAAATCAGATGGAAGTCTTAACACTAAGAAGCAAATAAAACAAGCTCGTTGTTCATTGGCGGTCTCCCATCCAAAGACTAACCAAGGCTGACCCTGCTTAGCAGAGATTGGGAGCCTCCATACAGCATGCAAATCGGATGGAAGTCTTAACACTAAGAACCAAATAAAACAAGCTTGTTGTTCATTGGCGGTCTCCCATCCAAGTACTAACCAAGGCTGACCCTGCTTAGCAGAGATTGGGAGCCTCCAAAAATATTTAAAGCGTTGTTATAAAAATATATACAGCATTCAAATCGGATGGAAGTGTTGACACTAAGAAGCTAATAAAACAAGCTTCAAAAAGGATCAAGAGCAACATCCAAAAGTCTCAACAAGTCTAAGACCCAATTGAAACATAAACTTCAAAAAGGATCAAAAGGCAATAAAAAAGAGCATAACGCTTAACTTCCTTTCCTTAAAAGCTTTCCAGGCTGAAAGTGTTTATGAAACAAATGGAGGGGATGTTAGGCCCGCTTCTACACTGCCATATAAAATCCGGATTATCTGCATTGAACTGGATTATATGGCAGTGCAGACTACTATAATGTTGGTAATTTGCAACTTTCCAAAACTCAACTAACTGTTTGTAAATGTACATAATTATTAGCCTATATTGTATGTGCGAGAAGCGCCTGGTGGTGCAGTGGGTTAAACCGCTGAGCTGCTGAACTTGCTTATCGAAAGGTCACAGGTTCGAATCCAGGGAGCAGGGTGAGCTCCCACTGTTAGCCCCAGCTTCTGCCAACCTAGCAGTTCGAAAACATGCAAATGTGAATAGATCATAAGGTGGAAAGGTAAGGGCACTCCATGCAGTCATGCCGGCCGCATGACCTTAGAGGTGTCTATGGACAACGCTGGCTCTTCAGCTTAGAAATGGAGATGAGCACCAGAGTCCAAGAGTCAGACACAATCTATGGGTTAAACCGCTTAGCTGCTGAACTTGCCAATTGAAAGGTCACAGGTTCGAATCCAGGGAGCAAAGTGAGCTCCCGCTGTTAGCCCCAGCTTCTGCCAACCTAGAAGTTCGAAAACATGCAAATGTGAGTAGATCAATAAGTACCACTCCAGCGGGAAGGTAATGGCCCTCCATGCAGTCATGCCGGCCACATGACCTTGGAGATGTCTATGGACAATGCTGGCTCTTCGGCTTAGAAATGGAGATGAGCACCAGAGTCGGATATGACTGAACTTAATGTCAGGGGAAAACTTTTGTTGTTGTTCATTCGTTCAGTCGTCTCCGACTCTTCGTGACCTCATGGACCAGTCCACGCCAGAGCTCCCTGTCGGCCATCACCACCCTCAGCTCCTTCAAGGTCAGTCCAGTCACTTCAAGGATGCCATCCATCCATCTTACCTTAATGTAATGTTTACCTTAATGTAAACAGAGATCATTTCCTTTAGAGTTAATCTAGTTTCTGGTCAGCAGATGCTGATGGATATAAACAGATGTAAACATTTATCTTATCACTCTCACGGTTCTTATCACAGTTTTCCATTTCAGTTCTCATTAGCATCTTTTAATTACAGTCCAGCAAGCAGGTAGTAAATGATTTAGTGATTGCAGGCCTCAATCTTTCAGAATGGTGTCTCCAAAATTATTAACTCTCATTCATTTAGTTCTTTCATTCAATTCAATGTATCTATTTAAATAAAAATGTAATGTTCGTTTCTGGGATGCGCAAAAACAACAATGTCCAGCATCCCCTAGACCAGGCCCTTTAGGGGAGGAGGATGCTCCAAATGTACTACTTCCAAGCTGCAAGCCTGGAGATCCTTGGATTTCTTTGAGAGCATCCCAATCCGTACATATTTCCTATTCCTGGACTGCAACTCCCAGCAATCCTCCAGATAGATAAGATATATAGATTAGATAGAGAAAGATAGTAGGCAGATCGATCGATCAGGAGGACTGCTGGGAGTTACAGTCCAAGAATAAGTAGAGAAGGGAGAGAAGGAAGAAAGGAGAGAAAGAAAAAGAGAGGAGAAGGAAGGAAAGAAAGAGGGAGGGAGGGAAGGATGGAGAGAAAGAAAGGAGAGAAAGAGGGGTGGAAAGTTGGCCACAGCAACATGTGGCAGGTACAGGTAGTACCATATAAAATATTAAATCCATATTTCTCAAATCTGCACATTATACGAAGGTTGAATGAAAAGTAATGCCTCCAACTTCGTAACTCCTCAACAGATGGCAGTAATGGTATGTGGCAGATACTGGCTTGCTCAGTAGACTCTCCTCTATAGTTTCATTTTGGCGGGATGCCTTAGCATTGAACGGTTGTGTTATTAAAGTGTGAAGTATGGAACCCTGGGCAGATGGTCGGTCATTGAATTCTTGACAGCAGAAGGTATGACCCCAAAGGAGATTAATCAGAGAATGTAAGCTGTTTATGGTGATTGTGTTGATGTGAGTACTGTGTGTCATTGGGCAAGTAAATTTAAAGATGTTGAAGTGAGGGCTTTTTCGGTGGTGGCCCCTCGACTGGAACTCACTCCCCAAGGACATCAGGCATGCCCCAACTCTGGCAGTCTTTAGGAGGAGCCTGAAGACATGGTTGTTCCAGTGTGCCTTCCCAGAATAAGGAAACTCCCAGCAATATGTCCCTAAATGCACTTTATCAATGATTTATTTATTTATTTATTTTTATTTACAGTATTTATATTCCGCCGTTCTCACCCCGCAGGGGACTCAGGGCAGATTACAGTCTACACATATATAGCAAACATTCAATGCCAATTTTGACTTACAACATATACAGACATACACAGAGGCTATTTGACTTTTTCTGGCCGCCGGGGAGCTGTCGCTTTCATCGTCCATCTGCGACACTGATGAAGTACTTCCACATTCCCCACATGCTTTTTTTTGCTGGCGTGTTTTTCTGGAGTCTTTTTTATGGCCTCGTAAATTAGTTAATTTAGCCTCCCCACACTTTAAGGTGGTACCTAATTTTCCTACTTGACAGATGCAACTGTCTTTCGGGTTGCAAAGGTCGACAACAGGCTACACAATTGGTTGGAAACCCACTCCAACCCGGGCTGGCTTCGAACTCATGACCTTTTGGTCAGAGTGATCTTAATGCAGCTGACACTCAGCCAGCTGCGCCACAATCCCGGTGCCCACAATCCCGGATTGTCTGCACACTCCTTTCCTCTCCGAAATTCTATCCTAGTTATATATTTCACCTGGTCATGCTCAGCATTATTTTTTTAAAAAATAATTATTACATTTGGCCCAGCCATAGGTTTTTAATACATTGTTGTGCTATTGTTAATGTTTACTGCTGTTTTTTGTTTATGAGTTTCATATTGTTTTGTATTGCTGTTGTTGTTGTTTTTGCTGGTGTATTGTGGGCTCAGCCTCATGTAAGCCGCACTGAGTCCCTTGGGGAGATGGTAGCGGGGTATAAATAAGTATTATTATTATTATTATTGTATTGTCGAAGGCTTTCATGGCTGGAATCACTAGGTTCTTGTGGGTTTTTTTCAGGTTATATGGCCATGTTCTAGAGGTATTTTCTCCTGACGTTTCGCCTGCATCTATGGCAAGCATCCTCAGAGGTAGTGAGGTCTGTTGGAATTAGGAAAATGGGTTTATATATCTGTGGAATGACTGGGGTGGGGCAAAGAACTCTTCTCTGCTGGAGCTAGGTGTGAATGTTTCAACTGACCACCTTCATTAGCATTAGAAGGCCTGGCTGAGCCTGGGGGAATCTTTTGTTGAGGGGTGTTAAGATGTGCCTGGTTGTTTCCTCTCTGCTGTTTATTATTATTATTGATTGAAGTGACACCTTCTGTTGTCAAGAATTCAATGACTGCACATTGCTTAAGTCGCATTGGCCGACCGTCTGTGCAGGGTTCCATACTTCGCACTTTAACAACACAACCGTTCAATGCTAAGGCTTCCCACCAAAATGGAACTGTAGAGGAGAGTCTACCGAACAAGCCAGTACCTGCCGCATACCAGTACTGCCATCTGTTGAGGAGTTACGAAGGTGGAGGCACTACTTTTCAGTCAACCCTCGTAAGTAAAGTACTAGACTGTGATTGATGCAGCCTAGAATTGGCTTTCTAATATTTAATCTTGGCCCTTATGCCCCTTTCTCTCGGTCTTCTCTTCTCCAAGCTTCCCCCAAAATTGAACTGTAGAGGAGAGTCTACTGAACAAGCCAGTACCTGCCGCGTACCAGTACTGCCATTTGTTGAGGAGTTACGAAGGTGGAGGCATTACTTTTCATTCAACCATTGTATTACTTGTGACATCCTTTCCAACTCTAGTGGAATAATATGGACTACCTGGAAGTCCAATGGGTTCTCCTTCTCTGGAAGTTTAGAAAGAGGGCGGCCATTTCTTGGGACTGTTTTGTTTGTTTATCTCTACGTAAGCAGAATGGGGTTGGACCGCATGGCCTTTGGGGTTCCCTTCCCACTCCAGGGTGGAAGGAGGGAGGAGAACTTCGGGCCCTTGCTGTCAAATCAGGACAATTGGAAGGAGCCTGCTTTAAAATGCTGGAATCCTTCCCGAAAAGGAAAGTGCCCTTGGAACTAGTTGGCTGGCTGTGCATTTGGATGCCGGATGAGTCACGGATTCTTGAGTCAGGAGAAAGGGAAATCATCCTTGATTTCCTCAATGAGGCTGAACTTTCTTTTGGAAGGAAGTGGTGTCAAAACTTTTAGCTTATCTCCTTTCCTTTGTACTGGCAAAGGCACCAATGCATCGATATGGAGTCGCTCTGGATTCCTGCCCTAGTTGGATCAAGGGGGCATCGACACTGTAGAACACGCCTGGGCAAACTTTGGCTCTCTGAGTGTTTTGGACTCCAACCCCTATCATTCCTAACAGCCTCAGGCCCCTTCCTTTTCCCCTTCAGCTGCTTAAGCGAGTCAGAGAGCCAAAGTTTGCCCAGGCCTGGTACTTACTTACTTAGGTGATCCCTCGTTGTCTCAGTAGGATTGTCTTCCAAAATCGGTGTTCTGGTGGTGGGTCTGTAAGTGACTGTAGAGCCCTATTCTTGACCTGCATCTTCTCCCGCAGTGAGAACATCGGTTTCCAGGTGGAAGGCGGTCTCAGTCGGGGTTGGCTTGATGCACCTTCCACCTTCTCTCTTTTTCCCTCCATTCGTGCCTTTTCAAATTCTGCAGCACTGCTGGTCACAGCTGACCTCCAGCTGGAGCGCTCAAGGGCCAGGGTTTCCCAGTTCTCAGTGTCTATGCCAGAGTTTTGAAGGTTGGCTTTGAGCCCATCTTTCAATCTCTTTTCCTGCCCACCAACATTCTGTTTTCCATTCTTGAGTTCGGAGTAGAGCAACTGCTTTGGGAGACGGTGGTCAAGCATCCGGACAACGTGGCCGGTCCAGCGGAGTTGATGGCGGAAGAGCATCGCTTCAATGCTTTGCTTCTCCCAGCACGCTGACATTTCCCCGCCTGTCTTCCCAAGAGATTTGCAGGTTTTTCCGGAGGCAGCGTGATAGAATAGTTCCAGGAGTTGCATGTGACGTCTGTAGACAGTCCACATCTCGCAGGCGTAGACCAGGGTTGGGAGGACAATGGCTTTATAGACAAGCTCCTTGGTCTCCCTATGGATGTCCCGGTCCTCAAACACTCTCTGTTTCATTTGGAAAAAAGCTGCACTCGCAGAGCTCAGGTGGTGTTGTATAGAATCATAGAATCAAAGAGTTGGAAGAGACCTCCTGGGCCATCCAGTCCAACCCCATTCTGCCAAGAAGCAGGAATATTGCATTCAAATTACCCCTGACAGATGGCCATCCAGCCTCTGTTTAAAAGCTTCCAAAGAAGGAGCCTCCACCACACTCCGGGGCAGAGAGTTCCACTGCTGAACGGCTCTCACAGTCAGGAAGTTCTTCCTCATGTTCAGATGGAATCTCCTCTCTTGTAGTTTGAAGCCATTCTTCTATTGCGTCCTAGTCTCCAAGGAAGCAGAAAACAAGCTTGCTCCCTCCTCCTCCCTGTGGCTTCCTCTCACATATTTATACATGGCTATCATATCTCCTCTCAGCCTTCTCTTCTTCAGGCTAAACATGCCCAGCTCCTTAAGCCGCTCCTCATAGGGCTTGTTCTCCAGACCCTTGAGGAGCGGCTTATGGAGCTGGGCATGTTTAGCCTGGAGAAGGCTGAGAGGAGATATGATAGCCATGTATACATATGTGAGAGGAAGCCACAGGGAGGAGAAATGTCAGTGTTGACTTTGGTGAAGAGGTGGTTGGCAAGGGAGCGAAAATGGTCCACATTTTCTAATGTTACACCATTAAGTTGTATTTCTGGCATTGGAAAGAGGTTGGCCGGTGACGTCTGGAAGAGCACTTTGGTTTTCTCGATGTTCAATGACAGGCTGAGCTTCTCGTATGCTTCTGCGAAGGTGTTTAGAGTGGCCTGTAGGTCTTCTTCTGAATGCGCACAGACAACCTTGTCATCAGCGTATTGGCGTTCTATAACATATGTTGTTGTAACCTCAGTTTTGGCTTTCAGTCTTCAAGGGTTAAATAGCTCGCCATCTGTCCGATAGATGATTTCCACTCCGGTGAGAAGCTTCCCATCAACAAGGTGAAGTATCATAGTGATGAAGATGGAAAACAAGGTTGAGGCAAAAACACATCATCCTTGTTTGACACCAGATTCCACCTTAAATGGGTCACTTTGGGAGCCATTGCTGTCCAAGACTGTTGCCTTCATGTCATCCCAAGCCTGGTGTTGCCTCCTTCTCTGGAGGTCTTTAAGACAAAGCTGGATGGCCATCTGTCAGGAGGGGTTCGATGGTGTCTTTCTGAGAAATAGACTGGACTGGATGTCCCTTCTAACCTGTGATTCTTTTATCTGTTTGGTTGTTGGCATCACTGCAAGGAGCAATTGGATTAGGTGGCGGGTCTGTC
This sequence comes from Anolis sagrei, assembly GCF_037176765.1. Classification (NCBI taxonomy): domain Eukaryota; kingdom Metazoa; phylum Chordata; class Lepidosauria; order Squamata; family Anolidae; genus Anolis; species Anolis sagrei. Next base: position 4,053,664 of record NC_090021.1, on the reverse strand, counting down.
GCTCTTGTTCCCTCTCTCTCCTTATCTCTTCGAAAATGTGATTAGCAATTAGAGCCCATTGTTTTCCCTGAGATGGAGATCCTTGTTAGATCAAAGCTGCCAGGCAAATCGGTTTATTTGCAAGCCAATTAAACCTGCCTGGCAGGCCAGGGCCCTGCATTTAATTACCTTGCAATGGGCACCGGTTAGGTCAAGGCCCTTGTTTAATGGGCTTAGCAAGAGGAAAGCGAGAGGGAGGAGGCCCAGGTGAGGGAGGGTGCCAGTTAATTAAAAGAGTTCGTTAAGTGCATGGCACCCTCCAGCCCCTGAAAGGCCTTTGCTGCCTTAGGATCAGCCTTGCTAGACCTGAGTGGCCAGGCACCTGACTTGAATGGAGCTCTGACTTAGCTGATTGGTATAGAACACCTATACAGGGGCGGCTCGTCCATTACGCGAAGTAAGCGGTCACAGAACACTTTTTTTTTGCCAGGGGTGCAGAGGCGCCTCTGTAAATGCCCCTCGACTGCCACTTGAGGAGCGCCCCCTTAGCTCACAACAGCCCTAGCAGTCCAGGGGGAGCCTCGGATTTCTTGCCTCGCTGCTGGGAGATCTTCTTCCCAAAGGGGCCTAGCCCCTCTCGTTCCTGCTCCACCTGACCACCGGGTGCACGAGCAGAGCAAGCGCTCAATCATTCTCCACGTTCGATCCCTTCCCCATGACCGGCTCCCTTTCCCGATCCCCCGGTGCTCTCCTCTCCCCAATCTGCTGGTGGGCCAAGGGGCGGAGCCGCTGCGCCTGGCCCGCTTTGGGTCCGGAGGCGTGCCTGAAGACCCCAGCGTGCGCACCAAAAGTCGCCTCTTCTCCTGACTTTCTCTTCAGCCATTGGGACCAAGAGAGAGAGAGAGAGAGAGAGAGAGAGAGAGCCCCTCCGGCTGGAGGTATCTCCCACCTCCGCTCCCTCCTTTGTTTTTGCGCCTACCTTCAGGAAAGGTGGGCCTCTCCACCTCTCTCTCTCTCTCTCTCTCTCTTGGTCCCAATGGCTGAGGAGAAAGTCAGGAGAAGAGGTGACTTTTGGTGCACACGCCGGGGTCTTCAGGCACGCCTCCGGACCCAAAGCAGGCCAGGCAAGGGAGCAAGTGTGGCAAGTGTAGTTACTGGGATGTATAGTTCACCTACAATCAAAGAGCATTCTGAACTCCACCAATGATGGAATTGAACCAAATATGGCACACAGAACTCCCACAATGAACAGAAAATATATATCAATGATTGGTTGGGGGGGGGGCGCCAAAATACTGCTTGCTTACCGTTGAAAATGACCTAGGGCCGCCTCTGCACCTATACAATCCTATACGATTAATATGGAGCACCTATACAATCCTCATATATTCAGGTAAAGATATATATATGTATGTATATGTGTGTGTGCGTGTGTGTATACACACATGACTGGTAAGGAACACCTATACAATGCTATATGATTGGTATGGAACACCTATACAATCCTCATATATACAGGTAAAGATATATACATATATACATGTACACATATGTACATGTATGTGTGTGTGTGTGTGTATATATATATATATATATATATATATATATATATATATATAGTGTGTGTATGTATACACACATGACTGGTAAGGAACACCTATATAATGCTATATTATTGGTATGGAACACCTATACAATCCTCATATATACAGGTAAAGATATATACATATATACATGCACACATATGTACATCTATATATGTCTGTGTGTATATACACACATGACTGGTAAGGAACACCTATACAATACTATATGATTGTTATGGAACACCTATACAATCCTCATATATACAGGTAAATATATACATATATACATGCACACATATGTACATGTATGTATATATACATGTGTGTGTGTGTGTGTGTGTACACACATGACTGGTAAGGAACACCTATACAATGCTATATGATTGGTATGGAACACCTATACAATCCTCATATATACAGGTAAAGATATATACATATATACATGCTCACATATGTACATGTATGTGTGTATATATATATGTGTGTGTGTGTGTGTGTGTGTGTGTGTATACACACATGACTGGTAAGGAACACCTATACAATCCTATACCATTGGTATAGAACACCTATACAATCCTCATATATACAGGTAAAGATATATACATATATACATGTGCACATATGTACATATGTGTGTGTATACACACACACACACATATACATACATACATGTAGGTCTGGGAGTCAGAGTTCAAAACATCTGAAGAACCTAAGTTTGCCCAAACTTGGGTTCTTCAGGTGTTTTGAACTCCGACTCCCACAATTCCTAACAGCCTCAGGTTTCTTCCACATACAATTAGACAGTCATATCTACATTGTATGTATGGATATGCACACACACACACTGTAGTAGAGGTAAAGGTTTTCCCCTGACATTGAGTCCAATCAAGTCTGACTCTAGGGGTTGGTGCTCATCTCCATTTCTAGGCTGAAGAGCCAGCGTTGTCTGTAGACACCTCCAAGGTCATGTGGCCTGCATGACTTTCACAGAGAGCTGTTACCTTTCTGTCGGAGCGGTACCTATTGATCTACTCACATTTACATGTTTTTGAACTGCTAAGTTGGCAGAAGCTGGGGCGAACAGTGGGAGCTCACCCCCGCTCCCTGGATTCGAACCTGTGACCTTTCAGTCAGCAAGTTCAGCAGCTCAGTGGTTTAACCCACTGCACCACCGGGGGCTCCTTAGAGCTTACATTTATCTTATCTGAAATGTGCGTGTATATCTATATCTATATCTATATCTATATCTATATCTATATCTATATCTATATCTAATCTATATATATTCCAGACTAATACTGCTGTGTCTTTGCATTCCAACTCTTGTAAACTTAGGGCTGTGGCTTATGTATTGTAAATAGGGTTTAATGGTTTCAATGTTGTCATTTTAGTTTTAATTCTATGTTCATGTTTATCACCTTGTGGCTTGTCAATTGCATACTGTATTACTGTATTGTATCTTCCTGATAGCAGAAGGGGGTTGGCCTGGATGGCCTTTGGAGATCCCTTCCAACTCTAGTATAGTGTAGATTACTTGGGAGTCCGGTGGAGTCATCTTCTCAGGAAGTCTTTGAGACCAGGTAGCTCTCTGTCAGGAGGACTTGGATTGTGTCTTCGTGCCTGGCCGAAGGGGGTTGGACTGGATGGCCTTTGGGGATCCCTTCCAACTCTAATACAGTGTAGACTGCTTGGGAATCCAGTGGAATTATCTTCTCAGGAAGGCTTTGAGACCAGGTGGCTCTCTGTCAGGAGGTTTTGGATTGGATCTTCCTGGTAGCAGAAGGGGGTTGGACTGGATGACATTTGGAGATCCCTTCCAAGTCTAGTATAGTGTAGATTACTTGAGAGTCCAGTGGAGTCATCTTCTCAGGAAGGCTTTGAGACTAGGTGGCACTCTGTCAGGAAGCTTTGGATTGTATCTTCCTGATAACAGAAGGGGGTTGGACTGGATGGCCTTTCGGGATTCCTTCCAAGTCTAATAGTGTAGATTGTCTGGGAGTCCAGTGGAGCCATCTTCTCAGAAAGACTTTGAGACCACATGGCTCTCTGTCAGGAGGCTTTGGATTGTGTCTTCCTGATAGCAGAGGGGGGTTGGACTGGATGGCCTTTGGAGATCCCTTCCAAGTCTAGTACAGTGTAGATTACTTGGGAGTCAAGTGGAGTCATCTTCTCAGGAAGACTTTGAGACTAGTTGACTCTCTATCAGGAGGGCTTGGATTGTGTCTTCCTGATAGCAGAAGGGGGTTGGACTGGATGGTCTTTGGGGATCCCTTCCAACTCTAATACAGCGTAGACTACTTGGGAGTCCATTGGAGTCATCTTCTCAGGAAGGCTTTCAGACTAGGAGGCTCTCTATCAAGAGACTTTGAGTTGTGTCTTCCTCATAGCATAATGGTGTTGGATGGCCTTTGGAGATCCCTTCCAACTCTAGAACAATGTAGACTACTTGGGAGTCCAGTGGAGTCATCTTCTCAGGTAGGCTTTGAAACTATGTGGCTCTCTCTCAGGCTTTGGGTTGTGTCTTCCTGAGAGCAGAAGAGGGTTGGATTGGATGGCCTTTGGGGATCCCTTCCAACTCTAGTATAATGTAGACTGCTTGGGAGTCCAGTGAAGTCATCTTCTCAGGAAGTCTTTGAGAATAGGTGGCTCTCTTTCAGGGGGACTTGGATTATGTCTTCCTGATAGCAAAAGAGGGTTGGACTGGATGGCCTTTGGAGATCCCTTCCAACTCTAGTATAGTATTGACTGCTTGGGAGTCCAGTGGAGACATCTTTTCAGGACTTGGGATTGTGTCTTCCTGCCTGGCCAAAGGGGGTTGGACTGGATGGCCTTTGGAGATCCCTTCCAACTCTAGTATAGTGTAGACTACTTGGGAGTCCAGTGGAGTCATCTTCTCAGGAAGTCTTTGAGAATAGGTGGCTCTCTTTCAGGGGGACTTGGATTATGTCTTCCTGATAGCAGAAGAGGGTTGGACTGGATGGCCTTTGAGGGTCCCTTCCAACTCTAGAACAGTGTAGACTACTTGGGAGTCCAGTGGAGTCCTCTTCTCAGGAAGTCTTTGAGAATAGGTGGCTCTCTTTCAGGGGGACTTGGATTATGTCTTCCTGATAGCAGAAGAGGGTTGGACTGGATGGCCTTTGGGGATCCCTTCCAACTCTAATACAGTGTAGACTGGACAGGCACTGAGTGGGTTATTAATACCGCAACCTGGCCTTGAATGTGGTCCAGGCCAATCCACACGCAGGCCAAGCCATGGTGGGCACAGAGGGGCTTTCCGCAGTGTGTATGCACGGTAATGCCCAGATGGGGAGGGCGGATCAGATGGCCGAGAGGAAGGGATTAGCGGGTCCCCGTTGACCTTGGCCAGGGAGCAAGACAATGAAATCCAGTAAGGACAAAGCGGGGAAAGTATCCGATTGGGCAACCGGGTGGGCCAGAGCGGAGAAAACTCAAACAGCAATGCTGAGCATCATGACCGGGGAATTGCTTAATCTGCTCCGGGATTTAGTCTGAACTTTCAAGGAGCTTTCCAAGGTTCTGGACCTTTGCTTATAGCAGTGTTTCTCAACCTTCTTAATGCAGTTCCTCCTGTTGTGGTGACCCCCAACCATAACATTATTTTTGTTGCTTCTTCATAACTGTCATTTTGCCACTGTTATGAATCGTAATGTAAACATCTCATAGGCAGGATGGATTTTCAATCACTGGACCAAATTTGGCACAAATTCCTGATACACCCAAATTTGAATACTAGTGAGGTCGGGGAGGGATTGATTTTGTCATTTGGGAGTTGTAGTTGCTGGGATTTACCTACACCTACAATCAAAGAGCATTCTGAACTCAGCCAACGATGGAATGGAACCAAACTTGGCACACGGAACTCCCGTGACTAACAGAAAATACTGGGTTTGGTGGGCATTGACCTTGAGTTTGGGAGTTGTAGTTCGCCCACATCCAGAGAGCACTGTGGACAATTATAGATCTGGACCAAACTTGGCACAAATACTCTATATGGCCAAATGTGAACACTGCTGGAGTTTGGGGGAAATAGTCATTGACATTTGGAAGTAGTCGTTGATGGGATTTGTAGTTCACCTACAATCAAAGACCATTCTGAACTCCACCAACTATGCAATTGAACCAAACTTGGCACACAGAACTCCCATGATCAACAGTAAATACTGGAAGAGTTTGGGAGTTGTAGTTCACCTACATCCAGAGAGCACTGTGGATTCAAACAATGATAGAATTTGGAGTTTGGGGAAAATAGTCATTGACATTTGGGAGTAGTAGTTGATGGGATTTGTAGTTCACCTACAATCAAAGCGCATTCTGATTTGTAGTTCACCTACAATCAAAGCACCTACAATTAAAGACCATTCTGAACTCCACCAACGATGGCATTGAACCAAACTTGACACACAGAACTCCCATGATCAACAGTAAATACTGGAAGAGTTTGGGAGTTGTAGTTCGCCTACATCCAGACAGCACTGTAGATTCAAACAATGATAGAACTGGACCAAATTTGGTATGAATACTCTCTATGGCCAAATGTGAACACTGGTGGAGTTTGGGGAAAATAGTCATTGACATTTGGAAGTAGTAGTTGATGGGATTTGTAGTTCACCTACAATTAAAGACCATTCTGAACTCCACCAACGATGGAATTGAACCTAACTTGGCACACAGAACACCCATGACCAACAGAAAACACTGGAAGGGTTTGGTGGGCATTGACCTTGAGTTTGGGAGTTGTAGTTCGCCTACATCCAGAAAGCACTGTGGACTCAAACAATGATAGATCTGGACCAAACTTGGCACAAATGCTTTCTATGGCCAAATCTGAACACCGGTGGAGTTTGGGTGGGGGGGGGGGGGGGAATAGTCATTTGCATTTCTGAGTTATCGTTTGCTGGGATGTATAGTTCACCTACAATCAAACAGCATTCAGAACTCCACCAATGAAGGAATGGAACCAAACTTGGCACACAGAACTCCCATGATCAACAAAAAATACTGGAAGGGTTTGGTGGGCATTCACCTTGAGTTTTGGAGTTGTAGTTCACCTACATACAGAAAGCAGTGTGGACTCAAACAATGATAATTCTGGACCAAACTTGGCACGAATGCTCTCTATGGCTAAATCTGAACACTGCTGGGCTTTTGGGAGTTGTGGTTGCTGGGATGTTTAGTTCACCTACAATTAAAGACCATTCTGAACTCATCAACGATGGAATTGAACCAAACTTGGCACACAGAACTCCCATGATCAACAGTAAATACTGGAAGAGTTTGGTGGGCATTGACCTTGAGTTTGGAGTTGTAGTTCACCTACACCCAGACAGCACTGTGGATTCAAACAATGATAGAACTGGACCAAACTTGGTATGAATACTCTCTATGGACAAATGCGAACACTGGTGGAGTTTGGGGGAAATAGTCATTGACATTTGGGAGCTGTAATTGATGAGATTTATAGTTCATCTACAATCAAAGTGCATTCTGAACCCCAAGAAGGATAGAATTGGGCCAGACTTCCCACATAGAACCCCCATGACCAACAGAAAATACTGTGTTTTCTGATGATCTTGGTGACCCCTCTGAAACCCTTCTCGCGATCCCCCCCACCTAGAGGTCCTGACCCCCAAGTTGAGAAACACTGGTCTACAGGGACTTGTTCTTCGCTTGGTCTCATCAGTCTCAAGGAAAGTACGGTATTAATATCAGGCATGGGCAAACTTGGGCCCTCTGGGTGTTTTGGACTTCAATTCCCACAATTCCTGACAGCCGGTAGGCTGTGAGGAATTGTGGGAGTTGAAGTCCAAAACACCCGGAGGGCCCAAGTTTGCCCATGCCTGCATTACACTATGTAGCTATGTCACTAAAATCGGGTTATGTAGTGTTATTATTGCAGTAGATTCTCAGTTAACGGGCACCCCACGGTTCACTGGTTGCTAGACTATACCATACCTCATAGTGTTCTACTCCATCAAGTCTGTATTGCCTTCCATTTAATACTGAAATTCAGTAATTAAAAGTATTTTAAGAGAAATGTGATACAGCACTGTATCAAAAAGAAAACAGCTTTTTTGCTGATTGATTGAGAGTTCCAGTTGCTTGAGTTCTGATTAACAGGGAGCCTACTGCATTACTGTCATTACTGTTGTTATTTGCTGTTCTTTGTTGTCATTGTTGTGATGGATTTCCACATTGCCACAAGGGAGGAAATAGATCGTACTCTTGAGGACAAAGTTGTTATTCGTATTGTATGCCTTCAAGCCAATTGTGACCTAAAGAGAGCCAAAGGCAACATGATAACTGGGAGATGTTGACAAGCTGGAATGTGTCCTGAGGAGGACAAGGGTCTGGAGAACAGCCCTATGAGGAGCGGCTTAAAGAACTGGGCAGGTTGAGCCTTAGAGTTGTGTTGGAGGAGCTTGAGATTCCTTAGAGATAGACACCAGATGGCCATCTATTGGGAAGGCTTGGATGGTGTCTTCCTTCTTGGCAAATGGGAGGTGGGCTGGATGACCTTTGGGGGTCCCAATTCTGTGATCTTAATATCCAGTGGGGTGGATGGGTTAGTGGACTGTTTCCCCAGCCTAGGAATTTCACCATTCCTAGGACATTCCTGAACTGTGAGAGCCATTCAGCAGTGGAACTCTCTGCCCTGGAGTGTGGTGGAGGCTCCTTCTTTGGAAGCTTTGAAACAGAGGCTGGATGGCTATCTGTCGGGGGTGCTTAGAGTGCGATTGTCCTGCTTCTTGGCAGAATGGGGTTGGACTGGATGGCCCATGAGGTCTCTTCCAACTCTTTGATTCTATGATTTCAAAGCTCCCTGTTTGAGCAGTGATGGCACGATCGTCAGCATAGATGAAACTGTGGTGGAGGCTCCTTCTTTGGAAGCTTTGAAACAGAGGCTGGATGGCTATCTGTCGGGGGTGCTTAGAGTGCGATTGTCCTGCTTCTTGGCAGAATGGTGTTGAACTAGATGATGGCCCATGAGGTCTCTTCCAACTTTAGGATTCTATGATTTCAAAGCTCCCTGCTTGAGGAGTGATGGCACGATCGTCAGCATAGATGAAACTGTGGTGGAGGCTCCTTCTTTGGAAGCTTTGAAACAGAGGCTGGATGGCCATCTGTCGGGGTGCTTTGAATGTGATTTTCCTGCTTCTTGACAGAATGCGGTGAGACTGGATGATGGCCCACCAGGTCTCTTCTAACTCTCGGATTCTATGAAGGATTGCCTTTCCTTTCCTCTGAGGCTGAGACAGTGTGCCTTGACAAAGGACACCAAGTGTGTTTTTGGGGCTGAATAGAAGGGATTTGAACCCTGGTCTTGCAGAGCCTTAGAGTTGTGTTGGAGGACCTTGAGATTCCTTAGAGATAGACACTACATGGTCATCTATCGACTTGGATGGTGTCTTCCTGCTTGGCAAAAGGAAGGTGGACTAGATGACCTTTGGGGGTCCCAATTGTGTGATCCTAATATCTAATGGGGTGGATGGGTTTAGTGGACTGGTTTCCCCAGCCTAGGAATTTCACAATTCCTAGGACATTCCTAGGGATTTTGGCCAACATCAATAGGAGCCTAGTGTCTAGATCCAGGGAAGTCATGCTCCCTATGCTCTATTCTGCCTTGGATAGACCGCACCTGGAATATTGTGTCCGATTCTGGGAACCACAATTGAGGAGAGATGTTGACAAACCTGGACTGTGTCCAGAGGAGGGTGACCAAAATCATCAAGGGTCTGGAGAACAAACCCTATGAGGAGCTGCTTAAAGAGCTGGGCATGTTTAGCCTGAAGAAGAGAAGGCTGAGAGGAGACATGATTGTTGTTCATTCGTTCAGTCATTTCTGACTCTTA